>NC_143023.1:80300116-81696366 GCF_057628025.1 Oncorhynchus mykiss | reverse complement strand
GCTGCTAGTGCTAATGAGAACATTGATTCAGTGCGAAAGAAGGGCGCATCTTCAGTTGTATGGCAGTATTTAGTCTACAGGCAAACAGATGTCAGTCAACGAAATGCAAGTGTTTTGCAAAAAGTGCCTCAGAGTTGTGGCAACAAGACCCAACACAACAAATGTATTCAAAGATGAACCATCCCTTACTTTACAACGATTGTATGATGAAAAAAAAAGCACCCGAAAGCAGCAAATTCCCTCAACTACTAACAATAAACAGACATTGATTGCCGAGGCGTTTTCAAATGTAACGCCCTACAAAAAAGCATCCCGCAGACGCATACAAATCACTGAGGCTATCACCCATCACATAGCCAAAGACATGGTTCCTATTAATATTAACACAGTAAGCAAAGATGGCTTCAGGAAGATGATAAACAAACTGGACAGGAGATACAAGATTCCATCTCGCACATATTTCTCCCAAGACGCCATACCAATACTGTATAACAAAATTAAGAGAGAAGTTGTAGCACAGCTGACACGTGGATTATGACGCGGCTATTGCAGATCTTTGGTCGAGAAGAACATTTGGTTTAGTGGGTCATTCTCACGAAACTGACATTTGATTTTAAAAAAACCTAGTGTCATTTATGAAATGTCCTTTTGGATCACTGCGAATAGGACCTTTATTGTTGTTTTTAAAAAATCAGATTATGCATTTTATCACCATTTTCATTACAGTCCAAACAAGTAATAAACAAATAAATTTCAAATTATGTTTTAACACTGCTCCCGTAATGAAAAGGCCCGATTTAAACATAAAATACATTTTTTTTAACTCAGACTTTCACAATATCAGCTTTTTATCCGTTTTGTTAATGAGAAGGCCAAGTGGGTTAAAGGGATTGTTTAAGAATAAGAACCCAATTCTGAAGGCATGAAAGCAAATAAATTAACTTCTACTAATCTTCTAGATCAGTGTTTCCCAAACTCAGTCCTGGGGCCTCCAAGGGGTGCACATTTTGGAGTTTTCACTAGCACTACACAGATGATTCAAATAATCAACTCATTATCAAGCTTTGGTTATTTGAGTCAGCTGTGTAGTGCTAGGGCAACAAAAAACATCCACCCCTTGGGGTTACCTGGACAGAGTATGGGAAACTCTGCTCTACATGATGCAACATTAGTGAATACAACTTTATTTAAAAACTCCAATCAGTTTTCACAGGAACTTCAAAAAGTGTTATGGTAATGAGATATGTCCACAGACACTGTGTTTGTACATAGTAAATATTATAGCTTAATGTAAACTTCAACTAGTATAACATTGTTATGATTTATGGCCAAACTACAGCAACATTCTTAAGTGTTTTATTAAAGTAAGTTAGGTTTTTATGATGAATAACTGTATAAAATGACCTGAGAATGTAATTTCAGTCATGAGAATTTGGGGTGAATGTACAATAATCTGGCAAAAATGTATAATCTATTTAAAATAAGACACTTTGCCAAAAACTACACTACTTAGTCCTCAGAATGATCATTGATTTTTGCAGAAGTATCATGGTTTTGTAACTTAACTTGCTACAGACATGTTTAAAACTGGTTTAATGAGAATCACCCTTGATTTCAGTTAGCACAATATGTATTAATTTATATGATCTCATTTTAGAAGTGATGTGCGCTACCCCAACACTTATTTTAAACATTTTAAAATGTGTTTGAAAATCGCTGGTGAAGCCACAAATAGGAAATTGCATATGTGGACATAATAAACAAGGTGGCAAAAGCAACAGGTAGCCAAGTTGATAATAGATTGGGTTTCAACTGCAAAACCTGAATACACATCTGGATGTTAAGACTGCATTGCTTATTATAAAAATCCCTTCATATGAAACTGCTGTAGTTACAGAGCATATCCAACAAAAGTGGGTTCATAACTGCAAGAACAGTACTTGTTTACCAGTTGTTGAGCTAAGAGATGCATTGTGGCTCATAAAAAAGCCTGACCTCATTGTCATCATTGTCTTCCAAAACATAATACTTAGGAAACACTATCACTATATACCCAGAATTGGGCCAAGCATTCCATTATGTTGAGATCTCTTCAACTTCGTACACTCTATTGACTAAACGTTTAAATACATCTTCAGATGGACAATATAACATTCTTGTATACTGTATCATATTGCTGCCAATACAGGGGAAGTCCATTCAGGACTTGAACCCTGCACCTAATAGTCCAACATCTCTTAAGCCAATAACAGGCCAAGAGTGGTGAACTTCTTGACTAGGTTGCTGGTGCTGTACTTAGGACAATACATCTAGGACACCTGGAATCGCACCAGAAGTTTCCTGTTGGGATTCATACCAGCAAACCTTTGGTTTCTGGCCTGCCATTTTTGACTTTGTGTCCCACCATTTCAGCTGTCTGGTGAATCACGTCACACCATAAGGATTGAGCAGTGAACAATACACACTCATACCAAATAATAACATCCAACTTTTTAAAGAGTATTGGCTTGTATCTAATTTTAAGGAATTGACTGTATAATAATTACATTTTTGGTATAAATGGACAAAACATTTCAACCCGCGACCCACCTACACCTCTGCCGACCCAAAGTATATCTAGGCTATATGCGGTCCCTGAAGGAATGTCAGAAATGGGATTAGAACCTACACCCCCAAGGGAGACTGCAACCTAAACGCATCCTGACCTCCAACTTCCAATTAACCCACGGTAACGGCATCCCACGTCTGCCTCCAATGCAGCAAACAATGAAGTACCTTACTGTGATTGTGTGAAATAGGTAGCGTAGAGATGTGGTATTGAGGGCAGATATTCAGGGGGCAGAAGCTTCTGGTGCAAAGGTGTCCATATTATTTTCAGTTTTCAATAGTGATAGCCGGCGATTAATATTTACAAGACAAACAGGTGAACAATACTTACTGCTGAAGCAAAATAACAAACCTCACTGCCTAAAACAGGCTCACCCTGTAGCTTCCATAGATCTTACAGGTTGGGTTGTGTGTATCTGGCTCAAGCAGCTTCCCCACTTGAATTCTAAAACAGAACTGCATTGCTCTCCAAAACGAGCCCATTAATACACCTGAAGTACACTTCCTGGAACATACCAATATGTATGGCAACATAACACCAAAATCTGGCTAATACAAATTGAACTGGCTTCCTCATAATTACCCCATTACATACATTCAGTCTAAAACAAACCTGACCACTTCCATGTACAGTTTAAAATTGGGCACACGTTAAACAACAATCATTAATTGTTAAGTGAATGGAACTGGCAAATGACGGCAGCCCACAACTCAAATTACATAGACAAGACAAGACACAAGGAGCTCCGACACAACGTGGGAAGTATGAACAAAGGAAAGCATTAACAGAATGAAACAAACTGTTTTTTGCTTGTGAGTGTTACGATGAATCTGTGCACAGAAACCACGCTTCACTCTGGTAGGCTGAGACAGGAAAATAACTGCATTTCTGTGTGAAACCGATTATACGGAAATACCTTTCCATACAAAAATGTTCCTGACGAACTGGGCATGAACTTAAAACAGTAGCTTATTGCTAACAAAGAAACTAATGAATAATATAGTCATGTGCGGTATAATGCTTGCTTCTAGGAAGAAATGGCAAAATGCATAAGGGAAATACGGCCTAATGGCAGACTAGACAGTGTGCAAGTTTGTGACGAGTAGGCTTAAATTCACATCACAGATTATTTTTTTACCAAAATAATTTATATTTCTATATGCACACGCCCCATTCATGACAACCCCACCCTTGATGGCGGAGAGAAAATGTTGCAGATTTAAAGCGTATTTCCTGCAACTCTACATTTTGCCATAGGATGGAGACTTTTTTTTGCAATTTTAAAGCTAATTTCATGCAATTCCACACATTTTTGCAATTTCTAATGTGTGTTCATGTGATATTTGGGTGACTTAAACATTAAAACAAAATCAATGGGCTAAAAAACAGCTGACCTGGGCTAGTTGATCTGGACATTTGACTTGTTATTAATAGCTCTCTAAGGTCTGCAATGACTGACTTGACTAGGACAACTGCTGATGCACTACCCAATTTCATAATTGCACATTCAACTATTACAACTTCCAGATGTAAGTTGAAAGCCAGACAGTTCCTTGCCGACCTCTCGTGCCGCTCCTAGTGGACACGCTCCAGTTTGGGAACCACTGGACTAAGCTAACTCACACCTACAGTCAATAGTGTGCAACTGCAGCCTGCAATTTGGGACGATCGGAACCCCTCTTTATACTACTATTTGTAAATGTTTAAGCTATGACTCCAGTACATATGTGGGAGGAAAGGACACTCGTACAGTATATGGTACATTACCACCATCACATTGGATTCCATCTGTAGGATTGCCCCCCTCAAGCATCCCATTGGTTCCTGCATGAGAGCCCCGCTCAAGCACCCCATTGGTTCCTGCATTAATGCCCCTGTCGAGCATGACAAACGGTATCATTTCAGTTGAGCGTATTAGAGCTTCGCCTGTCTTCCGGAAGTTGATGCTATTGCTATGCATCCTCTTGCTAGCATAACATATGACTAGCTAAACATTTGACAATTTCAGGTGTGTTCGTAAATTCTATATTTGTAAATCCAGAGAGTTGTCAGATTGTAAATGTATAGCTTTTCGCTCTTGGAGCGTTCAGAGCGCACCTCACTGACCACTTTACTCGCCATAGCAGAGCTGGTTAGGCTGTTTTCATGTTATCCAGAGCGTTGGTGACTAACTGTGCTCCCGGAAACAATTTATTATGTGTTTTTTTTTGCTGACATTTACTGACACTGGCCATAATCAACAACGACTATACCACTTGTCTAAGAATTCTAAAACAGAACTGCATTGCTCTCCAAAACGAGCCCATTAATACACCTGAAGTACACTTCCTGGAACATACCAATATGTATGGCAACATAACACCAAAATCTGGCTAATACAAATTGAACTGGCTTCCTCATAATTACCCCATTACATACATTCAGTCTAAAACAAACCTGACCACTTCCATGTACAGTTTAAAATTGGGCACACGTTAAACAACAATCATTAATTGTTAAGTGAATGATGCTATTGCTATGCATCCTCTTGCTAGCATAACATATGACTAGCTAAACATTTGACGATTTCGGGTGTGTTCGTAAATTCTATATTTGTAAATCCAGAGAGTTGTCAGATTGTAAATGTATAGCTTTTCGCTCTTGGAGCGTTCAGAGCGCACCTCACTGACCACTTTACTCGCCATAGCAGAGCTGGTTAGGCTGTTTTCATGTTATCCAGAGCGTTGGTGACTAACTGTGCTGCCGGAAACAATTTATTATGTGGTTTTTTTTGCTGCTATGGCGACATTTACTGACACTGGCCATAATCAACAACGACTATACCACTTGTCTAAGAATGATGTGAATAATCAAGTCAAATAAATTCATTAAAAATCCTACAATGTGATTTTCTGGATTTTTTTTCTCATTTTGTCTGTCATAGTTGAAGTGTACCTATGATGAAAAATACAGGCCTCTCTCTTTTTAAGTGGGAGAACTTGCACAATTGGTGGCTGACTAAATACTTTTTTGCCCCACTGTATTACATACCGGTACATACTGCTGTAATGCTATGCAGTTCGTAAGGATAGCGTGGCTAACAAATTGTCAGCCAACATAACATGCAAAAAATTACTTTAAAGTTATTTTCAGCCATTTTCTTCAAATCGGAAAAAAAACTGAACTAAACCGTTAGTACGAGTATTCGAACAAAGCTAAGGTTTCCATGTATTTGATGCCTATCTATTCCAGCTATTATTATGCGCTGTCCTAACCCTCAGCAGTCTCCACTGGTATGCACAGAACGCACTGCCTCTGCAACGCAATGCTGCAAGGCAAACGCATAGTTCCATTGGAAATTAATGTACTTCTGGTGTACCAAAATGCAAGGCGTTAGCTAAAATTATCCCCGAAGCGACTAGCTGTACAACCAGACCTGCCCTGATGATAGTCTTGATTTCCACTAATGCCTCCGCATGAATTGGCTCAAAATATCGTTTAAAAATCATACGAACGAGCCTACTGCACCAATGTAAACGCAATAAACGAAATGTCACCGTGAACGGTGTATTTAAGAAGTAACTATTTGTCAATTTGACAAGTTACGAGCTGGTTACCGACAACCTGTCAAAAGTTGTTTAATTCTCAAGTCACCACTTCCTAAAGTTAAAGTTGAGTAAAATGCTGTGGTCTCCAACACCGGCTCGGAAAAGACAGGACACATACAATGTCGTTTGAGGTTAAACTCACCTACGAATTCCAAATGTAAGATGTCCAGGCTGCAATATGAGCTGTCATTTATCTTCCGTCAGAACTGTAAACTACACTTTCCTTGTCTGCTAAAGCCTGCAGCGCATCCTTCCTGCTCGAGCCCCAGTGAGCGGAGGTTCCCTCCCACGACCAAAGATTTGTTTAACTAACACAAGACTACATACAGCCTGTTGTTTCCAATGGGAGCAAATTAATCATAGTGTGAAGAACAAGCAAGGAAGTGGGCAGAGCCTAACAAGAGCCTATTGGCGCGTTATAGCATATGCTTGCATATTCCATTAGGGAACGCCTACTCTGAAGTGCGCGTGTGTATCAACTCAAATCGCACTTGCACTCCTTGTGAACCGCGCATTTTTTTGTTTGTTAACTTTGGCAAACGATAAAGTCTACGAAACTTAGTCCATTATGTTCGTAACAGATTCCAGTTTTGGAAACAGAAAACTGTATTGAGATCATATGTTTCATCTAGCAGAATATCGGCCAAAATCTATCAATTGGATTTCAATTTAAAGGTATTTCTTGGCTTGGGAAACATATTTATACATTGCCAAAGAAAGTTAAATATATAATTAACAAAAGTGAAATAAACAGTAAAAAATCAACAGTAAACATTACTAGACAATCTGGACCCTCTTTCTAAAATTATCCGCCGCCATTGTTGCAACCCCTATTACAAGTCTGTTCAACCTCTCTTTCGTATCGTCCGAAATCCCTAAAGATTGGAAAGCTGCCACGGTCATCCCCCTCATCAAAGGGGGTGACACTCTAGACCCAAGGCTTTCGACTCTGTCAATCACCGTATTCTTATCGGCAGACTCATTAGCCTTGGTTTCTCAAATGACTGCCTCGCCTGGTTCACCAACTACTTTGCAGACAGAGTTTAGTGTGCCATTGGTCCGGCC
The DNA here is from genome assembly GCF_057628025.1 of Oncorhynchus mykiss. Lineage (NCBI taxonomy): Eukaryota > Metazoa > Chordata > Actinopteri > Salmoniformes > Salmonidae > Oncorhynchus > Oncorhynchus mykiss. The sequence continues at coordinate 81,689,106 of NC_143023.1, read as the reverse complement.
TGCTGTCCGGACCAATGGCAGTCTCTATGGGGTTCAATTCTCAGGCCGACTCTTTTCACTGTCTATATCAAAGATGTCACTCTTGCTGCGGGTGATTCCCTGATCCACCTCTACACAGATGACACCATTTTGTATACATCTGGCCCTTCTTTGGACACTGTGTTAACTAAACTCCAGACGAGCTTCAACGCCATACAACACTCCTTCCGTGGCCTCCAACTGCTCTTAAACGCTAGTAAAACCAAATGCATGCTTTTCAACCATTCGCTGCCCGCACCCGCCCAACCGACTAGCATCACTACTCTGGACTGTTCTGACCTAGAATATGTGGACAACTACAAATACCTAGGTGTCTGGCTAGACTTCAAACTCTCCTTCCAGACTCATATTAAACATCTCCAATCCAAAATCAAATCTAGAATCGGCTTTCTATTTCGCAACAAAGCCTCCTTCACTCACGCCGCCAAACAAACTCTAGTAAAACTGACTATCCTACAGATCCTCGACTTCGGCGATACAAAATAGCCTCCAACACTCGACTCAGCAAATTGGATGCAGTCTATCACAGAGCCATCCGTTGTGTTACCAAAGCCCCTTATACCACCCACCACCGCGACCTGTATGCTCTAGTCGCCTGGCCCTCGCTACATATTTGTCGCCAGACCTCTGGCTCCAGCCCATCTATAAGTCTATGCTAGGTAAAGCTCCGCCTTATCTCAGCTCACTGGTCACGATAACAACACCCACCCGTAGCACGCGCTCCAGCAGGTATATCTCACTGGTCATCCCCAAAGCCAACACCTCCTTTGGCCGCCTTTCCTTCCAGTTCTCTGCTGCCAGTTACTGGAATGAATTGCAAAAATTGCTGATCCTGGAGACTTATATTTCCCTCACTAACTTTAAACATCAGCTATCTGAGCAGCTAACCAATCGCTGCAGCTGTACATAGTCCATCTGTAAATAGCCCACCCAATCTACCTACCTCATCCCCATATTGTTTTATTTACTTTTCTGCTCTTTTGCACACCAGTATCTCTACTTGCACATCATCATCTGCTCATCTATCACTCCAGTGTTAATCTGCTAAATTGTAATTACTTCGCTACTATGGCCTATTTATTGCCTTACCTCCTCACGCCATTTGCACACACTTTATATAGACTTTATTTTTTTTCTATTGTGTTATTGACTGTACCCTTGTTTATTCCATGTGTAACTCTGTGTTGTTGTTTGGGTCGCACTGCCTTGCTTTATCTTGGCCAGGTCGCAGTTGTAAATGAGAACTTGTTCTCAACTGGCCTACCTTGTTAAATAAAGGTGAAATAAATAAACATTTAAACACTCACGAAAGTTCAAAAAGAAAAAAAACATTTCATTAATGATATTATGCCTATATACAGTGTTGTAATGATGCGCAAATAGTTAAAGTACAAAAGCAAAATAAATAAACATACAGTGCCTTGCGAAAGTATTCGGCCCCATTGAACTTTGCGACCTTTTGCCACATTTCAGGCTTCAAACATAAAGATATAAAACTGTATTTTTTTGTGAAGAATCAACAACAAGTGGGACACAATCATTAAGTGGAACAACATTTATTGGATATTTCAATTTTTTTTTAACAAATCAAAAACTGAAAAATTGGGCGTGCAAAATTATTCAGCCCCTTTACTTTCAGTGCAGCAAACTCTCTCCAGAAGTTCAGTGAGGATCTCTGAATGATCCAATGTTGACCTAAATGACTAATGATGATAAATACAATCCACCTGTGTGTAATCAAGTCTCCGTATAAATGCACCTGCACTGTGATAGTTTCAGAGGTCCGTCAAAAGCGCAGAGAGCATCATGAAGAACAAGGAACACACCAGGCAGGTCCGAGATACTGTTGTGAAGAAGTTTAAAGCCGGATATGGATACAAAAAGATTTCCCAAACTTTAAACATCCCAAGGAGCACTGTGCAAGCGATAATATTGAAATGGAAGGAGTATCAGACCACTGCAAATCTACCAAGACCTGGCCGTCCCTCTAAACTTTCAGCTCATACAAGGAGAAGACTGATCAGAGATGCAGCCAAGAGGCCCATGATCACTCTGGATGAACTGCAGAGATCTACAGCTGAGGTGGGAGACTCTGTCCATAGGACAACAATCAGTCGTATATTGCACAAATCTGGCCTTTATGGAAGAGTGGCAAGAAGAAAGCCATTTCTTAAAGATATCCATAAAAAGTGTCGGTTAAAGTTTGCCACAAGCCACCTGGGAGACACACCAAACATGTGGAAGAAGGTGCTCTGGTCAGATGAAACCAAAATTGAACTTTTTGGCAACAATGCAAAACGTTATGTTTGGCGTAAAAGTAACACAGCTCATCACCCTGAACACACCATACCCACTGTCAAACATGGTGGTGGCAGCATCATGGTTTGGGCCTGCTTTTCTTCAGCAGGGACAGGGAAGATGGTTAAAATTGATGGGAAGATGGATGGAGCCAAATACAGGACCATTCTGGAAGAAAACCTGATGGAGTCTGCAAAAGACCTGAGACTGGGACGGAGATTTGTCTTCCAACAAGACAATGATCCAAAACATAAAGCAAAATCTACAATGGAATGGTTCAAAAATAAACATATCCAGGTGTTAGAATGGCCAAGTCAAAGTCCAGACCTGAATCCAATCGAGAATCTGTGGAAATAACTGAAAACTGCTGTTCACAAATGCTCTCCATCCAACCTCACTGAGCTCGAGCTGTTTTGCAAGGAGGAATGGGAAAAAATGTCAGTCTCTCGATGTGCAAAACTGATAGAGACATACCCCAAGCGACTTACAGCTGTAATCGCAGCAAAAGGTGGCGCTACAAAGTATTAACTTGAGGGGGATGAATAATTTTGCACGCCCAATTTTTCAGTTTTTGATTTGTTAAAAAAGTTTGAAATATCCAATAAATGTTGTTCCACTTCATGATTGTGTCCCACTTGTTGTTGATTCTTCACAAAAAAAATACAGTTTTATATCTTTATGTTTGAAGCCTGAAATGTGGCAAAAGGTCGCAAAGTTCAAGGGGGCCGAATACTTTCGCAAGGCACTGTATATATATATATATATATATATATATATATATATATATACAGTCGTATGAAAAAGTTTGGGCACCCCTGACAATTTCCATGATTTTAATTTATAAATAATATTGTGTTTGGATCAGCAATTTCATTTTGATCTATTAAATAACTGATGGACACAGTAATATTTCAGTAGTCAAATTAGGTTTATTGGATTAACAGAAAATGTGCAATATGCATCAAAACAATTAGACAGGTGCACCCCAATATTTAGTAGAGCCCCCTTTTGCTAAAATAACAGCCTCTAGATGCTTCCCATAGCCTCTAATGAGTGTCTGGATTCTGGATGAAGGTATTTTAGACCATTCCTCCTTACAAAACATGGTTTGGTGGTTGCCGAGCATGGACAGCCCGCTTCAAATCATCCCACAGATTCTCAATGATTTTCAGGTCTGGGGACTGGGATGGCCATTCCAGAACATTGTAGTTGTTCTTCTGCATAAATGCCCGGGTAGATTTTAAGCAGTGTTTTGGGTCGTTGTCTTGTTGAAAAATACAGCCCTGGCGTAACTTCAACTTTGTGACTGATTCTTCAACATTATTCCCAAGAATCTGCTGATATTGAGTGGAATCCATGCGACCCTCAACTTTAACAAGATTCCCAGTAGCCACACAGCCCCACAGCATGATGAAACCCCACCAAATTTTACTGTGGGTAGCAAGTGTTTTTCTTGGAACTCTGTGATCTTTTGCCGCCATGCATAACGTCCCTTGTAATGACCAAATTTCTCAATCACTGACAGCTTAAATATTTGCGATAGCTTTATGTAGCTTTCCTCTAAACCATAATGTTGAACAATCTTAATTTTCAGGTCATTTGAGAGTTGTTTTGAGGCCCCCATGTTGCCACTCTTCAGAGGAGAGTCAAAGAGAACAACAACTTGCAATTGGCCACCTTAAATACCTTTTCTCATGATTGGATGCACTTGTCTATGAAGTTCAAGGCTTAATGAGCTCACCAAACCAATTGTGTGTTCCAATTAATCAGTGCTAAGTAGTTACAGGTATTCAAATCAATAGAATGACAAGGGTTCCCACATTTTTGCATGGTCTATTTTTCACATCTAAAAATCTTGGTCTGGACAATACCCCAGTACTCAGCTTTTATTAGAAAATGAATGGCATGCCACTGTGATAATTTTCTGTGACGACAGAGTAAATTATTATGCAGCCTCAGAGGGGTGCCCAAACTTTTTCATACGACTGTATGTACACTACCGTCCAAAAGTTTGGGGTCACTTAAAAATGTCCTTGTTTGGAAAGAAAATAAAAAAAATTGTCCATTAAAATAACATAAAATTGATCAGAAATACAGTGTAGACATTGCTAATGTAAATGACTATTGCAGTTGGAAACGGCTGATTTTCTATGGAATATCTACATAGGCGTACAGAGGCCCATTATCAGTAAACATCACTCCTGTGTCACGTTGTGTTAGCTAATCCAAGTTTATCATTTTAAAAGGCTAATTGATCATTAGAAAACCCTTTTGCAATTATGTTAGTGTAACAGTATAGACTTTAAGTCCGTCCCCTCGCCCCGACCTGGGCACGAACCAGGGACGCTCTGCACACGTCAACAGTCACCCTCGAAGCATCAGCTCCACAAAAGCCGCAGCCCTTACAGAGCAAGGGGAAACACTACTTCAAGGTCTCAGAGCAAGTGACGTCACCGATTGAAACGCCACTAGCGCGCACCACCGCTAACTAGCTAGCATTTTCACATCGGCTACATTAGCACAGCTGAAAACTGTTGTCCTAATTAAAAAAGCAATAAAACTGGACATCTTTAGACTAGTTATACTAGTTATACTCTGATGCTCCAGAGTATCTGGAGCATCAGCATTTGTGGGTTCGAGTACAGGCTCAAAAGGGCCAGAAACAAAGACATTTCTTCTGAAACTCATCAGGCTTTTCTTGTTCTAAGAAATGAAGGCTATTCCATGCGAAAAATTGCCAACAAACTGAAGATCTTGTACTGTACAACACTACTGTACTACTCCCTTCACAGAACAGTGCAAACTGGCTCTAACCGGAATATAAAGAGGAGTGGGAAGCCCTGGTCCACAACTGAGCAAGAGAACAAGTACATTAGTGTCTAGTTTGAGAAACGGACGCCTCGCAAGTCCTCAACTGGCAGCTTCATTAAATAGTACCCACAAAACACCAGTCTCAACGTCAACAGTGAAGAGGCGACTCTGGGATGCTGGTCTTCTAGGCAGATTCCTCTGTCCAGTGTCTACGTGTTCTTTTGTCCATCTTAATTTTTTATTTTTATTGGCCAGTCTGAGATATGGCTTTTTATTGCAACTCTACCTAGAAGGCCAGCATCCCGGAGTCGCCTCTTCACTGTTGGCGTTGAGATAGTAATTAACAATGTCTACTCTACACTGTATTTCTAATCAATATGATGTTATTTTTATGGACAAAAAAAAAAAAAAAAATCAAAAACACGGAAATTTCTAGGTGACCTGAAACATTTGAACGGTAGTGTATATTTTGGTTTTACCTTTATTTAAGCAGGCAAGTTAGTTAAGAACAAATTGTTTTGTTACAATGGCCTACCCCGGCCAAACCCTCCCCTAACCCGGAAGATACTGGGCCAATTGTGCGCCAACCTATGGGACTCCCGATCATAGCCCAGGATCAAACCAGGGTCTGTAGTGACGCCTCTAGCACTGAGATGCAGCATGGTCTGTTTGGGTTTGTGAACAGAACCCCAGGACCAGCTTGCTTACGGGGCTGTTCTCCAGGTTAATTTCTCTGTAGGTGATGGCTTTGTTATGGAAGATTCGGGAATCGCTTCCTTTTAGGTGTTTGTAAATTTAACCTCTCTTTTCTGGATTTTGATAATTAGTGGGCATCAGTCTAATTCTGCTCTGCATGCATTATTTGGTGTTTTACGTTGTACACAGAGGACCTTTTTTGCAGAATTCTGCATGCAGTCTCAATTTGGTGTTTGTCCCATTTTGTGAATTTTTGGTTGGTGAGCGGACCCCAGACCTCACAACCACAAAGGGCAATGGGTTCTATAACTGATTCAAGTATTTTTTTGCCAGATCCTAATTGGTATGTCAAATTTTATGCTTCTTTTGATGGTATAGAAGGCCCTTCTTGAATTGTCTCTCAGATCGTTCACAGGTTTGTGTAAGTTACCTGTGGCGCTGATGTTTAGGCCAAATTATGTATCGTTTTTTGTGTGCTCTAGGGCAACGGTGTCTAGATGGAATTTGTATTTGTGGTCCTGGCAACTGGACCTTTTTTGGAACACCATTATTTTTTGTCTTACTGAGATTTACTCAGCGCCCAGTTTGGACAGAATCTGTGCAGAAGATCTAGGTGCTGCTGTAGGCCCTCCTTGGTTGGGGACAGAACCTCCATATTTCTCCATCTTCTCCCACTGCCAGCCACTGTGCTTCCTCTCACCGCCATATTTGGTATTGAGTGGAAACGCCAACCGGATGCTTCACATTTATATACACATGCGGTGAAACACCTGTCTCATTGTTCTATCTGTGGCTTAACTACAGCTGGTATATAGGAAAACGGTCCTTGCTATCTGGAATCATTGAGATGTCCCTAGCCCAATTGAATTTGGAATGTAAAAAGGTTAAGGTTAGGTAAGGGTTACTGATGCTGATCCTTGTAATTTGAGTCATATATTCTTATAGGACCGAGACTATCACAAATCATTTTTTAGAGGGCTCGATGCCAAACTAGGCTATGTGCATCCGCATCTCACTCATCACTGCATGTTTAGGCTACTCCGCCCAATCCAGGTGCGAAAATAAGGGGATAAGCCTCAGAGGATGCAATGTCAAAATATCCAACAATCTCACTTTGAAATTTTGTGTACAAAAAGTCTCCCTAAAAACAATTGTCACAACAGGCATTTTCCTTCATATGAAACAGCTTCTCGGAGTTGAAATGATGCATAAATTGTGCCTAATGTAACAAATTAAGCACACTGTCAGACTTATTCAAACATTTAATTCAATATGGGATAGTTTACACAAAATTACATATTGGTTTTCTTACCCTATAAGCAGTCTATGGACAAGGTACAGCAATCCAAGCTTTGGTTTAGTTTCCATGGCACTGTTTCCAAAATGCTATAAAAAAAATCCCATTAAAGTCATGGTACCGATATTAGCATTTTTCACGCATCATGTTCAAATCATCTATAAGTGACTTTGTTAAGCTTCACAATACATTTCAGATACTTTTTTGGATGGTTTTTGATGTGCGGTCCTCTCAAATATGTTTTGCTCTCCTCTGTGTTTTCCCACTGGGCACAAACTGGTTAAATCAAAATTGTTTCAACTTAATTTGTCAGCTTATTTTGACGTGCTCTCTACATAGAACATACATTGGATTTGTTGTTTTGAGGGTGAAATCACAGGATTATATCATCATGATAACCAAATTTCATGTTGAATTTGTACTTTATATCCACTATCAGAAAAGGAGAATTGATCTATCTACAGCAACCCTCTGGTCTCCCATCCAAGATTTTAACCAAACCCAGGCCTGCTTAGCTATGACGTTTGTCACTGCCTATTACCACGTGCTATTGTGAGAATGATTGTTGTAGAGTCTCCACTTAAAAACTAAATAGATTTGCTATCAAAGTTATTCCAAGGGGTAGGTTTAATAGAACACTATAGTTTGATTTAGTCCTATTTTTTTACTAAAATGTTTGGTTGATATGGAGACGTGAATCCAACATATCAGTTATTAATTTGTTTACAAATGGAATTCAAGTCAGTGGCACAGATGGAACTATTCAAGCAGAACATAAATCTCCCACAAATGTTGATATTTGGTTTCATGTCTCCAGCTCAACCAAAAATACAAATTGGGAATGGGAATTAAGCCAGTTGTTCAGATGGAACTATCCAAGCAGTAGATACATCTCTTTTAAATGTTTATAGTTGGTTGCATTGTCAACCAAACACAATTCAATATTACTTTTATAATACAGTAAATAGCCTAAAGTGAAGGCTATCTTACAAACTAATGTAACATTTAACATTAAAATGAGTAACACATCCATGGCCACATTTGTTGGTTATTGTAACTATACATTTCGTGTAATGTTACCATATAAGCATTCATGTTCAAGATAGCCTGCATGGGTCCTGTATAGATCTTCACAATTGTGGTAATAATCTGTGCGGAATCTCGAACGACAAAATGAGATACCTGAGATACCTGATGGAGGTATCTCAGGTATCTCATTTTGTCGTTCGAGATTCCGCACAGATTATTACCACAATTGTGAAGATCTATACAGTAGTAGTTAGACAATACTCTTCTCATCAATTATCTTTTAAAAAATATACTCAAACTGGAAATCAGCCAATCCTCCGTCATTCACAGAATTGAAAGGTCAAATGCTTTATTATCAACAAAACAAAAAAGTCAAGAGTGTGGGCAATGGAGAGAAACAAAATTGTGCAGGCTGAGGCCATGTGGCAAAAAGTGATAGGGAGTTAGGGGTGGAGACTAGTGGGTCTGGGCAGGTGTGATAAAACATAAATCATCTTGAACGGCATTAATCACTTGCACCATGTATTTTTTAATGTAATCTCAACTGCAATCCAGCTCATCCGGTTATGCTATTAGATTAAGCAGTGATACCATAATCTGTTGTGTAAATAAACAAAATATCTGGCATTGTATTCCCATTTAAACTTTGCTGTGCTTTTAAATGGTTGAAAGCGCAGTGATAGACATTTGGGTGAAAACTAAACCAAACATCTGACAATGTTTTTCCATTTGGTTGTGCTTTTAATAAATGGTTGTAAGCATAGTGTTAACACATTGGAAATTCAACTAACTTTTGACTGTCTTTTTGCGTGGGTGAATATAGGTTGTAATCTCTGATCACCGTCTCAACCAAATATTACCAAGTTATCCACGTTGAAAATATGTGGTGTGCCCAGTGGGTTTGGCCTGGCTTACTCAAACACTCAATATGCATATTTCCTTATTCACTTCCCTGATGCAACACAATTGAATAGGTGTAAGCAATGGTTTAAATTTAATCACAGTTTTCACCCATCATGTTATATTGGCAATTACTTCAAGGGAAAGATAATTTATAGGAAAGAGAATTTAACACACACAGTATTTCAGAGCCTGGGAGATATAAAAGGGGTGTTGAGGAAATGTGTTAGCCATAAACAGTGACTCCTCTGCCCTGGTGTTTCAGCTGAGCGTGAGCCAGCGTCAGAGACATCCTGGCTCGGGGGGGGGGGGGGGGCTTTGTTTTTACAAGATTATAACAAGTGCTGATTTATTTCCCTGGAAACCCTTTATGTTGGGCTTTTATTTTTATTTTCATTTCAGTCCAAACTATGTTCTCTGCATTTTACGTATCTCAGGATAACCCTTATCCTTATTGTAAAGCTTCACTAGGGGGGAGATTTCCAAGGCATGGAGGTGGATAGTTCCCTGGTAGCCTGGTCCCAGAATGTGCTTTAGCCAACTCCCCTGACGGCCATTGTCATGCCATACATACAACGAGGAGTTGGCTAAGCATATACCAATCTACGATCAGGGTGGATGGGCCTGCCATCAAAATAACATGGGAACATGTAGGTAGGTATTGAGAGAAGGGAGTCATTTCACCCTCTCTGGTCTCTGCCCATCTCTCCCTCCTTTAAACTCAGCCACCCCATCCCTCCATCATTCATCGCTGTTTTTCAGCAGATTACTGTGGCGGCGTCCAGAAGGCCCATGTCGTTGCCGTGGCAACCACTCCAGTCCCCTGGCCAGGGCCCAGGGTTATAAAAAGTGAAGGGTCCAAGCCGTTACATCCAAGGCTGTTTCCTCAGCTTCAAGAAAGAGGACGGCCAAGTCCCCCTTGGATTCAGAGGGATGGAGGAAGGGGGGGAAAGCAGACCAGGGGGAGGCTGGGGTTGTCCATGCCAAGACTTACTGCTCCACAGTGTCAAATAATGTCAGAGTCAGAGAGTTAGAAAGAGGAAAAAGAGTGAGAGACAAAAAGAGAACCCAAGTGGGATTGAAAACAGAGAAGAGGCAGAGTGGAAGCAGACAGACACAGAGAAAATAAAAGGAAACAGCGGAGAGATGTTATCAAGTTCTGCTGTCCAAGTACGACTGGTTCTTGCTGTCGCTCCAAAATACACCATTACATCACACTGTGCGTGGGAAATCTGCCTGAAGCACAAAAATGTTTTCCAAAGAGCTCCATTTATCTCCTCTTAGATATTCATCACTGGAACAGAATTGTTCCTTACACATAAATGTTGTATGCATGCACACGTGTGCATGCACACTCAGAGAAAGTGAATGCTTTGAAGGTAGGTAATGAGTGAACACATTATCAGTAGAATTAATCTATTTGAGCTGACAAAGTGTGGAAACTTACATCAGATAACATAAGCCATCCAGTAAAGTTACTCCACTGAAAATGTACATTTTAGTAATTTAGAGCACTCTTATCCAGAGCGACATACAGGAGCAATTAAGGGCACGACAGATTTTTCACCTAATCGGCTCGGGAATTCGAACCAGCGACCTTCCACTAACTGGCAAGACGCTCTACCACTAGGCTACCTGCCGCCCCAGGTATATTCCACCCTGAGCATGTCTAACGCTATCAATCTTTATCAGTGTATCATGGTTCTTTGTAGCGTTACAATACATTGATACGGTTTGTTTACCTGCATTGCATTAGATGGAAGACAGACCAACACGAGCATCGGCCATGTGCAGTAGATCACCTGCTGAGTGTCGACAAACACTGGCCATTCAAAATGTAGAATTGTTAGATAATTCATAGAAAATAATGGCTGATGTTCTGTGGTCAGAGGCGAAAGGACGGCTAACCGCTTGCACACAGCCGTCATTTGTGATGGTTTGTCTTCCCTCTTAGAGAGGATAGGCCTTTTGAGCACATTGAACACTCTTAAAACAGTATTGCACAACATTATTGAACTCAATCGCAAATTGAAATGGCATAACAGACTAGCTCTAAAATAGCACAGCAATAGCATACCATCACACACCATAGACCCAAACACTCAAGTGCGTTACAGAACACTCCCCTTACGAAAAATACCCACATGAATTTCATGTGAAGTGTTCTGAAAACACTTTTTTTAAAACATTTTTTTATAAATTTTACCCCATTTTCTCCCCAATTTCGTGGTATCCAATTGTTTAGTAGCTACTATCTTGTCTCATGGCTACAACTCCCGTACGGGCTCGGGAGAGACGAAGGTTGAAAGTCATGCGATACACAACCCAACCAACAAAACTCCTTAACACAGCGCGCATCCAACCCGGAAGCCAACCGCACCAATGTTTCGGAGGAAACACCTGGCAACCTTGGTTAGCGCGCACTGCCCCCTGGCCCGCCACAGGAGTCGCTGGTGCGCGATGAGACAAGGACATCCCTACCGGCCAACCCCTCCCTAACCCAGACGACGCTAGGCCAATTGTGCGTCGACCTCCCGGTCGCGGCCCGGTTACGACAAAGCCTGGGCGCGAACCCAGAGTCTCTGGTGGCACAGCTGGCGCTACAGTACAGCGCCCTTAACCACTGCGCCACCCGGGAGGCCTGAAAACACATTTTCATGTGAAGCTAATGTAATAACATGTGACCCCTTACTCTCTCAACATCTCCACAGAAGGATATTTCTGTACTAGAGGATTCAAAAATACATGTCAAAGTCAACATCTTGAACATTTTGGAGCTTGTTTTGGAGTTTGTCGACCACTGTCTATGGAGAGAAGATGAAAATACCATTGAAATGCAAGAGCAAAACACACATTTGTGGCAACCACAAAACATTTTATTCACACGAATGTATCCTTCACAGAAATACAGCAGGAAAAACAAAAAACTCTACATGTAACTCATTGTCATGTATTATCATGAACATCATCTTTGCTATTTCGTGGTTGTCTACCTCCAACCAAAGCTCCGCAAACATTTAGACGTGGTACAATGATGTACATGGAACAAACAAACAAAAGCTATGTGGGTTAACCAATATGAAAAAAAAGCTAGGAAAAATGGCGAAGAAAGTAAGGGTCCATCCCAGAAATGATGTACAAACAGAGAGAAAGAAAAAAAGCCAAAGAAAACGCAACCATTAGTAAGTACCGTTAGGCTTGTATTACTTTCCACTGCAGTCCAGCATGACACGATTGCAGGATGCTAGAGAGGAGAACAGCACAGTATTGGTTGTATGAAGTACGAGTCCAGGGGGTTAGCCTAGCCTACTGTAACCCCTCAAGAGAGGGATATTGAGCCGAGTGGCTTAACTTCTAATAGCTCCATGCTTTCCCAGAGTTGATGTAAACATTTTATGCTGATGCTGAGGTGTAAGTAGTGATGGTCTGCCTGAGCAGCATCCTTTATGGGTAGGGTTTAATCCCCTGCAATGTGCCCAGGCCAGGTCTCCGGGTCCTCTTCTGATGACGACAATGTGAGTTAACTAGTTCTTGATAGAAGCTATGAAAGCCTGTGTGCTCTATGAACATTTTCATACTGTTGGTTGACAATGAACGAGTGGTTGCTGGACAAGTCAATATAAAATAACAAAACCACTTCTCTTGATCTTTGCTGTTGTTCTTTTGACATTTTCTAACTTTCTCTTATTTATTTAATTATATTTAATTTACAATTTACAAAATTGTATTTAATTGTATATTGTCTATGGACCACCCCCACTTCTCCATCCCTTCCACCTACACCTCTGTAACTCTGTCGTAGGGTGCTGGCCATCTCTCTCTCTCTGTCTCGAGGCCCTCGGGGGCCCTTATGTCCCCACAGAGGTGACGATCTGCACCACCTCCCCGTTCTCCCCCGCTGGCAGATGGAGGGATCCCTCCTTCACCTCCATCTCACCCTGCATTGCTGGGGCCAGCTCCGCCGCCTGGGAGGGGAAAGGGGGATTGAGGGGATGATTGGGGAAGAAACCAGGGAGGAAGAGGAGTAGGAGAAATGCAGGAGTGGGTGTGGGGGAAAGAGACGGGAGGGAGAGAGGGGATGAAAGAGTGACAGTGAGAAAGGTAGGAAGTCAGAGAAGAGAGTCAGTGGAGGAGAGCGGAGGAAGCGGAGAGGGGTGAGAGGGAAGATGGAGAGAGAAGAAAAATTGAGGGAGAAAGAGAGAAGAGAGACAAGTTATAAATAAAAAGCAGACATGTTATCTCCTGGGCCAACCTCAGTTCAGAGAGGCATGGAGATGTGGAATGGGTAACCCCCAGTAAAAGATGAGAATAGTCAAGGATGAGTCACTGTGCTAGGAGAGAAAGAGAGGACCTAGTGAGTCTGGTCTGGTGAGTCATTCCTTCCAAGCCGAGATGCCAAAGTTCTCCCCAACAGCACACCTGCATCTTTTAATCCTCCACTCAAAACAGCACAGCGTGTGCTCACACAGGCTAGTGCGCACAGGTGCACCAGACTAGCCAACACAAGACAAAGGTGCGTGGATACCATCTGGTGTCTGATCTGGACAACATTATTCTATCCACACTGAAGTGGTTTCACTAGATTAAAACAAACTCTCTTGACATTGATATTAGTAACAGCCATGAAATTGGCCCTGCAACAGAGACATCTAGCTACAGCATCCAACCAAACACACCTAATAAGTTTTAACATATCACACCATAGCAGTTTTTTCAACTGAAAACGAAAACAAGCGGTTGTAATTGAGCAAGTACAGGTAGTACCTTGTTTCAGTCAGCTTTCTACCGTGTGGTGCATAATGAATATGACCCAGGTGTCCAACTAAAACCTTTCCTATTCCTCTCTCCATATGATGGCCAATTGTTTTTCATCTGGTATATAACAGATGCTTCTGGCACTGTATGAGAATCCCGCCCGGGACCAGACCCTGTTGGGTTGTAGTAGGGCCAGCCATAGACTTGACCCGTGTCTGAACCATCACAAGGCTAATGTCAGAAATGTTAAACACCGATCTGTCAAGAGGCGCCGCCAAACCAGGGCAAACAGGCCTTCCTATTCTGAACTATTATCTTATTTGAGTCCGTTTTTTTACTTTATTTGATATAGCTTGTGTAATGGAAACTATTGAATAAAGAGAGTGGGGATTTTTTTTTTTTAGATAAATAAAGGAAAAGCTAAAGCAATTAATCAAGAGCTCTTAGTTATAAATGCTCCCATATGTTCGGGAAAACAGATTAGAGCGAATCGCTCGTGTTCAACACTTTTTGGGGAGAGGGGAAAAAGCGGTTGTGACCTTTTCCTGACCTTTGAACTGGAAAGGTGGCAAACCAATCGGTAAGTACTGGCTATTTCAGGGGCGACCTTGCGCTTTACCTGACTAATAGTGTACATCTCCTCACAAGCCTACTGTGTATTTGCTTTGCCCAATGTTGGTTGTGTGAAGTACGGGTCCACAAACTCTCTTGACATCGATATTAGTAACAGCCATGAAATTGGCCCTGCAACAGAAACATCGAGCTACAGCATCACTCTGTGATATTTGCAGTCTGTTCTTTTTTTTTTTACTATTCATCTCCATCTATGAATTTGAGAGTTGTTAGTCTACATTTCTCCAATCCCAAACCCTCAGCTTTATAGCAAAACCAAGTAGCATTTTGGTGGCCACAGTTTTGTTGAATTTAGAAATAAGGAGTGGGACTTTGTTAAAAGACAATGGATTAGAGTTGTCTCACTTTGAGTAGCCTAAAAGAACAGCATGTACAGTATCCTATATTTTTCGGGCTGTTCAACAGTTGTATTCTCTCCCCTTCCTGGTCCATATGCCCTTGTTGAACACAAGATGCTTCATTTCATCTCTTCGGAGCAGTAAATTGGAGATTGATCAGGGCCCAGTCAACTTTGTTGATTTCTATCAAGCTGTCAGTGTACAATCAACCATTAGAATAAATAGTGAAGCTCTTTAAGAGTCCATTCACAAAGTGTGCACAAACAACAGTCTGATTCCTGCAGAGAGAGAGAGAAAAATAGAGAGGTGAAATGGAACCAGAGTGCAGCTGGGTGGCAATCATGTATACCTATGGTGTATATATATTTATAAACTGGGTGGTTCGAGCCCTAAATTCTGATTGGCTGACAGCTGTGGTATATCAGACCGTATAACCCGGGGATGACAAAACATTTACTTTTACTGCTCTACATACGCTGGTAACCAGTTTATAATAGCAAAAAAGCACCTCTGGGATTTGTGGCATATGGCCAATAAACCACAGCTAAGGGCTGTATCCAGGCACTCCGCATTGCGTCATGCTTAAGAACAGTCCTTAGCCATTGTATATTGGCCATTATACCACACCGCCTTATTGCTTAAATATATACACACTACTGTTCAAAGGTTTGTGGTCATTTAGAAATGTCCTTGTTTTTGAAAGAAAAGCACATTTTTTGTTCAATAAAATAACATCAAATTGATCAGAAATACAGTATAGACATTGTTAATGTTTTAAATGACTATTGTAGCTAGAAAAGGCTGATTTTTTAAATGGAATATCTACACAGGAGAACAGAGGCCCATTATCAGTAACCATCACTCCTATGTTCCAATGGCACGTTGAGTTAGCTAATCCAAGTTTATCATTTTAAAAGGCTAATTGATCATTAGAAAATCCTTTTGCAATTATGTTAGCACAGCTGAAAACTGTTGTTCTAATTAAATAAGCAATAAAACTGGCCATCTTTAGACTAATTGAGTATCTGAAGCATCAGCATTTGTGGGGTCGTGTACAGGCTCAAAATGGCCAGAAACAAAGACCTTTCTTCTGAAACTCATCAGTCTATTCTTGTTCTGAGAAATTAAAGCTAAAACGGAAGTTTACCTACAGTTTACCTACACTTAGGTTGGAGTCATTGAAAATAGTTTTTCAACCACTCCACAAATTTCTTGAAAATGAACAAACTATAGTTTTGGCAAGTTGGATAGGACACCTACTTTGTGCATGACACAAGTAATTTTTCCAAAAATTGTTTACAGACAGATTATTTCACTTATAATTCACTGTATCACAATTCCAGTGGGTCAGAAGTTCACACACACTAAATTGACTGTGCCTTTAAACAGCTTGGAAAATTCCAGAAAATGATGTAATGGCTTTAGAAGCTTCTGATAGGCTAATTGACACAATTTGAGTCAATTGGGGGTGTACCTGTGGATGTATTTCAAGGCCTACTGTCAAAAAAAATATAAAAAGAAATCAGCCAAGACCTCAGAATTGTTTTTTTTTAGACCTCCACAAGTCTGGTTCATCCTTGGGAGCAATTTACAAATGTCTGAAGGTACCACATTCATCTGCACAAACAATAGTACGCAAGTATAAACACCATGGGACCACAGAGACATCATACCGTTCAGGAAGGATACACGTTCTGGCTCCTAGAGATTAACCTCTAGCGTCGAGCAATCCCGTATCCAGGAGCGTAATCATAGCCTCAAGCTCATTACCATAACGCAACATTTCCTATTCATGAAAATCGCAAATGAAATGAAATAAATATATTGAAATACAAGCTTAGCCTTTTGTTAACAACACTGTCATCTCTGATTTTCAAAATATGCTTTAACCAAAGCTACACAAGCATTTGTGTAAGAGTATTGATAGCCTAGCATAGCATTAAGCCTAGCATTCAGCAAGGAACATTTTCACAAAAACAAGAAAAGCATTCAAATAAAATAATTTACCTTTGAAGAACTTTGGATGTTTTCAATGACGAGACTCTCAGTTAGATAGCAAATGTTCATTTTTTCCAAAAAGATTATTGGTGTAAGAGAAATAGCACCGTTTTGTTCATCACATCACGTTTGGCTAAGAAAAAAAAACGAAAATGCAGTCAACACAACGCCAAACTTTTTTCCAAATTAGCTCCATAATATCGACAGAAACATGGCAAACGTTGTTTAGAATCAATCCTCAAGGTGTTTTTCACAATTCTATTAGATGAAAAATCATTCCTGGCAGTTGGTTTCTCATCAAAGGCAAACGGAAAAATACTGCAGCTGGAGATTACGCAATAATTGCGACGGAGGACACCAAGCGACCACCTGGTAGATGTAGTCTCTTATGGTCAATCTTCCAATGATATGCCTACAAATACGTCACAATGCTGCAGACACCTTGGGGAAAACGTGGAAACCGTAAGCTCTCCTAGATCCTCCACAGCCATATAAGGAGTCATTGGAATGAGGCGGTTTCAAAAAATGCGGCACTTCCTGATTGGATTTTTATCTGGGTTTCGCCTGTAACATCAGTTCTGTGGCACTCACAGACAATATCTTTGCCGTTTTGGAAACGCCAGAGTGTTTTCTTTCCAAAGCTATCAATTATATGCATAGTCGAGCATCTTTTCGTGACAAAATATCTTGTTTAAAACGGGAACGTTTTTCATCCAAAAATTAAAAGAGCGCCCCTTAATGTACTTTGGTGCGAAAAGTGCAAATCAAGCCCAGAACAACAGCGAAGGACCTTGTGAAGATGCTGGAGGAAAGAGGTACAAACATATCTATATCCACAGTAAAAACGAGTCCTATATCGACATAACCTGAAAGACCGCTCAGCAAGGAAGAAGCCACTGCTCCAAAACCGCCATAAAAATGCCAGACTATGGTTTGCAACTGCACATGGGGACAAAGATTGTACTTTTTGGAGAAATGGCCTCTGGTCTGATGAAACAAAAATAGAACCGTTTGGCCATAATGACCATCGTTATGTTTGCAGGAAAAAGGGGGAGGCTTGCAAGCCGAAGAACACCATCCCAACCGTGAAGCACAGGGGTGGCAGCATCTTGTTGTGGGGGTGCTTTGCTGCAGGAGGGACTGGTGCACTTCACAAAATAGATGGCATCATGAGGCTGGAATGATGTGTATATATATTGAAGCAACATCTCAAAACATCAGTTAGGAAGTTAAAGCTTGGTCGCAAATGGGTCTTCCAAATGGACAATGACCCCAAGCACACTTCCAAAGTTGTGGCAAAATGGCTTAAGGACAACAAAGTCAAGGTATTGGAGTAGCCATCTCAAAGCCCTGACCTCAATCCTATAGAACATTTGTGGGCGGAACTGAATAAGCATATGCGAGCAAGGAGGCCTACAAACCTGACTCAGTTACACCAACTCTGTCAGGAGGAATGAGCCAAACATAACCCAACTTATTGTGGGAAGCTTGTGGAAGGCTACTCGAAAGGTTTGACCCAAGTTAAGCAATTTAATCAGATACTAATTGAGTGTATGTAAACTTCTGACCCACTGGGAATGTGATGAAAGAAATAAAAGCTGAAATAAATCATCCTCTACTATTATTCTGACATTTCATATTCTTAAAATAAAGTGGTGATCCTAAATGACCAAAGACATTTTTATTAGGATTAAATGTCAAGAATTGTGAAAAACGGAGTTTAAATGTATTTGGCTAAGGTGTATGTAAACTTCCAACTTCAACTGTCTATATATTTGATGATATCACAAACAAACCCCAGGCTGGTCAGGGAGGGAGAAATTAATCAATTAAGGATATCCATTGCTCCAAGAGACGAACGGGGATACGGGTGGGACAAATTAGAGCGCTGACAGAGACACAAGTGGTGACCGAGGATGCCATACCTCATACAGCTACACTGAGCAAAAATATAAACGCAACATGCAACAATTTCAAGATTTTACTGAATTACAGTCCATATAAGGAAATCAGTCAATTGAAATAAACTCATTAGGCCCTATTCTATGGATTTCACATGACTCCATACGGATATGCTTCTGTTGATTACAGATACCTTAAAAAAACGGTGGGGGTGGGTGCGGATCAGAAAACCAGTCAGTATCTGGTATAACCACCATTTTCCTCATGCAGCGCAACACATCTCCTTTGCATAGAGTTGATCAGGATGTTGATTGTGACCTGTGGAATGTTGTCCCACTCCTCTTCAATGGCTGTGCGAAGTTCCTGGATATTGGTGGGAAATGGAACACGTTGTCGTACACGTCGATCCGGAGCATCCCAAACGTGATATGTCTGGTGAGTATGCAGGCCATGGAAGACTGGGACATTTTCAGCCTCCAAGAATTGTGTACAGATCCTTGCGACATGGGGCCGTGCATTATCACGCTGAAACATGAGGTGATGGCGGCAGATGAATGGCACGACAATGGGCCTCAGGATCTCGTCACGGTATCATGTGCATTCAAATGACAATATTCCCATCGCCACCATGGGGTACTCTGTTCACAACATTGACATCAGCAAACCGCTCGCCCATACAAAGACATACACACTGTCTGCCACCTGCCCGGTACAGTTAAAACGAGGATTCATCCGTGAAGAGCACACTTCTCCAGCATGTCAGTGGCCATCGAAGGTGAGCATTTGCCCACTAAAGTCACTTACAACGTCAAACTGCAGTCAGGTCAAGAACCTGGTGAGGACGACTAGCACACAGATGAGCTTCCCTGAGACGGTTTCTGACAGAAATTCTTTGGTTGTGCAAATCCACAGTTTCATCAGCTGTCCAGGTAGCTGGTCTCAGACGATCCCGCAGGTGAAGAAGCCAGATGTGGAGGTCCTGGGCTGGTCACACGTCGTCTGCGGTTGAGAGTCCGGTTGGACGTACTACCAAATTCTCTAAAAATGATGTTGGAGGCGGGTTATGGTAGAGAAACTAACATTCAATTTTCTGGCAACAGCTCTGGTGGACATTCCTACAGTCAATATGCCAATTGCACACTCCCTCAAAACTTGAGACGTCTGTGGCACTGTGTTGTGTGACAAAACTGCACATTTTAGAGTGGCCTTTTATTGTCCCCGGCACAAAGTGCACTTGTGTAATGAGCATGCTGTTTAATCAGCTTCTTGATATGCCACCTGTCAGGTGGATGGATTATCTTGGTAAAGGAGAAATGCTCACTAACAGGGATGTCAACAAATTTGTGCACAACATTTGATAGAAATTGTATGAAACATGGGACCAACACTTTACATGTTGCGTTTATATTTTTGTTTAGTATAGTTGCCCAGAAGAGTGATAGGTGGTGAGGCAGGATACTCTCTGCACATGCCTGCATTTAGCCAGCAGAAAGTCTACTCACTCTAAATGAACAAGAATCAAATTACTCAAACTCTGGGTAGGATTGGCATTTCTACAAACAGCCAAACAACAAATACATTTTAAAGAGCCAAAGCTTTTTTTAGGGTCCAATTTTTTTATAATGTTGCACAGCATGAAAACAATGTCTTTGATAAGCATGAGACGAATCAGCGATACCTATAAAAAAAACATGTGACTTCAGTGAAAAGTGAGCATTATGGAGGATGTGACAGTTAACATGGTTTTGGAAAAACAGAGGGAAAAAGTCTCCTTCGTTTCTGGACGTGCCAAGCAGGCCACTTAAAGGAGGGTCTTCTGTGGGTGCATGTGCACCCTTCCTGCTTTCAACACATGGCTCCCAGTCCCCGAGCTCAACCATCAAGGGATTCAAAGCTAATCTAGTAATTATTACTTTCCTCTTTCTGAAGCTGCGTCTGTACATTTCACATTGTTAAATGACTGTTTACTAAACACCAGCTGTAGGACTGAAAGGATAAGGGCATTAGCTTTGAGTGAAAGCATTACAATAGGGAGAATAGCTGTGTGTTGAGTACCTGTAAGCAGTTTGATGAAATTGCTAGGTATTACGCTGGTATTTCGATTTCAACATGGCAGTAATTATAAGGAGAAATATGGCAGTGCGCCGCATAGCCAGTCTTACTGGGAGACTGCACAATATATGTTTGTGTCATTTAAAGGGGAAGTGAGAGACTGACGACTCTATTCCCGGCTGGTGCTAAGGAGGCACAAGTGTAAAAAGCACGTTAGTTTGATCAGGTAAAAAGTGGCGGGCTGGCCTTTTCCAGCCCTGACGTCAGGTTCGGCAATTTACCTGTCTAACAGGTGGGAGGGGTGCCAATATTTGAGGCGTGTCCTTAAAAACAACCGCAAAAGTGACAATTGCCCTTAAAAACAAGTGCAAAAGACCCATAAAAAGCAGGGCTTGACGGTAACGCAGTTGATAATGGCATGGATTTTGACAACGGAAGCGCTGCCTACCCAGCCATGATTCGCAGTGCCCATTGAAGGAGAGATGTGCCGGTGAATCTCGTATTTAGAAACAAAAACACGATTGGCTTCTCCCCATTTTTAGTTCAATTTTATTGAAAACCAAGCATAGCCTACCCTCCCCTTAATCAAGGCTGGTTTAGCATTGCATAGTTGCGTCTTTTTATACTGGCCATTAGCCAAAAGTAGCCTATGAATAAAGGGTTTTTAAATGGTCAATTGAAATATTTTACTCTCCATGCTTTTTCATTATTCATAATTCACATACCTGCATTTCGCTTGTTCAAGTAGGCTATCCATCCCAATTTCCAAGGAGTGCCCCTCCACACTATTCAGTCCTCCTATAATGCCATATCAACATCAGATTATTTTCTGAATCGGTCTCGAACATAGACACCACGATACAATTGACAGAAGCGTAATATTTTGTAGACATGCGAATGTTATGTATAGACATTTAGGCCTACGTGTGCACACAGTGCCATGGAACGAGAAGCGATTTATGATATCATGCTTCGGACCAAATCCTATTTAGAAATATTATTGTTGGTTTAAAAAATAGATTTGTTTTTTTGTTTTTTAATCAAATGAATTACAAAGATTCACTGTCCATGGGTTTATGGTACATGACTCGAATGCAATGCACTTTCGTCTGCTATTCCTGGAGAAGTGAAAATACGACATGTAAGATGGTTCCTTGATATTTCTAAACATTACATTTGCGTATAGCGATGAGTAGACATGCCCCCTTTCTCTATATTTTGGAGCTTTACCCGACTCCTGTGAAAAGTTTGGATTTAAGTACAACCCTCTGTAGTCTAAGATGCCATGTCTCTAATATATGCCCAGCTTATTTAAAATAAGTTGTCGTTATGTTTTTATTCAATATTTGGGGCTTTATCAATAGCCTAGTGAATTTAATCTTGCTTATTGACTATAAGTGGCATGTCCAGTTCCAGACTGCAATTTACAGTAGGCCTAGCCCCTATGAGTGTGAATGATATAGCCTATATTTAACAATGTATTTCTATATTGAAGCAATACAATTAGAACAAAACATGTTTAACAAATATGGGGCAGGCTATTTAACCAACTAGGCTGTAACAGACTAACATTTGAATTGGAGTTGATGACAACGCAATACATAAAATAATGTAAAGACAACTTGAAGCAACCACATACGCTACATGACCAAAAGTATATTAGAGACCTGCTCGTCAAACATCTCATTCCAAAATCATGGGCATTAATATGGAGTTGGTCCCCCCTTTACTGCTATAACAGCCTCCACTCTTCTGGAAGGCTTTCCACTAGATGTTGGAACATTGCTGCGGGGACTTGCTTCCATTCAGCCACAAGAGCATTAGTGAGGTTGGGCACTGATGTTGAGTGATTAGGCCTGGCTCACAGTCGGCGTTCCAATTCATCCCAAAGGTGTTCAATGGGGCTGACGTCAGGGATCTGTGCAGGCCAGTCAAGTTCTTCCACAATGAACTCGACAAACCATTTCGGTATGGACCTCACTTTGTGCACGGGGTCCTTGTCATGCTGAAACAGGAAAGCGCCTTCCCCAAACTATTGCAACAAAGTTGGAAGCACAGAATCGTCTAGAATATCATTGTATGCTGTCCTTCACTGGAACTAAGTGGCCCAGCCCAAAGCATGAAAAACAGCCCCAGACCATTATTCCTCCTCCACCAAACTTTATAGTTGGCACTATGCATTCGGACAGGTAGCGTTCTCCTGGCATCCTTCTAACCCAAATGCGTCCATTGGACTGCCAGATGGTGACTGCAGTCCACTCGGACTGCCAGAGAACTCGTTTCCACTGCTCCAGAGTCCAATGGCATCGGGCGTTAAGATTTCCCTTCACTGGAACTAAGGTGCCTAGCCTGACCATGAAAATCCAATGGCATCTAGCTTTACACCCCTCCAGCACTTGGCATTGCGCATGGTGATCTTAGGCTTGTGTTCAGCTGCTCGGCAATGGAAACCCATTTCATGAAGCTCCTGACAAACAGTTATTGTGCTGACGTTGCTTCCAGAGGCAGTTTGGAACTCAGTAGTGAATGTTGCAACCGAGGACAGATGATTTTTACACTCTCTACGCACTTCAGCACTCAGTGCTCCCGTCCGTTCTGGGAGCTTGTGTGGCCTACCACTTCACGGCTGAGCCGTTGTTGCGCCTAGACGTTTCCACTTCACAATAACACAGTTCATTGGGGCAGCTCTAGCAGGGCAGACATTTGACGAACTGACTTGTTGGAAAGGTGGCATCTATGGGTCTCCACATAATTTTGTATATATACACTGTATTTAGCCATGGAACATGTTCTGATTGGCCAGAAACGTGTTTATTCATCAAAACCCAGCCCTTTTGCGCCAGCTAGTGCGACCATGATTCTGGTTCAGAAAATAGAAAAGAATACTTGACACATCCCCGAACCTATAACGCTAATGCATTAGGTTTGTTTAAATAGAGCCCAGAATGTCCTGGTGTGAGCCCTTAACTGTCCTTAGGTATATTTAGAACCCAACCCTCTATACTTCTGCCTCCCTCAACTCAACCACCCCCCCAAACATCCCCAACACTTGACAAAATTATCTGTCACATCTCATCTGAAACACCCCCTACACATAAAACCCATAACTATCAACCACCCACTCTAACCTCCCCTTACATCTGTAAACGCTTACACTTCCATCCATTTCCCCCTCACCTCCACAATATCCTACACTAATCCACCCCCCTCCACTTCAGACCCAGAACCTGTGATGGCTCCATCAGCCCCTTGCTCTCTCCTGATGTCTGAAAACACCAGTGTAAACCGCCCGCCACCCTGCCTTTGATACTCTTTAATGGCACCATCGGGGAATGATTCATGATCTCCTGGGGGATGGATGGATAGAGAGAGGGTGTGAGAGAGGATATGTATTATGCTTTGTTTAAAAAAACTAAATGCATTGTGTAGTGCGATTGGTGTAGATTAGTGTTGAGGACCTGTTTCACCTCACCGCAAGGGAGCTGTGTTCAAGGGAGCTGTGTTCAAGGGAGCTGTGCAGCAAGGGAGCTGCCTTGGCAGCAGCTAATGGGGATCCTTAATAAATACAAATGTAGCCTCTGGGTGAGCTCACAGATATGGCCTGGGCTGGGGAGATACGTCTCACAGGTACGTACAGAATAGCATAGAAAATAGACAATTCTATACACCATGTATGTTTGAAGTCTACTCTACTGGATGTGTGGAAATGTAAATGTCACAGGTGTGTCTCAGGAGTTTGAGCGAACATTAAGTCGGAACCGTAGCTGAGATGCAAAACAAAAACAGTCAGGAATGCTGCCGTCAGGCCCGCCAGACTCAACGACAGGTTGTGCTCCTCACCTGTACAGTAGCGTTGTGGTCGTTGACTTGGGCCAGTTGGACATACTGCACCTGTATGTCACTGGCCTGTAGGGGGGAGCCCTCCACTGCTGTGGCCCCCCCGTCAGCTGACGCCACCGCTATCAGCTGGGCCCCACGCAGCACCTGACCAGGGGGAGGAGAGTGGGGGGGGGAAGGAGAGGGAGGGAGGGAGGGAGGGAGGGAGGTAGGTAGGGAGGGAGGGAGGGAGGGAGGGAGGGAGGGAGGGAGGGAGGGAGGGAGGGAGGGAGGGAGGGAGGGAGGGAGGGAGGGAGGGAGGGAAATGATTAATATAAGATGGAATTGGAAAAATGCTCAATTGGAGCAAATATTTATTATCACAATGGCAAGACTATGATTTGTCTAATTAATCACAAAACTATGATTAATTTCACTGCAAGAAAAACATTGGCTCTGGTGAGAGCTTGTGCAAGGGTCAGCCAATGTGTCTGTTTGTACATCAAACATGGCTTCAAACCTTAACACACACACAACCCCTAGCTTTCTCTCTGATATCACATCATCTTCGAGAGAGAGAGAGCAGCCACTATGGTTTTGAAGACGTCTGCTTAGCATTACAGTACCCACAATGGCACCCTATTATTACCTTTATAGTGTACTGCCATAGGGCTCTGGTCAAACGTAGTAGTGCACTATGTAGAGAACATGATGCCATTTCAGATGCAGCCATTGTTGGCTGCCTCTGCCAACTAGCTAATGCTTTGAATCAAGAGTTTACTGCCAGGATCTGCTCTCTAACTCACTGACTGGCTACACTTCCCTGAAGAGAGGCCGATTAACAATAAACAGCAGACAGAAGTATTTATGCCCGATCTGATGTGTGTTTACATTCTTTCATTAGACACAGCTATCAGGGTGTAACAAGCACAGGCTAGCGTACCGGGACACACAGATCACTGAACATGTCACTCTCATCGCCACCTGAGATAGAGATGGGGAAAAAAAGAAAAAGAGGAGAGGGAAAGAGAGAAACATCTAGAGAAGGGGAGACCCCTAAACCCTGTTGTGTTGAACTACAGCCAAGCTGTGCCAAAGCTCGGCATTTAACACACTCACTAATAACAGAGCAGGATAGTACAGCTGCAACATGGTATGGAGTATTCCTGTAGATTTACATTGACACACACACACCCTATAGCCCCAAGGCCCTAGTGTAAGAGCTATGATGTCTAGGCCTAATTTAATAACATACAGTAGGCCTACTGTAATAAGTTGTGGAATATTTGAACAGACATGCCAAGCTAACATACAATCATACTGTCACACCTGACCCAGCAAGATTGATGGAGGAAAATATTAAGTGAACTCGATGTGTGTGTTGCGTTTAAATAAAACCATGCATCTCTCTTGCGATTACTACCTTACACAGCACTACAACATGTCTCTCTCTCCACCTTGCATGACCTACATGGCCTCTTGCATGTGTGCTTTGTCTCCAGCTTTAACCAGTCTGACTTACTCCCATGTGTGCTTTGTCTCCAGCTTTAACCAGTCTGACTTACTCCCATGCCAGTGGAGTGGAGTAGAGCAGAGCAGCTGGGTGCAGGCTTAACAGACATTCCCAATTTGGGGATGAATCAGAATCTGCTTGTCTGCAGAAAAAACCCAAACCTCAAACCCCAATTACAGATGCTGTTTGTGCCCCCCTTACCGTATCAACCCGCCCTGTTCCACCCCCTCACCAAACCACAACCTTCGCTTTGAAGTTGGTGACTCGGTTACGTGATTCGTGAGTCGTGTTAACCCCCCTGGAGCCTGGTGGGTTGTGTCAGGCTCCGGAAGATTTTGCCATATTTTTCTTTTTCACCACAATGTCTGATGCCGACTCACCAGGACACGCCAGTCCCAGCCGGGCTGATGGGAACTATTAGATGAGAAGGAAGACTCCCTGGCTACACTAGCCAGATGAGAGCCACAAAACGGATGCAACATAGGGAACTACAGAGAGGGTGATTGGGGGGTGAAGGTAGTCTTGAAAAGGGGGGCCAGTAAACAGAGAGTTGCCGGTTCAAATCCCAAGGCTGACGGAGGAATTCTGCAGGGAATGAGCCGGCAGCTGGAGGCTTCCTGGCTTCAATATTCCATGTGCTACCTACTGACATTGTGCACTTGAGCAAGGCACTTAACTCCTCAAATCTGCTCCAGGACCACTGCTTTGTGGTATTGTAATTATTGTAATGGACTGTGGGACTATAAACACACACTGACAGGGAGTGTATGTGATTGGACAAAGGGTCCATATATACACTGACCACTTAGAGGGCAATAAATAGCCTTGATCTGAGGGGTCTTGCTGAGTGAGTGACATCTGAGTGAACGTACACTGACTGACTGAAGGGCAATAGATCGTAGTCTGAATAACGGTAATCACAGACGGACTATACAAAAACTGACCACAGGGAAACTGACCCTACTGTGAGAAAATAAATACACTGACCACAGAGACATTGCCATATGCATCTGCATCTACACGTTCCGTCATATTCATCTGCATCTACACGTTCTGTCATCTGCATCTACACGTTCTGTCATATGCATCTACACGTTCTGTCATCTGTATCTACACGTTCTGTCATATGCATCTGCATCTACACATTCTGTCATATTCATCTGCATCTACACGTTCTGTCATATGCATCTGCATCTACACGTTCTGTCATATGCATCTGTATCTACACGTTTTGTCATATGCATCTGCATCTACACATTCTGTCATATTCATCTGCATCTACACGTTCTGTCATATGCATCTGCATTTACACGTTCTGTCATATGCATCTGCATCTACACGTTCTGTCATCTGCATCTACACGTTCTGTCATCTGCATCTACACGTTCTGTCATATGCATCTGCATCTACACATTCTGTCATATTCATCTGCATCTACACGTTCTGTCATATGCATCTGCATCTACACGTTCTGTCATATGCATCTGTATCTACACGTTTTGTCATATGCATCTGCATCTACACATTCTGTCATATGCATCTGTATCTACATGTTCTGTCATATTCATCTACACGTTCTGTCATATCCATCTGCGGTCCATCAAAAGTTCAACCCTTTTCCAGTCTTCAGGCAAGTCAGCCCAGCCCTGCACAAAAAGACAAAACAGCTGTGAAATAAATGCGGATAGACCATCAGTCATATGAACTCTGTAGAAAGACGCACTAGGCTAATCTGTTTATTAGGGATACACACTTTGTCTGAACAGGCCTCTAAATCTGAGAGACAAATAATTAAAGTAAAACTGACCCTAGTTATTTACATACAGGTGGAGCAGGAATGTCGTGAGAGTACGCTTGGAATGTAGTAGGTAGGCAGAGGTAATTAATTTAACTGAATTTTTAAGCCCACGTTTTATCCTAATTATTTATATAATTATTTATAAAAAGATCTGTCAGCTACATTTGGTGGAGGGGGCACACTGATTGGACCAGGCAAAGAGTACCCCCCTTCTCCCTAGTAAATGGTTCCTTCCAATTTGCACCACGGAGCAAAGATATGCTAGGCATAGACGTTAGATACTCTAGTGCTTGCAGACAGTCTCGTCAGTAGAGAAGGAGCGTGAGTGCCGAGTGACACATAGCATTTGATTTGATTTAAGCTGCCGGTGACTCACAGGCAGGACTCACAGGAGGTATGTTAGTAAATTAATTTGATCAAGCTATGTAGCCTATTGATACCTTCTTGATTAATAAATAAAATGAAAATGTTTCTCTGTAATACTAGTCACCTAGCAATTTTATGAAGTTGGCTTTAGCTAGATACACCTCATGACCAAAAGTGCAGTATCAGTCAAAAGTTTGGACACACCTACTCATTCAACGGTTTTTCTGTATTTTTACTATTATCTACATTGTAGAATAATAGTGAAGACATAAAAACTATGAAATTACACATATGGAATCATGTAGTCACCAAAAAGTGTTAAACAAATCAAAATATATTTTCTCAACCAGCTTCATGAGGTAGTCACCTGGAATGCAATTTCAATTAACAGGTGTGCCTTGTTAAAAGTTCATTTGTGGAATTTCTTTCCTTAATGCATTTGAGCAAATCATTTGTGTTGTGACAAGTTAGGGGTGGTATACAGAAGATAGCCCTATCTGGTAAAAGAACAAGTCCATATTATGGCAAGAACAGCTCAAATAAGCAAAGAGAAACGACAGTCCATCATTACTTTAAGACAAAGGTCAGTAAATTTGGAAAATGTAAAAAACTTTGAAAGTTTCAAGTGTAGTCGCAAAAACCATCAAGCACTATGAGAGTGACCTCTGCTGCACAGGATAAGTTCATTAGTTACCAGCCTCAGAAATTGCAGCTCAAATAAATGCTTCATAGTTCAAATGAGAAATTTTGGTTCCAAGCGCTGTGTCTTTGTGAGACAAAGAAGGTGAATGGTTGATCTCTGCAGGTGTGGTTCCCACCGTGAAGCATGGAGGAGGACGTGTGATGGTATGGGGGTGCTTTGCTGGTGACACGTTCTGTGATTTATTTAGAATTCAAGGCACACTTAACCAGCATGGCTAACACAGCATTCTGCAGCGACACCCCATCCCATCTGGTTTGCACTTAGTAGGACTATCATTTGTTTTTCAACATAACAATGACCCAAAACACACCTCCCAGGCTGTGTAAGGGCTATTTGACCAAGAAGGAGAGTGATGGAGTGCTGCATCAGATGACCTGGCCTCCACAATCCCCCGACCTCAACCCAATTGAGATGGTCTGGGATGAGTTGGACCGCAGAGTGAAGGAGCTTGTGGGAACTCCAAGACTGTTGGAAAAGCATTCTAGGTGAAGCTGGTTGAGAGAATGCCAAAACTGTGCACAGCTGTCATCAAAGCAAAGGGTGGCTACTTTTTGAGAATCTCAAATATAAAATATATTTTGATTTGTTTAACACTTTTTTGGTTACTACATGATTCCAAGAGTTATTTCATAGTGTTGATGTCTTCACTATAATTCTACAATGTAGAAAAAATGAAGAAAACCTTTCAATGAGTAGGTGTGTCCAAACTTTTGACTGTTACTGTATGTGGACACCTGCTCGTCAAACATCTCATTCTAGAATCATGGGTATTAATATGGAGTTGGTCCCCCCTGTGCTGCTATAACAGCCTCCACTCTTCTGGGAAGACTTTCCACTAGATGTTGGAACATTGCTGCGGGTACTTGCTTCCATTCAGCCACAAGAGCATTAGTGAGGTCGGGCACGCAGTCGGCATTCCAATTCATCTCAAAGGTGTTCGATGGGGTTGAGGTGAGGGCTCTGTGCAGTCCAGTCAAGTTATTCCACACCGATCTCAACAAAACATTTCTGTATGGACCTCGCTTTGTGCACGGGGTCCTTGTCATGCTGAAACAAGCGCCTTCCCCAAACTGTTGCCACAAAGTTGGATGCACAGAATCGTCTAGAATATAATTGTATGCTGTCCTTCACTGGAACTAAGGAGCCCAGCCCAAAGCACACCTGTCTATATAAGGTCCCACAGTTGACAGTGCATGTCAGAGCAGAAACCAAGCCATAGGGTCGCAGGAATTGTCCGTAGAGACAGGATTGTCTCGAGGCAAAGATCTGGGGAAGGGTACCAAAAAAATGTATGCAGCATTGAAGGTCCCCAAGAACACAGTCGCCTCCATCATTCTTAAAAATGGAAGAAGTTTGGAACCACCAAGACTTCCTAGAGCTGGCCACCCGGCCAAACTGAGCAATCGGGGGAGAAGGGCCTTGGTCAGGGAGGTGACAGAGCACCAGAGTTCCTCTGTGAAGATGGGAAAACCTTCCAGAAGGACAACCATCTCTGCAGCACTCCACCAACCATGCCTTTGTGGTAGAGTGGTCAGACGGAAGCCCCTCCAGATTCTCTGGTCTGATGAAACCAAGATTGAATTGTTTGGCCTGAATGCCAAGCATCACGTCTGAAGGAAACCTGGCACCATCTCTACAGTGAAGCATCGTGGTGACAGCATCATGATGTGGGGATGTTTTTCCAGAGGTAGGGACTGAAAGAGTAGTCAGGATTGAGGGAAAGATGAACGGAACAAAGTACTGAGATATCCTTGATGAACATCTGCTCCAGAGCGCTTAGGACCCCAGACCGGGGCAACGGTTCACCTTCTAACACGACAACAACCCTAAGCACACAGCCAAGACAAAGCAGGAGTGGCTTCGGGACAAGTCTCTGAATGTCCTTGAGTGGCCCAGCCAGAGCCCTTACTTGAACCCGATCGAACTCTGGCACAGGTTTTCATCAATACTATACTTTTCATCTATACTCTGCTCTTTCCCTCGATCCTGACTAGTCTCCCAGTCCCTGCCGCTAAAAAATATCCCCACAGCATGGTCAGAGTCCTTTAGGCGCCTTTTGGCAAACTCCAAGCTGGTTGTCGTGCCTTTTACTGAGAAATGACTTCTGTCTGTCCACTCTACCATAAAGGCCTGATTGGTGGAGTGCTACAGAGCCAGTTGTCCTTCTGGAAGGTTCTCTCATCCTCACAGAGGAGCTCTGGAGCTCTGTCAGAGTGACCATTGGGTTCTTGGTCACCTCCCTGACCAAGGCCCATCTCCCCGATTGTTCAGTTTGGCCGGGCTGCCAGCTCAAGGAAAAGTCTTGGTGGTTCCAAACTTCTTCCATTTAAGAATGATTGAGGCCACTGTGTTCTTGGGGACCTTCAATGCTGCAGAAATGTTTTGGTACCCTTCCTCAGATCTGTGCCTTGACACAATCCTGTCTCTGAGCTCTACGGACAATTACCTAGACCTAATGGCTTGGTTTTTGCTCTGACATGCACTGTCAACTGTGGGACCTTATATAGACAGGTAATATAGCCTGTTTTCACTTTGCCATTATGGGGTATTGTGTGTAGATTGATGAGTTAAAAAAAATCTATTTTAGAATAAGGCTGTAACGTAACAAAATGTGGAAAAAGTCAGGGGGTCTGAAAAATTCCCAAATGCACTATATGTTGTCTATGTGGACTAAAATTATTTATGATTGCAGGTGTGCTTAATGATGAGTGAATAACTATTAAATGATTCTGGTCTTGTCAGTTTAAGAGAAATTCTAAGTGTGATTGAGTTTGCTAAGTGTAGTGTTTGATTGTGTGCTGCTAAATCTACTAGTATATTTAAGGACAACGGGGTTCAAGGGTTGACTACCACTTGTCCGATTCAACTAAAAGGTTGGGACTTTAACCCTTCATGAGAGAGCTGTTAGGATTCTCAGCTTTGAGGATCTGAGCACACAGAGAGCAGAGGGTTCATCACTACAGTAAGTCTCCCAGGAACCACTTCTGATTCCTCAAAACCTCTCCTCACCTACTTCTCAGAACTCATTGGAGGAAAAGGTAAGAGGGGAGGGCTTCTCCTCCAATGAGGTTTGAGAAAGAGGTGAGGAGAGGACAAGTCATTGATGAAAGACGAATTGAGAAAGAGCCATCATCTCCCATATCTGGGCTTAGACTGATATGTCTGGAAGGAGAATGTATTCTGATCAAAAACACAAACTGTCGTATGAAATTATGGATCTGACACTCACAAGATACACAATGACCACATATAACCCAAACACATGATGGAGATCTGTAAGCAATATGAAGTAAACAACACACCATCACACACACTCTTTGACAAACACTGGCACACAGTCCGAGTGACACACACCATTCGGTGCCATATTCTGACTTATACACAGGCACACAATTCTTCCAATGCTTTCAATAGCCTAATTCGTGTTTAGGCCCAAGTTCGCACAAGTCGAAATCACATCAACTTGCAATGAGTTGTCAAAGAAATGCCTAGTAAGAAATATAAAACTTGGCGAGAGAGAAGCAGCACAAATCAGAATGTGGTTTGGTGGCTCTTAAGTGCATTAGTTACTGTTGAACTCCGGCTTGCAGGATTTGGGTCCCTAAATAATAAGAACTGGCTGATCACACCAGTACTGTACCAGCAGGGCTCACTGAGGTGTGTGTGTGTGTGTGGGGAGGATTAGAAGGCTGCATCAGACAAGCCCACGCTGTTTCCGTGCCAAGGCGAGCTGGAGAAGAAAATACGCTGAACAATCAAGAGGCATCTCAAATTCAACTCAGCAGAGTTTGCTAGTTGCTATGACCTGAAAATAACAAAAAAGTGGAGAAAGCTTTCTTTTTTGTTGTTGATGCCAATCTTTTTTTCATGCTTTCAACAGTAATGGAGACGGGATACTGAAGAAATACAGCAATGGGCGAAAGAAGACAGAACTAAACAACAACAGTGGCTTAATGCAAAAAAACATTTGGAGAAGGCCAGATTGAAACACAATAACCAACTGTGCAAACAAGGCCCTTTCTGTTGTTGCAATCTGAATGGTACTTTTGGGAGCATGTGAATATGGTTCAGATTGAATAATGCAAGATAGAGGACAATAAGATAGTCGAAAACAAAAGAAAAGCATATTTGTTATGTCACCCCTCGGTCTTCAACTGTTACAGTTTTGGACTGTGGTGTAATTGCATCAGAATCTCTTTAGATAAAAAATAATTATATAATGCTTTGTGTGTGTGTGTGTATGTTTTTGAGTATCTGTGTGGAGGTGCTTGTGTTTATCTACATGCATGTATGTTTTGTCAGAGCCCTCATTCGCACTCTCATTCCACCTCTGTCTCATTGCAGCCCACTTGGCTCAACCAAACCTAAAAACACACAAAGACCTACACACACACAGCACATTTTTACAAGGCACAGCTCAAATAAATCCACCACTCCAATCTGCTTTCTATCAGCCTCAGTGGAATCACTGCTATCCTCTCAGATCAAACATGTAAAAAGAGAAGAGGATTCTGGAGTATTTGGAACTTCCTCCCTACTTCATAGCCGTCAACAACATCTGCAACTGCTGCAGCCTTCCTGAGCCAGCCAGGACAAATATGATTTGGGGTGTGAGGGGGACAAAAGGACAGAGGGAGCGGCTGGAAAATCAACCATAGTCATGAATTTTCACCTACACGCTCTGGATTTATGAACGCCCAGGGGGCACTCTGAGCACACTCTGGCACTCCAGATTGAATTTATGAACACATCCGAAATCGTAAAATGTCTAGATAGTCATTTATTATGCTAAAAAGCTAGCAAGAGGTTGCATAGCAACAACTTAAACTTCCAGTAGACAGGCAAAGCGCTAGCATGCTCAACTGAGAGGATACCGTTCCTTTACAGTATACTAAATGTAACTAATAGTATACAGTATGTAGTATATACTCATTAAGTATGTAGTATACAGTATGTTAGTATGGGTATTCGAACACAGCTTAAGTCTTCCGGACCAGCTAGTATGCTAGTGATCCCAAAGATTTCCAGCATTGGCTCACACAACATCCTCTAAATTCCTTCATACTGGAAGCAGAGACAGAAAACTGTTATCCACAAGTTCATTTGACTCTGAGGAAGTAGATATTGCCAAAATCCCAAACTATACATTTAATATTTCGCTTTTAGTCTTAGTGGAATGCCTACAGGAGTGACTCTGTTCAAGTCATAACTAAGGCCCAGGATTATGCCTAACCACATGACCTGACCAAAAAAAAAAAAAAAACGTGTAACTAAGTAGGTAGACTCAAGGAAACAGTTCTACCTAAATCTTGAGTCTAAAACTCCTGGCACTGTCATGTAACCACCAACTTCATATCTGAAAGAGGAGGCGGCGAGGAAAGAGGGTGTGAGGAATCGCACAAATTGAAATAAAGCTCTAATCTTTGTATATCTGTATTTGTCCTAAAAGGCACTTACACTCTCCATTCCATCTACGGTTTCTCATCAACCCACTCAGTGACACCATTCCTAAACAGTCTACAGACCTGCATTAAACCATGCCCTGCTTTATATTTTCTCTTTGGCTCCTCCTCCCACTCCCAAACCTTTCAGCAGACTGTGGAGTCAGTTTCAGTAGAGGCTAGTGTGGTTTTATGACCAGATCAATTTGAATTCTGATCCAGGACCAGTAGAATCAAAAGGTCTTCGGTTGGTCTCTGAGATGACTGAAATAACCTAGTTAAATAAAGGTCACATTTTTTTACAATTTTTATTATAATATTTTTTTATGGGGTAGATTAGCTTTCATTTTGCAGATAGATTGTGGCTTATATTAGTGTAAAATTGACTGTATCATATCCAATCCCCCATATATTTTTTGGTTAATATATTTTTTATAAATATAATATCTATACACTACCGTTAAAAAGTTTGGGGTCACTTAGAAATATCCTTGTTTTTGAAAGAAAAGCTAAAATACAGAATACAGAAAATACAGAAATACATATATTGTAGTTGGAAACGGTAGATTTTTTAAACACAATATCTACATAGGTGTATAGAGGCCCATTATCAGCAACCATCACTCCTGTGTTCCAATGGCACGTTGTGTTAACCAATTCAAGTGTATCATTTTAAAAAGGCTAATTGATCATTAGAAAACCCTTTTGCAATTATGTTAGCACAGCTGAAAACTGTTGTCCTAATTAAAGAAGCAATAAAACTGGCCATCTTTAGACAAGTTGAGTATCTGGAGCATCAGCATTTGTGGGTTCGATTACAGGCTCGAAATGGCCAGAAACAAAGAACTTTCTTCTGAAACTCGTCAGTCTCTTTTTGTTCTGAGAAATGAAGGCTATTCCATGTGAGAAATTGTCAAGAAACTGAAGACCTCGTACAACGCTGTGAACTACTCCCTTCACAGAACAGAGCAAACAGGCTCTAACCAGAATAGAAAGAGTGGGAGGCCCCGGTGCACAACTGAGCAAGAGGACAAGTATATTAGAGTGTCTAGTTTGAGAAACAGACGCCTCACAAGTCCTCAACTGACAGCTTCATTACATAGTACCCACAAAACACCAGTCTCAAGGTCAACAGTGAAGAGGCGACTCCGGAATGCTGGCCTTCTAGGCAGAGTTGCAAAGAAAAAGCCATATCTCAGACTGGCCAATAAAAATAAAAGATTAAGATGGGCAAAATAACACAGACACTGGACAGAGGAATCTGCCTAGAAGGCCAGCATCCTGGAGTCGCCTCTTCACTGTTGACTCAGTACTTTGTTGAAGCACCTTTGGAAATGATTACAGCCTTGAGTCTTCTTGGGTATGATGCTACAAGCTTGACACACCTGTATTTGGGGAGTTTCTCCCATTCTTCTCTGCAGATCCTCTCAAGCTCTATCAGGTAGGATGGGGAGCGTCGCTGCACAGCTTTGTTCCGGTCTCTCCAGAGATGGGTTCAAGTCCGGGCTCTGGCGGGGCCACTCAAGGACATTCAGAGATTTGTCCCGAAACCACTCCTGTGTTGTCTTGGCTGTGTGCTAGAGTCGTTGTCCTGTTGGAAGGCAAACCTTCGCCCCAGTCTAAGGTCCTGAGTACTCTGGACCAGGTTTTCTTCAAGGATCT
Organism: Oncorhynchus mykiss; assembly: GCF_057628025.1. Classification (NCBI taxonomy): domain Eukaryota; kingdom Metazoa; phylum Chordata; class Actinopteri; order Salmoniformes; family Salmonidae; genus Oncorhynchus; species Oncorhynchus mykiss. Next base: position 81,653,059 of record NC_143023.1, on the reverse strand, counting down.
CTGTACTTTGCTCTGTTCATCTTTGCCTCCATCCTGACTAGTCTCACAGTCCCTGCCGCTGAAAACCATCCCCACAGCATGATGCTGCCACCACCATGCTTCACAGTCTTGGTTTCATCAGACCAGAGAATCTTGTTTCTCAAGGTCTGAAAGTCATTAGGTGCCTTTTGGCAAACTCCAAGCGGGCTGTCATATGCCTTTTTACTGAGGAGTGGCTTCAGTCTGGCCAATTTACCACAAAGGCCTGATTGGTGGAGTGCTGCAGAGATGGTTGTGCTTCTGGAAGGTTCTCCCATCTCCACAGAGGAACTCTGGAGCCCTGTCAGAGTGACCATCGGGTTCTTGGTCAACTCCCTGACCAATGCCCTTCTACCCCGATTGCTCCATTTGGCCGGGCGGCCAGCTCAAGGAAGAGTCTTGGTGGTTCCAAACTTCTTCCATTTATGAAATCATGGAGGTCACTGTGTTCTTGGGGACCTTCAATGCTGCAGAAATGTTTTGGTACCCTTCCCCAGATCTGTGCCAGGACACAATCCTCTCTCTGCGCTCTAATGGACTATTCCTTCGACCATATGGCTTGGTTTTTGCTCTGACATGCACTGTCAACTGTGGGCCTTATATAGACACGTGTGCTTTTCCAAGTCAAGTTTCACTTTGTCATTCTGGGGTAGTGTGTGTAGATTGAGGATTTTTTTAATAAGGCTGTAACGTAACAAAATGTGAAAAGGGGAAGGGGTCTGAATACTTTCAGAATGCACTGTATGTTATGTAGGAAAAAGTCAGTCATAAATTCTTCTGTCTTGGTTAAAAACAAGTTGTCATCCGGTAGGCCTTGATTAAATGTCCTATATCCTCGCCCATGTGGAAATTCTGTAAAAGTAATGTGTATACCAATTATTTGATGGTCCAACCACATTCTGTCCCCTATCAACACTTTACATTTTTTTTGTGCCAGCGAGAATGACATAAGTAGTCAAGACGACTAGCTTGATTGAAACTCCGCCATGTTTATCTCACTAGGTCAGGATATTTAAGCCTCCATATAGCCACTAATAAATCCATGATATTCGTGATTTCCTTAAGTGCATGAGGGTGATAGTTTGTAGTGCGATTTCCTTTACGGTACATTGAGGTATTTAAACCCGTATTATAATCTCCCACCATAATAATTGAGTCATGTATTGACTCTAAGCTCGATAAAGTAATATATTTATTTACAAAGAAGCATGGATCATCATTATTTGGACCACATAGATTAATGGGCCACATTCCTTGTGGATCTGTTTGAATAGTTTGAACATCCGGATCAATGTTATTGCTAATTAATATCATCGCTTATTTGAGTTTCTTTGCCCATGTGAAGAATAGACCCCCCCCCCCCAGTCCTTTTTCCATACAACTTCATCTAAATGTGCAGAATGAGTTTACTGTAAACAATTGATATAATATTCCTTATCTTTTAGCCAGGTAAAGACTGATAGTCTTATTATCTGCTAAGCCATTACAATTAGCTATACTTATTTCACCACTTACCATAATGCGATACAAGTTGCAATTATACATGTTTGTAAACTTACCATTAAGTACCATGATCATTTAGTGTCCATATAGCTGTTGCGTGATATTTGCACTGTTACGCATACTGTAGCTGCGACTATATAAAGCTATAATTGCCCTCCAATTTTCCACCCACCAAAACCTCCCCTCAAACCAAATTGGGTTGTCGTCCCACTGACTGGCTGACCATTGCTGTACATAGATACTAGGGCCTTTAAAAAGAGCACATGGTGCCACCTACAGTACTGAACCAGATCCGCAGCCAGCATCATTTTGAACGCCCTCGCCTTGGTTGTACTGCATCTAGTTATTTAAATAAAAACAATTTGGTGTATATACAGTGGGGAGAACAAGTATTTGATAACCTGAAAAATCGGCAGTGTTTCCTACTTACAAAGCATGTAGAGGTCTGTAATTTTTAGCATAGGTACACTTCAACTGTGAGAGACAGAATCTAAAACAAAAATCCCAAAAATCACATTGTATGATTTTTAAGTAATTAATTTGCATTTTATTGCATGACATAAGTATTTAATACATCAGAAAAGCAGAACTTAATATTTGGTGCAGAAACCTTTGTTTGCAATTACAGAGATCATATGTTTCCTGTAGTTCTTGACCAGGTTTGCACACACTGCAGCAGGGATTTTGGCCCACTCCTTCATACAGACCTTCTCCAGATCCTTCAGGTTTCGGGACTTTCAGCTCCCTCCAAATATTTTCTATTGGGTTCAGGTCTGGAGACTGGCTAGGCCACTCCAGGACCTTGAGATGCTTCTTACGGAGCCACTCCTTAGTTGCCCTGGCTGTGTGTTTCGGGTCATTGTCATGCTGGAAGACCCAGCCACGACCCATCTTCAATGCTCTTACTGAGGGAAGGAGGTTGTTGGCCAAGATCTCGCGATACATGGCCCCATCCATCCTCCCCTCAATACGGTGCAGTCGTCCTGTCCCCTTTGCAGAAAAGCATCCCCAAAGAATGATGTTTCCACCACCATGCTTCACGGTTGGGATGGTGTTCTTGGGGTTGTACTCATCCTTCCTCTTCCTCCAAACACGGCGAGTGGAGTTTAGACCAAAAAGCTCTATTTTTGTCTCATCAGACCACATGACCTTCTCCCATTCCTCCTCTGGATCATCCAGATAGTCATTGGCAAACTTCAGACGGGCCTGGACATGCGCTGGCTTGAGCAGGAGGACCTTGCATGCGCTGCAGGATTTTAATCCATGATGGCGTAGTGTGTTACTAATGGTTTTCTTTGAGACTGTGGTCCAGCTCTTTTCAGGTCCTGCCGTATAGTTCTGGGCTGATCCCTCACCTTCCTCATGAGCATTGATGCCCCACGAGGTGAGATCTTGCATGGAGCCCCAGGCCGAGGGTGATTGACCGTCATCTTAAACTTCTTCTATTTTCTAATAATTGCGCCAACAGTTGTTGCCTTCTCACCATGCTGCTTGCCTATTGTCCTGTAGCCCATCCCAGCCTTGCAGGTCTACAATTTTACCTGATGTCCTTACACAGCTCTCTGGTCTTGGCCATTGTGGAGAGGTTGGAGTCTGTTTGATTGAGTGTGTGGACAGGTGTCTTTTATACAGGTAACGATTTCAAACAGGTGCAGTTAATACAGGTAATGAGTGGAAAACAGGAGGGCTTCTTAAAGAAAAACTAACAGGTCTGTGAGAGCCGGAATTCTTACTGGTTGGTAGATGATCAAATACTTATGTCATGCAATAAAATGCAAATTAATTACTTAAAAATCATACAATGTGATTTTCGTTTTAGATTCCATCTCTCACAGTTGAAGTGTACCTATAATAAATATTACAGACCTCTACATGCTTTGTAAGTAGGAAAACCTGCAAAATCAGCAGTGTTTCAAATACTTGTTCTCCCCACTGTATAAAATAAAATAAATCTTCCATATCTTAATTTATTCCCACAATTGATGAATAATACACACAATAATATAAGCACTTCTACGAAGGACTGTTACACGTAAAAACGGCCTTTAGTAGGAATTCTACATTTTTGTCAAAAGAGGCATACACTCACCCCACCCAAACAAACACCTCTGCCCCGCTCTTCTTTTCCACCCATAAATCGACCTACACACAGACACACATGGGCTCTGGCATTTGCAGCCAGTCTCCATTTTCCACAATGATGACTTTACGATGGTTCGAATTAGATTGTTTCTTTAGATTGAGTGTGTAGACCTGATATACACACTCCGCAGAACAAAATATTGAAGTGAGCAAAAACTGGTCCTGACCTCCGCCAACCCACTGTGAGGGAGCGACAACACCCTCACCTCTGAACTTTCACACGCAGCCCACATTGTCCACAATTACAACCCTCCCTGCTGGGTTTTCATATCTTCCATGAAAGGACATCTCTGGTTTATGTACATGTGTAAATAAAAGCCTCTTTATCCACCATTCAGGGTGTTTTACTGCTGTTTATAAGAGTAGTCTTTATCAGAAAAGGAAACAAAAAATCTAATGAAATTATATTTGTCACATGCGTCGTAAACAACAGGTGTAGACTAAACAGGAAATGCTTACTTATGGGTACTTTTCAAACAATGCAGAGTTAAAGATTTAAAACAAAATTAAAACGTGACGAGGAATAAATACACATTGAATAACTAGTCAAAAATAACATGGCTATATACACTGTATAAATATAAAACAGACCCTTTACAAGGATCCTCTGGATCATCTTTAAGTGCTTGTGTCATCAAAGTGTGATGGGATAAGGTGTGTCTATTGGCCGTGTATATTCTTAAAGAGATAACTCAATTGTGGATGAACTGTGTCTGTAGGCCAGTAGTGACAGTATCCACAAACGGTTTAAATAGTTTGCTTTTGCCACAGCCAGGTGTTAGCATTATTAGCATCATCCCAAAAAAATGCATGTAATTCATAGTACCGATGTAAGCAAAGCTGCATTGCCAGCCGAAAAACACTTCAAACTACGTTTGGTAGTTTGATTTTTTTTAAACTTGCATTCCTGTGGAATTTTGTTACTCAAAACTGGAACTACTTCCTTATGCAGTCTCACAGACACATCTGTCTGTTTTTTGTTGTAACATAGACAATAAGGTGTATCGCAGATTGATTACCAGAGCTGTGAACAAACTCACAGGTGGCTTGATGCAAAAAATAACAACATTCTCACTGAAAAGAAAACATGGACAGATTCTTCTTGAATACTGACGCTACAAAACTTAGTTTGAAGTCAGTGTTTCCCCTGTATTAATTTAGCAGCAGTGGACTGTGGCCCACTGGAAGTGTTTTTGAGGTTTCGGCTTGCAATGCAGCTTTGCTAATATCAGTACAATGGATTACATTCATTTTTTGGGACGATGCTTCTCATGCTACCTCCTAGCTGCGACAAAAGTACGCAACAAATTATTCTGCATGCTGTCACTACTTGCCTACAGACAACTTTGTGTCACATTTTCCCTTATTCATGAATTGATGTCAATGGGAGACTGAGGAAATTGTTGACTTAAGTGGTAGCTACAATTAACCCCCCCCAAAATGGGGAATAGGGTATAATTAGAGACTCTCCATCCCTCTCTAAGCCCTGCTGTGGTGCATCTTCCTGGGGTAGCTGTGGGCTCAAACCCAGCAGGAGTCTGGAGGTCTGGTGTGGTAGTGATGCTCCAGGCACAGTGAAGTTGTTACCAGAGACATCTTGTTCTTGTTAACACACTACCAGGGAACCAGGCAGGCTCCACAGATCTTATCTGCCCATACACACTACAAGGGGCATAAAGTACCACTACAAGGGACATAGAGAACATCTTTACTATCCATTCCTCACTCACTCACTCTCTCATATACACACACACACACACACACACATCACACAATGATATGAACACCAACACTTACACAGCAAGGCAAAGCATACACCATCTAGACAGTAGACAGACACATTTTGACATGTAATCTGTTATCTCCATATTTGATCTTGGATATCTACAGAATGATCTGTGATCTGAGAAGAAAGCCCCTTATATTCCTCCTATAATGCCATAGGTCTATAGGAGACAGTGCAGACTCCCTATTAAAACACTGCTCCTTTGAAATGTGAGCCTCTTTAATAGCACAAGCTTTAAATCCTACACCACTAACATGCATTACACAAACACTAAACATGGATACAAAACATACTCTGTATGTACATCACTGTTTCCAAGTATGCAACTCTCACTCGCTTTCCACTCCCCTTGTGGATGTAATTTACGGGGGGAGCCGCTGCCTGTCTTCTCCATTCACGCTCTCTCTCCTCCATTTTGGATCTCAAAATACTCAACAAGCCCTCCCATGATATTATCAACAACATTCTTGGACAGGGAGAAATAGGGCGATTAAATACAAATTCCAGCTGTGGTCCAGCGGTTCGATCCGGAGTGTGCTATGTTCTTAACCCTGTAGACCTCCCCAGCATCTGCTCTGTGTGTTAGACATCAGGAACAGTAGAGCGATGGTAGTGCTAAGTTTAAAACATTGTGCACCACTGTTATTTTATTACTATCCTTTCCACCACCACCAGTCCCATAAACATTAGCAAATGTATTCAATTTCAAACATTTCTCTAGTACAGGCTAATTATCAAACTGAACAATAACAGCAAAATGCCTGCAATGAGTGATTGGTATGGTCAGTGTCACACACACACCACGCTGCCAATGGCATTTACTTGTTCGAGTGCAATTTCCTGGTGCTTTACTTATGTTCTCTGGGAAATTAGCTAAGCCAGCCCAGAACTCCAGTGTTAGAAGCAGAGGGAGCTGAGCTCCAAAGAGCCCTGCAACAATATGGTACTGCTTCTCCCTTTTCTCATCCCTCTACCTCTAATAGTCCCTCTATCTGTCCCATCCACCCCCCTCTCTCCCTCTCTCTCTCTCTCTTACTCTGTACTCTACCTCCACTTGTTCCTTTCTTTGTCACTAACTCCACCTGTCCCATCCTCTCCATCACTTACTTTGCATCTCCCCCCCCCCCTCCATCCACTTCTCCTGCTCCCTTTCCCTCCCTCCCTCACGCTCCCCCCCTCCCTCCCTCCCCCTTTCCCTCCCTCCCACTCCCTTTCCCTCCTTCCCGCTCTTTCCCTCCCTCCCGCTCCCTTTCTCTCCCTCCCTCCCCCTTTCCCTCCCTCCCGCTCCCTTTCTCTCCCTCCCTCCCTCTCCCTCTTTCCCTCCATCCCGCTCCCTTTCCCCTCCCTCCCTCCCCCTTTCCCTCCCGCTCCCTCCCTCCCCCTTTCCCTCCCTCCCTCCCGCTCCCTTTCCCCTTTCCCTCCCTCCCTCCCGCTCCCTTTCCCCTCCCTCTCCCTTTCCCTCCTTCCCGCTCTCTTTCCCTCCCTTTCCCCTCTTCCCGCTCCCTTTCCCCTCCCTCTCCCTTCTTCCCGCTCTCTTTCCCTCCCTCCCGCTCCCTTCCCCTCCCTCTCCCTTCTTCCCGCTCTCTTTCCCTCCCTCCCGCTCCCTTCCCCTCCCTCTCCCTTCTTCCCGCTCTCTTTCCCTCCCTCCCGCTCCCTTCCCCTCCCTCTCCCTTCTTCCCGCTCTCTTTCCCTCCCTCCCGCTCCCTTTCCCTCCCTCCCCCTTTCCCTCCTTCCCGCTCTTTCCCTCCCACGCTCCCTTTCCCTCCCTCCCGCTCCCTTTCCCTCCCTCACGCTCCCTTTCCCTCCCTCCCCCTTCCTCCCTCCCGCTCCCTTTCCCTCCCTCCCGCTCCCTTTCCCTCCCGCTCCCGTTCCCTCCCTCCCGCTCTCTGGTGATTAAAGCCCCTGACTGACAGACAGGCTTGGGGAAGTGAGAGGGGCTTGGGGTTCTTGACCCACTCCAGGACAAACTGAGCCGTCCGGCCCGGCTGGGACCACTGAGTTCCCTGACCCGGTTCCCACACTGCTTATCCACAAGAACACAACAGTTGAACCTCAGGACGTTCCAGGTGTTATGCAACATCTGCCTGACAGGATGAGGCCTGGCCCGAGGGCTCTACCGGAGGTTGCATGGAAGGGGGAGAGCGAAAGACAGGAAGAGAGGATGTGGGGTTTCAAAGCCACTTCCTCCTGCCTGAGCACCAAGTGGGTCACCTCAGTATCACTTAAGGAATGCATACAAACACAGTTGAAGTCAGAAGTTTACATACACCTTAGCCAAATGCATTTAATATCAGATTTTCACAATTCCTGACATTTAATCCTTGTAAAAATGCTCTGTCTTAGGTCAGTTAGGATCACCACTTTATTTTAAGAATGTGAAATGTCAGAATAATAGTAGAGAGAATGATTTATTTCAGTTTTTATTTCTTTCATCACATTTCCAGTGGGTCAGAAGTTTACATACACTCGATTAGAATTTGGTAGCATTGCCTTTAAATTGTTTAACTTGGGTCAAACATTTCAGGTAGCCTTCAACAGATAAGTTGGGTGGATTTTGGCCCATTCCTCCTGACAGCGCTTGTGTAACAGAGTCAGGTTTGCAGGCCTCCTTGCTCACACACCATTTTTCAGTTCTGCCCACACATTTTCTATAGGATTGATGTCTGGGCTTTGTGATGGCAACTCCCATACCTTGATTTTGTTGTCCTTAAGCCATTTTGCCACAACTTTGGAAGTTTGCTTGGGGTCATTGCTCATTTGGAAGACACACATAATTTTCCTGCCTCATGATGCCATCTATTTTGTGAAGTGCACCAGTCCCTCCTGCAGCAAAGCACCCCAACAGCATGATGCTGCCACCCCCGTGCGTCACAGTTGGGATGGGGTTCTTAGGCTTGCAAGCCTCACCCTTTTTCCTCCAAACATAACAATGGTCATTATGGCTAAACAGTTCTATTTTTGTTTCATCAGACCAAAGGACATTTCTCCAAAAAGTACGATCTTTGTCCCCATGTGCAGTTGCAAACCGTAGTCTGGCTTTTTTTATGGCGGTTTTGGAGCGGTGGCGTCTTACTTGCTGAGCGGCCTTTCAGGTTATGTCCATATAGGACTCGTTTTACTGTGGATATCGATACTTTTGTACCCGTTTCATCCAGCATCTTCACAAGGTCCTTTGCTGCTGTTCTGAGATTGACTGCACTTTTCACAACAAAGTACGTTCGTCTCTAGGAGACAGAACGCGTCTCCTTCCTGAGCGGCATGACGGCTGCGTGGTCGCATGGTGTTTGTACTTGTGTACTATTGTTTGTATAGATGAACATGGTACCTTCAGGTGTTTGGAAATTGCTCCCAAGGATGAACCAGACTTGTAAAGGTCTACAATGTTTTTTCTGAGCTCTTGGCTGATTTCTTTTGATTTTCCCACAGGTACACCCCCAATTGACTCAAATGATGTCAATTAGCCTATCAGAAGCTTCTAAAGCCATGACATCATTTTCTGGAATTTTCCAAGCTGTTTAAAAAGGCACAGTCAACTTAGTGTATGTAAAATTCTGACACACTGGAATTGTGATACAGTGAATTATAAGTAAAATAATCTGTCTGTAAACAATTGTTGGAAAAATTACTTGTGTCATGCACAAAGTAAATGTCCTAACCGACTTGCCAAAACTATAGTTTGTTAACAAGAAATGTGTGGAGTGGTTTAAAAACGAGTTTTAATGACTCCAACCTAAGTGTATGTAAACTTCCGACTTCAACTGTATGACCATATAGCAGGTGCACTTACTGTCACTCCTTTTATATGTGTGTGTGTGTGTGTGTGTGTGTGTGTGTGTGTGTGTGTGTGTGTGTGTGAGAGGAGTTCCACACAGGTATCGGGTATCGTGTGTTCGTATCTAGCTCTGTGTGTGCGTGACACAGAGTTCTGCCTAACTCTCTATTTCCCCTCAGTGTCAGCAAGAATTTCTTTCCCTCTCCAATACGAGGGATACACACACATACAAGCGCACAGACCAACACACACACAGTGAGTTTTATACCGTGCCACTGTACCTTTACAAGCAGTAAATGTCCGGAGACTTTGTACCGTCACAGAAGGGTAGAGGGCAAGGAGGGAGCAGACATGGGGGTCAGTCTGCATCCCACTCAGCTTTTTAAAAACTCTCTCTGTTTGGCTAAAACTGTCTTATCGCTGTCTTCCCCTCTCTCTGTTCCCCTTTAACCCCAAAGCCCTTCTTCCACCCTCACCCATCAACTACCCTGCAGACCTCTAACAGGGAGTCACAACCCCAGTATGTAAACACACAACACTGCAATGACACAGGCCTATAATACAACTGCTCTGTCTGGACCAAGAATACACACCCCTTACACAAGCCACCCAAGCGACTACAGTGGATCCCACTGCCACAGAAACACCAGTCACCACATGAAACATAGCATCCCCGCCACCACACACATACGCACCCACCCTCCCACCATCAGAGACACACACCACCCTCACACACTCATCAACCATCCCGTCACTAGGGGGCAGCAGTCTGCAGCTGTGACGAGAGGTAGTGAGCGTTGCAGAAGGAAGCACCCTGCTGCCTGATAGACTGGCCCTATCTATAACCAAAAGGGAAGAGGAGAGCCCAGGATAAGAGAGAGAGAGGGAGGGAGGGGATGTGGAGGTCTTCCAGTATTGTGATATAGGCTACACTAACATAGCCTGAGTGAGCAGTATCCCACTGCGCTGGAGCAACAATGACATCACACAGATATTAAGTGTAGCTGTAGCCTACGTACTCAGAAACAGGCCTTGTATATTGTAGTAGATTCATTTATTATTTATTTATTTCACCTTTATTTAACTAGGCAAGTCAGTTAAGAACAAATTATTATTTACAATGACGGCCTACCCCGGCCAAACCCGGACAACAATGGGCCAATTGTGCGCCGCCCTATGGGACTTCCAATCACAGCCGGTTGTGATATAGCCTGGAATCAAACCAGGGTCTGTAGTGACGCCTCGAGCACTGAGATGCAGTGCGTTGGTCTTTTGGCAATGTGTGCTGTGCTCTCACCATGTTAGAGTAATCATCATTACCGACGCACAATGAACAGAACACAATCCGGGATGCAATCAAATCCAGTTCATCTGACAAACCTGACTTCACTTAGAAGTAAGTGACTCATAAGTCAGAAGTGAAACAACTTCACGCTCCGTTCCTCTGTGCCTTTCTCTGTGTGTGTGTGTGTGTATATCCTTTAATCTGATCTGGGTTGCATCAACGTTCAAAGCAATCAGTCACACATAAAAACACACCAAGCTCATATGAGAACAATACTGACAGAGTTAGCTAGTGCTATTCCTGTCTCACTCCCTGGGAAAACACACTAGCAAGGAGGGGAAGATACCCTTGAGTCACTGTGTGTATGTCCATATCTGAGTGTGTGTGTGTGTGTGTGTGTGTGTGTGTGTGTGCGTGTGTGTGTGTGAAAAGCCAGACCTGGGACACAAGGTTAGAAGAATAAGTCAGTGTGTGTTTGTTTTGGCGCTAGCCTCATATCATTTTACAGACACAATCAAAATAGGACCTATAAAGTTAAGTGGGAAAAGAAAAGAGTGGGTCTTTATTGGACAAGGGTCTCATGTTCTGCCAGGGGGATAGAGGTCCTGTCTCGTTAAGTCCCTATACACAGCTAGTGTGCCTCCCAAATGGCACCCTATTCCCCATGTAGTGCATTACCTTTGAGCAGGGCCTACAGGGTTCTGGTCAAAAGTAGTACTCTATATAGTAGAGGATAGGGTGCCATTTGGGACACAACCCTAGTCAGCGACACTCGGGCACTGGGAGGGACACTTAAATCTAACTAGGGTTGCACATTTTGGGGACTATTCAAAAGGTGGAAACTTTCCATGGGAATTAACGGGAATATGGGAAATAATGGAAATATATGCAAATTAATATTAATAGCATTTAAATTGAGATGTTTTGGCATTGGATATACTTACCATACGGAGACAGAAATCAATTAATCAAATATATTTATGAAGCCCTTCTTACATCAGCTGATGCCAAAGTGCTGTACAAAAACCCAGCCTAAAACCCCAAACAGCAAGCAATGCAGATGTAGAAGCACAGTGGCTCGGAAAAACTCCCTAGAAAGGCCAGAACCTAGGAAGAAACCTAGAGAGGAACCAGGCTATGAGGGGTGGCCAGTCCTCTTCTGGTTGTGCCGGGTGTTACTAGTTAACAAAAAAGCATGTATGTCATATAAAATATATCCAACCCACCCAGTATTGTAATCAAAACTTACCAGAAAGCATGTAGTCCTTGGCTCAGACAGTGTAGTAGTGTGGGATCAATAGCATCTCATTAGTGGACAAGATCTTGAGAATCAGCTATACATGTGATGGAAGAACGCACTGCACATGTGATGGAAGGATGCACTGTGCATGCAGAGGGTTGCAATTCCAATGAATTGGGGAAGTTTAACCAAAATATGCCACAAAACCTAGAATTGCCTTATGTGTATCCCACAAAAAAGGTTCAATGTTATAAGCTAACTTTTTTATTTTGCAACCCAAGCTCTAACACACACTCTGCTCTTCAGAGGAGATAGTATGGCAGGAATTAGGGTTAACGGCAGGAGTTGGTGTTATACATCAGGCTTACAGAGGAGTGTGTGGGGGTGTGTGTTGCGGTGTGTGGGTGGGAAAGGGGGATACCTTGTCAACTGCACAACTGAATGCACTCAACTGAAATGTGCCTTCTGCATTTAACCCAACCCCTCTTAATCAGAGGTGTGGTGGGCTACCTTAATCGACGTCCGCGTCATCAGCGCCCAGGGAGAAGTTGTTGTTGGGGGTTAACTGCCTTGCTCAAGGGCAGAACGGCAGATTTTTCCACCTTGCTAGCACAGGGATTCGAACCAGCGACCTTTCGGTTACTGGCCCAACACTCTTAACCGCTAGGCTACATGCCGTGGTGGTGGATGAGTGTGAGCGTGTGTGTGTGTGCACATTTGATAGTCAAACCGGTGAGGAACTAGCCCTATCCTGACAAGTGAGACGTACTGGCAGAGAGCCTAACAGTTAATAACAGGTTATTGCTGAATAACATCGGAAACAGGGTTGTAAAACTACTGTAGAACTTGGGTTAAGGAGGCTTCAAAATCAGAACCAGAACAGAGTCGTAACCGGAGCCAAGATACAAAAGATAAACAGTCCGGAATGCTGCTGTGCCATCACGCCCACCGGACTCAATGACCGGTTCATCTGAGGATGTGTGTGTGTGTGTGTGTGTTTCTGTAAAGGGGTAAGGGACAAATACCTAATCTGTGGAAATGAGAACACATGTAAAAAAACAATGCCGCTTGAAATGCAGATCTAATACAAACCAAAACCATGCCACACGCACAAACACACACAGGTGTCATTACAGAGACTCACAATGAGGCCCTGTCTAGAACAGACAAATGGATCCAATAACTCTTGATCCAAGCTAGCCTGGTCCCAGATGTGCTAGTGCTTTTGCCTTCAAAGTCAACAAGGCTAGACTTCAACTTACACTCATTTGAGAGTCACTGAGTTCAAGGAGTTATGGAGATACTGAGAACAGATGGAGTTGAATATCGGTTGATAACTGATAAACTACCATATTGTGGAAAGTACCATTGGCAGCCCTAGGGCCATTAACTCTAGTCTAGAGTTTGGAGTTGGTATGACTGTTGGAGTTCCTTACCCAACTCTCGCTCCTCTCCAAACACAGAGAGCACCTTGGAATAAGGGGTGAGCTAATTGGCTTAAAAATAGCTTGGGTTTAATAAAAACAGTTCTCATAGGCTGAGAAAGACTTAACTTCACACAATCGGTCCTGTACACACACACACACACACACACACACACACACACACGAGAGAGAAAAACAGTCTAGGGAGCGAGAGACAGAGAGTGAGACACTTCCTCTACGGCCAGGCTTCTAGACGATCGCAATGAGATCATGAATATGAAATAATGCCTGGTCTGCACAGCGCCCATCTGTGATGTGTGATCTGTGATCATCACACAGCCCTTGTGCTTTGATCATGAGTCTCTATTTGATCCCAGAGGAAAGAACAGAGAAACAGGAAGAACAGAAACAGGAAGAACAGGGCCCTCGGCACCAAACACACCATCCATTCCTCTACCCACAAAGAGAGAAGGGAGTGATGGACAGAGGGGAAAGACTGACAGGAAGTTGAGAAAGTATGTGAGACAGACAGCGAGAGAGGCTGGGTAAGTGAGAGAGAGAGGGAAGGAGAGAAAGACATTTGAGAGAGAAAGAAAGACATTCGAGAGAGAGAAAGATCAGACAGGGATGGATAAATGCTGTAGCTCCTCTCTATGTGTGTTTGAAGGATCCACAGGAAAGAGGAGGACCAGCACATGGAGGTAACCCAGAAGTAATGAAGAATTTGTGGGAACTAAACTAAACCTCCATGGTTCATTTTGTTATTTTAGGCACCAAACAGAACAAAACGACCTGAAACAGGGATGGGCAACATGGACTCGTCCAATAACGACCGCTAGTTCGTGTTTCATTGCAAATATTTTCTGTAAAGAAATTTGGGGGTAAAACCTGAGGGGAGAGTTACTGTCGGGAGTGAAGGGACTTACCTGTCCATCCTGCCCAACATGCACCTGGTGGATCTGAAGGTTCCCCTGAGCGAGAGAGAGAGCAAGATCAGTCAGACAGCATCACAGTCACATGACATTAGCAACACCACATTAAAAACAAGCCCAAATAAGCCCCATTAATTCCCTCTGCGCTATTTTAGTTTGTAATTGTATTTCATACATATCCAATGCAGTCTCAGCTGCCATATGGACAGGCAGCATGGTAATCTCTCCCAAATAGCCTCATTTCCTTCTCCAACATGCCAATGGCTTTGATGAGTGCCCTGTTCCACACACTGAGTGGCAATTGGGAGAAGTGGGATTTTGTTGCTAAGCTATGAACTCCCAAAACAAACAAGATCATTGAGTGGGAAGGAGAGACAACAGCAAAAACATTTCTGTCATCCAATCACAAAGAGCAGAAAGGCTTTTGGAGCTTTTCTTCCTCCGTCTCTCTTGCTCTCTCCTTCTCGCTACTCCTTGCTTGTACAGGTTAAGAACCTCTTTAAGAATACCTGGTCAGTGTGTCAGCCCTATTTTCATGAGTGCCGGTGTTTATTTATTTGTTTGTGTGAGTTTAGGTATGCTTTTGTGCATGAGTGAGTATTCAAGTGTGTGTGTGTGCACGTGTCTGTGTGTATATTCAAGTTTGTGTGTATATATGAGCGTATGTATGTGTCTACTCAAGTTTGTGTGTGTGTGTGTGCGCGCGCGCAGTGGCGCCTTGAAATAAATATCTCTCTCCCCACATCTTATTAAACAAAATGTTTAACTATGATGCTGAGGCAAAGAATTCTTTCTCAGACACTTGGTGTGGTTTTGGGTCAGATTCTCATAGAGTCAAGCCATTGTGTGCATGCAAGGCTGCCTGGTGAGAGACACAGGCCATCTGGGTATTATGTGGAAACAAATAGTATAATGACCCATGCATAAGCAGGCAGTAGATATAAACAAGCACTCTTAACATGTAACATCTGCTTGCGGTGAACTCCTGCCTAATGACTTTAATACTTGCTACCATTACTGACTATTACCGTGCACTTCCGATTTACTGACTGGGATACCCGGATAGACAGACCGCATAGACAGACAGACAAACGGATGGACTGACAGACAAACAGACAGAGGGACAAACAGAAACACTTACCTCACTGTCTTGTGTGATCTGCACCTCTTCCCCCTGTGGCACCTGGGCAATGTGGAGATGTCCCTGAGGGATCTGATAATGGAGAGAGAGAGAACAAGATGAAAGAAAGAAAGGCACAGACAGACAAAGAAAGAAAGAAAAGAGAGAAAGAGAGAGCTCACAATATGAGGTGTGTATGTGTGTACTATAATATGCACTACTCTTCTGGCACCGTTAACACATAGTTAGTGAGTCCACTTTCCCCCTCCACCATCAAACCCTAGTCTGAACCTCGCTGCTGTCAGGTTTTTAGCAGCACTCGTACATTTTAAGCTCGGCTACACCAACTAATACTCTAGAACGGTGTTTACCAACTATCGTCCGACCTTGAGTACCCCCAACAGCACTCATTTTTGTTGTAGCCCTGTACAACACACCAGATTCAACTTGTCAACTAACCAAGCCCTTGATGCGTTGAATCAGGAAACAACAAAAATATGTGCTGTTGAGGGTACTCGAGGACTGGAGTCCAATACTACTTTAAATCTTTCAAAATGTACTTTGAACGTTTGCTCTAGAGTGCCAGATAGTCCTAAAACTGCAAACTCCACCTACTACATCTGTCCATTAAGCCAGACAAGCTCAATTAAAAACAGTTTGAGTATTTACATTAGTAAATAGTATTTGAACCCAGGTCTACTCCCTGATACCACTTCCTCTCCTCCCCCTTCCTCTTTAATAACACATGAGGGACTGATCATCTTTGAATAAAAGCAGAGTAGGAGTTTACCAGGAAGATCAATCAAAAAGTCTGACAATTGTGTAATGTTGCATTTTGACTCAAAACTAAAATGGACTTTTCATTTGAAACACAAAGAATGATTGTTACCTTTTTTATTTTTTGGTCCACAAGAGTGGAATTCCAGCCTTATCCTGTCTTTTTATGCATTACTACACTCGCCATTTTTGAGAAACCAGTTCCAGACTTTTGAGAAAGCGTTGGAGTATATACAGGTCACGGACATGATAGAGATTATAATGTTAACAGCACTTTCCGCAACGCTCTCTGCCTCTATACCGCGTATAAACATTTACGATAAACCAGGCTAGCAGGTTGAATCTCAGATCTTTGTGCTCTTGCCAACTATTTTGCTGTCATTGTCAAGCCAAACAGTCTGACTGGCCTCACAGCAATCTTCAAATAGCTTATACACATAATTTTGGCATGAGTTGGCATGATAGCACAAACAGACTGGCATTCAGGCTATCAAGCTGCTGCTTCCCTCAGTAACACAGTCCAGCCCGGTGGAAGTGGTGAGATTATAGTATTTGCTCCTTAGTTGGGCTTCAACACATTTGAATGGCATACATAAGATTTACTTGTTGGTCCTTTCCCTCATTAACACTGAAAAGGTCAAAGCACATTTCTTGATTCTAAGTAATAGTGTGGACATTGGAATAAAGCCACAGTGTGACTCAATGAAGGTGCACAGGGAACAGAAAATGATCAGACACAGGTTACTTCCTGTTGGCCCACCCACCCATAGTGATGTGGTGGGCCTGAGTGTGACCTCTGGCGCCTACAGCTGTATAAGGTTGTTCAATCGAATCCCTGAGCATGATGGAACTCTGCTTCATTGACACACTGTCTTCCTGTGGAGCGGTGGACAGTCTCAGTATAGTAGGGTGAGGTGATCTACCCACACAACACAGATAAGAGACTCACTCTGGGACTCTCAGATGACTAAGAAACTGGAGGAGGGTTGTGTGTGTGTGTGTGGAGAGAAGAGAGTGATAGAACGAGAACAAGACAGAGAGAATCGAGACAGAAGGCAGAGAGATATGGAGTGCAAAAAAGGAGAGGGAAAAAAGAGGATAAGAGAAAGTAGTGACAAACATGAAAGAGGGGTCACGAGAGGAGAAAAAGAGAAAAGACTCCAGAGAGAAATAGGTCTGGTTAGAGACAAAGGAAAGTGAAAGAGGATGAGAGAGATTAACAGAGAAAACGGGCAGTAGAGCAGGAATGAGAGATGGAAGGAGAGAGGAGACGCAGATAGAGGATGGAGACAGTGACACTCACCACTTGCACCTGTCCGTCCTCTCCTATGCGATGGATCTGGACCTGCTGGACAGTCTGGTTGGCCAGGGTGTAGTGTAGAGTCTGCTGGGCTGCCTCCACCACAGCGCCACCCTCTAGGGAGGAGGGGCATGAGCACAGGGCAGATGAGTTAACAACAGTAAGGTGTGGTAGAAGTTGCCCAGCTTAGTCACAGATCTAGGATCAGAAAATTGATAAGACTCCCCCAGATCCATTAGTTGGAGGGAGGAGGGGGGTTAGCACACGCCTGGAGGCTGAAAGAAGAGCCCCTTTCACCTCTGAAGGAACACTTGGCAACAGCCCATGGCCTGGTTTCACAATAGCGAAGGAACTTAGGCTTACGAGTGTTTTAACAATGTATCGTTCTCGCAATGGCCGAAGATGTAACATGTGTTTTCCAAAACACCACGCCGAAAGAAAGTTTGCTAAGTGCCTTGTTGAGGCATGTGTTGATAATGATAGGTTCCAAAGAAAGGCAGTGCTGCTTTCCGATCACCGTATCAGAATTATTCCACAATACTGATGACGGATCAGCTCCTAGAGAGATATTATCACTTATGGCAGCAAATATTGAGGCAGCTTATTCTAATGCTTACCCAATAATATTGCACTATATCAAGATAAGGCACACCTGTTAGCTACACGTCATCAAATATATTGAGGCAACAAAATACAGACAGTAGCCAAATAAAACTAAATTGAATGGACATGAAATTGATATCAATATCATTGAAATATATAGGCTCATATAGCCTATACTTTTGGTAGGCTATTTATCTTTTAATACAGTATTCTTGGTTTTCATTTCTAGCATATTTTTATCATTCACTTGTTTGTAACAACTGCAAAGACATTGGTAACTTTGTATTTGTAGTCAACTTTGTTTTGAAGTTATCGGCAGTCACAGAGAGACAGATAAACATCTTGATTCTGTTTAGTAGAGGTCTGTGGAAAATGCATCTAAACATGCACTTAACTGCTCAACGAGTGGTCTAAGGCAGTCCATGATTAACAAGCGTTCAATTGCAACTTTAGTGACAATGGTTTTGGGAAACGATGCACCTACGAAGGTTCTAACGATGAACTTAGCCTTAAGAGGATTTTGGAAAACTGAGCACAGGCCATCTGCTGGGTGATGCAGTGTGTTTACACTGTATCAAACATGTCTAAATAACACAAGGACTCTCAAGCTAGCAATCCAAAACACACACACACACACACACACACGAATGAGCCGTCAAACATAAACCCCCTGCCTCAGTCTAAACACCCACAACTCAGTCTAAATCACACACCATAACGTCCCCCATCGGCCCACCACAGCTTCATCTATTATCTCACTGTGTGTGTGTGTGTTTACACTGGTGCATGCGTGTGTGCCTGCTCGCTATGAGAATGCTTTTTTTGTTGCTAGATTGATGGAGGCCTACATTGAGGAAATCACACCACACTGAGAAGTGACAAAGTAGGCCTAAAGAATTCACTCAAAATAATTATATCATGATAGACAAAACATGTAGCACAGATATCTGCTTGGTGCAGCTCATATCATGGACATGTGTTGTGTTTCCTGCCAGTGAGAGTTCTTTCTCCCATCCTACAGCATTAACATGTCCCAAATGACACCCTTTACCTTATATATAGGTAACTGCCAAAATAATGGACACGCATGAGTAAATGAGGGATACAAAGTATATTGAAAGCAGGTGCTTCCACACAGATCTGGTTCCTGTCATATATAAAAATGCTGGGCAGGTCATTATTTGTGGCCATTATTTTGGCTACCATGACTTTGCCCCCATAGGATGACAATGCCCACATCCACAGGGCACGAGTGTTCACTGAATTGTTTGATAAGCATGAAAATTATGTAAACCATATGCCATGGTCGTCTCCGTCACCAGATCTCAACACAGTTGAACAGTTATGGGAGATTCTGGAGCGGCGCCTGAGACAGTGTTTTCCACCACCATCAACAAAAAAATTTTGTGGAACAATGGTGTCGCATTCCTACAATAGAGTTCCAGACACTTGTAGAATCTATGCCAAGGTGCATTGAAGCTGTTCTGGTTCACGGTGGTCCAATGCTCTATTGAGACACTTTATGTTGGATTTTCCTTTATTATGTGAGTTACCTATAGTGCACTACATTTGACCAGAGAGAGACCCATGGGCCCTGGTCAAAAGTAATGCACCATATAGGGAATAGGTTGCCATTTGGGACACAGTCCAAGTATTGCAGTATATAAATCCTCCACAGCCCAGTCATTGGTAGTGAAGGTGAGAGCCAGGTGGCTCGTGGAGACAGTACTTTGTGTTAGCCCTCTCTCCCCGTTCATTAATAAATAACTGTTTAAAAACAGGCCCAGCCACCTCTTTCCAGCCTATTAGTTTAATTCCAATGCAGTTTTATTAAGAGGAGTATGAGAGAACTTGCTCTGGAGTGTGTGTGTGTGTTTACTTTATAGTGGTGTGTGTGGCCTGGGAGGAGAGCGGGCTGTGATTCTACAATGTACACACAGTTGGCTCACAGGATATTTGGGTTTCCCTTGTTGTCCCACTCTCTCCGGTCAGGGTTGAGAGGTGATGGATCTCAGGGAGGGGAGGACAGGAGGCGTTGTTGTGTTGTGGAGATTATAACCATCTGCTACACTCTGCATTACTCACTGGATTCCTTACATACAAATAAGTGAAAAGATGTGTGTGCGTGTGAGACACACACACACTTGCTATTTCCAGAAATTACCTGAGCTTCCCGGTGCGTTGGCACTACGTCTGGAGAAGCTCTTGACTGCCAGACTCTGGCCGCGCTGCTTACGTCTCCATGCAGTGCGACACTTGGAGTCGATGCTCTGCTTGATACGGTACCAATCTGACTCAGTGATGCCAAACTTATAGAACAGGTGACCTGAGGAAACCAATGACAGAGGGCACATGAGTTCAGGGTCATGTAATTTAACAATCTTAAGAACCATTGTAATCTTAAACTTAAGCTAAATCACCATGACAAGGTAGAATAAGTCACATTCCTTGCTTAGGATGGACAGCAGTTCATACCAAGTCTGTGTGTATAGTTTGAACAGTGCAACCTTGTCCCACTATCAATGCAACTCTGCCGGAGCTGTCAAAATGTCAGAAGCACATTAACTCTAGATAGATTTTGAATTTTAAGCCCACTTTAGTTTTTAAAAAATAATAATTTTAAGTGCTAAAATATTTTATTTGACTTTTACTTCTATAGCACAGAGAAACAGAATGAATAATACATTCATAAAATGGCAAAAAAGACAGTAAAAAAATAAATCGTAAGAAACAAGGGTCTGTTCTATATCTAGGATATTTTTAAAAGCTCAGGAAATACTGTATATACATACATATATTCACACACACAGACACACTTGAAGTCGGAAGTTAACATACACTTAGGTTGGAGTCATTAAAACTATTTTTTCAACCACACAAATTCTTGTTAACAAACTATAGTTTGCAAGCCTCCCCCTTTTTCCTCCAAACATAACAATGGTCATTATGGCTAAA
This sequence comes from Oncorhynchus mykiss, assembly GCF_057628025.1. Lineage (NCBI taxonomy): Eukaryota > Metazoa > Chordata > Actinopteri > Salmoniformes > Salmonidae > Oncorhynchus > Oncorhynchus mykiss. The sequence goes on along the minus strand of NC_143023.1, from coordinate 81,632,202 downwards.
CAGTTCTATTTTTGTTTCATCAGACCAGAGGACATTTCTCCAAAAAGTACGATCTTTGTCCCCATGTGCAGTTGCAAACCGTAGTCTGGCTTTTTTATGGCGGTTTTGGAGCAGTGGCTTCTTCCGACCATGCCCCAGGAATACCTGACATGATGACTCCTTGCTTTCCCCAGTCCACCTGACTGTGCTGCTGCTCCAGTTTCAACTGTTCTGCCTTATTATTATTCAACCATGCTGGTCATTTATGAACATTTGAACATCTTGACCATGTTCTGTTATAATCTCCACCCGGCACAGCCAGAAGAGGACTGGCCACCCCACATAGCCTGGTTCCTCTCTAGGTTTCTTCCTAGGTTTTGGCCTTTCTAGGGAGTTTTTCCTAGCCAGCGTGCTTCTACACCTGCATTGCTTGCTGTTTGGGGTTTTAGGCTGGGTTTCTGTACAGCACTTTGAGATATCAGCTGATGTACGAAGGGCTATATAAATAAAATTGATTGATTTGATTCCGTGCTGAGCGGCCTTTCAGGTTATGTCGATATAGGACTCGTTTTACTGTGGATATAAATAATTTTGTACCGGATTTCTCCAGCATCTTCACAAGGTCCTTTGCTATTGTTCAGGGATTGATTTGCACTTTTCACACCACAGTACGTTCATCTTTAGGAGACAGAACGTGTCTCCTTCCTGAGCGGTATGACGGCTACGTGGTCCCATGGTGTTTATACTTGTGTACTATTGTTTGTACAGACGAACGTGGTACCTTCAGGGCGTTTGGAAATTGCTCCAGAGGTGTACAATGTTTTTTCTGAGGTCTTGGCTGATTTCATTTGATTTTCCCATGATGTCAAGCAAAGAGACACTGAGTTTGAAGGTAGGCCTTGAAATACATATCCAATTGACTCAAATGATGTCAATTAGCCTATCAGAAGCTTCTAAAGCCATGACATCATATTCTGGAATTTTCCAAGCTGTTTAAAGGCACAGTCAACTTAGTGTATATAAACTTCTGACCCACTGGAATTGTGATGCAGTGAATTATAAGTGAAATAATCTGTCTGTAAACAATTGTTGGAAAAATTACTTGTGCACTAAGTAGAGGTCCTAACTTCCCAAAACTATAGTTGTTAACAAGAAATTTGTGGAGTGGTTTAAAAATGAGTTGACTCCAACCTAAGTGTATGTAAACTTCCGACTTCAACTGTATATACTACCGTTCAATATTTTGGGGTCACTGAGAAATTTCCCCACACACACTTCAAATGCAATGCGTGGCGTTTCATGGATCTGAAGGTATAAACTCCGCCTATCCGGCAGACCCAGAGAGCAAATCAAGTGCACCTATAGGCCTACCGCTGGCCAATCAGATAGCTCAGATCAGTGTCTGCAGCTTCCACCAGCCCACAGCGAAGTTGATAGTCATCTCTATTGTGTGAGATTTCAAAACATACCGAGAGCAAGACTATCAACGAATTCAGCAAATGGCTGCTGTATTTATGAGTGAGTTCATGATTAAGATTTTATTCAGCACTGTCAACACTTTATTCAACACTTACAAGCCATAAAACGCCCTCTCCTTATCCACTCACTCCACAAAGTGTATCGATAGACTTGCTTGGTTAAGTACAGTGAAATGCCTTTCTTGCGAGCTCTAAACCCAAGAGTGCAGTAATCAATAACAATGTAAAACTAGAAATAACAAAGAAAAAGTTAGTAAGCATACTATACACAAGGTCAGTCAGATCCAGCACCATATTTACAATGTGCAGGGATACTGGCGTGATAGAGGTGGATATGTATAGGGGTAAGGTGACTAGGCATCAGGATATATGATAAATGGAGCTGCAGTAGTGTATATGATGATTGTATGTAAGTGGGTTGGCTGTGCGTGTGTGTAAAATCAGTATAAATATATGTGCATATTATGTATGTGTGAGCAAATAATGAATTGAGTGTTTGTATGTTGGAGTGTCAGTGAGTGTGTAGAGGGTCAAGTCAGATGTTGTGTCTTTCTAACAACGAGGAGTATTTCCCGCTCTCTAATCACATGTATAACATGACTTGGTGCAGCAGTTCTTATTCTCAAAATTATTATTTTTTAAAATGCAAATGACTTCAATTTATGCCTCAAGTAATGCAATAAATGATCGATGACCAGTGTGATCATATACCTCACGTTTTAAAATATAATCTGCCAATTTCTGTCTGCAGCATCCGAACAGTTTGAACTACACACTAATATGAACCTCTGTGGAAAGGTGAGACTCTCACAAACACGTACATGTCGGTTGTTTAGCAATAGGATATAATATATAGTTAAAAAAATCATGTTAAAATCGTCTGAGAAGAACAACATTGGCAGGGCTATTTAAGAATAGCCAATATTGAGCCTATAGCCAACTACACAAACCTCATTGCTACAGGCCCGTTTTTAAGAGGTTAATGTTACATAGGCTTAAGTTTTTTAAGTAATGTTTTAAAAACAAATCTGAGTGATAGATCTCAGCCTTCGTTTTGACTCAGAAAATAATCTTGGCTCAGAAAAGGTTTGTGACCAATCCACTAAGGCATGAGGAAACCGGTACACACACACACACACACACACAGGTCAAACATACACACCTGAATTACATAGACACACAAAACAAGACACCTGCATCACACAAGGCAAGTAGACACACACACACAGCACCTGCGATCAGCAGACAGTAATACATGTGGGGTGACAGAGTCCATTTCCTGTGCACCGCACCCCCCCCCCCCCCCCCCCCCCCCCCCCCACACACTCTCCCAATAAAAACTCCTTCAGCCACGTCCACCCTCCCTCCTGTCCGCTGGCTCCCTTCCCCTCCACTGGATTCCCTCCCGTCTCCACTCCATCCCCCCCCCACCTCCCTCCCTTCCGCTGTCTCCGCTGGCTCCCCTCCGTTGGCTCCCCTCCGTTGGCTCTGCTGTCTGCCCTCCCTTTCCCTGGCTCCCCTCCGATCTGCTGTCTCCCTCCGCTGGGAACCTAAGGGCTAAAGGGTGAATTGATTGAACACTGCCTATGATACATCTATGGGGATAGATTGGTCAGATGCTCAATGGCAGGGGTTGAGATGGTCAGTTGGTCAATGGAAGGGAATTTGATGGTCAGTTAGTTGGTTTTCTGTCAGTTGGTTGGTTTTCTGTCAGTTGGTTAACCCATAGAGTCAATGTCCACGCCCCCATAGATATCTTATTAGCATTATAAAAAAATCCCCATAAAAATCTGTCAGTTTAAGCTAGAGAAACATTTTTTTGCATTGGATGCGTCTCAACCCACCTCCTCCGTCGATGTCGCACTTCCACATCTGCGGTGAAAGGTGACAGAGCGGTGTTTGTCAGACCATGAGATATCCCAAAAATCGTTCTTCTCAAAAGAATTGTCTAACATCTGAACGGTTTGGCCTACAAAACTATTATGACCCCTCTATGTAAAGAAAGACTCCCACAAACACGATGGTGTTCTCAGTTTTGTTTTTAGACCCCCACAAGTGTCTTGGGACTCGTCTGACGGAAGATCCGATCTGCTAACTTCTGTACGTAGCGTTCAAACAATTTGAACTAAACACTAATATGACTCCTCTGTGGAAAGGTGAGACTCTCATGAACACGTTTAGCTCTAGGACGACCAATAGGCCTCACAAGACTCGTCTGAAGGTCCCCCGACCAGTTTTAAAAAATGTCTCGAAGTATATATGGAGACCGTTTAGTACTAAGAATAAGGGATTACAGTGCATTCGGAAAGTATTCAGACCCCTTGACTTTTTCCACATTTTGTTACGTTATAGCCTTATTCTAAAACCGATTTTTTTTTTAATCCTCATCAATCTACCCACAATACCTCATAATGACAAAGCAAAAACTGTTTTTTAGAAATGTTTGCACATTTATTTTTAAAAATAATTTTAAAACTCAAATATAACATTTACACAAGTATTTAGACTCTTTACTCAGTACTTTGCACCTTTGGCAGTGATTAAAGCATCAAGTCTTCTTGGGTATGACACTACAAACATGGCAAACCTGTATTTGGGGAGATTCTCCCATTCTTCTCTGCAGATCCTCTCAAGCTCTGCCAGGTTGATTGGGAGCGTCGCTGCACAACTATTTTCAGGTCTCTCCAAAGATGTTTGATATGGTTCAATCCAGGCTCTGGCTGGGTCACTCAAGGACATTCAGAGACTTGTCCCGAAGCCACTCCTGCAATGTCTTGGCTGTATGCTTAGGGACGTTGTCCAGTTGGAAGGTATACATTCGCTCCAGTCTGAGGTCCTGAGTGCTCTGGAGCAGGTTTTCATCAAGGATCTCTCTGCACTTTACCCTGGATCCTGTTTCCCAGTCACTCCCGCTGAAAAACATCCCCACAGCATGATGCTGCCATCAACATGCTTCACCATAGGGATGGTGCCAGGTTTCCTCCAGACATGACGCTTGGCAATCTTGTTTCTCATGGTCTGAAAGTCCTTTAGGTGCCTTTTGGCAAACTCCAATCGGGCTGTCATATACCTTTTACTGAGGAGTGGCTTCCGTCTGGCCACTCTACCACAAAGGCCTGATTTGTGGAGTGCTGCAGAGGTGGTATACCCTTCCAGAAGGATAACCTTCTCCACAGAGGAACTCTGGAGCTCTGTCAGAGTGACCATCAGGTTCTTGGTCACCTCCCTGACCAAGGCTCTTCCAAGATTGCAGTTTGGCCAGGCGGCCAACTCCAGGAACTCTTGTTGGGTCTAAACTTCATCAAATTAAGAATGGAGGCCACTGTGTTCTCTTGGAGACCTTCAATGCTGCAGACATTTTTTGGTACCCTTCCCCAGATTTGTGCCTCAACACAATCATGTCTTGGAGCTCTAAGGACAATTCCTTCGACCTCATTGCTTGGTTTTTGCTCTGAAATGCACTGTCAACTATGCGACCTTACATAGACAGGTGTGTGCCTTTCCAAATCATGTCCAATTAAATTGAATTTCGCACGATCAATCGAAACAGGATGCACTTGAGCTCAACTTTGAGTCTCATAGCAAAGGGTCTGAATACTTATGTAAATAAGGTATTTCTGTTTGTTTTTTTTACAAATTTGCAAAAAAGTATAGAAACCTGTTTTCACTTTGTCATTATGGGGTGTGTAGATTGATAAGGAAAATAGTATGGAGTCAATTTTACAATAAGGCTGTTATGTAACAACATTTGGAAAAGGGGAAGGGGTCTGAATACTTTTTAAATGCACTGCAAATACATGTAAAATAGGCATATACACACACAGTACCAGTCAAAAGTTTGGACACACCTACTCATTCAAGGGTTTTTCTTGATGTTTACTATTTTCTACATTGTAGAATAATAGTGAAGACATCAACACTATGATGTTAACACATATGGAATCATGCAGTAACCCAAAAAGTGTTTAACAAATCAAAATACACTTTATATTTGAGATTCTTCAGAGTAGCCAGCCTTTGCCTTGATGACAGATTTGCACACTCATAGCATTCTCTCAACCAGCTTCATGAGCTAATCACCTGGAATGCATTTCAATTAACAGGTGTGCCTTGTTTAAAGTTAAATAGTGCAATCTTTTATTTCCTTCTTAATGCGTTTGAGCCAATCAGATGCGTTGTGTCATGGTAGGGTGGTATACAGAATATATCTCTATTTGGTAAAATACCAAGTCTATATTATGGCAAGAACAGCTCAAATAAGCAAAGAGAAACAACAGTCCATCATTACTTTAAGACATGCAGGTCAGTCAATACGGAAAATGAAGTGCAGTCGTAAAAACCATCCAGCGCTATGATGAAACTAGCTCTCATGAGGACTGCCACAGGAAAGGAAGACCCAGAGTTACCTCTGCTGCAGAGGATAGGTTCATTAGAGTTAACTGCACCTCAGATTGCAGCCCAAATAACTGCTTCACAGAGTTCCAGTGACAGACACAACATCAACTGTTCAGAGGAGACTGCGTGATTCAGGCATTCATGGTCAAATTGCTGCAAAGAAACTACTACACCAATAAGAAGAGACTTGCTTGGGCCAAGAAACCTGTTGACCTGTTTTAAGGTCTTGCTCACATCGGCTACCAAGGGCGTTATCACACAGTCGTCTAGAACAGCTGGTGCTCTCATGCATGCTTCAGCGTTGCATGCCTCGAATTGGTAAGTTTGTGTCACTGGGCAGCATGCGGCTGGGTTTTCCTTTGGAGTCTGTAATAGTTTTCAAGCCCTGCTACATCTGACGAGCGTCAGAGCCGATGTAGTATTGACGCTTTGCCAGTTTGATGGTTCGTCTGAGGGTGTAGCGGGATTTCTTATAAGGGTCCGGATTCGTGTCTCACTTACTTGAAAGTGGGAGGTCTAGCCTTTAGCACGATGCGGATGTTGCCTATAATCCATAGCTTCTGGTTGGGATATGTACGTACGGTCACTGTAGGAACGACGTTGTCAATGCACTTATTGAGGAAGCCGATGACCGAGGTGGTATACTCATCCATGCCATTGGATGAAACCCGGAACATATTCCAATCTAGGCTAGAAAAAGAGTCCTGTAGCATAGCATCCATGTTATCTGACTACTTCCGTATTGAGCGAGTCACTGGTACTTCCTGCTTTAGTTTTTGCTTGTAAGCAGGAATCAGGAGGATATAATTATGGTCAGATATGCCAAATGGGAGGATGAGGGAGAACTTTGTATGCATCAGTGTGTGTGGAGTAAAGGTGGTCCAGAGTTTTTTTTCCCCTCTAGTTGCACGTGACATGGTGGTAGAAATTTGGTAAGACGAATTTAAGTTTGCCTGCATTAGGAACACGGTTCCTAGTGGAATACGGCCACTAGGAACACCCCCTTCTGGATGAGCATTTTCTTGTTGGCTTATGGCCTTATACAGAGGTCAAACGTTTTCTGTAAGTCTTCACAAGGTTTTCACACACTGTTGCTGGTATTTTGTCCCATTCCTACATGCAGATCTCCTCTAGAGCAGTGATGTTTTGGGGCTGTTGCTGGGCAACACGGACTTTCAACTCCCTCCAAAGATTTTCTATGGGGTTGAGATCTGGAGACTGGCTGGAGACTGGCTAGACTGACTCCAGGACCTTGCTTCTTACGAAGCCACTCCTTCGTTGCCCGGGCGGTGTGTTTGGGATCATTGTCATGCTGAAAGACCCAGCCACGTTTCATCTTCAATGCCCTTGCTGATGGAAGGAGGTTTTCACTCAAAATCTCACGATACATGGCCCCATTCATTCTTTCCTTTACACGGATCAGTCGTCCTGGTCCCTTTGCAGAAAAACAGCCCCAAAGCATGATGTTTCCATCCCCATGCTTCACAGTAGGTATGGTGTTCTTTGGATGCAACTCAGCATTCTTTGTCCTCCAAACACGACGAGTTGAGTTTTTACCAAAAAATTATATTTTGGTTTCATCCTACCATATGACATTCTCCCAATCGTCTTCTGGATCATCCAAATGCTCTCTAGCAAACTTCAGACGGGCCTGGACATGCACTGGCTTAAGCAGGGGGACACGTCTGGCACTGCAGGATTTGAGTCCCTGGCGGCATAGTGTGTTACTGATGGTAGGCTTTGTTACTTTGGTCCCAGCTCTCTGCAGGTCATTCACTAGCTCCCCCCGTGTGGTTCTGGGATTTTTGCTCACCGTTCTTGTGATCATTTTGACCCCACAGGGTGAGATCTTGCGTGGAGCCCCAGATTGAAGGAGATTATCAGTGGTCTTGTATGTCTTCCATTTCCTAATAATTGCTCCCACAGTTGATTTCTTCAAACCAAGCTGCTTACCTATTGCAGATTCAGTCTTCCCAGCCTGGTGCAGGTCTACAATTTTGTTTCTGGTGTCCTTTGACAGCTCTTTGGTCTTGGCCATAGTGGAGTTTGGAGTGTGACTGTTTGAGGTTGTGGACAGGTGTCTTTTATACTGATAACAAGTTCAAACAGGTGCCATTAATACAGGTAACGAGTGGAGGACAGAGGAGCCTCTTAAAGAAGAAGTTACAGGTCTGTGAGAGCCAGAAATCTTGCTTGTTTGTAGGTGACCAAATACTTATTTTCCACCATAATTTGCAAATAAATTCATTAAAAATCCTACAATGTGATTTTCTGGATTTTTTTTTCTCATTTTGTCTGTCATAGTTGAAGTGTACCTATGATGAAAATTACAGGCCTCTCTCATCTTTTTAAGTGGGAGAACTTGCACAATTGGCTGACTAAATACTTTTTTTGCCCCACTGTACATGCATACATATACACACATTTATACACTACCGTTCAAAGGTTTGGGGTCACTTTGAAATGCCCTTGTTTTCCATGAAAACATACATGAAATGAGTTGTAAAATGAATAGAAAACATAATCAAGACGTTTACAAGTTTATAAATAATTATTTTTAATTTAAATAATAATTGTGTCCTTCAAAATGAGCTTTTGTCAAAGAATCCTCCATTTGCAGCAATTACAGCCTTGAAGACCTTTGGCATTGTAGTTGTCAATTTGTTGAGGTAATCTGAGGAGACTTCACCCCATGCTTCCTGAAGCACCTCCCACAAGTTGGATAGGGAGGTGTTCCCACAACAGCTCAATAGAGTTGAGATCTGGTGACTGTGCTGGCCACACCATTATAGACAGAATACCAGCTGACTGCTTCTTCCTTAAATAGTTCTTGCATAGTTTGGAGCTGTGCTTTTGATCACTGTCCTGTTCTAGGAGGAAATAGGCTCCAATTAAACGCCGTCCACAGGGTATGGCATGGCATTGAAAAATGGAGTGAAAGACTTACTTCAAGATCCCTTTTACCCTGTACAAGTCTCCCAGTTTACAACCACCAAAGCACCCTCAGACCACCACATTGCTTGACAAATGGCATCAAGCACTCCTCCAGCAAATGTAAAAAAAATTCTGCGTCTCACAAATGTTTTTCTTTGTGATCCAAACACATCAAACTTTAGTCTGTCCAATACACTTTTTTCCCAATCTTCCTCTGTCCAGTGTCTGTGTTCGTTTGCCCATCTTAATCTTTAATTTTTATTGGCCAGTCTGAGATATGGCTTTTTCTTTGCAACTCTGCCTAGAAGGCCAGCATCCCGGAGTCGCTTCTTCACTGTTGACCTTGAGACTGTTTTGTGAGTACTATTTAATGAAGCTGCCAATTGAGGACTTGTGAGGCATCTGTTTCTCAAACTAGACACTCTAATATACTTGTTCTCTCGCTGTTCTTTGAAGGGAGTAGTACACAGCGTTGTACGAGATCTTCAGTTTCTTGGCAATTTCTCACATGGAATAGCCTTCATTTCTCAGAACAAGAATAGACTGACGAGTTTCAGAAGAAAGTCTTTGTTTCTGGCCATTTCGAGCCTGTAATCGAACCCACAAATGCTGATGCTCCAGATACTCAACTAGTCTAAAGAAGGACAGTTTTATTGCTTCTTTAAATCAGCACAACAGTTTCCAGAGGTGCTATCATAATTGCAAAAGGGTTTTCTAATGATCAATTAGCCTTTTAAAATGATAAACTTGGATTAGCTAACACAACATGCCATTGGAACACAGGAGTGATGGTTACTGATAATGTGCCTCTGTACGCCTAACAATCAGCCATTTCCAGCTACAAGAGTAATTTACAATTTTAACAATGTCTACACTGTATTTCTAAACAATTTGATATTATTTTAAAACGGACAAAAAAAAAAAAAGCTTTTCTTTCAAAAACAAGGACATTTCTAAGTGACACCAAACTTCTGAACGGTTGTGTATGTGTATATTTTTTTTTAATACTTAAAGGGGTCTTCAAAATTCAAATAGCTATATGACCCTTGGTATGACCCCCCCGCACCAGCTTAGTCTGTACTGGGTTAAACAGCAGTGTGAGTATTGGAGTGAAAAGGTGTGCGTGACTCACAGCGTACGCCATAGATCATGAGTGGGTCCAGCTGCTTTTTGCCGTGCTTGCCCTGGCCCGACAGGTTGGAGATAGCCTGCACCTCACGGTGGAATAGGTAGTCCAGCAGTGTCAGTGCCATCTTCTCTGCCGTGCGGCAGTTGGTGCTGATGTGGAGCATGTCGCCCGGCGACACCGGGCAGCGCACGCGCATCTCTGCATTGTTCTCGTCGCCAAGCCACGTACCTGCTGGGTAGTCATCTATAAAGAAAGAGGGGGCATGGGTGGGAGTATAATGGTAATGATAAAACCCCTAAAGCTGCTCCCAGCCTTTTGTATGTGTGGGTCTGTTTCTATACTAAAAAACATAACACACACACACACACACACACACACACACACACACACACACACACACACACACACACACACACACACACACACACACACACACTACAGTTCAAAAGTTTGAGGTCACTTTGAAATGTTCTTGTTTTTGGAAGAAAAGCAAATTTTTGTCCACTAAAATAAAATCAAAGTGATCAGAAATACAGTGTGGACATTGTTAATGTTGTAAATATACGGTCTGGACATTGTTAATGTTGTAAATTAATATCGTAGCTAGAAACGGCAGATTATTAATGGAATATCTGCATAGGCGTACAGAGGCACATTATCAGCAAACATCACTCGTGTTCCAATGGCACATTGTCTTAACTAATCCAAGTTTAATCATTGTAAAAGCTAATTGATCATGAGAAAACCCTTTTGCAATTTTGTTAGCACAGCTGAAAACTGTTGTGCTGATTTAAAGAAGCAATAAAACAGGCCTTCTTTAGACTAGTTGAGTATCTGGAGCATCAGCATTTGTGGGTTTGATTACAGGCTCAAAATGGCTAGAAACAAAGAACTTTCTTCTGAAACTCGTCGGCCTATTATTGTTCTGAGAAATGAAGGCTATTCCATACGAGAAATTGCCAAGAAACTGAAGATATCGTACAATGCTGCGTACTACTCCATTAACCGAACAGTGCAAACTGGCTCTAACCAGAATAGAAAGAGGAGTGGGAGGCCCCAGTGCACAAGAGGACAAGTACATTAGAGTGTCTAGTTTGAGAAACAGACGCCTCACAAGTCCTCAACTGGCAGCTTCATTAAGTGTGTAACCAGTAATGAAGCTGCCAGTTGAGGACTTGAGGCGTCTGTTTCTCAAACGAGACACTCTAATGTTCTCCATTAATCAGCTGTTTCCAGATGCAATAGTCATTTACAACATTAACAATATCTACACTGTATTTCTGACCAATTTGATGTTATTTTAAAAATTGACAAAAAAATGTGCTTTCCTTCTCTTTTTTTTAAGTGGAAATTTCTCAGTGACCCCAACATTTTGAACGGTAGTTTATACAGTTGAAGTCGGAAGATCACATATGTTGGAGTCATAGTTTTGGCAAATCTACTTTGCACATGACAAGTAATTTTTCAAACAATTGTTTACAGACAGATTATTTCACTTACAATTCAATGTATCACAATTCCAGTGTGTCAGAAGTGTACATACACTAAGTTGACTGTGCCTTTAAACAGTTTGGAAAATTCCAGAAAATTATGTCATGGCTTTAGAAGCTTCTGATAGGCTAATTGACATCATTTGAGTCAATTGGAGGTGTACCTGTGGATGTATTTCAAAGCCTTACTTCAAACTCAGTGTCTCTCTGCTTGACATCATGGGGAAATCAGAAAAACAATTGTAGACCTCTACAAGTCTGGTTCATCCTTGGGAGACATTTCCAAACGCCTGAAGGTACCAAACAATAGTACCCAAGTATAAACACCATGGGACCACACAGCCGTCATAACGCTCAGGAAGGAGACGGGCTCTGTCTCTTAGAGATGAATGCAGTTTGGTGCAAAAAATGTAAATCAATCCCAGAACAACAGCAAAGGACCTTGAGAAGATGCTGGATGAAACAGGTACAAAAGTATCTATATCCACAGTAAAACGAGTCCTATATTGACAACCTGAAAGGCCGCTCAGCAAGGAAGAAGCCACTGCTCCAAAAATGATGTGGATATATTGAAGCAACATCTCAAGACATCAGTCAGGAAGTTAAAGCTTGGTCGCAAATGGGTCTTCCATATGGACAATGACCCCAAGCATACTTCCAAAGTTGTGACAAAATGGCTTAAGGACAACAAAGTCAAGATATTGGAATGGACATTACAAAGCCCTGACCTCAATCCCATAGAAACTTTGTGAGCAGAACTGAAAAAGCGTGTGCTGCGAGCAGGAGGCCTACATGACTCAGTTACACCAGCTCTTTTAGGAAGAATGGGCCAAAATTCACCCAACTTACTGTGTGAAGCATGTCGAAGGCTGCCCGAAACGTTTGACCCGAATGAAACAATTTAAAGGCAATGCTACCAAATACTAATTGAGTGTATGTAAACTTCTGACCATCTGGGAATGTGATGAAAGAAATAAAAGCTGAAATTAATCATCCTCTACTATTATTCTGACATTTCACATTCTTAAAATAAAGTGGTGATCCTAACTGACCTAAGACAGGGAATTGTTACTAGGATTAAATGTCAGGAATTATGGAAAAACTGAGTTTAAAAGTATTTGGCTATGGTGTATGTAAACTTCTGACTTCAACTGACTGACTGACTGAATTAATGTATATGTCAGGGAGAGCAGCTGTAATATATCAAATGCCTCTTCATGTGTGAGGGTTTTTGGGCTCAATGTTATGAATATGTATTTTTGTAGTCTTCGTATATACACAGATCCCACAGCGCATGCACTGAAACTTCAGATAGGCCTACACCTTCCTAATCTCTGCTTTTGCTGATACCACAGCACAACCTTCTGGTGAGCATCAAGACTACACCAGCATACAGTTCTGGAGGTAATTATGAGCGTTGTTGTGACATTCTCAAACATTAGCATGACACCTCCATGGAGCATTACAGAGTTCAACAAGGAACCTATCAGTGAAACAACCAACTGCCTATTTTAAATCTATATAAAGAGTAGTAACCTGCGAGCTCACTTTGTCTATGGAGAGGTGTGGAGATGCAGACGGCTGACAGTGACATTGAGAGTAAAATGCATGTTTCCTTTTTAAGAAAAACATGGTGCCCTTCGGCTAATGCTGACTAAAACACGATGTCATGGAAACTCACATCTGCAAATGAATGAATGTATGCCAAAATAACTGTATTTGATGCTAACGAAGGAACTCAAAGAAACCACTCAAAACAGCCCAAACAACAATAACAAAAACAACAGCATGCGCTGCAGTCAGAAACCTTTCCTCTCCTCAGGCTTCTCCATGACCACCGGGAAAGCCACTGAGTCCCGACAGAGTGAGACATCATCCTCGAGGACTTCAAAACAGTCTGAGTGAGACAATAGCTACCAAAGATGCCTCACCACAGATGTCTATGCTGGTAATGATTAAAGAGTGAAACATCCCAACACTTCAACACAGCACCATTATACACCAAGACAGGTGGTTGTCGTGGATGCAAAGAGTCAATATTTGCAGTGTTGACCCCTTTTCAAGACCTCTGCAAGCCACCCTGGCATGCTGTCAATTAACTTCTGGGCCACATCCTGACTGATGGCAGCCCATTCTTGCATAATCTATGCTTGGAGTTTGTCAGAATTTGTGGGGTTTTGTTTGTCCACCCACCTCTTGAGGATTGACCACAAGTTCTCAAAGGACTGAGATCTGGGGAGTTTCCTGGCCATGGACCCAAAATATCGATGTTTTGTTCCCCGAGCCACTTAGCTATCACTTTTGCCTTATGGCAAGGTGCTCCATCATGCTGGAAAAGGCATTGTTCGTCACCAAACTGTTCCTGGATGGTTGGGAGAAGTTGCTCTCAGAGGATGTGTTGGTACCATTCTTTATTCATGGCTGTGTTCTTAGGAAAAATTGTGATTGAGCCCACTCCCTTGGCTGAGAAGCAACCCCACACATGAATGGTCTCAGGATGCTTTACCTTTGGCATGACACAGGACTGATGGTAGCGCTCACCTTGTCTTCTCCAGACAAGCTTTTTTTCCGGATGCCCCAAACAATCGGAAAGGGGATTCATCAGAGAAAATGACTTTACCCCAGTCCTCAGCAGTCCAATCCCTGTACCTTTTGCAGAATATCAGTCTGTCCCTGATATTTTTCCTGGAGAGAAGTAGCTTCTTTGCTGCCCATCCTGACACCAGGCCATCCTCCAAAAGTCTTCTCCTCACTGTGTGTGCAGATGCACTCACAACTGCCTGCTGCAATTCCTGAGCAAGCTCTGTACTGGTGGTGCCCCGATCCCGCAGCTGAATCAACTATAGGAGACGGTCCTGGCGCTTGCTGGACTTTCTTGGGCGCCCTGTAGCCTTCTTCACAACAACCGCTCTCCTCGAAGTTCTTGATGATCCGATAAATGGTTGATTTAGGTGCAATCTTATTGGCAGCAATATCCTTGCCTGTGAAGCCCATTTTGTGCAAAGCAATGATGACGGCACGTGTTTCCTTGCAGGTAACCATGTTTGACAGAGGAAGAACAACGATTCCAAGCACCACCCTCCTTTTGAAACATCCAGTCTGTTATTCAAACTTAATCAGCATGACCTCCAGACTTGTCCTCGTCAACACTCACACCTGTGTTAACGAGAGAATCACTGACATGATGTCAGCTGGTCCTTTTGTGGCAGGGCTGAAATGCAGTGGAAATTATTTTGGGGGATTCAGTTCATTTGCATGGCAAAGAGGGACTTTGAAATTAATTGTAATTCATCTGATCACTCATCTTAACATTCTGTAGTATATGTAAATTGCCATCATACAAACTGAGGCAGCAGAATTTGTGAAAATTAATGTGTCATTCTCAAAACTTTTGGCCACGACTGTACTATTTGGGCATTAAGCAGGAAGTAGGATTCACATTGATGAACAGTTCAGCAAGTGACTTGTTTCTTTACACTTTTTAAGCCATGTTTGGGACACGCATGTCATTCTCAAAGCAAATCAAATTTTATTGGTCACATACACATGGTTAGCAGATGTTAATGCGAGTGTAGCGAAATGCTTGTGCTTCTAGTTCTGACCATACACTAATATCTAACACATAATCTAACAATTTCACAACAACTACCTTGTGCACACAAGTGTAAAGGAATGAATAAGAATATGTACATATAAATATATGGATGTGTTTGTGTGTGTGTTTCTTGGTTTCTGTGTATGTGTGCACGTATTCTGACAGGGCCGTACCCTCTGAGTTGAGGGTGATGAGGGTGACGTTCTGGGTGCTCTGGGCGTTGTTGGTCTGGCCGCTGTTGGACACAGAGTCACTGGCCTCTGAACCGCTCTCCTGGTCCTCCTGGCTGTCCTCCGGCGCCGGCACCTTCACGAGGAACGTGTTCTGCCTCCGCCCGCCCACCGTGCTGACGGATCACACACAGGCTGAGTTACAGCCCCATATCAACACAGGGACGTGAGCCGAGCTCATATGTGTTCCATTGTGTTCTGTGTGAGCCACTAAACTCTGCAGGGTTTAGAGTACCATTGTTTTATGTGGGTTCTGTGTTGAACAAACTTTAGTGGGGATCACAGTTTCATGCACAACAGTGTTTGTTCTATACTCAATTCTACATTCTGCATGATGACAGAAGAAAACAGGTGTCGGTCACTCACTTGCTGAGGAGGTTCTCCAGGGAATCTGCCCCTCGAGTTACTGGCTCCTCCTGGCCCTTCGGTCGATCTTGGCTCACTATCACATTGGTCTGTGGAACAACACTGCATGGGGCAGACGGGGAATTCTTCAGTGTCTAATATCTCAACAGGCTCCAGTGTCAAATTGTGTTCATGGGAATAGGTGCATTCTACTCTAGCACTCACTTGTAAGAGAATGAGTACTACGCCACAACTCCCTAACCCTCAAAGCACCAATCAACCAGTGTCATCATCCCCCAGTGTACCACCCTGATCTCACCCTGACCAGTCCCAGTCCCAGCATTTTATCCCACCACGATCCTCAGTGTTAACCAGGGTCGTGTTCATTAGGCACCAAGCGGAATAAAACGACAGGGAAAGACTACCCAAACTTGTCCAATAACTTGTCTGTTGCAAAATGTGTGCTACGGTGTGCCCTAATGAGTATGGGCCCAGGTGCAAACCTCAACTCACCAACGCACTTTATTCCAGGTCTGGGTGGCACCCAGAGGGGAGCCGGCCACCATGGGGACCTGGATGGGCGCCTGGTTCTTGTTGACCACAGCATCCAGCTTCCTCTCCAGGGCCCGGCACGTCGCCTCCACCATCTGCAGCTTAGCCTCCATGTTGTCCAGACGCTGGCAGATCGTCTGGCTAATGGAGTACAACAAGGTCTGGAGAGATGTAGGGAGAGAGGAAGAGGGAAAGAGGCAGAGGGAAAGACAGTTCATTGTGTGTGTCTAAGAAAAGGTGGGTGATACATGTTACACATTGGTGGTTGATGAAGTGAGCTCCCCTTTTACAATGCAGAGCTTAGAGACCTTGTAAAAATCACTAAAGTAGGCCTTTATAAATGCAAGTTATGCTTTATATTCAGAGGACAAACAAGCTGACATGCTCACATGACTGATTCAGCTTGTAAGTACATACTGAATCCAATCACTCACAGCAAGGTAAGTATACCCACGACCACGATGTAGTGCAGGAGTAACTACCTTTAGAGATGTGTCCTGGGAGCTGTTGTCCACCCTTGGCCTTTTCCTGTCAGGCTTGTCATCACAATCTTCATGATTGTCCAAAACATCTAAAACAAATCCCAAATGCAGTCAAGCACAGTAAAACATACACACGATGATGAAAAAAAACTACCAGATGCACTGTTGACGCTTATAAGTAGCTCTTCCAAATCAAGCGATTTAACCAAATGTACACAAATGGTTCGTAGCTACCATGAAGATAAAACAACTTAAGCCAAAAGTAAAGCTGAACCATTAGCCAGTCAGTGGTCCTTTACAATACAGGCAAATGATTGTAAATAGACAACTTCAGAGGGATGAGCATTACATTTATCTTGAGCCAGCAATTTCCCCCTAATTGTTTTCCTGGTCAGGTCACATGGCCCTAGTTATGGTGATCGGACAGAGCTTTGTGGTCTTTAATAAAGATCTTACCAGTCTGGTCGCCTTGGCCCAAGTCCTCCACTGCTATCTGTACCATATCTGCCAAATCTTGGTCCGACATCACTCAGACCTGTAAATCCAGAGAGCCACAAAACAACATCATTATTGCAAATAAAAGAGAATTGACATTCTCAGGCTGTTCAACCTCAACATCAGTGAATTTATCACTGACAGTAATAAGCAAACAAAACAAAAGGGCTTGTTTTAAAAGAAAACAAACCACAGGTTGTGCCTTTTGTTTACCTGGACCTCTTGATTCAAGAATGAGTTATTTAACAAGTTTGGCAGACACCACCACTCACTGCATTGACCCCATCTTGCACTGACTCTAAATCACATTCACACAAACGCATAACACACACACATGCTCATAGATGCCGCAGACATACACACAGTAAACATATAGTGTCGCTACCCTGTTCTTCATTTTACTCTTATCATCTATCCTGATGCCTAGTCACTTTACGCTTGCTTATATGTACAGTTGAAGTCGGAAGTTGACCTACACTTAGGTTGGAGTCATTAAAACTCATTTTTCAACCACTCCACACATTTCTTGTTAAAAAACTATAGTTTTGGCAAATCGGTTAGGACATCTACTTTGTGCATGACACAAGTCATTTTTCAAACAATTGTTTACAGACAGATTATTTCACTTATAATTTACTGTATCACAATTCCAGTGTGTCAGAAGTTTACATACACTAAGTTGACTGTGCCTTTAAACAGCTTGGAAAATTCCAGAAAATTATGTCATGGCTTTAGAAGCTTCTGATAGGCTAATTGACACCATTTGAGTCAATTGGAGGTGTACCCGTGGATGTATTTCAAGGCCTACATTCAAACTCAGTGCCTCTTTGCTTGACATCATGGGAAAATCAAAAGAAATCAGCCAAGATCTCAGGAAAAAAAAAATTGACCTCCACAAGTCTGGTTCATCCTTGGGAGCAATTTCTAAACGCCTGAAGGTACCACGTTCATCTGTACAAACAATAGTACGCAAGTATAAACACCATGGGACCACGCAGCCGTCATACCGCTCAGGAAGGAGACGCGTTCTGTCTCCTAGAGATGTGGTGCGAAAAGTGCAAGGAAGAAGCCACTGCTCCAAAACCGCCATAAAAAAGCCAGACTACGGTTTGCAACTGCACATGGGGACAAATATTGTACTTTTTGGAAAAATGTCCTCTGGTCTGAAGAAAAAACAATGCTTCAGGAGGGACTGGTGCACCTCACAAAATTGATGGCATCATGAGGTAGGAAAATTATGTGGAAATTGAAGCAACATCTCAAGACATCAGTCAGGAAGTTAAAGCTTGGTCACCAATGGGTCTTCCAAATGGACAATGACCCCAAGCATACTTCCAAAGTTGTGACAAAATAGCTTAAGGACAACAAAGTCAAGGTATTGGAATGTCCATCACAAAGCCCTGACCTCAATCCTATAGAAAATTTGTGGGCAGAACTGAAAAAGCGTGTGCGAGCAAGGAGCCTACAAACCTGACTCTGTTACACCAGCTCTGTCAGGAGGAATGGGCCAAAATTCACCCAACTTACCATGGGAAGCATGTGGAAGGATACCCGAAACGTTTGACCCAAATTAAACAATTTAAAGGCAATGCTACCAAATACTGATTGAGTATGTAAACTTCTGACCCACTGGGAATGAATGTGATGAAAGAAATAAAAGCTGAAATAAATCATCCTCTATTATTCTGACATTTCACATTCTTAAAATAAAGTGGTGATCCTAACTGACCTAAGACAGGGAATTTTTACTAGGATTAAATGTCAGGAATTGTGAAAAACTGGGTTTAAATGTATTTGGTTAAGGTGTAAATAAACTTCCGACTTCAACTGTACATATCTACCTCAAGTACCCCTGCGCATTGATATGTTTCTGGTACACCCTCCATATGGCTTCATTCTTGTGCATTTTGTTTTAATTTTTTAACTCTGCTCTGTTGGTAAGGGCTTGTAATTAAGAATTTCACTAAAGTGTACATGTGACAATTACAATTTGATTGGGATCTGGTATGCATTTGTTTCAATAGTGGTTGGGTCATGTTACTTGGCTGATCGCGCCCTAGCGGACAGGGTGCAGGCTGACACCGATTGCCAGTTGAATGGTGCTTCCTCCGACACATTGGTGTGGCTGGCTTCCGGGTTAAGCAGGCGGGTGTTAAGGAACGCCGTTAGGCGGGTCATGTTTTTGCCTCTCCTGAGCCCATTGGGTAGTTGCAGCATTGAGACAATATCAAAGGTTCGGACACACCTATTCATTCAAAGGTTCTTTATTTGGACTTTTCTACATTGTAGAATAATACTGAAGACATCAAAACTATTAAATAACACACATGGAATCATGTAAAAACCACAAAGTGTTAAACAAATCAAAATATATTTTTGATTCTTTGCACACTTGGCATTCTCTCAACCAGCTTCATGAGGAATGCTTTTCCAACAGTCTTAAAGGAATTCACACATATGCTCAGCACCTGTTGGCTGCTTTTCCTTCACTCTGCGGTCTAACTCATCCCTAACCATTTCAATTGGGTAGAGGTCAGGTGAATGTAGATTTTTTCCCCCCACCTTTATTTAACCAGGTAGGCTAGTTGAGAACAAGTTCTTATTTACAACTGCGACCTGGCCAAGATAAAGCATAGCAGTGTAAACAAACAACAACACAGAGTTACACATGGAGTAAACAATTAACAAGTCAATAAAGAAAAAAAAGAGTCTATATACATTGTGTGCAAAAGGCATGAGGAGGTAGGCAAATAATTACAATTTTGCAGATTAACACTGGAGTGATAAATGATCAGATGGTCATGTGCAGGTAGAGATACTGGTGTGCAAAAGAGCAGAAAAGTAAATAAATAAAAACAGTATGGGGATAGGTAGGTAAATTGGATAGGTAGGAAAGGTAGGTAAATTGGGTGGGCTATTTACCGATGGACTATGTACAGCTGCAGCGATCGGTAAGCTGCTCAGAGAGCAGATGTTTAAAGTTTGTGAGGGAGATAAAAGTCTCCAATTTCAACGATTTTTGCAATTCGTTCCAGTCACAGGCAGCAGAGAACTGGAAGGAAAGGCGGCCAAATGAGGTGTTGGCTTTAGGGATGATCAGTGAGGTATACCTGCTGGAGCGCGTGCTACGGGTGGGTGTTGCCATCGTGACCAGTGAACTGAGAACCAGTGAACTAAGGCGGAGCTTTACCTAGCATGGACTTATAGATGACATGGAGCCAGTGGGTCTGGCGACGAATATGTAGCGAGGGCCAGCCGACTAGAGCATACAGGTCGCAGTGGTGGGTGGTATAAGGTGCTTTAGTAACAAAGCGGATGGCACTGTGATAAACTGCATCCAGTTTGCTGAGTAGAGTATTGGAAGCTATTTTGTAGATGACGTCGCCGAAGTCGAGGATCGTAGGATAGTCAGTTTTACTAGGGTAAGTTTGGCGGCATGAGCGAAGGAGGCTTTAGAAATAGAAAGCCGAAATAGAAAGCCGATTCTAGATTTGATTTTGGATTGGAGATGTTTGATACGAGTCTGGAAGGAGAGTTTAGAGTCTAGCCAGACACCTAGGTACTTATAGATGTCCACATATTCTAGGTCGGAACCATCCAGGGTGTTGATGCTAGTCGGGCGTGCGGGTGCAGGCAGCGAACGGTTGAAAAGCATGCATTTGGTTTGACTAGCGTTTAAGAGCAGTTGGAGGCCACGGAAGGATTGTTGTATGGCATTGAAGCTCGTTTGGAGGTTAGATAGCAGTGTCCAAAGAAGGGCCAGAAGTATACAGAATGGTGTCGTCTGTGTAGAGGTGGATCAGGGAATCGCCCGCCGCAAGAGCAACATCATCGATGATACACAGAGAAAAGAGTCGGCCCGAGAATTGAACCCTGTGGCACCCCCATAGAGACTGCCAGAGGACCGGACAACATGCCCTCCGATTTGACACACTGAACTCTGTCTGCAAAGTAGTTGGTGAACCAGGCAAGGCAGTCATTAGAAAAACCGAGGCTACTGAGTCTGCCGATAAGAATATTGTGATTGACAGTCGAAAGCCATGGCCAGGTCGATGAAGACGGCTGCACAGTACTGTCTTTTATCGATGGCGGTTATGATATCGTTGAGTACCTTGAGCGTGGCTGAGGTGCACCCGTGACCGGCTCGGAAACCAGATTGCACAGCGGAGAAGGTACGGTGTGAATCGAGATTGTCAGTGATCTGTTTGTTGACTTGGCTTTCGAAGACCTTAGATAGGCAGGGCAGGATGGATATAGGTCTGTAACAGTTTGGGTCCAGGTTGTCTCCCCTTTTGAAGAGGGGGATGACCGCGGCAGCTTTCCAGTCCTTGGGGATCTCAGACGATATGAAAGAGAGGTTGAACAGGCTGGTAATAGGGGTTGCGACAATGGCGGCGGATAGTTTCAGAAATAGAGGGTCCAGATTGTCACGCCCAGCTGATTTGTACGGGTCCAGGTTTTGCAGCTCTTTCAGAACATCTGCTATCTGGATTTGGGTAAAGGAGAAGCTGGGGAGTCTTGGGCGAGTAGCTGCGGGGGGGGGGGGGGCTGTTAGCCGAGGTTGGAGTAGCCAGGAGGAAGGCATGGCCGGCCGTTGAGAAATGCTTGTTGAAGTTTTCGATTATCATGGATTTATCGGTGGTGACCATGTTACCTAGCCCAGCTGGGAGGAGGTGCTCTTGTTCTCCATGGACTTTACAGTGTCCCAGAATTTTTTGGAGTTAGAGCTACAGGATGCAAATTTCTGCTTGAAAAAGCTGGCCTTTGCTTTCCTGACTGACTGCGTGTATTGGTTCCTGACTTCCCTGAACAGTTGCATATCACTGGGACTATTCGATGCTATTGCAGTCCGCCACAGAATGGTCGAGGGCAGTCAGGTCTGGAGTGAACCAGGGGGCTATATCTGTTCTTAGTTCTGCATTTTTTTGAACGGAGCATGCTTATCTAAGATGGTGAGGAAGTTACTTTTAAAGCATGACCAGGCATCCTCAACTGACGGGATGAGGTCAATATCCTTCCAGGATACCCGGGCCAGGTCGATTAGAAAGGCCTGCTCGCAGAAGTGTTTTAGGGAGCTGTTTTATGATGCCAGGTCATCTGATGCACCACTCCATCAGTCTCCCTCTTGGTCAAAACCACTTACACAGCCTGGTGGTGTGTTTTGGGTCATTGTCCTGCTGTAAAACTAATGATAGTCCCACTAAGCGCAAGCCAGATGGGATGGAGTATTGCTGCATAATACTGTGGTAGCCATGCTGGTTAAGTGTGCCTTGAATTCCAAATAAATCACTGACAGTGTCACTAGCAAAGCACCCCCACACCTCTTCCTCCATACCTCACAGTGGGAACCACACATGCGGGGATCATCCGTTCACCTACTATGCGTCTCAAAGACACGGTGGTTGGAACTACAAATTGAGGCAAATTGTTAATTTAAATGCATTCCAGGTGACTACCTCATGAAGCTGGTTGAGAGAATGCCAAGAGTATGCAACGCTGTCAAGGCTACGGGTGGCTATTTGTTTAACACTTTCTTGGTTACTACATGACTCCATACGTGTTATTTCATAGTTTACAATGTAGAAAATAGTAAAAAATGGAATGAGTGGGTGTGTGTGTCCAAACTTTTGACTGGTACTGTATACATGGTGATAGATCCACCTTGACCTCTGACATGCTAGAAGAAATGTTTGCCATATTGCTTACACCTATTCAACCCTCTCAAATCTCCAGAAGTGTCCAGAGGGCAGGGGGTGTTTCTGGATAGGGCCCTGGAAACGAAGACAATTGAGAAAGAACGTTTTATTTTCTCTGCTCTGTTCACTGTGTGCTGGGGTGAAGTTTTACCTGAGTGGGTCTGAGTCATTGGACACATAACTGTATTTATTATTTATAAGCTACTCAATCGTGTTGGCTTCTTGTTGAGCAAGATTCCTAATGTGGGTGCATCTGAAAAGGAGAGGAAGTTTCTTTATACTACTGAGAATGATGTACCCTATGGTTCCTTGAAATAAACATATTTGAAAAGTTCAGTTTGCACATTAATTGCTCTTCTTACACAGTTCCACAGATGTTTAACTAGTTGAATATACTGGAGAACGGTTCAGTGAGTGCATGTGTCATGGTCTAACTTTGCAGGGTAATCGTGGGATATTGTGTAGTGCCTAGTGGCACAAAAAGTCAACCACAACCTCAATTAAAATAGGTTTGTGGATTTTGGTGAATGGGTATAAAAAGAAATTACTTTATTCATTAACAATTTAAACTGAGTAATGGTCATTATCATGTTGACAATATCAACATAACTATAAATGACAGGCACTCAAATTATTTCTGAACTTGATCAAACGGACAAATGGACCAGAGGCTCCAGACAACGAGCTGTTCATGTACATTAGCTAGATCATGGTTGAAGACAATGTTAGCTAGAAAGCTAACTTTTAAGACAAAGTTGCAGATACAAGTATTATAGGTCTTCTTGATATTGATTATTAGCCATCTAAAACGGGACTCCTTAAAAACACGCCACTTCGACAGATCTACGACCGGATGTTACTTTTTCGTTACAGGTTATAATTTACAGTTGGTTTGGAGAATATATGCAGCAGGTTACGATAATTAGGTTAGATTATGGTTAGTTCGCGAAAATGCTCTCCTAACCTGTAACGGAAAGTCACTTCCGGTCGTAGCAGTATCCAAGTGGCGTGTTTTAAGAGTCCCGCCTTGTCCTAAATCATGATTGTCTACCATAGCATGTAACGTTAGCTAGCTTGTGACCTGTACATTCACTCGCTGACAAGTCTCATTTATATTCTAGATAGGCCTAGATTAGTCAATACATTGTGATGTACTGTAGTAGCTATTGGTTCTTAGATAAAAATGTGAATTGGAAACCATTCTGAGGAGTCAGCAGGCGTGCGCTACGTTGCTAGTTAGCTGGGCTAGTATCTGTGCAGAGTAAATAGGGAAACACATCGCTGACATGTCTTCCAGAACAGGCTACAAATTCAGTCACAGATAGCAGTGTAGTTAAATGTGATGTATCCGGGCAAAACCATTGCCATTCCATCAGGTTAACTAGCTTGCGCACATTAGCGAGTTGTAGACGGAATAGCTGCAGCGTGCTACTAGCCAGAAGACACAATCGCGCAATGGTAGCTAGCTAGGCCTCAATGTCCGTCCGTGGCAGCGGAATAGATGTATGTTGCAGTTGGTACCATATTAATAGTCCTGTGAAATAACATTTTGAATGCGGGTTGAAAGCACCCAGTATCTTCACTTCTGGCTCACGAGATATGTACGGTGTTAGATTGGGTTATATTACCGTGTGAATGATGAATTCTCGTGTTGTTTGTAGGGATTCCGATAACGGCGTCCTTCCTCGCGAGAGAAAAAGGCTGAACGTCGGCTCGCTTCCTCGACTTCTTTTTTTCGGGGGGGGTCGCAACCAACTGACATGTGCATACAACGCCACCTACTGTACAGGAGTGTGAGGCCGATCACGACCAATCTATACCACTATATTCTCTTAACTAACCCTGATTTTCTAACAAAAATGTAATAATTACCTACAAACTTAACTACTCCCATCACCCCCACCCAAAATATCACCCACTCCCCATTCTTGTCCAACCTCTCTGACCCTGTGAACAACCTCAATCTTTCTACATCATACATTTCACAAAATAATAACATATTCTTGGTTGCACCTCCTATCCACTGCAATCCAACAATTATCGCAACCATTTCTGTTGAATATACAGATATATAATTTGTCAGTCTCTTGCATAGATTAACATTAACACCTGGTCCTGTCTTCTCAGTTATGGGATCCTTTAAACCATCTGTATACACTGCAAGTCAAGAATAAAACAGATGACTAATATATTGATCCACTATTGTTCCTACACAGTGGCAATTTTAGCATGTAAATCTTGGTAGGGCAAACAAACAAAAAATTGTGAGGGATGCATGCCAGCAAAGCCACTACACAACACTAAACAATACATTAATTGCACATTAATTGCCCACAAACTGTTAGGGCCTACATAAAGCTGTCCCAACAGAAGAGTCTAAACAGCAGTCCCAACACCTTACCACTGCTACACCTGGCTCTCAGCAGAGCCTTGTCTGGCAGTGAAATAGTTCATTCAGCCTCATATACTGCCTTCTAAAAAGCATAGATGATATGGCTGATAAGCTTAAAAGAATGTGGTTTCTACTGACAACTGAGATGTACAAAATTTGGCATAAGGGGACGACAAGCAGATAAGAGTGTCACGCTGTAAAATGATAGGTGACAGGCGTTATATATATATATATATAACACAGGGATGTAACCCAAACAAAAGAGCAAGATGTAAACCTCTAAATAATACGGGATGAGACACGTCATAACAAGTGTACAATAACACGCAGCACGAAAGCCGATACAACAGAGCACAAGACCAACGGACATGGGACAATAATCGACAAGGACAATGGGGAACAGAGGGCACATATACAGTATACACATACTAATCAGGGGGAATGGGAAGCAGGTGTCCGTAATGAGACAAGACAGTCCAGGGTCGATGGTATTGAAACCAATTCAGTGACGCCTAGAAGGCAGGTGAAATAGACCTCCGGAGCTGGTGAATGGAATGAGCAGCAGTTACGGGGGGATCCGTGACAGTACCTCCTCCTGACGCGCTGCACCAGCAGTGGGATGACACCTGCCTCGGGGACAACCACAGGGACGCGGTGCGGGTCGGTCAGGGCACCAACTGTGAAAATCCCTGGTCAGGGAAGCATCCAGGACGTCCATCGCAGGAACCCAGCAACGCTCCTCTGGGCCATACCTCTCCCAGTCGATGAGGTACTGGATACACCACACCGGATGCCTCAAATCCAGGACTTCACGGACCGAGTACACACACTGAGGCACCACTGGTCTGAGGAGAGACACATGAAAAGTCGGGTTAATGCAGTAATCAGCAGGGAGTTGCAAACAGTACGTTACCTCATTAACCCTCCTCAGGACTTTAAACGGCCCCACAAACAGTGGGCTCAGCTTCGGGCAGGGCAGGCGGAGGGGCAAGTTCCAGGTAGAGAGACAGACCCGGTTCCCAGGAGAGGAAACAGGCGCCTCACTGCGGTGGTGGTCGGCCTGTTCCTTGTGCTGACGCACAGCCCGCTAGTCTGGCTCCGATACCAAGGTGCCAGGGTCGGCTGATTTTTAAATTTTTTTATTCAACCTTTATTTAACCAGGTAGGCTAGTTGAGAACAAGTTCTCATTTACAACTGCAACCTGGCCAAGATAAAGCAAAGCAGGGCGACACAAACAACAACACAGAGTTACACATGGAATAAACAAGCGTACAGTCAATAACACAGAAAAAAAAGAAAGTCTATATACAGTGTGTGCAAATGGCGTGAGGAGGCAATAAATAGACCATGGTAGCGGAGTAATTACAATTGAGTATATTAACACTGGAGTGATAGATGAGCAGATGATGATGTGCAAGTAGTAATACTGGTGTGCAAAAGAGCAGAAAAGTAAACAAAACAATATAGGGATAAGGTAGGTAGATTGGTTGGGTATTTACAGATGGGCTATGTACAGCTGCAGCGATCGGTTAGCTGCTTGATGTTTGAAGTTAGTGAGGGAAATATAAGTCTTTAGCTTCAGCGATTATTGCAATTTGTTCCAGTCATTGGCAGCAGAGAACTGTAAGGAAAGGTGGCCAAAGGAGGTGTTGGCTTTGGGGATGACCAGTGAGATATACCTGCTGGAGCGAGTGCTATGGGTGGGTGTTGTTATCATGACCAGTGAGCTGAGATAATGCAGAGCTTTACCTAGCAAAGACTTATAGATGACCTGGAGCCAGTGGGTCTGGCAACGTATATTTAGCGAGGGCCAGCCGACTAGAGCATACAGGTCGCAGTGGTGGGTGGTATAAGGGGCTTTGGTAACAAAACGGATGGCACTGTGATAGACTGCATTCAGTTTGCTGAGTAGAGTAGAGTAAACTATTTTGTAAATTACATCGCCGAAGTCGAGGATCTGTAGGATAGTCAGTTTTACGTGGGTATGTTTGGCGACTGAGTGAAGGAGGCTTTGTTTTGCGAAATAGGAAGCCAATTCTAGATTTGATTTTGTATTGGAGATGTTTATTATGAGTCTGGAAGGAGAGTTACCGTCTAGCCAGACACCTAGGTATTTGTAGTTGTGTCACGACTTCCGCCGAAGTTGGTCCCACTCCTTGTTCGGGCAGCATTGGGTGGTCGAAGTCACCGGTCTTTTAGCCATCGCCGCTCCACCTTTCAATTTTCCATTTGTTTTGTTTTGTTTTCCACACACCTGGTTTACATCTCCTCATGACTACTATGTGTATTTAGCCCTCTGTTCCCTCCATGTCTGTGTGGGGTATTGTTTATTGTCTAGGTCGGCATGCTTCCGGATGGGTTGCGCCGGGTTTTATTTGTACCCGTGATTTGTGGCAACTGGTACTTTGTACTTGGTTGTTGTACTTTGTGCTGGCTCACTTGTTCTTTGGGCATTTGTTTTTGTGACGCGGTTGCGTTCTGTTCTTACTATTGCCTCAGTAAAGCACTTCTTTGTCCACTCATCTCTGCTCTCCTGCGCCTGACTTCCATGCACCAGCTACACCCACCGTATGACAGAATACCCCACCTCGATGGAGTCAGCAGGAGCAGGTGCCCCTGTTATAGGGGTAGGGGAGCGTGTCCAGGAGCACGCAGCGATGCTCCACCATCTCGGCGCCGCCATGGACCGTGTCGTCCAAACAATGGACCGCTGGGAGAGACAGGGAGTCCCTCCAGCACCCCCGCCAGCACAACAGGGGCCTCCAATACTCGCTCCCCCTGCACCCGGTTCCAGTGGGATTCGTCCCGCCCTCCCCAGGGAGTACGATGGGACGGCTGCCCACTGCCAGGGTTTCCTGTAGCAGTTGGAGTTATACCTGGCAACCGTCCACCCAGCTCCCTCAGGCCGTGAGAGGGTGTCCGCCCTCGTCTCGTGCCTCTCGGGGAAAGCCCTGGAGTGGGCCATTGCCGTGTGGGTAGAAGGCGGTGCTGGACCACTTCGAGGAGTTCAACCGTTGATTCCGGGCAGTCTTCGACCGCCCGCCAGAGGGTAGAGTGGTGGGTGAACGTCTCTTCCACCTGCGGCAGGGGACGAGGAGCGCCCAGGAGTTCGCAATGGACTTTCGGACCCTGGCAGCCGAAGCTGTATGGAACAACAGGGCCCTGATCGACCACTATCGCTGCAGCTTGCGCGGGGATGTCCGTCGGGATATGGCCTGCAGGGACACCACCCTCACATTTGACCAGCTGGTGGACCTGTCCATCCGACTGGATAACCTGCTGGCCACCCGCGGATGTCCAGATCGGGCTCTGTTGGTTTGTTCCTCCAGCACCAACGCTCCGATACCTATGGAGCTGGGAGGTGCTGCGTGTAGGGAGGCCGGAGGAGGGGCCTTCGCCTGCATCATCTGTGGCCTCAGAGGTCACACTGCCAGCCGGTGTCGAGTTGGTTCCTCTGGGGGTCGAGGCAGCAGGCAGGGCACTCTAGCTTCATCCCAGGTGAGCCGGCACCATTCTCACCAAGAGCCCTCTGTTGCACACCAGTTTTTTGCATGTAATTGTTCCTGAGTTTTCCCCTCATTCCCAGCATAAGGCGCTAGTCGATTCAGGCGCGGCTGGGAATTTTATAGAGAGAGCATTCGCTCATAGTTTAGGGATCCCCATTGTTCTAGTGACTGTTCCTTTCCCAGTTCACACACTAGATAGCCAACCCTTAGGGTTCGGGTTTATTAGGGAGGCCACCGCTCCCCTGGGTATGGTGACACAGGGGGGTCACAAGGAGAGAATCAGTCTCTTCCTCATTGACTCTCCTGCGTTTCCCGTGGTGCTAGGCCTTCCCTGGTTAGCCTGTCATGACCCCACTGTCTCATGGTAGCGGAGGGCTCTTACGGGATGGTCGCGTGAGTGCTCAGGGAGGTGTTTAGGGGTTTCCGTTGGTGCCTTGGTCCAGACCAGGTCTCCACCGTGAGCATTCCCCCCTGAATATTCCGATTTGGTTCAAGTAAGACAACTTGTCCACATATTCTAGGTCAGAACTGTCCAGAGTAGTAATGCTAGTCAGGCGGGCAGGCGGGTGTGGGCAGCGAACGGTGGAAAAGCATGCATTTGGTTTTACTAGCGTTTAAGAGCAGTTGGAGGCCACAGAAGGAGTGTTGTATGGCATTGAAGCTCGTTTGGAGGTTAGTTAACACAGTGTTCAAAGAAGGGCCAGATGTATACAGAATGGTGTCGTTTGCGTAGAGGTGGATCAGGGAATCACCCGCAGCAAGAGCAACATCGTTGATATATACAGAGAAAAGAGTCTTCCCGAGAATTTAACCTTGTGGTACCCCCATAGAGACTGCCAGAGGTCAGGACAACAGGCCCTCCGATTTGACACACTGAACTCTGTCTGAGAAATAGTTAGTGAACC
This sequence comes from Oncorhynchus mykiss, assembly GCF_057628025.1. Lineage (NCBI taxonomy): Eukaryota > Metazoa > Chordata > Actinopteri > Salmoniformes > Salmonidae > Oncorhynchus > Oncorhynchus mykiss. The sequence continues at coordinate 81,602,598 of NC_143023.1, read as the reverse complement.
AGAAGAGGCAGTCATTTGAGAAACCAAGGCTATTGAGTCTGCTGATAAGAATACGGTGATTGACAGAGTCGAAAGCCTTGGCCAGGTCGATGAAGACGGCTGCACAGTACTGTCTTTTATCGATGGCGGTTATGATATCGTTTAGTACCTTGAGCGTGGCTGACGTGCACCCGTGACCAGCTCGGAAACCGTGACCAGCGGAGAAGGTACGGTGGGAATCGAAATGCTCAGTGATCTGTTTATTAACTTGGCTTTTGAAGGCTTTAGAAAGGCAGGGCAGGATGGATATAGGTCTATAACAATTTGGGTCTAGAGTGTCACCCCCTTTGACGAGTGGGATGACCGAGGCAGCTTTCCAATCTCGGACAATACGAAAGAGAGGTTGAACAGACTGGTAATAGAAGTTGCAAAAATGGCAGCGGATAATTTTAGAAAGAGAGGGTCCAGATTGTCACGCCCAGCTGATTTGTACGGGTCCAGGTTTTGCAGCTCTTTCAGAACATCTGCTATCTGCATTTGGGTGAAGGAGAAGCTGGGAGGCTTGGGCAAGTCGCTGCGGGGGGGTGCGGAGCTATTGGCCGGGGTTGGGGTAGCCAGGAGGAAATCATGGCCAGCCGTAGAGAAATGTTTATTGAAATTCTTGATTATCGTGGATTCATCGGTGGTGACCATGTTACCTAGCCTCAGTGCAGTGGGCAGCTTGGAGGAGGTGCTCTAATTCTCCTGGAGTTAGAGCTACAGGTTGCAAATTTCTGTTTGAAAAAGCTCTTCTTTGCTTTCCTGACTGACTCCATGTATTGGTTCTAAACTTCCCTGAAAAGTTGCATATTGCGGGGACAATTCAATGCTAGTGCAGTCCACCAAAGGATGTTTTTGTGCTGGTCGGGGGGAGTCAGGTCTGGAGTAAACCAAGGGCTGTATCTGTTCTTAGTTCTACATTCTTTGAAAGGGGCATGCTTATTTAAGATGGTGAGGAAATTACTTTTAAAGAATGACCAGGCATCCTCGACTGACGATACCCCAACACGATACCCCAACGCGCACTGGAAAGGAGTGAGGTTAGTGTAGGAGTGGCAGAGGGAATTCTGTGAGTAGTAAGCCCAAGGTAGAAAATCCACCCACCCCCCTGATCGGTCCTGACAGTAACACCTCAGAATCCTGCCCACTTCCTGATTGACCCTCTCCACCTGCCCATTAGCTTGAGGACGGTACACAGAGGTGAGATTGACTGTGACCCTCCAGGCGTTCCATGAACACTTTCCGTACGCGTGAGGTGAAGATGGCCACGGTCTGGCACAATGTCCTTCTGACGGGAGCCCAGGCAAAGGAGGCGACAAGCATTGGAAAACCGGTTCACAACAACGAGAACGATTGTGTTCCCCTGGGAGGGGGTAAGGTCAGTGACAAAGTCCACCGAGAGGGGAGACCAGGGTCATTGTGAAATCGGCAGGGGAAGGCGCATTCCATAAGGGTGGTGTTCTGGGTGTCTTTGACTGTGCCCAGATGGAGCAGGAAGAGAGGTAAACCCGGGCGTCCCTGGCTTTCCGTCAATAAAAATGTAATAAAAAAAAATAATTGTGCCGTCTGGTTTAATATAAGGAGTTTGAAATGATTTATACTTTTACTCAAGTATGACAATTTAGTAATTTTTCCACCACTGGATGTGGCTGGGGGTTAAAGCATTTATTTCAGATTACCCATCAATTTAGATAATTGTGTCTGGGTAAGCATCATCTAAAATGTATAAAATATTTTTTTCTGGACACTTAGTTTACCTGGAATTTCTCCTTATTGTGGGCTACCACCACTTTTAGTATTAATCTTTACTACACTACTCACATGACCTCGTGTGAATCTAGAATCCTAGAATCCTGACTACAACAAAGTTTGATCATATTTCTCCAGTGCTAGCCTCCCTACACTGGCTTCCTGTTAAGGCAAGGGCTGATTTCAAGGTTTTACTGCTAACCTACAAAGCAAACAGCTGGAGGCAGGGCTTTCTCCTATAGAGCTACATTTTTATGGAATGGTCTGCCTACCCATGTGAGAGACGCAGACTCGTTCTCAACCTTTAAGTCCTTACCGAAGAGGACTCTCTTCAGTGGGTCATATAATTGAGTGTAGTCTGGCCCAGGAGTGTGAAGGTGAATGGAAAGGCTCTGGAGCAACGAACCGCCCTTGCTGTCTCTGCCTGGCTGGTTCCCCTCTCTCCACTGGGATTCTCTGCCTCTAACCCTATTACAGGGGCTGAGTCACTGGCTTACTGGTGCTCTTCCATGCCGTCCCTAGGAGGGGTGCATTTCTTGAGTGGGTTGAGTTGCTGACGTGGTCTTCCTGTCTGGGTTGGCGCCCCCCTTGGGCTGTACCGTGGCGAAGATCTTTGTGGGCTACACTCGGCCTTCTCTCAGGATGGTAAGTTGGTGGTTGAAGATATCCCTCTAGTGGTGTGGGGGCTGTGCTTTGGCAAAGTGGGTGGGGTTGTATCCTGCCTGTTTGGCCCTGTCCGGGGGTATCATCGAATGGGGCCACAGTGTCTCCTGACCCCTCCTGTCTCAGCCTCCAGTATTTATGCTGCAGTAGTTTATGTGTCGGGGGGCTAGGGTCAGTCTGTTATATCTGGAGTATTTCTCCTGTCTTATCCGGTGTCCTGTGTGAATTTAAGTATGCTCTCTTTAATTCTCTCTTTCTTTCACTCTCTCGGAGGACCTGAGCCCTAGGACAATGCCTCAGGACTACCTGGCATGATGACTCCTTGCTGTCCCCAGTCCACATGGCCGTGCTGCTTCTCCAGTTTCAACTGTTCTGCCTGCGGCTATGGAACCTGTTCACCGGATGTGCTACCTGTCCCAGACCTGCTGTTTTCAACTCTCTAGAGACAGGAGGAGCGGTAGAGATACTCTCAATGACCGGCTATGAAAAGCCAACTGACATTTACTCCTGAGGTGCTGACTTGTTGCACCCTCGGCAACTACTGTGATTATTATTATTTGATCATGCTGGTAATTTATGAACATTTGAACATCTTGGCCATGTTCTGTTATAATCTCCACCCGGCACAACAAGACGAGGACTGGCCACCCCTCATAGCCTGGTTCCTCTCTAGGTTTCTTCCTAGGCTATGGCCTTTCTAGGGAGTTTTTCCTAGCCACCGTGCTTCTACACCTGCATTGCTTGCTGTTTGGGGTTTTACGCTGGGTTTCTGTACAGCACTTTGATATATCAGCTGATGTAAGAAGGGCTATATAAATACATTTGATTTGATTTGATTTGATTTAAAGAGAGGGGTGGAGCTGGCTTCAGAGGGTGTGAACAATGCTGAATGGGTGTAGACAAAGGTGAGCTCTTCAGTAGGTACCAAATCATTCAAAGGCCCTTTTCTCAAAAGTGAGTTTACAAGTGTATCATCTTTCAAGTAGAAATACTTTCCTATTGTTCCTCAAATAGCTTTGTAATATATACCATTTTGTGACTCGGAATCTCTACTTTATTCCAATGTAATAAAACATAAAAAATAACATTTTGCTACATAAGACAGAATCCAGTCAGTAAACCTAAATGGCGCCCAATCAACAACAAAAAATACGCTAACTTCTCCAGCTAAAATCCATTAAATTTAAAATGTTATTAAATACAAAAATGTGAAACTGCTCCATAATTTTTTGGTTGCTAAAATTGTAATAGTTCACCTAATTTCAGTTTATGTGACAAAACAATCAAGTATTGTGAAGATAATCATTGTACCATCTAAACTGCTGTGAAATATATTTTCCATAACCAAAGCCATTGTATTTTCAGCTGTTTGTATATGGTGTTCAAAACCCAAAAGTAAAAGACAAAAACAAAACTTAAGGGAAGCATAGAAATAGTGCCCCTAGATCAGATCTATCACTTCTTAGACTTGCTTTTAACGAGAATGACAGATCTATAACACTTATTTCTATGTGAATTTGGTCACGTCATTCAAAAAGTTAAATATTGCAGCTTTAAGGAGGTTTCTCATTTAATTCAATTAAAATTCATATTAAAAAATTACAAAGTCAAAAAATATTTGCCATGGATTGGAGGGAAGAAGTCCCTGAACCAATAACAGTTGGGTGTATTTATGCAAGTCAAATGGAATGGAAGCTATTTAAGTTAAGGAAGTATTTTTTTAATGTAAAGTCAATTCAAATTAATAGAAAATAGACTAAGTCAAAGATACAAAAGGAATTGCAGTGGATTGTAGGCGAGGTCCATGAACAGTTGGTTGTATTCATGCAAGTCATATGGGGTGGAAGCTATGAATTTCCCTCAAAGAATTTCAGTTGACTGAATTGACATTGAAATGACACATAATGCAGTCATTTCAAGCATTGCATAGCCCATGTGAAGTTTCATGTAGTCTACTCACATTAATTTCAAAACATCACCATTTTTGTTGTGGTGTGACACCTGTTACAATGCAGGCCAAAGGTGCAAGGCAGGCTAATGGTGGATCATTAACTGATAGACAAACAATGACAAGTAGTCTGTGTACCCTTTTGCATAATAGGGCATAGTACAAAGGTTTAGTTAAGTAAGTGAGTGACAGTTAATCAGCCAGATGGTGTCAAAGCCATATACAGTAGGGCAAAAAAGTATTCAGTCAGCCACCAATTGTGCAAGTTCTCCCGCTTAAAAAGATGAGAGAGGCCTGTAATTCATCATAGGTACACTTCAACTATGACAGACAAAATGAGAAAAAAAAAATCCAGAAAATCACATTGTAGGATTTTTAAATGAATTTATTTGCAAATTATGGTGGAAAATAAGTATTTGGTCACCTACAAACAAGCAAAATTTCTGGCTCTCACAGACCTGTAACTTCTTCTTTAAGAGGCTTCTCTGTCCTCGACTCGTTACCTGTATTAATGGCACCTGTTTGAACTTGTTATCAGTATAAAAGACACCTGTCCACAACCTCAAACAGTCACACTCCAAACTCCACTATGGCCAAGACCAAAGAGCTGTCAAAGGACACCAGAAACAAAATTGTAGACCTGCACCAGGCTGGGAAGACTGAATCTGCAATAAGTAAGCAGCTTGGTTTGAAGAAATCAACTGTGGGAGCAATTATTAGGAAATGGAAGACATACAAGACCACTGATAATCTCCCTCGATCTGGGGCTCCACACAAGATCTCACCCTGTGGGGTCAAAATGATCACAAGAACGGTGAGCAAAAATCCCACAACCACACGGGGGGGGACCTAGTGAATGACCTGCAGAGAGCTGGGACCAAAGGAACAAAGCCTACCATCAGTAACACACTACGCTGCCAGGGACTCAAATCCTGCAGTGCCAGACCTGCCCCCTGCTTAAGCCAGTACATGTCCAGGCCCATCTGAAATTTGCTAGAGAGCATTTGGATGATCCAGAAGAAGATTGGGAGAATGTCATATGGTCAGATGAAACCAAAATAGAACTTTTTGGTAAAAACTCAACTCGTCGTGTTTGGAGGACAAAGAATGCTGAGTTGCATCCAAAGAACACCATACCTACTGTGAAGCATGGGGGTGGAAACATCATGCTTTGGGGTTGTTTTTCTACAAAGGGACCAGGACGACTGATCCGTGTAAAGGAAAGAATGAATGGGGCCATGTATCGTGAGATTCTGAGTGAAAACCTCCTTCCATCAGCAAGGGCGTTGAAGATGAAACGTGGCTGGGTCTTTCAGCATGACAATGATCCCAAACACACCGCCCGGGCAACGAAGGAGTGGCTTCGTAAGAAGCATTTCAAGGTCCTGGAGTGGCCTAGCCAGTCTCCAGATCTCAACCCCATAGAAAATCTTTGGAGGGAGTTGAAAGTCCGTGTTGCCCAGCAACAGCCCCAAAACATCACTGCTCTAGAGGAGATCTGCATGGAGGAATGGGCCAAAATACCAGCAACAGTGTGTGAAAACCTTGTGAAGACTTACAGAAAACGTTTGACCTCTGTCATTGCCAACAAAGGGTATATAACAAAATATTGAGATAAACTTTTGTTATTGACCAAATACTTATTTTCCACCATAATTTGCAAATAAATTCATAAAAAATCCTACAATGTGATTTTCTGTATTTTTTTTCTCATTTTGTCTGTCTTAGTTGAAGTGTACCTATGATGAAAATTACAGGCCTCTCATCTTTTTAAGTGGGAGAACTTACTTGCACAATTGGTGGCTGACTAAATACTTTTTTGCCCCACTGTATACTGTAGCCTAGAGCTGTGGTGTATACAGTATAGCCTAGTGACGACACTGGTAAGGTGAAACAAATGCAGCAAAAATAGCGTACAACTTTAGGTTGTATGTATGTTGGCCTATGCCATAATAATAACAATAATGGCAAAGGCTAAACATTTTTATTTGTAAATGCTACATTCACATCTCTAAAACGTGAAGGAGCAAAGAAATGTCCATTGCAGAATAATGTACAGTGGTAGGCTAAAAACATGAACCTAAAATATATGGTGTGGCCACCAGCTGCATTAAGTACTGCAGTGCATCTCCTCCTCATGGATTGCACCAGATTTGCCAGGTCTTGCTGTGAGATGTAACCCCACTCTTCCACCAAGGCACCTGCAAGTTCCTGGACATTTCTGGGGGGAATGTCCCTAGCCCTCACCTTCCGATCCAACAGGTCCCAAACGTGCTCAATGGGATTGAGATTCGGGCTCTTCGCTGGCCATAGCAGAACACTGACATTCCTGTCTTTCAGGAAATCACGCACAGAACGAGCAGTATGGCTGGTGGCATTGTCATGCTGGAGGGTCATGTCAGGATGAGCCTGCAGGAAGGGTACAACATGAGGGAGGAGGATGTCTTCCCTGTAGAGCACAGCGTTGAGATTGCCTGCAATGACAACAAGCTCAGTCCGATGATGCTGTGACACACCGCCCCAGACCATGACGGACTCTCCACCTCCCATTCGATCCCGCTCCAGAATACAGGCCTCGGTGTAACGCTCATTCCTTCGACGATAAACACGAATCTGACAATCACCCTGGTGAGACAAAACCACGACTCTTCAGTCAAGAGCACTTTCTGCCAGTCCTGTCTGGTCCATTGATGGTGGGTTTGTGCCCATAGGCAACGTTGTTGCTGGTGATGTCTGGTGAGGACCTGTGTGCCCACAGGCTACAAGCCCTCAGTCCAGCCTCTCTCAGCCTATTGCGGACAGTCTGAGCACTGATGGAGGGATTGTGTGTTCCTGTCTCCCTGTAGCGCTGTTTTAGGCGTCTCACAGTACTGACGTTGCAATTTATTGCCCTGGCCAGATCTGCAGTCCTCATGCCTCCTTGCAGCATTCCTAAGGCATGTTCACGAAGATGAGCAGGGACCCTGGGCATCTTTCTTTTGGTGTTTTTCAGAGTCAGTAGGAAGGCCTCTTTAGTGTCCTAAGTTTTCATAACTGTGACCTTAATTGCCTACCGTCTGTAAGCTGTTAGTGTCTTAACGACCTTTCCACAGGTGCATGTTCATTAATTGTTTATGGTTCATTGAACATGGGAAACAGTGTTGAAACCCTTTACAATGAAGATATGTGAAGTTATTTGGATTTTTATGAATTATCTTTGAAAGATGTTTCTTTTTTTTCTGGGTGTACATGCAATTAACATGACCTCAAAGTCATGGCTTTGGTCATTTAAGGACAACAGCTCACACCAACAATAAATTTCCCCACCTTCCCTATTAGGGACAAAGGTAAAGGGCACACCTGTAAGGGTAACTCTATAAAGCCTAAGCAAATACTTTCAGTACTACTCTTTCCCGCATTCTGTTGAGGTCTGGGGTTGCATAACAATAGGCGTGTCGCTGAGCACTCAAATCATTGAATGTTGCGGCCATGAAGGAACCTTCAGGCTTACTGAGACTTTCCCTGTCAATTGGCCTACTATTTCTGTATACTTTGGCCGAATCCAATGGTAAGTAAGCTGATAACAGTCGTCGAAACATTGCATAGGCCAACAACTGTGGTCAGGAAATATAGAAGATACAGGATGTTGCCTAACTACCGTAGGCTGTGTAGCAGATTGATAGTTAAGTTTACACATTATAGGCTAGGGCTGGCACAATTACCGTATAACCGTGTAACCGATGGTTATGGATGAAGACGCCATGAAAATAAAATAACCGTCATAACCTTAAAAATATACTTTGGGGGGGGGGGGTCGAATGAACAGCTGACTGAATGACCACTATGCAGCAGCAGCACACATAAAAATAGCATGAATAGAACGGGCTTGGAACCTCTAACCATGGCAATTTGACTGGTAAACTCATTTATACACTCGCAATGACTGCAATAATTTCCATGGTAATGTAGAATGTTAATTCAAATTGTGTTAACTGATGTGACTCCTGCATTATATGCATTAGTGTCTAATCTGAATGCTGATTGGTTAAAAGTGCATTCCCGCCGGTGTCTATTCCAAAAGTTAGTTTAATAACACATTTATAATGGGATAGAAATAAGCACAAGGTTTTTGGAGACTTGATTTAGGTAATTCCTGAAATAACACTCCTATCGTTTTTATATAGATGGTATTCAAGATAACATTTCTGACGTAATAAATGTGATCATTAATATGGGTAAATATCATATACATGCAACTGGAAAGGCATTTTCGAATCATTATTAATTAACAAAACATCTGAGAAGTAATTGCTGTCAGTCAATGTCTCACTACTTTTTATTTTCATGTGACCATTCTCTGCTCCAATGGAAATTCGGTATCCCTTGAAATGTAACCCCCTTATCGTTATTTACAGTGCCTTGCGAAAGTATTCGGCCCCCTTGAACTTTGCGACCTTTTGCCACATTTCAGGCTTCAAACATAAAGATATAAAACTGTATTTTTTTGTGAAGAATCAACAACAAGTGGGACACAATCATGAAGTGGAACGACATTTATTGGATATTTTAAACTTTTTTAACAAATCCAAAACTGAAAAATTGGGCGTGCAAAATTATTCAGCCCCTTTACTTTCAGTGCAGCAAACTCTCTCCAGAAGTTCAGTGAGGATATCTGAATGATCCAATGTTGACCTAAATGACTAATGATGATAAATACAATCCACCTGTGCGTAATCAAGTCTCCGTATAAATGCACCTGCACTGTGATAGTCTCAGAGGTCCGTTAAAAGCACAGAGAGCATCATGAAGAACAAGGAACACACCAGGCAGGTCCGAGATACTGTTGTGAAGAAGTTTAAAGCCGGATTTGGATACAAAAAGATTTCCCAAGCTTTAAACATCCCAAGGAGCACTGTGCAAGCGATAATATTGAAATGGAAGGAGTATCAGACCACTGCAAATCTACCAAGACCTGGCCGTCCCTCTAAACTTTCAGCTCATACAAGGAGAAGACTGATCAGAGATGCAGCCAAGAGGCCCATGATCACTCTGGATGAACTGCAGAGATCTACAGCTGAGGTGGGAGACTCTGTCCATAGGACAACAATCAGTCGTATATTGCACAAATCTGGCCTTTATGGAAGAGCGGCAAGAAGAAAGCCATTTCTTAAAGATATCCATAAAAAGTGTCGGTTAAAGTTTGCCACAAGCCACCTGGGAGACACACCAAACATGTGGAAGAAGGTGCTCTGGTCAGATGAAACCAAAATTGAACTTTTTGTCAACAATGCAAAACGTTATGTTTGGCGTAAAAGCAACACAGCTGAACACACCATCCCCACTGTCAAACATGGTGGTGGCAGCATCATGGTTTGGGCCTGCTTTTCTTCAGCAGGGACAGGGAAGATGGTTAAAATTGATGGGAAGATGGATGGAGCCAAATACAGGACCATTCTGGAAGAAAACCTGATGGAGTCTGCAAAAGACCTGAGACTGGGACGGAGATTTGTCTTCCAACAAGACAATGATCCAAAACATAAAGCAAAATCTACAATGGAATGGTTCAAAAATAAACATATCCAGGTGTTAGAATGGCCAAGTCAAAGTCCAGACCTGAATCCAATCGAGAATCTGTGGAAAGAACTGAAAACTGCTGTTCACAAATGCTCTCCATCCAACCTCACTGAGCTCGAGCTGTTTTGCAAGGAGGAATGGGAAAAAATGTCAGTCTCTTGATGTGCAAAACTGATAGAGACATACCCCAAGCGACGTACAGCTGTAATCGCAGCAAAAGGTGGCTCTACAAAGTATTAACTTAAGGGGGCTGAATAATTTTGCACGCCCAATTTTTCAGTTTTTGATTTGTTAAAAAAGTTTGAAATATCCAATAAATGTCGTTCCACTTCATGATTGTGTCCCACTTGTTGTTGATTCTTCACAAAAAAATACAGTTTTATATCTTTATGTTTGAAGCCTGAAATGTGGCAAAAGGTCGCAAAGTTCAAGGGGGCCGAATACTTTCGCAAGGCACTGTATGTGTTTTCTTTGTCTAATAATCCCTAGTTTGACCTGGATTTTTTCCTCATGCAATAATGTACTTTGTGTTCATGCAATTAAAAAAACACATTTTATGCTAGTGCTATGGGAGAGGTACTTTCGACATACTGTGGCCTATTGCTATAGCACAGATATACAGCATAGACAGAGGGTTACATTCAAAGCTGTTGACATGAGTTGTCCACAATAATGGTATATGAGCTGGATAAACATACTGGATTATACACTTTTAAAGGGTGTTCTGAAACCAATTTTTACTCAATGAAAAGGAGTAACCATACATCCCTGCTGTTTTTCGAAAGTAACACACCTATAACTAACTGCTTAACATCTCAACAGCACCGGTGATCCAGACCAAACTGGGGGGACTGAGAGGGCAATATGTGAGCGTAAAGGGGAAGGAGACGGTGGTTCAGGCCTACCTGGGTGTTCCGTTTGCCAAACCACCTGTCGGCCCCCTGAGACTGGCCCCGCCCCAGCCTGTGGAGGGATGGGAGGGAGTGAGGGACGCCATCCAGCAGCCTCTCATGTAAGACCCAGCAAGGTCACAAACAAACCATATATCTCAAGTTTCTGGCTATTTGAATAAGGGTTAGACAAACACTGAGATTGAATAAAATCAGACTTCTCAATAAGTTTTATGTTTTTCAGGTGTTTTCAAGACAGACAAATTACAAAAGACCTTTACTCCAATGTGTCCATGACAGTGGAAATCCCAGAGGTGTCAGAAGATTGTCTTTATCTCAACATTTACACTCCAGTTAAACCTGCTGAGAAAACAAGGCTTCATGTAAGTAATATCAGACACATATAGTCAACAGTTGATTGACTTCCCAGTGATGCTGTTGAAACAATATAGAGTTGTGGGCTCCAGAAAGTTAAGTCACACCGCGGTAGTGGCAGAATTTAATAATAAAGATGATATTTCCTGTATTACGGTAGGCCTACTGGGTTTTAATTTATTTTTTGTGCTTTAATGTTATTCTCATCAGCGACGCACTTTTTCAATACAAATGTGTCAGGTGTGTGTAGGCTACTGAAATGTATTATGTTTGTGAATTGTATTATGATAAATAATCATACTTTTTCAGTCAGTTATCGTAGTGAATGACTCATGCTAAGTGGAATACTTGTCAATGTGCAGTGAAGCTGTGCAGGAAATTTGTTTTCATCATTAGTCAAAGTTAACGATAACTGCTATAAACTTCCAGATTATCAAAGGCTACAAGGCCACACATAAGCATAGTTCAGCTCAGTAAATATTTATTGTCCATGAAGGGCAATTTGAGTTCAACATAAGATAAGTTAAAAAATACAAAAAACCTGAAGTCATATAATACAACATATGTACGATGATAAGTGCAAAGTGAATCTAAATGCAGCTGGTATGAACTTTTTTCAACATGTATTGCTTGTGTTTCTCAGGTCATGGTTTGGATCCATGGTGGCGGATTCGCCATGGGTTCTGCATCAGCATATGATGGTTCTGCTTTGGCTGCATACCAGGATGTGGTTGTGGTGGTGATCCAATACCGTTTGGGATGGCTGGGGTTCTTCAGGTAAGACTGAACTACTACAGAACCACACACAATTGGATATTTTAAAGGGGTATTCCTTGTATATAGCCTCGTTATTGTTTTTGTTGTGTTACGATTTGCTTATTTATTTTTTTGTCTTAATTGTTTAAACTCTGCACCACTGTTGGGGGAATGTGCTCGTAAGTAAGCATTTCGCTGTGAAGTGTACACCTGTTGAATTTGGCACAAAATTTGGTTTGATGTGGATGTGCAGTATTTCACAACTGGTTCCTCACCCTGAAAGTAGTCTATGAACCAGGAGAAACTGTAATCCATGGTTCGCTTTTCTTTAAACAGCCACAACAAATGTCAGCTAACTTTAGCCTCCGCTAACTAGAAATCAATGGAAGTGATATGGACAACTGTGCAATTTTCTAAATGTCATGGTCAAATCAACTTCATTATTTGGTTTGACATTCCGTAATGGTGATTTGGCCTTTAACATTGCACGGTTGCCCCTATACAAGTGTTGGATTTGTCTCCACTTGAGTTGCTGAACTGATATTTTTGCCATGGCGCAACTGGCTAAGAACATTCTGTAGTGTGATTTTGCGAGGCAGGGGATCCAAGTTCAAGTGCCAGTAAGGACTTGTGAGGAAAGAAGCTATACTGTTAAAGGCCCAGTGCAATCCAAAATGTGTTTTTCTTGTGTTTTGTATCATATTGAACAACAGCTGATGAAACTAACACTGCCAAAGTGTGATCAGTGTTATTTCCTGATAGTTACTGGTTGAAAATAGGGATCCTGAGTGGCGCAGCGGTCTAAGGCACTGCATCTCAGTGCTAGAGGTGTCACTACAGACCCTGGTTTGATCCTGGTTCGATCCTGGGCTGTATCACAACTGGCCGTGATCGGGAGTCCCATAGGGCGGCGCACAATTGGCCCAGCATCGTCTGGGTTAGGGGAGGGTTTGGCAGGGGTAGGCTGTCATTGAAAATAAGAATTTGTTCTTAACTGACTTGTCTAGTTAAATAAAACATGTCACTGTTTTGGGCTTGTTTTCCATCTTTTCCATACAGCACAGGAGACAAGTATGCCCCAGGGAACATGGGACTACTTGACCAGGTGGAAGCCTTGCGGTGGGTCCAGGAGCACATCCACAACTTTGGGGGCGACTCCAAGTCGGTCACCATATTTGGAGAGTCTGCTGGTGGAGCAAGCGTATCGTTACTGGTGAGGATCTACACACACACACACACACACACACACACACACACACACAGATCCAAAATATATTACATATTTAGCAATTTATGTAAACTGTAAAATATAATGCATCAAACATTTTGTCTATAATTTATATATTGTAACACTTATTTTACCAAATAATTTTGTATGAAAAAATATTTCCATCAATACAGTATATTGCATAATATTTTGAGTGAAATATCAGCCTGGTCTCATAGACTAGACATAACATAGTAAAAGTAAATCCGGGACACTCAAATTAGTATGATATGTTCCATTTGGAATGGTTACATAGGACAGAAGGTTACTTCAGGCAAAAATTTATGTTGCAACAAATTGAAATTCGTAACATATCATTTTGCAAATCGTAACATATTTTATAAATTGCAATTCCAATCATACAGTATCATACAAATTGAAATTTGTAACACAGGGGTTGCCAAACTTTTTTGGCCCATGACCCCATTTTGATATCTGAAAATTCTCGTGTCCCCACCCATGTGAAAAAAAATCAACAACCGATGTTTACTTTTTTTATTTAGGGATATGGATACGGACCTTCTCAATGTCAGTGAGCATGGTCGACAGTACGCATCTCTGCTGTCACATCCAACCTGGATCAATATTTGGTTTGATGCAGGCAAAAGCACTGAATCCAGCTTCACAGATATGAGCTGGTGAAGGGTAGCCTACAATGAATATTATGGTGCTTTCAAGACAACTGGGAACTCTGAAAAATACGAAGTCAAATCATGATATCAATAATCTTTAGGTTGGAAAGTCGGAGCTCTAGACAGAGTCCTGAGTTCCCTAGTTGGAATTCCGAGTTGGATGTCCGTTCAAAATATTTTTTCCCACCCGGAGCTCGTTTCTTTCCAAGTTCCCAGTTGTATTGAAGGCACTGATGTCTGAGATTTCCGAGTGTCCAGTTGTTTTGAACGCATCATTAATGCTCAGAGGGAGACGCCAGGCTGTTCCCTTTGAGTCAGGAACAAAAACTCCTCCGTAGTGGCCCGTGAATGCTTTGTCTGCAGCAATCGGTCACATGACAGGTCGATCAGCTGTTTGATTTAAATTACTGGAATGTCAAATGAGCCAGGATCACAGTCAAACGGATTGTGAAGTAGGTCCATCCCAAAGTGCTCTTCCAAGCGTTGGAGGTGAGCAGTTATCACTCGTGTGGGACACTTACTGATGATGTTTTCTGTTATTTCATTTTCTATTACACAGAACGTCAACCAAGTCTGTTTTTTTTTTAACATCCGATGTGAATTGCAAAAGTTCCTCTCTCAATGAGAAAAATCTTTCCAACTCTCCCCCTCGATAACCACCAAGCCTCGGTGTGAAATAGAACATTATCATGCTTTGATCCCATATCTGCACAATTGTTTGCCAACAGACCTGCGTGCAGTGAATGTGGTTTGATGTAGTTTACAATCGAAGATACCTGCTGCGCTCTTTTTCTGTCAGGTGCGTGAATGAGGACCCAAAAGCGAATTAACAAAACAGAGTTTCTTTAATGACGAAACACACGTAGGCTCAGATGGACAGGCAGATTCCGACAGGACAGGACAAGGTTAGATGAACATGCAGATTCCGACAGGACAGGACAAGGTTGCAGCAAACACGACGATAGTCTGGTTCAGGCATGAGTAACACAAACGAGAATCCGACAAAGACAGGAGCAGAAACAGAGAGAGATATAGAGACCTAATCAGAGGGAAAAAGGGAACAGGTGGGAAAAGGGGTGAACGAGGTAGTTAGAGAAGACAAGGAACAGCTGGGGGAAAGAGGGGAAGAAAAGGTAACCTAATACGACCAGCAGAGGGAGACAGGGTGAAGAGAAAGAACAGGAACAGGACACAACATGACAATACATGACAGTACCCCCCCACTCACCGAGCGCCTCCTGGCGCACTCGAGGAGGAAACCTGGCGGCAACGGAGGAAATCATCGATCAGCGAACGGTCCAGCACGTCCCGAGAAGGAACCCAACTCCTCTCCTCAGGACCGTACCCCTCCCAATCCACTAGGTACTGATGACCACGGCCCCGAGGACGCATGTCCAAAATCTTACGGACCCTGTAGATAGGTGCGCCCTCGACAAGGATGGGGGGGGGGGGGGGAGACGAGCGGGGGCGCGAAGAACGGGCTTAACACAGGAGACATGGAAGACCGGGTGGACGCGACGAAGATATCGCGGAAGAAGAAGTCGCACTGCGACAGGATTAATGATCTGAGAAATACGGAACGGACCAATGAACCGCGGGGTCAACTTGCGAGAAGCTGTCTTAAGGGGAAGGTTCTGAGTGGAGAGCCAAACTCTCTGACCGCGACAATATCTAGGACTCTTAGTTCTACGCTTATTAGCAGCTCTCACAGTCTGCGCCCTATAACGGCAAAGTGCAGACCTGACCCTCTTCCAGGTGCGCTCGCAACGTTGGACAAAAGCCTGAGCGGAGGGGACGCTGGACTCGGCGAACTGAGATGAGAACAGCGGAGGCTGGTACCCGAGGCTACTCTGAAAAGGAGATAGCCCGGTCGCAGACGAAGGAAGCGAGTTGTGGGCGTATTCTGCCCAGGGGAGCTGTTCTGACCAAGACGCAGGGTTGCGAAAAGAAAGACTGCGTAAGATGCGACCAATAGTCTGATTGGCCCGTTCTGCTTGACCGTTAGACTGGGGGTGAAAGCCGGAAGAGAGACTGACGGAAGCCCCAATCAAACGGCAAAACTCCCTCCAAAATTGAGACGTGAATTGCGGACCTCTGTCCGAAACGACGTCTGACGGAAGGCCATGAATTCTGAAAACATTCTCGATGATGATTTGTGCCGTCTCTTTAGCAGAAGGAAGCTTAGCAAGGGGAATAAAATGAGCCGCCTTAGAGAACCTATCGACAACCGTAAGAATAACAGTCTTCCCCGCTGACGAAGGCAGTCCGGTGACAAAATCTAAGGCGATGTGAGACCACGGTCGAGAGGGAATGGGAAGCGGCCTGAGACGGCCGGCAGGAGGGGAGTTACCGGACTTAGTCTGCGCGCAGACCGAACAAGCAGCCACGAAACGACGCGTGTCATGCTCCCGGGTGGGCCACCAAAAACGCTGGCGAATGGAAGCAAGCGTACCCCGAACGCCAGGGTGGCCGGCTAACTTGGCAGAGTGAGCCCACTGAAGAACGGCCAGACGAGTAGGAACGGGAACGAAAAGAAGGTTCCTAGGACAAGCGCGCGGCGACGGAGTGTGAGTGAGTGCTTGCTTTACCTGCCTCTCAATTCCCCAGACAGTCAACCCGACAACACGCCCCTCAGGGAGAATCCCCTCGGGGTCAGTGGAGGCTACTGAAGAACTGAAGAGACGAGATAAAGCATCAGGCTTGGTGTTCTTAGAGCCCGGACGATAAGAAATCACAAACTCGAAACGAGCAAAAAACAGCGCCCAGCGCGCCTGACGCGCATTAAGTCGTTTGGCAGAACGGATGTACTCAAGGTTCCTATGGTCGGTCCAAACGACAAAAGGAACGGTCGCCCCCTCCAACCACTGTCGCCATTCGCCTAGGGCTAAGCGGATGGCGAGCAGTTCGCGGTTGCCCACATCATAGTTACGTTCCGACGGCGACAGGCGATGAGAAAAATACGCGCAAGGGTGGACCTTGTCGTCAGAGAGGGAGCGCTGAGAAAGAATGGCTCCCACGCCCACCTCTGACGCGTCAACCTCGACAACGAACTGTCTAGAGACGTCAGGTGTAACAAGGATAGGTGCGGATGTAAAACGATTCTTGAGGAGATCAAAAGCTCCCTGGGCGGAAACGGACCACTTAAAGCACGTCTTGACAGAAGTAAGGGCTGTGAGAGGAGCTGCCACCTGACCGAAATTACGGATGAAACGACAATAGAAGTTCGCGAAGCCGAGAAAGCGCTGCAGCTCGACGCGTGACTTAGGGATGGGCCAATCAATGACAGCTTGGACCTTAGCGGGATCCATCTTAATGCCTTCAGCGGAAATAACAGAACAAAGAAATGTGACGGAGGAGGCATGAAAAGTGCACTTCTCAGCCTTCACAAAAAGACAATTCTCTAAAAGGCGCTGGAGGACACGTCGAACGTGCTGAACATGAATCTGGAATGACGGTGAAAAAATCAGGATATCGTCAAGGTAAACGAAAACAAAGATGTTCAGCATGTCTCTCAGGACATCATTGACTAATGCCTGAAAGACAGCTGGAGCGTTAGCGAGGCCGAAAGGAAGAACCCGGTATTCAAAGTGCCCTAACGGAGTGTTAAACGCCGTCTTCCACTCGTCCCCCTCCCTGATGCGCACGAGATGGTAAGCGTTACGAAGGTCCAACTTAGTGAAAAACCTGGCTCCCTGCAGGATCTCGAAGGCTGAAGACATAAGAGGAAGCGGATAACGATTCTTCACTGTTATGTCATTCAGCCCTCGATAATCTATGCAGGGGCGCAGGGACCCGTCCTTCTTCTTAACAAAAAAAAACCCCGCTCCGGCGGGAGAGGAGGAGGGGACTATGGTACCGGCGGCAAGAGCTACAGACAAATAATCTTCGAGAGCCTTACGTTCGGGAGCCGACAGAGAGTATAGTCTACCCCGGGGGGGAGTGGTTCCCGGAAGGAGATCAATACTACAATCATACGACCGGTGTGGAGGAAGAGAGGTGGCCCTGGACCGACTGAACACCGTGCGCAGATCGTGATATTCCTCCGGCACCCCTGTCAAATCACCAGGCTCCTCCTGTGAAGAAGAGACAGAGGAAACAGGAGGGATAGCAGACATTAAACATTTCACATGACAAGAAACGTTCCAGGAGAGGATAGAATTACTAGACCAATTAATAGAAGGATTATGACAAACTAGCCAGGGATGGCCCAAAACAACAGGTGTAAAAGGTGAACGAAAAATTAAAAAAGAAATGGTTTCGCTATGATTACCAGAGACAGTGAGGGTTAAAGGTAGCGTCTCACGCTGAATCCTGGGGAGAGGACTACCATCCAAGGCGAACAAGGCCGTGGACTCCCTTAACTGTCTGAGAGGAATGTCATGTTCCCGAGCCCAGGTCTCGTCCATAAAACAGCCCTCCGCCCCAGAGTCTATCAAGGCACTGCAGGAAGCTGACGAACCGGTCCAGCGTAGATGGACCGACAAGGTAGTGCAGGATCTTGAAGGAGAGACAGGAGTAGTAGCGCTCACCAGTAGCCCTCCGCTTACTGATGAGCTCTGGCTTTTACTGGACATGAAGTGACAAAATGACCAGCGGAACCGCAATAGAGACAGAGGCGGTTGGTGATTCTCCGTTCCCTCTCTTTAGTCGAGATGCGGATACCTCCCAGCTGCATAGGCTCAGCACCCGAGCCGGCAGAGGAAGATGGTAGTGATGCGGAGAGGGGGGCAACGGAGAACGCGAGCTCCTTTCCACGAGCTCGGTGACGAAGATCAACCCGTCGCTCAATGCGAATAGCGAGTTCAATCAAGGAATCCACGCTGGAAGGAACCTCCCGGGAGAGAATCTCATCCTTTACCTCTGCGCGGAGACCCTCCAGAAAACGAGCGAGCAAAGCCGGCTCGTTCCAGCCACTGGAGGCAGCAAGAGTGCGAAACTCAATAGAGTAGTCTGTTATGGATCGATTACCTTGACATAGGGAAGACAGGACCCTGGAAGCCTCCTCCCCAAAAACAGATCGATCAAAAACCCGTATCATCTCCTCCTTAAAGTCCTGATACTGGTTAGTACACTCAGCCCTTGCCTCCCAGATTGCCGTGCCCCACTCACGAGCCCGTCCAGTAAGGAGAGATATGACGTAGGCGATACGAGCAGTGCTCCTGGAGTAAGTGTTGGGCTGGAGAGAAAACACAATATCACACTGGGTGAGGAACGAGCGGCATTCAGTGGGCTCCCCAGAGTAACACAGCGGGTTATTGATTCTGGGCTCCGGAGATTCGAAAGCCCTGGAAGTGGCCGGTGGATCAAGGCGGAGATGGTGAACCTGTTCTGTGAGGTTGGAGACTTGGGTGGCCAGGGTCTCAACGGCATGTCGAGCAGCAGACAATTCCTGCTCGTGTCTGCCTAGCATCGCTCCCTGGATCTCGACGGCTGAGTGGAGAGGATCCGAAGTCGCTGGGTCCATTCTTGGTCGGATTCTTCTGTCAGGTGCGTGAATGAGGACCCAAAAGCGAATTAACAAAACAGAGTTTCTTTAATGACGAAACACACGTAGGCTCAGATGGACAGGCAGATTCCGACAGGACAGGACAAGGTTAGATGAACATGCAGATTCCGACAGGACAGGACAAGGTTGCAGCAAACACGACGATAGTCTGGTTCAGGCATGAGTAACACAAACGAGAATCCGACAAAGACAGGAGCATAAACAGAGAGAGATATAGAGACCTAATCAGAGGGAAAAAGGGAACAGGTGGGAAAAGGGGTGAACGAGGTAGTTAGAGAAGACAAGGAACAGCTGGGGGAAAGAGGGGAAGAAAAGGTAACCTAATACTACCAGCAGAGGGAGACAGGGTGAAGAGAAAGAACAGGAACAGGACACAACATGACAATACATGACATTTTCTGCCAGTTGCTCTCGGTGTATCATACAATGCGTACATATGGCAGAGAGAAACACATTCATAACTAGAGTGCAGAGGCCTGCCCGCCATCCCATGATAGTTGTAGCCCCATCTGTGCAAAAGACTACCATTCAATCCCATATGTGACTCACCACCTGGATTCGGTCTTATGTAGCAAAATGTGAAATTGTGTTTTTTTACATTGGATAAAAGTAGAGACTCAGAGCTACAAAATTGAATATCATATTGCATTGTTGAGGAACAATGGGAAAGTAATTCTGTTTTGAAATAGGATAAACTTGTAAACTCACTTATGAGAAAATGACCTTTGAATGTTTTGGTATCTAGTGAAGAGCTCTTCTTTGTCTACACCCATTCAGCATCGTTCACACCCTCTTAAGCTTTAGCCCCACCCATCTGGTTTCGACCTCGGAGCGTTAAGAGCGCACACTTGATGCTCTGGCCGATGATTTGTTTACCTATGAACAACATGAAAACAGCCTGCAACAATTTCATTACGCTTCTTTGCAGATCTTTACTGACATCGGCCATATTCAACGCGTGATGTAAACTTTAGCTTAAGACATGTAGCTAGCTAGGTAAACAATTAACCTAGCTAGGTAAACAACTTGTAAAATAACACACGTCACGCAACGTTAGTTAATGAGACAGCCAGCTAAAGTTAGCTAGTTAATTTACATTGAACATAGTGCCAAATCATGTTGTTACTACAGTACACTGCATGAATATGCTGGGAGCTAACCACCCAGATTCAATGTTAGCTAGGTAAAGTTAGGCTCTAACTAGTGAAGCAAACAGCTGTGGGATATGAATAACAACATCAGCTAGGGAGCCACCATCTAACGTTAGCTAGCTAACATTACACTTTAGCTTAAGACATGTAGCTAGCTAGCTAGGTAAACAATTAACCTAGCTAGGTAAACAACGTGTAACATCACAGGTCACGTAACGTTAGCTAACGAGCCAGCCAGCTAACGCCAGGAAGTTAAATAACAATGAACATAGTGACAAATCATGTCGTCCTACACTGCATGAATATGGTGAGAGCTAACCAACCAGGTTCAATGTTTGCTAGCTAACATTAGGCTGTAACTAGTAAAGCAAACAGCTCTGGGATACGAATAACAACGCTAGCTAGGGAGTCAGCCAGCTAATGTTAGCTAGCTAACATTACACTTTAGCTTAATACATGTAGCTAGCTAGGTAAACAATGAACCTAGCTTGGCAAACAACGTGTAAAATGACACGTCACGTAACATTAGCTAACGAGCCAGCCAGCTATAGTTAGCCAGTTAAACAACAATGAATATAGTGCCAAATCATGTCGTTACTGTACTGCATGAATATGCTGGGAGCTAACCAACCAGGTTCAATGTTAGCTAGCTAACATTAGGCTCTATCTGGCAAAGCAAACAGATCTGGGATACGAATAATAACGTCAGCAAGGGAGCCAGCCAGCTAACGTTACCGAGCTAGCTAACAGTACACTTTAGCTTGAAATGAAACCACTTTCTGTGAAACAGATCTGGGATTCAAATAATAATGTCAGCAAGGGAGCCAGCCAGCTAACGTTACCGAGCTAGCTAACAGTACACTTTAGCTTGAAATGAAACCACTTTCTGTGAAACATTTAATATCTGAAAATGTAGCTAGCTAACGTTAGACTATCTTACCTGTGTACATCATCATGCATGATGGACTCGTCTCCCTGTCTTTGATGCCATGCCACAGTTGCCCTTAGTTTGAAGATGTAATCTGGAGACTGGTGTTTTATCCATCTCATACTCTAATTCCACAGCTCAAATAGACAGAAGCCTACTATATGGCTGACCAATCCGAACTCTTCTCTTGGCATGTCCAGCCCACTCATAATCTCAGCAAGTCATGGCTAGTGGGAAGGTTTCTGTCGTATTTACAGATGTCATGCAAGTTTGTTGTTAAGGCACATGAAAGTTCACATGTTCGAGAAGGCATTACTGCCAAAAAAACGCATTTTGATTAAAAAACATTTTTTACGTTCAAACAGCTCTCCTGTCGTGACTTGTGACATATACCTAGTTTCATGAATTGGGTCACATATACAATCTGTTTTTTGTTCATATAACCACGCAGCACACTGAACATCCCTTCTGCCGTTTCATGCTCGGGAATCGTGAGACAAGACAATATGTCCTCATGAATAGCATCCACCGACATGTATAGTGAACAAAAGTCAATGCATGGGCATTCCGGCCCTCACAGCTAACAGGAGTTTGAGTCGTTCAGTCAGTTTGCTCTTGATTGCTAGTGATAGTATTAATTATTTGTTTAACGGTGCTATCTGACAAAGGTATTGATGTGAGTTTCTGTACCTCTGCCTCCCCACACATTGTTTTTACCATATCAATTGCGGTAATATCAAAGTCCCTACAATAGTGTGTGGTTTCATAGCGAAGCGGACCTAGCCATTCATGGTGGGAATGATTCAAGTGCAACGGTCAAGCGTGGCCTTTTCCCATGATCTAAGGGTGCTCTCTGGTTGAATTGTATCTTTTAGATTTGAATCATTTTCATTTACATTTTTAAGGCTAACCACATTACAATGATTTTGAGATACAAAGACAATATTATATATATTTTTTGCATGTATTTTTGTTCGGAAATTCTCCCATGACCCCATTTTCATATCAGGCAACCACACATGGGTTCTCGGCCCCTAGTTTGCGAACCGCTGTCGTAACATATCATGCGAAATGGATGATGGACATTCCCAAATTAATATATACCATACGAAACGTAACATATCATACTAATTGGAGTGTCCCTGAAATATAGGTTTTATGTTTTGAGACATCACTATCTTGATTAGCTTATTGATTCTTGGTTTTTTTCCATCGCTAGCTTCTCTCTCCATTGTCTATTGGTCTGTTCCATGGCGCAATAGCCGAGAGTGGTACCGCAGCAATGAAAATGCTCTTCAATCCCAATCCCCTGCTTGTGGCACAGGTATTTTCAAACTTTCTCTCCGCCAAGCTCAGTACTCTGAGAGACATAAATAGTATTGCACATATTTAAACAAATGTACTGCCCACTCAATAGTTGTCATCCATCAATGTCCTGATAGTCATTACAACCATGACGATTTATTCTATTGGTCTTGTCTCATAGACGGTGGCAAACCTGATTGGCTGTGAAAGCACCAACACAGTGAAGATAGCAGACTGTGTGAAGAAGTTGCCTGCTGATCACATTATGAACATTCAGAAACAGGTGGGATATCCCGGACAGTATCATATCTTGCCAGGGTTCTAGCTATGTCTTTGGGAAGGACACCAATCTTAACATTTGGTTATACTTATCATCATACAACATGTATGAATTGTAATGAGGACATGAGAATTGAGAGTACAATTTACAGTGTGAAAATATACAGTGTACAAAACATTCATCCTAATATTGAGTTGCACCCCCCCCCCCCCCCCCTTTGCCCTCAGAACAGCCTCAATTCATCAGGGCATGAACTCTACAAGGTGTAAAAAGCATTCCACAGGGATGCTGGCCCATGTTGACTTTAATGCTTCCCACGGTTGTGTCAAGTTGGCTGGATGTCCTTTGGACGGAGGACCATTCTTGATATACACAGGAAACTGTTGAGCATGAAAAACCCAGCAGCGTTGCTGTTCTTGACACAAACCGGTGCGCCTGGTACCCATTACCATACCCCGTTCAAAGGCACTTCAATCTTTTGTCTTGCCCAATCAGCCTCTAAATGTCACACATACACAATCCATGTCTCAATTATCTCAAGCCTTAAAAATCCTTCTTTAACCTGTCTCCTCCCCTTCATCTACATGGATTGAAGTGGATTTAATAAGTGCCACCAATTAGGGATCATAGCTTTCGCCTGGATTCACCTGGGAAGTCTATGTCATGGAAAGAGCAGGTGTTCTCAATGTTTTGTATGATTTTATATGGTACTAAAACCCAATAAACTAAATATATAAGCTGTTAAGCAGTTGACTTGAAAGAAGCTGTTGGGCAGGGCTTGAGTGGAACTGTTGGACAAGGCTTGAGCAGAGGGGGAATTGATGTTACGGCCAGGGGAAAAACGGTCAGTCTGACAGACAGGTCAGGAGCTTTTTATCAGGGCACCTTTCCACCCAGGACATTCACAGTTCTTTTGCAATGCCACTCCTCTGAAGGTATCTAGTCCTCCGTGGATGAAAGCATAACACCCACCTGGGTGAGGCCTTAGCAGCTGAAGTGCCAAAGCACACCATACCTCAGCCAGGGTCCGGAAAAGTTCCCACTATGAGCCTCATCAGCCTCCCATCTCCACACACAGTCCCTATCCTTACAGGAACTGGCAGGTGAAACAAAAACTGTTAGGTGAAACAAAAAAGCCAACACATTACAACACATTAGCTAGCAAGCTACACATTAGCCACTGTTGCAGGACTGTGATGGCAGCTATCTATCCAAGCCCAACAAACAGACCTGCCATCACAGTCTTGCAACCGTGAGTCAGCATGCATGTTGTATGTGGTCAAAACTCAGATATGAAAAATAAAAAGTTAAATAAAAAATGCAATGAAAACCAAACTTAATTAATATATACATACAAAACAACCAGCATATTAACATATTCTGCTGTTCTGCATTGGGAGGTAGATGAACAAAACCACTGAGCCTAGAAATGTGCATATTGTGACATGAAATAGGTATGATGTGGATAGAGATTGCATAACAGACTATTATTGTTTCATGAGCATTAGAAGGTAATATCAAAGATTATGATAACCAACTCCCTTTCATCTGGTAATATTTTGCAGCCACATTTTCTAGAGGGCCTTTGCTTGTTTGTAATGTCTTGTTGACATGTTTTTCTCACTTTTTATCAATCTTTTTAAAGAATCAAATGCTATTCTTTGGTGTGACTGCTGACGGGCAGTTCTTGTCCAAATCGGCGATGGAGATTTCTCAAAACCATGAGATGCACAAGGTGCCGTTTATGACTGGAGTCAATGACAACGAAGTTGGCTGGCTTTTAGCAAAGGTGAGTTGATTTTGAAAGACGATTTAAATATGTTTCAACAATCAATGCTAGATGTTAGGCATTTTCCAAAGTTTTATGGAAAATGTGATTTAGTGACACAGGAGAAAGAATAGTTGTAACGGTTTTCTATATGTGAAGGAGAGTCGGACCAAAATGCAGCATGTAGATTGCGATCCATGTTTTAATGAACAAACGTAAAACACGAATCAATGCAAACACTACAAAAATAAAGAACGTGATGAACGTAACGAAAACCTAAAACAGCCTATCTGGTGAAAAACACATAGACAGGAACAATCACCCACAACCACACAGTGAAACCCAGGCTACCTAAATATGGTTCCCAATCAGAGACAATGACGAACACCTGCCTCTGACTGAGAACCATATCAGGCTGAACATAGAAATAGACAAACAAGACATGAAACATAGAATGCCCACTCAGATCACACCCTGACCAATCAAAACATAGAAAATACAAAGTAAACTATGGTCAGGGCGTGACAGTACCCCCCCCCCCAAGGTGCGGACTCCGGCCGCAAAACCTGAACCTATAGGGGAGGGTCTGGGTGGGCATCTGTCCGCGGTGGCGGCTCTGGCGCTGGACGTGGACCCCACTCCATGACAGTTTTAATCCCCCTCCTAAACGTCCCTAAATAGGTTACCCACCACAATGATAACATGGGGCAGAGGGACAGCTCGGGACAGAGGTAACTCGGGACAGATGGGTAGCTCAGCACTGAGAGGAAGCTCAGCACTGAGAAGAAGCTCAGCACTGAGAGGAAGCCCAGGCAGGTAGTAGAAACTACCAGAACCTGGTTGGCTGGCGGTTTCAGCAGATCCTGGTCGACTAGCAGATCTGGGAGAATCTGGTCGACTGGCGGATCTGGGAGAATCTGGTCGACTGGCGGATCTGGGAGAATCTGGTCGACTGGCGGATCTGGGAGAATCTGGTCGACTGGCGGATCTGGGAGAATCTGGTCGACTGGCGGATCTGGGAGAATCTGGTCGACTGGCGGATCTGGGAGAATCTGGTCGACTGGCAGATCTGGAAGAGTCTGGTCGACTGGCAGATCTGGAAGAGTCTGGTCGACTGGCAGATCTGGAAGAGTCTGGTCGACTGGCAGATCTGGAAGAGTCTGGTCGACTGGCAGATCTGGAAGAGTCTGGTCGACTGGCAGATCTGGAAGAGTCTGGTCGACTGGCAGCTCTGGAAGAGTCTGGTCGACTGGCAGCTCTGGAAGAGTCTGGTCGACTGGCAGCTCTGGAAGAGTCTGGTCGACTGGCTGCTCTGGCTGCTCCATGCTGACTGGCTGCTCCATGCTGACTGGCAGCTCTGGCTGCTCCATGCTGACTGGCTGCTCCATGCTGACTGGCAGCTCTGGCTGCTCCATGCTGACTGGCTGCTCCATGCTGACTGGCTGCTCTGGCCGCTCCATGCTGACTGGCTGCTCCATGCTGACTGGCTGCTCCATGCTGACTGGCTGCCCTGGCTGCTCCATGCTGACTGGCGGCCCTGGCTGCTCCATACTGACTGGCGGCCCTGGCTGCTCCATGCTAACTGGCAGCTCTGGCGGCTCCATGCTAACTGGCAGCTCTGGCGGCTCCTTGCAGACTGGCAGCTCTGGCGGCTCCTTGCAGACTGGCAGCTCTGGCGGCTCCTTGCAGACTGGCAGCTTTGGCGGCATCCTGCAGACAGGCAGCTCTGGCGGCTCCTTGCAGACTGGCAGCTCCTTGCAGACTGGCAGCTCTATGCAGACTGGCAGCTCTATACAGACTGGCAGCTCCTTGCTAACTGGCAGCTCTATGCTAACTGGCAGCTCTATGCTAACTGGCAGCTCTATGCTAACTGGCAGTTCTGAACAGGCGGGAGACTCCGGCAGCGCTGTAGAGAAGGAAGGCTCTAACAGCGCTAAACAGGCGGGAGACTCCAACAGCGCTGGAGAGGAGGAGGGCTCCGACAGCGCTGGACAGGCGAGGCGCACTGTAGGCCTGATGCGTGGTGCTGGCACTGGTGGTACTGGGCCGAGGACACGCACAGGAAGCCTGGTGCGGGGAGCTGCTACCGGAGGGCTGGGGTGTGGAGGTGGCACAGGATGGGTTAGACCGTGAAGGCGTACTGGAGATCTTGAGAGCGGTGCTGGCACAGGACGTGCAAGGCTAGGGAGGTGCACAGGAGGCCTGGTACGTGAGACTGGCACCATCTTCACCAGCCGACTAACACGCACCTCAGGACGAGTATGGAGCGCTGACCCAGGTGCCATCAAATCCCCGACACGCTCCGTCGGGCGAATTCCATGTTTAAAACACCAACACAGCAACTCCCTCATTTCTCTCTCCTCCAATTTCCCCATTAACTCCTTCACAGTCTCTGTTTCGCTCACCTCCAACACCGGCTCTGGTTCTGGTCTCCTCCTTGGCTCCTCACGATAAACAGGGAGAGTTGGCTCAGGTCTGGCTCCTGACTCTGCCACACTCTCCCTGAGCCCCCCCCCAAGAAATTTTTGGGGCTGACTATGGGGCCTCCGTCCGCGCCGCCTTGCTTGCTTCGCAAACTCCATTCTCCTATATCCTTCCGCGCACTGCTCCATCGAATCCCAGGCGGGCTCCGGCACTCTCCCTGGGTCGACCGCCCACCTGTCTATCTCCTCCAAAGAAGTATAGTCCATACTGTACTCCACTTTGGGCTGTTCCTGCCTGTTGACACGCTGCTTGGTCCCTTTGTGGTGGGTGATTCTGTAACGGTTTTCTATATGTGAAGGAGAGTCGGACCAAAATGCAGCATGTAGATTGCGATCCATGTTTTAATGAACAAACGTAAAACACGAATCAATGCAAACACTACAAAAATAAAGAACGTGATGAACGTAACGAAAACCTAAAACAGCCTATCTGGTGAAAAACACATAGACAGGAACAATCACCCACAACCACACAGTGAAACCCAGGCTACCTAAATATGGTTCCCAATCAGAGACAATGACGAACACCTGCCTCTGACTGAGAACCATATCAGGCTGAACATAGAAATAGACAAACAAGACATGAAACATAGAATGCCCACTCAGATCACACCCTGACCAATCAAAACATAGAAATTACAAAGTAAACTATGGTCAGGGCGTGACAATAGTAGTTACAAGCATTCAATGAACCCTAATGGTGAGGAGTGGATATAATCCTGTGACATCCTCAGCTTTAGTGCTATGCTACATATACTGAACAAAAATATAAACCAATATGTAAAGTGTTGGTCCCATGTTTCATGAGCTGAAATAACATTTCACAGATATTTTCCATATGCACAAAAAGCTTATTTCTCTCATATTCTGTGCACACATTTGTTTACATCCCTGTTAGTGAACATTTCTCCATTGCCAAGATAATCCATCCACCTGACGAGTGTGGTGTATCAAGAAGCATGATCATTACACAGGTGCACCGTCTACTGGGCTCAATAAAAAGCCACTCTAAAATGTGCAGTTTTGTCACACAACACAATGCCACAGATGTCTCATGTTTTGAGGGAGCATGCAATTGGCATGCTGTTATGACTTCTATGAATGGTGGGTGGAGGTACATGGATATTTTATTCCAATGACAGCGGAAAAACGGACATGCAAAACACAAGGACACATGAAACAACCCGTCCGAAGAAACAGGACAAAACTGTCCGGAAAAATAGAGATCACAATAATCAACCAACACCATAAAACAGAGAACAAGCCCGCACAATAACCAGCGGGCCTAGTGCCCTTAAATAGCCTACAAACAAAACTTAACTCAAAACAGGTGTAACCAATTAGACCCAACTAACAGAAACAAAAGGAAAGGGAATCGATGGCAGCTAGTAGGCCGGCGACGACGACCGCCGCCCGAACAGGAAGAGGCACCATCTTCAGCGGGATTCGTGACACATACTGAGGGCAGGAATGTCCACCAGAGCTGTTACCAGAGAATTTAATGTTAATTTCCGTGTC
Source organism: Oncorhynchus mykiss (assembly GCF_057628025.1). Lineage (NCBI taxonomy): Eukaryota > Metazoa > Chordata > Actinopteri > Salmoniformes > Salmonidae > Oncorhynchus > Oncorhynchus mykiss. The sequence continues at coordinate 81,573,808 of NC_143023.1, read as the reverse complement.
CAATCAGCCACATGTAACCACGCCAGCCTAGGACCGGCTTCTTCACCTGCAGGATCATCTGAGACCAGCCACCCGGCAGCTGAGGAAACTGTGGGTTAGTTCAACCAAATAATTTCTGCGCAAACTGTCAGGGAAGCTCATCTGCATGCCACTCGTCCTCACCAGGTTCTTGACCTGACTGCAGTTTGGCATCATAACCAACTTCAGTGGGCAAATGCTCACCTTCAATGGCCACTGGCACGCTGGAGAAGTGTGCTCTTCACGGATGAATCCCGGGTTTGCTGATGTCAACATTGCGAACAGAGTGCCCCGTGGTGGTGGGGTAATGGTATGGGCAGGCATAAGCTATAGACAACAAACACAATTGGTATCTGTGACCAACAGATGCATATCTGTATTCCCAGTCATGTGAAATACATAGATTAGGGCCTAATTAATTTATTTCAATTAACAGATTTCCATATAAACTGTAACTCAGTAAAATCATTGAAATTGTTGCATGTTGCATTTATATTTTTGTTCAGTGCAGTTTGACTCCGGTTTAGACACATCGCTTGCTCAATGCTTGCACAACCCAAATTTTATTTTATCTTCCATTTACACTATTGCATGATTTATGCATCAAGTGTATGTACCATATTAAGATGATACTGGATAAATTCACAACTTGAAATGGTGCTATTGAATCAGATCATTTTCAGCGGTGCGACTGGTATGTACATTGTCAAGCAGGTGGTCACATGTGTTCACGAGGCAGAGTACCCTAGTTCAAGCCCAGTCAGAGGAAGGTGAGGGAGGAAGCAAAGCTGTTAAACTAGAACAGTGACACCAGTTACACGCACGCATCTCAGGGTTAGGGTTACGCTCATGGTGGAGATATTGGATTAAAGAATAAAATGACTAAATGACTAACTAACTACTAAATTCCCCTTTAACGTATTAACATATTATTGCCAAAGATGAGTTGATTTATTAAATTGTAAGGCTTTGTACTCCTCTTTTTCTCTTTAAATAGTGATTTTTAGAAAAGTAGTAATATGTTTTCTCCCATAGTTCTTTGCTCCTCCAGGTTGGGAGGATGGAGTGGACCGGGTGAAGGTCATGCCCATGATGGCCATGTTCTACCCAGATGTAAGACAAAAGCACACCAGATGATATTGTCTAACTACTGATGACAATACATGATGTGGCTACACTGAATGGTTGTTGTCTCCTTCAGCCCAAGGATCAGTGGATAACTGAGCTGATAGCAGATGAATACCTGGGAACCTCTGGAAATCGGGTGAAAAACCGTGATGGGTTCACTGAGCTGCTTGGGGACATTATGTTTACCATTCCTGCCCTCCAAATGGCAAACTTCCACAGAGGTAAGAGCACTAGGGCCCATAGAGTTCAGGATTAGAACTGGTACAGTGCATTCGTTAAGTATTCAGACCCCTTGACTTTTTCCACATTTGTTACGTTACAGCCTTATTCTTGATTAAATATCAATCTACACACAATATTATGACAAAACATTCTGTTGTTGCAAATTTCTAAAAAAAAAGAAAAACAGGGGGCCTCCTGAGTGGTGCAGCGGTCTAAGGCACTCCATCGCAGTGCTTGAGGCGTCACTACAGACCCAGGTTCAATCCTGGACTGTGTCACAACCGGCCGTGACAAAGAGTCCCATAGAGCGGCACATAATTGGCACAGTGTCGTCCGGGTTAAGGGAGGGTTTGGCCGGGGGGGCTTTACTTGACTCATCGAGCTCTTGCGACTCCTTGTGGCGGGCCAGGCGCCTGCAGGCAGTCTTCGGTCGTCAGTTTAATTGTTTTTCCTCCGACACATTGGTGTGGCTGGCTTCCGGGTTAAGCGGGCGAGTATTAAAAAGCGTGGTTTGGCGGGTCATGTTTCGAAAGACGCATGACTCAACCTTCGCCTCTCCCGAGCCAGTTAGGGAGTTGCAGTGATGAGACACGATTGTAAATTCAATTGATTAGACATGATTTGTAAAGGCACATACCAGTCTATATAAGGTCCCACAATTGACAGTGCATGTCAGAGTAAAAACCAAGCCATGAGGTTGAAGGAATTGTCCGTAGAGCTCAGAGACAGGATTGTGTCGAGGCACAGATCTGGGGAAGGGTACCAAAACATTTCTGCATTGTTGAAGGTACCCAAGAACACAGTGGCCTCCAACATGCTTAAATGGAAGAAGTTTGGAACCACCAAGACTCTTCCTAGAGCTGGCCGCCCGGCCAAACTGAGCAATCGGGGGAGATGGGCCTTGGTCAGGGCGGTGACCAAGAACCCAATGGTCACTCAGACAGAGCTCCTGAGCTCCTCTGTGGAGATGGGAAGAACCTTCCAGAAGGACAACCATCTCTGCAGCACTCCACTAATCATGCCTTTATGGTAGAGTGGCCAGACGGAAGCCACTTCTCCGTAAAAGGCACATGACAGCCTGCTTGGAGTTTGCCAGAAGGCACCTAGAGGACTCTCAGACCATGAGAAACAAGATTATCTGGTCTGATGCAACCAAGATTGAACTCTTTGGCCTGAATGCCAAGTGTCACGTCTGGAGGAAACCTGGCACCATCCCTACGGTGAAACATGGTGGTGGCAACATCAAGATGTGGGGAAGACACTGGGAGACTAGTCAGGATCAAGAGACATAGGAACAAAGCAAAGTACAGAGAGATCTTGATGAAAACCTGCTCCAGAGTACACAGGACCACAGATTGGAGCAAAGGTTCACCTTCCAACAGAACAATGACCCTAAGCACACAGCCAAGACAAGGCAGGAGTGTCTTCGAGACAAGTCTCTGAATGCCCTTGAGTGGCCCAGCCAGAGCCCGGACTTGAACCCGATCGAACATCTCATCCCCTGAAAGTAGTTGTGCAGCGACGCTCCCCTTCCTACCTGACAGAGCTCGAGAGAGTCTGCAGACAAGAATGGGAGAAACTCAGGTGTGCCAAGCTTGTGGCATCATACCCAAGAAGACTCGAGGCTGTAATCGCTGCCAAAGTTGCTTCAATGTTTTTTTCATTTATTTGTATTTTTATACATTTACAAAATAATTATTAAAAACTGCTTTTGTTTCATCAGTGTGGGGTATTGTGTGTAAATTGATGAGGGGAAAAAATCATTTTAATCCATTTTAGAATAAGGCTGCAATGTAGCAACATGTCAAAAAGTGAGCGGGTCTGAATCCTTTTCGAATGCACTGTATATCAGAAATCACATTCTGAGGTCTCCGTACAGAATTCAAGTCTATTTCCAGAGGCCAATTAACCTAAATGTTACTGTCTTATCCCACACAACAGATGCAGGTGTGCCTATGTACCTGTATGAGTTCCAGCAAACTCCCAGCATGCTTAAGAAGATGAGGCCGAGTTTCGTTGGGTCTGACCATGGAGATGAGCTTATGTTTGTTTTTGGATTCTGCTTCACATCACATTTTATAATGGATGGTAAAGGAATTAACCTCAACCTTGAATCTATCGTACTGCATGTCATCAATCCAGTTCCCCAAGTTCTCCATAAATACTCTATTTCATACAATCACTCACCACTCACCACTCATTACTCTTTTTCTCAGGTTGTGCAGAGAAAGATGAACAACTAAGCAGAATCATGATGAGTTACTGGGGTAACTTTGCGCGTACAGGGTAAAGAACTGTTTTTCATCAGTTTCCAGAACATAAAGTGGCGGCTAAATATATTTGCACTCGTTCACTTTTCTTAAATAATTCCCAATTTCTTCTCAAATAAGTAGAAATTAAAGGAAAGAATTGGATCTCCACACATTGTTATTGGATTTTCAACATTGCAGAACCAATTTAGATTTGAGAAACTTAAGTTTAAAATTTAGTAAGGAAACCAAAAGGCAAGGACAAAATTATTTGCATCCAATAGCCTACACTTGGTTGCGCAGCCTTTGGCCATGTTTACTGCTGACAAACACTTTTGTAACCACAGTCGCGTCAGTTCAGCTAAACCTGGGTATGGCAAAGGGGGGTGTGAGGGAAGTTGAAGCTCAGCTAAACCTGGGTATGGCAAAGGGGGGTGTGAGGGAAGTTGAAGCTCAGTGACTGCATTTCGACACAATTTAAAAACAAAAAAATGCTATTTGGGGAACAGCAAAAAACATAATTGACTTTAATGCAGGCAAACTTACATCCATTTTACCTCATTTCTACCACCATGTTACATGTGCACTCTAGACCACCTTTACTCCACACACAGAGATGGGTACATAGCTCCCCCTCACCCTCCATTTGGCATATCTGACCATATCCTCCTGATTCCTGCTTACACTCATCAGATGTGTCAGGGCTTGCAAACTATTACAGACTCCAAAGGGAAGTGCAGCAGTGAGCTGCCCAGTGTCACGAGCCTACCAGATGAGCTAAATTACTTCTATGTGCGCTTCGAGGAAAGCAACACTGAAGCATGCATGAAAGCACCAGCTGTTCCGGACATCTGTGTGATCACGCACTCCGTAGTCGATGTGAGCAAGACCTTTAAACAGGCCAACATTCACAAAGCCGCAGGGCCAGACGGATTACCAGGACATGTACTCCGAGCATGCGCTGAACAACTATGTCTTCAAGTGTCTTCACTGACACTGACAAGGTAACCTGCATAAACGACTACCGACCCGTAGCACTCACATCTGTAGTCATGAAGTGCTTTGAAAGGTTGGTCATTGCTCACAACACCATTATCTCAGATAAACCCAAGACCCACTCCAATTTGCATAGAGCCCCAACAGACCCACAGATGATGCAATCTCTATTGCACTCCACACTGCCCTTTCCCAACTGGACAAAATGGACACATACATGAGAATGCTATTCATTGACTACAGCTCAGCGTTCAACACCATGGTGCCCTCAAAGCTCGTCACTAAGCTAAGGACCCTGGGACTAAACACCTCCCTCTGCAACTGGATCCTGGACTTCCTGAGGGGCCAACCCCAGGTGGTAAGGGTAGGTAACAACACATCCGTCACGCTGATCCTCAACACGGGGCCACTCAGGGGTGCATGCTCAGTCCCCTCCTGTTCTCCCTGTTCACCCATGACTGGATGGCCAAGCACGACTCCAACACCATCATCAAGTTTGCAGATCACACAACAGTGGTAGGCCTGATCACCGACAACAATGAGAGCCGATGGGTAGGGGGTCAGAGACTTGACCCTGTGGTGCAAGGAGAACAACCTTTCCCTCAACATGATCAAGACAAAGGAGATGATTGTGGAAGTACAGAAAAAGGAGGGCCGAGCACACCCCCATTCTCATTGACTGGGCTGTAGTGGAGCAGGTTGAGAGCTTCAAGTTCCTTGGTGTCCACATCACCAACTAACTGTCATGGTCCAAACACACCAAGACAGTCAGGAAGAGGGCACGACAACACCTATTCCCCCTCAGGAGACTGAAAAGATTTGGCATAGGTCCTCAGACCCTGAAAAAGTTCTACAGCTGCACCATCGAGAGTATCCTCACAACTTTTCGGCCTCTGACCGCAAGACACTAAAGAGGGTAGTGCGTATGGCCCAGTATATCACTGGGGCCAATCTTCCTGCCATCCAGGATCTCTATACCAGGCGGTGTCAGAGGAAAGCCCTAAAAATCACCAAAGACTCCAGCCACTCTAGTCATAGACTATTCTCTCTGCTACCGCACGGCAATCGGTACCAGTGCACCAAGTCTAGGTCCAAGAGGCTTCTAAACAGCCTCTACCACCAAACCATAAGACTCCTGAACAGCTAACCAAATAGCTACCCGGACTATTTGCATTGACAACCCCCCCCCCCCCCCACACACACACATTTTGACGCTGCTTCTACTCTCTGTTTATTATCTATGCATAGTCACTTTAACTCTACCTACATGTACCTCAATTACCTCGACTAACCTGTGCCCATTATCCCAGTTTACTGTTTACTTCAGTTTATTTAGTAAATACTTTCTTAACACTTATTTTTTCTAAAAACTGCATTGTTGGTTAAGGGCTTCTAAGTAAGCATTTCACTGTAAGGTTTACACCTGTTGTATTCAGCGCATGTGACAATTACAATTTGATTTGATTGCTCGTCTTAATATTTATATATTTCTTAATTCCATTATTTAACTTTTTTAGATTTGTGTGTATTGTTGTGTATTGTTTGACATGACTGCACTGTTGGAGCTTGGAACACAAGCATTTTGCTACACCCGCAATAACATCTGATAAATATGTGTAAGTAAACGTTAACATTTTATTTTATTTTATTTGACCTTTCTAATGGAAGTTTGTCCCACTCTTCAGCATCAAACTGCACCAGGTGTTTCAAGTAGGTTTGCCAACAGGTGGCACAAGAGGTTCGATAATGCTTTAGGGTGGATTTTCTGCCTCTGGTACTGGGGCCTTGAATGTGTGCAAGGCATCATGAAATCAGCAGATTATCCATGTATTTTGGAGTCCAATATTTAACCCAGTGTCCACAAAACTGGGACTCTGTCAAAGGTTTTGGGTCTTCCAGCAGGACAAGGACCCCAAACATTTTAAAAAGTACCCAAGAATGGTTCAGTATGAAACAGAAGCAGAATTGGAGCAGTTTGCAGCTGAAGAACGAGGCAGACATCCATTAGAAAGGTGCAGAGAGCTCATTGATGGCTACAGGAAGTGTTTGTCAGCAGTTATCTTGGCCAAAGACTGAGCCACCAGGTATTAGCTTTTCTTTCTTTTCTAAATGAAAATTGTGAACTTAAGTTTCAAAAACCGAAATTGATTCTGCAATGTTAAAAATCCAAGATGCAATGTGTAGAGACCAAATTATTGTCATGGTTTCTCTGGGCACCAGAGGGCGGCAGAGACTGCCCTAGAGACTTTTTTGTTACTCTGGTGTTGCTTATGATTTCGTTATGATTTCCCTTTTAGAAGAGGTGTGTTTTCTGTCCTTGTTTGCAGAAGCTTGATTTTGGTTGCCCCGTGTGTTTGTCACCTGAGTAAGTTTTCTAGTCCTAGTCCTGGTCCTAGTCCTGCTATTTTTTAAGAATTTCTGTGATCCTTTTGTTACCTTATTTTCAGTAACGTATTTACGTTTATCCTAAACCATTGGTTCCTCATCTGGTCCAGTCTCTGCACCTGGGTCCAACCCCACCATGTCACAGCAAGATTCTGCTCCAACATGGACCCAGTGGAGATCAACCATATTAAAGAGGTCATAACCCACCAAGGAGCACTGTTGAGAAGACAACAAGAACAACTCTCCCAGATCTCCGAGACCCTCCGGGCACTCACCGATTCCTTCCGTCCACGGCACACCCCCAAACCAGGAGGAGCCAATGCCCAAGTCTCATCGCCCAGTGCTACATGCTACATGCACATGTAGTTCCTCCAAGGAACCTGCACCGGGATCCCAAGATCCCAGCCCCTGAGCAGTATGACGGCCACCCAGGAAGATGTAAGGGATTCCTCACTCAGTGCTCTCTGGTGTTCGAGCTACAGTCCTCCTTGTTCCACACTGATCGGGCCATGATTGCCTACATCCTCTCTCTGCTCTCGGGCCAGACCAGCGGCTGCCCCCCCCCGGACTCAGCATTGAGGAAAGGGAAGGTTGTACAACTGAATGCCTTCAACTGAAATGTGTGTTCCGCATTTAACCCAACCCCTCTGAATCAGAGAGGTGCGGGGGCTGCCATAATTGATATCCACGTCCTCAGCGCCCGGGTAACAGTGGGTTAACTGCCTTGCTCAGGGGCAGAATGACAGATTTGTACCTTGTCAGCTCAGGGATTCGATCCCGCAACATTTTGGTTACTGGCCCAAAGCTCTAACCACTAAGCTACCTGCAGAGCCAATGCAACTGGGACGCAAATGCCTGAGCACACAAGAGCAAGACAGGTGCGTGCACGAAGGCTGCTGCCTCTACTGCGGAGTTCGCGGTCAACTCCGTGCTACATGCCCAGAGCTGACAGGAAACGACAGGAAACGCCAGGGCTCGCCAGGACAAGGGGAGACCCTGACTAGCTGTTCAGTTACTTCCCGGTTACCCAGTCACCGTCTGTTACTTTCTGCAATCCTCCACTGGGACAACCGTCAGCAACAGATTCAAGCTTTTGTGGACTCCGGGGTCACAGATAACTTCCTTGATCAAGACTTCGAATTACAAATCTCCTGAGTGAAATGTCCCATCCCTCTGCAGAGCCCTCAATGTCTCCGGGCAGGTAGAATATCAGAGTCCATTCTACTGTAAGTTGGGGTGAATCACTCAGACTTAGTTTTCTTTTGATAACGGCTTCCAAGAACCCCCTTATCCTAGGGTACCCCCTGGCTAACGCTACATAACCCACTATTTTTCTGGTCCACGGGTCACCTACTAGACTGGGGTAAGGACTGCCAGACTAAATGTCTCAGACCTCCACCAACAGCCTCACTGTGTTCTCCTGCATCCATTGAAGACCAAGACTTCTCCTCTCTCCCTCCTGAATACTTCGACCTCCAGGAGGTCTTCAGTAAGAGGCAAGCGGCCCCAATTACAATCAAGAATCGTTACCCCCTACCCCTGATGTCCGCTGCCTTGGAGTTTCACCAAACTGGACCTCCACAACCCCTAGTGGCCACTATGAGTATTTAGTCATGCCCTTCGGATTATCAAACTCACCGGCAGTCTTTCAAGCATTGGTCAATGACACTCTTAGGGATATGTTGAATCGGTTTGTTTTTGTTTACCTCGATGAGATCCTGATCTTCTCCAAGACCCTTCTGGAACACATACTGCATGTTCGCCAAGTACTGAGATGCCTCCTGCAGAGTCAACTATATGTCAAGATACAGAAGCATGAGTTCCACATATCCCAAGTTTCCTTCCTGGGTCACATTATCTCTACTGCAGGCATCCAAATGGATCCCGTTAAGATTGAGGCGGCCGCCGACTGGTCCCCTGCCATCTCACTCAAGCAGGTCCAGCGGTTCCTCAGGTTTTCCTATTTTTACAGGCATTTTACACACAACTTTGGTGCGGTGGCAGCGCCTCTCAAGGTCCTAACCCGTAAGTCCCAGACCCGTTTTCGCTGGACCCCGCGGCTGAAAGGGCATTCATGGAGCTCAAGGAATGTTTCACCTCTGGACCCATCCTCGTTCATCCTGATCCGACTTGTCCCTTTGTGGTGCACGCCTCAGACACCGGAGTGGGGGCGGTCCTTTCACAGCAGAACTAGGAGGACAAGGAACTGCAACCATGACCCTTTCTCTCCGAACGGTTCTCGCCAGCGGAACGCAACTACTATGTAGGCAACCGGGAGCTCTTGGCAGTTAAGTGGGCCCTTGAGGGGTGAAGACACTGGTTGGAGGGGGCACCTCATCCTTTTGTGATCTGCACGGACCATAAGAACTTGATCTCCATTCAAGAAGCCAAGAGGTTGAACGCTCGCCAGACTAGGTGGGCTCTGTTTTTTAACAGGTTTGATTTCTCACTAGCCTATCGCCCGGGATCCAAGAATCAGAAAGCAGACGCCCTGTCCTGCCAACATGATGTCTCTAACAAGGAGAGGGACACTGAGTCCATCATCCCCAGCTTATGCATTGTGGCCCCTGTGATATGGAGTATTGAGACCACGGTCCAACAAGCCCAGACCTGAGAATCTGACCCCGGCGGGGGACCCACTAACAGACTTTACATTCCGCACTCAGCCCAGTCCTGAGTACTACAATGGGGACACTCCTCTAAATTTAACTGGGCATCCAGGGGTTAATTGGACACTAGAGTTCCTGAGGCGGAAATAATGGTGGCCCAACATCAATGAGGATGTGAGATCCTTTGTTGCGGCCTGTTCCATCTGTGCCCAAAGCAAGTCTTCACGTCAGTGACCAGCCGGGTTGCTCCAACCTCTGCCCATCCCCAGCCGGCCCTGGTCTCATCTGTCGGGAGATTTTATCACTGGGCTACCTCCATCTCAAGGGCTTACAACTATCCTGGTGGTCATCGATCGGTTCTCCAAGGCAGCCCATTTCATCGCCTTACCCACGTTGCCATCAGTGAAGGAGACCGCTGATCTCATGATTACCCATGTCTTTCGACTACACGGACTTCCCCAGGACATTGTCTCAGATCAGGGACCCAGTTCGTCTCACGGTATTGGAAGACCTTCTGCTCTCTGTTGGGGGCATCGGTGAGTGTCTTCTCTCCATCGGTGAGTCTCTCCTTTGTTGTTTTTTCAGTATTACTGTGATCCTTCTGTTACCTTATTTTCAGTAAAGTATTTACGTTTATCCTGAACCATTGATTCCTCATCTGGTCCATTCTCTGCACCTGGGTCCAACTCCACCACGTCACACATTTTTTTTCTTTTTATTCTAACTTATTTGACAAGAACTATGGAACTATTTAAGAAAAGTGTAAGGGTGCTAATATATTTTGCTGCCACTGTATCTGTAGAACCAAATGAATTTGTAGGAACAGAGTATTATTTACAATTGTGTGTGTGTGTGTGTGTAGGTCTCCTAATGGGGCCGGCCTGGTTCAGTGGCCACAGTATGGACTAGAAGGACATTACCTTGGGATAGGGCTGGAGCAGGTACCTGGTCAACACCTGAAGAGGGACCGCTTCACCTTCCTGACACAGACTGTTCCTGAGAAACTACGTTTGGGTCGAGAGAAGATGGAGCAAAGTGATCTGTAGGGTGCCATTCTTTTATTTATGTTAATTTACGGTGGATTCGGAAAGTATTCAGACCCCTTCCCTTTTTCCACCTGTTGTTATGTTACAACCTTATTCTAAAATGCGTTAAATAAAAAATGTCCTCATCAATCTACACACAATACCTCATAATGACAAAGCGAAAACAGGTTTAAAAAAAAGTTTGGTAGAGAAATACCTTATTTACATAAGTATTCAGACCCTTTGTTATGAGACTCGAAATTGAGCCCAAGTAAATCCTGTTTCCATTGATCATTCTTGAGATGTTTCTACAACTTGATTGGAGACCACCTGTGGTAAATTCAGGTGATTGGACATGATTTGGAAAGACACACCTGTCTATATAAGATCCTACAATTGACAGTGCATGTCAGAGCAAAAACCAAGCCATGAGGTCAAATGAATTTTGCTAGAGCTCAGAGAGATCTTGATGAAAATCTGTTCCACAGCACTCAGGACCTCAGACTGGGGTGAATGTTCACATTCCAACAGGACAATGACCCTAAGCACACAGCCAAGACAACGCAGGAGTGGCCTCGGGACAAGTCTCTGAATGTCCTTGAGTGGCCCAGCCAGAGCCTGGATTTTAACCCGATCGAACATCTCTGAAAAGACCTGAAAATAGCTGTGCAGCGATGCTCTCCATCCAACTCTGCAGAGATGAATAGGAGAAAATGCAGGTGTGCCAAGCTTGTAGCTTCAAAGCCAAGACTTGAGGCTGTAATCGCTGCCAAAGGTACTTCAACAAAGTACTGAGTAAGGGGTCTGAATACTTATGTAAATGTGATGTTTTTTATGTTTTCTTTTTTATAAATGTGCAAAAATGACAACCTGTTCTTTGCATTGTCATTATGGATTATTGTGTGTAGGTTTTAATCCATTTTAGAATACGACTGTAATGTAACAAAATGGGGAAAAAGTCAAGAGGTCTGAATACTCTCCAAATGCACTGTATATCAGGGAGACGTGGGACAACTGAGTACCATTTCTTTCTTTGTGATTTAGAGTTTTGAGCAATCTGACCTTGTCGGATGCCGTTTCATCCAGTACTTCCTCTTCATCCGATTTGTAATCGCATTGGTATAATTTATGTGTGGGGAAAAACTTCAAGGTGTCAAGAGCTGGGGACTTTGTTTTGGACAAGGGTGTACTCCTTTTATTCCCTTTCATTACCCCTGATCCAAACAGATACCATTTCCTTACTGGAATGAAACATTTGATTGACGAAATTCCTTGAGTTAAAACAGTGACTACTTGACATACTTGACTTAATTCTCTTGGTCCCTTTAGGATCTTAGGGCATCCGCCAGGGCTCTTAAGCCCTGTATTTCTAGTTGTTTTATGGCCTTCCCTGCTTTCTCTGTCCTTGTAGTTGCAATCCAATGCATGTTTTGTTATATTTGTTGTGTGTTTTCTGAATGTATCCTTACCTCCGACATTGTCATTGTCCACTGAAGAACATCATTCAGAGTTCATGTAAAGCAATGTCAACTGGGGATTTCTCAACAGGCCAAAAACTGGGCCGGTGGTCCAGACCAAACTGGGGGGTCTGAGAGGGCAGTATGTGAGCGTAAAGGGGAAGGAGACTGTGGTACAGGCCTACCTGGGTGTGCCGTTTGCCAAACCACCTGTTGGCCCACTGAGACTGACCCCGCCCCAGCCTGTGGAGGGATGGGAGAGAGTAAGGGACGCCACCCAACAGCCTCTCATGTAAGATCAGCAAGGTCATGAACAAACAATTAATCTCAAGGAAGTTCTTGGTTGAAGAAAGGTTAGATCAATAATCAGTAAATAATTTGAAAAATCAACTAATCAAGCACAGTCAATGTACACAGTGAGGCAAGCAGAATGTGAAAACCACTACCTGGCTTATACAATGCGCAGAGAAACTTGGATATTAAAAAGGTGTTCCGTGTTTTACAGGTGTCTTCAAGACAGACAGCGTACAGTAGACTTTGTGTCCAACTGGTCAATCAAAGTGGAAATCCCAGCAGTGTCAGAAGATTGTCTTTACCTCAACATATACACCCCGGCTAAACCTGCTGAGAATACCAAGCTTCCTGTAAGTTTAATAGCAGACACACACAGATTATAACTTATCAAGTTATCAAGTCTTGGTCCTGGGTACCCAAAGAGGTGCACATATTTGTTCTAGCCATGCACTACCACACAGGATTCAACTAGGCCATAGATGGGCAACTTTGATGGGGCTGGGGGCCACTAGTAAATCGGAACTTATCATGAGGGGCCGCAGTGGCTGGGGGGTCTGCTTACCCTTGTCATGTCTTTGGCTATGCCGGATTAAGTGATATGACATGCTATTCTATAAAATAGTTTCTCTGTAATTCATATTACCTGATTAAGCGAATCAGGTGAATGTAATGAACTAGAAAAAAAAAGTTGGGGCACCACAAAATAATGTTTATAGAGCTGTTATCTTCCAAATAACCTCTTAAAGACCTAGTAATCTTTTACATCAATAGCAGTCAATATTTAATCGTCACCTTGTTTAGTCTCATCTGAAAGTTGTACATTCTTCACAAACCCTGGCTAACAAGTTGAATCAGCAATACAAAATTTGGTTTAATTATTTATTTACTAAATACCTAAATAATCACACAGAATTACATATACACAGAATGTTGATTACAATTGATGTCATAAAGGAAAACGTCCTTAGCGGACAGAACAGATATGACAGCTGGTTACACAAAGAAAGGGGGTGGGATTTTGAATGAAAGAGCGGGAAGACTAAGGAACAAAGGGAGAAGCTATGTCTCTATCGGGCCGTAGGCAGCTACTCTATTGTAAATACAGTATCTTATGCATTCTAAATTACCACCCATTTGAAAAAGGAAAATGCAATAAATATTTACTCTGAGCTGCGCTTCGATCGGTTGGTCGTAGATGGGATGCCGGGTTGTCCTTTGAAGAATGTCTGTTGGTAGAATGGATACTTGGTAGTACCGTCGTGTTGTGGTAGAAAAGATACTCTGTCCGTCCTCTCCGAGCCCATGTCTACAGATGCTCCGCTAACGCGACGGCTAGGAGGTATCACTTCTTTAGTGAATAAGAGTTCAAAGTTCCTACCAAGTTGCCATGCTATATGCCCATGCTATATTCTGGCTGGTATAGTTGAAATTCATCCTTCCGACGTGTAGGTTGTCACCTTCACATTGAAATTTGATGCTAATTTTGTTAGGTTCTCTAAGGTTGGCTTAGTTCTGTAGGTGGTCTTTGTCCTTTCAACGTGGGGATCTCAAGTCCATACGTCCTTGGAACAGGTTATTATCTGAGCCCTTTTAACATAGGACCGTTGCCCTAACGTCCTCGGAACAGAAAGTTACATTTTCGTCAAGGGGCTTATATAGGATTGGGAGAGAGGGCTGTGTTTCATAGTTTACACCCAGTGTCTGTTCATATGGGCGGGGCCTCTGAGTGAGCAGAGTGGTGTTCTTCTGACAAACCGTTCTCTCATTAAGAAGCTAAAATTACATTTAATCTTTTCACAAATATTTTCATATTTAAACATTTAAATTGCACAAATTGCATTCCATGTGAATCTGATAACTAGAATGTGTCGACTTTCCAAGATACAGTTTATGTCATCCTGTGTTGAAGGAATTCTAAATTCCTCTGTATTATTTCCCAATCAGAATTAAATACTCTGTCAATGCATTCGAAGGGTTTGTAAGACCCTATATATTTATAAGAATGGACAGAGCCCCAGTCTTAAAAGTCAGATAACAGCGTTTAATTCAAGAGAGTACTGGTACATACACATTTTTCCACAGGTTATAAACTGAAAATGACGTCAGCGTTTTCTAAATGTTCTCTCTCTTCATTACACGGGTAGAGAGGCCCTATAGTTCTCGAGCCTTGCCTCCTCACCTGAAGCCAAGGTCAGTCATTGTAAATCAGCATTCTAGACAGTCTGGAGATAGTTCATTCATTTGTACAAAGGAACAGACCGTCATTGTTACTAAACTCCTGACTATATTATATACAATTGGGAATGGGAGCAGGAGAGAAAATTCATTATGTACAGTACATAATAGCATTTGGACTAGTCAGTCCTGATTGAAATGTATACATAATTAGTCATCATTGATAAAAATTCCCTTAACATCCTGTCATTAGTAATAATGTCTCAGACAACAACTGATCTCATATTCCTTAAGTACCAACCAAATATGGTTCTATTTCCCATCTTTTGATGTCACCAGACTCTCCCTGTTAACAAAGGGATTTTCAATAGTCACATCGGTAGAGTGGAGAGAGGAAAAGGGGAAAGGTATTTATGGGGGTCATAAACCTCCCCCATCAAGCCAACGTCATGACACCCTCATCCATACCCATACATGCAGTCAGAACTGCCGCTAGCATTTTGGGGCCCTAAGCAAAAGTTTGTTGAGGGGCACCTCCATCTTGCTTAGCAAAATACTCTTGACAGCGAAAAGAAGATTTAGCAATTTGTTTCATGCAATTCTACTCATTTTGCCATGGGGTGGAGAGAAATGTTCATAGTTTTGAATATACTATATGAGTGAGGGTGACTAACAAAATCAATGGGTGCAACCCAGTTGGTAATTCAACCATGATTGCTACAAATTTAGATAGCTGGCTGCTAGACTAATTTTCCAATCTAATACATTTTTTTTGGATTGTCATTCAATCAATCAAATGTATTTATTGAGCCCTTTTTACATCAGCAGATGTCATGAAGTGCTTATACAGAAACCCAGCCTAAAACCCCCAAAAAGAGCAATGCAGATGTAAAGTCAGTGACTGACCTAACAAGATAAAAACTGCTGATGCACAACAGAAGTTTGAAATTGCACATTGTGTATTCTACTATTCTAACTCTTAACAGTAAGTTGAGACCCAGACTGAGTTCCTAAAAAAACAACTAAATGTTTTTTGGGGGGAAATTGATGCGCGGGCCTACAAAAGGTAGGCCACTAATCAATTAATCATCAATCACTCTGGTACAGCTTGTGTTCAGATGATCAGTATGTATTGCTTGTGTTTCTCAGGTCATGGTTTGGATCCATGGTGGCGGATTCACCATGGGTTCTGCATCAACATATGATGGTTCTGCTTTGGCTGCATACCAGGATGTGGTTGTGGTGGTGATCCAATACCGTTTGGGACTGCTGGGGTTCTTCAGGTAAGACTGAACCACACACAATTGGAACCAACTTTTCTGCAGCCGTCATTGACAAACATTTGGCACAACACCTTTAAAAAAGAAATCTACCTCTGCCGATCATGTTTTGACTTTATAGCACTCTCAGAAGGCATGAATCATTGATTCACTGTTAGTTTTATACTTAAGACATGACTCTGCTCTTGTGCTTTAGAATTTGTGAATTTTGTCTCTTGTATGTCAGTTGGATAGGCTTTCATTCTTAATGACCAATGGGTTTTCAGGATCAACACCAGTGGTGTAAAGTACTTAAGAAAAAATACTTTAAAGTACTACATAAGTCGTTTTTGGGGTATCTGTACTTTGCTATTTATATTTGACAACTTTTACTTTTACATTTTCCCTGACACTCAAAAGTACTAATTACATTTGGAATGCTTAACAGGACAGGAAAAGGGTCTAATTCACGCACTTAAAGAGAATATCCCTGGTCATATCTACTGTATCTGATCTGACTGAGTCACTAAACACAAATGCTTTGTTTGTAAATTATGTCTGAGTGTTGGAGTGTGCCCCTGTCTATCTGTAAATACAAAAAGAAAAAATAATCGTGCCATCTGGTTTGCTTAATATAAGGAATTTGAAATGATTTATAATTCTACTTTTAATACTTAAGTATATTTTAGCAATTACATTTACTTTTGATACTTAAGTATATTCAAAACCAAATACTTTTAAACTTTTACTCAAGTAGGGTTTTACTGGGTGACTTTCACTTGAGTCATTTTCTATTAAGGTATCTTTACTTTTACTCAAGTATAACAATTGGGTACTTTTTCCACCACTGATCAACATTGTAAAGTTTTGGTGACATAGTTAATGAGTGTATTTGATGTCTATTTCACCTGTTTTGGGTCTATGTTGAAGACATTATTTGACTTAAGTTTCCCATCTCTTCCATACAGCACAGGAGACAAGTATGCCCCAGGGAACATGGGACTACTTGACCAGGTGGAAGCCTTGCGGTGGGTCCAGGAGCACATCCACAACTTTGGGGGCGACTCCAAGTCGGTCACCATATTTGGAGAGTCTGCTGGTGGAGTGAGTGTATCATTACTGGTGAGGGCACACGCACGCACACACACACACACACACACACACACATGCACAAACATACATAAGCGCACACACACAGAAACGCACCTACACAGAAGCGCACACACACATATACAGACATAGATTGTTTGTGCTGTTGAACAGGCTCTAAACATGTTCTCTTTTTTGCTAGCTTCATTCACCGTTGTCTGCTGGTCTGTTCCATCGTGCGATAGCTGAGAGTGGTACTGCAGCTATGGACGCTATCATAAATTCCGACCCCCTGTCTGTGGCCCAGGTATTTTCAAACTCTTTCTCGCCACAAAAAAAAGGTAAACACTGTCATAGGTATACATCACACCATCAATTTCCTATTTTTCATCACAACCACGGCAAGTGATTATTTTGTTTGTGTCATAGATGGTGGCAACCACATTGGGCTGTAACAGCAGCAACACAGAGCAGATTGCAGACTGTGTGGAGAAGTTGACTGCTGATGACATAGTTAATGTTCATAAACAGGTGAGATGTCCTGGACACCAGAATTATTTGAGCACTGTTCTCTGATTATAAAAGCCACAACAAACTTTTAGGCTTAGTTATATTAGCTTTTTCTTTTTTTGTAACTCAGTCGGGGTCTCTGCTTACTATTGAGAGTAAGAATAGTAGAATACACCAGGTGCCATTTTCTCTTGTTAACATTTTTAGATTAGTAGCTAGTCTAGCCAGTTTTCTAAACTTGTAGTAATCATGGCCGAATATCGACAAGGATTTTGTTAGTCATTTTCACTCGTATATCACATTAACATGGCATAAGTCATTACAAAATGTGTAGAATTGCAGGAAATTAGCTTTAAAACTGCACAAATGGATTTCCACCCAATGGCAAAATGGGTAGAATTGCAGAAAATTTGCTGTAAATCTACATTTTTTATCTTTGACCCATGGCAAAATGAATATGTTTGCTTGACTGTTCTAAAATTACAATATTTTCTCTCCCCCCCATGGCAAAATGTGTAGAATTGCAGAAATTGTGCTTTGAAACTGCAGTATTTTCTCTACACCTTATGGCATAATGTGTAGAATTGCTGGAAATGTACTTTAAAAATAAAATATTTATCTCCACCATCAAGAGGGGGGCCACCAACATATTTTGCCACAAGGTGTGAAGCCCCACAACCAAATCTCGTTTAGGGCATCCAAAAGGCTAAAGCCGGCCCAACATAGCCTACAGTGTTTTCCAGCGAGCCATATTTGTGAGCGAGTACTGAGCTTAAACTTTCCCCAGAGGCATACTGCTTGAATGCAGTGTGATTTTGCACTTTTTATCTGGCAGCCCCTGAATAATTATGTTCTCAACATTTGTCTTTTTAAAGAACAAAATGTTGCGAATAGGTGTGACTGTTGGTGGGCATTTCCTGCCCAAGTTGTTGACTGAGACTTTCCATAACCACGAGATGCACAAGGTGCCGTTTCTGACGGGCACCAATACTGATGAAGGTTGGCTACTGGCGAACGTAAGTCAGCATTGAACATGTATTTTAATATGCATAACAACTGAATATTGGATGTGACTTGGATAACACTTTAAGTTAAGAACATTAAGTTAACAGAAAGTTGTTCTTTCTGCTAATTAGGGACGGTTTCATCAACTACAGTTACAGCTTTAGGCCATATTAACATGTTATATCATTCTTTAGCAATTGTTTTTCAAATGCATAGGAATGTAGTAATGTTTTTATTAATATACAAGTGGTATGAGGGGAGGTCACTTTCACTTTTGTAATAACAAAAAAACGTTCCACTCGTACTGTGTAAAATGTTAATACAATGTCGTTACATTGAGCGACACATGTTTTAAAGGGATAGTTTGGAATTTTTGCAATGCCCTTTATATCTACTTCCCTAGAGCCAGATGAACTCGTGGATACCATTTTATGTATCTGCATCCAATATGAAGGTACATAAAGGTAGTTTCGCAAGTAAATTCTAACTAGCATGTTAGCTGTTCCCATAGACTTCCAGTCATTGACTAGAGCTAATTAGCAACTTCTTTCAAACTGCATTGAGATGCATAAAAATGGTATCGACGAGTTCATCTGAATTTGGGGAAGTAGATAAAAGGCCTCATTGCAAAAATCCAGAACTATCCCTTTAAGAGTGACAGTGTCACTGACTTGATTTTCATTTTCCAATTACAATGGTTGAATGTTGTACTCCTTGTACTCCCTAGATGATGGCACCTCCTGGTTGGGTGGATGGAATAGACCGGGAGCAGGTCATGCCTCTTTTGGCATTATGTTACCCTGATGTAAATATATGCAGTCACACCTGCCAAGAAATTGCTCAGATGAAATGCCTCATTACTGATTACAATGCATGATGTGGCTACGCTGAATGGCCTTTGTCTCATTCAGCCTAAGGATCAGTGGATAACTGAGCTGATAGCAGATGAATACCTGGGAACCTCTGGAGATCGGATTAAAAACCGTGATGGGTTCATTGAGCTGGTTGGGGATGCTTTGTTTACCATTCCTGCTCTTAAAACAGCAGGCTTCCACAGAGGTAAGCTCAGGAGTCAAGGACATTAAAGTGGATGTAGATGTTTCCTCATCCTGAAAGTAGTCAATGGGCCAGGAGAAACTCTAATCCAAGCCGCTACAAGTTTAAACTTCAGTCACTGCTAGATAAAATCAATGGAAGTGATAGGGGTCATAATTTCATCATGACCAAATCAACTCCATCTGACATCAAATACATTTTATTGGTCACATAGACATATTTAGCAAATGTTATTGCGGGCGTAGTGAAACTCTTGTAAATCAAGTTGGAAAATCCTGAATTTCCCTTTTAATCAATTAATTATTAGAGGTTCAAGGAGCTAAGCTGGGTGAAACCCTATTGTATTTGTTGCCATTGATTGTTATTAATTAATTTGGTGAAAAAATACAAATTCCTGTGAGATAATAAGGCCTAGGAGGATGCAACCCTGCATGATGGTAAAGAGTCATGGGCCACAACCCTCACGCAATGCCATGCCAATTGGCCACATGGTGGCGCTATAACACGCAATTGAAAATTCACTTTTTTTGGGGGGGGGGGGGACTCCCGGGTGGCGTAGTGGTCTTAGGTACTGCATCGTAGTGCTAGCTGTGCCACCAGAGATTCTGGGTTCGAACCCAGGCTCTGTCGCAGCGGGCCACGACCGGGAGCTCCATGGGGCTACGCACAATTGGCCCAGCGTCGTCCGGGTTAGGGAGGGTTTGGCCGGCAGGGATATTCCTTCATCGCACACCAGCGACTCCTGTGGCGGACCGGACGCAGTGCACGCTGACCAGGTCGCCAGGTGTATGGTGTTTCCTCCGACACATTGGTGCAGCTGGCTTCCGGGTTGGATGTGCGTTGTGTCAACAAGAAGCAGTGCGGCTAGGTTGGGTTGTATTTCGGAGGACGCATGGCTCTCGACCTTCGCCTCTCCCAAGTCCATACGGGAGTTGCAGCGATGAGACAAGATTGTAACTACTACCAATTGGATACCACGAAATTGGGGAGAAAAAAGGGGTAAAAAAAAGAAAATGCACATTTTTGAAAGGTCAAGCCCTTACCCAGTGTGACCTAGAGTCCTGAAATTTGGTACATTGATCCGTCTCATAACATGAAACAAATTTGCCTCAAGAACCCAATATGATGGAGTTTCCGCCGTGTTTAATTTTTTTTTTAACACTTAACGCTAATACTCGGCACCAAATGACCGATCTGCACGAAACTTGATATATAGCATCTATGGACCAAGGTTAGTCTAACAACATGGCCGCTACTTGCCAATAAACATTAACAAGGACGTTGTCTGGCACATAAATGCATATAAATCAGACACAAAAATGTGTATTGTAACAAAACTTGATACACACTATTAAGACTCAACATAAGCACGCACATTGAGATCCACCATACAGTGGCGCTATATCTCTTGATCTATTTGACCCGGCAATTCAATTTTTCAAACATGCTCAGAGATGTGAGTCTAGGTTTGACCTTATGATGGCGCTGTTGGGACAGGAAAGAACAATTATGCAAGCTCATTTGCTTATAGTGGCCATGTTGTTTAAGGTAGAGTCTGGGGGAAAAAAGATGTGCTTCTATAGAAGCTATATACCAAACTTGGTACCAATTGGTCCAGTAGTTCTGGAGAAGAAGATGTTTAAAGTACTCAACATCATAAAAATTGTCCAAAATACAGGTAACTGCAGCAATAAAGGAAACACCAACGTAAAGTGACTTAATAACGTGTTGGGCCATCACAAGCCACCAGAACAGCTTCAATGCGCCTTGGCATAGATTCTACAAATGTCTGGAACTCTAATGGAAGGATTCCTCCACAAAAAATTCCATCATCGTTTTGTTTGAAAACGCTGTCTCAGGCGCCGCTGTTCAATTGGGTTGAGATCTGGTGACTGAGACACACACACACACTTTAAACCCCCCTATGCTCCCGTGAGACCCTTCTTTCAAAGTCTAGCCATGGTAGCCAAAAGAACGGCCAACTGGACATTTTGATACATGACCCTAAGCTTGACGGGATGTTAATAAACTCAGGAACCACACCTGTGTGGAAGCATCTGCATTCAATATACTTTGTGTCACTCATTTACTCAAGTGTTTCCTTTATTTTGGCAGTAACCTGTACATCAAAAGCATATTGCATGATCTGTTAGATTTTTAGTTCTCATATTCGGCATGCATGGTAAGAGTACAGAAGCAGCTCATCCTAGAGTGATGTGTCCAATTTCTCTTGATTGTGGGGCCATAGTTCGAACCCTGCCATGGCTGCTTGCAGTTATGTTTCATCAATGTTCTTAGTTTGTCGAGATGGTTGTGTGCAATCTTTCCATAATTGTTATTGTCTTGTCCCACACAACAGATGCAGGTGTGCCTATGTACCTGTATGAGTTCCAGCAAACTCCCAGCATGCTTAAGAAGATGAGGCCGAGTTTCGTTGGGTCTGACCATGGAGATGAGCTTATGTTTGTTTTTGGATACTGCTTCACAACATCACATGTTACAGTTGATGGTAAAGAAATACTCTACCAACTCTACCTGCAATACCCCTGATCTTTGCCATAAATAATGTACACTATATATACAAAAGTATGTGGACACCCCTTCAAATTTGTGGATTCAGCTATTTCAGCCACACCCGTTGCTGACAGGTATATCAAATTGAGCACACAGCCATGCAATCTCCATATACAAACATTGGCAGTAGAATGGCCATACGGAAGAGCTCAGTGACTTTCAACACGGCACCGTCATAGGATGCCACCTTTCCAACAAGTCAGTTTGTCAAATTTCTGCCCTGCTAGAGTTGCCCCAGTCAACTGTAAGAGCTGTTTTTGTGAAGTGGAAATGTCTAGGAGCAACAGTGGTAGGACACACAAGCTTACAGAACAGGACTGCCGAGTGCTGAAATGCGTAAAAATCATCTGTCCTCGGTTACAGTACTCACTACCGAGTTCCAAACTGCCTCTGGAAGCAGCTTCATGAAATTGTTTCCATGGCCGAGCGGCCTAAGACATGCACAATGCCAAGTGTCGGCTGGAGTGGTGTAAAGCTCGCCGCTATTGGACTCTGGAGCAGTGGAAATGCATTCTCTGGAGTGATGAATGACCCTTCACTATCTGGCAGTCCGACGGACGAATCTGGGTTTGGCGGAGCACTATGAATTCGTGATAACTGTAAAGTTTGGTGGAGGAGGAATAATGGTTTGAGGCTATTTTTCATTCTAGGCCCCTTAGTTCAAGTGAAGGGAAATCTTAACACTACAGCATACAATGACATTCTAGACAATTCTGTGCTTCCTACTTTGTGGCAACAGTTTGGGGATGGCCCTTTCCTGATTCAACATTGCAATGCCCCCGTGCACAAAGCGAGGTCCATACAGAAATGGTTTGTTGAGATCGGTGTGGAAGAACTTGACTGGCCTGCACAGAATACTGGCCTCAACCCCATTGAACACGTTTTGGATTAATTGACTGCGAGCCAAGCATAATCGCCCAACATCAGTGCCGACCTCACTAATGCTCTTGTGGCTGAATGGAAGCAAGTCCCCTCAGCAATTTTCCAACATCTAGTGGAAAGCCTTCCCAGAAGAGTGGACGCTGTTTGTAGCAGCAAAGGGGAGACCAACTACATATTAATGCCCATGATTTTGGAATGAGATATTTGGCGAACAGGTGTCCACATAGTTTTGGTCATGTAGTCTATGTCATAAGCACTCACCACTAACTAGCTAAACTCAGCAAAAAAATAAACGTCATCTCACTGTCAACTGCGGTTATTTTCAGCAAACTTAACATGTGTAAATATTTGTATGAACATAAGTTTCAACAACTGAGACATAAACTGAACAAGTTCCACAGACATGTGACTAACATAAATGGAATAATGTGTCCCTGAACAAAGGAGGGGTCAAATTCAAAAGTAACAGTTAGTGTCTGGTGTGGCCACCAGCTGCATTAAGTACTACAGTGCATCTCCTCCTCATGCACTGCACCAGATTTGCTAGTTCTTGCTGTGAGATGTTACCCCACTCTTCCACCAATGCACCAGCAAGTTCCTGGACATTTCTGGGGGGAATGGCCCTAGCTCTCATTCTCCGATCCAACAGGTCCCAGACGTGCTCAATGGGATAGAGATTCGGGCTCTTTGCTGGCCATAGCAGAACACTGACATTCCTGTCTTGCAGGAAATCACACATAGAACGAGCAGTATGGCTGGTGGCATTGTCATGCTGGATGGTCATGTCAGGATGAGCCTGCAGGAAGGGTACCACATGAGGAAGGAGGATGTCTTCCCTGTAACGCACAGCGTTGAGATTGCCTGCAATGACAACAAGCTCAGTCCAATGATGCTGTGACACACCGCCCCAGACCATGACGGACCCTTATCTCCAAATCGATCCCGCTCCAGAATACAGGCATCAGTGTAATGCTCATTCCTTTGACGATAAACGCGAATCCGACGATCACCCCTGGTGAGACAAAACCGCGACTCTTCAGTGATGAGCACTTTTTGCCAGTCCTGTCTGGTACAGCAACAGTGGGTTTGTGCCCATAGGCGACGTTGTTGCCGGTGATGTCTGGTGAGGACCTGCCTTACAACAGGCCGACAAGCTCTCAGTCCAACCTCTCTCAGCCTATTGCGGACAGTCTGAGCACCGATGGAGAGATTGTGCGTTCCTGGTATAACTCAAGCCATTATTGTTGCCATCCTGTACCTGCCCCGCAGGTGTGATTTTCGGATGTAGCGATCCTGTGCAGGTGTTGTTTCACGTGGTCTGCCGCTGCCAGGATGATCAGCTGTCCGCCCTGTCTCCCTGTAGCGCTGTCTTTCACAGTACTGACATTATAATTTATTTCCCTGGCCACATCTGCAGTCCTCATGCCTCCTTGCAGCATGCCTAAGGCACGTTCACGCAGATGAGCAGGGACCCTGTTCATCTTTCTTTTGGTGTCAGTAGAAAGGCCTCTTTAGTGTCCTAAGTTTTCATAACTGTGACCTTAATTGCCTACCGTCTGTAAGCTGTTAGTGTCTTAACAACATTTCCACAGGTGCATGTTCATTAATTGTTTATGGTTCATTGAACAAGCATGGGAAACGGCGTTTAAACCCTTTACAATGAAGATCTGTGAAGTTATTTGGATTTTGAATAATTATCTTTGAAAGACAGGGTTCTGAAAAAGGGATGTTTATTTTTTTGCTGAGTTTACTAACTCTGAATTTTTTTCTTTCAGCCTTATGTACAGAGGAAGATGAACAGCTAAGCGGAATCATGATGAGTTACTGGGGCAACTTTGCTCGTACAGGGTAGGAGCTTGTTCTATGTTTTTAAAACACATTGTTTAAACAAAAATAATAGGTAACAGTTATATGTTATTAACTTCACTGTGTTTAGGTCTCCCAACGGGGTCGGCCTGGTTCAGTGGCCACAGTACGGACCAGAAGGAGATTACCTGGGGATAGGGCTGGAGCAGGTACCTGGTCAACACCTGAAGAGGGACCGCTTCACCTTCATGACAAAGATCCTCCCTGAGAAAGTGCATTTGGTTCAAGAGAAGATTAAGCACAGCGAGCTGTAAGGCTCATCATCTCAAAAGTTTTTTTAATTTATCAACTCAGACTGTTAACTGAAATCAAACTTCAAATGTACAGTATTATTGCTAACAATTTAAATCTGCAGGCATTGCATGATCATGAGCACAGTGTACATGACCTAGAGCACAATTTAACAATAATTTGGATGCACTGAATGTACTGTATGAATAGAATCTCAGATAAAATTTTAAGGAAACATTATTCTACAGTGAGATACCCCATTGATTCTTACTAATCCAAGTTGATTTTATAGCATTACATGGAGAATTTCCAAATTGTACTGTTCATTGAATAAAACCGACTGTTCATTTTCCAACCCATTGCTATTCACTGGAATTATTTGAGGGGGCTCTAGTCGTAGCGAGCATGACATGCCTTGGATATTTTCTGTGAAACTAAAAAATCTACAAACTAAGCCCCAAAATGACGAAGTGAAAACAGGTTTTTATCTAAAGAAAAATTGCACTTTTATAAAAAAATGAAATTCCTTATCTACATAAGTATTCAGACACGAAATTGAGGTCAGGTGCATCCTGTTTCCATTGATCATCCTTGAGATGTTTCTACAACTTGATTGGAGTCCACCTTGGGGGGGAGGGGCATTTGATTAGATGTTCAGGAGTCTTATGGCTTGGGGAAAGTAGCTGTTTAGAAACCTCTTGGACCTAGATGTGACCCTCTGATACTGCTTGCCATGCAGTAGCAGAGAGAACAGTCTATGACTATGGTGGCTGGAGACTTTGACAATTTTTAGGGCCTTCTTCTGACACCGGCTGGTGTAGAGGTCCTGGATGGCAGGAAACTTGGTTGCAGTGATGTACTGGGCCGTACGCACTACCCTCTGTAGTGCCTTTCGTTCATATGCCGAGCATTTGCCATACCAGGCAGTGATGCAACCAGTCAGGATGGTCTTGATGGTGCCGCTGTAGAACCTTTTCAGGATCTGAGGACCCATGCCAAATGTTTTCAGTGTCCTGAGGGGGAATAGGTTTCGTCGTGCCCTCTTCATGACTGTCTTGGTGTGCATGGATCATGTTAGTTTGTTGGTGATGTGGACATCAAGGAACATGAAGCTCTCAACCTGTTTTGCTACAGTCCTGTCGATGAGAATGGGGGCATGTTCAGTCCTCCTTTTCCAGTAGTCCACAATCATCTCCTTTGTCTTTGTCTTGATCATATTGAGGGAGAGGTTGTTATCCTGGCACCACACGGACAGGTCTCTGACCTCCTCCATATAGGCTGTCTCGTCGGAACATAGGTGTTCCTTTTTTCCAGGTGGGAAAGGGCAGTGTGGAGTGCAATAGAGATTGCGTCATCTGTGGATCTGTTAGCGCGGTATGCAAATTGGAGTGGGTCTAGGGTTTCTGGGACAATGGTGTTGATGTGAGCCATGACCAGCCTTTCAAAGCACTTCATGGCTACAAACGTGAGTGCTACGGGTCGGTAGTCATTTAGGCAAGTTACCTTAGTGTTCTTGGGCACAGGGACTATGGTGCTCTGCTTGAAACATGTTGGTATTACAGACTTAGACAGGGAGAGGTTGAAAATGTCAGTGAAGACACTTGCCAGTTGGTCAGCACATGCTCGGGGTACACTTCCTGGTAATCCATCTGGCCCTGAAGCCTTGTGAATGTTGACCTGTTTAAAGGTCTTAATCACATCTGCTGTAGAGAGAGTGATCACACAGTCGCCCGGAACAGCTGATGCTCTCATGCATGTTTCAGTGTTACTTGCATCGAATCGAGCATAGAAGTAATTTAGCTCGTCTGGTAGGCTTGTGTCACTGGGCAGCTCTCGGCTGCGCTTCCCTTTGTAGTCTCTAATAGTTTGCAAGCCCTGCCACATCCGACGAGCATCGGAGCCGGTGTAGTACAATTTTAGTCCTGTATTGACGCTTTGCCTGTTTGATGGTTCATCGGAGGGCATAGCAGGATTTCTTATAAGCTTCCAGGTTAGAGTCCCACTCCTTGAAAGTGACAGCTCTACCCTTTAGCTCAGTGCGGATGTTGCCTGTAATCCATGGCTCCTGGTTGGGGTATGTACGTACAGTCACTGTGGGGACGACATCATTGATGCACTTATTGATGATGTTGGTGACTGATGTGGTGTACTCCTCAATACCATCGGAAGAATCCCGGAACATATTCCAGTCTGTGCAAAACAGTAGCTTAGCATCTGCTTCATCTGACCACTGTTTTATTAACCGAGTCACTGGTGCTTCCTGCTTTAATTTTTGCTTCTAAACAGAAATCAGGAGGACAGAATTATTGTCAGATATGCCAAATGGAGGGCAAGGGAGAGCTCTGTACGCGTCCCTTTGTGTGGAGTAAAGGTGGTCTAGAGTTTCTTTCCCCTCTGGTTGCACATTTAACATGCTGGTGGAAATTTGGTAAAACGGATTTGTTTTCTTGCGTTAAAGTCCCCGGCCACTAGGAGCGCCGCCTCTGGATGAGCGTTTTCCTTCCTTAAGGCGGTATACAGCTCATTGAGTGTGGCCTTAGTGCCAGCATCAGTCTGTGGTGGCATATAGACAGCTACGAAAAATACAGATGAAAACTCTCTAGGTAAATAGTGTGGTCTACATCTTATCATGAGATGCTATATCTCAGGCGAGCAAAACCTCAAGACTTCCTTAGATATCGTGCACCAGCTGTTGTTTACAGATATACATAGACCGCCTCCCCTTGTCTTACTACTACTACTGTCTTACTACTGCTACTGTTCTATCCTGCCTATACAGTGTAAAACTCACCAGCTGTATGATGTTCATGTCTTCGTTCAGCCACGACTCTGTGAAACATAAGATATTACAGTTTTTAATGTCCCGTTGGTAGATTCATCTTGCTCGTAGATCATCAATTTTATTTTCCAATGATTGCATGTTTGCCAATAGAATGGACGGCATTTTCGTTTTACTCGCTCGCCTACGAATTCCCATAACCCAGCCAGATCTCCTCCTTTTTCTCTGTATTCTCTTCACGCAAATGACGGGGACAGTTGACAGTGCATGTCAGAGCAAAAACCAAGCCACGATGTCGAAGGAATTGTCCATAGAGCTCCGAGACAGGATTGTGTCAAGGCACATATCTGGGGAAGGGTACCAAAACATTTCTGGAACATTTAAGGTCCCCAAGAACACAGTGGCCTGAGCAATCAGGGGAGAAGGGCCTTGGTCAGGGAGGTGACCAAGAACCCGATGGTCACTCTGATAGAGCTCTAGAATTCATCTGTGAAGATGTGAGAACCTTCCAGAAGGACAACCATCTCTGCAGCACTCCACCAATCAGGCCTTTATGATGGAGTGGCCAGACGGAAGCCACTCCTCAGTAAAAGGCACATGACAGCCCATTTGGAGTTTGCCAAAAGGCACCTAAAGACTCTCAAGCCATGAGAAGCAAGATTCTCTGGTATGATGAAACCAAGATTGAACTCTTTGACCTGAATTCCAAGCATCACGCCTGGAGAACCTGGCACCATCCCTACGGTGAAGCATGGTGGTGGCAGAATCATGCTGTGGGGATGTTTTTCAGAGGCAGGGACTGGGAGACGGGGAAGTTGGGGTAGCCTATAATTAAGACATTCAAGTGACCATTCCTTCAAGTTAAAAGGCAATACAATTTAAATTCTGCATAATGGCACAGCTTTTCATCAACTTTACAGGCTAGAGGTCGAGAGAGCAGGTGAGATAGGGAGGGAGGGCGAGTGGGAGGGCGAGTGGGAGGGCGAGAGAGAGGTTAGAAAACAGCAGGTCCGAGACATGGTAGCACGTCTGGTGAACAAGTCAAGGTTCCATAGCCTCTGGAAGAACAGTTGAAACTGGAGCAGCAAGCACGACAAGGTAGCACTTCTGGTGAACAGGTCAGGGTTCCATAGCCACGGGCAAAACAGCAGAAACTGGATCAGCAGCACGACCAGGTGGATTGGGGACAGGCAGGTGTCATCAGGCCAGGTAGTCCCGAGGCCTGGTCCTAGGGTTCAGGTCCTCAGAGAGAGAGAGAGAGATGGGACAATTAGAAGGAGCATACTTAAGTTCACACAGGACAACAGATAAAACAGGAGAATTTCACCAAATAGGACAGACTGACTCTAGCCCCCTGGCACATAGACTATTGCAGCATAGATACTGTATCATTAAACACGTGCATTTATATTTGCATGGAGGTGGAGTTATTGAGAAGGGTGCAACTGCAGCCCGCAATTCGAGAAATTCCTGCATGTGGGCATTCCTGCATCTGCAGGAACACCTCTTTATACTTTTATGGGTACATTTTTAAGCTATGACTCCAGTACATAGGTAGGAGGCATGGGCCTTCTAGTACAGTAGATGGTGGTAATGCACTGTAATGTTGGATGCCAACCACCGACAAACCCCACAGAAGAGGAAGGGGCGAAAATGGTAAGTAGCAATAGCTAGTACACACTGGTAGTGTCCTGTCGTGCACTGTTTTAGTTGGGAGCAAAAAAACACTGTGTGCTAGCTTAGCCAGCTAGTCTTAAGGAGGACTCCGATACAAAGGAGGTGGGAAGCAACACCGTATGCTAGATAATTAAATAGCAAGCTAGCTAGCATACGATGTTGTCCCCACCTGCTGTGTACAGGAGTAGTTAGCTGTAGGCGGGGGATACACCGGTAGACAGTGTCCTTCGCAAGCTAGCAAATAGTCTCGCTCACTATCAAGCTAGTACACGGTGTCGCTAACTAGCAAGTTAGAACATGCCTCCCGTCCTTCGCCCTGCCTGTCGTGCACTGTTTTCCCGCAGTTCTGTTAATGACGGTGGGGGCAGGCGGGAGCAAAGGACACTGTCTACTAGTGTTGCTCCTGCTAGTTAGCAAAGAGGACTCCGGTACACAGCAGGCTGGGGCAACAAAACTCAAATAATATTTTTATTTCCCTATTGAACCACATTCAAAGTGTCTTACAAGCATGAAAATGAATGTCCACATGCAGGAACGCCCCCGAATTGCGGGCTGCAGTTGCACACTATTGGAATTATTTGGGATTTATGTAAAAGTCAGAATACAGCATATCTGTAGACACACCTCCGCCACACCTTCATTTATTCAATATCCACCCAAAACAAATAGCAGGTGAATAGCACTATTCTCAGACTTAAATTCAAGAGAGAAAAGTGCATAAAAATATTACGTTCCATTTACACACGCTTAACTCAGGTCGGGATCTGGCCTATGGTGATGAAGTGAAAATCTGAGGCCCGCACCCAACCCTGACCGGCAAAAATAGAAAATACCCTGTAGGCTACAGTCAGACGACAGAACTATTTTTTTGACGGGGTGGAGTATTTTTTGGGGCCCAATTTAGATATGATTTTGCTTATAGTTTCCAACATTTTGGTAAGCTATTTGTTTTTCACCTTGTCTATAAGATTCTCTTCTGTCATTATATGTTGCCCAAAAGGACTAAATAAACCCTTGCTCACCAGAAAAAATTTCAAATTATAGAACATTAGTAACATTTTCTTTGCTTTTTAAGCGGAGCAAAGAAGTTTTGGGACCCGGAAGAAAATGCTATGAAAAAAATAAAAATAAACTAATGGGTAAGATTTTCTGAGAAAAAAATTCAAAAAGCAGTTTGACCAGTTGTAAGGAATTAGGAAGCTGTGAAAACTACCCAACATGTTTCTCATTAGACATCAGTTTGGCTTGGATGCATATTTAAAGTGGTTGAAATACGATCAGCTTTTATGATGCTGATATAATAGCACCTCTACAGATGGTCCCTAAATGTGCATTAACATTCTTTCAAGATGCTGAAAGAAAAAAATCTCTCTACTCCTGTTCCTGAGTCAAAATGTACATTTGGTGTATACTTTTACTGCAAGAAATACATAATTATGCATGAGTTAGTCTTTAATATTACATGAGAGAGGAGGCTGGTGGGAGGAGCTATAGTAATGGCTGGAATGGAATTTTTGGGACGGTATAAACCTCAAACAAATGGAAACCACATTTGACTCCGTTCCATGTATTCCATTCAAGCCATTACAATGAGCCCCTCCTATAGCTCCTCCCACCAGCCACCACTGGAGAGGTCATAGACCTAGTCAGTGACCAGATTTAAGTTTCCATTTAACCAATCTGAACAGCAGGCTACAGTTATCTTGGTGTACCATAGGCCTATTTGAAGTCCCCTTCTTGTGACTGTCTAATTTGTATAGGGCCTCACAATCACACATAACATAGGCACTGCTATCATCGTCTTTTAACACTTAAAATCTTTCCCAAACATAACTTTTCTGGCTCTCCCTTCTCTTTATTTTCAACTCTACATTTAGCATATTTTCTCTTATTGAATTCAACTCAGACATTGTCCTTTTTGCCTAAGTGGATCAATGTTAACTTTTACTGGCCATTCCCAAAACCATTTGGCTATTTGGCCTGGGTACTTCTGTGCTTGCAAACTCCCTTAAAATACCTTAACTTGAAAAACTAGAAAAAAAAGCAACAATATACACTACCATTCAAAAGTTTGGGGTCACTTAGAAATGTTCTTGTTTTTGGAAGAAAAGCTCATTTTTGTCTATTAAAATAACATCAAATTGATCAGAAATACAGTGTTGACATTGTTACTGTTGTAAATTACTATTGTAGCGGGAAACGGCAGATTTTTAAGCAGGACAACAGTTTTCAGCTGTGCTAACAAAATTGCAAAAAGGTTTTATGTAGATATTCCATTAAAAATCATCCGTTTCCAGCTACAATAGTCATTTACAACATTAACAATGTCTACACTGTATTTCTGATCATCAACTTGATGTTATTTTAATGGACAAAAAAGTGTTTTTCTTTCAAAAACAAGGACATTCCTAAGTGACCCCAAACGTTTGAATGGTAGTGTATTACTGTTTGTCCCTCTTGATATGCCATAGCAACATAGCCAGTATACACTTCCTCAAAATAATTAATCTAAGATAAATAAAGAAATCTGTCATTTATTTTTTATGTTTCTGCCAAGGTCTCAGACACTCTTTTAACTAAGATGTTTGGTGCAGTATTTCAAGTGAAAAAAATTGCATGAAAACTTGTCTGCATTTAATGACCAACACTTGCTCGAAGAATCCTGTACATAGTTCCCACTTGTACTAGGAGTAGACAGACCTAGTACTGTTGACCAACTACAGACGAGGGGGCATAACTTCGGCTTCCCTCAGGTAAAAATGTTGTTTGCTTGAACAGCCGAAAAAATAAACCT
Source organism: Oncorhynchus mykiss (assembly GCF_057628025.1). NCBI lineage: Eukaryota > Metazoa > Chordata > Actinopteri > Salmoniformes > Salmonidae > Oncorhynchus > Oncorhynchus mykiss. The sequence goes on along the minus strand of NC_143023.1, from coordinate 81,541,528 downwards.
ACCGAACACCAAAACTAACAAAAACGTCACAAAATGTGTTTTGACTGGTAAGCATGCGACAGGCTTTAGAATGCTACCCGGAATCCTTGGGACGTCTCACCCCGTTGAAGTTGCCCTTTAAAATGGTTAAGGTTAATAAGGGCAGTACTTGAGTTGGACTGATAAGTGACGGTACTCATTTTGGCTTTATATTTCAGTGCAGGAGCTCCACAATACTTTGACCTAATATTCTATAAGAGGAACAGGAGCTCAAGTAGAACATTTGAGGTGCAGGTACTCAGCTCCAGTGAGCTCCTGCCCAAGTCAAAAGTAAGGGTTACGTCAGGGTTTAATGTAGGAACGTCCCAGATTGCACTAACACTTTAGAAAGTGCTTTTAGATCCAAGAGGCAGAATGAGCAAATGTGTGCGCTTATTTTAAATGGAAAATGTCAGCATTATTGTGTGGAAAAAGAGAGTAGAAATGTGTTGTTTATTTTATTGAGAAGAGAAAGAGCACGTAGGCTGCAAAGCTCCCTGAAATCAGATTAAGAGCAGCTCACCAGGTCAAACGGTTTCCAGCGGAGTCGTGCCACTGGGATTGGCAATTTATAAAGCGCAAGACTCAATTTACAAATGTGATTCATTTAAACAGCGGTGCACAGAAGCATTAGTTACAAACAGATGAGCGATGTGCTTACAAAACACAAATCAACAAGCAATGATTAAAAAATGTCTAGTTGTCCCAAAAATAAAAAATATCAAAACATACTTATTAAATAGTTTCCTTTCATTAATATATATTACTTATTTACTCTCTATAGAGTTAGTTTTTTGCTAATGTTAGTAAAGCTGTAGTCTAATACAAAAGTACTGCTTTGAATGAAGCCTCCCATGAGATAGTGACTATCTCAATACTGCCCACTAGCTTATTTTCCTTATGTCCTGCCCTCCATGATCACTGACATGTCAGGTGACAGGAAAAGACTGGTGAAAGCCATATGGTGGAAAAACCCTCCTGGTCCATTTGTGGTCATGAAGGAAAGGAGTCAAGGAAAGGGACCCATAGAGGAGTTGAGAGACAACCATCCACTGACCTGCCTAGAAAAGTTCACTTGCAATAGGAGACCCCCTGGGCACCACTGTTGGCTAATGCGAGACAAACACACATTTTTCACAATGTAAATAATGTAAAGTATGAGAGTACCTTGAATTACATTTTGTGTTGTGCAATGTTTTGCAAACGGTCATTATTATTGAGGATGTTGCAATATCTTTATAACACCCTGTTATTAAAAGCATCCAAAGGACAATGCTATCAGTCCAACTAAGAATGGCTGATACAGCTACAGTACAGCACAAGCTTGTACCAAACACGCAATTTTCAAATCTCCATTCATTCAACATTTCCATTTTACTACATACTATCCATCAGAAGTATTTTGCAAATAAAACGTAATCGTTTCTGATATGCACATGCCCCATTGTGTAATATTAACATAGTTACAGTATAACTTCCTTGACCGAGTCACGAAAAGAGTGAAAGTGCCTGAGATGCAGTCTTTTCCAATTCCATAATGCCATCTGTGCACCAAACTATAAGCAATATACAGCAAACCAAAAGTGTTTAATCGGATTGTGAATAAGATAATTAGAGACAGGTGGCATTAAACAAATTAAATGCTGCATGCATCCAAACATGAGGCATTCAAATAGTTACACAATAATAGCTTTAGTAGAATGAATAGGAAATCCCTAGGCAATGCAGACATGGTATATAGTTAGAACTCATGGGCTGCATTTACACAGGAAGCCCAATTCTGATTTGTTTTCAATAAATTGGTATTTTGACGAAGCACATCAGATCTTTTTCAAAGCTGATCTGAGTGGTCCAAAGATCAATGAGTGAAAAAAAGCAAAAGAATTTGGCTAAAAATGCAGTCAGAGGCACGGATACTTTGTTCTAGAGTTTGTGGGGTGAAACGTCAACAAATCCTCTTCTTTGGTTTAAAAATAAATAAGAAGCTTTTGAGGAAGCCTTTGGCTGGGTTTACACAGGAAGCTACTAATTGGTATTTTGACCCGTCAGATCAGCTGTGAAAAAGATCTGATGTGAAAATATCAAATTGGTCAAAAGACGAATTAGTGGAAAAAATATCAGAATAGGGCTGCCTGTGTAAACGCAGCCTTAGTGTCATATCATATGACCTGTGGACATGCCTCAGCAGTAGAGATACTGAGGTCAAGTGGAGGTAAGAGGAGGGGAAACATTGGACAGGGAGAGACTATTAGATAATAAGCGATATGGTACTATCTCCACATTTCCCTCCGATAGGCTAGGGGGACTTTTAGGTGCCTAAGGGGTAGGGGGCTAAAGGTTGTTTCTGTCCAGGCCCAGAAATGTGTGGGACGGTGTCGAGGTGTTTGGGTTGTAAAGCTGTGTGCGCATACAGTAGTGATTCTACAGGGATAGGTGAGGGTAAATATCGTGTTGTGTTTTCGGGGTCTATAGAGGGAAAATATACATACATAACAGTGATAATTAGGGCCAAGAGTTTTTCCTAACCACATGACCTAATCAGGAAAAAACTATGGGAATTACTTATAGTTTACAAACTAGGGGCCTAGAGGTATTCCAGGTGCAGTCAACACATCGGGGTGTGTGTAGAGGCCTAAGTAAACATGTTTGTACGAGACGTGTGGATCTGCCCCATCAAGATGTCCAGGACTGCATGTTGCGCAGCATAGCCTCAAAGAGCTCCATATTGGGGGCATAGGCGTGGGCCAGCTGGTCGGTCAGGCGGCTGTATAGGCTGAACGACTTGAGCTCTAGCCAGATGAAGCCGAAGCGGTCCTCGTCAAACAGGATAAAGAGGCCAGGCGTGCGCTCCGGGCTTGTGAAGCCGTGGCCGGCAATCAGGCCTGTCCCGTAGAAACTGAAATTGATGAAGAAAAAAATTATCAAGATATCCTGTTGCGTAGTCTACATGTTGTGATCCAATGTTTCAGATGGCCGGAGTGTTGTGCTTGTAACACTTGAGTTGTGTGGGTCTGACTCCCACATGGGCCACATATACTGAATACATGCATTAACTTTAAGTCCATTTGGATGAAGGAGTCTTCTAAATTACCATTATATTCTATTAGAAGTGTACATACATGTGTGAGTATCTCTTCTCACTCCGCTATGCAGCTACATTTGACAAGCACTCTTGGCTATACGAGGACATGTGCAAAACAACTTGAACATGTGTGAAATAGATGGACTCACCACATCTTGCAGGTACGGGGGTACACCTCGTTGCGGGCCATGACCCCCAGAGGCAGGACAAAGGGCTGGGCCTCCGAGGGAGCACTGCTGCTGCTGCTGGGCCCAGGCTGGCGGCTCTCTGATTGGGCTTCCATAGCCAACTCCAGACCCTCTGCCCCGTCACCATCCACAGCCCCCTTTGCAGCAGCAGCCCTCTGGGGGGCCACAGCCCCCTCTCCAACAGCAACCCCCTGGGGGGCCACAGACCCCTCTCCAACAGCAACCCCCTGGGGGGCCACATCTGGGCTCTGCGCCTCCTGCTGCGCCTCCTCATGCACCCCCAGCACCAGGCGAGACAGCTCCTCCACGCTGCGCTGGTGCTCGAGGTCCGGAAGGTGCACAGGCCGATTCAGGTCCACATCGAGCGTTAGCTGGCCTGCTGGAACGTTGGGATCCCCCTGGGAGGGAGGAGAAAGGACAGGGGCATGTTCAGTAGGGGGGAAAACATTTTGAAATGGAAGAGGTACTACCCAAACATCGGTAATAGGGACGTAATAGAGACGTTTGTTTTCACAACACAACAGTAGTAGGCTTGATTACCAACAATGATGAGACAGCCTACAGGGAGGAGGTGAGGGCCCTGGGAGTGTGGTGCCAGGAAAATAACCTCTCACTCAATGTCGACAAAACAAATAGCTGATCGGCGACTTCAGGAAACAGCAGATTGAGCACCTCCGTATCCATCGAAAGGGACAGCAGTGGAGAAGGTGGAAAGTTTTAAGTTCCTCTACGTACACATCACAGACAAACTGAAATGTTCCATTCACACAGACAGTGTGGTGCAGAAGGGGCAACAGTGCCTCTTCAACCTCAGGAGGCTGAAGAAATTTGGCTTGTCATCCAAAACCCTGACAAACTTTTACAGATGCACAATTGTGAGCATCTGTCAGGCATCACTGCCTGGTACAGCAACCGCAGGGCTCTCCAGAGGGTGGTGTGGTTTGTTCGATGCATCACCAGCGGCAAACTACCTTTGACCTTCCCTACAGGACCCAATGTCACAGGAAGGCCAAAAAGATCATCAAAGACAACAACCACCCGAGTCACGGCCTGTTCACTCCGCTATCATCCAGAAGGCGAGGTAAGTACAGGTGCATCAAAGTTGGGATCGAGAGACTGAATTATAATTTTTTTTATAATTGTAATTGTCTCTGGCCCCCTCCCAGTTAGGGGGAGTGATGAGCTCTACAGCAGAGTCTCACAACTCAATCGCTGGTTAAACTGTTTTCTGCCCCTCCCAAAAGATAGAATTTGTAGATAATTGGCCCTCTTTCTGGGACTCACCCACAAACAGGACCAAGCCTGACCTGCTGAGGAGTGACGGACTCCATCCTAGCTGGAGGGGTGCTCTCATTTTATCTACCAACATAGACAGGGCTCTAACTCCTCTAGTTCCACAATGAAATAGGGTGCAGACCAGGCAGCAGGCTGTTAGCCAGCCTGCCAGCATAGTGGAGTCTGCCACTAGCACAGTCAGTGTAGTCAGCTCAGCTATCACCATTGAGACCGTGTCTGTGCCTCGACCTAGGCTGGGCAAAACTAAACATGGCGGTGTTCGCCTTAGCAATTTCACTAGGATAAAGACCACCTCCATTCCTGTCATTATTGAAAGAGATCATGATACCTCACATCTCAAAATAGGACTACTTAATGTTAGATCCCTTACTTCAAAGGCAATTATAGTCAATGAACTAATCACTGATCATAATCTTGATGTGATTGGCCTGACTGAAACATGGCTTAAGCCTGATGAATTTACTGTGTTAAATGAGGCCTCACCTCCTGGCTACACTAGTGACCATATCCCCCGTGCATCCCGCAAAGGCGGAGGTGTTGCTAACATTTACGATAGCAAATTTCAATTTACAAAAAAAAAAAAAATGACGTTTTCGTCTTTTGAGCTTCTAGTCATGAAATCTATGCAGCCTACTCAATCACTTTTTATAGCTACTGTTTACAGGCCTCCTGGGCCATATACAGCGTTCCTCACTGAGTTCCCTGAATTCCTATCGGACCTTGTAGTCATAGGAGATAATATTCTAATCTTTGGTGACTTTAATATTCACATGGAAAAGTCCACAGACCCACTCCAAAAGGCTTTCGGAGCCATCATCGACTCAGTGGGTTTTGTCCAACATGTCTTTGGACCCACTCACTGTCACAGTCATACGCTGGACCTAGTTTTGTCCCATGGAATAAATAATGTGGATATTAATGTTTTTCCTCCTAATCCTGGACTATCGGACCACCATTTTATTACGTTTGCAATTGCAACAAATAATCTGCTCAGACCCCAACCAAGGATCATCAAAAGTCGTGCTATAAATTCACAGACAACACAAAGATTCCTTGATGTCCTTCCAGATTCCCTCTGTCTACCCAAGGACGCCAGAGGACAAAAATCAGTTAACCACCTAACTGAGGAACTCAATTTAACCTTGCGCAATACCCTAGATGCAGTTGCACCCCTAAAAACTAAAAACATTTCTCATAAGAAACTAGCTCCCTGGTACACAGAAAATACCCGAGCTCTGAAGCAAGCTTCCAGAAAATTGGAACGGAAATGGCGCCACACCAAACTGGAAGTCTTCCGACTAGCTTGGAAAGACAGTACTGTGCAGTACCGAAGAGCCCTTACTGCTGCTCGATCATCCTATTTTTCTAACTTAATTGAGGAAAATAAGAACAATCCGAAATTCCTTTTTGATACTGTCGCAAAGCTAACTAAAAAGCAGCATTCCCCAAGAGGATGACTTTCACTTTAGCAGTGATAAATTCATGAACTTCTTTGAGGAAAATATTATGATTATTAGAAAGACACAATTTCTAGACACAATGATGAAAATAATCATGGCCTCTAAACCTTCAAGCTGCATACTGGACCCTATTCCAACTAAACTACTGAAAGAGCTGCTTCCTGTGCTTGGCCCTCCTATGTTGAACATAATAAACGGCTCTCTATCCACCGGATGTGTACCAAACTCACTAAAAGTGGCAGTAATAAAGCCTCTCTTGAAACAGCCAAACCTTGACCCAGAAAATATAAAAAACTATCGGCCTATATCGAATCTTCCATTCCTCTCAAAAATTTTAGAAAAGGCTGTTGCGCAACAACTCACTGCCTTCCTGAAGACAAACAATGTATACGAAATGCTTCAGTCTGGTTTTAGACCCCATCATAGCACTGAGACGGCACTTGTGAAGGTGGTAAATTACATTTTAATGGCATCGGACCGAGGCTCTGCATCGGTCCTCGTGCTCCTAGACCTTAGTGCTGCTTTTGATACCATCGATCACCACATTCTTTTGGAGAGATTGGAAACCCAAATTGGTCTACACGGACAAGTTCTGGCCTGGTTTAGATCTTATCTGTCGGAAAGATATCAGTTTGTCTCTGTGAATGGTTTGTCCTCTGACAAATCAACTGTACATTTCGGTGTTCCTCAAGGTTCCATTTTAGGACCACTATTGTTTTCACTATATATTTTACCTCTTGGGGATGTTATTCGAAAACATAATGTTAACTTTCACTGCTATGCGGATGACACACAGCTGTACATTTCAATGAAACATGGTGAAGCCCCAAAATTGCCCTTGCTAGAAGCATGTGTTTCAGACATAAGGAAGTGGATGGCTGCAAACTTTCTACTTTTAAACTCGGACAAAACAGAGATGCTTGTTCTAGGTCCCAAGAAACAAAGAGATCTTCTGCTGAATCTGACAATTAATCTTAATGGTTGTACAGTCGTCTCAAATAAAACTGTGAAGGACCTCGGCGTTACTCTGGACCCTGATCTCTCTTTTGAAGAACATATCAAGACCATTTCAAGGACAGCTTTTTTCCATCTACGTAACATTGCAAAAATCAGAAACTTTTTGTCCAAAAATGATGCAGAAAAATTAATCCATGCTTTTGTCACTTCTAGGTTAGACTACTGCAATGCTCTACTTTCCGGCTACCCGGATAAAGCACTAAATAAACTTCAGTTAGTGCTAAATACGGCTGCTAGAATCCTGACTAGAACCAAAAAATTGGATCATATTACTCCAGTGCTAGCCTCTCTACACTGGCTTCCTGTCAAAGCAAGGGCTGATTTCAAGGTTTTACTGCTAACCTACAAAGCATTACATGGGCTTGCTCCTACCTATCTCTCTGATTTGGTCCTGCCGTACATACCTACACGTACGCTACGGTCACAAGACGCAGGCCTCCTAATTGTCCCTAGAATTTCTAAGCAAACAGCTGGAGGCAGGGCTTTCTCCTATAGAGCTCCATTTTTATGGAACAGTCTGCCTACCCATGTCAGAGACGCAAACTCGGTCTCAACCTTTAAGTCTCTACTGAAGACTCATCTCTTCAGTGGGTCATATGATTGAGTGTAGTCTGGCCCAGGAGTGGGAGGGTGAACGGAAAGGCTCTGGAGCAACGAACCGCCCTTGCTGTCTCTGCCTGGCCGGTTCCCCGCTTTCCACTGGGATTCTCTGCCTCTAACCCTATTACAGGGGCTGAATCACTGGCTTACTGGGGCTCTCTCATGCCGTCCCTGGAGGGGGTGCGTCACCTGAGTGGGTTGATTCACTGAAGTGGTCATCCTGTCTGGGTTGGCGGCGGCGGCGGCACCCCCCCCCTTGGGTTGTGCCGTGGCGGAGGTCTTTGAAGATATCCCTCTAGTGGTGTGGGGACTGTGCTTTGGCAAAGTGGGTGGGGTTATATCCTGCCTGTTTAGCCCTGTCCGGGGGTGTCCTCGGATGGGAACACAGTGTCTCCTGACCCATCCTGTCTCAGCCTCCAGTATTTATGCTGCAGTAGTTTATGTGTCGGGGGGCTAGGGTCAGTTTGTTATATCTGGAGTACTTCTCCTGTCCTATTCGGTGTCCTGTGTGAATCTAAGTGTGCGTTCTCTAATTCTCTCCTTCTCTCTTTCTTTCTCTCTCTCGGAGGACCTAAGCCCTAGGACCATGCCCCAGGAATACCTGACATGATGACTCCTTGCTGTCCCCTGTCCACCTGGCCGTGCTGCTGCTCCAGTTTCAACTGTTCTGCCTTATTATTATTCGACCATGCTGGTCATTTATGAACATTTGAACATCTTGGCCATGTTCTGTTATAATCTCCACCCGGCACAGCCAGAAGAGGACTGGCCACCCCACATAGCCTGGTTCCTCTCTAGGTTTTGGCCTTTCTAGGGAGTTTTTCCTAGCCACTGTGCTTCTACACCTGCATTGCTTGCTGTTTGGGGTTTTAGGCTGGGTTTCTGTACAGCACTTTGAGATATCAGCTGATGTACGAAGGGCTATATAAATACATTTGATTTGATTTGAAAATTTGATTTGAATTGTTAGATATTACTGCACTGATGGAGCTACAAACATAAGCATTTCACTACACCCGCAATAACATCTGCTAAACGTGTATGTGACCAATAACATTTAATTTGGTTTTCCATTTCCAAAAACTGTTGGTTTGGAAACATTAGGGGCTAGGCGGGGTGGGAGCCCAGCCGGGGTGCGGTGGAGGTGGGGTACTCACGGTGAGCTTGGTGGCCCTGGCGCGAGGCCCATGGAAGCTGAGCATGATGATCTCCAGGCCGTGGCTGCCGTAGGTGCCTTTGAACAGGCCCGGCTGCAACAGATCAGAGGGCAGTCGTGGAGGGAGGTAGATCCGCCGGTACGTCAGGCAGTTACTGTCAGAAAATAACATTACAGCATCATCAACATTAATGAAGCCAACTAGATGGTCATTTTCCATGAAGAAAAATTGTGCGACTTGCTTCAGCTCTTTGAAAAAATATTTTTATGGTGACGGAAGAAGTTTAAAACATTTTACTTAAGTGAAGTGGTGAAATAAAGTCAAGTCTGGTCTTATAGACAACATTTACTTTAGAGTGTGGGGCAGTTGGATCACATATTTCATCACAAATAATACTACTACACTTTCAAATTCTCCTACTAGAAAACCAAAGTATATACAAACTGTAATAATTACACATAAGGAATTAGAAAAGTTTATGCTATCATTTGGGGAGGGAAATACAATGGCGCCTCTAGTGGAAGAAGTTTAGAAGTTTGTTTTAGCTATATTAACTAGAGGTCTTCACGGATATACCTTAACCCGATTACCAACCAGATATATGAACAGGTCGGATGCAAAATTCTGCAGTTGACCCTCGGATCCCGGTTTGGATCACCCTCGGTGGCCATGGATCACCCTCGGTGGCCGAAAGACAACATCCTGATGAAAATAGGCTTAAATATCCTCTTTAAAATCACATTTGCTATGCATGGCGGTTGGTTAAGTCAAAAACGTTAAGTGCTCTCCTCTGCCTTTCAACCTCTCTTGGTCTGGATTGAGCTTTCGCTATAGCAAACTTGCAACATTGTTTCAACTGGGCCCTGACCGTTTCCCGCGCCAATGAGCTCAGAACAGACATAACTGTAAATGTTCAGATGGCCTATTTTATGACTTTCTCACTGGAGATATGGGATCAGCAATAGGTTGCTATTTCACACTGAAGCACGGTGGTTACTTAGGCCTATCGAGAAGGACCCACTGGGCACAGACGTCAGTTCAACGTCTAGTTTGGATTTACATTTGGTTGAGTTGTCAACCAACAACAAATGTCACCATGTCATTGGAATTAGGTTAAAAGTTTGGTGAAAAAAAGTCTAAATTCCCTTACATTGCTTACTTTTTGCAAACCCAATCAGTTTTCCACATCATCACTTGGCTTGGGCAGTATCCAGATTTTCATAGTCATACACTACATGACCAAATATCTCGTCAAATATCTCATTCCAAAATCATTGGCATTAATATGGAGTTGGTCCCCCCTTTGCTGCTATCTCCACTCTTCTGGAAGGCTTTTCACTAGATGTTGGATCAATTGCGGCGGGGACTTGCTTCCATTCAGCCACGAGCATTAGTGAGGTTGGGCACTGATGTTGGGCGATTAGGCCTGGCTCGCAGTCGGCGTTCCAATTCACCCCTAAGGTGTTTGATGGGGTTGAAGTCAGGGCTCTGTGAAGGCCAGTCAAGTTCTTCCACACCGATCTCGACAAACCATTTCTGTATGGACCTCGCTTTGTGCACAGGGGCATTGTATTGCTGAAACAGGAAAGGGCCTTCCCCAAACTGTTGCCACAAAGTTGGAAGCACAGAATCGTCTAGAATGTCATTGTATGCCGTAGCGTTAAGATTTCCCTTCACTGGAACTAAGGGGCCTAGCCCGAACCATGAAAAACAGCCTCAGACCAATATTCCTCCTCCACCAAACTTTACAGTTGGCACTATGCATTAGGGCAGGTAGCATTGTCCTGGCATCCTCCAAACCCAGATTAGTCCGTCCAACGGCCAGATGGTGAAGCACGATTCATCACTCCAGAGAACGCGTTTCCATTGCTCCAGAGTCCAATGGCGGCGAGCTTTACACCACTCCAGCCAACGCTTGGCATTGCGCATGGTGATCTTAGGCTGTGTTCGGCCATGGAAACCCATTTCATGAAGCTCCCGACTAACAGTTATTGTGCTGACGTTGTTCCAGAGGCAGTTTGGAACTCGTTAGTGAGTGTTGCAACCGAAAACCGATGATTTTTACGAGCTACGTGCTTCAGCGGTCCCGTGCTGTGAGCTTGTGTGGCCTACCACTTCATGTCTGAGCCGTTGTTGCTCCTAAATGTTTCCACTTCACAATAATAGCACTTACAGGTGACGGGGGCAGCTCTAGCAGGGCAGAAATTTGACGGACTGACTTGTTGGAAAGGTGGCATCCTATTACGGTGCCACGTTGAAAGTCACTGAGCTCTTCAGTAAGGCCATTCTACTGAAAATGTTTGTCTATGGAGATGGCATAACTGTATGCTAGATTTTATACACCTGTCAGTAATGGGTGTAACTGAAATAGCCAAATACACTAATTTGAATGGGTGTCATCATACTTTTGTATATATAGTGTACCTTCCTTCTCTTATTTTCTGGGATTTACAGTATTACTGGCATGGCACACAAGGGGGCGCTACAAATTAAAGAAAAGCCCATCGGGCCTCTATTAGTAGACTGCTAACAAAATTTGCACAACTAATAAAAAATCACATGCTAGTTAAATGCTAACGAGCAAAAATGTAAAAACAAATTGCAAAGACAAGCAAATCCAAAGTTATACAAGCATAGCTAGAAGCTACCGAATATTATTCTCTGTGAGTTTTTATTTATTTCACCTTTATTTAACCAGGTAGGCCAGTTGAGAACAAGTTCTCATTTATAACTGCGATCTGGCCAAGATAAAGCAAAGCAGTGCGGCAAAAACAACAACACAGTTACACATGGAATAAACAAACGTACAGTCAATAACACAATAGAAAAAATCTATATACAGCGTGTGCAAATGAGGTAAGATTAGGGAGGTAAGGCAATAAATTAATGTGCAAGTAGAGATACTGTGGTGCAATGAGCAAAAAAATAAATAACAATATGGGGATGAGGTAGTTGGATGGGCTATTTACAGATGGGCTATGTACAGGTGCAATGATCTGTGAGCTGCTCTGACAGCTGATGCTTAAGGTTAGTGAGGGAGATATGAGTCTCTAGCTTCAGTGATATTTGCAATTCGTTCCAGTCATTGGCAGCAGAGAACTGGAAGGATAGGCAGCCAAAGGAAGAATTGGCTTTGGGGGTGACCAGTGAAATATACCTGCTGGAGCACATGCTATGGGTGGGTGCTGCTATGGTGACCAGTGACGAATATGAAGCGAGGGCCAGCCAACGAGAGCATACAGGTCGCAGTGGTGGGTAGTATATGGGGCTTTGGTGACAAAACAGATGCCACTGTGATAGACTGCATCCAAATAGCTGAGTAGACTGTTGGAGGCTATTTTGTAAATGACATCGCCGAAGTCAAGGATTGGTAGGATAGTCAGTTTTACGAGGTTGTTTGGCAGCATGAGTGAAGGATGCTTTGTTGCGAAATAGGAAGCCGATTCTAGATTTACAATAATGGACTACCCAGGCCAAATCCTCCCATAACCCACGCCCAATTTTTCAGTTTTTGATTTGTTAAAAAAGTTTGAAATATCCAATAAATGTCGTTCCACTTCACGATTGTGTCCCACTTGTTGTTGATTCTTCACAAAAAAATACAGTTTTATATCTTTATGTTTGAAGCCTGAAATGTGGCAAAAGGTCGCAAAGTTCAAGGGGGCCGAATGCTTTCGCAAGGCACTGTAAGTAATCTTTTTTTATTCTAAATAAAGTAGCAAACATTTCTAAAAAAAACTGTTTTCACTTTGTCATTATGGGTTATTGTGTGTAGATTGAAGAGGGAAAAACATATTTTAATCAATTTTAGATCAAAATGTGGAAAAAGTCAAGGGGTCTGAATACTTTTGGTTGATTCAAACAGTTTTTGCCCAGTGGGGAGAGGGTTGGGGTCATTTTTCAAATGCAGTGAGGAACTATTGTCATTTGCAATGGATGTAAAACACTCTGTTGACCTTCGGTGTGAGGTGATGAAAAAAATATTTTGAGAAGTTCCGCAGCTCAGAAATACTAGGCTCAGTCATCCCCAGATAGGAACTTCAATAGGCCTACATTTGCACACAGGATAGGTACTTCTACGAGTGCTGAAGCAAAATATCCCATATAAAAAAAGATACATTAACAAACAAAGGGCAAAGAATTCACACAATGATGCGCACGAATTAGCGGAAGACAGAGCGCATTCTGGAGAAAGATGCACCTATAGTGAGTCTTCGCCACACACCCATTCCCTTCTTCTTGTGTCGACATTTTAAATTAGGGATGTAATTTATGACAGGTCCAGAACAGAGGCACCTAATGGATGAAGAGATGAATGCAAAGATAAGATATGGAATGTGAATAAATTGACATTTTCGGTCAAATGGGAGTTGTGAATGTGTTGTGTAAGTCAGTATGTCCTTCTTTACTCCACACAAAGAATGTTTTAAATCAAAAGAAAGTCGTCTCCAATCCTACTTTCGGGTTATAGTCAAGAAATTTTTGAAAATTCCTTGGTTCTAGTAGGTGGCGAGCACAGAATTTTAGCCTACAGACCAGTACTAAAGATAAAAGATAACTACAGGCAGTGGTAGGCGAGTTTAGTTGTGTGGCATAATAGCTCTTATGTGCTGCCCCATTGTTATAATTTGAAGGTTCCATGGCAGCTAATTCAACAGTGGGAAGTCAGCTAAATTAGGTGATGCGGTTACTTAAACAGCTGTACCTCTTGATTAGTAGTATCATTATTTTCTGAGAAGTAGAACAAGATGCATAGCCTTTAAGTTTTTGTTAGTATGCTTAGCAATGCATAACCTCCTACAAACAGCTGTAAAATAATTCTGTTCTGATTCCAGATTTGAATAGCAGAGAAGTAGAGGAAGATTTAATACGTTAAAAGTTGTCTGACTTGTTGGGGGAGTGGTAAAAACAGCAGTTCTTTGGAAAAAGTTAGATTTTTTTTAAATGCAGTTACTAAAACAGCTGTACGGTTAAATCCGTACTGGATCTTTTTTTTCCGCGAACAGATTTGAATAGCAGAGAAGACGAAGATGTCATAGCCTCCAACGTTTTGTGTAACCTGTTTGGAAAGAGGTCAAACATTCAGCTGTTTATAAAAAGTTTGAAAAAGTTGTTGATGTGGTTTTACATTCAGGTTAGAAACGCAGAAAAGTAGAAGTAGTACCCGCAAAACACCTCAACAGTGAAGAGGCGACTTCGGGATGCTGGCCTTCTAGGCAGAGTTGCAAAGAAGAAGCCATATCTCAGACTGGCCAATACAAATAAAAACGATTAAGATGGGCAAAAGAACACAGACACTGGACAGAGGAACTCTGCCTAGTAGGTCAGCATCCCGGAGTCACCTCTTCACTGTTGACGTTGAAACTGGTGTTTTGCGGGTACTATTTAATGAAGCTGCCAGTAGAGGACTTGTGAAGCGTCTGTTTCTCAAACTAGACACTCTAATGTACTTGTCCTCTTGCTCACTTGTGCACCGGGGCCTTCCACTCCTATTTCTATTCTGGTTAGAGACAGTTTGCACTGTTCTGTGAAGGGAGTAGTACACAGCGTTGTACGACATCTTCAGTTTCTTGGCAATTTCTCGCATGGAATAGCCTTCATTTCTCAGAACAATAATAGACTGATGAGTTTCAGAGGAAAGTTATTGCCAAGAAACTGAAGATATCGTACAACGCTGCGTACTACTCCATTAACCGAACAGTGCAAACTGGCCCTAACCAGAATAGAAAGAGGAGTGGGAGGCCCCGGTGCACAAGTGAGCAAGAGGACAAGTACATTAGAGTGTCTAGTTTGAGAAACAGATGCCTCACAAGACCTCAACGGGCAGCTTCATGAAGTGTGTAACCATCACAGGAGTGATAGTTGCTGATAATGGGCCTATGTACCCCTGTATAGATAATCCATTAAAAATCAGCCTTTTCCAGCTACAATAGTCATTTACAACATTAACAATGTCTACACTGCATTTCTGATCAATTTTATATGATTTTAGTGGACAATTTTTTTGTTGCTTTTCTTTCAAAAACAAGGACATTTCTAAGTGACCCCAAACTTTTGAACGGTAGCACACACACACACGAGAGAGAGAAAGATATCTGGCCACGGACCCCCTGCAGTACCTGCACACACCCCTGACCCAATTTTGGGAACCGCTGGACTATGTCATAAGGAAAACCTACTCATATTGGCTTGTGTAGATGAACTTCATGAGTATGAGCTCCTGCATGTGCTCATGGAAGATGTCCTCCAGTGTCCTCCCCCACTCCTCCTCAAGCCACGTCCGGAACTCCTGCCAACAGAACATCAAAAACCCACGGTCATGCCCACTTACCGATTTGCCCCAATCCCCTATCGAAATCAACTGTCATCACAGTATCTATCCTGTAACAATGCATAGCAGTCACTCTTGCCTGCTTGATAATCATTTACCATCTGCTGAATGACTTGATTCAACACAAATCTTAGACAATCGGAACACTTTCAGTATGATAACTTTGAGGTTAAATGTGTTTGCAAAAAGTGCTATACAAATATGTGATTGATTAATTAATTAATTTGACAGATACTGAGTTGCCTCAGCCATGTGAGAACAATATACAAACTGTTGCGAAGTTACAAGAGATCGTTCTCCCCTCCTCACCTCCTGCCTCCCCCCTGGCATGCGGTGGTGGTCTGTCTGGTTGCACTTGGTCGAGAACTCGTCCTTCTTCCCAGTCTGGAAATAGGAGAAGACATCCCATCTTAAATCACAAAGCCATGGAAGACAGGGGACTACTTCACCACACAGTGAGTGCACCGGCTTACACATTACAAAAGGATAACATCAGTGATGATTATGACTATTTAAGCACAATAAGCGCATCGTTATTTCCCTTATTATATATTATATATTATCGATTAATCAGTTGTGTTGTCGGTCTCACCTAACAGTCCCTCTTATGGGCACTACAAAGTTGGAAAAGCAACAAAAACTGGTGACAAAAGACATACAACATTTTAAAGTAGTTGACTGGGTGGGTCTTGCTGGTTCAAAGAATGCCATCCAGGTCAGTAGATCAGTTAAATTATACTCCTGAGCAAACATTAAAGGGGAAATCCACAGTTGCAACATCCATTTTTTTAACTTATAAATGAATGATACAGTATATACTAATTGATTGAAATAGAACTTAGAAATGACTCGCAAGCTTAGTTCAACTGTCAAACCCAATCAGAACCCAAAATATCAGCTTGTTTATGTAAACATAAACAAATACCGTATAGACTCAAAATATGGTTAACACCATAATTTCGATACTGTGGATATTGTCCTTGCATCAATAGCTCATGAATTTAAGAGTGGTTACATTTCTCCAGGCCTATCCCTCAGATTTTTGCCAACTGCAGATTGCCCCTCTAAAAAGAACTGCAGGTGGCTGTACAATAAATCACCAATGTTGGTTTTACGCCCATTCAAAACACAAAAGAAGAAAATGGACTCACTTGGACGTCCCCCTTGTGAGGGCCCTTGTGTCCGTACATACACTCCACTGCTGCCTTGTTGCTCTCCAACATGTGGATGCGGAAGAGTGGCCGCCGCCTCATGGGATCCTCGACCCGAGGGTCGTGGGGGGGCAGATACATCCAGCCAAGGATGAATAGCCCGTCAACCTGGAGAGGGATGGTGTAGTAGAGAAGTAAAGAGAGAGAAGAAAAGGAAAAAGTGATCACCACCTAGCACAAATAAAATGTTTTGATGGGAAAAGACTCATTTCTACAACAAGGTGGGCTGAACAATTTAAAATACACTTTTTATTTATTTAAATGTGACAAAGAAGGAACACAATAGTGTGTGTTCTGATTACATACCACCACGTTGAGCAGCCCTCCGTACGGCCCTATGTCAGGCTGCCAAAGACCCAGGATGTGTCTGTATGGGTGCAGCACTGCAACACAACAGTGCAACAAAGGGTTAAACACTAAGTGGTGAACAGTTCAATCACAGGGTATCACAGCAATACATAACAGAATTTAGACTGAGAAACTGATGACAACTTAACATACCATAGTCGAGGTCTGGCCTTAACTCATGGACAGCAGATATGGCAGAGGGGACACATTGTTATTGTACTCACATGAGAAGACGGGTGACACGTGAAGTTATATCAAGGGCATGGTTTCCATTGTTCCAAAAGAGTGCATGATGTAGACAAATTAAACAGGGCGCTGTCACCAAGCACTAACCATGTTGACAAGCATGTTAAATGCACACATCACACATACAGTGATTTTTTTCAGTACCAGTTTTAGTCGTCAGATGTCCCAGTTAAAGGTAAGGGGCAAAGTGCATTCACTTCAAAACCACATCACACAGTCAGTAAACAAATGGTATATGTCACAACCGGCTGCAATAACATAAAACAAGTCCGTATGGGAGTCAGTCACACACTAGCACACGCGTGTCGAGACAGTCAGGTCAGGCTTGTGCAACAGTATATACAGTGCTTGTACATGTCCCTGTAGTTCATATGCTGATAGTTTATACAGTAACAATCAAAAGTTTGGACACGCCTACTCATTCCATTTTTGTAAATGTTTTACTATTTTCTACATTGTAGAATAATAGTGAAGACATCAAAACTATGAAATAACACATATGGAATCATGTAGTAACCAAAAAAAAAAGTGTTAAACAAATCAAAATATATTTTATATTTGAGATTCTTCAAAGTAGCCATCCTTTGCCTTGATGATGCTTTGCACACTCTTGGCATTCTCTCAACCAGCTTCATTTGGAATGCTTTTCCAACAGTCTTGAAGGAGTTCCCACATATGCTGAGCACTTGTTGGCTGCTTTTCCTTCACTCCGCGGTCCAACTCATCCCAAACCATCTCAATTGGGTTGAGGTTGGGTGATTGTGGAGGCCAGGTCATCTGATGCATCACTATCCTTCTTGGTCAAATAGCCCTTACACAGCCTGGAGGTGTTTTGGGTCATTGTCCTGTTGAAAAACAAATAATAGTCCCACTAAGCGCAAGCCAGATGGGATGGCATATCACTGCAGAATGCTGTGGTAGCCATGCTGGTTAAGTGTGCCTTGAATTTTAAATAAATCACAGTGTCACCAGCAAAGCACTCCCACACCATCACACCTCTTCCTCCAAGTTTCACGGTGGGAACCACACATGCGGAGATCATCCGTTCACCTACTCTGCAAAAAAACTCACATTTGGACTCCACCGGTCGAATGTCCATTGCTCGTGTTCCTTGGCCCAAGCAAGTCTCTTCTTATTATTGGTGTCCTTTAGTAGTGGTTTCTTTGTAGCAATTTGACCATTAAAGGCATGATTCACACATTCTCCTCTGAACAGTTGATGTTGAGATGTGTGTTACTTGATCTCTGTGAAGCATTTATTTGGGCTGCAATTTCTGAGGCTGGTAACTCTAACGAACTTATCCTCCTGCAGCAGAGGTAACTATGGGTCTTCCTTTCCTGTGGCGGTCCTCATGAGAGCCAGTTTCATCATAGTGCTTGATGGTTTTTTTAAAGTTCCGGATTGACAGACCTTCATGTCTTATAGTAATGATGGACTGTCGTTTCTCTTTGCTTATTTGAGTTGTTCTTGCCATAATATGGACTTGGTCTTTCACCAAATATCTTTTTTTGGTTACTACATGACTCCATGTGTTATTTCATAGTTTTGATGTCTTCACTATTATTCTACAATGTAGAAAATAGTCTAAATAAATAAAAACCCTGGAATGAGTAGGTGTGTCCAAACTTTGGACTAGTATGGATATATACACATACTGAACAAATATATAAACGCAACATGCAACAATTTCAACGATTTTACTGAGTTACAGTTCATAAGGAAATCAGTCAATTGAAATAAATAAATGAGGCCCTAATCTATGGATTTCACATGACTGGGCTGGCGCGCAGCATTGAGTGGACCTGTGAGGGCATAAGCCCAGCCAATCAGAATGAGTTCTTCCCCACAAGCGGGCTTTATTACAGAAATACTCCTCAGTTTCATCAGCTGTTCCGTTCGGGTGGCTGGTCTCAGATGATCCCGCAGGTGAAGAAGCCAGATGTTGAGGTCCTGGGTTTGGCGTGGTTACACGTGGTCTGCGGTTGTGAGGCTGGTTGGACGTACTGCCAAATTCTCTAAAATGGCGTTGGAGACAGCTTACAGTAGAGAAATGAACATTCAATTCTCTGGCAACAGCTTTGGTGGAGATTCCTGAAGGCAGCATGGCAATTGCACTCTCTCTCAAAACTTGAGACATCTGTGGCAATGGATGGATCTTGGCAAAGGAGAAATGCTCACTAAAAGGGATGTAAACAAATTGGTGCACAAAATCTGAGAGAAAAAAGCTTTTTGTTCATATGGAACTTTTCTGGGATATTTTATTTCAGCTCATGAAACATGGGACCATATCCATATTTCTGTCCATCCTTCCATCTAGTCTGTCGTCTGTCTTTCTGGCGTCTAATGTCTCTAATGTCTCTTCCATCTAATGTCTCTGTCCGTCTGTATTTCCAGCGTTGAAACATTTGTAAAAAAATAAATAAAAAATGTATAATTTTTTTTTTAAATGGCCCCTTTTTCGTGGTATCCAATTGTTTTTAGTAGTTACTATCTTGTCTCATCGCTACAACTCCCGTACGGGCTCGGGAGAGACGAAGGTTGAAAGTCATGCGTCCTCCGATACACAACACAACCCAACCAAGCCGCACTTAACACAGCGCGCATCCAACCCGGAAGCCAGCCAACCAATGTGTCGGAGGAAACACCGTGCACATGGCAACCTTGGTTAGCGTGCACTGCGACCGGCCCGCCACAGGAGTCGCTGGTGCGCGATGAGTCAAGGATATCCCAATCCCTCCCTAAACTGGACGACGCTAGGCCAATTTTTCGTGGTATCCAATTGTTTTTAGTAGTTACTATCTTGTCTCATCGCTACAACTCTAGTCGCTGGTGCGCGATGAGTCAAGGATATCCCAATCCCTCCCTAAACTGGACGACGCTAGGCCAATTTTTCGTGGTATCCAATTGTTTTTAGTAGTTACTATCTTGTCTCATCGCTACAACTTTAGTAGTTACTATCTTGTCTCATCGCTACAACTCCCGTACGGGCTCGGGAGAGACGAAGGTTGAAAGTCATGCGTCCTCCGATACACAACACAACCCAACCAAGCCGCACTTAACACAGCGCGCATCCAACCCGGAAGCCAGCCAACCAATGTGTCGGAGGAAACACCGTGCACATGGCAACCTTGGTTAGCGTGCACTGCGACCGGCCCGCCACAGGAGTCGCTGGTGCGCGATGAGTCAAGGATATCCCAATCCCTCCCTAAACTGGACGACGCTAGGCCAATTGTGCGTCGCCCCACGGACCTCCCGGTCGCGGCCAGTTACTACAGAGCCTGGGCGCGAACCCAAGGTCTCTAGTGGCACAGCTGGCGCTGCACTACAGCGCCCTTAACCACTGCGCCACCCGGGAGGCCTCGTTAAAACATTTTAGTGAACACTTGAAACACCTCTTACATGTGTGAGGTGGTTTCTATATTGGTGGTAAAGAGAGAGAGAAGGGGAGCGGCAGACACATAGGGTCCCGGAGCACACCACTGGTACCACCACTGAGGGAGGAAGGGGAAGTGGGAGCCAGAAGAGAGAGAGAGAGATTAGACAGAGGGAAACAAAAAGAGAGCTTGAAAGGACCTTGAGGATCGAGAAACACCTAGCCTGTCTTAGTCATAGTACAGGGTTTGTTATCAATGACCAACCACACAATACTACAACCATACCCAACCTACCCCTAATCCTGTAAAAGCCCTGATAATGTCATGACGTAGATGCTGAGTAGGCACCATCTACACCCCAAGGAGCAATTTCCCACATGCAATCTTGAGATGACCCATACAGCTACAAAAAGGCATGAATATCCCTCCAAGGGTGCTAACCACTGGAAAGTGTTTAACAGCAGCCCCCCCAAAGAAATGCCACCGCACACCATGACTGACCCACTGCCAAACCGGTCATGCTGGAGGATGTTGCAGGCAGCAGGCATTCTCCACGGCGTCTCCAGACTCTGTCATGTATGTCACATGTGCTCAGTGTGAACCTGCTTTCATCTGTGAAGAGCACAGGGCGCCAGTGGCGAATTTGCCAATCTTGGTGTTCTCTGGCAAATGCCAAACGTCCTGCACGGTGTCGGGCTGTAAGCACAACCCCCACCTGTGGACGTCATACCACCCTCATGGAGTCTGTTTCTGACTGTTTGAGCAGACACATGCACATTTGTGGCCTGCTGGAGGTCATTTTGTAGGGCTCTGGCAGTGCTCCTCCTGCTCCTCCATGCACAAAGGCGGAGGTAGCGGTCCTGCTGCTGGGTTGTTGCCCTCCTACGGCCTCCTCCACGTCTCCTGATGTACTGGCCTGTCTCCTGGTAGCGCCTCCATGCTCTGGACACTACGCTGACAGCCCAGCAAACCTTCTTGCCACAGCTCGCATTGATGTTCCATCCTGGATGAGCTGCACTACCTGAGCCACTTGTGTGGGTTGTAGACTCCGTCTCATGTTACCACTAGAGTGAAAGCACCGCCAGCATTCAAAAGTGACCAAAACATCAGCCAGGAAGCATAGGAACTGAGAAGTGGTCTGTGGTCACCACCTGCAGAACCACTCCTTTATTGGGGGTGTCTTGCTAATTGCCTATAATTTCCACCTGTTGTCTATTCCATTTGCACAACAGCATGTGAAATGTATTGTCAATCAGTGTTGCTTCCTAAGTGGACAGTTTGATTTCACAGAAGTGTGATTGACTTGGAGTTACATTGTGTTGTTTAAGTGTTCCCTTTATTGTTTTGAGCAGTGTATTTTGGATGTTTTAGTTAGAGTGGCTGAATCCCAAATCACCCCCTTGCCCCTTCACAAGTGATAACATATAACTCACAAGTGATCAGCTAATATTGTCGCCATCAAACTATTCTTGATTTAATCTTGTTTTTACATATACTAAATAACATGTGCGAAATGTTTTATTTAGAATGGACCATTATCAAGCACCTGTCTCGAAACAGGGGCAGCAGGAAAAAAGACATGTCATCTATGCACTTAAATAGCGAATGGAGGATGCTTTTCCCATTGTTAATTTTCATACCAGCCAGGTAGGCTATACTCCTGTAGGCCTAGCCTATAGAAAGCTGATGGGATCCTACTCTTTTTTAGAGGCCATCACTCTGTTTTCTCACGCAATTACATAGCCTATAGAAATGTTGCGCAAGATGAGCTCATAGGCTCTCATCACGTGTTTGATTAGATTTTCTATTATATTTGCATTGCTGTCAAAGTGATTAGAGGGACAATAGAGTGCAGAGGACCAGGCAGTAAGCAAGTTTGGTAAGCTACTAATGACCATCAGCAGCATCAGAGCTTGGAGAAGCCTAATTATCGTGACTAAACAGTCACTTGGAATTTGCCTGCCTTCATGACTCGTGACCGCTGGTGTGGCGGTAATACTGTCACCGCAACAGCCCTAGGTGTTCCTAATTATAAGCCACCTGAATTTGTTTGTCTGATTTCACAACGTGACACATGTAACAGAGGAAATACCAGTAGAGACTGCTGAGGGGAGGAGGGCGTATAATAAAGGCTGGAATGGAGCGTAATGGCTGGAATGGAGTGAATAGAATGGTATCAAACACATGGAAACTGTGTTTGATACCATTCCATTCACTCCATTCTGGACATTATTATGAGTCATCCTTCCCTCAGCAGCCTCCACTGTTAAATACCCCCCAAATGAAATGTTTAACTGTTACAGAGGTCTAAATCTTGTAAAACAACAGGGGGGTTAGTTCATTTGAATATCATACTAAATGTATTATTTAAAAGTGGACCATGAATTGCATCATTCAAGTCAGGAGTGTGTCCCGAAGTTTATGGGTCTATTGATCCCCTCGCCACTCTCTGGAAGTCACCCTCTGAGTTTCGTCAGCAACATGGTACAATGAAGGACCCCCCGAGCGAGTTGGTAGGGGTGAGGGAGTGGGTTGGGTTTTACAGAGAGACTCACGTTTGGCATAGAGCTCCCGACTGGACACACCCACCACTTCTATCTTGCGCAGGTCTTCCCTCATGCCAAACTCTGTGGGAGAGAGATAGAGACAGACCATAGAGATAGATAGATGACTCATCTTTGTATCTGTGCCATTATATAAATTGACTACTCCATTTTGAAGTAGTAAATGTACTTCTTTACAATTGGCTAATCCCTCCTGATGACCCAGTTGGACATGACTCCAACAGGGTCACCAGGAGGGATCAGCCAATGAAGTTGGAAGTCCCACCTATTTGCCTCCATTAAAATAGTGGAAGCCCTCAACAGCTCTGCCCATGCCAATATGGACTTTTGGCCACTCCCCAATGGCCTCTATCATTCTCTATAAAAACAGACATGTGACACTGAAGGACAAAGTAGGTTGTGACAGTACCCTGGTCAAAGCTAATTGTGCATACAGATCTAGTGACCAGGCAACTGTGCAAAACATGATGGCATGACAATAAAAGTCAAGCGTTGGCTAAAGCAGGGGTTCCCAAACTTTTTAACTCGAGGTGCCCCCTTCCAGCATTGTGGAACATCCCGCGCCCCCACGTCTATTTCTATGGGCACAAGCACTGTTCATGACACAAAATGTTCACTTTTAAAACTAATTTTGTTGCAATTCTATACATATTGGCATGTCTGTGTATATTCATGTGATATTTGAGTGATTAAAAATGACAACAATATATATGGGCTAAAAAAACTAAATAAAAAAATGTTAGCTGACATGGGCTTGTTGATCTGGACATTTCTGACAAGTTATAAAAGCTCTCTAAGCTATGCAGTGAAAACAATGTGGGGGGACCCCGCGGCCACCCTGCCGACCCACAGTTTGGGAACCACTGGGCTTAAACACATTCAGATCAAGCCCCCCAGTCTTGTATGAGATATGCACATCCCACATTTCAAAAGCAATACTGACCCAATAATGGATTGGATACTACGAACGTAGTAAGAAAAATCTAAATCCAATACATGGTGTATACCAGGCAAATTCAAATCTAGACCTTGAAGCCAATTCATTCTTCCCCTCTAATCAAGGACTGATTTGGACCTGGGACACCAGATGGGTGCAATAATTATAAGGTAAGTCAAAACCAGCAGTACTCTGGACCTCCGATTTGAATAATTGACAGGAGGTAGCGCTACATGAACCCTTTTACAGTAATTTATGTCTATGGGTTATGATATTTAGATAGGGTTGTAGAAGACAAGGATAGTTGAGGCAATGTAGTCTTTCATAATGGTGTGTTCAAAGCAAAGGTTGGAACAGTGCATTGCATAACAGCAATCAACAAAGTTCCTACTCGGTGCCCGTAGACTGGTCGATAAGAAAGCTTTCAGAAAACCCTTACATTGAATCTCCCCGGACCACAGCAATATATAGAAATAGAAACTGCAAAAACAACAACGCAATACCCGGACCCTTCCCTGGCCCAACCTATAGACTTACCTACGTCCCAAATCATATAGGCTACTGTCAATTCCCGTTTGATAAAACGCCACATTTAGCATAGGACATGATAGAAGAATATCTGCAATGATGAGCGATCACCGCATTATTTACCCTCCGTGCATCGCCTTCTCCAGATGGTTTCTGTGCTGAGGATTTGCCTGAATGTCTTGCAGACGAGCGCAAGGTTTGGAAGCTCTGTGCCCGGCAGCGAGGAGAATATTCCCACCAAAAGCTCTGGGGGCAGATCCAACAGGGACTGCGGGTTCGGTGGTCCGGTGCTTGCACTTTGCCCATACGAAAGTCTGACATTTGCACGACCACATTCAGCAGTGGCTTCGTGGGCCACACTCGGCCCTGCCGCGGCCGAGGGGTTTTCGGGGCCGCCAGTGACGGCTTGTGTCTTGCCCACAATCCGCACCCCTACCTCGTCGTCCATGTCGGAGTCGCTTCCCTGGTCCTGTTGATTATGCCGCTGTCGCCGCCTGCACCTCCGCGACTGACCCACTCCGCAGAGCCTGGCACACACAGCCATCCGTAGTAGTCACCAAAAGGGTAACATTACATCACCACAACAACTGTACTAGCTGCAGTTTCGATTATCTCCCCCGTCCTTGCGTGCCTGGGCGGAAACCTATGACGCAAAGTTGACGTAGCTACGTAGGGACTTCCAATTGAATTGTCAACCAGGTTTCAACCAGATAAACGTGGATATACTGTATATCTATGCATTTTACATGCGTTGTAAATGCGTGATGGAATGTAGTAATATCTGTCTAAATACAATTTACCTAGATGCGGAAAAAAACGTTAGTCAGGAGTCAAACGCGTTATCAATTTGACATAACATTAGTCGAGGTCATGCCACCGGGAATTAATAAGTTTAGCCAATTCGAGGGGCATTTGCTACGAAGGATCAATATTTATGGAATCCGGACACGGCTGACGTATTTGTTGAATTGTTGTTTTATGCTTTATTTTCCTTTCGTGTGAAAATCTGAGAGTAGAATAGCATCGGGCTTCTTCCGACAGTCCTCGTTCCTTTTACCCCGTAAATCTGTCATCATCCATACATTTTTATTATGAAAACCGGTCTCTTTTTGTCAAACCGTTCACCCGCTTCAGGATTCGAATTTATAGAGGGGTTGCCTAAATGTGACCCAGCGTCGTTTGGTTTTGGCCGGGGTAGGCCGTCATTGTAAATAAGAATTTGTTCTTAACTGACTTGCTAAATTAAGGTTAAATAAAAACATACAAAAAACACCACAGTAGTTAAATCTTGTTTATCTCAATAAGAGAAATGGCTTAATCTATACATTTAATATCAAGTTCACATCTATAAACCTAATGTTAGATAAGTTGTTTTGATTGTAAATCAATTGAAAACACAGAATTGGAGGAAGACATGAGAATGACAAATATACAATAATTGTTTGAAATCAGTGCACAAGGCACACAAACAGGACAATTAAATAGTTTATACAATGGAGCTTTCAAAAACGCACATTAATTGATCAAAATGTAATTAGAGAATTCAGCAAAGGGCTTTTTTTGCTCAGAGTGAATTAAGAGGAAGGGGGACATACTGTTGAGTAATACATCAATGAAAAATTATGCTGTATATACAGTTAAATAAACACCACAGAGGGACAAACAATTGAACAAATAATTACAATTATATATAATTTACTGAAAATGGAGAGCAACTGGAGTAGAGCAGAGGATGGGGATGACTGAGGGACAACAGAGCATAGATGTGGAGGTCATGAACAGAGGCCCAGCTGGACACAGGTGTGGAGATCACAGCTTTTGTGGAGTGATAGATAACGATGCTTTGTGGGTGACAAGTTGTCGATCCGTTCAAGTTGTCGATCTGACTCAAGCCCAGGTTGGGGCAAGGAGAGGGATGGAAGCAATACTGCTACAGAGTCAGTAGAAATAGTCTCTTACGGTGCAGGTGAACAGCAGGTTCTGCAGGTGGATAGCCAGGCTTTTCCACTGTCTCATGGCGAGGTGGTGGATGCTCCGTTATAGTCTGCCAGACGGAAGTGGCGAGAACAGGCTATGGCTGAAGTCCTTGGTGATCTTCCAGTGCAGCTGCCTTTACATGTGGTGATGCAGCCAGACCGGCTCTCATCTGGTAACTTTTTGAAGATGGGCCACCATGTCTGCTATAGAAATAAGAGGGAGGATGAGTATAGGATGTACATTTTAAAACAGTGAGCTGATTGGATGTATAGATGGAACATTAAATGAATGGCATCTAACCTTTACCTAACATCTTCGCTTCCTCAGCACATTAGAACACACACAGAAGTACATGTTTATTCAATATAAACGTCTTGCTAGCTAGCCACAGTAACGTTTAAGTAATTTCAAAGTATCCAACGTATGCCTACTATGAAATCACACAAGTATGGAAATATTGGGTCTGACAGACTATTTTGATGATGATGATGTGACAAACTATTTAGACAACCTGTCAAAACACAGCTTGCTACTGTTACTTTAAGTACTGTAGCTAGCTAAGTTGTTAGCCGACTGTACTAACGCGATGTAGCCTAATGCACTGATGTTACCTGCTAGCAAACAAGACAGTTTAAGTGAATGTTTTTCCATATCTCGTCTGTCTGTCTGTTAACGTTACCTTGACACTGTCAGATAAATTATCCAGCTAACACCTGGTATACAACGTGGGAATATGCATATTTCATTAGTTCATATAGCTAACCAGCTAATCGTTGGAAATTTGAATGAGCTATTAGCTAACTCGTCTGCTTTTCTTTTTTATTGTAAAGAAATAGACATTTGTAGGCAGCACATGGTGGGCGTTCCATACACACACAGAGCCAATCACTGGCATGCACACATTGACAACAGGAAAAGGTTTACTGGCGGGAATTTCGGTCGTCACTAGTTACTCCAGCCACAAAGTCATCATTATGGCTAAATTCCGACTATTTCTAAAATGTATCTTCTTAAAATCTAACTTTAACCCTAACCACACTGATAACCTTATGCCTAACATTAAATTAAAAACAAAAAGGACCTTTTTGTTTTTATAAATTTTTACGATATTGAACATTTTCACTTTGTGAATGTGGTAACTAGCTAGTGACAACGGAATTTCATTTCGCTGCTAATTCGAAACGTTAGTAGAAGCTGGCATGCTAGCTACTGGTGAAATTGTCCGACAAATACAAAAATAAACCGTTTTACTCGATAAAATAAAATTAGGACCTGCAAAGGTAGGTTCAACCAAAGTGGTGGTATTGTAGTGTCATCTGAAAGTTTGTTAAGCAACTTTTTTCACACGACTGGAAGCGCGATAGCTAACTAGCCTAACGTGAGGTAGTTAATGTTATCTTAAAGCCAATGATTAGTAGTGAACTGGCAGTGGTGTACCTAGCTAACTTTGTCAACGTTGTTATAATTTAACACCCTATTGAACATTGTGCAATACACTGCAAATCATATCAGAAAGTGTATGTATTTTACCTTGTAGACGTCCAACATGAGAGCTGACATAATGGAAAAGATAGTTTCGTTGTCTGATGGAGAGCGCATCCCTGAGCTGCAGCAGTACCTCTCATCCCTGACTGATGACCAGGTTACCAGTCAACACAAATTTTCCCAACACCCTACAACACAATTATGATAATGTATCTTGTAATACACATTATTCATTTGACCACATTTCAATAATGTATTAGTTGACACATTGTATTACTACTTTGTACCTATTGCATAGTACCCAGATCTGTTTGTGCCGTCTTGCCAACTGTCATTGTCATGCCATGTCAATTCCATAAGAAGTTTCCATAAGAGAGCAGAAACAGAGTGGCAACCAGGCTAAACTATTTACCCAACTCTTGAATAATCTCTGGGTGTTTTCCCTCTAGCTGACCACTGTTGTCACAAACAGTGCATTGAAGGGGAAGGACATTGGAGCCATGGTCAAATCCATATTCAAAGGTAACCATGTGTGATATACAAAACATTTCTTGACACTATGACCCAGGCCTTTGTCATTGTCTCATGGTATTTCCTTTGGATGCTTCTGCAATGTTGAAGTATGGTGTCTCAAAGTGTGTGTGTTCTCTCAGGCTCTCCGCCCAGTGCCCCAGAGGGAGCGAGTCGCAGGCTGCTCCTGTACCAGCACTGCATCCCCCTGTGTGAGTCTGGAGATCTCCAAACAGAGGTGGCATCAGACATCATTGGACTGCTGATGCTAGAGGTACAGTGATATTTCTTACAAAGGTTGTTTTGCGCGCGGCCATTAATTAGGCTACGCAGTTTCATAGGCAGATTTATTTATTCACAAACCGGAGCAGGGTTGTTTCTGCCATTTCTTTCATGTTTAAACTTAAGTCGTTTGGTATTGATAATTAGACTCATCTGTTCCAATAACCCTGTCCCTGTATTTTCTCATCCTAGACCCACAACCTGCCCGGCCCCTCCCTGGCACAGCTGGCGTCTCTCTTCGTTGATGCCATTAAGTTGGGTAAGATGGGCAGTGGCAAATCCCTGGAGCTCTTCCCCACAGTCCTCACTGCCCTGGCTGCCACTGAGGCTCTATCCTATGGCAAAGGTACAAAACCAAACTCAAAACCATGAATGCAGAAACCTGACCTTACAGAATTGTCTAAATCGTCTTCTATACCCTTATTTTCTACCCTGATATATCTACAGGTGAGCTCAGTGGGGAAGAGTACAAGAAGCAGCTCATCAACAGCCTCTGTTCCAGCAGGTAATAGGGGGGCGATTCCATGGTAACGGAATTGCGCAGAGATAAATAAAAAACATTGATTTAAAAGTTTAACAAACTATACAACTCCATGCACAAGGACTACTTTTAACAAGTTCACAGAAACGTTTACAAAAACACACTATACTCTGATTTTCTTTACTGTATTCTACTGTGTTGTTCAAACTGGTGAACCCAACTGTGGTTTGTGACTACTATGATTTCCCATTGTAGCCAATTCATTTGCAGAAATTCCATTACCGATGAAAAAATATTTTAAAAATTAAATTTTTGTAACGAGTTTTAATCACTTAATAATAACAAAATAATAACAAAATTGATATCAGTAAAAACACAAACTAATTGATAGGTTTACCTTCTCTCATGAGGGAGAGAAAATATCTTCGATAAGTGGGTTTTTGTTACCGGAATTAAGGCAAGGTTTCTTAAACTTACAGAAGGCAGAAACATTTATCCATCATTTAAATTTGTGTTGATGTTAGTTTTTGGGGATCATTATTTCAACATTGTTGTGATTTGATGTATTTCTTATACTTTTTAAGACCTAATTTTTTTTCTGGTAGACGTTTTCTGAGATCCCTTTTCCATCTGTTTGAGCAGAAATCAAAGCTTTTGCTTATTCCTAATATTTTGAAGGAAAAATGTATATATGCCAGCACATCCCAAACTCTGTCCTCGGGACCCCAAGGGGCGCACGTTTTGGTTTTTGCCCTAGCACTACACAGCTGATTCACATTATCAAAGCTTGTTGATTGGTTGAGTATTTGAATCAGCTGTGTAGTGCTAGGGCAAAAACCAAAACGTGCTCCCCTTGGGGTCCCGAGGACCGAGTTTGGGAAACCCAGATATATACCTTAATTTAATATATATATATATATATATATATATATTTGATATGCTCCCATGAATTTCACATGTTGCTGCTCATGGGTCCTTTTTCATGAAAATGACCAAGGCTAGGAATTGCCAGGGAACTCCCGATACGATATTATCACGATACTTAGGTACTGATACAATGTGTATTTAGATTCTCACGATTTTCTCTCTCTCTCTATATATATATATATATATTGCGTTTCAATACTGCTATTTTATTGCAATTAAATGTTTCTAACATACTGCTCACCATATGTCTGTTGCAGAGGGACAAGAGGGCGCTTTGAGAACACAAGTTTTGATCAGTCATTGAAATAAAAGTGCTGGAAGCAAATTCTCACTTTAAAAAGATGGAGAGCAAGCTATGCAGGTACAGCTGACTAGCGCAAAAATAATGTTGCGATATATTGGCAAAAGTAATATCCCGATATGTAACTCGATTAAAAAATATATATAATAATCCTATCACTAGCAGGTAAAGTCCTGGATTACACTGGAAATTACATTTAGAAAGCTCCCTCATGACATTGAGGGACACGCTTCTTCTAAGGGTTACCATACAAACAATTAATTCAGATCCTGACACCAGTCTTATAATGGCTTGTGTTTAAGGTGCTGTTATAATAGTCTCATATCAGCGCACTGTTAAGAGGGATATATGGATATATTTCACATAAGGATATTTGATGTAAACAGTTGGATGTACTTCAGGGAGCCATGGTTGCTTACTGATATGGCACACAGAGCTTATGGTCAATGCAACATAGATGTATTTGTTCTGTGTTTACAGATGGGACCCACAGTGTGTGATCCACTTGACCACTATGTTCAGGTAAACCTGAAAGAATTGGGCTTCACTTGGTTTCAATAGAAATGTTTGATGTTAGTTGATGAGTGCATTGGCACTAAGTTAATGAGTGCATCAACACCCCGCCTTAAACAATCTTCTCCAGGGATGTGCCCTTGGCACCAGAGGAGCTGCAGTTCCTGGTCGAGAAGGTCCTGAGGATGTTCCTCAAACTAGACCTGCAGGAGATCCCACCTTTGGTCTACCAGCTGCTGCTGCTGGCTGCTAAGGTGTGTGTGTCTGTTTGTATGTACAATGTCCTATATGTTTCCACATAGCTTGGTGAATGAACAACCTCTTGTGTTTGTGTTGTCTACCAGGGCTGTAAGAAACAGGTCCTGGAAGGAATCATCAGCTACTTTAAAGAGCAGGATCTTCGCCAGAAAGAGGAACAGAAAGATGGAGAGTGAGTGAGCATTATGACACCAATAATCCATAATGTCTAATTCAATGACAAGCTGTGTGTGAACTTCCTTGATGAGAAGACTCTACGATCTTTCTTTCTCTCTTTCACTCACTCACTCACTCACTCACACACACATACACACGCAGGACTATGGACGTGGAGGTTCAGTCCATTCCTCAGGACCAGCTGAGGCATGTGGAGGGCACAGCCATCCTGCACATAGTTTTTGCAGTGCGGCTTGACCAGGAGCTAGGGAGGGAGTTCCTGAAAAGTGTTAAGGTCCCAGATACTCTCTCACATACTCTCTCACCCACCCCTTAAATAGATTGACAGTAATGATAAAGAATGGGTGTTTTATTGGTGTGCTGTTCAAACTGCTTTTGGGGTGAGGCTTTAAATTGTCTATAAATTGAACATTGTTATTATCCAGATATTCAGGAATTTAGTCACCCGTATGTATGATGAATAATGTTCAGTATGGTGCTTAGACAGTATTGACTGTGTGTTTGGTCTCTGTCCTCTGCAGGGGTGCCAGGGGGAGCTCTGTCCGTTCAGCATTGCTCTGCTGCTCTCGGTGGCCAGGATTCAACGCTACGAGGAGCAGGTAGGAACCCAGACAACCTCCAATCACAAAAATAAAGAAAATGATCTTTCTCAATTCGTCTTTCCTATGTTCCTCGCATCTTCTCTTTGCATGCTTCTCAAAATGCATGGGAGGAGAAGATTTAGAGGGGAAGGAGCTTAAAACTACGTTTCCAATGAGGAGACTGTACGCAAGGAATTGAGGAAAGACCATTGGGGAAAGAGCCTCTCTGACCCTCCCTGTTCTACCCTTTACCCCCTCCCTCCCTGGTGGTATAGTTGTTTGATTTCTTGAAGGGGACGATCACTAAGGGCTTCAAGGATGAGCATCTGCAGCAGGGCTCCAAGTTCCTGCAGGACCTGCTGCCTCAGCGCTGCAGCCTTGCTCAGATGATCCTGGACACTGTCAAGAACAGGTCAGGGCTCGTATTCAGAAAGCAGTTTGGAGTAGGAGTGCTGATCTGGCATATAATCTTATTCATTATGATCTAAAAGGGAGAACTGATCCTTACTCCAGCATCATCTCATTCATATATCCTTATGTACATATTCTTTATCCCCTTACACTGTGTACAAGACAGTAGTTTTGGAATTGTTAGTTAGATTACTTGTTATTACTGCATTGTCGGAACTAGAAGCACAAGCATTTCGCTACACTCGCATTAACATCTGCTAACCATGTGTATGTGACAAATAAAATTTGATTTGATTTAGTGTGGTAACTAAGGACACCATCACTGACCTTTGACCCCTGCAGTGTGTTTGGCTGGGACCATGTGACCCAGGGGCTGGTCCAACTGGGTTTCATCCTTATGGACGCCTTTGGCCCCAAGGCAGGACCGTTCGGGAAGACTGCAACCGAAGGGGCCAACGCCACAGCCAAAACACCCACACAGCAGGCCTGTCGGCTGGGGGGACACATCCTCTTGGAGGGCTTCAAGGTACGGTGACTATGGCCTCCTCCCCTGGATCACTTAATGTAGACTGACGGTGATTAATGAATAGATTATATAACGAACAGGATCTGAAGTGACAGCCACGTGCTAATGTCATTATAGTGATTATGATCCATCTGTTAGTTCTCAGCTGAAGCACTATATCTGATTTGGGATGATTCTGATCCCCAGTTGCCTTTCAAAGAGATGATTTTATTAGGACTAACCTGGTTAAACCAGACCGAATATTTCGCTCAGTGAAACAATGGTGAGCGCATAATTCAGTCTGCTTTAACCAGGCTATAATATTAGAGTGCTGTAACAGGCAATGTATTTTGGAACACTGAATATTAAAGCAGCTCTCCTGTAAGATATCTCCTGTTCATCTGATATTTCAACTAGAGGTCGATCGATTATGATTTTTTTAACGCCGATACCGATACCTATTTATTGGAGGACCAAAAAAAGCAGATACCGATTAATTGTCCAATTTTTATTTTTTGTATTTAAAATTTGTAATAATGACATTTACAACAATACTGAATGAACACTTATTTTAACTTAATATAATACATCAATAAAAATCAATTTAGCCTCAAATAAATAATGAAACATGTTCAATTTGGTTTAAATAATGCAAAAACAAAGTGTTGGAGAAGTAAAAGTGCAATATGTGCCATGTAAAAAAAGCTAACGTTTGAGTTCCTTGCTCAGAACATGAGAACATATGAAAGTTGGTGGTTACTTTTAACATGAGACTTCAATATTCCAAGGTAAGAGGTTTTAGGTTATAGTTAATATAGTATTTATAGGACTATTTCTCTCTATAGGCACTATAGTATTGCCAGTGTAACAGTATAGCTTCCGTCCCTCTCCTCGCCCCTACCTGGGCTCAAACCAGGAACACATCGACAACAGCCACACTCGAAGCAGTATTACCCATCGCTCCACAAAAGCCGCGGACCTTGCAGAGCAAGGGGAACAACCACTCCAAGTCTCGGAGCGAGTGACGTTTGAAAAGCTGTTAGGTGGTGTTGGTAGGCAACAACATTTCCACCCCGCTGACCCTCAACACTGGGGCCCCACAAGGGTGCGTTCTGAGCCCTCTCCTGTACTCCCTGTTCACCCACGACTGCGTGGCCACGCACACCTCCAACTCAATCATCAAGTTTGCGGACGACACAACAGTGGTAGGCTTGATTACCAACAACGACGAGACGGCCTACAGGGAGGAGGTGAGGGCCCTCGGAGTGTGGTGTCAGGAAAATAACCTCACACTCAACATCAACAAAACTAAGGAGATGATTGTGGACTTCAGGAAACAGCAGAGGGAACACCCCCCTATCCACATCGATGGAACAGTAGTGGAGAGGGTAGTAAGTTTTAAGTTCCTCGGCGTACACATCACAGACAAACTGAATTGGTCCACCCACACAGACAGCATCGTGAAGAAGGCGCAGGAGGCTGAAGAAATTCGGCTTGTCACCTAAAACACTCACAAACTTCTACAGATGCACAATCGAGAGCATCCTGTTGGCCTGTATCACCGCCTGGTACCGCAACTGCTCCGCCCACAACCGTAAGGCTCTCCAGAGGGTAGTGAGGTCTGCACAACGCATCACCGGGGGCAAACTACCTGCCCTCCAGGACACCTACACCACCCGATGTCACAGGAAGGCCATAAAGATCATCAAGGACAACAACCACCCGAGCCACTGCCTGTTCACCCCGCTATCATCCAGAAGGCGAGGTCAGTACAGGTGCATCAAAGCTGGGACCGAGAGACTGAAAAACAGCTTCTATCTCAAGGCCATCAGACTGTTAAACAGCCACCACTAACATTGAGTGGCTGCTGCCAACACACTGACTCAACTCCAGCCACTTTAATAATGGGAATTGATGGACAATGATGTAAAATATATCACTAGCCACTTTAAACAATGCTACCTAATATAATGTTACATACCCTACATTATTCATCTCATATGTATATGTATATACTGTACTCTATATCATCTACTGCATCTTTATGTAATACATGTATCACTAGCCACTTTAACTATGCCACTTTGTTTACATACTCATCTCATATGTATATACTGCACTCAATACCATCTACTGTATCTTGCCTATGCCGCTCTGTACCATCACTCATTCATATATCTTTATGTACATATTCTTTATCCCCTTACACTTGTGTCTATAAGGTAGTAGTTTTGGAATTGTTAGCTAAATTACTTGTTGGTTATTACTGCATTGTCGGAACTAGAAGCACAAGCATTTCGCTACACTCGCATTAACATCTGCTAACCATGTGTATGTGACAAATAAAATTTGATTTGATTTGATTTAGCGCGCACCCCGCTAACTAGCTAGCCATTTCACATCAGTTACACCAGCCATTAGGCTGATAGGCTTGAAGTCATAAACAGCGCTGTGCTTGCGAAGAGCTGCTGGCAAAACGCACGAAAGTGCTGTTTGAATGAATGCTTACGAGCCTGCTGCTGCCTACCATCGCTCAGTCAGACTGCTCTATCAAATCATAGACTTAATAATATAATAACACACAGAAATACGAGCCTTTGGTCATTAATATGGTCGAATCCGGAAACTATCATTTCGAAAACAAAACGTTTATTATTTCAGTGAAATACGGAACCATTCTGTATTTTATCTAACGGGTGGCATCCATCAGTCTAAATATTCTTGTTACATTGCACAACCTTCAATGTTATGTCATAATTACGTAAAATTCTGGCAAATTAGTTTGCAGTGAGACAGGCTCCCCAAGCTGTTGCATATACCCTGAATCTGCGTGCAATGAACGCTAGAAAAGTGACACATTCATCTGGTTAATATTGCCTGCTAATCTGGATTTCTTTTAGCTAAATATGCAGGTTTAAAAATATATACTTCTGTGTATTGATTTTAAGAAAGGCATTGGTGTTTATGGTTAGGTACAGTCGTCCAACGATTGTGCTTTTTTCGCAAATACGCTTTTGTTAAATCATCCCCCAGCGTTGCATCAATTATATGCAACGCAGGACACGCTAGAGAAACTAGTAATATCATCAACCATGTGTAGTTATAACTATTGATTATGATTGATTGATTGTTTTTTATAAGATAAGTTTAATGCTAGCTAGCAACTTACCTTGGCTTCTACTGCATTCACGTAACAGGCAGGCTCCTCTTGGAGGGCAATGAGAGGCAGGTGGTTAGAGCGTTGGACTTGTTAACTGTAAGGTTGCAAGATTGTGGATCCCCCGAGCTGACAAGGTGAAAATCTGTTGTTCTGCCCCTGAACAAGGCAGTTAACCCACCGTTCCTAGGCCGTAATTGAAAATAAGAATGTGTACCTTAAATAAAGGTATAAAAATATATATATAAAAAAATTGGTGCCCAAAAATACAGATTTCCGATTGTTATGAATTAATTAATTGGCCATACCGATTAATCGGTCGACCTCTAATTTCAACCACTTTCTTTGGTTTATTTAAACAGATGCATGAGCCAATCAGGGGTGAGATTCTGGAGCAAGTCCTGAACCGATTGGTCACCAAAACGGCCTCCCCTGTCACTCATTTCATAGGTAAATATACTTATCTTGTTCTCCTTGCGCTCTGATGGGATAGTTGTATTTTTTTGCTTGTTGCTATTTGGCATTGGACCTTTTGCGTACACATGTCCAATCCTCTCCGATCTCCACGTGTCCAGACGGTTGGGGCTAGGGATTGTTTCTGGATGTTGTCTGATTTCTCTCTCTCATCTTCATCATCAGATCTCCTCTCGGACATTGTGGTCTCGGCTCCCATGATCCTTCTGGAGTCATCATCCAAGGTGACAGAGACGTTTGATCACCTGTCTTACCTGCCACTGGCCACTGTGCAGGGGCTACTCAAGGCTGTCCAGGTAACACACACACACACACACACACACCAGGCCCAGTGCAGGGGCTGCTTGTGTGATCTCTCTCTCTCTGTGGTGTCCCCAGCCTCTGCTGAAGGTCAGTATGTCCATGAAGGATGCTCTGATTCTCGTTCTGAGGAAGGCCATGTTCTCCAGGTAAGTTCCCCCTCCCTCTGTCCTAACCAGACATAGCTCTGATCAGAGATGGGGCCGTATGTATCAAGTGTCTCAGAGTAGGAGTATTAATCTAGGATCAGGTCACCCCTGTCCATGTTGTCTCCTTCATTGTGATGTAAAAAACCAAACCGATCCTAAATCAGCAATCCTGCTCTGAGACACTTGATTCATACAGCCCCTGGGCTCATACTCAATTAATCTTTCCTGTCATTTGACCCCCTGCAGCCAGTTGGATGGGAGGAAGTCTGCGGTGACGGGCTTCCTGCTGCTGCTGAAGAACTTCCGGGTCCTGGGTAGCATGGCGTCCAGCCAAGCCAGCCAGGCCATCTCCTCCAGCCAGGTGTGTGTGTCTCGGTCTGTCTGATATTAGTGTCTTGATATCAGTACCACCACTCATAGTGACTGAGTGCACACTGAGTGTACCCCTGCACTTTCGTTCATGTATTCAAGCCATTATGAGGGAATTTCTATTGGTCCATTCATTTGTGACGTGTCCTGTGCCCAGGTCCAGGTGGACGTTCACTCCCGCTACAACTCTGCTGCCAACGAGGCCTTCTGCCTGGAGATCCTCAGCAGCCTGCGCCGATGTCTGGGCCAGCAGGCCGATGTACGACTCATGCTCTACGAGGTCGGAACCGCCACACCACAACATCTAGCCTGGTCCCAGATCTGTTCGTACCAATGACCATTACAAGACAGTGACCATAGGTGTTCACAAAACAGCACAAAAAATATTTGGGATGAAGCTACACAATGCCAGCTTTGGCTGATAAGTGTTATAAGACTGAATGTACAGTACTTACACTGTATATACAAAAGTATGACACCCCTTCAAATTAGTGGATTCTGCTATTTTAGCCACACCGTTGCTGACAGGTGTATAAAATCGACAGCCATGCAATCTCCATATACAAACATTATTTATGTCTGTAATAAAGCCCTTTTGTGTAAAAAAAAACGTATTCTGATTGGCTGGGCCTGGCTCCCCAGTCGCTGCACCCATGCCAATTCATGTCAAATCCATAGATTAGGGCATAATGAATTATTTCAATTGACTGATTTCCTTCTATGAACTGTAACTCAGTAAAATCTTTGACATTTTTGCATTTATATTTTTCAGTATACATATTATATTCTAACACAAGGTTGTCATGTGTGCCTTATTTGTAGGGTTTCCATGATGTCCTCCGCCGCAACTCTCAACTAGCAAGCTCCATCATGCAGACCCTGCTCTCGCAGGTGTGTGTGATATCTTAAGGTGTAATTGCATGTGGTATACTGCACTGTGATTTGACGCGTGTGTTCTGTCTAGGTGAGGCGGTACTATGAGCCAGAGCAGGACCTTCTGCCCCCAGTGAAGCTGGAGTTATGCATCGGTGCTCAAGGAGACCAAGTCTTCCTCCAGGAGCCTCTGGTATTAACTTTTACCTATTGTGTCACGTGCTCGTGTGTGCGTGAGTGCGTGTGTGCAGAAGTGGCCCAACTAGTGAGCAGCACTCTACTCTACTGCTTTTCTCTCCCTTGTCTGGCATGCTTGTATGTGTGTGGCGTAGGTCCACAAGAACATCAAGACATAGATTCTTCCTGTTCCTCTCAGGCCCATCTGTTGAGTTGCACAGTCCACTGCCTGCTGTGGTACCAGGGCATGCGCCGTTCAGCCCGGCCCAACGCAGGCGGGAGTGACGATGATGATGATGATGAAGAGGAAGGGGGATTTCAGGACGAGCTGCAGAGCATCCTGGAGAGCATCACGCGCCGGATGATCAAGTGTGAATTGGAGGACTTTGAGCTGGTGTGTATCAGAGTAGTGACTTTCATAGAACAGTCTGTGAAGCACCTTAAATATACTTTGTATCCATCATTTACTCAAGTGTTTCCATTATTTGGCAGTTACCTGTATATACAGGTAGGAGCAAATCCAGGGCTCTACGCTGACCTATTTTACAAGGACCATGTGTCAATTGAAAAATGTAGGTGTACACAAAGAAATGTAGGAGCACAATGAAAAATATTTGAGGTAATAAAGCTAACATTCAGATTTTTTTTAGGCTCACTGATGCTCCCAAATTTAATGTCCAGGTCGCACAGCAAAATATTTAGGTGTGTATGCGAGTAGAGCCCTGAGATCCGCATATTATATTACAGCAGGTCACATACAGAAAGTCCTGTTTGGTCCACACGCGTCGCAGTATGCCATCTGTACTGTTAGGTTCTCATTTTTCAGAGTAAATAACCCACGGACACTGGAGAAGCTTTAACCAAGTTTAATTATTCCCAAAGGTTCTGTACAGCTGAAATCAGACAGCAAAACATTTCAGATATCACAGTTTATATGTATCCTACTTAAGACACTCCTCCTCCTTACAGTTTATGGCTCCACAGGAAAGAAGGTAACCAGATACTAATCCTGATTACTCCCTTAAGGGGAACTGACCTCACCTCCTGATCTCATCCCCTCCTTCACCAAATCCACAGATATCCATCTGTCTTCCCTATATCAACACATCACTCTCCTCTCCTCCATCAAACACATTCCAAAGCCTTCTGTCTTTCTTCAGAAAACCATTAACTTGTAACACAACAGCCAGTCTCTTTCATTTCCTAACATTCATTTACTACCTCAATTATCAAAGTTTAGCCGATTCCAACAGTATCATTACAAGTCTTTTTTGGGCCTTTTTTCAACCTTCTCTCAAATAAACATTTAAAGATATGTAGTTATGTTTAGTTTATCTTAAGGAGTACTGTAGTAATATCTAAGGTTGTGGTTAATGGTAGTGTAATCTGTGGTTAAGGTCAACTCTAATAAAATCTTACAGGGGAGAAAAGCGGAATGCTTTTGATTGGTAGAATGAACAGCAGTAGAGTACTGTATTTTATTAGTGGTGCTGGCAGCGACGCTGCAAGCAAGCAAACCTATTATTTCTGATGGAATTATTTATTTTGCAATGTCTCATTGCCCGATTGGTTAAAAAGTATACTTTGGCTATATCAACACCGCTACTCTCAGACACCAAAAAACGTCACCAATTGGTTTAAGTTTAAGGCTCAGCCCCTTCGCCCCTTTTGACGTACAACCACAAAACTTGGTATAGCGTTGATTCTCGTCATAAGGACCACATTTTCCTCAAGGACCCATAAGGCATCTTTATAAAAAAACACATTTGTGTCCAATTAAACCATAATAACTTAACTTCTCTTCGCTCTATCAACTTGAAACTTGCACATAGTGTTTTGAATTGTACGTGTACACGAGGGAGGATATATAAATCTTCCTTATTTAACCTTTATCAATACAGGTAAGTCAATTAATAAACATTTGTATTTACAATGATGGCTTGTCCAGTGGCAGAGATTACATCAACAGTACACTGTGACTGAAGTGATGTTATCTCTGTGCAAACCCCCCTCTAGGATAAGTCAGCTGAATTCTCCCTGTCCAGTGTGGGGGTGAAGAACAGCATCTATGCCGTGCTGGTGATGGGAGTGTACGAGGTGCTCATCGAATACAACTTCACCAAGGCCAACTACAGGTAACCTGAAGAAGTCTGGCTCACTGGATCTGTGGGAGAAGCTACTGTATCAGTGTTTTGAATAATGAACTTGTGTGCTCAGATGCTTAAATCAATGTTTAGAAATTAGGAATGTTTTTTCGGATACTCCGTCCCCGTGAAGTAAAAGAGTGGGAAACGTGCTGAATAGGATTTGTATTTATTTCAATGTGTCAAGCAACAAAACTCTTGAGGATATGTAGGACTGGGATGGATAATATGCTACATTGTGAGACAGTGAGTGAATTTGTCTTTTACTATGACAATGTGTGTGTTGCAGTAAGAGTCTTTTCGAGGAACTCCTGGAGCTGTTTAGTCGCTATAACAAGCTGTCTGAGATCCTGAAGGAGAAGTCTGGAAAGGGCAAGAGCAGCAAGAGCCCCCGAAGCCTGCTGTCTATGGGCTTTGTGTCAACACTGCTCACTGCACTCTTCAGGTGTGTGTGTATGGGGGAATGTATTTCCTGTCAAGGCTGCATAGACAAGTGCCACATTTTAGTTCAAAGTCATACAGTACCTGAAAGTGTGTGTGTTCTTCCAGAGACAGCGCTCAGAGCAGAGAGGAGGCTCTGTTGGTGCTGCGATCTAGTGGGGACTTCCTGCGTTACGCTGTGAACGTGGCTCTGCAAAAGATTACACAGTTGGAGGAAACTGGACACACTGACGGTCCAGACGGACAGAACACAGACAAGACCTTCCACCACCTCTGTGACATCACTAGGTCAGATTTTATCTGAGAGATCAGCAGGTTATATTCTCTGTGACACCACCTAGTAAGATTCTCTATGACATCGCTTGGTTAGGTTCTCTATGACATCAACTGGTCATATTCTCTGTGACCTCAACTGGTTTATTCCGCCTCCTCCCCCAGTGTCTTGATGTGGCGGTACACCAACATCCCGTGTGCAGTGGAGGATGCTGGGAAGAAGGAGAAGCGTTGCAGTGTGTCCCTGCTGTGTCTGGAGGGCTTGCTGAGGATCTTCAGCACCGGGCAGCAGCGCTACCCAGCCAGGGTGGCCCAGCTCCTTTCTGCCATCGGTGGGACACACACAAACTGCTCTCATTCTCAATGCGTCACACCAAGGGGTCTTCTGTAAAGCTCAAATCCTGAAATGAGATAGTTGAAACTTTAAAGTATCTTTCAAATAATCTATTGATATCAATGCAAAACCACAGTGGATATCCCATTGAGATACAGAATATTTTTTATAAGGGAGAGCTGCCCAAGATGTCTCCAGTTTAAAAACGCATGATCATACATTCGGAACAGACACAATGAAGCAAGTTTGAGACCACAATACTAAAATCCCCAGACAGCTCTCATTCACAATGCTTTCAGAACAGGGCAGGGAGTTTCCTTAAAGTCCAAGTCTTGACTCCACACACTTTGAACTACCAAACAGAACTGTTCATTCACACCCGTCAATTGAATGAATTAAATAAGTTCTTGTGAATGGCTTCCTCGTCAAAGTCGGTTCCTGTAGATATGATTTTGTGAGTAACAGATGTCTTGTCCGTAACAGTTTGTAAAAACATATAATGTGGTGGTTTCCTTTCAGATCTCTCTGTGGAGGAAGGGAGTGATCACGGGCCAGGGAATGCCAGCGTCACAGAGAAGATTGCTTTCTACATTCGCCAGTTCCAGGTGTGACTGAAGTGTGAAAGTGTACAGGATGTGACCTTGGATAGATTCTAGATCATTCTGTTCAAATCAAATGTTATTTGTCACATGTGCCGAATACAACAGCTGTAGACTTTACAGTGAAATGCTTACTCACAAGCCCTTAACCAGCAATGCATATTTAAGAAAAATACCTAAAAATAAATGAAATTAACAAATAATTAAAGAGCAGCAGTAAAATACAGAGTACAGAGTCAATGTGAGGGGGCACCGGTTAGTCACGGTAATTGAGGTAATATGTAGGTAGAGTTATTTCAGTGACTATGCATAGATAATAACAGAGAGTAACAGCAGTGTAAAGTGTGTGTGGGGGGGGCAATGCAAATAGTCTGGGTAGCCTTTTGATTAGATGTTCAGGAGTCTTATGGCTTAGGGGTAGAAGCTGTTTAGAAGCCTCTTGGAACTAGACTTGGTGCTTCGATACTGCTTGCCGTGCGGTAGCAGAGAGAACAGTCTATGACTAGGGTGGCTGGAGTCTTTGACAATTTTTAGGGCCTTCCTCTGACACCGCCTGGTATAGAGGTCCTGGATGGCAGGAAGTTTGGCCCCAGCTATGTACTGGACCAAACAAACTACCCTCTAGTGCCTTGCGGTCGGAGGCCGAGCTA
Organism: Oncorhynchus mykiss; assembly: GCF_057628025.1. Lineage (NCBI taxonomy): Eukaryota > Metazoa > Chordata > Actinopteri > Salmoniformes > Salmonidae > Oncorhynchus > Oncorhynchus mykiss. Next base: position 81,498,823 of record NC_143023.1, on the reverse strand, counting down.
TTGCTATTCCAGGCAGTGATGTAACTTGTCAGGATGCTTTCCATGGTGCAGCTGTAAAACCTTTTAGGACCCATGCCAAATATTTTCAGTCTCCTGAGGGGGAATAGGTTTTGTCATGCCCTCTTCACAAATCTCTTGGTGTGCTTGGGCCATGTTAGTTTGTTGGTGATGTGGACGCCAAGGAACTTGAAGCTCTCAACCTGCTCCACTACAGCCTCGTCGATGAGAATGGGGGCGTGCTCGGTCCTCCTTTTCCTGTAGTCCACAATCATCTCCTTTGTCTTGATCATGTCGAGGGAGAGGTTTTTGTCCTTGCACCACAGGTCTCAGAATAATTCCTGACAGGTCTCTGAACTCCTCCCTATAGACTGTCTCGTTGTTGTCGGTGATCAGGCCCACCACTGTTGTCATCAGCTAACTTAATGATGGTGTTGGAGTCGTGCTTGACCATGCAGTCATGAGTGAACAGGGAGTACAGGAGGGGACTGAGCACACACCCCTGAGGGGCCCCCGTGTTGAGGATCAGCGTGGCGGATGTGTTGCCACCTGCCCTTACCACCTGGGGGCAGCCTGTCAAGAATTCCAAGATCAGCGAAGTTCTGTTCAGCAATGGGAAGGATGCGCACACACAGCCAACATCAGCTGGTGAGCGCAAGCAATGAGTGTGGGCAGAAAGGCTTCGCTCCAGATCTGATTATACACATCGAGCAGGTCTTGCTTCCCCGCAGCTAACCGGTAACCACCAGCCACTACCCTTTGCCTGGTTAAGAAACACAAGCTGCTTTTTGAAATTTAAAAACAATAGCAGCATTGAGTTTAATAGTTAACAACAGTCGAGCTCTGTTTTTCTCTCCCTTGAGTTTAGAAAAGTAGGCTGTCTTTGCATTTGTAGTCTCACTCAACCCTCCCACTTTCCCCACTGCATTTCATAGCCAGGTTACGTAGCCAAGTCTCTCTCTTTTACCCAGAAAATGGCTTGAGAGATTAACGCACAAAATAAATTACCCATAATAGTGGTGCTACGTTCTTTTTATTTCTATTGTGCATTGGTGGGCCGCATTTTATATTCATAAAGCATATCGCGGACCGTTCTAAAACTAGGCTACTTGTGGACCGGACTGTTGACCATTTGTTAGGCTACACCTTGTTCAGTCATGTTACTCCATTAGCTAGCTATAGCTAACAACCTGGGGTGCGTTCAGCAGTTTTGGAACGTTCAGATGGAAGTATGCTATGTAGAACAAACATGATGAATAAGACATGATGAATAAGGAATAACGTTTTCTCTATTCATGGCATTTCTATCTCCAAAGTTCAAGAACGTGGCACAGAAAGAACTTGGACTTGGACTCTGACTTGAGCACAGGGGACTTCGGACTCGATTCGAACTTGGTTTAGTGACTTGACTACATCACTGGGCGAAACAGTCATTAGCTCCCATTCTACTTCTGGACATCAATGTGTCTGCAGCGTCTGTGGAACATTGATTACAATGGCAATGACACGACCGACTGACGGAGGTGCAACTCATACTACTTTGACAATACTTTCTTTGTGGCACCATCTGGTGATTTTGCTTCTGTCTCTCTGGCGTGTGTCTGTTTGTTTTGTATGTAATGTGCAATATCTATGTAGGCTAAATTAGACATTTACATGGCCAGATAAGTATTATATGTTCCTATATATTTTTGTAATATTTCTGCTGTTGGGAAGAGAATAGGATGTAATGCATACAAATATGTTGGTAGGACAAGAGTATGTACAGTACCAGTCAAAGGTTTGGACACACTTATTCATTCCATGGTTTTTATTTATTTGTACCATTTTCTACTTAATAGGATAATAGTGAATACATAAAAACTATGAAATTACACTTGGTCTTTTACCAAATAGGGCTATCTTCTGTATACCACCCCTACCTTGTCACAACACAACTGATTGGCTCCACAAATTAACTTTTAACAAGGCACACCTGTTAATTTAAATGCCTTCCAGGTGACTACCTCTTGAAGCTGGTTGACAGAATGCCAAGAGTTTGCAAATATATTTTGATTTGTTCACACTATTTTATACTTTATAGGATAATAGTGAATACATCAAAACTATGAAATTACACATATGGAATAAGGTAGTAACCAAAAAAGTGTTGAACAAATCGAAATATATTTTATATTTGAGATTCTACAAAGTAGCCACCTTTTGCCTTGATGACAGCTTTGCAAACTCTTGGCATTCTGTCAACCAGCTTCAAGAGGTAGTCACCTGGAAGGCATTTAAATGAACAGGTGTGCCTTGTTAAAAGTTAATTTTTGGAGCCAATCAGTTGTGTTGTGACAAGTTAGGGGTGGTATACAGAAGAAAGCCCTATTTGGTAAAATACCAAGTCCATATTATGGCAAGAACAGCTCAAATAAGCAAAGAGAAACGACAGTCCATCATTACTTTAGACAAGAAGGTTAGTCAAAGTTTCTTCAAGTGCAGTCACAAAAACCATCAAGCACAATGTTGAAACTGGCTCTCATGAGGATCGCCATGAGGACTGCCATTAGAGTTACCAGCCTCTGAAATTGCAGCCCAAATAAATGCTTCACAAGAGTTCAAGTAATCTCAACATCAACTATTCAGAGGACACTGTGTGATTCAGGCCTTCATGGTCAAACTGCTGCAAAGAAACCACTACTAAAGGACACCAATAAGAAGAAGAGACTTCCTTGGGCCAAGAAACACAAGCAATGGACATTAGACCGGTGGAAATCTGTCCTTTGTTCTGATGAGTCCAAATTTGAGATTTTTGGTTACAACCCCTGTGTCTTTGTGAAACACAGAATAGGTGAACGGATGATTTCCGGGTGTGGTTCCCACAATGAAGCTTAGAGGAGGTAGTGTGATGGTGTGGGGGTGCTTTGCTGGTGACACTGATTTATTTAGAATTCAAGGCACACTTAACCAGCATGGCTACCACAGCATTCTGCAGCTATACGCCATCCAATCTGGTTTGCACTATCATTCGTTTTTCAACAGGACAATGAACCAACACCTCCAGGCTGTGTAAGGTCAATTTGACCAAGAAGGAGAGTGATGGAGTGTTGCATCAGATGAGCTGGCCTCCACAATCAACCGACATCAACCCAATTGAGATGGTTTGGGATGAGTTGGACTGCAGAGTATAGGAAAACCAGCCAAGTTGGAGCCACCAACAAGTGCTCAGCACATGTGGGAACTCCTTCAAGACTGTTGGAAAAGCATTCCAGGTGAAGCTGATTGAGAGAATGCCAAGATTGTGCAAAGCTGTCATCAAGGCAAAGAGTGGCTACTTTGAAGAATGTCAAATATAAAATATATTTTGATTTCACACTTTTTTTGGTTACATGATTTCATGTAATTTCATAATTTTGATGTCTTCACTATTATTCTACAATGTAGAAAATAGTACAAATAAAGAAAATACCTTGAATGAGTAGGTGTCCACACTTTTGACTGGTACTGTATGTTTGTGCACATGGAAGTCAGTGATTTTAATGAGGCAATGCAAAATGTGATGTGACTAAAATGAAAAGGCATTTGCAAAAATTATTAAGACTAGGCTAAATCTAAAAGAAAAAATCAAAATTAACGCTGTTGCCCTGTCCATCCACAGAGGGCACTGTTTACCCAGCTGAGTGGAGGGGAGGAGGACTTCAGCAGCAAGGAGGCTCAGATCCTGGTAAACATCCTGAGTGTGCTCTCACGCCAGCTAGAACCCTCCTCCCAGCAGGTAGGCAACCTCCCAAGTGCACTTCATAGAGCCAGTGAGGACTCAGATGAGTGGGCTAGGCCTCCTGCTCACTCTCACCCCTCTCGCTCTCTCTCTCCCAGTTTGTTCAAATGATCACATGGACAGTGAAAATCTGCAAGGAGACCAGCTTTGGTGAGTAAATGGCAACAGTCAAGGTAAAGTGTTGCAGTTTTGAACCCTAGGCCCAAGGCTGCATGATATGGGCAAATAATCAAATTGCTTTAATTATTTTTTGCCAACTATTGCGATTGTGATTTTACTTGTGATTTAGATTAAAACCCTTTGGTGAATTGTTGGAACCATAGAAATAAAACATGTATTCCGATTCTATGGCTGGTGTTGTTTGGCATTACAACTAATGAAAATGCCAGGTACAGTAGACGTTGTAGGAATGAAAGTGTTGGTCAGAGTTTCCTAGGGGACCCTTATTAGGTTAGAATGTTACTCTCATGGCATGAGATATTGCACATATCAATAGTGCAATTTTGATTAAAATTAAATTAATTGATTATAAAACACTGCAGATTGAACAGGTCTGAACTGACACAATGGAGCCATTTGAATTCTGTCACAACATACGCAAGAGCTTTTGTTCCTAAGAATCAGTTTGGCATTAATGCTGCTAAGAGTTCTGCATTTAGTAGAACGGGAAGTGGTTATGTCTCTTTTTCCTTTCTTTTCCTCATTCACTCCCTCCCTCTTTATTTCTCTTACTCCCTCCCTCAATCTTTCGCTCGCTCACTCACTCCCTCTCTCTGGCTTTCTTTTCCTCCCTCCCTCCAGAGGACATAGCGTTCAGTAAAGGCCTGCTCTCCCTGCTCTTCAGTCTGCACGTGCTCTACAAGAGTCCCGTCAGTCTGTTGTGGGAGCTTTGTCAAGACATACACAGTCAGCTGGGAGACATCGACCAGGTACCGACTGCTACAGACCGCACTGTATCTCCAGGCAATCTCACTGACAACAGCCTTCAGACGGTCACAGTATTTGACCCGAAACAAGAAATCATTATGATCAGAGAGAAAATGTCAGCGCTCTTTTTGCCTTTACTGCAGTGTCGGGGTCAATTTCAATTCCGTTAATTCAGGAATTAAACTGAAATTCAATTTCTTCCTGAATTGAAGTGGAATTGACCCCAATCCTGTTTTACTGTAGCCATACTGTTGTGGTTTAATTATACAATAACAGGATTTGGAAGTGGAGAAGCAGTCTCACTTTGCCATCGTCAACATGAAGACCGCCTCGCCGACAACAGTGAGTGGCGCTTACCTACCTGCATTTTAAATGCAAAGTGTTATTGTGTCTCACCCTTCCTACCTAATTGACCCTTACCCCTAGGCACGTGTAGATCTAAAAGTAAATTCTTGGTGTTAACTTCACAGTTATGTCCATTTAGCTTTTGGAATGCTCGGCAGGATTTTAGACAGATTATACCTATCCCATCCTTCAAGATCTACAAGACTTACCTTAAGCACGTTTCTCACACTGGCTTTAGCCACGGAGGGAACAGGGCCCTCGGGGGGGGTCTGCATTGCGTGACAAATTCCCATGATTTGTGGATCTGTTCGGACCAAACACCTAGCGCGACAGCTAAAATGGATTTGAAAAAGTTTGATTTCAGTTAATAAGGGAAAGTATTTAACAAAATAACTATATGATGGCCTTCACTAATCTGTAACTATTTATATATAGTGCATTCAGAAAGTATTCAGACCCCTTGACTTTTTCCACATTTTGTTACGTTACAGCCTTATTCATTTTTTTCCTCATCAAATCTACCCAAAATACCCCATAACGACAACGCAAAAACAGGTTTTTAGAAATTTGTGCAAATGTATTAAACATAAATGGCAATATCACATTTCCGTAAGTATTCAGACCCTTTACTCAGTACTTTGTTGAAGCAACTTTGGGTTCTTGGTCACCCCCCAGACCAAGGCCCTTCTCCCCCAATTTCTCAGTTTGGCCGGGCAGCCAGCGCTAGGTAGAGTCTTGATGGTTTCAAACTTCTTCCATTTAAGAATGATGGAGGTCACTGTTTTCTTGGGGACCTTCAATGCTGCAGACATTTTTTGATACCCTTCCCCAGATCTGTGTCTCAGCACAAACCTGTCTCGGAACTCTACGGACAATTCCTTTGACCTCATGTTTGTTTTTTGCTCTGACAACTGTGGGACCTTTTATAGACAAGTGTGTGCCTTTCCAAATCATGTCCAATCAGTTGAATTTAACAAAGGTGAACTCCAATCAAGTTGTAGAAACATCTCTCAAGGATGATCAATGGGAACAGGATGCACCCGAGCTCAATTTCAAGTCTCATAGCAAAAGGTCTGAATACTTATGTAAATAAGGTGTCTGTTTTTTTAATATATTTTCAGAAATCTCTAAAAAAAACAGTTTTTGCTTTGTCATTATGGGGTATTGTGTGTAGATTGATGAAGAAAATTGTATTTTAGCCATTTTAGATTTAGACTGTAACGTAACAACGTGGAAAAGGTGAAGGGGTCTGAATACTTTCACAATGCACTGTATAATAGACATTTCGGTACATTTGTGGACAAAATTCTTACTTAACCTTTGTCCTATTTCTCTTCTTTCAGCTCCTGGTGCTGTCTCAGGTGGGGAAAGTATTGGATGAGGTGGACTGGCTGATCACCAAGAAGAAAGGCCAGTTGGTCCCTGACAGGCTCAGCTCTGGTACGGTACACACACCGCATGACTAGTCCTCAACTGGGAAGGATGAGTAGCAGGGGAGAGGATATGTGCAACCTGTGTGTGAATGTGGTAGTTGCCCTATTTTGTCTTTCTGTCCGTCCCCGTCCTGTCTGCACACACACACATGCACCATCTTTGTCCTTCATCTTCATGTGTGTGTTTCCAGGTGATGCCACCCAGGCTGCGGGCCAGCAGGACCCAGTGGAGAAGGCGCTGACGCTGCAGCTGGGGACTCTCCTGACGGCCCTGAACGAGCTGGTCCAGACCGCCCTGCCATCTGGAGTCTGCACCAACACACTGCTGGGAGAGCTGAGCCGTACATACACCATCCTCACCACTCTGGTCAAATATGTAAGTGTGACTTAACTATACTTAACTATACCCACATCCACCATGCTCACCACCCTGGTCTGACTTAACTGTTAAGTTCATGTTTTAAGTATCCCTATATTTCTGTTATTACGGGACTATCACTCTGTTATTAGTGCGCCTGCGCAGCAGTCTCGTTGTCGATGAACCTGGCCTGAGTGCAATGGCAACTATGTAGTTTGCTAATACGGTATAGTAAACGTTGTTAAACTGGAACCTTGTCGTTGTGTCATTTCGAGTTAACATTTACTATACCTACATACACCATCCTCACCACCCTGGTCAAATATGTAAGTCTGACTTCACTATACCTACCTACTATATTCCCTCTAAAATGAATTACCCACTTATCTTTTCCTTTGCAGTATATCCAACTGTGCTCAGGCCAACAGGGCCTGCTTCCAGCACGTGTGGAGAAGCTGGTGAGTCTGCAACATTGTCCCAATGTACATTACTGTTTTACCTGTCATATGAGCCCCAGGTGTGCGTGTGTCCACTAAAATCTCTAATACCCCTGTATTTCCAGGTCAAACTGTCCGGCTCTCACCTGACTCCACAGTGCTACTCCTTCATCACCTACGTGCAGGTATAGCCTCGTGTTGACGTAATCTAGCCTCCCCATCAGCCATTGTCTGCCAGCAGGTGGCATCATTTGTTTCTGTCCTCGACATTTGACAGTATGGGCCAGATTTACTAAGTGTCTGCACTTGTTTTTTTCAGCAAGGGATAGACTTTCACCCGGTGCAAATGCTAATTAAACATTTCTTGTTGACACTGTCCTCTAGCTAGGAGGCCTTTGTTGTTATGACCTTTGAGATGTGTGTTTTCCTGCAGAGTGGTGAGCTGGCCGGTGGAGGTGCAGATGATAAAAAGAAGAAGAAAAAGGAGGGGGAGGCCACTGCTACAGCATCAGTAAGAGTTTCTGTTAGACCTTTTATTTACAACCACTTCAACTGATCTTCGGAGCCTTGGTCTAACTAAAACCATGTGTGCTGTTCTCCCATTCTCAAGGCCAAACTCCTACGTGAGACCAAGGCCATTCCCAACCTGATCTACAGTATAGAACAGTATGAGAAATACCTCATCACCCTCTCCAAGAAATCAAAGGTATGTAAGGGAGTGGTTTGGGATGGGAGATTGTCTCACATTGAATTGATGAGTGTAGCTGCTTGTAACCAGACAAATCAAGATCTGGAATGGAGGACACAATTAGAAGATATAGAGCCGTATGGGCGCTTCTCAGTAACAGACCAATCTCCAGAACTAACCAAAGCACAGCATTATTGTAACTACAGTGAGAAACAGGTGTCTGGGTGTTATTGTTGTGTAGGTGAACCTGATGCAGTACATGAAACTGAGCACGTCCAGAGATTTCCGCATCAACGCAGCCACTCTGGAGGCAGCGCTGCAGGAGCACGACAACAGTCAGCAAGTGAGCATCAACCATACCACTGACACATACTGTATAGATGACGGCGATCTAAAACTTTTGATTTAGTCTCCTATTCACTCAGCCCCAACATGACTTGTCACACCAAATTCACTAATGCTTAATTAGTCCTGTCCATACTCCCGCATTCCTCACATCTACTGCTATCGCCCACATTCAAAAGTTAGAACTCGTTTTTGTGTGTTTCCCAGACCCAATGGTCTGAGCTGAAGTAATTCATTTCGTCAGTGTCTGACACCACATATCCAAGTGCGTTTTGAGGAGGATACATGTGTAAGTGCTGGTTTGTCTCTCCTCTCGCTTTAGACCATAGCCTCCCAGGAGCCAGAGCAGAGCCAGGAGCCCAAGAAGAAGAGGAAGAAGCAGTAATGGAAATCAATAATACCCTGGCCCTTCTAAACCTCTCAGTACACTCCTCTCTTAACCAGTCTGGAGTTGCCCCCATTCATCCGGATGCGTTCTGATGATCTGCTGAGTTGGGTCGTGCTCATTAGGCCACACCGTAGCAAAATGTTTTGCATCAGACAACAAAAATGTGTGTTTCTTATTGGACAAGTTCAGATAGCCCCGCTTCGGACCGTTTTCTTCTATTTAGTGCCTTATTATCATGAACCTGCATAGAACCAGTAGTTCCTATTGACGTCATTGGTTTGATGACTCAGTGCCTGGGTTGGGGCAGCTCTGGAGGACTTGTGTATCTATCCCATGAAGCCTCTGGCTACACTAGCTACATCATAGAGGACTGCTCGGTTCACCCTGTTATTTCCCTTTTCCCAGAGAGCCTTTGGTGATGTCTGATTTGGTGAAGAGTCAATGTGTTGTTATTCTAGGTATACATACTGTACAGAGAAAGATCAAAAGCGATGTTTTGCATTATGATCATTTGTTAAACGCTTTTACTAAGAAGATTGAGAGCATGTAAGAGCATTTCTGCTGTAATTATTAATTTACAGTAAAAATGCCATTATATAAACATGTTTGTTACTTTACAATCTGAAGAATTATACATTAAATGTAATTGTGTGAAATATATTTTTTTGTAGCCCATTTGTGTGTTCACTGCCAGTCAACATTACTTCCTTCTGGTATCAGTGTTTTTTTTCTAGTGTTTTGAACAGCCAAAGCTGCTGTATACTGTTTGAGGTAACATGGTTTGTAAAAGCAACAAACGTCTTTATATACTGAATTAAAAGAAACATAACGTGTAGGTCCCATGTTTCATGAACTTAAATACATTTTCCATGTGCACAAAAAGCTTATTTCTCTCAGATTTTGTGCATAAATTTGTATACATCCCTGTTGGTGAGCATTTCTCCTTTGCCAAGATAATCCATCCTCCTTACAGGTGTGGCATATCAAGAAGCTGATTAAACAGCATGATCATTACAAAGGTGCACCATATGCTGGGGACAATAACAGGCCACTCTAAAATGTGCAGTTTTGTCACAACAATGCCACAGATGTCTCAAGTTTACAGGGAGCGTGCAATTGCCATGCTGCCTGCAGGAATGTCTACCAGAGAGCTGTTGCCAGGGATTTTAATGTTCATTTCTTCATCACAATCTGCCTCCTATGTAATTTTAAAGAATTCGCCGATCACATGTAACCACGCCAATCGAGGACCTCCACATCCAGCTTCTTCACCTTAGGGATCGTCTGAGACCATCCACCCGGACAGCTGATGAAACAGAGTATTTCTGTAATAAAGCACTTTTGTGTGGAAAAGCTCATTCTGATTGGCTGACTCCCCAGTGGGTGGGCCTATGCCCTCCCAGGCCCACCCATGGCTGTGCACCTGCCCAGTCATGTGAAGTCCATAGATTAGGGCCTAATTAATTTATTCCAATTGACCGATGTCCTTATATGAACTGTAACTCAGTAAAATAGTTGAAATTGTTCCATGTTGCGTTTATATTTTTTGTTAAATATAGATCTGATTGCCATCACATGCACACTACAATATTATAACGCAAAGACTTTAAAGAATGAAGTACAATGATGATATCCAAGACACCCTCTGGTAGGCAATATCTGCACTCCAGCCCTGTGGGGTTGGAGGGAGTCACACAGTCCATGGTCACCTCCTTGCTCAAACACTGGTCAATGTCCACGGCACTGAAGAAAGCCAATGACTGGGGCATGTCCTGCATACTCAGCGCATGGGCAAACATACACTTTTAAAGCACAACGATAAAAGATGGACAAACACATAAGCAGCTTATTGAACAGACGTTTGAGACATGTAAAACGAGTAATTCACTGGCTATGAATGACAATACTTTCAATTTTAACTTACAATTAGCTACATCCCAACCATTTAAATGACCACATGGTCATTTATGTATTATTTAGCCCGAAAAGACCATTGATGTTAGATCTTTTGCTAGGGTGACCTGGCAAGAAGTCAGCAGGAGACAGTGAATGAGCAGGTTGGTGATCTGCAGAGCCAGTGCTGCCCAGTAGCCTTCTTCACTGCGGACCAGGTAGGGCACCTCATTGTTGATACTAATACAGGAAGCATCCGTTGATGTCATGCTCCTCCATCAGTCAGCTTACGGCCACCAGCATAAGAGTGGGAGTAGTCCACCGCCAAACTCTGTACCACCCAGTTCACCCTGCTGGTGATGAACTGACACACACACACGTTAATATTTTCATCTACAACAAATGTGTGTTTGTGTGTCTTACAATTGAGTGTGTTACGTGTGTGTGTTATAATTATGTACATTTTATGTGCTTTTATGATTGTGTTTGCATAAGTTCTCCAGAACTCATCCTTCACGGTCTGCTGATCCTGCAGCCCGGGACAGGGGTAAAGTTCAAAAGTTGTCCAGGTCTCCAAGGGGATGAGGTCAGCAGGCATCAGCTGGCTGGATCAGGAGTATCTCTCCTCTATCAGACGCTTGCTGGACCACGAGTACCTGTCAGGAAACAGAATGATAGAATACAGAGTATTCAGTGAAACTGCAATCCACTCCAGCTCAGAATAAATAGTCCTTGTTAAATAATTGTAATCATTCCTGCCCATCCCAACACAATATTATACACCATCTATTAACCTCACTATAAAAGCCTTTCAGTATTTTTTACATTTACGAATCATTTTTACATTTACAGATCATTTTACAGTTACAAATACTAAGAAGTGATATAAACTGTCCTGTACTGAAATAAAGTAATAATTTTCCTCCAGCGTAAAACCCTCCCTCCCACAGTAGAGGGTCTTGGTCCTCTCTTTCAGTCTCACCAGGCAGTGGTAGACACAGCCACAGCCAGTGTGGCCTGCCTCGTCTGGGAAATCCACCCGTCTGGCCTCCCCATCCGGCCTGTAGCGCATCCAGCTCACCTCCCACACCAGGTCCTGGGACATGGGCGGCAGTGGGGCCTGCTGAAGCTTGCTGGCAGCCTCCAGGTAGGGTAGGCTCTGCTTTTGGGCCAGCAGGTGGAACTGGCCGTCGATGTCCTTCCCTTCCATGTGGGGCAGCTGGAGCTTCATGCCAGGGAGCAGAGACCTCTTTCCCCACAGCTGGTGCCTCTGCAGGTGCCTGATACTCCACTTCACCTTCTCGTCCTTGTACTCCTGTTATGCGCCGCGGAAGATCTGCTTCTGATGGTTTTGGGACAGCATCTGGATGTTGAGCGGGTTCAGGCGGGTTTCTGGGGGGTGGGAGCCCTGGAGAGAATGGGGCTGCTAGGTGGAGTAGGAGGTGCGGCATAGTGTCCTCCATAGGATAAAGGCCTCCAGAGGGGACGAAGATGCAGAATTGTCTCACTAGTCCTGACAGTCAATTGTTCCTCCCCTTGGACATTGGTCAGGAGCAAGATGAAAACCTTAATGGAGAGAGAGTCAACTTTGTGACCATAACGAAACCATCCAATAAAAGCCATAAAATAATCAATAAACATTAAATGTAATATTAAGATCATCAACATGAAAACATGATGATTGCTAAATAGGCCTACTTTAGAAAACTGCTATAACTACAAGCGGCATTGCAGAGAATGGTCAGAATGCTGTTTACAACAGAATAAAAATATCCCTAAAATTCCTAGCCAACGTTTTGCAATCCTCAACACGCATCAATGTGACACATATAAACAATGTTAATCGGGATTTCCAGGCATGGATTGTGAAACATTGCAGCAGACCAGGTATCTAGCGATATCCAGTGGCAGGGATGACCTCCCCTTGCCTGAGTGTGTAAAATAAAGCGAATGTTTTGCAAAGTACATGGCCAGTATTTGACGAAAATATGTTAAATAAATCAATTAGTCACTGGCTAAAACGAATAATATTATCGAATATTACAGCGTGTTTTCATTAACAGCTTAACGGCCTCGTGGCCTAATGGATAAGGCGTCTGACTTCGAATCAGAAGATTGCAGGTTCGAGTCCTGCCGGGGTCGGTTTTTTGGAAATGATTGACCGATAAATGGATCTTAACATGCACGACTTGCTTCGTCAGTCAATGTGATTGATCACGGATACAAACATACAACAAACAGGCAAATAGTATGGGAATCAACGATATGTTCGTCTCTTAGTTATTCCTGAATAGAAAAATCCATCTCTTGATAACATTCTCTGCACTTCATGCTCTTTGCAAAGTAAACTTGCTGAGCTATTCAATTGATTTGGCCTTTATCCTTAACCAAAGTATGATTTAAAAAATGTACAAATTTCTTATGGAAAACCATCGCTAGGGGTCAGTCTGTCCATTCAAACTGAAAATATACCTCTGCATGCAGGAAGGCACACATCAATAACAAAATCTCAGAACGAATTAACACAACTGGGCTTTCATTGCTTTAATTAGATAGGCCGATATTCATGATACAAAGTCATGATGGTGATAGGCCCAGTAGAATGACCTTACGTTTATTATATGTCAATTTCTCGTGGCATAAATCAGCTATTTGGACTACATGTGGGCATGTTATAAGACATTTTTTTCATAATTTCTGTCAAATGTAAGCCTACATTAAAAAAATGAAATGCATTAAAATGTTGCCACTGTGGTGCAAAGGGAGTGGAATGCGTGGACACCAGTAGGTCACAGTCTTGTAGCTCTGGTAGGGTCACCGGCAAGAACTTGGCCCCTGCCCTGCTCCATGTGCTTTGTTATAGCTGGGTTAGCTGACAGTGTCACGAACGATGAGCATACATCAGTGGGGCAGAAGTCCATGTGTTGTTGTGATTCTGGATGGTCAGATAGCTAGCAACAATGACAAGAAACTGCCTGCCATGTGTTGAATCATAAGTGGCTCGTTTGATCTTGTTCTTGATACCAAGTCTTGTTTTGCGGTGTTTTGACTGCCACGTCTATGGCTAAAATGTTCTAGCTAACCAACAACTGTAACGATGTATTTGAGAGAAATGTGTGCATTGTGCAACTTTGTTATCAATAAACATTGGAGACAAAATATAGCTTAAATGTCAACAATCTGAGAAGGGGGTTTTCAAGGCACAAGGCGAGACCCAGATGCAGACACAGGAGGCAGATGGTTGGAGTCTTACAATGTTTAATAATCCAAAGGGGTAGGCAAAAGAATGGTTGTGGACAGGCAAAAATGTCAAAACCAGATCAGAGTCCAGAAACATGCAAGGGTCAAAACCGGGAGGACTAGAAAAAGGAGATTAGGATAAGGAGTACGGGAAAAACACGCTGGTTGACTTGACAAAACATACAAGACGAACTGGCACGGAGAGACAGGAAACAGGGATATATACACTGGGAAAATAAGCAATACCTGGAGGGAGTGGAGACAATCACAGGAGCAGGTGAAACAGATCAGGGCGTGACAGGGGGTAGCTGCATCCCAATATGGCGATTGGAGTATGGGCGAGTGGGTGTGTCGAAAGGAAATTAGTGGGCGTGTGGAAAGGAGTGGGTGTGTCAAAAGTGCTCTGCTATACGTTTGCCGGTTTTGATTGAGCTGTGTTTTTTGGGGGTCACTCAACTAGAACGTTGTACCGATTTTTGTACACCAGTAATGCCCATTTGATGTAGACTTCAGTTAGAAGAACAGTTCGGGCTGACCGAGTTTGAAGTGGAGGGAGTACAGGGCTTAGCATGTCTCTCAAGGAGGCTAAAAATAGATTTTGGCTTGGAAAAGTAATATTTTCAGAAGGAGGCAATAATTGTTTAAGGGAGGAGAAAGTAGCCACGCTTTGCCTTGATGACAGATTTGCACAGTCTTGGCATTCTCTCAACCACCTTCATGAGGTAGTCACCTGAAATACATTTCAATTAACAGGTGTGCCTTGTTAAAAGTTAATTTGTGGAATTTCTTTCCTTCTTAATGTGTTTGAGCCAATGAGTTGTGTTGTGACAAGGTAGGGGTAGTATACAGAAGATTTGGTACATAATATGGCAAGTCCATAATATGGCAAGAACAGCTCAAATAAGCAAAGACAAACGACAGTCCATCATTACTTTAAGACATGAAGGTCAGTCAATGCTGAAAATGTCAAGAACTGTGAAAGTTTCTTCAAGTGCAGTTGGAAAAACCATCAAGCGCTATGATGGAACTGGCTCTCATGAGGACTGCCACAGCAAAGGAAGACCCAGAGTTACCTCTGCTGCAGAGGATACGTTCGTTAGAGTTAACTGCACCTCAGATTGCAGTCCAAATAAATGCTTCATAGAGTTCAAGTAACAGGCACATCTCAACATCAACTGTTCAGAGGAGACTGCGTGAATCAGGCCTTCCATGATTTAATTGCTGCAAAGAAGCCACTACTAAAGGACACCAATGATAAGAAGAGACTTGCTTGAGGGCAAGAACCATGAGCAATGGACATTAGACCGGTGGAAATCTATCCTTTGGTCTGAAGAGTCCAAATTTGAGATTTTAGTTCCAACCGCCATGTCTTTGTGAGACGCAGAGTGTAGTTCCCACCGTGAAGCATGGAGGAGTAGGTGTGATGGTGTGGGGGTGCTTTGCTGGTGACACTGTCTGTGATTTATTTAGAATTCAAGACACACTTAACCAGCATGGCTACAGCAGCATGGCTACAGCAGCATGGCTACAGCAGCATTCTGCAGCGATACGCCATCCCATCTGGTTTGTATTTAGTGGGACTATCATTTTTTTTCAAAATGACAATGACCCAACACACCTCCAGGCTTTGCAAGGGCTGTTTGACCGAGGAGAGTGATGGAGTGCTGCACCTGGTCTCCACAATCACCCGACCTCAACCCAATTGAGATGGTTTGGGATGAGTTGGATCGCAGCGTGAAGGAAAAGCAGCCAGCATATGTGGGAACTCCTTCAAGACTGTTAGAAAAGCATTCCAGGTGAAGCTGGTTGAGAGAATGCCAAGCGTGTGCAAAGCTGTCATTTAGGCAAAGGGTGGCTACTTTGAAGAATCTGAAATCTAAAATATATTTTGATTTGTTTAACACTTTTTTGGTTACTACATGATTCCATATGTGTTATTTCATAGTTTTGATGTCTTCACTATTATTCTATAAAGTAGAAAATAGTCCAAATAAATAAAAACCCTTGAATGAGTAGGTGTGTCCAATTTTTAACTAGAGTACTGTATGTTTCAGTAAGATTGGCTTCTTAGTCTCGCGATGTTGCGCCTCTGGGTGTAGAAACTCTGATAATTGTGCGCAATTCTGCCCCTAGTGGCCAGTTTTGAAGGCATTTCCTGACGTCCTCAGGACATGGATAGACATCCAATTTTGACGTCAATCTTGAACCACCTGGCTGATTGGCTATACAGTTAAACCATGCAAGGTGGTTAACTGTAGGCTACACATGCTCACAGTTTTTTTTTGTGAGATAGACAGTCATGTCCCTTTTGACAGGAAATTAATATCCAAGCTCGAACAGTTATTTGGACAAAGCCATTCTCAAAACATCACTCATATAGGCTGTTTCAACGCGCATTAGTCATCTATTTAATTGGAAAGTTTATTGGGACATATATTCAATTTACACCACAATAAGTGTTGTTTGTGTTCACAAACAAAATAAACACCAGAACATTGGACCAACTTCTGAGAGAAAAGTCATAATTTCATTAATGGCAGATTAGTCAAATGGAAAAATAAAGTCTGAGTTCAAATTCCACCAATTCAAATAATATAATGGCTTCGAATCAAATATAAACTCCCATATAGGAATTGAGTCATCATTCAGCCATAGATCAGTTAGAATTTAATGTTACTGAATTAGGCTACTATGACATTAATCAATCACCTACGTGTACGTTGCCATATTGTAATCAATGTTGCTGGATGAATAATAGCCTTTTACGCACCAGTTAGGCCTACGCATAAATTATTATAGCTATCAAGTGAAATTTACAAACACCTCTTAGTTTTGTGTCTGCGTGATGGCTTTCCCTATATGGCTATGTGATGGCCTACATTTATAGAGTAAACATGAGTCATAACGTTTGTTGTAAGAAGCCATAACTGGGAATCACCAAATATATTATACTGTAGATTGCTCCGTGTAGATTGCATTGCCTTATCATAACCGCAAGCATACAATAACGCTTCAATAACCGGCACATTTGGATTCCCAAGGTGTCGCAATTGGCACTGACTTGATAATGGAGTAACTCAATAAGTGTTAATAAGAAATTTAAAGACTATATACCCGTGGCTCCCATGCACTTTACGAACACATGCGCACATAAAAACCATTGGTTACATCTGGTTCTGTGATTGGACATAAAACGAACTGTCACTGAAATGACGTCACGACGGCCGTAAATTGTCAACAGAGGACGCGCGCAGCAGACGAGTAAGAGCTCGGAGGACTAGTGAAGGAGACGGACTAACCCGGAGAAGACCGTGCGTATTTATCCAATGATTGGATCGACAGATGAAGAGTGAGACCGCGAATTAGCCAGACATACTCACTTGGAGGGAAGATAGAACTGAAGACTAAATAAAAGGGATTCCAAAAATATATTTCTTTATCTTGGACCTAAAACACAAGTAAGCCATATCAGCATCACTAAGAACTGACATGGTATCTTATTCCATGGATTGATTGCATTTTACAATTAATCTGTTCTCTCGTCATTTCCATGGTCTGCCTGCTACCTTGGATGTGTCGGATTTGCTGGTGGTCGCCTTTTACTTACAATTATCGGTTTTTAGTTGTGCCATGTTTAGAAATAGGCGTGCGCTTCTGGCATCGGTGACATTGAGCAGATTGGGGTATATGTTATTTCTTTACATCAAATATAAAATAATCCTACATTCTTGTCCAAAGGATTATAACAGTGTAGGCCTACTGTGTTATTTTCAGTAATAGATTACAGTACAGTAATTGTGTAGGTTATAGCCTTGCTTTTGATGAGAATAGCCCTTGGTTCAGAAAGCAGGTCATTGGCACGAAGTCTCATTAAAAGTGATCAGGCCTAGAAGCACACAAAGGCAACTCTGCAATCATATGACAGTCTGTTAAATAGGTCTCCTTTCATGTCTTGTATGTTTGTGGTTTTTAGATCGGAACGTGGTTGAACCGAAGCATGGCAAAGGGCCGAGACCTGTGCGATCTGTTCTCCATTTTCATTGCACGTCCAAGTCATCCTCTAAATATGTTAAACTTCTAAACAGGGACGTATAGGCTATGAGCAAATCAGTTTTTGAAGCTAGTATGCACAACTAGGCCTAGTGTTGTTGTTCTTAAAATTATATACACAACAAATAAGTATTGCGATTAAGAAGAATCCCAGAATATAAGTAAACCTAGGCCTGCTTTCAATTGTCTATATGCCTATGTAATTTGATTATAGACAAGGACCTGTTCAATTTGGTTGTAGTTCTGTAACCTATTTATTAATGGATAGAAGGAAAATAACTGACCAAATGCAAACAAAACCAGTACGCCCTATGCAGCCTAAACCCTTACACAACTAATTAGTAATTTCGTAAATAGAAATGTAATTTAGCCTTTTTTTCAGTGGAAGCAAAATAGTTTAATTTCTGTGTAAGTGTTGTCCAATTATTTTAGCCAAATTAAATGTAACAAAGCACCTGTTGGTTAGGTCAGTGTCATGCTAATTAATCAACACTTTTCACATCACATTTACTGAATTACCTACTAATATTACAATTGTCATTTTCAAGATATAACACAATAATATACTATTTTACTAGACTATGATCTCTACTAGACTACAGGAAAATATCCATTATTTTTCTCTCTCCGAGATAAATGAAAACATCTCAAATTGGCAAGGAAACATCTCCAAAATGTTGTAGAGATATCCCCTAAATTACGATACTTGAATAATTTAATTTGGTGAAAGAGAAATATAGGCTCAACATAAACCAGGTCGCATGCGCATATGATACAAACACAAATGATGAACCTCTCTGTTCGTACTGTTTTTTGTTTGTTTTTTGTTTTGGTAAGCTACACATACATATATGTTTTATTCAATCAAAGGCCATGTAGTTTTTAACTCGAATCGATTGTAGCCCTATATATTTTATAGGCTACTTGTTAATGGAACTTAGTATTGATTATGTTTTATTTGGAATCTATTATAGATATTAGAAAAGTAAATATAATCGAATGACATGCCTATTAATAATAATGTGTATCAGTATAGGCCTTTTTGTTATCATAGCCTGAAAGAAGTGGTGCTATATTGTAATTACAAGCCAAACTGTATAAACACACTTATAGTCCATGTTATTCCAGGTCTTATTGGTCTTTTAAAAATGACTTTGTTGCTTTGCTGTCAGTGTCCTGTCTTCACGCCACATGGACATCTACGAATAGAATAAATAGACATCTCTAGAATAGAAAATAATTCTTCCCCTCTTATTTTCGGCCATCATTTTAAAGGAAATGTATAGCCTAATGGTCATAAACATATTTAAATCATATATGTAATTCTTCCTTTCTTAAGGTGTCTGATGAAGCACGCCATCACTACCCGCTCACCAATCCGTCATGAGTCTGAGGCAGCAAGATAAAGTAGTCTACGAAAATGTGAACCGGAGGTCGTTTTCTGTCTTTGGTTATCTAGCTGTATGAGTGTTAAATACCTGTCATAAAGCTAGATAACCGAAAGTAGAAATTACTTCCACATTCTTGTTCCGGTGGAAAATAAGGCCTAGGGTATGCCTAAAACTAAGTTAAGCCTTTTGACAAGTTTCGTCAAGTTCCACCTCAAAGGTAAGCAACACGTCATGTTGTTAATTTTAAAACAATTAACATATTTGTTGTCACACTGATTGCAATGGAATTGGTACAAATTTATGGTGTTTTTAATATTTTGTAAAACGCTTACAAATCGAATCAAATCAACAATAAAAAATGGCAGACTTTTTAATTTCAGACAAAAAATATGAACAGCCCAGCCTACTTTTCTCCCAACTCACTGACATCGTAAAACATTTCTTAGTTTTGATATGGCCCTCTCGACAGTTTTTCTTGGCATATTTGGCTGTTTCCTAATGACTATGTTTGTGGCCTAATAAGGACTACAGGCCTCTCTTAACATTTGTAATAAATAAATAGGCCTGATGTTGACAAATGTTTTTCGATTTCGATTTAATTTTGGTTGGTGGCATTAGTCGGGGTTGTATGAATCTGTTTCGATTGGTTGGATTAGTTTGTCTTCTTGGGGCGATTATCCGCGGAGCCTGGCCACTTGGGAGCTGTCCCGTCCATTCTAGAATATGGTGCTGAATGCTAAACAGCTCGCGCCCACTCGGAGAGAACGGCGCGCGCTCTCTAGCGTCATCACCACCAATGTGTACATAATTAGGCCTCCTAACTGAAATGAATCTCTCTTACAATTTGGCAAAATATTATAGTAGGCCTATTCCTTGTTCAAGCCATTAGGAAAACAAAAAATGTAAGGATGTTTGAAATAATGGTCAAAGCACTAAGTGTTTCAGGCAGTGTAGGCTATTTGAATAAACAATACACTAGCAATGCAACTGAAGTTGAATGGTTTAGGCCTACTCTAAGAATACACCCATGGGTAAGAAAAACACTTGCAGACTGCAGTTAAAATTAAAGTGCATCTGAGAGCTTGGGAGTAATTCTACCAATACCTCGACCTCTACCTCTCAATAACAAGGGCAGGGGCATCCGGGATACAGGGCTTGAACATCTGAACTTGGTACTTCACCTACTCTGTATGCTTTGGGCAGAGAATTAAGCAACTGAGATTGTAAAGCCTAGAGAGCTCTAAAGTGAGATGAGTTTTCATTCATCCCCTTAACTACCTGCTGCAGTGAAGCTCACTGTCAGTCCATGCCTGGCTAATTGCTTTGATCCAAATAGGGAGATTGGATTTATGCGAAAAGTCCAAGGTCTTTTCCCTTGCAGGTATGGGCCAATGCTTTCACTCAGTGTGGTCTTCACAGTATTCTGGGAATTCTGTATACCATCACAAAATCTTGCAATAATTTAGATTTCCTTTGATTCCATTAATTGTGGTGTTGTTAGCCTGGTTGTATGATGTAAAAATTATGATTTGGGGAGAGGCTTCTGGGAGAGGCGTGTGTGCGTGTGCTTACCATACAATCTTCCAGAGGCAGCTGACAGACAATTCACCTCTGTGTTAGTAGAATATGTGGAGAAGTATGGTATGAAATAATTACTTAATCACTGTGTTAGTAGAATGTGTATTAGACGTATGGTATGAAATAATTACTTAATCACTGTGTTAGTAGAATGTGTATTAGACGTATTGTATGAAATAATTACTTAATCACTGTGTTAGTAGAATGTGTATTACATCACTGTAGAATTGGTTTCTGTATGTTATCATTATAGTGAACTAAAGGAACAATACAGGAATGTTGTGTTCACATTTGTCTCTTATAAATAAACTGCAGAGGTAGTTGCCATGGTTTCAGATCTGCAATAATAACCTCATAACATAGTGTCTGTTTTTATTGTTAATTCTCATGTCCTCTCTCCTCCACCTACCTTCCTCACAGGCGACTCATTCACAACATGGTGTGATCAAGGAGCTCAAATAGGGGACAGAATCATCAAAAAAAGCAAATGAGGAGGAGAATTGCCACACAATACCCCACCCCCTTTACCCACTGGCCTCTAATGCCATCTGTACTGCAAAATGGGAGACAAGAGACACTGTGCCTATGCCAAGATGGGGACAAAGCCAGATCTCCAGAGGATGGGCACGCTGAGAGCAGAGAGGAGCCATCTTGGGAGACATTGCTGCAGCACCTAAGATGGCTGGGCTGGCATACGACGTGAGTTGCATTATGGTCCTGTGTTTGGTGGGGTTGGGGTGAAAAATAGTTTGTGGGTGATGAATAGAGGAGGGTGTTCCCTATTTCCTCACACCTCACACTTCTTCCCTCGCCCTATCTGATACTACTAATTAGAATAGAATGGGTTGGGGCTAGGTGGAGGAGGCAGAGGGCTGGGAGGCAAACAAAATGAATGAGCTGGCACCGATTGGAGGATTGCAAGAAAGCCTGCCATTTTCTCTTGTCATGGCGGCTTTTTACTCTTTACTCCCCTCCCGCCCCCAACGTCTTTTCCTAGTTTACAGTAGAGGAACACATGCTGAAGGCCTATTCCTCCCACTCAAGTAGAATATGTTATTCTGAGAAGCCATTGATTATGTTATGTAATAATGTAACTGTATAATAGTTGGTTATTCTTTGTTGTGTTTTGGAGGGTGGCAGGGACATTTTTGTTCTGAAAGGCTAAAGGCTTAGTGCTCTAGGAAAATATGCTAGTGTGGGTTGTGTTGATGGTTGGTTTGCTTGATGCAAATAGTTATTAATTAATTCTCAATCTTCTTCTCATTATGTTTTTGTTCAGATGAAGACTAATATACAGTGCAGTTGTTGAATGATAATTGATCTAGAATAATTATTTACCTTTCGTGGGAGAATATCAAACACACTTCAAGCATGATTTACATTGACATTTTTTGTAATTAAGCAGATACTCTTATCCACAAAGACTCACAGGAACAAGTTCGATTGTAAAACAGGAAAGGCTCATGCTCGGCTGTTAATTGCATTGTGTGTTGCGATTCTCAAATTATTATTTTATTAATATTAATCTATATAAAATTGAATCAAATGTGTGTGTGTGTGTGTGTGTGTGTGTGTGTGTGTGTGTGTGTGTGTGTGTGTGTGTGTGTGTGTGTGTGTGTGTGTGTGTGTGTGTGCATGCGTGCGTGTCTGCATCTGTGTGAGCATAGTTTACTCATAAATTACTCCCACATTTCTGTATATACTCTACTCCCAAATATTGGTGATAAGACCATTATATTCACAACTATTATAGAAATAGCATTGCATATATTGCACAACTGCCTTGATTCATGGTTGTGTGTGTTCGCCATCCTAATCAAATGACTTTCAATGTATCCACTACTGTGGTAATTAAGCTCTATGAACATGCAAAACACACTCACACCAAAATCAGACTTGTGTCTGATATGAATAACGCCCTGTGCCCCTGGCTGTTTCTGCCACAACCTGAAACGGGGAGAGAGAGAGTCTCCTTAAAGGGCCAATGTGCAGCTGCAGCCTGAATTCGCGTGTTAATGAACAGAGCCTTCCGTTTTCACATTATCATTCAGACCCACTTTCTCTCCCCCTCAATGGCTGTTCATCCACCCCTACCCCCTCTTAACCCCCCCCACCCCCACCCCCACCCCACCACCGCACCCCACCCCACTCACCCACCCTTCAAAAAAGCCCATGCTTTCCCACCATTGTAAGGGCTGGTGGTGCGGCAGGCCCTGGGTCTGGAGGGCCTGGGGCCGGGGGCAGGGTGGGAAAGGCCCTCCAGACTAGACTATGAGCAGATGCCACAGACATTAGACTTTCACAGCCGATCAGGAGGGTCTTGTGAGCGACTGAGTTTAATGTGTGTGTGGTGTGTGTTTAATATGTGCATTTGATATGTTGGCTGGGTGGCTGAGGGATGGTGGGTAGGTTTACACAGTGAAATGTTACTCATCACTCTTATTTTGATTGTATGAGAAACGTATTGTATTTTGCGTTCTAGATTGTGTTGCCTTAAGTGATCAAATAGATTTGGAGACAAAGCCAGGGAGTGTTTCAGTATTATTAGTGGGTCTGACGTGCTTCTTCTCTGCCAAGTTCTCCTCCTCTACCTAATTTTTCTCTGTTTATCTCTGGGGTGCATGGTACGGGTTCCACAAAGGAACCAGGTAAAGATAAAGAAAAGACACTGAAACACTGGCCGTATCAGAGGAAATCTAATGGTAGTCAATTTGGGTGAAGTAGATGAAAAGTGATGTATTGATTGACTGAGCATTGTCAGCAAACCTGTGTGTTTAAACAGCAGACTAATCATCCATCTTCTTCATCATGCAGGTTTAACGAATGTGTCGTATATATTTGGAAGGCTGGTTTCTCAGACCCAGATTAAGACTGGTCCTGGACTAAAATACACTTTAAATAGAGAATATCCATTGAGCATGCTTTTCAGTCCAGGAACAGACTTAATCAGAACCTGCCCATAATGTATTGCCTTTTTATTCAGATGAATGATACTCACAGCTCTATATGTACTGTAACTGCATTAGGGCGATTTGTTTTATGTCTATACAGCATAAGTGGAGCTATGATGGAGACAGAAAGAGAGAGACAATTTGCTCATATTATACTTAATCTCTTTTTCTATTAAAGTGGTGTACTGTGTTATAGCAAACAAAGAGAGAAAGAAAACCTGTTTGACAGACAATCTGCTTTTTGAAAAGGTAAAAACAACTATAGAATGCCATTTCTGATGACAGTTGTTCATCGAAAAGGGGGAAAGACAGATGGGTGGAAAGGAGTGGAAAAGGACAGGGAGAGAGATGCAGAGAGATGCTAAGTGGGAGGAGGAGAGAGACAAGTGACAGTGTGTAGAGGGTGAGCTGCCATCTTTCTTCCTTCTGTCTCCCTGCGTAGAGCACAAGCTACTGTAAGTAGAGGAACAGTGAGACGCAGGCTCTTCCAAAGGATCTCTATGTGTGGAATTGCATATCAGTAATGGAGCATTAGGGGGATGTGTGTGTGTGTGTGTGTGTGTGTGTGTGTGTGCGCTCGCATGCGTGCGCGCGTATGTGTGTGCGTGCGCGCGGGCGTGTGCGCAGCTCTATGTGACAGATGGTACAGTCGTTGGCAGGGGCACAGTGACGACCGAGGCAGATTTGTCAGGCGATCTAAATGTATTCATGCTCACTCTACTAGTATTTAGTGAGACACGTTTTTCTTTCAAATACTGGAAGCGGGCATGCATGCATTTAGACCCCCCATCCAGCCCCAGTACTGTCCATGCATATCTGTTCAGTGTTCACAGACATGCACTGTTCCCCTATGTGTTTTCTTTAATGATACACTAAGCCATCGTTGCATTAAATGAAGGAAAGAACACAGTTAGTTCATATATAATACATTCTGTCCAACAGTTCCAGATCATATACATTTGGTATGGAAGTAAAACCTCAATTGTTATCAAAACAGAAAACAGAAAATCAACTCTAACACAAAATACCAAAATTATCCAAAACAAGTCAAATGTGGCATAGCTTGATGGTCATTATAACGTGCCAGTATTGAGATGCTTAAGGAGGAAGACTTAAATCTGTTCTTTAACAAAAAAACAGGTTTCAATCAAGAATGTGGTCATGTCCATTCAGTGATTGGTCATGAAGGTCAGTGGCACTAAGACATGGTGTCAAGAGGATTTGGGATCTAAATGTTCCCAAGATTCCCCCTCCCGTGTATGGATACCTCAACCATAGATTTTACCTTAATCTCTGAACAAATGTAGCTATCCGTATATGGGATGTAATGTGTGGGCTTTGGTGACCACCATAGAAGGAATTAGAAAATATATTGGAGCCTAGCATTAATTTAATCATATAACTGTTGTTTGAGGTTTCTGGACCTGTTGGATATTTTTTCTAAATTTATTTTATTATTTGAATAAAGTATTTTCTAATGTTTGGAGTTATTTCAGTGATTGAGAGTCAAAACAAAAAGTGATCATGTTTATTTATATAGGCACATCACTTCTTATTTACACTGACTGCCTACCCCGGCCAAACCCTACCCTGTGCCGCCCTATGGGACTCCCAATCACGGCCGGTTGTGATACAGCCTGGAATCGAACAAGGGTCTGTATTGATACCTCTAACACTGAAATGCAGTGCTCTAAACCACTGCGCCACTCGGGAGCCCAAATATGTGTGTTCCTACACTTCCCATTCTCTATAGGTAAGTTAAGTAGCCCACAAACAGGTAATGAAATAAGTTCAGCTCCCCAGTTACCTCTCTGGACTGCTTTCTCGCTGTGTGGATAGTATAAACGTTCACTCTGATATATATTAACCCTGGCTCATGGGTCGTCTCTGGGTGTGTGCGCATTTATTTGTGGGTCCAATGTGGGTCAGGCTGGCCTCATCAGTCCTCCTTAATGTAACTCTTGCCGAGACTAATCTAGCACAAAGCCTTGTCTTTAAGTATCTTATAGAGGAAGACACAGGAGAAATATCTATATCCAGGACTTTTCAGATTATGTCTGTCTGCCCCTAGTAGTCCTGGAGCAAGGGTCTTCTGTTCTCCAATGAAAGTAGAGAATTAGGTGACTGAGCTTACAGTACTCTTATACTGTATAATCACACTAGGGGAAGATGAAGTTTGGAGGAGGGAGGATGGGGTGACCTGTTTTTTAAAAATCTTTGCATATCTCTTAATCTGATTGAAGATGTATAGCTACTGTATAGTACTATCTACAGTTCTGTAATTATTGTGTTTTTCCTTCTCTGAAATACTTCAGGTTTGCGAACTGAGAGAAGCAGGGAACACTTAGAAAGAGGAGTGTCAGTTTTCCAGTGTCAACACTGTATAGATTTCTAACGCTCAGTTCTTACTGATACTGCATACTGGTTATTTCTCCATTTTGATCATTCTACTACTGATTCTATATTATTTGACACAATTTATTTTTGACAAATATCACCGTCTTATCAAAAGTTATATAATGAGCAGGCTTTTTTGTTTCTACATTTTTTTTATTATGGTTCAAGTTCGTCAAGTTCATGTTCATGGCTGTCAAACTGCCTCGTGTCTGGCCAGTGGGAGAGGTGGTCTTGGAGGTGGTGCGGAGGAGTTGTTTTTCCCTTTGACCCCTGTGGAGGTTGCTAGGGGAGGGTAGTGCACCAGTGAGAAGGCTGAGCTGTCTAAGACACATCAGCCCCACCACACACACACACACACACACACACACACACACACACACACACACACACACACACACACACACACACACACACACACACACACACACACACACACACACACACACACACACACACACACACACACACACACACGGCACAGGCCCAGAGCTGGGGGATGTCAGCTCTGAGGGAAGGAGGGCTTTATGCTCATCAGACACCTCCTTACCACAACTCCAGTCTATCCCACCACCCCACTACAATTCCAGTCTATCCCTCCACCTCCACAACAATTGCAGTCTGTCCCTCCACCTCCACTACAATTCCATTCTATCCATCCACCTCCACCCCACTACAATTCCAGTCTATCCCTCCACCTTCACCCCACTATAATTCCAGTCTATCCATCCTCCTCCACCTCACTACAATTGCAGTCTATCCCTCCACCCCCACTACAATTACAGTCTATCCCTCCACACCCACTACAATTCCAGTCTATCCCTCCACACCCACTACAATTGCAGTCTATCCCTCCACTACAATTCCAGTCTATCGCTCCACCTCCACCCCCACTACAATTCCAGTCTATCCCTCCACACCCACTACAATTCCAGTCTATCCCTTCACCTCCACCCACTACCATTCCAGTCTATCCCTCCACTACAATTGCAGTCTATCCCTCCACCCTCACTACAATTCCAGTCTATCCCTTCACCTCCACCCCACTACAATTCCAGTCTATCCCTCCACCTCCACCCCACTACCATTCCAGTCTATCCCTCCACTACAATTGCAGTCTATCCCCCATCCCCCACTACAACAAATGCTTGTGCTTCTAGTTCCGACAATGCAGTAATAACCAACAAGTAATCTAACCTAACAATTCCAAAACTACTACCTTATACACACAAGTGTAAAGGGATAAAGAATATGTACATAAAGATATATGAATGAGTGATGGTACAGAACGGCATAGTCAAGATGCAGTAGATGGTATCGAGTACAGTATATACATTTGAAATTAGTAATGTAGGGTATGTAAACAAAAGTGGCATAGTTTAAAGTGGCTAGTGATACATTTATTACATAAAGATGCAGTAGATTATATAGAGTACAGTATATACATATACATATGAGATGAGTAATGTAGGGTATGTGAACATTATATTAAGTAGCATTGTTTAAAGTGGCTAGTGATATATTTTCCATCAATTTCCATCAATTCCCATTATTAAAGTGGCTGGAGTTGAGTCAGTGTGTTGGCAGCAGCCACTCAATGTTAGTGGTGGCTGTTTAACAGTCTGATGGCCTTGAGATAGAAGCTGTTTTTCAGTCTCTCGGTCCTTGCTTTGATGCACCTGTACTGACCTCGCCTTCTGGATGATAGCGGGGTGAACAGGCAGTGGCTCGGGTGGTTGTTGTCCTTGATGATCTTTATGGCTTTCCTGTGACATCGGGTGGTGTAGGTGTCCTGGAGGGCAGGTAGTTTGCCCCCGGTGATGTGTTGTGCAGACCTCACTATCCTCTGGAGAGCCTTACGGTTTTGGGCGGAGCAGTTGTCGTACCAGGCGGTGATACAGCCCGACAGGATGCTCTCGATTGTGCATCTGTAGAAGTTTGTGAGTGTTTTTGGTGACAAGCCAAATTTATTCAGCCTCCTGAGGTTGAAGAGGCGCTGCTGCGCCTTCTTCACGACGCTGTCTGTGTGGGTGGACCAATTCAGTTTGTCCGTGATGTGTACGCTGAGGAACTTAAAACTTACTACCCTCTCCACTACTGTCCCATCGATGTGGATAGGGGGTGCTCTCTCTGCTGTTTCCTGAAGTCCACAATCATCTCCTTTGTTTTGTTGATGTTGAGTGTGAGGTTATTTTTCACCCCCCACTACAGCTCCAGTCCCACTGCAACTCCAGTCTATCCCTCCACCTCCTTTGTTTTGTTGATGTTGAGTGTGAGGTTATTTTTCACCCCCCACTACAGCTCCAGTCTATCCCTCCACCCCCCACTACAACTCCAGTTACCCAACCCCCACTGGCACCCCAACTTCAGACACACAATCTAACCCACCATAGGCACACAGTTCACCCCCAAAACCCAAGTACTCAGTCTACGCTCCATAGCTCCAGTCTGGCCCCTCCTTCAATCTACCCCTCCGTAGATCTGTGTAGGGTAACCCCCACCCTTGATCCCTGTCTAGACTCTACCTCAAAGTCTACAACAACACCCTCACCATATAGAAGAGAATCCATGCATCCTCGACCCTACATTAAAACTTTTCCCTCTGCCACTCACTGCATGCTTTGCCTACAAATATTTGAAGTAGAATGCTTCTGTTGTATTGTCTTATATTGTTGTGTTGAATTGAGGATTCATTTGGATGGCATAAACCTCCAGTGTTACAAAACCACCTTATGGCTGTGGTAAGGCCAGGACAGATAACAGTTTTACTTTTCAGTGTAAAATAACTGATATGTCAGTCTGTATGTGCCAGTGTTTGCATTTGTAAGTCTGTTCGTGTGTGAGTGTGGTTCCCTTCGAGGTTGTACCCGTTCAGGGGAGGGGTCTTGCAAATGAAAGGGTCTCTATTTGCATACGCTGCATGCCGTCTGAGAAGTGGGAGCAGTCAAAAAATATATCAGAGGTGGACAAAGAGAGAGAGGACAAACCCTGCATTGTGGATCTGGTGAGAGAAAGAGACTTTTTGAATGGGTGAGTGGGTGAAAATTGACAGAGAAAGAGTTTGGGCCGGCTCCCTGAAGTGATTAAAGCCTACAGAGCTCCATTCATACAGAGTTAAAATGGAGGAGAGGAAACGCACACAGTGCAGTGCATGCTGAAATATTGAAAAATACTGTTTGCATTTTCAGGCTTGAATAAATGTTTGAAAGTGTCTAAAATTAACAAAAAAATAAAGATGAATTATGTTATGGTAGCCTAAATAACGATAGTGGACTGTGGAGGTGGCTATCATGTTGACCAAGGATCTGGCATTGTTACAGATTGTGTAAGTGTTTCGGGTAGGCAGTGAAATGCATTTATAGTTAAACCTTGTAGGGTGTCGTTCAGCTTGATTGAGCATCTGAGCTTCCTATAAGCTTGCCAATAAGCTTGCATACATGCGTGTGTGCATGTCTGTGTGTGTGCTCGTGTGGTTGTCTATTAACTGCAGGTTTTGTAGCTCTTGTCCTCATTCTAATGCTAATGATTCTTAACCATTTATTTCTGTCCTATATTCTCAGGTTTGGATGTGGAGTGGTCAGTAGGGAGGGAGATTCTGCATACTCTATTGGTGTTCCTGGTACAGTATGGACCAAACCACTAAACAACAATCAGACTATTGGAAACCATCTCTGTCACTGTCATACAAAGTTTATACAACCAGAGGACCACGACAAGGAAGAGGGAAGATTTGTGCAATTTAGTTTTATTTGTGTGTTTTTTTGTTAGCAATAGGGTAATAGTGTAATGATTTGATTCTTTTTTAAAATTGTATTTATATACTACAATGTGTTTCTATTTGTCTTTGTTACTTCTTTTTGATATTTATTATTTGAGTCTTATTTTTGTATATATTTATATAGTTTTAAATGCTATGATTATTTGTGTTGTTCCTAATGTCTGAATAAAAATGACAGTTAGGGGGGGGGGGGGGGGGGGGGGGTTCACCCAGGGAGCCATTAAAGATAGAACCGCCACTGCTTAAGAGATACGCTGGTTCCCCCCCCAAAAAAATGTATCTCCTTCCATAGAATGGGGGTGGGACAATATCTGAAAATACTAATCTCAGCACCCAGAACCAAATCACAAGAGACTAGAAAATATTGGAGAAATCTGATATTTCTTTCATGGAATACATTCACACTTTGACTTTCACTCTTGATTGATTTTGTTGTTCTTTTACTGATTCAATTAAATAATCATGAAAAACATTATGAACCCACTTATGCTCTCAAATCACAAGTGACAGTCATATACTCAGCTGTATTTGATGTAAAAGTACTGAAAATGTATGTGTTTGTGTGTGTGTGTGTGTGTGTGTGTGTGTGTGTGTGTGTGTGTGTGTGTGTGTGTGTGTGTGTGTGTGTGTGCTTTTTCCACATTTTGTTACATTACAGCCTTATTCTAAAATGGATTAAATCGGTTTTTCCCCTCATCAATCTACACACAATACCCCAAAATGACAAAGTAAAAACAGGATACTTACATTTTTTGCATTTATTCAAAATAAAAACATAAATATCACATTTACATAAGTATTCAGACCCTTTGCTCAGTACTTTGTTGAAGCGCCTTTGGCAGTGATCACAGCATCGAGTCTTCTTGGGTATGACGATACAAGCTTGACACACCTGTATTTGGGGAGTTTCTCCCATTCTTCTCTGCAGATCCTCTCAAGCTCTGTCAGGTTGGATGGAGAGCATGGATGTACAGCTTTGTCCGGGCTCTGGCTGGGCCACTCGAGGAGATTCAGAGACTTGTCCCGAAGCCACTCCTGCTTTGTCTTGGCTGGGTGTTGTCTTCGCCTTTGAGTGCTCTAGATCAGGTTTTTACCAAGGATCTCTCTGAACTTTGCTCAGTTCATCTTTGCCTCAATCCTGACTAGTCTCCCAGTCCCTGCTGCTGAGAAACATCCCAACAGCATGATGCTGCCACCACCATGCTTCACCGTAGGGATGGTGCCAGGTTTCCTCCAGACGTGACACTTGGCATTCAGGCCAAAGAGTTCAATCTTGGTTTCATCAAACCAGAGAATCTTGTTTCTCATGGTTTGAGAGTCCTTTAGGTGCCTTTTGGCAAACTCCAAGCGGGCTGTCATGTGCCTTTCACTGCGGAGTGGCTTCCGTCTGGCCACTTTACCATAAAGGCCTGATTGGTGGAGTGCTGCAGAGATGGTTGTCCTTCTGGAACTCTAGAGCTCTGTCAGAGTGACCATCGGGTTGACCAAGGCCCTTCTCCCCCGATTACTCAGTTTGGCAAGGAGACTATCTCTAGAAAGTCGGGGAGTCTTGGTGGTTCCAAACTTCTTCAATTTAAGAATGATGGAGGCCATGTTTTGGTACTATTCTCCAGATCTGTGCCGTGACACAATCCCGTCTAGGAGCTCTACGGGCAATTCCTTCAACCTCATGGCTTGGTTTTTGCTCTGACATGCACTGTCAACTGTGGGACCTTATGTAGACAGGTGTGTGCCTTTCCTAATCACGTCCAATCAATTGAATTTACCACAGGTGGACTCCAATCAAATTGTAGAAACATCTCAAGGATGATCAATGGAAACAGGATGCATCTGAGCTCAATTTCGAGTCTAATAGCAAATGGTCTGAATACTTATATAGATAAGGTATTTCTTATTTTTTTTTCTTCTAAAACCAGTGTTTTGCTTTGTCATTATGGGGTATTGTGTGTAGATGCTCGGGATTTTTTTCTAATCCACTTTAAAATAAGGCTGTAACATAACAAAATGTGTAAAAAGTCATAGGGTCTGAATACTTTCCCGAAGGCACTGTATGTGGATGACATTGCTGTATGTGTATGTGTGTGTGCATGTACATGTACGTGTGCATGCGTGTACGTGTGCATACATGCAACTATGTGGATGACAATGCTGTTTACAAACCCTGAAGAAAGGGATTTCGCATTATTTTCAATAGAATTATACAATTTGCATTGTACAATGATAATTTGTGTCTTGCTTCATGTTTATCAATATTTTAAGTGAAGGCAAATGTAGGGAACCAAAATAACACATTGGGTGGGGAGTAGGACCAAGGACACCTGCCCCAAACTGGAATTAGAAAAGTAGCACAGGAGTATGGTGATGAAAACAATTGTAATCTACCATGCTGCAAAAAAACTTTGAAGCTGGCCAGTGTCAACTAAGCAAGCAACCTATAATTTAGCCGTCTTGTTTAAGTACATTGGTACATTGGACAGCGCCACACGAACAACACTGTTGAAATACAATGGGTTAGGCTTCAGCTCTTTTCTTTTGCATTTAGGCTTATAACACAATAATTTATGCAGGCGGGAGTAAAAAAACAATTGTGGACAAGACAGACGGTGCGTTCTGGAAGTGGTTCTTATCAATCAGGTTGTCTGGTATTTTGACAGATTCACACGCATATGTGTGAGAAAGCGTCTCCGCGTGACCCCACCGCCAGCTGCCATTAGGCTACTGAATGGCAGTGACGTGAGGACCAGACGTTAGGACGTGCACGGAATCCGCCCCATTTCCCGGTGTGTGGGAAACAGTAGGCTTTCCAAGCACCCGCCTTACTAAATTTCCCCTGATATTAAAATTGGCATTTGCAGGGTGGCAGGGTATTTTGTACTGTGTTAAAACGTATGCCTAGACAACATACGAAAAAGTGCTAGAAAATACGAATTCAGTATTTTTTTGTGTGAATTTCTATGCCTCAGACACGTGATAAAATGTCAATTAGTAAGCTAAATCTAAGGTAACCGAATATTCTCATATTTAATGTTATAATTTCTGAAATAGGGTAAATCTGAAGTTAGAATCGTGTTTTGATGGAGTTGTTTACTCTGACAAGAGGCTGCTCCTAATTCTTGATTTAACAGACTTGATTAGTGACACCATTTTTTTTTACACCAAATCTGGATTAGGATTATACAGTGTAGGTCTGATTTGATGGACCCTCCAATATCTCACCCTTGACCTCAATCAGTCCAAATTCAACAACATGTGGACAGGAGTAAGGTCAAGAGGGGATTATTTCTTTGTGTTGTTATAGTCAAAACATGTTTGTTGGTGACAGACAAAATGTAGTCAATGAATGCTCATCATTGGTATTGTTGATAACACTTACAAAGTTGTCTAGGATATTGCTTAATTTAAGTTGAAAAACTGTTTGAGTGAAATTATTGAAATACATTGAAATGTAATACAATTGCAGAACTGTTATAAACTATGATTATTCATTTAGATTTTTTTTTCTAACAAATATTTTCTTAAATTGATAAATCATTATATTTTCTTTCATCTCCCAAAGACAGAATTTACACAACTGCACAAGTAATCTTACAAATTTACTGTGACATTTCACATGTATTTCACATGTATAAAAAATATTTCCTGAAATATAAGGCAGCAAGCTCTCTTCATCATGAATATAATGGTCTATATTGTAGTTCATGATCACAAGTGGACGTAATTTGCCTCATTTGACTGGACAACAAAGGAAAACACAGAATAATTTATATATGTATATTATTATAATTTAATGTAATATTTATTTATTGAAAAGTTTGCCTACTCTCCACCTCCTTTGTTAGTATTGAGTCAGTTAAATTAGCAGCTTGAGGTGATGAAAGCATACTCTTTGATGAGACAAAGTGGGTCCTAGGCACATGGACCTGTTGGTATAATGTCCTTGTGGCGGCTAGAGGTTGGGGTCAAGAGGTCAACTCTGGACAGTCCCCCAGAGGACAATAAACAGTGCCAGCGAGATATCAAGGTCAGGGGTCACAGCCAGCGATCAAGGGCCAGTAATTAAGTGGCTATTTCCTGCCATTCCCCAGTGACCGTTTGGCTGAGAGAGACAGGCAGAGGCTTGGGGAAGTCCTTGATGACCAGGCTTTACCAAACACTACATAGTGATGACCTAACTAAACTAACTAGTGATTACAGCCTATTTACCACAATCAGGAGACTACTAGAGGGAGCAATAATGGGACATTTTACAGAGTGTGTTTACTGGGATATTTACCACACAGCTTTTCAGGCATATTTCAAGCATAATATGTGGTAATCTGTATAATACAGATTAACTACAGAGTAACTACACTTTTGTTTATTTTCTGATTGATAATTGATGATTGCACAATGTTAAAATCACGTTGTCCTGTGAAAAGGGAATAGTTTTAAAAATGTTATATGGCAAGTAGTAAATGAAAGAAACAATCGGAAGATTGTGTTTATTTTCCAATTCAGCAGTCTGTGGGGGCTGGAAGTAAGTTTCACAGTAGAGAATAGGATTTGTTAATGTTTCTATACAGTGAGTGTATCAGCCGTTAGCATGAAAATAGGCATGGGTCCTGTGAACTTTTCTGACCCATTGACCTCTCTCTCGGGATGTAAATAGTATCACTCGAGAGCTGCCGTCAGATCTGCGCCATGCCTAAACTCCTAATCAGGCTGATGTAATGTATCCTACAAACTGCTGTATCCCTTCTACACATCCTCACCCCCCACTTCTTCAGACTGGGGGTACAGCAGTTTGTTTAAGGCATACACCAACCTCAATTCCAAACTATAGGGTACCCAACCCTCATCCAGTTTATGGGCATCTGGACTTGGATGTTGGAGGAGTCTGAGGAGCTGGTATGAGACAACAGGGGCCCCTTTCTCTTCCTAAAGAACCTGGGCCTCCACATAATCACTAAGCTGTTTGTGGCTAATCCTAATTAGAATGGTAAAAGTAACAGACTGGTGTCACTGATCATAATCACTAATTTCACATTCAATTCCAAAGTGTCACTGAACTGGAACAGCTAATTCAAAGGTGTGAATTATAATAAGGATAATGCAATAGGCATAAAACGTGATGCAGAAAGCTGGTCTGAGAGGATAATATTTGTATCAAAGAGATAGTGACAGAGCTTCAGTGAAATGTTCAATCTTCTCAGCAATGGAGTCTCAGATGCTGTCATTGAGGGCTGGCTTGAAAGACTGACACCTTCATGCATGGAGAAGAAACATTTCAGGCTGTAAAATCCAGTCTCACATGAATGTCAGGAATATAGCTAAAAAAAGCCCTTCATAACAGAGAATGTGCATCTCGGCCTATTTAATTACACCTTTTGAGAAAATTGACTTAATTTAAGCTTCCTTGACAATTTGTGCCTTGTACCTTTAATTCAGGACATCTCATTGTTTGCAATTGGTTTGAATGAAATATTGACACAAAACATTAGGCCACTTAACCAGCAACACCTTATTTGTAGCCAAGGCCTATTGGGAGAAAGGGAAGATTAATTAGGAATACCACTACATATGTCAGAGAGGCTAATTTATGGTATGGATTCGAAGTGCTAAGTAACCACATAAACTACTTCCAATTAATCTGTAACTGGCTTGCAATTCAGGACCAGACACAAACAGCGAAGGCCTATTTAATCTGTATTTATGCACATGATATGGTTCCAGTTTGTGTCTTTATATATTCAATAATAACCGTTTTATTTAGGTCGTATGCGTTTTCATCGATGTATTGTTATGACATCGTCGAATAACTTGCATTTAATAATAGATGCAATTAATGTAAGGTCACAATCAATTAGTAAGAATGTCAGACATCACTCTCTCAATGCATTAGATTGGGTAAATGCTCTTAAGTCCGTGGCACTTGCTATATGATACAACGTAAGCCTCAATCTCAGAATAATTGACGCCCTGTTAGTAATACCTATAAACTGGAACATTTAACAGCTGGGTAATGTAGCCCTACTGGAGGCGAGCGATGTTTGGCTCTCTTCCCAGAGCATAAGTAGGGCTCAAAACAAGGTGTGAATATAATTTATTCAACATCATTGTCTTAAAAAATCTTACCTTAGACCTGTAAAATTGGTGCATAACATGTAGGCCTATAATATGAATAGCTCCTTGTCCTCAAACGTTTTGCTATATTTGGAATTTAAATGTTGTATTTTACATTCTCGCATTTCTTACGAAATTACAGTATATTGTTCGAATTGATTTTCGAACAGTAACACTTGCTACAACACAATGGCAAATCAAAAAAAAGTGTATTCCCTTTCCATTTCTTGATTGAATCCTCATATTAGCAATTAATGGTAGGGCTAATTGTTATCAAACTTGGAATATGTCAACAAAACGTCTTGAAAAGCCTTTCTGCAAGTGAAAGGGAATGTTCTGATGCTCTCTTATTCAATTGAGAAAGAAAACATTTTAGTCGAAAGTGGGATACAAATATTTCACAGTCAAATAGTTGACGTTTATCAGTGCAATCATTTCTCAGACTGTTTTGTTCTGGCTATTGTACAGGCCTTTCCTTCTGATGAAGGCAAATGCCGTAAATGCTGTTAAACGAAAACAAGAGGGAGAGAGGGAAATAGAGATTTTGGCACACATTTTCGTTAATTTTCTTCCAGTATATTGTAAATTAGTATTTATAATAGTCTATAAATATATATATATATATATATATATATATAGGTGCACCTGGCACGTTTCAGCATATTTAAGGCAGTTTTGCATAAAAACATATGTTTTTAATCTTCGTATTTATACTTGTTTGCAAAGCAATTTCTTATGGCGCAAAACTGCCTAAAATATGCTGAAACGTGCCAGGTGCACCGGTTTGTGTCAAGAACTGCAACACTGTTGGATTTTTCACGCTCAACAGTTTCCTGTCTGTATTAAGAATGGTCCACCACCCAAAGGACATCCAGCCAACTTAACACAACTGTGGGAACCTTTGGAGTCAGCATGGGTCTAATGTTGATGTCCAATGGTGGAGGAGAGAAATGCTGAATACATTCAGTCTCCCTCCTTCTTACAGCAAGAGACAAACAAATAGCCCATTACTGCTTGTAGGCTATGCACTAAGGAGGTTGAATGAGAAAAGTGCAATTTCATCCGCCACTCTAGAAAATAATCAAACCAATTTGAGTAACTCATTATGGGTGTTTTCAGAAAGGTGAAACATTCCAAACATTGCATGTAGAAATGTGCCTCCTATTCAACATGGCAGTCAACCAGGTTTGTTCTACACAATACATTTCTATCTGAACGTTCTGTAGCGCTGCACACCTGAAAAGAGCTCTCAGGATTCATTAGAGCTACTCATTTATTAGCCAGTGAATAAGATTCATGTTGTCTGTGTTTGCCCCTGGCTTGAAATGTGTTTGGATTGGTGGCATATCTCCTAATGTTATCTTAGCTCTTAATGGCAGGATTTATCTTCCAGAGACAAAGAAGGAGAAAGAGAGGGAAAACAGAGAGAGAGAGAGAGAGAGAGAGAGAAAGATAAAGAAAAAAGAGAGAGAGAAAGGAAGAGAGATAGATGGAGAGGAGGAGAGAGAAAGAAAGGATGCTGACAGTCAGAGAGAGGGGGAGCCATCTGAGCTACATGATACATGGACTGACCAGGTGATCAGTGCAGTGAGAATGAAGCCCATCCTCTCTGTTAAAGATCAGTCACAACAAAGAGGCAGGGATGAGAGTGAAATAAGTATTGGTTGAAACCAGGGGGAGTCACCAAAGGTAAAAGGTAGAGTGTATTTGAGCTATGAGTTATGGATACAGAAACAGAACAACGTTACTAAGAACAGTGGCTGAAACTATATATATTTAATAGCAAATCCAATAATGAAGTTGAATAGAAAATTGTCTGTCATATTTTACAGGTCTGAGGTCACTTTATTTTATTTATTTAACCTTTATTTAACTAGGTAAGTCAGTTAAGAACAAATTCTTATTTACAATGAAGGCCTACCAAACGACCAAAGACCTGCAGAGACAGGGGCTGGTTTTAAAAATAAAAAAATAAAAAAATAAAAAACATAAATATAGGACAAAACACACATCATGACAAGAGAGACAACCCAACACTGCATAAAGAGAGACCTAAGACAACAACATAGCAAGGCAGCAACACATGACAACACAGCATGGTAACAACACAACATGACAACAACATGGTAGCAACACAAAATGGTAGCAGCACAAAACATGGTACAAATATTATTGGACACAGACAACAGCACAAAGGGCAAGAAGGTAGAGACAACAATACATCACGCAAAGCAGCCACAACTGTCAGTAAGAGTGTCCATGATTGAGTCTTTGAATGAAAAGATTGAAATAAAACTGTCCAGTTTGAGTGTTTGTTGCAGCTCTTTCCAGTCACTAGCTGCAGCGAACTGAAAAGAGGAGTGACCTAGGGATGTATGTGCTTTGGGGACCTTTAACAGAATGTGACTGGCAGAACGGGTGTTGTATGTGGAGGATGAGGGCTGCGGTAGATATCTCAGAAAGGGGGGACTGAGGCCTAAGAGGGGTTTATAAATAAACATCAACCAGTGTGTCTTGTGACGTGTATACAGAGATGACCAGTTTACAGAGGAGTATAGAGTGCAGTGATGTGTCCTATAAGGAGCATTGGTGGCAAATCTGATGGCTGAATGGTAAAGAACATCTAGCCACTCGAGAGCACCCTTACCTGCTGATTTATAAATTATGTCTCCACAATCTAGCATGGGTAATATGGTAATCTGAATCAGGGTTAGTTTGGCAGCTGGGGTGAAAGAGGAGCGATTACGATAGAGAAAACCAAGTCTAGATTTAACTTTAGCCTGGAGCTTTGATATGTGCTGAGCGAAGGACAGTGCACCGTCTAGCCATACTACCAAGTACTTTTTTGAGGTGACTACCTCAAGCTCTAAACCCATCAGAGGTAGTAATTACACTGGTGGGAAGAGGGGCATTCTTCTTAACAAACCACATTACCTTTGTTTTGGAGGTGTTCAGAACAAGGTTAAGGGTAGAGAAAGCTTGTTGGACACTAAGAAAGCTTTGTTGTAGAGCATTTAACACAAAATCCGGGGAGGGGCCAGCTGAGTGTAAGACTGTATCATCTGCATATAAACGGATGAGAGAGCTTCCTACTGCCTGAGCTATGTTGTTGATGTAAATTCAGAAGAGCGTGGGGCCTAGGATTGAGCCTTGGGGTATTCCCTTGGTGATAGGCAATGGCTAAAACAGTGGATTTTCTGACTTTATACACTGCACTTTTTGAGAGAGGTAGTTAGAAAACCAGGCCAAAGACCCCTCAGAGACACCAATATTCCTTAGCCGGCCCACAAGAATGAAATGGTCTACCGTATCAAAAGTTTTGGGCAAGTTAATAAAAATAGCAGCACAACATTACTTAGAATCAAGGGCAATGGTGACATCATTGAGGAC
Organism: Oncorhynchus mykiss; assembly: GCF_057628025.1. Classification (NCBI taxonomy): domain Eukaryota; kingdom Metazoa; phylum Chordata; class Actinopteri; order Salmoniformes; family Salmonidae; genus Oncorhynchus; species Oncorhynchus mykiss. Next base: position 81,459,378 of record NC_143023.1, on the reverse strand, counting down.
CTTTAAGGTTGCAGTGACACATCCATAACCTGAGCGTAAACCAGATTGCATACCAGAGACAATACTACAGACATCAAGAAAGCCAGTCAGTTGATTATTAACATGTTTTCCAACACTTTTGATACAAGGAAAAATAGAAATAGGCCTATAACAGTTAGAATCAGCTTGATCTCCCCTTTAAATAAAGGACTAACTGTGGCTGCCTTCCAAGCTATGGGAACCTCCCCAGAAAGGAGAGACAGGTTAAAAAGGTCGGAGATAACCTTGGCGGTGACCCAGATGTTTTTTGGGGGTCAAGTTTCAGGAGCTCCTCTAGCACCTCGGACTCAGTGACTGCCTGCAGGGAAAAACTTTGTAGCGTGGCGGGGGAAAAAGAGGGAGAAGCATTGGGGATAGTCACATTAGAAGGGGTGGGAGATGAGGAAATGTTGGACGGGCAAGGAGGCATGGCTGATTCAAATAGGAATCCTGACTTAATGAAGTGGTGATTAAAGAGCTCAGCCATGTGCTTCTTGTCAGTAACAACTACATCATCAACTTTAAGGGACATGGGCAGCTGTGAGGAGGAGGGTTTATTCTCCAGGTCTTTAACCGTTTTCCAGAACTTCTTGGGGTTAGACCCACAGAGAGAGAACTGCTCCTTAAAGTAACTAACTTTGGTCTTCCGGATAACCTAAGTGCAATTATTTCTCATTTGCCTGAACGAGAGTCAGTCAGCCTTAGTATGCGTGTGCCGAGCCTTTTGCCAAATTCAATTCTTGAGGTGGAGTAACTCTGCAAGATCACAGTCGAACCAGGGGCTGAACCTGCTTTTAATTCTCATTTTCGTTATGGGGCCTGTTTGTTAACGATACCACTGAAAAATCCAAAAAGAAGGTCCAAGCGTCTTTGACAGAGGGGATCAAGGTGATTCTATACCGTTTTACAGAAGGGCGACTACACTTCCTTATTCATTTTAGATTTGGATCATAAAAAAATGCTAGCGGCCATGACTGATTTCAAACGTGAGTCTGTTTCGGGGTGTGGTTTGATGTGGGAGTCTATTGTCTGTGTTTGCAGGTGGGAAGAGTTAGCCAAATGATTTAGCCAATTCATTTCAGCCAGCCGGTGTGCAATCTTGGAATAATTGGTTTGACTTTGGACAGCCTATCTCTGGGGATAGTTAGGGACCGTCAATAAATCACAGAATGTAAATGGTACAATATTTTAATGTTGCACATCTTTCAGTTGTCTCATTTCATGCTTTCAATATTTGTATATGGATTTATACAATGTATAGTTTATGGTTTGAGGTTTTTAAGTAATCTAAATTTGGAGCTAGTTACCTTTTGAAATATTGTTGCTTGTACATAGTGTAATTTACTGATGGTCCCTAACTAGCCCCATAGGGATATTGAATTGACCATGGACATTATGATCGGGTGGTGTGCACCTGTGCTCCAAATTGATGATTACTTGGGTGCTGTGGACATGTGGGCAGAATTAAAATGAACCCAACTCATGGAAAACTGTTACGGTACCCTTCATTCTGTGGCATACAATCTTTTCCTAACCTCTTGCAAATCTCAGTTTTGGACGAGACTGACTATGACCAAAATTATCCTATTCACACTTTGTAGTCAATTTTGACTCGATCCCACATAGGCCATTTTCTCAACAAGAAGTTAATTTTAGAGACTTTAACAACAACATTAACAATTAGCAATTATAAAGCAATATGTCCTGTCATGTGCTTAAACATAAGCTAATGCTTTTAAAAATAAATCCATTGGCCATATGATATGGATTGTTCATGCGCTTTATTGCTGCAATTATTTGAAGTCTTTGGGTTCATGTCTATAGGAATGCACTAGCCACATTCCAACAGGCTGACTCTCAATCTGATTACTATTATTTCCCATGCACATCAATGCAGGCATGGGCCATCAACCATGTCTGATGTGTGGCTATCAGGCTAACCTTTGACTCCAGTCTGTCTGGAGGGCCACTGTGACAGGGGGGTCAAGGTCAATGGGAAAGAGGGATGGGAGCATATTGAGCACATTTGGGGGTGCTAGGGGTCCCTGTCTGGGAGAGAAGGGTCCAGACTGTTCCAAATGTCTGGTTGAGAGCTCCTCACCCAACCCCACTCCACCCCTCTGTTGGTTTCCCTTACCCCCTGGGCCCAAATGAACAGGGGGACTGCTGAGGGACTGTCTGGGTACTGCGGGGTGCTGGTTCCCAGACAGGGATGTGTAAAGCGGGTACACAGACAAAGATAAAGAGGTACTAGCATACACAAACACACATATATTAACTGCATAAACACATTATATCCTTATGTGCAAATAAACACATGAAATCAGAATCCCACACTGTATATCTGCACTGTCTTTTTAGACAATAGAATGTACATTAACACCACATTGATTCACTTTGCATTTTACAAAGCAGTCTGAGGGCCCTGGGAACCTGGTCGTGACTAGGGGGAACAAAGAGCTGTGATGGATGTTCTGGTGGGGCCCAGACAGTCAGCAGACATATAGTGGACTCACTGGGAGTTTACTGTAGGTGGCACTTGATTGACTGATGGAGCATACTTCCCACTTAAGGCCATAGTGAACTGGGCTGGTTATGGACCAGAATATGTGCTAGAAGTTGAAACTTGAGAGACCCCATCCTATTGAACTCTCAGGGTTTCACCAATGCTATTTTATTGGTAGTGCACAAACACACACACACATGCAGACCTCCTGGGCGATCAGCACTGGAGCATATAGCCACCTGTCAATCACCAGATCCTGCCGGTCTTAAGAGAGACGTTTCGTCTGGCCACAACACCCGCTGTCCCTCCCCATACATTATGCCTCCTCTGGCAACCGTCGTCGGGCGACGGCGGGCCATTGTCCCTTCACAACAGGGGCTCGCCATTGAACCCTGGGGTCCTTAGCAACCAGAATAAAAGGTGCCAAAAAGGCCTATTTTCTGTGGCTGAAAGAGCCTGTTCTTGTGCGCTGCGTCTGGGATTCATATGCCAGGGCCTGAATGGACAAACCTCCTCCTTTTAAACACTGGTGTAACAGAGCGTATGAAGGGGCTGACCGCTAGTGGATAAGATGGATAGGATCATGGCTAATCTGCTGTTCCTCTCCACTGTGGTCCGATAGGGACACTTAACCAACCTCTGGGGCCAGTTAGCGGCCTGGGGCGGCCAGGGCTGGGCAGTGGTGGTGGTCAGTGGGCTGTGACAGAGCAGAAAAGGGTGGGGGGTGGAAGGATTACCGTTCCTATGCGCTACTGTTGGATGTGTGTGGCATGGATAGAAGTCTTATGTATCCATCACATTCCACATCTCCTAATAAGATATGTTTGGTCAGACAGTAGGCTGAAGCTTGTTTTGAGAAAACTATGGAGAGGCTGAGGATAATGCGAAGAGAGTATACATAGAGTTTATGAACACTTTTATGGACTTCTGGATGTTTTTACAAGTGTCTTTATGAGAGACTGAACATAAGGCCCTGAATACCTCTGTACACTGTGAGGGTCTGAGACGTGCAACTCATAAAGTTAACTTTCTGGAGTTGACATTTGAATACACCAATATGTAAAATCGGATTAAGAGTCTGATTGATAAAGATGGAACTTGTTTATCAGCTGATCGAGAGGTTGTCACCAACTGTGGCGGGAGGTGTTCATTGTCTAGATCTAAAAAAATGAATACCTTCTTATCCCCAATAAAAAATAATCACTCAATGAATGGTGATTCATGCTCATAAGGTTTAATGGGCTTACTTGTAAGCGGTCTACTCTATGTCACAGTTATTTTTCCAAGTACAGCAGACTACTAACAGACTATAACTTTGTAACAACATTTTAATAGATGAGATGCAGATCTTTATCATTCATAAGCGTCACCCAATTTAGCTATTGTGTGATTATTTTGTAGATTCTTTTTACTTTAATTTCACGAAATGTATCAGCTATAACTTTTTTAAACTAACAATAACTTTTCCCCTCCGTTCTACTGGTCAATTGGCAATAAGATGGATGATATCCATTTGCGGATTTGGTACCAACGGGACTCGCGAAACTGAAATATTCTCTGCTTTTCTGAAACATGCATCTCGGACAACTCGATGGATTCTCGACTCTTCTGTCTCCTGAGGGAGGTTTCAGCTGTTATCATGACTGTTGTATACATTGCACCTCAGGACAAGAAAAATAAAAAGCTGGCAATTAACAAACTGTATGGGGCTATAAACAAGCAGGAAAAATTACATCTGGAGGCTGCTTTTCTGGGTGCCGGCGATTTTAATTCCACATCATTAAGACATGTGTTGCCCAACTTCCATCAACATGTCTCCTTCGCCACTAGGGGCGAGGAAATCCTAGACCACTGTTATTCTACCCACAAGCAAGCATACAAGGCCCTCCCGTGTCCACCATTTGGCAAATCAGATCATGACTCTGTACTCCTGCTTTCTGTTAACGAGCAGAAGCTCAAACAGGAAGTACCTGTGACTCGCTCCGTTTGAGAAATGGTCACCAGAATCAGAGATTATGCTACAGGACTGCTTTGCTAGCACTGATTGGAATGTGTTTTGAGACTCCGCCGACAACATCGACGGGCTATCCACCTACGTCACTGGCTTCATTAGGAAATGCATCGGCGACGTTGTCCCCATAGTAAAGGTTTGCTGCTTTCCCAATAAAAAGCCCTGGATTAACACTGAGGTTGGGGCCAAACTAAAGGACAGGGCTACCACACACATGGCTACCACAGACAACCCTGAGGCTACGGCTGAGGACAGGAATAAGTACATGAAGTCCCAGTATGACCTCTGCAGAGTCAGCAAACATGCAAAAGGACAATATAGAAATAAGGTGGAATCATATTACACAGGCTCTAATGCCAGCTGCGTTTGGCAGGGGCTACAGTCCATTACAGATTACAAAGGAAGACCCAGCCATGATCTGCCTAACAATGCCTCTCTACCAGATGAACTCAATGCATTTTATGCACACCTTGACAATAACAACATCATGCCGGGGCGTGAGGGACTGGTGTGAGGGCCTGGGTAAGTAAGGTCTTCAAACAGGTCAACACCCGCAAGGCCGAGGGGCCCAACGGTATTCCAGGGTGTGTTCTCAGAGCTTGCACAGAACAGCTGAATGGCATATTCACAGTAATTTTCAACCTGTCCTTGCCCCAGTCTGTAATCCCCACATTTTAAGATGATCACCATCATTCTCTAAGGCTTCATACCTCAATGACTACCACCCTGTAGCACTCACATCCGTAATAATGAACTGCTTTGAGAGGCTGGTTATGGCACAAATCAACTCCACAACTCCAATATGCATACCGCCCCAACAGATCCATAGAATAGACAATGCAATCTCAATTGCTCTCCACACTGCCCACACCCACCTATGTGAGCATACTGTTCATTGACTATAGCTCAGCATTCAACACCATTATCCACTCCAAGCTCGTCACCAAGCTTAAGACCCTAGGACTGAACACCTCCCTCTGCAAATGGATCCTGGACCTCCTGACGGGTCGACCCCAGGTGGTGAGGGTAGGCAACATCACCTCTGCCACGCTTACTCTCATTACAGGGCCCCCACAGGGGTGTGTGCTTAGTCCCCTCCTATACTCGCTGTGGATGGGAGCACGCCTCACATCCACATCGACAGGACTGCATTGGAGCGGGTCGAGAGCTTCAAGTTCCTCGATGTCCAAATCACTATGGACATAAAATTATCCATACACATGCGCACAGTCGTGAAGAAGGCACGACAGTGCCTCTTCCCCCTCAGGAGGTTGAAAAGGTTTGGCATGGGCCCTCAAATCCTCCAAAAGTATTACAGCTGTACCATTGAGAGCATCTTGACTGGCTACATCACTGCTTGGTATGGCAATAGCACCGCCCTCGATCGCATGGCGCTACAGTGGGTGGTCCGGACAGCCAAGTACATCACTGGGGCCGAGATTCCTGCCTTGTAGGACCCCTTCCCTCCTCAACTCTCTTCCCCTTCCCTCCTCAACTCTGTTTTCCCTTCCCTCCTCAACTCTGTTTTCCCTTCCCTCCTCAACTCTGTTTTCCCTTCCCTCCTCAACTCTGTGCCACCTTCCCGCCACAACTCTGTGCCCTCAGGGTCATGTCCCCCTCAGCACCAACTTGTCTGACCCCTGGGGTAAGGAGTAGGACCATAAAAAGGGCCTCTGATTTAGTTTAAACAAGGTCCTTTAAGTGGCTGATGAATAAACATGAGCTGAGTTTGGAATGGCAGGAGGGGCCAAGGCAGCAACTACTCTTCCTGGGGTCCAGCAAAATTAAGGCAGTTATATTATTAAAAACATTAGATTACATTTTACAACAGCTTTCACAACACATATCTACAATGCAAGGAAGGCCCAGGAAAGGAAGTACTGGAAAATCGTTAAAGTCTTCAGCTACCCAAGCGGTACCTGAGTTGACCCTTGAATTTCACTCTGCACACCTGTCAATCAACAGTCTTGATTGACCCTAGAAGGCAGGTCAGTCATCAGCTCTGAAGAAGAGAAGCCTCACTCTTTTTTTCTGTCTCTTCCTGCTCTCTCTTTCAAGCTGTTCTTACCTTCTCTCTCGTTTTCTGTCTTTCGAATACTTTCTGTCTGTCTCTCTTTTGCTCTCTCTCTCTAACTCTCTTTCACATTCTACTCCTCTTCATTTTCCCCACCACCTCCCCCCTTCAGTCTTATCCATCACTTAGGTCAGTGTCTCTGTCCAAATGATAGTATAGTTGGGTCTCCTTCCCCTTGCTCCTCTCTACTCCTCAACTCTGTTTTCCCTTTCCTCCTCAACTCTGTTCCCTTTCCCTCCTCAACTCTGTTTTCCCTTCCCTCCTCAACTCTGTTCCCTTTCCCTCCTCAACTCTGTTCCCTTTCCCTCCTCAACTCTGTTCCCTTTCCCTCCTCAACTCTGTTCCCTTTCCCGCCTCAACTCTGTTTTCCCTTCCCTCCTCAACTCTGTTCCCTTTCCCTCCTCAACTCTGTTCCCTTTCCCTCCTCAACTCTGTTTTCCCTTCCCTCCTCAACTCTGTTTTCCCTTCCCTCCTCAACTCTGTTTTCCCTTCCCGCCTCAACTCTGTTTTCCCTTCCCGCCTCAACTCTGTGCTCCTTCCCGCCTCAACTCCGTTTTCCTTTCCCTCCTCAACTCTGTTTTCCCTTCCCTCCTCAACTCTGTGCCCCTTCCCTCCTCAACTCTGTTTTCCCTTCCCTCCTCAACTCTGTGCCCTTTCCCTCCTCAACTCTGTTTTCCCTTCCCGCCTCAACTCTGTTTTCCCTTCCCTTCTCAACTCTGTGCCCCTTCCCGCCTCAACTCCGTTTTCCTTTCCCTCCTCAACTCTGTTTTCCCTTCCCTCCTCAACTCTGTGCCCCTTCCCTCCTCAACTCTGTTTTCCCTTCCCTCCTCAACTCTGTGCCCTTTCCCTCCTCAACTCTGTTTTCCCTTTCCGCCACAACTCTGTGCCCCCAGGGTCATGTCCCCCTCAGCACCAACTTGTCTGACCCCTGGGGTAAGGAGTAGGACCATAAAAAGAGCCTCTGATTTAGTTTTAACAAGGTCCTTTAAGTGGCTGATGAATAAACATGAGCTGAGTTTCGAATGGCAGGAGGGGCGATAGAGAGGTGGGTGTCAGGGAGAATGTTGTGTGTGTGTCTGTGTACGCACGTGTGTGTGAATGTGTGTGTGTCTGTGTGTGTACACACGGGCACAGGCAGATGCAAGTGTGTGCGGAGGGGGAAGAGTGCTGTCAGTGTCTGAAGGGGGGAGTGGCTCACCAATTTTTCACAGCAGGAATGCATCTGGTTAAATTTAAGCACTTGTGGCACCGTTATCTCCTTTACTCCAAAGCATTACAGATGACAAAATAAAACAGCTCCAAGCCTGCCTTTGTGAGGGAGAGGAGATGGATGCTTTGCTGCTACTGATGTGTGGGAATCATCTGCACTCACAACATAGAATCAAATCAAATGTATTTGTCACATACACATGGTTAGCAGATGTTCATGCGAGTGTAGTGAAATGCTTGTGCTTCTAGTTCCGACAATGCAGTAATAACCAACGAGTAATCTAACCTAGCAATTCCAAAACTACCACCTTATACACACAAATGTAAAGGGATAAAGAATATGTACATAAAGATATATGAATGAGTGATGGTACAGAACGGCATAGGCAAGATGCAGTAGATGGTATCGAGTACAGTATATACATATGAGATGAGTAATGTAGGGTATGTAAACAAAGTGGCATAGTTTAAAGTGGCTAGTGATACATGTATTACATAAAGATGCAGTAGATGATATGGAGTTCAGTATATACATATACATATGAGATGAGTAATGTAGGGTATGTAAACATTATATTAAGTAGCATTGTTTAAAGTGGCTAGTGATATATTTTCCATCAATTTCCATCAATTCCCATTATTAAAGTGGCTGGAGTTGAGTCAGTGTGTTGGCAGCAGCCACTCAATGTTAGTGGTGGCTGTTTAACAGTCTGATGGCCTTGAGATAGAAGCTGTTTTTCAGTCTCTCGGTCCCTGCTTTGATGCACCTGTACTGATCTTGCCTTCGGGATGATAGTGGGGTGAACAGGCAGTGGCTCGGGTGGTTGTTGTCCTTGATGATCTTTATGACCTTCCTGTGACATCGGGTGGTGTAGGTGTCCTGGAGGGCAGGTAGTTTGCCCCCGGCGTTGTGCAGAGGGCGCGGCTGGGGATGCCGTCCCTGACTTGCGAGGGTTAACACGTTTGAATGTTTTACTCACGTCAGCTGCAGTGAAGGAGAGTCCGCATGTTTTGGTTGCGGGCAGTGTCAGTGGCACTGTATTGTCCTCAAAACGGGCAAAAAAGTTATTTAGTCTGCCTGGGAGCAAGACATCCTGGTCCATGACGGGGCTGGTTTTCTTTTTATAATCCGTGATTGACTGTAGACCCTGCCACATACCTCTTGTGTCTGAGCCGTTGAATTGCGACTCTACTTTGTCTCTATACCGAAGCTTAGCTTGTTTGATTGCCTTGCGGAGGGAATAGCTACACTGTTTGTATTCGGTCATGTTTCCGGTCACCTTGCCCTGGTTAAAAGCACTTTCTAATGAACTCGCTCACCGAATCAGCGTATTCGTCAATGTTGTTGTTGGACGCAATGCGGAACACATCCCAGTCCACGTGATGGAAGCAGTCTTGGAGTGTGGAATCAGATTGTTCGGGCCAGCGTTGAACAGACCTGAGCGCGGGAGCTTCTTGTTTTAGCTTCTGTCTGTAGGCAGGGAGCAACAAAATTGAGTCGTGGTCAGCTTTTCCGAAAGGAGGGCTGGGGAGGACCTTATATGCGTCGCGGAAGTTAGAATAGCAATGATCCAAGGTTTTACCAGCCCTAGTTGCGCAAACCAAATGCTGATACAATTTAGGGAGTCTTGTTTTCAGATTAGCCTTGTTAAAATCCCCAGCTACAATGAATGCAGCCTCAGGATATGTGGTTTCCAGTCTACATAGAGTCAAATAAAGTTTGTTCAGAGCCATCATGAGTTACACTCTCAGGGGGGCAATAGAACATCACTGCAGAGGGAACTGTAAATGCATAATGGCAGATCATATTGATGCATAGTAGTAAAATAAATAAATAGTGGATGCTGCTGTTATTGTAACAAGGTAAAACAACACGCACAACAGAGATCTTCTGTTAGACTGTATCTTTTTTTATTAATGGCAACATTTTTGTGGTGAAAAAATACAGTGAACCTCAGTATAATCTGGCAGCGTGATTCAGAGGGTCTAATGCAGTACCCAAAAGTAAGAAAGGCTGTAATCGTCTCACCTACTGTTTCTCTACTCAGTGGGACAAATTGTTTCTACAGTTATCCATACTGAGCTAACTGAGATTTAGATGAAAATGTTAATCCTGAAACCTTTGTGAAATCATTCATGTGACTGTGGAGGTCTGAGTGTGACCTTGTACTTGATCAAACCTTTGAACCTTTTGGGGCGTGTTGAGACTGATGCTGCGGGCTGGGTTCTGATGTGTTCCTGTCCCAGTGGTCATTTTAGTCTCCCAAGAGAGCATATGGACATGATCTCTCCCTCCCGTGCGTGTGTGGCTGACTCTGGTGTCCCAGGAGAGCATTGGGGAATGACATCATGACCCCTGACCCCTGTGTGATCTCTTTGGAGAGGACTGTGGAGGATCTGGTTCAGAACCTGGAGATTGACTTTACACTCTTAAAAATAGAGGTGCAAGTTAGAACCAAATAAGGTTCTTGAGAGCGATGCTGTAGTTTCAAGTTTCAAAGTTTATTCGCCGTGTGCACAGGATACAACTGGCGTAAAACAGTACAGTGGAATTCTTACCTCGTTAGCTCTTTCCCAATAATGCAGTGATAGTGATAATAATAGAAAAGAGAAAAAAACAAATAACAATTAAAAAAAACACACAAGATTTACCACATAGGTTGAAGAAAGCAAGTATATACAGGTCCGTGCCAGTTCCTTACTCAATGTCCATTTAACAATCTTATGGCCAGGGGATAGAAGCTGTTTAGGAGACTGTCTGAGCCTTGATGCACCGGTATCGTCTGCCGGTGGGGGCATGCAGAACAGTCTATGTCTCAGGTGTCTGGAGTCTTTGTCCATTTTTGGGGCCTTTATCTCAGACACCGCCTGGCATGTACACTTGAAGTCGGAAGTTTACATACACTTAGGTTGGAGTCATTTAAACTTGTTTTTCAACCACTCCACAAATTTCTTGTTAACAAACTATAGTTTTGGCAAGTCGGTTAGGACATCTACTTTGTGCATGACACAAGTAATTTTTCCAACGATTGTTTACAGACAGATTATTTCACTTATAATTCACTGTATCACACTTCCAGTGGGTCAGAAGTTTACATACACTAAGTTGACTGTTCCTTTAAACATCTTGGAAAATTCAAGAAAATGATGTCATGTCTTTAGAAGCTTCTGATAAGCTAATTAACATAATTTGAGTCAATCGGAGGTGTACCTGTTAAGGTATTTCAAGGCCTACCTTCAAACTCAAGGCCTCTTTGCTTGACATCATGGGAAAATCAAAAGAAATCAGCCAAGACCTCAGAATTTGTTTTGTAGACCTCCACAAATCTGGTTCATCCTTGGGAGCAATTTCCAAACGCCTGAAGGTACCACGTTCATCTGTACAAACAATAGTACGCAAGTATAAACACCATGGGACCACGCAGCCGTCATACCGCTCAGGAAGGAGACGCGTTCTGTCTCCTAGAGATGAACGTACTTTGGTGCGAGAAGTGCAAATCAATCCCAGAACAGCAGCAAAGGACCTTGTGGAAATGCTGGGGGAATATCCACAGTAAAACGAGTCCTATATCGAAATAACCTGAATGGCCGCTCAGCAAGGAAAATCGCCATAAAAAAGACAGACTACGGTTTGCAGCTGCACTTGGGAACAAAGATCGTACTTTTGGAGAAATGGCCTCTGGTCTGAGGAAACAAAAATGTAACTGTTTGGCCTTAATGGCCATCGCTATGTTTGGAGGAAAAAGCGGGAGGCTTGCAAGCAGAAGAACACCATCCCAACCGTGGAGCACAGGGTGGCAGCATCATGTTGTGGGGGTGCTTTGCTGCAGGAGGGACTGGTGCACTTCACAAAATAGATGGCTTCATGAGGGAGGAAAATTATGTGGAAATATTGAAGCAACATCGCAAGACATAAGTCAGGAAGTTAAAGCTTGGTCGCAAATGGGTCCAAGCATACTTCCAAAGTTGTGGCAAAATGGCTTAAGGACAACAAGTCAAGGTATTGGAGTGGCCATCACAACGCCCTAACCTCAATCCTATAAAACATTTGTGGGCAGAACTGAAAAGGCGTGTGCAAGCAAGGAGGCCTACAAAGGAATGGGCTAAAATTCACCCAACTTATTGTGGGAAGCTTGTGGAAGGCTACCCAAAATGTGTGACCCAAGTTAAACAATTTAAAGGCAATGCTAGAAATACTAATTGAGTGTATGTAAACTTCTGACCCACTGGGAATATGATGAAAGAAGTATGAAAGCTGAAAAAATATAATTCTCTCAACTATTATTCTGACATTTTACATTCTTAACCTTTCTGATCTCCCCATCCCGGATCCGGGATCGTGAATACAGACTCAAGCTCATTACCATAACGCAACGTTAACTATTCATGAAAATCGCAAATGAAATGAAATAAATATGCTAGCTCTCAAGCTTAGCCTTTTGTTAACAACACTGTCATCTCAGATTTTCAAAATATGCTTCTCAACCATTGCAAAACAAGCATTTGTGTAACAGTATTGATGGCTAACGTAGCATTTAGCATTAGCATTCAGCTGGCAACATTTACACAAAAAAACAGAAAAGCATTCAAATAAAATCATTTACCTTTGAAGAACTTCAGATGTTTTCAATGAGGAGACTCTCAGATAGCAAATGTTCAGTTTTTCCTGAAAGATTATTTGTTTAGGACAAATCGCTCCGTTTTCTGCGTCACGTTTAGCTATGAAAAAACCCCTGTATCCAGGATTGTGTAAATCTATCAGCAAGCTCATTAGCATAACACAACGTTAACTATTCATGAAAATCGCAAATGAAATGAAATAAATATGCCATCTCTCAAGCTTAGCCTTTTGTAAACAACATTGTCATCTCAGATTTTCAAAATATGCTTCTCAACCATAGGAAAACAATCATTTGTGTAAAAGTAGCTAGCTAGCGTTAGCATTTAGCGTTAGCATTTAGCGTTAGCATTTAGCGTTAGCGTTAGCGTTAGCATCCAGCACGCAACATTTCAACAAAAACATAAAAGCCTTCAAATAAAATCATTTACCTTTGAAGAACTTCTGATGTTTTCAATGAGGATACTCTCAGTTAGATAGCAGATGCTCAGTTTTTCCAAAAAGATTCTTTGTGTATTAGAAATAGCTCCGTTTTATACATCACATTTGGCTACCAAAAAAACCCGAAAATTCAGTCCTCAAAACGCGAACTTTTTTCCAAATTAACTCCATAATATCGACTGAAAACATGGCAAACGTTGTTTAGAATCAATCATCAAGGTGTTTTTCACATATCTCTTCATTGATATATCATTCTTGGACACATGGTTTCTCCCCTATATCAAATGGAAAAGTACAAGCAGCTGGCAATTGCGCACCGAATTCCACGCAGGACACCAGGCGGACACTTGGAAAATGTAGTCTCTTATGGTCAATCTTCCAATGATATGCCTACAAATACGTCACAATGCTGCTAAGACCTTGGGCGAACGACAGAAAGTGTAGGCTCATTCCTTGCGCAATCACAGCCATATAAGGAGACAATGGAAAACAGAGCTTCAGAAATTCTGCTAATTTCCTGGTTGATGCATCATCTTGTTTTCGCCTGTAGAATGAGTTCTGGGGCACTTACAGACAAAATCTTTGCAGATTCTGAAACTTCAGAGTGTTTTATTTCCAAGAATATGGTTTTTCTTGTCAAGAATATGCATAGTCGAGCATCTTTTCGTGACAAAATATTGCGCTTAAAACGGGAACGTTTTTTATCCAAAAATGAAATAGCGCCCCTAGAGATCTAATAGGTTAAAATGAAGTGGTGATCCTAACTGACCTAAGACATGGAATATTTACTAGGATTAAATGTCAGGAATTGTGAAAAACTGAGTTGAAATGTATTTGACTAAGGTGTATGTAAACTTCCAACTTCAACTGTATGTCCTGGATGGATGGGAGCTTGCTCCGAGTGATGTGCTGGGCCGTCCTCACCACCCTCTGTAGGGCCTTCCGGTCGAGGGCGGTGCAGTTGCCATACCAGACGATGATACAACCAGTCAGGGTGCTCTCGATGGTACATCTGAGGGGCCATGCTATATCGTTTCAGCCTTCTGAGGGAGAAGAGGTGCTGCCGTGCCTTGTTCACGACTGTGCTGGTGTGAGAGGACCATGTTAAAGTCCTCAGTGATGTGGACACCGAGGAACTTGACGCTCTTGGCCCTCTCCACTGGGTGCGTGGCAACAGAGTCGGGGGGGGGGGGGGGGGGGGGGCTAAGCACACACCCCTGTGTTGAGGGTCAGCATGGCAGAGTTGTTGTTGCCTACACTCACCACCTGAAGTCCAGGAAGTCAAGTACATCCCGGATCCAGTTGCAGAGGGCGTCCAGCGCTTGGTGACGAGCTTGGAGGGCACTATGGTATTGAAAGCTGAGAAGTAGTTGATGAAGAGCATTCTCATGTACTGTAAGTATTCTTCTTGTCCAGGTGGGAGAGAGCAGACTGGAGTGCAAATGAGATGCAAATGAGCATCATCTGTAGATCTGTTGTGGTGGTATGCAAATTGGAGTGGACCTAGGGTGTCGAATATGGTGTAATTGCAGACTGCAATTTGGGGGATGTCTTGATGTTGGTGTTCCCTGACAGCCATTGGTAGATCTGAGGTTATGAGACGGATGGTTTCTCAACACAAACAATCAATCAATCAATCAAATGTATTTATAAAGCCCCTTTTGTATCAGCCGATGTCACAAAGTGCTATACAGAAACCCAGTCTAAAACCCCAAACAGCAATGTAGAAGCACGGTGGCTAGGAAAAACTCCCTAGAGCTCCCTAGAGAGGAACCAGGCTCTGAGGGTTGGCCAGGCCTCTTCTGCTTGTGCCGGGTGGAGACTAGAACAGTACATGGCCAAGATGTTCAAGCGTTCATAGATGACCAGCAGGGTCAAATAATAATAATCACAGTGGTTGTAGAGGGTGCAACAGGTCAGCACCTCAGGAGTAAATGTCAGTTGGCTTTTCATAGCTGATCATTCAGAGTTAGAGACAGCAGGTGCGGCAGAGAGATAGAGAGTCAAAAACAGCAGGTCCGGGACAAGGTAGCACGTGAACAGGTCAGGGTTCCATAGCCGCAGGCAGAACATTTGAAACTGGAGCAGCAGCAGGAGGACTGGGGTGGACTGGGGACAGCAAGGAGTCATCAGGCCAGGTAGTCCTGAGGCATGGTCCTAGGGCTCAGGTCCTCCGAGAGAAGAGAGAAAAGAAGGAAAGAGAGAGAGAGTTAGAAGGAGCATACTTAAATTCACACAGGACACCGTATAAGACAGGAGAAGTACTCCAGATATAACAAACTGAACCTTCACACCCCTGGGCCAGACTACACTCAATCATAGGACCTACTGAAGAGATGAGTCTTCAATAATGACTTAAAGGTCGAGACCGAGTCTGCGTCTCTCAGAGAGAGAAACAACATCCTGAAGCTATGTTGCGCTTGGTGACCTCTGACTGTTTCATCCTAACATCGTTGGTGCCGACATTATTGAAGATAGGCAGACCATTCCATAAAAATTAGGAGAAAGCCCTGCTGTTTGCTTCTTGGGACAATAAGGAGGCCTGTATCCTGAAGCTATGTTGCGCTTGGTGACCTCTGACTGTTTCATCCTAACATCGTTGGTGCCGACGTGGATAACAATATTCCTATACTCTCTACACTCGCCAATTTTAGCTAGCACCATTAGCTTTAATGACGGTAGCCCTGCCCCCTGGTAAATAGTGTATGATCACTGGATGATTCTTTTTAAGTTTTTTTACCTTTATTTAACCAGGCAAGTCAGTTAAGAACAAATTCTTATTTTCAATGACGGCCTAGGCACAGCCTGTTCAGGGGCAGAACGACAGATTTGTACCTCGTCAGCTCGGGGGTTTGAACTTGCATCTTCCGGTTACTAGTCCAACGCTCTAACCACTAGGCTACCCTGCCGCCCCAGTCTAATACTGCGGGTAATGGAGTCGCTAATGACCAGGATTTTCAATTTGTCAGAGCTAATGGTGGGAGACTTCGACGTCTCAGACCCCGTAACGGGTGGAGGAGAGACCAGAGAAGGCTCGGCCTCTGACTCCGACTCGTTGCTTAAACCTCTTGAAGCTAGGAGGCACTATTTTTATGTTTGGAAAAATAACGTTCCCAAAGTAAACGGCCTATTTCTCAGGACCAGATGCTAGAATATGCATATATAACTGACAGATTAGGATAGAAAACACTCTAAAGCTTCCAAGCTTTGTCTGTGAGTATAACAGAACTGATATTGCAGGCGAAACCCTGAGAAAAATCAAATCTGACCAAATTTGAGATTTTGGTTCCAACCGCAGTGTCTTTGTGAGACGCAGAGTAGGTGAACGGATGATCTCCGCATGTCTGGTTCCCACCGTGACACATGGATGAGGAGGTGTGATGGTGTGGGGGTGCTTTGCTGGTGACACGGTCAGTGATTTATTTAGAATTCAAGGCACACTTAACCAGCATGGCTACCACAGCATTCTGCAGCGATACGCCATCCCATCTGGTTTGCGCTTTGTGGGATATTATTTTTTTCCTTCAACATGATAATAAACCAACACACCTCCAAGCTGTGTAAGGGCTATTTGACCAAGAAGGAGAAGCAGCCAACAAGTGCTCAGTATATGTGGGAACTCCTTCAAGAAAAAGCATTCCAGGTAAAAACATTTAAAAAAGCATTCCAGGTAAATCTAGTTGAGAGAATGCCAAGCGTGTGCAAAGCTGTCATCAAGGCAAAGGGTGGCTACTTTGAAGAATCTAAAATCTAAAATCTATTTTGATTTGTTTAACACTTTTTTGGCTACTACATGATTATATGTGTTATTTCACAGTTGTGATGTCTTCACTATCATTCTACAATGTAGAAAATAGTCAAAATAAAGAAAAACCTTTGAATGAGTACGCGTGTCCAAACTTTTGACTGGTGCTGTATATATATACACACACACACAAACACAGTCATCTGAAAACATCACAAGTCACCCAGAAAAACAGTTTACATTCCTACACAAATAAGTCCCCAATCAATACTCTAAATTGCCCAAACGGTACCAGAACTTTAAGATGAAATGTATTTAGAATTTTCTTCCAGCATTACGGTACCATCAAACTAAAAGCAGATTTACCTAGCTCAGCGGAGATTCTATGAAACATAAGAGTTTACCAATCCTGTGAATTGGTTAGGCAACTCAGGTGTCTACTCCAACAGAAAAGTTAGATAAGACAGAAGTTTATGAAGTAGGGCCTTGTAAACAAAAAATTGAGTGATGAAGAGATCTACTACGGGTCTTTAGCGAAGTCCAGCCAACCTTCTGACACAGGATGCAGTGACGAGTATCAAAACTGTCAACTATAACAAAACAAAGGTCACTATGGTAGATAGCATTCAAAGGTTTAAGAGTAGTAGCAGGTGCTCTATAATAAATAATATCACCATAATCAAATCAAATCAAATCAAATCAAATGTTATTTGTCACATACACATGGTTAGCAGATGTTAATGCGAGTGTAGCGAAATGCTTGTGCTTCTAGTTCCGACAATGCAGTAATAACCAACAAGTAATCTAACTAACAATTCCAAAACTACTGTCTTGTACACAGTGTAAGGGGATAAAGAATATGTACATAAGGATATATGAATGAGTGATGGTACAGAGCAGCATAGGCAAGATACAGTAGATGGTATCGAGTACAGTATGTACAAATGAGATGAGTATGTAAACAAAGTGGCATAGTTTAAAGTGGCTAGTGATACATGTATTACATAAGGATACAGTCGATGATATAGAGTACAGTATATACGTATGCATATGAGATGAATAATGTAGGGTAAGTAACATTATATAAGGTAGCATTGTTTAAAGTGGCTAGTGATATATTTACATCATTTCCCATCAATTCCCATTATTAAAGTGGCTGGAGTTGAGTCAGTGTCAGTGTGTTGGCAGCAGCCACTCAATGTTAGTGGTGGCTGTTTAACAGTCTGATGGCCTTGAGATAGAAGCTGTTTTTCAGTCTCTCGGTCCCAGCTTTGATGCACCTGTACTGACCTCGCCTTCTGGATGATAGCGGGGTGAACAGGCAGTGGCTCGGGTGGTTGATGTCCTTGATGATCTTTATGGCCTTCCTGTGACATCGGGTGGTGTAGGTGTCCTGGAGGGCAGGTAGTTTGCCCCCGGTGATGCGTTGTGCAGACCTCACCACCCTCTGGAGAGCCTTACGGTTGAGGGCGGAGCAGTTGCCGTACCAGGCGGTGATACAGCCCGCCAGGATGCTCTCGATTGTGCATCTGTAGAAGTTTGTGAGTGCTTTTGGTGACAAGCCAAATTTCTTCAGCCTCCTGAGGTTGAAGAGGCGCTGCTGCGCCTTCTTCACAATGCTGTCTGTGTGAGTGGACCAATTCAGTTTGTCTGTGATGTGTATGCCGAGGAACTTAAAACTTGCTACCCTCTCCACTACTGTTCCATCGATGTGGATAGGGGGGTGTTCCCTCTGCTGTTTCCTGAAGTCCACAATCATCTCCTTAGTTTTGTTGACGTTGAGTGTGAGGTTATTTTCCTGACACCACACTCCGAGGGCCCTAATCAAGAACAGATGAAAAGGTTGACTGAATAATCTACTTCCTACTGCTTAGAGAAATGCACAATCTGTTTCTGTAGAAAAAGACCACTTTAAATCTTAGCTTCTTAACCAGTTCATCTATATGTTTTTTAAACGTCAAATCCATATCAATCCAAATGCCTAAGTATTTATACGTGGGAACTCGTTCAATTGGAGAAACATCTAATGAGTGAACATGTAGTTCATCTTAAACATTCTTGCGAGAGTTTAAAAACAACATGTATTTCATTTTGCCTGTATTAATTGCACGTTTTAAATCAGCAAAGGTTGCAGCAAGGGTTGCATAGCTATAAAATCTGACTGTAGTTTTGACACAGCCAGATCAACAGTCGGGGCAATAGCGTACATAATACTATAATCTGCATATAGATTGAATTGAACATTTTTAACAGATTGACCAATGGTATTTATGTAAGTAGTGAAGAGAACAGGTCCCAAAATTGACCCCTTTGATACCTTTATATACTTCATGATGATCTGGATGGCCTGATGGAGTTGATGTGTTCCATCACCAGCCTTTCAAAGCACTTCATGATTATATATGTGAGTGCTACAGTTTGGTAGGGGAACCATTTTAGGATCTCTGAAGTACCCTAAACGGGATTTTAGGAACCATACAAAACCATACAAAAATCCAAATCCTGAAATGGCTCTGCCTTCCAGGAGTAGAATTGAATAGCCCTGCTGTGTGGCTTTAAGTCTTATTTGTATATTTCCCAGGGTGCCTTTTGAGTGAATTTTAGAGTTACCAGTATCACCCATGAATGTGTTTGCTATTGACAGAGTTGTGTTTGTTTTAGTTTTGTCACGAACGTCACCGAAGGTGGCTGCCCTTCCTGTTCGGGTGGCGCTCGGCGGTCGTCGGTCTACTAGCTGGCACCGATCCCTTTTTCCTTTTGGTTTGTTTTGGTGTAATTGTTTCCACCTGTTCCTTGTTGAGGTTTTGGGATGGGTATTGTTTAAGTTCGTTTAGCCCGCTTGTGTTTGTGCGGGCTTGTTGTAGGTGTATTGTTCATTTTGGGTTTTCGCTGTCCGGTTTATTTAACAGTGGTATTTGGGTTGTATTGCGCCTGTGTTTTGGCTTCACCCATTTTTGTACCTGTTCCTGTTTACTGAGGACATTAAAGCGTTTTTTCCTGTGAAACTTCTGCTCTCTGCGCCTGACTCCACACCCATCACGTTACAAGTTTTGTATTCAGACCCGTGGCTTTTATTCTGTAAGATTTTAAGTGACTGTGTTGCCATTGCAATTGTGTTCTTTAAGACAATAGATACTTCATAAGGCCTTCTTTTGACGGCCTTATTTTTAGTGATGGGGAGACTGATCTTCCTTAATCGTTGAGGCTTTCTAGCCAATTGTGTCGAAAATAGATTGATTACTCAATGCTTTGATCACTCAAGGCTTTGATAAACACAGTGTAAACTAGTGGCACTTGCCGGTCAAAAGAATGAAGAACAGCCAAATTATTTTTGATGAGGTGCCTTTTTATCTTCTAGTGAAACCATTGCCAAACCAATCAGGTGGTTGTTTGACAAAACAACGCTTTGGAAGTCATTGATCACGTGCTTCCGATTAAAATGTTACCGTCATCGTTGCACTGCTTTGAAGTTAACTGCTCCGGTATGAAATTTAACATCACTACTAGTTTTACCCAAATACAGAGGTCTCAAATGCATAGTTTACAGGCCACATCTGGCTTGCAAGTCACATTATGCCTGTTTGCAAAATGATATGTAATTCTTACTGGAATCCAGCCAGAGTAGGGATATTCAACGTTTTATATTTTAATTCACCTGCAACCAGCATTCAGAATGACTGATAGGGTTGTGAAGACAAAGATATGAGATTACCTAATGCATGTAATCTGGAACAACCATTTCAGTAAAGGGTGCAATAAATCCAAGTAACAGATTGGAATAGTTTAGAAAAATGTATGTTATTTATATTTGACTATCATTAGATGACTTAGTCAATCAATGTACATGCAAAAACATAGATACTGAAACAAACCATTTAAAAAATCAATCCTTAATAGAGCATGTTTGGAAATATGATAATGATGGCTGTGGTTTTGGTTCAACTCTGGTTAATAACACTACAACTAGGGTTATTTTACATCACTGAGTGTTAATTTAACTTGTTACAGTGTTCATTTAACCCCTGAGTCAACACTAGAAATATAACACTGAAAAATAAACACTAGTTAATGCTGGCCAATTTGCTGTGTGCTATGAAACAGCTTCCATGCATTTCCATAACATTTTAAGAATTCTCATGAACCGTAGATTCAAATCAATAGCTAAAGAGCTAAATGAGGAGGACAAACCAGAACATTTGGGTGGTGATTTTCATAAGTGAAATAAATGGTGACATATTGGGGTGAGGGGGTAGAAGTAACGTATTTTGTGTCTTGGACGAGGTGAAGTCCAAATGCGTGGTAATGAGTTGAGTTTGAGTTGAGGGAGATAGGGAGACACACCTACTGCAAAGTGTTATTATTTGTTCAAATGTCACATTCTGTTGAATGCAATATATCATCATTATATTAAAAAGGCACTTGATTACAGCAGTTACAATAGGAGTACCAATACCCACATTTGTGGTATATAACTTAAATGGTGTAAAACAAATATGACAGTTCTTTTAACATGTGGATCATTCATGATTGACATACAGTGTATATTGCCTTCACATTCTCAATGTAAAATGTTTAATTGTTTTCAACAAAGCAGCAGACATGCAAAATTAAATCACAGATAGAATAACTTTATTTTTCCTGTGAGGGAACTTCTTGTTTGGAGTGGTTTAAAAAGAATGTAGTAGACTACACAGTAGACCTACTAGACTACAACAATAGTCTCATCAAACACTTTAGTGACTAGGTTGCACAAATGGGTAGAATTAATACAATGCTTTATAACGCAGAGATTAGAATGAACCAGAAATAACATATTTAGAACAAACAGGTTACATGTGGCTACAATGTGATTTCATAAAATTAAGTAGTAAAAAATGTACTATAAATTCCATGAACAGAACCGTCTACGGTGATGAGGAAGAGAGAAGTGGTTTCTGTCCAGCAGATGTCAGTGTAGGATAGGCTCATCTGTTGAACGTGTAGGGGGGAGCGACATCAGGCTCTAGCGTCAGTTCTGACTGTTCCACCGAGGAATTTGATTCCGTTCTGTGAAAGACAAAGGTTACATTAAGGTTACAACTTTTATGTGTGAAACTGATACCTGAAACCCCTAAACACATATTTAAACGTCAACCATCGAATTCAAGTAAATATATCGGCTACACATCTTCTCCAACATGGTTTCATCATATCAAGGCCTCAGCCAGACAGTTTATTAATTAAAATATTCTGACGAGTACACTCTTTCTATTTTCAAATTGATTCACTTAAATGGAATTGAAAGTTGGTTCCTGTTCTTTTTCTATATTGTTTAACATCAAATAGACAGATACCTCCTAAATAGACAAAATCCTCCTCTTACACACATCAAATGCATTTTCTATAACTTCAAGGTCACTTTAAGAAAGCACACATCCAGAGCTATGAAACACCCCTATCAACACAGAACAGATTAACTAAAAGACAGAGCACGTAGCCTATCCAACATAGACAGGGTTCTAACTCCTCTAGCTCCACAATGAAATAGGGTGCAGGCCAGGCAGCAGGCTGTTAGCCAGCCTGCCAGCATAGTGGAGTCTGCCACTAGCACAGTCAGCGTAGTCAGCTCAGCTATCCCCATTGAGACGGTGTCTGTGCCTCGACCTAGGCTGGGCAAAACTAAACATGGCGGTGTTAGCCTTAGCAATCTAACGAGGATAAAGACCTCCTCCATTCCTGTCATTATTGAAAGAGATCATGATACCTCACATCTCAAAATAGGGCTACTTAATGTTAGATCCCTTACTTCAAAGGCAATTATAGTCAATGAACTAATCACTGATCATAATCTTGATGTGATTGGCCTGACTGAAACATGGCTTAAGCCTGATGCATTTACTGTGTTAAATGAGGCCTCAGCTCCTGGCTACACTAGTGACCATATCCCCCGTGCATCCCGCAAAGGCGACGATGTTGCTAACATTTACGAGAGCAAATTTCAATTTACACACAAAAAAATGACGTTTTCGTCTTTTGAGCTTCTAGTCATGACATCTATGCAGCCTACTCAATCACTTTTTATAGCTACTGTTTACAGGCCTCCTGGGCCATATACAGCATTCCTCATTGAGTTCCCTGGATTCCTATCGGACCTTGTAGTTATAGCAGATAATATTCACATTTTTGGTGACTTTAATATTCACATGGAAAAGTCCACAGACCCACTCCAAAAGGCTTTCGGAGCCATCATCGACTCAGTGGGTTTTGTCCAACATGTCTCTGGACCCACTCACTGTCACAGTCATACTCTGGACCTAGTTTTGTCCCATGGAATAAATGTTGTGGATCTTAATGTTTTTCCTCATAATCCTGGACTATCGGACCACCATTTTATTACGTTTGCAATTGCAACAAATAATTTACTCAGACCCCAACCAAGGAACATCAAAAGAAGTGCTATAAATTCACAGAAAACACAAAGATTCCTTGATGTCCTTCCAGACTCCCTCTGCCTACCCAAGGACGTCAGAGGACAAAAATCTGAGGAACTCAATTTAACCTTGCGCAATACCCTAGATGCAGTTGCACCCCTAAAAACTAAAAACATTTATCATAAGAAACTAGCTCCATGGTATACAGAAAATACCCGAGCTCTGAAGCAAGCTTCCAGAAAATTGGAACGGAAATGGCGCCACACCAAACTGGAAGTCTTCCGACTAGCTTGGAAAGACAGTACCGTGCAGTATCGAAGAGCCCTTACTGCTGCTCGATCATCCTATTTTTCCAACTTAATTGAGGAAAATAAGAACAATCCGAAATTCCTTTTTGATACTGTCGCAAAGCTAACTAAAAAGCAGCAATACCCAAGAGAGGATGGCTTTCACTTCAGCAGTAATAAATTCATGAACTTCTTTGAGGAAAAGATCATGATTATTAGAAAGCAAATTCCGGACTCCTCTTTAAATCTGCGTATTCCTTCAAAGCTCTGTTGTCCTGAGTCTGCACAACTCTGCCACCTAGGATCAAGAGAGACACTATACTATATCTCTTGACACAATGATGAAAATAATCATGGCCTCTAAACCTTCAAGCTGCATACTGGACCCTATTCCAACTAAACTACTGAAAGAGCTGCTTCCTGTGCTTGGCCCTCCTATGTTGAACATAATAAACGGCTCTCTATCCACCGGATGTGTGCCAAACTCACTAAAAGTGGCAGTAATAAAGCCTCTCTTGAAAAAGCCAATCCTTGACTCAGGATATATAAAAAACTATCGGCCTAATCTTCCATTTCTCTCAAAAATGTTAGAAAAGGCTGTTGCGCAGCAACTCACTGCCTTCCTGAAGACAAACAATGTATACGAAATGCTTCAGTCTGGTTTTAGACCCCATCATAGCACTGAGACGGCACTTGTGAAGGTGGTAAATTACCTTTTAATGGCATCAGACCGAGGCTCTTCATCTGTCCTCGTGCTCCTAGACCTTAGTGCTGCTTTTGATACCATCGATCACCACATTCTTTTGGCGATATTGGAAACCCAAATTGGTCTACACGGACAAGTTCTGGCCTGGTTTAGATCTTATCTGTCAGAAAGATATCAGTTTGTCTCTGTGAAAGGTTTGTCCTCTGACAAATCAACTGTACATTTCGGTGTTCCTCAACGTTCCGTTATAGGACCACTACTGTTTTCACTATATATTTTACCTCTTGGGGATGTCATTTTTTTTGCATCTATGTAACATTGAAAAAATCTGAAACTTTCTGTCCAAAAATGATGCAGAAAAATGAATCCATGCTTTTGTCACTTCTAGGTTAGACTACTGCAATGCTCTACTTTCCGGCTACCCGGATAAAGCACTAAATAAACTTCAGTTAGTGCTAAATACGGCTGCTAGAATCCTGACTAGAACCAAAAAATGTGATCATATTACTCCAGTGCTAGCCTCCCTACACTGGCTTCCTATTAAGGCAAAGGCTGATTTCAAGGTTTTACTGTTAACCTACAAAGCATTACATGGGCTTGCTCCTACCTATCTCTCTGATTTGGTCCTGCCGTACATACCTACACGTACGTTACGGTCACAAGACGCAGGCCTCCTAATTGTCCCTAGAATTTCTAAGCAATTTTTTCCATTTTTATGGAATGGTCTGCCTACCCATGTGAGAGATGCAAACTCGGTCTCAACCTTTAAGTCTTTACTGAAGACTCATCTCTTCAGTGGGTCATATGATTGAGTGTAGTCTGGCCCAGGAGTGTGAAGGTGAACGGAAAGGCTCTGGAGCAACGAACCTTCCTTGCTGTCTCTGCCTGGCTGGTTCCCCTCTATCCACTGGGATTCTCTGCCTCTAACCCTATTACAGGGGCTGAGTCACTGGCTTACTAGGGCTCTTTCATACCGTCCCTAGGAGGGGTGCGTCACTTGAGTGGGTTGAGTCACTGATGTGATCTTCCTGTCTGGGTTGGCGCCCCCCCTTGTGTTGTGCCGTGGCGGAGATCTTTGTGGGCTACACTCGGCCTTGTCTCAGGATGGTAAGTTGGTGGTTGAAGAAATCCCTCTAGTGGTGTGGGGGCTGTGCTTTGGCGAAGTGGGTGGGGTTATATCCTTCCTGTTTGGCCCTGTCCGGGGGTGTCATTGGTTGGGGCCACAGTGTCCCCTGACCCCTCCTGTCTCAGTCCCCAGTATTTATGCTGCAGTAGTTTATGTGTTGGGGGGCTAGGGTTAGTTTGTTATATCTGGAGTACTTCTCCTGTCCTATCCGGTGTCCTGTGTGAATTTAAGTATGCTCTCTCTAATTCTCTCTTTCTTTCTCTCTCTCGGAGGACCTGAGCCCTAGGACCATGCCTCAGGACTACCGGGCATGATGACTCCTTGCTGTCCCCAGTCCACCTGGCCGTGCTGCTGCTCCAGTTTCAACTGTTCTGCCTGTGATTATTATTATTTGACCATGCTGGTCATTTATGAACATTTGAACATTTTGGCCATTATAATCTCCACCCGGCACAGCCAGAAGAGGACTGGTCACCCCACATAGCCTGGTTCCTCTCTAGGTTTCTTCCTAGATTTTGGCCTTTCTAGGGCTATATAAATAAATTCGATTTGATTTGATTTGATCCAACACACACACATTTGGCGTACCACACACCCCCGCAGTTCGGGGGGTCCACAAGCTTTGCCCCCCATCCTAAAAGATAGTATATGAACACGTCATAAGCCATAGCAACATGTGTAGAAAAGCAAGAAATTAGCTAAAAAAATGCAACCTTTTCCCTCTGTCCCATGGCAAAATGTGTAAACTTGCAGGAAATTTGCTGTTTTCCTCAAATTTGCTTTTTGTCCTGTGCGTGCAGTGCGGTACGTCACCACACATGTTGCTCTTGCTGCTGGTGAGTCTGATCCACCTCTACGCAGACGACACCATTCTGTATACTTCTGGCCCTTCTTTGGACACTGTGTTAACAACCCTCCAGGCAAGCTTCAATGCCATACAAATCTCCTTCCGTGGCCTCCAATTGCTCTTAAATACAAGTAAAACTAAATGCATGCTCTTCAACCGATCGCTACCTGCACCTGACCGCCTGTCCAACATCACTACTCTGGACGGCTCAAACTTAGAATACGTGGACAACTACAAATACTTAGGTGTCTGGTTAGACAGTAAACTCTCCTTCCAGACCCATATCAAACATCTCCAATCCAAAGTTAAATCTCGAATTGGCTTCCTATTTCTCAACAAAGCATCCTTCACTCATGCTGCCAAACATACCCTTGTAAAACTGACCATCCTACCAATCCTCGACTTCGGGAATGTAATTTACAAAATAGCCTCCAATACCCTACTCAACAAATTGGATGCAGTCTATCACAGTGCAATCCGTTTTGTCACCAAAGCCCCATATACTACCCACCATTGCGACCTGTACGCTCTCGTTGGCTGGCCCTCGCTTCATACTCGTCGCCAAACCCACTGGCTCCATGTCATCTACAAGACCCTGCTAGGTAAAGTCCCCCCTTATCTCAGCTCGCTAGTCACCATAGCATCTCCCACCTGTAGCACACGCTCCAGCAGGTATATCTCTCTAGTCACCCCCAAAACCAATTCTTTCTTTGGCCGCCTCTCCTTCCAGTTCTCTGCTGCCAATGACTGGAACGAACTACAAAAATCTCTGAAACTGGAAACACTTATCTCCCTCACTAGCTTTAAGCACCAACTGTCAGAGCAGCTCACAGATTACTGCACCTGTACATAGCCCACCTATAATTTAGCCCAAACAACTACCTCTTTCCCTACTGTATTTTATTTATTTATTTATTTATTTTGCTCCTTTGCACCCCATTATTTTTATTTCTACTTTGCACATTCTTCCACTGCAAATCTACCATTCCAGTGTTTTACTTGCTATATTGTATTTACTTTGCCACCATGGCCTTTTTTTGCCTTTACCTCCCTTATCTCACCTCATTTGCTCACATCGTACATAGACTTGTTTATACTGTATTATTGACTGTATTTTTGTTTTACTCCATGTGTAACTCTGTGTCGTTGTATGTGTCGAACTGCTTTGCTTTATCTTGGCCAGGTCGCAGTTGTAAATGAGAACTTGTTCTCAACTTTCCTACCTGGTTAAATAAAGGGGAAATAAATAAATAAAATAAAACATGCACACATACACACTTTTCCAATTCAGCATTTAAAAAACTCAGAAAGAACAAGGTAAGGGTGATGGTGCCATGCTGTCTCCACACATTTGAGGCAATATTCACAGTATTGTGTGGGCCCAAACATAGATTGTTTGCACTATCAGAGGCTATACGCTGTATATAGCAGTGCTCTGCTGCCATCTTGATGATACTTGACATAACACATCTTATGAGAACCAAAGCAGTTCTCATGGTGTACCATGAGGTGTAAGAAACAAAAACCTTACAATCCAACCTCCATAATCATACAGTTGCATAAATCTGCTACTTACACGGCATGGTTATTGTAGGTGGATTGTTCTCTTCATCCTCAGGTAACTGGGGGCAGAAATCATCATCATCATATAACATTTTTTTATTAGAACTTCCAATATCATGTAAAAGAAGAGGTAAACATAGTTTCCACTACCATTTCCTTCCTCAGCCTCTTCAAACCAAAGACCATTTAGACATAACAATAAACAACCCTTATTGGACTGGAGACAAGCTAATAGCTAAATACTGGTACTGGCCATTCCATGTAGGACGTGACAGTATGAGGGAAACACTGTTTTTTAGGTGACAGGGGTGACAGAAACATACACTTCGCTTTAACAATGACATAAATCAGTTAAAATAAAAAGTGTACAATTATTTTGATTTAAATTCTCTCAACTAAAAAAAGCTAAGAAATTACCTTCAGAAAGATAGTTCCAAAATGACTTTGCAGTCTTCATGATATTAATGCATTTAGCCTTTAATGGTTTAGTACAGTATCACATCCCAGTAGATCTCATCATCAAAGCAGATGCCATCAAGACCATTCCCTCAGAAAGGAAACTAGTCGGTTCTGTGACAGTTAGTTTTGGTTGTGAATCTTTAGTTTGGGCATGCCTGTTTATAGTTTCCTTTTTGTATACAGTATACAGTATTTGTTTCCTTCACTATATGAACGTAATAATCCGCTTGGGCTCGAGGACCGAAAGGAGTCAAGACAGAGCTGGCCCTGGACCTAAAATATGGTTACTGTCTCCCTGGGCACATGAACATTCAACAACTGGTTGCCTATGCTTACTTCTCACATTTATTCACAAATTCATTCAGGTTGCAGAACCATTAGGCAAGCCTAGAAGCCCTAGACTTAGAATGTAAAGTGTTAACAGTAGGCTGTCTAGTCAGTTCCGTAACAGTACAAATATCCATATTTGTGGTATATAACTTACACTGTTTAAAACAAATCACAGTTTTTTAAACATAAGAATCATTCAAATACACAACTGAGTGACATAGAGTTGTCTTCACATTCTCAATGTAAAAGTTCCCATTGTTTTCAACAAAGCAGCAGACATGCAAAATGAAATCATATATAGAATAACTTTATTTTTCCTGTGAGGGAGCTTCTTGTTTGGAGTGGTTTCAAAGAACATAGTAGACTACACAGTAGACCTACTAGACTACAATAATAGTCTCATCAAACACTTCTAGTGATGAAGTTGTTCAAATGGGTAGATTTAATTAAATGCTTTATAACGTAGAGATTAGAATGAAGCAGAAATAAAAATGTGATTTCATTAAACAAAGATAACAAGTGTCAGTGTTTCTTAGGAAGTTCTTGTTGTGATTCCATCTAAAGTAGTACAAATGAACTATAAATTCCATGAACAGGACCCCATAAAGAGTGGTGAAGTGCAGGAGGCTGGTTTATGTCCAGCAGGAGTCAGTGCAGGATAAGTAAATTAGTTGAAAGTGTAGGGGGGAAATTGACATCAGGCTCTAGCGTCAGTTCTGACTGTTCCACAGAGGAATTTGATTCCGTTCTGTGAAAGACAAAGGTTACATTAAGGTTACAACTTTTATGTGTGAAACTGATACACACTGATACCTGAAACCCCTAAACACATATTTAAACGTCAACCATCGAATTCAAGTAAATATATCGGCTACACATCTTCTCCAACATGGTTTCATCATATCAAGGCCTCAGCCAGACAGTTTATTCATAAATTCTGACCAGTACACTCTTTCTATTGCTTCACTTAAATGGAATTGAAAGTTGGTTCTTGTTCTTTTTCTATATTGATAAACATCAAATAGACAAATACCTCCTAAATAGACAAAATCCTCCTCTCACAAATGGCAAATGCTTTTTACCTCCCAGACACTGTCATGAAAATCCCCTATTCTAAAAGCAGTATCATAGTCATTTTCAACTTCAAGGTCACTGTCAGAAAGCACCCATCCAGAAATATGGAACACCCCTATCAACACAGGACAGATGAACTTTCCAGTTCAACTTTCCAACACACGTACGTGCCTTTCCAATTCAGCATCTCAAAAACTCTGAAAGAACAAGGTAAGAGGTGATGGTGCCATGCTATTTCCACTTATTCGAGGCAATATTCACAGTACTGGGTGGACCCAAACATGGATTGTTTGCACTAGCGGTGGGCATGCGCTGCAGTGGTTTGCTGCCATCAGAATATTTTACATCTTATGAGGACAAAGGCATTTCTTATGCTACACCAGGCCATGCTTAAGCCTCAAAAGACGTGTTATGTAAAATATCCTCATTTGGCAGCAGACCATTGTGCTATACGCAGTGTATGCCTACCATGCCTCCTTACACTTCCAAATAAAATATTGAAATATTGATAATTTATTTGACCAAGACAGGCACCAACAGAAAGACGCATTTGAGTGAGCGAAATAGCGCCCCTCTGTCTCAGTATGTGTAGACCATATATCTGATTCTGTCTGGAAAAAAAGAGTTTAGCATGTCATACTATTTCTGTTCAGACATCATTAGATGAATGGGCTACATCTAGTAAGACAGAGGGGCGCTCTTTCGCTCGCTAGTTTCAGCAGAGAGGAAGAGACAAACGAGAGGGATCACTCTCCAAAAATATTTTTTTGGGGCGGAGACATGAGCATCTTGTAATGATATACAGATCTCTGGTTTCAGCCCCTCGCAAATTGGAAAGGATCATTGGCGGGTGCACGGTGCTCTGTTCTGATGCTGGCATAAATTGATGTTTTGCCAAAATGATGTAATTACTAAATCAAATCATGCAAAATACTTCACCAGAGACCATGACTTAGCCACAAAGGATTATTCGCTTATTTTTCAGTTTTTAATAGCTGTGGATTGTTTTAAAACACAAGTGAGTAGGCCCATGCCTACTTGGTAAGTCTGCAATTTGGGCAGCCTACATGGCAATAGGCCAAGCTGATTATTGAGTTGCGGCTGCTAGTGAAAAGCATCTAAAATATGTGCGATAATTTGTCTTGAATATCATTTAAAATGTTGAAAAGAAGGGGTGTGGTGAAGGTATGGGGTGTCTCTCTCCAGTCTCATGGCAGAATTAGACGTTCATCTATGTTTCTCCAATGTCAAATTTCGAAGTTACTCCAAAAGTCAAATTCTGAAGTGTTTAAGGTTCAGTTTAAGTATTAACTCCAAAAAGGTTATGTATTAACCCTGAATGGTTAAAGTAAGGGTTAAGGTTTGAGATAGGCTTAAAACAAAAATCAAAAAAAGGTATTTTCTATTGCTGGATTC
The DNA here is from genome assembly GCF_057628025.1 of Oncorhynchus mykiss. Taxonomy (NCBI): domain Eukaryota; kingdom Metazoa; phylum Chordata; class Actinopteri; order Salmoniformes; family Salmonidae; genus Oncorhynchus; species Oncorhynchus mykiss. The sequence goes on along the minus strand of NC_143023.1, from coordinate 81,428,538 downwards.
AAACATGCAACTTTTTGTGTCAGAGGCAGATACTTATACTCCACCATCCCCATCAACAACACCCTAGCAAAACCGAAACCTACTTGATGGAAAAAGTGCCCACTGTGGCCCCTAGTGGCCAGTTTCCACATCATCTCCCGACATCCTGAGACATGGATGGACGTCTAATACTGACTTGAAAGCACTCAGATGTCTCCCTCCAATGTCTCCCTCCAATCCCTCCAATTCAATGATTCATTGTGTGAATTGTTTTCCCAGGCTATTATTTTTTTATTTGATATATTCCCCATTATATGGCCTATGTCACCAGTATGCCTAATAAATGTACCGTTAATCCTCGTCATTTGGCTAAATTAATTTCTGTTAATTCATGTATTAATTAGTCATTTAACATTCTCATTATCGAAGTGGAAACATTGTTTGCAGAGTTCACAACCTTCTACACTTGTGAGAAACTAGCTTGGGTTCATTTCATAACCATCATTTAAATCAAACTAAATCAAATTGTATTCGTCACATGCGTCGAATACAACATTACAGTGAAATGACAAGCCCTTAACCAACAATGCAGTTTTAAGAAAAATACCAACAACAAAAAAAAGAAAGAAAAGTACAAAATAATTAAAGAGCAGCAGTAAAATAACAATAGGAAACAGTACAGTATTTTGTTTTTGTATATATTATTTCTTACATTGTTAGCCCAGAAAACCTTAAGTGTTATTACATACAGCCGGGAAGGACTATTCGATATCAGAGAGACGTCAACTTAACAGCACAACCAGCACAATGACCAGGAATACGACTTTCCCAAAGCGGATCATTTGTCTGCACAATTCAGGGCATTTGAACTGATTTTAGAGGCTGACCCAAAAACAACGCCGCTGGAGGAGAGGGTGCCGGAGTGGTCTTCTAGTGAGGCTTAAGATGCGTGCACACCACCCACCGCTTCCGAGTATATTACTCGCTAAAGTCCAGTCCCTTGTTAACAAAGTCAACGAAATCAGGGCAAGAGATATCCGGGATTGTAACATACTCTGTTTCACGGAAACATGGTTAGCTTGGGATATGCTGTCGGAGTCAGTACAGCCAATGGGATTTTCAGTTCGTCACGCAGACAGGAATAAACATCTCTCAGTTAAGGAGAAGGGCGGAGGTGTATGTTTCATGATTAGCGACTCATGGTGTAATTATAACAACATACAGGAACTTAAGTCCTTTTGTTCACCTGACCTAGAATTCCTCACAATCCAATCCCGATCGTATTATCTCCCAAGAGAACTCTCCTTGGTTATTGTCACAGCCGTGTATATCCCCCGCAAGCGGATACCAAGACGGCCATCAAGGAACTTCACTGGACTTTATGCAAACTGGAAACCATATATCCTGAGGATGCATTTATTGTAGCTGGGGGTTTTAACAAAGCTAATTTGAGGATAAGGCTACCTAAATTCTATCAGCATATCAAATGCAGTACACGAGCGAGTAACACGCTCGTCCATTGCTATTCTAACTTCTGCGATGCATACAAGTCCCTTCCCCGCCCTCCTTTTGGCAAATCTGAACATGACTCCATCTTGTTGCTCCCCTCCTATAGGCAGAAACTAAAACAGGAAGCGCCCGTGCTTAGGATTATCCAACACTGGTCTGACCAATCGGATTCCACCCTTCAAGATTGCTTCAATCACGTGGACTGGGATATGTTCCGGGTAGCCTCAGAGAACAACATTGACGTATACGCTGACTCGGTGAGCGAGTTAACAAGGAAGTGTATAGGAGATGTTGTACCCACTGTGACTATTGAAACCTTCCCTAACCAGAAACTGTGGATTGACGGCAGCATTCGTGCAAAACTGAAAGCACGTATCACCGCATTTAGTCATTGCAAGGCAACTGGGAATATGGCCGAATACAAACAGTGTAGTTATTCGTTGCGTAAGGCAATCAAACAAGCAAAGTATCAGTGCAGAGACAAAGTGAAGTCGCAATTCAACGGCTCAAACACGAAACATATGTGGCAGGGTCTACAGAAAATCACGGATTACAAAAAGAAAACCAGCCCTGTCGCGGATGTTGACGTCTTGCTTCCAGACAAATTTAACAACTTCTTTGCATGCTTTAAGGACAATACAGTGCCACCGACGTGGCTTGGTACCAAAGACTGTGGGCTCGCCTTCTCCATGGATGACGTGAGTAAAACATTTAAACGTGTTAACCCTCGCAAGGCTGTCGGCCCAGATGGCATCCCTAGCCGCATCTTCAGAGCATGTGCAGACTGCTGTGTTTACGGACATATTCAATCCCTATCCCAGTCTGCTGTCCCCACATGCTTCAAGATGGCCACCATTGTTCCTGTTCCCAAGAAAGCCAAGGTAACTGAACTAAATTACTATTGCCCTGTAGCACTCACTTCTGTCATCATGAAGTGCTTTGAAAGACTGGCTAAGGATCATACCACCTACACCCTTCCTGTCACCCTAGACCCACTTCAATTTGCTTACCGCCTCAATAGATCCACAGACAATGCAATCGCCATCACACTGCACACTGCCCTATCCCATCTGGACAAGAGGAATACCTATGTAAGAATGCTGTTCATTGACTACAACTCATCATTCAACACCATAGTACCCTCCAAACTCATCATTAAGCTTGAGTCCCTGGGTCTTGACCCTGCGCTGTGCAACTGGGTCCTGGACTTCCTGACGGGCCACCCCCAGGTAGTGAAGGTAGGAAACAACATCTCCACTCCGCTGATCCTCAACACTGAGGCCCCACAAAGGTGTGTTCTCAGCCCCCTCCTGTACTCCCTGTTCACCCATGACTGCGTGGCCATGCACGCCTCCAACTCAATCATCAAGTTTGCAGATGACACAACAGTAGTGGGCTTGATTACCAACAACGATGAGACAGCCTACAGAGAGGAGGTGAGGGCCCTCGGAGTGTGGTGACAGGAAAATAACCTCTCACTCAAAGTCAACAAAACAAAGGAGATGATTGTGGACTTCAGGAAACAGCAGAGGGAGCCGCCCCCTATCCACGTTGACGGGACAGTAGCGGAGAAGGTGGAACGTTTTAAGTTCCTTGGCGTACACATCACGGACAAACTGAAATGGTCCACTCACACAGAGACAATGTGGTGAAGAAGGTGCAACAGCGCCTCTTCAGGGAGGAGGTGAGGGCTTGTCACCGAAAACCCTCACTAACTTTTACAGGTGCACAATCGAGAGCACCCTGTCGGACTGTATCAATGCCTGGTATGGCAACTCCACCGCCCACAACCGCAGGGCTCTCCAGAGGGTGGTGCGTTCTGCACAACGCATCACCAGGGGCAAACTACCTGCCTTCCAGGGCATCTACAACACCTGATGTCACAGGAAGGAAAAAATATAATCAAGGATAATAACCATCCGAGCCACTGCCTATTCACCCTGCTTCCATCTGGAAGGCGAGGTCAGGGCCTCCCGGGTGGTGCAGTGGTTAAGGGCGCTGTACTGCAGCGCCAGCTGTGCCACCAGAGACTCTGGGTTCGCGCCCAGGCTCTGTCGCAACTGGCTGCGACCGGGAGGTCCGTGGGGCGACGCACAATTGGCCCAGCGTCGTCCGGGTTAAGGAGGGCTTGGCCGGTAGGGATATCCTTGTCTCATCGCGCACCAGGGACTCCTGTGGCAGGCCGGGCGGATAGGGCAGTGTACATTCATCTCTCCCGCCCGTACGGGAGTTGTAGCGATGAGACAAGATAGTAGCTACTAAAAACAATTGGATACCACGAAATTGGGGAGAAAAAGGGGGAAAATTCAACAAACAAAGGGGGGAAAAAAAGAAGGTGAGGTCAGTACAGGTGCATCAAAGCTGGGACAGAGAGATTGAAAAACAGCTTCTATCTCAAGGCCATCAGATTGTTAAACAGCCATCACTAGCACAGAGAGGCAGCTGCTTACCTACAGACTTGATATCATTGGACACTTTAATAAATGCCATCTCGCATTACTTATTTAATTTGTATATACTGTATTCTACACTATCTATTCTATACTATCTATTACATCTTAGCCGCTCTGTCACTATACTATCTATTGTATCCATATATTTTATATTTATATATTCTTATCCATTCCTTTACTAGATTGTGTGCATTAGGTTTTGTTGTGGAATTGTTAGATATTACCTGTTACATACTGCAGCACTGTTGGATCTAGAAGCATAAGCATTTCCCAACACTCAAAATAACATCTGCTAAACATGTGTATGTGACCAATAAAATTTGATTTGATTTAATTTTGTGTTGGAGTCGTGCCTGGTCGTGCAGTCCTGAGTGAACAGGGAGTACAGGAGGGGACTTAGCACGCACCCCTGAGGGGCCCCCGTGTTGAGAATCAGCATGGCGGATGTGTTGTTACCTACCCTTACCACCTGGGGGATGGCCTGTCAGGAAGTCCAGGATCCAGTTGCAGAGGGAGGTGTTTAGTCCCAGGGTCCTTAGCTTAGTGATGAGCTTTGAGGGCACTATGGTGTTGAACGCTGAGCTGTAAATGAATAGCATTCTCACATAGGTGTTCCTTTTGTACATGTGTAAAAGGGCAGTGTGGAGTGCACGAGAGATTGCATCATCTGGGGTTCTATTGGGGCGGTATGCAAATTGGAGTGGGTCTGGGGTTTCTGGGATAATGGTGTTGATGTGAGCCATGACCATCCTTTCAAAGCACTTCATGGCTACAGACATGAGTGCTACTGGTTGGTAGTCATTTAGGCAGGTTACCTTAGAGTTCTTGGGCACAGGGACTATGGTGGTCTGCTTGAAATATGTTGGTATTACAGACTCAGACAGGGAGAGGTTGAAAATGTCAGTGAAGACACTTGCCAGTTGGGCAGCGCATGCTCGGAGTACACATCCTGGTACCTTGTGAATGTTGACTTGTTTAAAGGTCTTATTCACATCGGCTGCGGTGAGTGTGATCATACAGTCGTCTGGAACAGCTGATGCTCTCATGCATGTTTCAGTGAGACTTGCCTCAAAGCGAACATAGAAATAATTTAGCTCGTCTGGTAGGTTCGTGTCACTGGCCAGCTCTCGGCTGTACTTCCCTTTGTAGTCTGTAACAGTTTGCAAGCCCTGCCGAATCCGACGAGCATCCGAGCCGGTGTAGTAGTCGATCTTAGTCCTGTATTGACGATTTGCCTGTTTGATGGTTTGTCGGAGGGCATAGCGGGATTTCTTATAAGCTTCCATGTCGGAGTTCCACTCCTTGAAAGCAGCAGCTCTACCCTTTAGCTCAGTGCGGATGTTACCTATAATCCATGGCTTCTGGTTGGGGTATGTACGTACAGTCACTGTGTGGATGACGTCATAGATGCACTTATTGATGAAGCCAGTGACTGATGTGGTGTACTCCTCAATGCCATCGGAGGAATCTCAGAACATATTCCAGTCTGTCCTAGCAAAACAGTCCTGTAGCTTAGCATCTGCTTCATCTGACCACTTTTTTATTGACCAAGTCACTGGTGCTTCCTGCTTTAATTTTCACTTGTAAGTAGGAATCAGGGGATAGAATTATGGTCAGATTTGCCAAATGGAGGGTGAGGGAGAGCTTTGTACGAGTTTCTGTGTGTGGAGTAAAAGATGGTTTTAATTTTTTTTCCCTCTGGTTGCGCATTTAACATGCTGGTAGAAATAAGGTAAAGCGGATTTAAGTTTCCCTGCATTAAAGTCCCCGGGCCACTAGGAGCGCCGCCTCTGGATGAGCATTTTCCTGTTTGCTTATGGCTGTATACAGCTCATTGAGTGCGGTCTTAGTGGCAGCATCGGTTTGTGGTGGTAAATAGACAGCTATGAAGAATAAAGATGAAAACTCTCTAGGTAGATATAGTGGTATGCAGCTTATCATGAGCTGGCAAAGGCAAGCAAAACCTTGAGACTTCCCTAGATATCGTGCACCAGCTGTTGTTTACAAATATACAAAGACCGCCACCCCTTGTCTTACCAGAGGTAAGATTCTATTCTATCTATTCTATTCTGCCAATATAGTGAATAACCTGCCAGCTGTATGTTATTCATGTCGTCGTTCAGCCACGACTCGGTGAAACATAAGATATTACAGTTTTTAATTTCCCGTTGGTAGGATAAACGTGCTTGTAGTTAGTTGTCTTTTGTTTGGATTGCCCCATGTGAGCAATAAGCATGTGTATGTTCCATAAGCACAAAAAGCTTATTTCTCTCAGATGTAGTGCACAAATTTGTTTACATCCCTGTTAGTGAGCATTTCTCCTCTGCCAAGATAATCCATCCACCTAACAGGTGTGCCATATCAAGAAGCTGATTAAACAGCATGATCATTACACAGGTGCACCTTTTGGTGGGGACAAAAAACAGCCACTCTAAAATGTGCAGTTTTGTCAAACAACACATTGCCACAGATTTGAGGAAGCGTGCAATTGGCATGCTGACTGCAGGAATATCCACCAGAGCTGTTGCCAGACCATTGAATGTTAATTTCTCTACCATAAGTCATAGTTTTAGAGAATTACGTCCAACTGGCTTCAACTGGCAGTACGTCCAACTGGCTTCAAAACCACAGAGCACTTGTATGGAGTCGTGTGGGCAAGCAGTTTGCTGATGTCAACGTTGTGAACAGAGTGCCCCATGGGGCTGGTGGGGTTATGGTATGGGCAGACATAAGCTACGGACAACTAACACAATTGCATCGGCGTGTACGACAGCGTGTTCCAATTCCTGGCAATATCCAGCAACTTCACACAGCCATTGAAGAGGAGTGGGACAAGACTCCACAGGCCACAATCAACAGCCTGATCAACTCTATGCAAAGGAAATGCATTGCACTGCATGAGGCAAATGGTGGTCACAACAGATACTGACTGGTTTTCTGATCCACGCCCCAACCTTTTTTCTAAGGTATCTGTGCTGCATATCTGTATTCCCAGTCATGTGAAATTCATATATTCGGGCCTGATGAATGTGTTTAAATTGACTGATTTCCTTATATGAACTGGAAATCAGTAAAATATTTGAAATTGTTGCATGTTGCATTTATATTTTTGTTTACTATAGTGTAACACTGTTAGACCATTCGCGGGCGGGCTTAGAACCATGTGGACGCCTTAGAGCGGGCTTGAAGGCTGTTTGCTTGGCTGGCTGGCTGGCTTTAGGACTATGGAGAGAGGATCGAACAGCTGCAGTGAACAGTGCAACTTCTCTCTCATGGTCGTGATCCACAATACAATGATAATTGAAATAGCCACGCTGGCTTCGCCCTCATTTGTGTGCTAGCAAACATGCTAGGTAGTGCTAGAATCAACAGCCAATCCAGTAGTGGCTGGAAACTATACTGAGCTTTGATTGGTCAATCACGCCTCGATATCGCAAAGTATTTGCATAAAGTTAAACTTTACCCAACTTAAATCCAACTCTGTTCACGCTCCCTTGCCCATGCATGCTCGCATTACCCAGCGGTCCATCTGCCCACTTTTTTTTCCCTCCGTTGAAAATGAATGGGGCTTCCGTTGTTTCATCACACCCATTGTGGATAGTGGATCCCAGCTGTCAGTTGAATGAAGTGCAGAGTTGGAAGGTTTAGGTTTTAAAAAAATCTACAATTATAAAGTAATTATCACTAAAGTCAGTGCTAGAAGACAAGTAAAGTTTTTTTGTGAATTATTGTTTTATTTAAATAGATTAGGGCAGACGAAAATGACCAGTTGAAACAGCTATTCAATACATCATAGTTGAAGCCAATTTGCTGATTTCCCATTGCCACCCATGAACGGTTCTTGGTCCCCCCTTGGCCCCCCTATGAAACACCCCAGCAAAGGGACCTAAAAAAACTGCAATAATTATTGGAGCACCAGCATCACCGGAGGTGTGGGCTGTATAAAGACATTGTGTACAGTCACATACAGTAGCCTATTTTACAGTTAATATGAATGATTAAGAGTCTGCTTGTGATTCGACATATGCCTGACTGGTGATAAAACATGCCACCATCAATTTTATCTGTCTATTTTATTATTTTCCAATGTGATTTCATTAAAGATAACAAGTATCAGTGTTTCTATACATTCCATGAACAGAACAGTATAAAGAGTGGTGAAGAGGAGATGACTGGTTTCTGTCCAGCAGGAGTCAGTGTAGGATAGGACCATTAGTTGAAAGTGCAGGGGGGAGATGACATCAGGCTCTAGCGTCAGTTCTGTCTCCGTTCCAAAGATATATTCGATTCTGTTCTGTAAATGACAAGGTTACATTAAGGTTACAACCTTTGTGTGAAACTGATACAGCCCCTAAACACATATTTAAACATCAACCATCAAATTAAAGTAAATATATAGGCTGCACAGCTTCTCCAACGCGGTATCATGTCAAGGCCTCAGCCAGCCAGCTAATTCATAAATTATGACCAGTACACTCTTTCTATTTTCAAATTGCTTCACTTAAATGGAATAAAAAGTTGTTTCCTGTTCTTTTCTATATTGTTTTACATCAAATAGACAAATACCTCCTAAATAGAAAAAAAATCCCTTATTCTAAAAGCAGGATCATTGTCATTTTCAGACCAAGCACAAGAGTTACTGTGTAACTTCAAGGTCACTTTCAGAGGTCACTTTCAGAAAGCACCCATGCAGAGCTATGGAGCACCCCTATCTGGGTAGGCCACTGGACACACCCACAGCATTTCAAAGAAGGCGATGGTGCCATGCTGTCTCCACACATTTGAGGCGATACTCACAGTATTGTGTGGGCCCAAACATGGATTGTTTGAACTAGCGGAGGGCATACACTGCTGCCATCTTGATGATACTTGACATAACACATCTTATGAGAACCAAAGCAGTTCTCATGCTGTACCATGAGGTGTAAGAAACATAAACCTTAAAAAATATATTTTGAAACTTCATAATCACACTGTTGCACAAATCTGCTACTTACACTGCCTTGTTCCGCATGTGGTTATTGTACTCCACGGTAGGTGGATTGTTCTCTTCATCCTCAGGTAACTGGGGGCAGAAATCATCATCATCATAGAAACATTTTTTTATTAGAACTTCCAATATCATGTAAAAGAAGAGGTAAACATAGTTTCCACTACCATTTCCTTCCTCAGCCTCTTCAAACCAAAGACCATTTAGACATAACAATAAACAACCCTTATTGGACTGGAGACAAGCTAATAGCTAAATACTGGTACTGGCCATTCCATGTAGGACGTGACAGTATGAGGGAAACACTGTTTTTTAGGTGACAGGGGTGACAGAAACATACACTTCCCTTTAACAATGACATAAATCAGTTAAAATAAAAGGGGTACAATATTACTGAAAAACTAAGAAATCACCTTCAGAAAAATAGCTCCAACATGGCTTCACGGTCTTCGTGTTATTTAGACTAATGGTTTAGTTCAGTATCTCACCTCCCAGTAGATGTCATCATCAAAGCAGCTGTTATCAGGAGCATCCCCCCAGATTGGTAACCTCAGGATACAGCCTGGGGACAAACACAACATCTCACCAACATTAAGTACACGACTGAGTACATGTAGAAATGATTCAACCCCAGCCAAACAATACTACAATACCACAGTTCTCATGAAAACACACACACACACACACACACACACACACACACACACACACACACACACACACACACACACACACACACACACACACAACCTAATCGGGACACCACTCTCACCAACAATGATTCCTCCTCCGATTCCAAAGCAGAGGGCAACACAGAGCCCTGCTGCCTGGTGTCCTCCCTGCTGGGTCGGCAACATATCTTTCCATTTCCCATCAAAGTCAAACGTGTTTGTCAACCTATTTAAAAAACAATATTGTTACTCTATATCAGTAAGTCTAAGGAAAATATCACATTTAGAAGCGGCAACAACTGAGCAGACATTCTTTTCATTGCCGCAGTATTCTTGTTGCCCATCTTCTGTGCCACCACTGCATGTGCATAATAATTACAGTTCACCACCTTCAAGCTGCCAATTAGGCCTAAAACTGGTGCAGACTGAAATAATAACAGGCCATTCTTTGGGTATACAGTTGTAACCTGTGAACTCACCCCTCCTTGCCATAGACACCTTTACTGGCGGCTGCAGCAGTGATGGCGCCCACAATGCCCCCTATGACCCCAGGCATGGCATGGAGGTTGTGGATGCCACACGTGTCATGGATCTTCAGATGTTTCTCCATGAATGGCTGAGGGGACAAAGACACATAGCTAGCTACATGACCACTAATCAAATAGGAGTAGCCTAGTCATAAGCCACTAACTAGTCCCAATTATACTAGCGAATAGCCACTATACTCCTTCACTGCATTCAGTAAGCACATTTAGTGAAAGGTTGCAGACAGAAAACTCATGAATGAAACTGATGTGACTCCATATTCTACGTTACCGTGATATAAATGTAGCCCAGGGTGGAGATGATGCCACAGCAGAATCCTACAATCAGAGACCCATAAGGCATTAGCATGAATTCCGCTGCCGTTCCCACGGCAACTCCCCCGGCCAGTGTGGCGTTCTGGATGTGAACCTGGAACAAAGGAGTTGGCCAATAGCTTGAGTGGAGATGCAGTACATGATAAAAGTTAGTAGGTACAGTATGATCATAGGAGTTGGCAGGACAGCACAAACAGATCTGGGACCGGGCTAATGTATGTAATGCACACCATGTGGGTCCATTACATTACCATGTCCAGCTTGCCGGTCTTCTGGGAGAGACTGGAGATGGCTATGGAGGTGAGGACAGTGGCGGCCAGGGACAGGTAGGTGTTGATGGCTGCTCTATGCTGCCCATCCCCGTGGTCCGAGATGGCCGAGTTAAAACTAGGCCAGAACATCCACAGGAACAGGGTTCCTATGGGGCAGGATTGGATCAATGTTGATACAGTTTCACCAATATGAGTATGGCAAATGTGAAAAGTGTCAACCATTATGGCTCAGCCTCACCGATCATGGCAAAGACGTCTGAATGATAGACGGAGCCAATCCGATGCTTGCTCTGGTCCAGGTTGGGCCGGTACAGCATCCACGAGATGGACAGACCATAATAAGCCCCAAATGTGTGGATCACCATGGAGCCACCAGCATCCCTGGCCTATAATGTAGAATGACATCCAGTAAACCAGCCACCTTATTAGTATGTACTCTGAACAAAAATATAAATGCAACATATAAAGTGTTGGTCCTAGAAAAATTTTATGTGCACAAAAAGCTTATTTCTCTCAAATTTTTACCACCAATTTGTTTCCATCCCTGTTAGTGAGCATTTGTCCTTTGCCAAGATAATCCATCTACTTTACAGGTGTGGCATTTCTAAAAGTTGATTCAACAGCATGATTATTATACAGGTGTAGCATTCCTTTAGTCAGCATGACTGCAGGAATGTCCACCTGTGCTGTTGCCAGAATATTGAATACAATTTAATATTAATTTCCCTACCATAAGCAGCCTCCAGCATTGTTTTAGAGAATTTTACAGTACATCCAACCGAACTCACAACCGCAGACCACGTGTATGGCACCGTGTTGGCAAGCGGTTTTCTGATGTCAGGGTTGTGAACAGAGTTCCCCATGGTGACGGTGGAGTTATGGTATGGGCAGGCATAAGCTATGGACAACGAACACAATTGCATTTTATCGATGGCAATTTGAATGCACAGAGACACCGTGACGAGATCCTGAGGCCCATTGTCATGCCATTCATCCGCCACCATCACCTCATGATAATGCACATATCTGTAAACAATTCCTGGAAGCTTTAAAGGTCCCAGTTCTTCCATGGCCTGCATACTCACCAGACATGTCACCCATTGAGCATGTTTGGGATGCTCTGGATCGACGTGTATGACAGTGTGTTCAAGTTCCCGCCAATATCCAGCAACTTCACACAGCCATTAAAAGAGGAGTGGGACAACATTCCACAGGCCATAATCAATAGCCTGATGAACTCTATGCAAAGGAGATACATCACGCTGCATGATGCAAATGGTAGTCACACCAGATACTGACTGGTTTTCTGATCGACTCCCTTACTTTAATAAAAAAGTTATCACCAACAAATGTATATCTGTATCCACAGTCATGTGAAATCCATAGATTAGGGCCTAAATAATATATTTAATTTAACTGATTTCCTTATATGAACTGTAATTCAGTAAAATCTTTGAAATTGTTGCATGTTGCGTTTATAATTTTGTTCAGTATAGATATCTGCATCTATTCCATTAAGCTTTATTGTAAAGGTAAATGCATTCAATCAATCAAACAAGCACGTACCATGACACAGCATCACTGTGTGCCATTCTTGAGAACCATGTATGCAGGTTTTATGCAGGACTTAATGTTAAAGCCTTTATTATTTAGTAAAGACTTACATGTATGAGGCTGAGGATGATATACTCCTCCACAGCATACAGAGTGACTCCAAAAAGCGTCATCACCATCAACTGGACTGGGCTCACCTTGCCTAGCACCGCCCCGTACGCTATCAGGCAGCTGGCTACACAGAAGTCTGCATTGATCATGCTGAGAAGGACAGAAGCAGGGTAAGATTAGAATGTATACTGGGTCAGTGTCAGCCTGGTAGCAGATATGTTTGTGCTGTATTTTGTCATTTGGTCACTGACTACATTTACAAGTGCACAGTGTTCCGGATAGTAGCTCATATCCCCCTGAACGGCTTATTTGGGATAAACTGTTTACATGCACCTTTGATATCCTGCTCACGAGTGTCCCTGTCTCCAGAAATAAACAGAATATTCCTAATTGAAGTTCATATGGGTTAAATGGAATAGTAACTGAAATGTGGACACTGACAGTGGGTGGGCCTATAACCTCTCACATGTAAAATAATGTAATATTAACTCCTGCAGAACTATGCATTTCTTGCAGTGAAATTATACAACAAATATTACATTTTGTCTTGGGAACAGGAGTGGAGAGATATGATGTCAGACAGTATTTCAACCACATAAAATATGCACACAGTCTTATCAGAAACGTGTTTATCATTTTCTCATCTTTTCATTTCCTTTAAACCGGTCAAACTGATGACATTTGGACATTCTGCAATGGAACAATCTTTCCAATCTTTCTCACCGGCCCCTAAACGAAACATTCAACTTTAGCAGTGTTAATTAACTTGATTAATAATGCATTAATTCTGTCGATGTATGAAATTATTCTCGTGAACATTTTATTTAGTCTTCTGAGGCAACAAGTTATGACAGAAGAGAAGCTGCATGTATCTAACTATAGTTGACAAACAAATGGCCTACCAAATGTCAGAAATTATAATATGGCCTACCAAATGTCAGAAATTATAATATGGCCTACCAAATGTCAGAAATTATAATATGGCCTACCAAATGTCAGAAATTATAATATGGCCTACCAAATGTCAGAAATTATAATATGGCCTACCAAATGTCAGAAATTATAATATGGCCTACCAAATATCAGAAATTATAATATGGCCTACCAAATGTCAGAAATTATAATATGGCCTACCAAATGTCAGAAATTATAATATGGCCTACCAAATGTCAGAAATTATAATATGGCCTACCAAATGTCAGAAATTATAATATGGCCTACCAAATGTCAGAAATTATAATATGGCCTACCAAATGTCAGAAATTATAATATGGCCTACCAAATGTCAGAAATTATAATATGGCCTACCAAATGTCAGAAATTATAATATGGCCTACCAAATGTCAGAAATTATAATATGGCCTACCAAATGTCGGATATTATAAGCAGAAACATATATACATTTGTGGTGAAAGTAGCCTTAACCGGTAGGCTATATGGTCCAGTAAGGAGAATCAGCAAAATACATTATTTTGGAAATATTATGGTGGATGGAACTGTGCAGGTATAGCATGCTTTTTTATGTTAATTGGTTTGACAATCAGATGAAAACATCATAACACAACAACCATGACATGCTAAACTGAGCCTGCACAGACCACAGAAAACAACAGTAAAGGGAAATAAGTGTTGACATGCCACAGTATCCCATCTAAGATCAGCATATCCCAGGCATCATATCCGTGTTTCTCATAACCGGGATACAAGCTTTTCATGGTTATTGTAAACGGGATATTATGTTTATATGCATCAACTCAAAAACAGAATACTAAAGTATCCCAAATAATAACGGGATATTGGTGAGTCTATGTTTTAAAAGTGTAGCATGACCATATCATTGTCCCTTTAAAATGGCCACAGAAAATAATGACAATGACTTCATCCTCAAAGGCCAATAGTTGAATAATCATTTAAGAACCTTGTTATTAAATTGCCAGTCCAACTTTATGATACAGTATACTGACTTGTTCAATTTGTATCCTTCAGTAGTTTGTTACAAATTAAACCACACACAGAGCTGCACCCCCTCTAAGCACAGTATTTCTATGATCTCACATAACCCCCCTACACACACACACACACACACACACGTTTGCTTACACACACACACGTCACACAGACAAGCACCCACACATAGTGTTATCTGTTAATACAATACTTCAACAGTATCATAAATGCGTGATTACATGTAGTACTGTGTTTTTGTTTGCCCTCACATTATTGTGTCCACAGACAGTATATCTCACAAGCCAGGAGGATCAACAGTAAAAGGTGATACATAAGGGATTTTCAAATGCAGACCGGTTCCTCCACTTCTCTGGCATCACGATAGGTTCTCTCTGGCACTCCCACCATGCACGCATACAGGATTCGTTTCCATCCACACATGTTATTCTATAGATTGATTTCAATGATGTAGGCATATGTTTTGCACGACTGACTCATTCACATAGGACTCATGCATAAGGTTAAACATAATATGTAAAGTATCTGTCCAATTATAGTCAGTGAACGGTCAGCCAGAAGGGCTCTATACATTGTTGGATGGGTTGAGATTTGTTTATGTTACTTACATTACAATGTAAAGTGTTTTTTTTTATATAAATCCATACAATATTCACTTTCGTCTTTCCAGGTGACCACTGTGGTGACATCACTTTCACCTATCAAATATGACACCAGCATTCACTGATCTCATTAGTCACAAAGGACAGTAGATTCAAAGAAACAAGTTTAACGCTGTTAGACCAAAACCGAGGGACTCTAACCTCTCCACGCCGATCTTGATCTTGCCGTCCATTGGGTCCAGAGAGTGGAACCATCCCTGCATCAGAAGTGCCCACTGAAGGCCGAAGCCGGCGATGAGGAAGTTGAAGCCAACGGCACCGAAGCTGTAGCGCTTCAGGAAGGTCATGAGGAAACCGAAGCCCACAAAGATCATCACATGGACATCTTGGAAACCTGGGGGAAAAAGAGGGCGAGGCGTGGTAGGTGGGGGAGAGGTAGGGAAGGGTATAAGGTGCAGATCAACACTTAGGGAAATGAGAGGGTCAATTGTAATCAGTTACATATTAATCCTTGTTCTACAAAGAGAATGAATTAGACATGGAAACTAAACTCAGCAAGAAATTAAACGTCCCTTTTTCCGGACCCTGTCTTTCAAAGATATTTCGTAAAAATCCAAATAACTTCACAGATCTTCATTGTAAAGGATTTAAACACTGTTTCCCATGCTTGTTCAATGAACCATAAACAATTATTGAACATGCACCTGTGGAAAGGTCATTAAGACACTAACAGCTTACAGACAATAGGCAGTAAGGGTGGCAGGTAGCCTAGTGGTTAGAGTGTTGGACTTGTAACCGAAAGGTTGCAAGATTGAATCCCTGAGCTGAATGTTCTGACCCTGAACAATGCAGTTAACCCACTGTTCCTAGGATGTCATTGAAAATAAGAATTTGTTATAAACTGACATGCCTAGTAAAAAAAAATTAAGGTCACAGTTATGAAAGCTTAGGACACTAAAGAGGCCTTCCCACTGACTCTGAAAAACACCAAAAGAAAGATGCCTTGGGTCCCTGCTCATCTGTGTGAATGTGGTATTAGGGCTGCAGATGTGGCCAGGGCAATACATTGCAATGTCAGTACTGTGAGATGCCTAAGACAGTGCTACAGAATGGACAGCTGATTGTCCTTGCAGTGGCAGACCATGTGTAACAACACCTGCACAGGATCGGTACATCTGAACATCACACCTGTGGGACAGGTACAGGATGGCAACAACAACTGCCTGAGTTACACCAGGAATGCACAATCACTCAATCAGTGCTTAGACTGTCGGCAATAGGCTGAGAGAGGCTGGACTGAGGGCTTGTAGGCCTGTTGTAAGGCAGGTCCTCACCAGACATCACCGGCAACAATGTTGCCTATGGGCACAAACCCACTGTTGATGGTCAGACAGGACTGGCAAAAAGTCCTCTTCACTGATGAGTCGCGGTTTTGTCTCTCCAGGGGTGATGGTCGTATATCGCGTTTATCGTTGAAGGAATGAGCGTTACACCGAGGCCTGTACTCTGGTGCGGGATTGATCTGAGGTGGAGGGTCCGTCATGGTCTGGGGCGGAGTGTCACAGCATCATCGGACAGAGCTTGTTGTCATTGCAGGAAATCTCAACGCTGTGCGTTACAGGGAAGACATCCTCCTCCCTCATTTGGTACCCTTCCTGCAGACATGACCCTCCAGCATGACAATGCCACCAGCCATACTGCTCGTTATGTGTGTGATTTCCTGCAAGACAGGAATGTCAGTGTTCTGCCATGGCCAGCGAAGAGCCCGGATCTCAATCCCAATGAGCACTTCTGGGACCTGTTGAATCGAGGATGAGGGCTAGGGCCATTCCCCCCAGAAAAATCTGGGAACTTGCAGGTGCCTTGGTGGAAGAGTGGGGTAACATCTCACAGCAAGAACTGGCAAATCTGGTGCAGTCCATGAGGAGATGCCCTGCAATACTTAATGCAGCTGGTGGCTTCACCAGATACTGACTGTTACTTTTGATTTTGAACCCTCCTTTGTTCAGGGACACATTATTCCATTTCTGTGGAACTTGTTCAGTTTGTGTCTCAGTTGTTGAATCTTGCTATGTTCATACAACTATTTACACATGTTATGTTTTCTGAAAATAAACGCAGTTGACAGGGAGAGGACGTTTATTTTTATGCTGATTTTATATCTAGGCTATCCACCCTCTGTGGAAACTATGTAGTAAAATGTCTGATGAGTAAATTTACACTCTCATATGATTTCCCCTTCTTCACCTGCTGATTAAATATAGTGCAACAAGACCACTCATGGTCGGAAAAGTTCTCTACTTCTGAGCGATTTAAACAAACATTATTGCAATCACCATGGTCACAACTGTAACCTGTCAACTCCATCTCCCTTATATAGTAAGATAGAATAAGATTTTTGGTTCAAACATGTTGTAACGGCAGATCTCCTCTTCGTCTGAAGAGGAGTAAGGATCGGACCAAGATGCAGCGTGGTAGGTGTCCATAATGTTTTAAATAAAGACAAATGAACACTCAAACAAAAAACGATAATGTGAAATCTACAAAAAAAAACGAAACAGTACCATGTGGCGACAAACACACACACGGAAACAAACACCCACAAACCAACAGTGAAACCCAGGCTACCTAAGTATGATTCTCAATCAGAGAAAACTAACGACACCTGCCTCTGATTGAGAACCATACTAGGCCGAAACAGAAACCAAACATAGAAAAACAAACATAGACTGCCCACCCCAACTCACGCCCTGACCGAAATTCAGAAAGTGACACATATTCATTTTAATTAGGTTTTACAGTCATACAGTTACAGTCACTGAGGAATAACAAAATTGCTATGTAGTATACCACTTGAATAAAGAAGAAAAATATGCAATTTGTCAACTTTATAGAACAATACACTCGGTCAGAGTGCTGAAAGATCCAGTAGAATAGTTATTTTTTCTTGGGGAAAGTTAAATAAACAAATGTCCATGTTTTACAAATATTTGTAATTAACTTTTATTTTTAGAGACAAGAATATCTCTGTTTTGAGTACAGTTGAAGTTGGAAGTTTAGATACACTTAGGTTGGAGTCATTAAAACTAGTTTCTCAACCAATCCACAAATGTCTTGTTAACAAACTATAGTTTTGGCAAGTGGGTTAGGACATCTACTTTGTGCATGACACAAGTAATTTTTCCAACAATTGTTTACAAATAAATTATTTCACTGTATCACAATTAATTCACTGTATCACAATTCCAGTTGGTCTGAAGTTTTAACATACACTAAGTTGACTGTGCCTTTTAAACAGCTTGGAAAATTCCAGAAAATTATGTCATGTCTTTAGAAGTTTCTGATAGGCTAATTGACATAATTTGAGTCAATTGGAGGTGTACCTGTGGATGTTTTTCAAGGCCTATCTTCAAACTTAGTGCCTCTTTGCTTGACATCATGGGAAAATCAAAAAAATATCAGTCAAGAACTTGTGGACCCCCACAAGTCTGATTTTCCTTGGAAGCAATTTCCAAATGCCTGAAGGTACCATGTTCATCTGTACAAACAATAGTAAGCAAGTATAAAAACCATGGGACCACGCAGCTGTCATACTATAGATTATTTGCTGCGTATGTGTTGCGAAAAGTGCAAATCAATCCCAGAACAACAGCAAAGGACCTTGTGAAGATGCTGGAGGAAACAGGTACAAAAGTATCTATATCCACAGTGAAACAAGTTCTATATCGACATAACCTGAAAGGCTGCTCAGCAAGGAAGAAGGCACTGCTCCAAATCCGCCATAAAAAAGCCAGACTATGGTTTACAACTGCACATGGGGACAAAGATTGTAATTTTTGGAGAAATGTCCTCTGGTCTGATG
Organism: Oncorhynchus mykiss; assembly: GCF_057628025.1. Lineage (NCBI taxonomy): Eukaryota > Metazoa > Chordata > Actinopteri > Salmoniformes > Salmonidae > Oncorhynchus > Oncorhynchus mykiss. The sequence goes on along the minus strand of NC_143023.1, from coordinate 81,409,710 downwards.
AAACAAAAATAGAACTGTTTGGCCATAATGACCATCGTTATGTTTGGATGGAAAAGGGGGAGGCTTTCAAGCCGAAGAACACCATCCGAACCGTGAAGCACGGGGGTGTCACGCCCTGACCTTAGAGATCCTTTTAATTCTCTATTTGGTTAGGTCAGGGTGTGACTAAGGTGGGAAATCTATGTTTTCTATTTCGAAGTTGGCCGGGTGTGGTTCCCAATCAGAGGCAGCTGTCTATCGTTGTCTCTGATTGGGGATCATAGTTAGGCAGCCTTTTTCCACCTGTAGTTTGTGGGATCTTGTTTTTGGTACTGTGCTGTTTAGCCCTACTAGACGTTACAGTTCGTTTTGTATTTTGTTGTTTTTTCAGTGTTCATTTAATAAATTAAACTGTACGCCTATCACGCTGCACCTTGGTCCGATCCTTCCATCGAAGAGCGTAACAGGGGGTGGCAGCATCATGTTGTGGGGGTGCTTTGCTGCAGGAGGGACTGGTGCACTTCACAAAATAAATGGGTAAGGAAAATTATGTGGATATATTGAAGCAACATCTCAAGACATCAGTCAGGAAGTAAAATCTTGGTCGCAGATGGGTCTTCCAAATGGACAATGGCCCCAAGCATACTTCCAAAGTTGGGGCAAAATGGCAAAGTCAAGGTATTGGAGTGGTCATCACAACGCCCTGACCTCAGTTACACCAGCTCTGTCAGGATTAATGGGCTAAAATTCACCCAACTTATTGTGTGAAGCTTGTGGAAGGCCACCTGAAACGTTTGACCCAAGTTAAACAATTTAAAGAATGCTACCAAATCCTAATTGAGTGTGTGTAAACTTCTGACCCACTGGGAATGTGAGAAAAGCTGAGCCAATGGGAATGTGATAAAAATAAAAGCTGAAATAAATCATTTTCTCTACTAACTACTCACAGGGAATTTTTACTAGGATTAAATGTCAGGAATTGTGAAACACTGAGTTTAAGGATAAGGTGTATGTGATCTTCCAACTTCAACTGTATCTATTGTCAACTCCGTCAGTGGCTTGTCAGCTTTGTCACAGATTGCTAACCCCCTTAACATCAATTTTTTTTGGTAATATTCAGAAAAATATATGTTGACCATTGTCATGCAATATATGCTTACACTATTGAAGTATTTGCTGTACTGGACATAAAGGATCATATTTCCTTAATAAATCTTGTTTTACGTTCTGAATCTTGAAAAACATGCCAAAGTAAAACAAGACATTAAAAATTTTTTCATAAAATACTCCTACTGTAACTGGATTTATGTCAACTCCATCAGAGGAATTTCATTTTTACATTTATTGTTCGAACAAGTGTTTTAAAGGCCTTGATTGTTTCATTCTAACATTAGATTATTCAAATATGAAATACAAATCTCCTAGAAGTTGAAATCTGTGAAGCATTTATTTGGGCTGCAATCTGAGGTGGAGTTAACTCTAATGTACTCATTCTCTACATCAGAGGTAACTCTGGGTCTTCCTTTCCTGTCGGTCCTCATGAGAGCCAGTTTCATCAAAGTGCTTGATGTTTTTTTGCGACTGCACTTAAAGTTCTTGACATTTTCAGCATTGACTGACCTTCATGTCTTAAAGTAATGATGGACTGTCGTTTCTCTTTGCTCATTTGAGCTATTCTTGCCATAATATGGACTTGGTCTTTTACCAAAAAAGGCTTTCTTCTGTACCCCCCCCCCCCCTACCTTGTCACAACACAACTGATTGGCTCAAACGCATTAAGAGAGGAAAGAAATTCCACAAATGATCTTTTAACGAAGCACTCCTGTTAATTGAAAGGCATTCCAGGTGAGGGTGGCTACTCAAACATAAAAACATAAAATATATTTAGCTTTGTTTAACACTTTTTTTGGTTACTACATGTGTTAATTCATAGTTTTGATGTTTAAACTACTTTTCTACAATGTAGAAAATAGTAAAATAAAGAAAACCCTTGAATGAGTTGATGTGTCCAAACTTTTGACTGGTACTCTATATCTCTTTAATGCTGTTATTATTAAGAAAAATAATTGTGATTGTCCCGTCTTTCAAAAAACCCTGTTTCACAACATGGCGTGTGAGGGTGACATGGGGGATAATGGAAATGTCAAGAGTGAAAATGATGCAAACATGGTTCAAGGACATCTCTGTGTTACTAACTGTGTAGATACAGTATACACAAATAACCTCATAGATACCCATAGTACGAGTAGAAAGCTGTTTACATAGAAGTTTTGGTTTCTGTCCATGCTGGAAGCCCCATATTTACAATGTGTACATCCCCCATGCAAAATCATCGAGGGCTCATCTAGAACGTACCATACCGAAACTCAAGATTAAGCTTCTTGGGATACTCACATTGCAGTTCCACAACGTTCAAAAGGAAAACATGAGCATTCTCAAGGGCATAGACACAATATACAGACTAAAACATAGAAGGTGATGTATGGAGGCCATACATAAACATATACAGTTTGTATAAATAATGTACAGGTAAAAAGGGATGCAAAACATTATTGTGAACTTGGTAGACGCAAATACTTAATTTGACATTTTTTACAAGAAAACAGATTCAAATCAAATCTAATTATATTAGTCACATGCTCCGAATACAACAGGTGTAGGTGTTTTCACCTTACAGTGAAATGCTTACTTACGAGCCCCTAACCAACATGCAGTTTCAAAAAATACATATAGGAACAAGAGATAAAAGTAACAAGCAATTAAAGAGCAGCAGTGAAATAACAATAGGGAGACTATTCAGGGGGTACAATGCGCGGGGTCACCGGTTATTTGAGGAAGTATGTACATGTAGGTAGAGTTATTAAAGTGACGATGCATAGATGACAACAGAGAGTAGCAGTGGTATAAAGAGGGGGTGGGGGGCAGTGCAAATAGAGCAGAGAGAACAGTCTATGACTAGGGTGACTGGAGTCTTTGACAATTTTTAGGGCCTTCCTCTGACAGCGCCTGGTATTTAGGTCCTGGATAGCAGAAAGCTTGGCCCCAGTAATGTACTGGGCCGTTCACACTACCCTCTGTAGTGTCGGAGGCCGAGCAGTTGCCATACCAGGCAGTGATGCAACCATGCTCTCGATGGTGCAGCTGTAGAATCTTTTGAGGTTCTGAGGACCCATGCCAAATCTTTTCAGTCTCCTGAGGGGGAATAGGTTTTGTCGTGCCCTCTTCACGACTGTCTTGGTGTTTGGACCATGATAGTTTGTTGGTGATGTGGACACCAAAGAACTTGAAGCTCTCAACCTGCTCCACTGCAGCCCCATCGATGAGAATGGGAACGTGCTCTGTCCTCTTTTTCCTGTAGTCCACAATCATCTCCTTTGTCTTGATCACGTTGAGGGAGAAGTTGTTGTCCTGGCACCACACTGCCAGGTCTTTGACCTCCTCCCTATAGGCTGTCTCATCGTTGTCGGTGATCAGGACTACCGCGGTTGTGTCATCGGCAAATTTAATGATTGTGTTGGAGTCGTGCCTGGCCATGCAGTCATGAGTGAACAGAGAGTACAGGAGGGAACTGAGAGTACATGAGGGAACTGAGCACGCACCCCCTGTCACTGACTTCCAAATTCATCATCCTTTGAAAGTTATCATCCAAGTGAATTTATTTATTTTTATTTAACCTTTATTTCACTAGGCAAGTCAGTTAAGAACACATTCTTATTTAGAATGATGGCCTAGGAACAGTGGGTTAACTGACTTGTTCAGAGGCAGAACGAATTTTACTTTGTCAGCTCAGGGATTCGATCTGGCAACATTTCGGTTACTGGCCCAACGCTCTAACCACTAGGATACATGCCGCCCCAAAATAATCATATGGCCAACAGAAATTACTCTTGGCTACATCCACAGGACACACCAGTATGTATAAATACTAGCATTAACAAGCCAGTATCATTTTCAAGATGAGCAGCCATAACTGTCTGGTGCATTCAAGAGGACAACAGGTTGCATTCGCACTGTGAAACATGAGTTACTCAAATAAAAAGTGTACACAACAGTCTAATATACTACCACAGATTTAGGATCTTAATTTGAGGTAGTTTGCTACAGCAGGGAAATAATGTAGCCTAACAGTTAGCGCAGTAACCAAAAGGTTGCTGGCTCAAATACACGAGACGACAAGGTGAAAAATGTATGTGTACTTGAGCAAGGCATTTAACCCTAATTTGCTCCAGGCTAACTCTGTCAACAACCATTTCACTGCACCTATCTGGTGTATGTGACAATAAAACTTGTTTTTCTTAAATACACTGCAAGTTTTAAATGTCCTGCATCGCAGGAAAGTTCCCCTGCAACAGGGTGATCAAATTAAGATCCTACATGTTACCCACTCTTATATAATATCAGGTTAACAAATACAGCATCTATTTGTACCAGACAAACAATATGGCCCTTGAAGAAAACTCCCTGCCTAGTTCAGATTGTCCCCATACTGACTTCAGAGATCAAATGACCTACTCCTCGATCTCATGCTTGATTGGTCTCTATACAACAGACTGTGACAGCAAAATCATTTATCACCTGACATCCAACACCCTATAAGAGATGGTCCTGCGGTAGGACTGACACCCACACCTGTACTGAGCTAAATTCAACCACACCCTCATAATTCTATAACAGGTGAAATAAGATTCTATACAACGAATTGAACTGAAGCTCAACAACACACACAACCATGCACAGACAACACACACATGTAACACACACGCACCGCCTTGATGTTCATTATTAATCTTGTAATTCTAGCAATTTCATATGATATGAGCATCAGGGAGTCTGCAGATGCACCTGTTGTGAGAGGGTGTGGGGGATAACGAACTTTAGGAAGAGGGACAAAGCCCACTGGAAATATATTGTACACCTGTGTGTATATGTGACAGATCATTGAAAGTTAGTATGACATTCCTGGAAAATACAAAAATCCTACCTCTTGGGTAATAGACCTATTATAATCTATATTTTTCACAACTATTACATGACATGTTATTGCGGAACAAAAGTTTAATTTAATAATTGTATCCAATGTTCAACTATAATGTTCACGTTCTGATCATTGCCATGCAAGTACAAATAAGCATATGGAATTGCGAAGCATCAGCTCTCATAAGCTTATGTGTTCAATAATTTTCTTAATATGACAATAAAAAGTGATCATTTGTGGAAAAGGACTACCCTACTAGCCTACGTTTCTAAATAAAACAACCAAATTTTATTTCATAAATGTTTGGTTGGTGAAATAAAATCAAAATAATAAACCAATATAAAAAGAAAACATCAATCAAAATTGAAAGGCAAAAGAGCAGGTCATTTTGGGTCACTTACTTGGATATCTGAAATAGAAGTCGTTCTCAATGTTACTGGATATGTTATTAAATGTTTTATGCTCTATCCAATGTGCGTCGGATTCCTCGTTATAACGGATAAAAATGCCGAATAAGATGATCATGGCAATTTGCCATACGAAACACACTGCTGGAAGACTAATTCGGACATAGGTATTTTTCGGCCGGTCACAGCATTGCCTGAAGCTTTGTATACAACCCATTGTGTTATCGTTACAATGGTTCAGTTGCCTTTGGTGCCTTATGGAGAAAGACGGCAAATATTATATATGGTAGAGTGTAAGCGATGACAGAAGTTCTAGTTGGCCCCGTAGGGTGTTGGCGGGGGTGTGTCTGCTTCGCTTGGAATCTTCTGAGTCACCTCCTGCCCTCCCGAAGTAGCATTGAATTAACTTTTTCTCACACGATCTTGTAGATTATTATCAAGTCATCACAATAGACTGCATAAAATGTATATATACTACGAGTCCTGTCCTAGTCTCCTATCCTACATAATCAGTAAGGAAAAGATTGGACAGATTTTAATCATGTTGCTATGACATTACTCTCACCATAGACCATAATATATCCATGACTCTCAACTACACAGTTCTTTTGCATCAGTAATTCTACACAGTTTTGTCAGTTTGTCACGTATAAGGAAAAGCAATTGAATATTATGTAGAATAGATTAAAATAGAATGACATGAAATAACATAGGGCCCACTGCACACATCACAATTCCCCCTTGCCCCTGGGTGACCAGGTAATTTTTGTTGCTGTCATTAGAATTTGTTTGCTGTCATTAGAACAAAGTGGGGGCAACGACACCGGGGCAGTCAGGCAGGAGCCTAGCCTGCACTTCTGAAGGTCTGCACACCATACACACATGTCCTACATACACATAAAATAATCCTGAACTCCCTGACCATAATCTATTTATTTTAAGTGTTTGCAATAGCAGAAAAAATGTGTTTATGTATTTGATACCATTCCAATTATTCCGCTCCAGCCATTACCACAAGCGTGTCCTTCCCAATTAAGGGGTCACTAACCTCCTGTGCCTTACAAACTGATGAAGTGTTGGAAGAAACTGAAAGGGGAGAAACTTGAGCAAGCTGTAAGATTCCACTACACATAAAAGCCTGTCAAATACTCGAGTCTGACATTATATACAGTCAGGTGCAAAATGATTGGCAACCTTGATAAAGATGAGCAAAAAAGACTGTATAAAACATATAATACAAATGCTGAGCTATATAGTATGCAAAATATGCTGTAGCATATACCCTACGCATCGCGCCAATAGGGATAAGCCACTTGGTGGGAATTGTAATGTGGCTCATACAGCGAGGATCTATACACTGCCTCCTCCGAATGGGAAGGCACGTCCCCATGACTCGACTACTCAGTCCAGTGGCCTTACACCCACCATCCCACTTCTGACACCAATGTAGCAAACAGCGGGGCAGGGAAGCATACGCGGGTCACTTGTTTGAAAGGCATCGTGCAAATAGGGTTAACCAGCTTGGTGGGAATTGTAATGTGGCTCATATAGCGAGGATCGCTACTGTACTAATACATTTGCTCAGAGAAAAATATTTTGTTTAACAAGTAATACAAATAAATTGTGGTCAAAATTATTGGTACACCTGTTTTAAATACTCCAGCACCCTCCCTTGAGAGGATAATGACACTGAGCCTTTTCTAAAATCTTTTATGAGATTGAAGAACACATTGGGAGGGATCTTAAAACCATTCTTCCATAAGGAATCTTTCCAGATCCTTGTTATCTTTCATCTGCGCTTATGGACTGCTCTCTTCAATTCAAACCACGTTTTCAATGGGGTTGATATCCGGAGACTGAGATGTCCATTGCAAAATGCTGATTTTGTGATCCAATTTTTTGTTGTTGTGGATTTTGATTTGTGCTTGGGGTTATTGTCTTGCTGGAAGAGCCTCTTGCGGCCAAGTGTCAGTCTCCTGGCAGAGGCAACCAGGTTTTGGGCTAAAATGTCCTGGTACTTGAATGGTTTGATGAGCATGAAAATGATGTAAACCATATGCCATGGCCGTCTCAGTCACCAGATCTCAACACAGTTGAACAGTTATGGGAGATTCTGGAGCGGTGCCTGAGACAGCGTTATCCACCATCATCAACAAAACACCATATGATGGAATTTCTTGTAGAAAAATGGTGTCGCATCCCTCCAATATTGTTCCAGACACTTGTAGAATCTAAGACACTTTGTGTTGGTGGTTCCTTTATTTTTTAAGTTACCTGTATATTTCAGCATATGTACCATAAGCATAGAAAGATATACTCTTCTATTTGTGATAGGAGATGAGGCATATCTCTCCCAGGACTTGGGGTTCTGTAATGCATTAAGTGTAGATAATGTGCTTTCGGTCCCCCTGAGGTATTAGAAAGATGCAAGATAGGATTTACTTACAGTAGTTAACCGTTCTGGAGGCAGGTCACATCCTGTAAGAACCTGAGTTGAACTCCTCTCTGTCAGTCAAACCGGTAGGACAAGACAAGAAAAATACAAAAATGATTCAACATGTTTTTAATCTCCTGTGTTTGATACATGTTGAACCATAACTAAGTAGTTATACTACTATCACTAAGGGGTGTGTATGTAGGGTGAGTCTGTTGTTCTTGCTTAACAAAGCCCCATAAGGTCCTTCCATGACTAATGTACAGCCTAACCAGGCCCCTGCCTACCAGCCAGTATAACAGTATAACTTTAGACCGTCCCCTCGCCCATACCCGGGCGCGAACCAGGGACCCTCTGCACACATCAACAACAGTCACCCACGAAGCATCATTACCCATCACTCCACAAAAGCCACGGCCCTTGCAGAGCAAGGGGAACTACTACTTCAAGGTCTCAGAGCAAGTGATGTCACCGATTGAAACGCTATTTAGCGCGCGCCACCGCTAACTAAGCTAGCCGTTTCACATCCATTACACCAGCAGCATACCACCCTGCATACCACTGCTGGCTTGCTTCTGAAGCTAAGCAGGGTTGGTCCTGGTCAGTTCCTGGATGGGAGACCAGATGCTGCTGGAAGTGGTGTTGGAGGGCCAGTAAGAGGCACTCTTTTTTGACTGTATGTTTGTTTATTCCATGTGTAACTGTGTTGTTGTATGTGTTGAACTGCTTTGCTTTATCTTGGCCAGGTCGCAGTTGTAAATGAGAACTTGTTCTCAACTAGCCTACCTGGTTAAATAATGGTGAAATTAAAAAATATAAAAAAATCGGGAGAGAGTCACTATGCTAATATATATGTCTTTATTTTCTTTGTCCACTACAAGGATACCAGTACAATGCCTACATTGTCTCATTCCTCTCTCTACATTGGTGTGTCCCTTTACTCAGAGGCCTACCTGGCACACTCCTCCCTGGCTTTGGAGCCCAAGGTCTCCTGGCAGAGTGGCCCAGACTGCTGGAGGAACTTGTCATATTTGTTGGAGTCGTCTCTGGGGTAGATTCTAAGGAAGCCACCACAGTGCTCCTGCTCATGCCTCTCCAGCTCAGCCATCCATGATTCCTGGCTGTTGAGCAGCTGCTTCCTCCTGTGAGATTAATGATACAGTTCAACCAGTCTTTGGTTAGGACAGTATAATGGTTTGGTCCCAGTTGAATACGTGATACAAGGCTGCCTCCTTTTGGTAAAAACACATACCAAAGATCAAATCAATTATATTATGCAGAATTCTAATCTGAGATCCAAAACTTCAACTTGTTCCACAAAGCTTGCATTTTCAATAATTTACACACAAGTCTGAGTCACACTTACACATTAGGATTCAGAATGTTAATCAAAAACATCACTTCAGTCATACATACTGGTTGAATGAGGCGGTGAACTAACCGTGCCTTGGGGCAGGGCTGGTGCTTCTGCAGGAGACGTTCCTTGGTCACGCGTTTGTCCTCCTCCAGAATCCTCCTGTGATCGATGGCCACCAGGTTTAGCAAGGTCAGAGCATCGGTCAGCAGGGCATCTTTCACCTCCCAGTCCAGCTGAGAGGCTGTGGCGAAGCTGGGGGAGTGGTTTACCTGCAGGGGGTGGAGTGTGTTGGGGCAGCATAGAGTAGTGATTTGAACAAGTTTAGAAGAAGCAGGCTTGGCTCAATTCTTAGCTGAGACAAGTAATTGATTAGAAATAGAGATTGATCTTGAAAATAGTGCACAGTAATTCTCCTTAGCACCAGCACAATTTATCCTCATGAGGACCGGCAGATGATCGTACGGCATGGCTTAACCGTACTCATGACTCTTGTGTCTTCCCTAACAAACCCACAATTGGTGTCAGAAGTGGAATTCATGCATAACACCACCCACCTCCAGGAGCCAGGGCTTGAGCTTGGCATCCAGCAGGACGTCAAAGCCCAGGATCTCAAAGCAGGATCTGGGCCCCAGCTGGCTGGGGAAGCCTGTGAGGCAGTTCTGCTTCAGGGTCAGGTGGGCAGCAATCAGAGCCTTAATGACCACGTCCTCCATGTTGCTCCACCCATACTGGATTGGATCAGTGTTCTGTCACTCATGGGGACACTACGTCACCGCCAAATCTAAGGGTAGAGTTTGAAAATTCAAGTCCTTTGGGTGCTGCCATAGAGTTACATTAGAAGTGCCCATCCAAAAAGGCTCAAGGTCATGGCCACCTATAAAATGATGTCAAATCACATATCTAGAGTAACTTTGATTCGACTGATCATGTCAACATCATACTTTAAAAATCTTAGCTAGCAACCTAGCCGTCATCATCATGAATCAAGTTGACAGTCTACTGTCAAATCCTTTTTAATCCTTGTCATATGAAGAGAAATAATGAAGAGAAATTATAGATAAAACATATTGGTGCTCTTCAGCCATTGGACATAAACATTACAAAACAAGTTGTAAATCGCAAATTCAAATATGAGTGGTTTGGAAGGTATCAGTGGCTAACTGCAAGCATTGCAAGGCAATCACTAGCCTGCTATTCAGTGGAGTGGGTGTGTGGTCCCAAGTCTGGGTTCAAGGGTCTCTTTTCCAAGCTTAAAATTATAAACATTCAACATTGGCCATGCTGTCAATCCAGCTTGACTTCTGACTCACTCAAAACAACTGGAAATTCGGTACTGGGAAATCTGACACGAGTGAGTTCAAGCCAACTGGAAACTCTGAAAAAAAAAAAAAACTTGGAAAAAACATTTTGAACGGTCATCCAACTCGGAATTGCAAGTCTTTCTAAAGCTACAAGCTGAAGATCATTGACGTCATCATGATTCAACCCTGTTTTTTTCTGAGTTCCCAATTGTCTTGAAAGGACCACAAATGCAGAGAATGCCAAACTTTGATGACAAACTTTGCTCACAAAGGAAATTTGCCGCCACGCCACAACAAGGTTTTAGGTTCATGATATAATGTAAATGTTATACATTACCCTCTCTCCCGCATTGACATGAATAAGTATATTTGATATTCTCAGAACCCAACAAAGGTGAGTCCAAAAATGTATTGTATGCTGCTGCATAAATGATGTAATACGCCAGGGAGATATGTATATGGTAGCTAAGAAAGTAATACTAAGTGTATGTTGTGTAGTAAGCTGGTAGTAGCCCATGTCCCCTTTCCCCTCTTAATTTCGCCTACTGTTCTGACTTGGTGGTGCACATGTAGCCTATAGCCTGTTTTAGAGACATTTTTATTTTATTTATTTAATTGAACCTTTATTTAACTAAACAAGTCAGTTAAGAAAAAAATACTATTTACAATGACGGCCTACCAAAAGGCAAAAGGCCTCCTGCAGGGACGGGGGCTGGGATAAAAAAAAAGAAAAGAATAATAAAATATGAATGTAGGACAAACACAAGAGAGACAACACTACATAAAGAGAGACCTAAGACAAAACATAGCAAGGCAGCAACACATGACAAAACAGCATGACAGCAACACAACATGATAACAACATGGTAGCAGAACAACATGGTGGCAGGTCAAAACATGGTACAAACATTATTGGGCACAGACAACAGTGCAAAGGGCAAGAAGGTAGAGACAACAGTACATCACGCAAAACAGCCACAACTGTCAGTAAGAGTGTCCATGAGATACAACTATCCAGTGTTTGTTGCAGCCCGTTATAGTCGCTAGCTGCAGTGAACTGAAAAGATGAGCGAACCAGGGATGTGTGTGCTTTGGGGACCTTTTGTCACGTTCTGACCTTTATTTCCTTTGTTTTGTATTTATTTAGTATGGTCAGGGCGTGAGTTGGGTGGGCAGTCTATATTTGTTTTTTCTATGTTTTGGGGCATTTCTTTGTTTCGGCCTAGTATGGTTCTCAATCAGAGGCAGGTGTCATTAGTTGTCTCTGATTGAGAATCATACTTAGGTAGCCTGGGTTGCACTGTTTGTTTGTGGGTGATTGTCTATGTTAGTGGCTTGTGTCAGCACAGGTCTCATTTTGTAGCTTCACGGTCGAATTTGGTTTATTGTTTTTGTTACTCTTTTGTATAGTGTTCAGTCTTTCTTTATTAAAGATTTACCATGGACACTTACCACGCCGCATATTGGTCCTCTGATCCTTTTCGCCTCTCCTCTTCAGATGAAGAGGAGGACGACCGTGACACCTTTAACAGAATGTGACTGGCAGAACGGGTGTTGTACATTGGAAATGAGGGCTGCAGTAATAATCTCAGATAGTGGGGAGTGAGGCCAAAGAGGGTTTAATAAATAAGCATCAACCAGTGTGTCTTGCGACGGGTATACAGAGATGCCCAGTTTACAGAGGAGAATAGAGTGCAGTGATGTGTCCTATATTGAACATGCTAAAGAACATCTAGCCGCTCGAGATCACCCTTACCTGCCGATCTATAAATTCTGTCTCCGTAATCTAGCAGAGGTAGGATGGTCATAGATGAAACCAAGTCTAGATTTAACTTTAGCCTGCAGCTTTATGTGCTGAGCGAAGGACAGGGTACCATCTGCCCACACTCCCAAGTACTTGTATGAGGTGACTACCTACAGTTGAAGTCAGAAGTTTACATACACTTAGGTTGGAGTCATTAAAACTCATTTTTCAACCACTCCACAAATTTCGTGTTAACAAACTATAGTTTTGGTAAGTCGGTTAGGACATCTACTTTGTGCATGACACAAGTCATTTTTCCAACAATTGTTTACAAACAGATTATTTCACTTATAATTCACTGTATCACAATTCCAGTGTGTCAGAAGATTACATACACTAAATTGACTGTGCCTTTAACCAGCTAGGAAAATTTTCAAAAATGATGTCATGGCTTTAGAAGCTTCTGATAGGCTAATTGACATCCTTTTGACTCTGTCAAGCACCACATTCTCATCAGCAGACTCGATAGTCTTGGTTTCTCAAATGATTGCCTTGCCTGGTTCACCAACTACTTCTCTAATAGAGTTCGGTGTGTCAAATCGGAGGGCCTGTTGTCCGGGCATCTGGCAGTCACTATGGGGGTGCCACAGGGTTCAATTCTTGGGCCGACTCTCTTCTCTGTATACATCAATGATGTCGCTCTTGCTGCTGGTTAGTCTCTGATCCACCTCTACGCAGACGACACCATTCTGTATACTTCTGGCCTTTCTTTGGACACTGTGTTAAAAACCCTCCAGACGAGCTTCAATGCCATACAACTCTCCTTCTGTGTCCTCCAACTACTCTTAAATACAAGTAAAACTAAATGCATGCTCTTCAACCGATCGCTGCCTGCACCTGCCCGCCCGTCCAGCATCACTACTCTGGACGGCTCTGACTTAGAATATGTGGACAACTACAAATACCTAGGTGTCTGGTTAGACTGTAAACTCTCCTTCCAGACTCACATCAAACATCTCCAATCCAAAGTTAAATCTAGAATTGGCTTCCTATTTTGCAACAAAGCATCCTTCACTCATGCTGCCAAACATACCCATGTAAAACTGACCATCCTACCGATCCTCGACTTTGGCGATGTCATTTACAAAATAGCCTCCAATACCCCACTCAATAAATTGGATGCAGTCTATCAAAGTGCCATCCGTTTTGTCACCAAAGCCCCATATACTACCCACCACTGCGACCTGTACGCTCTCATTGGCTGGCCCTCACTTCATACTCGGCACCAAACCCACTGTCACGTTCTGACCATAGTTATTTTGTGTTTTCCTTGTTTTAGTGTTGGTCAGGACGTGAGCTGGGTGGGCATTCTATGTTTTGTGTGTCTAGGTTGTTTTTCTGTGTTCGGCCTAGTATGGTTCTCAATCAGAGGCAGGTGTCGTTAGTTGTCTCTGATTGAGAATCATACTTAGGTAGCCTGGGTTTCACTGTGTTTTTGTGGGTGATTGTTTCCGTGTCTGTGTTTGTTCACCACACAGGACTGTTTCGGTTTTCCCATTTATTGTTTTGTATTTTTGTAGTGCTCTCGGTTATCGTCTTTATTAAAGATGTTTAACACTAACGACGCTGCATTTTGGTCCTCCTCTCCTTCAGCGGAAGAAAACCGTTACACCCACTGGCTCCAGGTCATCTACAAAACCCTGCTAGGTAATGTCCCCCCTTATCTCAGCTCGCTGGTCACCATAGCAGCACCCACCTATAGCACGCGCTCCAGCAGGTATATCTCTCTGGTCACCCCCAAAACCAATTCTTCCTTTGACCGGTTCTCTTCCAGTTCTCTGCTGCCAATGACAGGAACGAACTACAAAAATCTCTGAAACTGGAAACACTTATCTCCCTCACTAGCTTTAAGCACCAGCTGTCAGAGCAGCTCACAGATTACTGCACCTGTACATAGCCCACCTATAATTTAGCCCAAACAACTACCTCTCCCCCTACAGTATTTATTTATTTTTCTCCTTTGCACGACATTATTTTTATTTCTACTTTGCACATTCTTCCACTGAATATCTACCATTCCAGTGTTTTACTTGCAATATTGTATTTACTTTGCCACCATGGCCTTTTTTTGCCTTTACCTCCCTTATCTCACCTCATTTGCTCACATCGTATATAGACTTATTTTTCTACTGTATTATTGACTGTATGTTTGTTTTACTCCATGTGTAACTCTGGGTTGTTGTAGGTGTCAAACTGCTTTGCTTTATCTTGGCCAGGTCGCAATTGTAAATGAGAAATTGTTCTCAACTTGCCTACCTGGTTCAATAAAGGTGAAATATACAGTGCCTTGCGAAAGTATTCGGCCCCCTTGAACTTTGCGATCTTTTGCCACATTTCAGGCTTCAAACATAAAGATATAAAACTGTATTTTTTTGTGAAGAATCAACAACAAGTGGGACACAATCATGAAGTGGAACGACATTTATTGGATATTTCAAACTTTTTTAACAAATCAAAAACTGAAAAATTGGGCGTGCAAAATTATTCAGCCCCCTTAAGTTAATACTTTGTAGCGCCACCTTTTGCTGCGATTACAGCTGTAAGTCGCTTGGTATGTCTATCAGTTTTGCACATCGAGAGACTGACATTTTTTCCCATTCCTCCTTGCAAAACAGCTCGAGCTCAGTAAGGTTGGATGGAGAGCATTTGTGAACAGCAGTTTTCAGTTCTTTCCACAGATTCTCGATTGGATTCAGGTCTGGACTTTGACTTGGCCATTCTAACAACTGGATATGTTTATTTTTGAACCATTCCATTGTAGATTTTGCTTTATGTTTTGGATCATTGTCTTGTTGGAAGACAAATCTCCGTCCCAGTCTCAGGTCTTTTGCAGACTCCATCAGGTTTTCTTCCAGAATGGTCCTGTATTTGGCTCCATCCATCTTCCCATCAATTTTAACCATCTTCCCTGTCCCTGCTGAAGAAAAGCAGGCCCAAACCATGATGCTGCCACCACCATGTTTGACAGTGGGGATGGTGTGTTCAGGGTGATGAGTTGTATTGCTTTTACGCCAAACATAACGTTTTGCATTGTTGCCAAAAAGTTACATTTTGGTTTCATCTGACCAGAGCACCTTCTTCCACATGTTTGGTGTGTCTCCCAGGTGGCTTGTGGCAAACTTTAAACAACACTTTATATGGATATCTTTAAGAAATGGCTTTCTTCTTGCCACTCTTCCATAAAGGCCAGATTTGTGCAATATACGACTGATTGTTGTCCTTTGGACAGAGTCTCCCACCTCAGCTGTAGATCTCTGCAGTTCATCCAGAGTGATCATGGGCCTCTTGGCTGCATCTCTGATCAGTCTTCTCCTTGTATGAGCTGAAAGTTTAGAGGGACGGCCAGGTCTTGGTAGATTTGCAGTGGTCTGATACTCCTTCCATTTCAATATTATCGCTTGCACAGTGCTCCTTGGGATGTTTAAAGCTTGGGAAATATTTGTGTATCCAAATCCGGCTTTAAACTTCTTCACAACAGTATCTCGGACCTGCCTGGTGTGTTCCTTGTTCTTCATGATGCTCTCTGCGCTTTTAACGGACCTCTGAGACTATCACAGTGCAGATGCATTTATACGGAGACTTGATTACACACAGGTGGATTGTATTTATCATCATTAGTCATTTAGGTCAACATTGGATCCTTCAGAGATCCTCACTGAACTTCTGGAGAGAGTTTGCTGCACTGAAAGTAAAGGGGCTGAATAATTTTGCACGCCCAATTTTTCAGTTTTTGATTTTAAAAAGTTTGAAATATCCAATAAATGTCGTTCCACTTCATGATCGTGTCCCACTTGTTGTTGATTCTTCACAAAAAAATACAGTTTTATATCTTTATGTTTGAAGCCTGAAATGTGGCAAAAGGTCACAAAGTTCAAGGGGGCCGAATACTTTCACAAGGCACTGTATTTTTTTTTTTAATGACTGAAAATGTATAAAACACCATTTACTCAGTGGATGAAATATATCCCTGTATCAGTCCTATTTGATGTATAAACCATGTATTCCATGTTAATGGGCCTAGCTGTTTCTCACTTACTTGTATCCCAACAATCATATGAGGGACTTTACAAAAGTAGTTAGAGAAAAATGGTTATGGAGAATGTGAAAAATGCTCCACAAAATGGATCCATGTAGAACAGTCTGGTTTTCCCTCTCAGCACAATGAGGGAACGAGACTCTGCTCATCTCCATAGTTGTTCTCTAGCCGGAGGATGTTAACCTTTAAAACTCTGTCGTCTTGACCTTCACCATGTTTGACGTAAACTGCCCCAGTCTGAGTGTGACCTTACCCTGATGGAATTACTAGAGGGAATAATGGCCTCCACAATCAAACAATTACACACCAAAAATCGAACAGGCACTTAAATATAATTCAGGCCGAGAATGGAAGAGCTCACATATCATTCTCATGTTATTCTCGTCCCGAGTCATGGTTAATAGTAGCATATTACATACTATTCTGTACAATGTAACATAGTAATCTGACATCCTATCAGATTGTGCCTCAGTTTTGGATATGGGTCTTTGTAGTTATGTCCCAAATATGCACACAATACAATTCATACATAACAGATGAGTAAGTAAAAAAAGGGGTTTAGTGTTTCCATGCTGGGGTCTCTGCAGAGACTCCTACTGACCACAACACAAGCATGTCTGCAGCTTCCACCCCATTTGTCACATCCACTCCCGCTCCCCCTTACCGGCACTTGACATCACCGGTCTACTAACCACCGGTCTTGGCGACCCATCTTTACTCACACCTGGCAACCATCATTACGCACACCTGCGTCTCATCTTCAGTCACACCTGGACTTCATTACTCCCTTGATTACTTACCCTTTATATAGCAATCTTTTGTTATTAGTCATCAGGTAGTATTGTTTGTTTCTATCTCAGGCTCTTCTATTGTTTTGTATCGCTCCATGTTCGTTATTAAACTCACTGCACCTGCTTCGTGACTCCCTGTGTCTACGTTACACCATTAGACTCCACACTGGTGGAGGATGCTGAGGGGAGGACGGCTCCTAATAACGGCTGGAATAGAGCGACTGGAATGGCATCAAACATGTGGAAATTCCGCTCCAACCATTACCATGAGCCCGTCCTCCCCAATTAAGATGCCACCAACCTCCTGTGCTCCACACATCATTATTACCATATAATTGAATGTATCTCTGATTACATTGTGTTTATTGTCTGTGATCAGTCATTTTTATTACAGTAAGCATTATATTCAAAGACCTCGTCTCTCCACGGTGACAAACAATGCTAAACGTTGGCCCATTCTTTTGTCACTTTGTGATTGGTCTTTTAGACACAGAGCATTGATCATCTGAAGCATTAACCAGTATTCAATGATGGCAGCACAATGGTATATGATACCCAGAACCATATTTAGAGCTACTGTATTTGATGCCTGTTTATCACTGTCGTATCATTTGAGAAGGGCAGCTTTATGGTATGTCTAAAAGGGACAGTGACTGGACGGTTGACAAATCTGTTGGGATGTAAGTGTGCAACTGAGGGTTGCTGCTGATATCACTGTCTCGGGTGCTATATACTGCCAAAGTGCCCTTGAACAAGAAATGTAGCCCATCAACTGCTCCAGGGGAGCATCTCTGTCTGCTTTCATTCTTGTGTATGTGTAGACTGTGTCCCAGGGTGCTGGGTATTGTATTGTGACAAAACAAATGCACATTGCCATTCAATGAATGATAAATGTCCAAAGGTGCATCATGTTTTGCTTTCTGTTACAGTGTTTGTGTAAAGAGGTAGTTTCTCTGATTCACTTTTATGCCTGAGACCTTAAGACTTGTGATAGCTGCCATCTCTTACACCTAGGCTTAAGATCAGTGGGTTAATAGTCTTGAGCTATGTAGATTTCCTAGATTTGGTAAACGGTTGGTTAGAATAGTCAGAGGATTGATCTAAGCCTACCAATCAACTAAATGTCAGGCCTTGGGTTTCTCTCCCTTTTATTTTCTGTTGGGTTTCTACCTGGGATTTTCATTGCATTATTGCCCAAAGCAAACGTGTGTGTTTGTGACAGTGCCTTTCTGTAGGCTGCTCTTTGATAAATGTGTTATGTGACTATGAGTGACATAAATTCCAAAAAGTACCTTTTACTTTTGGACGAAATCTGTTCCTGCATCAGTTCTACTAGCCATATAGGCAATAGGCACTGAAGCACTGTCATTCCATAATAAACATATGCAAGAGGGCCATAGGCTTCAGAATTGTTTTTATACCTTGAAGGGTATAACTTTTTTGGGTTCCCTGTAGAATCCTTTTCACAGAGGGTTCTACATGGGTGCTCCTGTGGGGATAGCCACACTTTTTTTCTAAGAGTGTACTACTGTGTTGTGTGTACATTCATAAGCTTTAATGAATGAGCTTTCAGAGGTAAAAGAGTGGACATGTCACATGATCAGTATAAAAGAGATGCAGTAGTGCCGAGGGGGCATGAAATATAATCCAAGACTTAGTGATACACACACACATCCCCCACGCACCAGGGTGTTTTTTTTGTTGTCTAAATTCAAGAGTGGTGCTATGGGTTTCATTCTATGGTGGGATGCCCCTTTATTACACATTTCCCATGAAAAATGATGGTCCACTTATCTGTGTGTGAGGTAGAAAAGACCAGTGAACAAAGCAGTGCTCTCCTGTTTGACTCTATATAGAGAAATGCCCCAAGGTGCCAAAGGAAATGAGGTCACTCTAATATCCACAGCATCTGATTGCAGTGCGGCCACATTTAACTTCAGACTTCCTCTTCATAAGAAAAGATAAAGCCGGCCTCGTATTTCCACTAGCCACTGGCTTCTGTACTGTTTGTGTAGCGGTTTGCTTGTGGTGAAGGAGAGGCGGACCAAAATGCAGCGTGGTGGTTATTTATGTTTTTAATAAAGACAACTATACATGAAATAACTAACAAAACAAGAAATGTGAAAACTCAAAACAGCCCTATCTGGTGCAAACACAAAGACAGGAACAATCACCCACAAACACACAGTGAAACCCAGGCTACCTAAGTATGATTCTCAATCAGAGACAACTAATGACACCTGCCTCTGATTGAGAACCATACTAGGCCGAAACATAGAAATACCCAAAACATAGAAAAAAAAACAGACTGCCCACCCAACTCACGCCCTGACCATACTAAATAATGACAAAACAAAGGAAATAAAGGTCAGAACGTGACAGTTTGATGCTTGTCAGTTATGCAGTGCCAGACCAAAGCGGTAACATAAGTTACCAATAGGCAAGAATGTACTTGTCTTGGAACATGTTTTGCAAACATTCCAGATAGGTAGCCAAACTATATATATGGCTCTAAAGCAATACTGTTATGGATCATCATCTTTCTTTGTAACATAGACACCAACAGGGAGATGAAAAGGGTGAGGGGTTTATGCCTTCTGTTATTATGGGTGGAATCAACCAGTCTTACAAAGAATCCCAATAAAATAACAAAAATTCTAATGATGAGAGATGTGTACTCTTTTAGGTTATAATTGGTTGGATGTATAAGTTTACAGTGAATGCATGTGATATAGGCTACATTTCACATTGACAGGGCTGTAGAAGGGTGGGTCGAGAGTTTCAAGTTCCTTGCTGTCCACATCACCAACAAACTACCATGGTCCATTCACACCAGGACAGCATGAAGAGGGCATGACAACACCTTTTCCCCTTCAGGAGACTGAAAAGATTTGGCATGGGTCCTCAGATCCTCCAAAAGATATACAGCTGCACCATCGAGAGCATCCTGACCAGTTACATAACTGCCTGGTATGGTAACTGCTTGGTATCCGACCGTAAGGAGCTACAGAGGGTAGTGTGTGCGGCCCTGTTTCCAAGCTTCCTGCCATCCAGGACCAAAATATTAGGTGGTGTCAGAGGAAGGCCCAAAAAATGTTCAAAGATTCCAGTCACCCAAGTCATAGACTGTTCTCTCTGCTATCGCACGGCAAGCGGTACCGGAGCGCCAGGTCTAGGTCCAAGAGGCTCCTTAACAGCTTCTACTCCCAAGCCATAAGACTCCCCACACTTTGTTTTTACACTGCTGATACTCCCTGTTTATTATCTATGCATAGTCACTTTAACCCTACCTATATATACAAATTACCTCGACTAACATCTACCTCCACATATTTACTCGGTACCAATGAACCCTGTATATAGCCTCGTTATTGTTACTATATTGTGTTACTTTTTATTTTTGTTTTTACTTTAGTTTATTTGTAAGTCTTTTCTTAACTCTATTTCTTGAACTGCATTGTTGGTTTAGGGCTCGTAAGTAAGCATTTCACAGTAAGATCTACAGTTGTTATATTTCGGGGCGTGTGACTAATACAATTTGATTTGATTTGACCTGCTGCCTAGATCAGAGTTGTCTTTCACCGACTTCACTGCCATCTAGTGGATAATTGTTTAAGTGTTTTAGTACTGACGGGACACCACTAGCTGACAGCGGAGATGGGAGTCAGACCAAGACCTGACCAAGACCAGACCTGACCTGACCAGACCAAGACACAGCCTCTTGACACAGAGAGACCTACAAGACCCTGTTCATCAAGACAAGACCCAGACTTAGACCAAGAGACCCAGCCTGATATCAAGACTAACACTCTTGACCAGCATGGCCATTTATAGTAGAAACATGGTCAAGATTAGTGAAAAGGGGTGACATCCTCAGTTCCAAATGCTCACCAGGCTGTTGTTCATCTTATTAACAAAGAGGTGTAATAGCTTTGCACTCAAAAAGATCAGGGATAGCGTTTCAGCTTTATCGCCTTTTTCAGTGTGTAGGTACAATTTTCTTTGAATTCAAAAAGGCATTTGTAAAGAACCACAGATGAGCAGCAGGTGCTTCTAATCAGGGTTGCCACTATTCTGCCAATCAGGCATGTGGTTTTTCTGGAGTACCTGTATACAAATTAGTCACAAAGAAATACAGAATTATAGGGTGTCCAAGGGGCAACTCACAAATCAATCATATTACTACCACAAAGGGACATTGTTTCACAACACCATGTGATGGTGCAACTAGCAGTTCAACCTCCTAAAAGTCTGAGTTACTCTCTCAGACAGTGATTTGTTCTCATGGTAACCCCAACACACCTTGTTAGTGTATTTGAATAATGACATGGGATTATGGGTATAGTTTAAACAAAATAGTTTAAAGCTGCAGTTAAATGTGTTGTGGCCAACCCTGGTTTTAGAGGGCTGTGGCACTACTAACACAACTGATCTAAATAATACACTAACCATGGTCAATTAATCATTTATTCAGATGTTCTAAAGCTGGATTGGAACAAGACTGCACATACTGTGGATCCTCTGGACCTGGTTTATCCACCTCTGCTGTATAGCAAGGAGTTACTGGTCCTGGAGTGAGGGAGCAAAGGGGGTAGAGTATAAAGAAAGACAGAAGAAATGGATATAGACAGAGCATCAAGAAAGGGTGGAGAGAGATTGTGAAGGAGGGTCGAGAATGAGGAATCTCATCCCTCAGTGGGAAGACTATGTAACCCCTAAAGGAGCCCTAAAGGAAATTGAATATAAACATATTGGGCTGTCTGTGCATTTCTTTCCACCCTGTGGGACCCTGTGCACATTACACAGACGTCACACACACACACACTCTAGTCAGTCCCACGTGGAGATCATGTTCTCTTGGGAGCATAATAAGTACCACAGTGCTAGCAAGGCACTAATTTAAACTCTCCATTAACCTCACACATACACACATACTGGGGGTGCAATCACTTACTGCTAAAAGAAAGCACAGCTTAACTGGAACCTTAGTGATAGGGTTGTTCACATGGCAAGCCTGTGTATAACTAAACAAGTCTCTTGCCCTGTCTTCGCCCCCTAAGAAACCGGTACAACTCCTATTCACAGATTTAACTCACGGTGTTAATCTCACTAAAAATCACGGACCATCTTTATACTTTATAACAAGTTTGTTAACTCAAACGCAAGTAGACACTGGTATGGTGTTGTAGATAATGAATTTGAGGTCTAAAAGACAGTGAATTGTCCCTTCAGATTATAAATCAAATGAGGGCACAGAAATGTGTGACAACAGAGAAAAAGGAAATAAGACTTTGTGCTGAAATGTAAGCCCCTTGTGTTGAGCCCTACCAAGTCTTTGTTTTTGTCTGTGCTCTCTAAATCCTGTGTGGTTGCTTAGGAAAATCTTTCCATGTGAGTGGATCGAAAAAATTCTGCCACTTGTTTGCATGTAAGGCCCCATCTGAAATGGAAATGCCATGTAAAGCAAGGAGGAGGATTATGACCATATCTCCCATTGCCTTTTTTATATATCTAAGCATTGCACCTGTGTGACTATATCTATGGTGAAGCCATAGATATATAAACAATAGAATGAAGCCACCTATTTACACAATATTTAATGGATCTGGAATATGCCATAGCTGCATGTGTGAAGAACTGAAAGAGGCACAGTATTCTGAGCAAAGATGAGATAATCAAACATTCCAAATAGTCAGCCGTGACCCATTATGACTGTGGTGGTCCACACACCACAAATAGTTGCTTAGATTGGAACGTCCTTTGCCATTCTACTCATTCTACTTCTATGATTGAGGTTCACTCTCTCTGTATTCTATGACCCATTAGGCATCTGTCAGGATACAGTCATTTGAATGTCTAATCCCTCTGGATGTGGTTGGAGTGAAGAACTACCCAAGGGTTATGTCCCTTATGTCAGGGTCATGTCAGTAGGCAAGGTGTAGAAACAGTGAAACAGGAAGTTAGGCTACTACCTGAACATGTCCAATAAGAAAGCTTATTTTTGCTTTCAACCAATAGCCCTGAATAGCATCTCTGTCTGACAGTATATAGGGCTGCTGTGTATAACTCTTATTATTATGGCTGTAGCTTTCAATGCAAATCCACTCCTGCTCATAAACTATGTCAGTTACTATGACAGCATAAATTAAATATGAATTAAAATCTCCACAAACACTTGCACGCAAAACATCTACTACGTATGAACACAAACGCACACATTGAATGGAGATTTGAAATTTGGCCCAACATATGACTGTGAAACATAGGCTACCGTCTTCAGATATATTAACATTCAGATGTATTAACATTGTTTTTCAGGGAGTCTTGGGATCCATAAAAACATTACAACATGTCATCATCTAAATGACTGAGCATCTTGACTGGGCACAATGCCCCGCAGCAGCCAACAAACAAACAAACATCAGTCATGCAAATTAAGGCATTCATTAGTTAACTTAATACCTAATCTCCATTAGTCTCCGTTAACTCTCGATAATCCATTTTAGATTACGCTGGCTAGCCTGTCTGGATCCTCTCCATAGGCCCTACACAGTCAACCCCATGCATTTGACATTATAAAGCATATAATCACATATCAACACATAATCAACTACATTGTGAATTATTAGCATTTTCTAAATTAGAATTTAACATTGATGATGTTAAATCAATGACTATTAAAGTGCAATTGAACAGGGAAATGGACCCTCATCCAGATACTGTATCTACACTGTTTGTAGGGTATATAGTCAAATCTTTGGGCCAGCTGCCACTGTGCCGACAGAAAATACAATTTTGAGCAAAGGGCTGCGCGCTATCACGCATGCGCAGACATCGGGTACGTGAACAACGGGAAACAGTCCATTGATCAACAGCTCAAACAGGCAAAAAAAACGCTGCTTAACCGTTGCTCTTTTTAAATCGTGAAATGATCATCTGAGTACTTTTAAATCGTTATAGAAGATAAATAGAAACCACAACGAAAAGCTTTTTTGAAGGAAAGTAATTTTAGAAGTGAGGCTGAGAAACAATTTATTTGGCTAGACTGGGTGCGAGGCAAGGGCGTGTTTGAATCGCAGAGGGAGACACCCTCCTTGTTTTAGCTTGTGCATGTTATTGCATTGTGTATATTTGGTCTTTTTAACTGTTACGTTTTGGGAATCGGCTTGAAGATGGGGTGTACTCTGAGCACGGATGATAAACAGGCGCAGGAGCGCAGTAAAATGATCGACAGAAATTTACGGGACGACGGGGAAAAAGCAGCACGGGAGGTTAAACTGCTTCTGCTCGGTGAGACCAAGACGGAGTGTTGAACGAATGGTTGAATGAAAAATTAGCTAGTTCGCTAACCTTGGTTAACTAGCTAGCTATTATACCCAGCTAATGTTAACTAGTTTTATACAGGTGGTGTACAAGAGTTTGATAGTGCCAATATTGGCAACTTTTTATGAATGGAATAAAAATGAACACATTCAAATTTCTAGCTAACGTTAGCTACTTAGCTAGTCCTGTTGAGTTAGTCCTACTGGCAATGAACTAACTAAGCTTGCTAGGTAACTATCCCTAGCCTTATTGGCTAGCTAATCCCTAGCCGACTAAACTCAACGATATACAATGGAGTTGAGCGGGGATTAGTGTGAGCGGACTAGAGCTCTGACGTCACATAATTGTTTTATCATATACTATTGTACTCATTTCAGCACCTAAAGAACATCCCGCAAGTACACACAACCATGTCGTGTTTAATTGCAGAAAATTCTTTGGGCGATGAAATCAGTAGTTTTTTAATAAAAACATATATTTTATGTGACCAGTCCGCCTACACGAGTTGCTGCTCAACTCTATTGTAAATGGTGGAATTGAGTTTAAACGCCTAGCTAATCCGTATAGGTGACTCAGGTGTCACGGCTAACTAACGTTAATGTTAATCTCAATGATCAGATTAACTAGGTGGTTCACAATACCTAGCTAGTAAACCAAAGTATTCAAAGTATCCTGTCTTGATTTGCACTGCCTTAGCGAAGCCGTTTGAGCTACTACAGCCAGGTTTTTCTGATTGACACTGATTTATTGAACAAAGGGCTCTCAAATTTTCAGCTGTGTGTGCACTCAAATAGCTTGAAAAATAATGATTCATAGCTACACTATATATACAAAAGTATGTGGACACCCCTTCAAATTAGTGGATTTGGCTATTTCAGCCACACCTGTAGCTGACAGGTGTATAAAATCGAGCACACAGCCATGCATTCTCCATAGCCAAACATTGGGGGTTGATGGTCTTACTGAAGAGCTCAATGACTTTCAATGTGGCACCGTCATAGGATGCCACCTTTTCAACAAGTCAGTTTGTCAAATGTCTGCCCTGCTAGAGCTGCCCCTGTCAATTGTACGTGCTGTTATTGTGAAGTGGAAATGTCTAGGAGCAGCAGCTGCTCTGCCGCAAAGTGGTAGGCCACACAAGCTCACAGAACGGGACCGCCAACTGCTGGAGCACTTAGCGTGTAAAAATGGTCTGTCCTTGGTTGCAACACTCACTAGAGAGTTCCAAATTGTCACCACAAGAGCTGATCGGCGGAAGCTTCATGAAATGGGTTTCCATGGCCGAGCAGTGCACACAAGCCTAAGATCACCATACGCAATGCCAAGCATTGACTGGAGTGGTGTAAAGCTTGCTGCCATTGGACTCTGGAGCAGTGGAAACGTGTTCTCTGGCGTGATGAATCATGCTTCACCATCCGGCAGTCCGACGGACGGATTTGGGTTAGGCCAAAGTTTTGAAATGAGATGTAAGACGAGCAAGTGTCCACATACTTTTGGTCATGTAGTGTATCTGGCAAGCTAATCTGGCTACAAAACTGCAATGAATTCATCCAATGGTTAAGTAGTCATATAGCTAGCTAACTTGGAATTGCATATACAGTAACATAGATGGCTACTAGTATGAGCCATATGACAAATCGTAGTAGATAAAAGTATGAATCATTAAACTCTTGCTGAAAATGGACATGGCTTCTTCCACCCTCCTTTTTGCTGTAATAATAGTTCTAAGATTCCCACAGCATAATTATGTGTCTGTTTGTCAGTCAACTACACATGTTATTTGTGTGATGGTCAGGCTTTATAATTTATTATGTTTCTCAGTTTGCTTCTCGAATAGATGTATGTTTTGTGTGTACTATTAAAATATTACATGTTTTATTTATTTTAAAGATAGCCAGTAGGGTTGCACATTTTGGGGAATATTCAGAGGTGGAAACATTCTGTGGGAATTAATGGGAAAATATGCAAATGAATATTAATACAATTTAAACGTACATGTTTTTTGCATTGCATATATTTACCATACCATATGGAGACAGAAACATCAATCTTTTACCTTATAAGTAGACCTAATTGCAAATGATTAAATCCTTCCAATAGAAATAAAAAAGAAACAATTTAGTTACGAATATTGAATGATCCATCGCATCTCCCAAAAATGTTTTCAACATACATCTGTAAAATTATAGTCTAGAAACTAAAGCTTTGGTTGTCTTCCTCTCAGGCTTCCATGTTTTCCTCCTCAATGTCCACCTCTTGAACATCAGATTCTGAGGCCTCATCTTCACTGTCACTTTTCAACCTTGTTGAGGATGGCTCGTTGTCAGGCTCAAAAAGCCTCACAGTTGCCCGGGTGGCCCCCAATTTTTCAACCATTGTATTGGTCAGCCTGTTGCGTGCTTTGGTGTGTGTGTTCCCAAACAAGGACCAGTTGTTCTCTGAGGCGGCTGCTGTTGGTGGGATTTAGAGGATGATGGAGGCAACAGGGGAAAGAACCTCAGATCCACAAGTCCCTTCCACCAGGTGGCTGATGAGATATGTTGGCACAACTGCCATATTGCATCTCCATCCCAAAGCCCTTGCTTGGAAGTGTATTTCACCAGACTGCCAAGAACCTTGCCCTCATCTAGGCCAAGGTGGCGAGACACGGTAGTGATGACACCATAGGCCTTGTTGATCTCTGCTCCAGACAGGAAGCTCTTACCAGCATAGTTGGTGTCCAACATGTACGCTGTGGCGTGTATGGGCTTCAGGCAGAAGTCTTCACTCTTTTTGATGTATTCCAGAACTGCAGTTTCCTCTGCTTGGAGCAACAGTGAAGCGGGCAGGGTAATACGGATTTCTTCCCTTACATCTGCAAGCAGAGTCTGAACATCAGACAGGATGGCATTGTCTCCCTCAATCCGTACAATGGCTACTGCTATAGGTTTCAGGCTGCTTACCACTCTCCCAAAATACATCATCCAGGAGGATCCTCTTGATTGGGCTGTCCATATCGGCAGACTGTGATATGGCCAGTTCTTGGAGAGACTCTTTCCCCTCCAGGAGACTGTCAAACATGATGACAACGCCACCCCAAATGGTGTTGCCGGGCAGCTTCAATGTGGTGCTCTTATTCTTCTCACCTTGCTTGGTGAGGTATATTGCTGCTATAACTTGATGACCCTTCACATACCTAACCATTTCCCGGGCTCTCTTGTAGAGTGTATCCATTGTTTTCAGTGCCGTGATGTCCCTGAGG
Organism: Oncorhynchus mykiss; assembly: GCF_057628025.1. Taxonomy (NCBI): domain Eukaryota; kingdom Metazoa; phylum Chordata; class Actinopteri; order Salmoniformes; family Salmonidae; genus Oncorhynchus; species Oncorhynchus mykiss. The sequence goes on along the minus strand of NC_143023.1, from coordinate 81,382,062 downwards.
AGCAGATTCAATGCATTAGCAGCACAGCCAATGGGTGTGATGTGAGGGTAGGATTCCTCTTAAGACCAAGCAGCCTTCATGTTCGCAGCATTGTCTGTCACCAGTGCAAATACCTTCTGTGGTCCAAGGTCATTGATGACTGCCTTCAGCTCATCTGCAATGTAAAGACCGGTGTGTCTGTTGTCCCGTGTCTGTGCTCTTGTAGAATACTGGTTAAGGGTTGGAGATGGTGATAATTATTCTTTGCCCACAAACATTCAACCACCCATCAGAGATGATTGCAATACAGTCTGCTTTATCTGATTTCCTTGACCTGCACTTGTACTCTGTTGAACTCTGCATCCAGCAAATGAGTGGATAAAGCATGTCTGGTTGGAGGGGTGTATGCTGGGCGAAGAACATTCAGAAATCTCTTCCAATACACATTGCCTGTGAGCATCAGAGGTGAGCCAGTTGCATACACAGCTCGAGTCAAACTTCTGATTCCGGGAGGACCCATGAGCTGTTGCTATCGATAAGGTGTCTGATTCATCATTTTCACCTTGATAGAAGTAGAGGGGACTTTTGTCAGAGGTTGCTTGTTGTGAGCGCTGAGGGCACTTGATGTACTTGGCCAGATTATTTTGCATCTTTGTTGCATGATTTGGCACAGTATTTGCAAATGTACACAGATTTTCCTTCTACAATAGCTGCAGTGAAATGTCTCCACACATCAGATAGTGCCCGTGGCATTTTCCTGTAAAAAAAACCCAAATACAATTCCATGTACAGATAAATAGTTTTGCAGTTAGATTAAACAACTCATTTGTAAGAAATGTATGGAAGCAGGTCAATTAACACTCAGTTAACAGGCTCAAGCAAGCTAAAAGCCCACATGGTAGCAAAAACTAACAAGTTAGAAATTATTTACACTTTGCCATAGGCTACTATTTACTAGTTAACAAAAAATAATGTATGTCATATAAAATATATTCACCCCACCAAGTATTGTAATCAAAACTTACCCGAAAGCATGTAGTCCTTGGCTCAGAGTTTAGTAGTGTGTGCTCAATAGCATCTCATTAGTGTGCAAGCTCTTGAGAATCTGCACAATCATGCACTGTGCATGCAGAGGGTTGCAATTCCATTGAATTGGGGAAGTTTAACCAAAATATGCCACAAAACCTAGAATTGCCTTGTGTACCCTCACAAAAAAGGTTCACTGTTATAAGCTAACTTTTTTTTTTTTTAATGAATTTAAGCAAAATTCCCGGGTTAAACTTCCCATGGAAAAATTCCGGAAATTCACCTGAGAGTTTCTGACCCTTTGCAACCCTAATAGCCAGCTTCAGTTCGCCTCACATTCCAGGTCAGGCTTCATCCGTACTACAACGGTGGATATTGCTTGGGGCTTGTAACTGAAAGAAAGGGTATCTTTCAAATTCAGCAGGCTATGGTGTGATATAGGCATTTAGAAGTGGTGTCTTTAAAAAAAAAAATGTACTCAGGTTATCGTTAATGCAGTCTTTGGTGTGCTTATCAATGCACAAGCACTTTTCCCCCCACTCCTATCACTCCTATCTGTGGAACAGCTTGTTGTGTTGTGGCCATAGACGTAATCCATAAAAGGGTTGTGGAACCTGTAACACTAGCACTTTTACTGTTAAACTCATGGGTACGCTAGCAATAGCTGCCAGTCTTGACTTGAATGGGAACTGCCATCCATTATGTCTATATTTGGTTGCCACTGTTGGTTTGGCTTTCTCAGATTTCTAAATGCAATTGTGTGAAAGCGTAGTAATGACAGCATTTGCTTCCAAACTAAATGTGTAATGTGATAGGTATTTTAACAGTAATATTTTTTTCACACATTTAATTAATAACATATTTCATCTGTTGTCTTTCTCAAATGAATGGGGTGATAACACAATCTTTGTGACCAGGAGGGTATCAGATTTCATTGGTCCTCAACTTGTGTCTCAGGCACTTCATTCAGGATAAGTGGAGTTAGCCCTGTATTAGCCTGCCTCGGAACAGGTTAGTTCTGAAGGATTCATTGCTATAGAAATGTACCTGGATAAAAGGTGAGCCACTTTTGTGGTACAGGTTATCCCATTTTGAAATCAGTTGACCAAAGTTACTTTGCCAACACCTCAAACCTGATTTGTAGTATAGGGCTCAGGAGTGCTGTCTGTGTGGTGTGTTTACATGCAAAGACTCCGCCTCCACACCCTGGCTTCCCAGAGAATGTCCATTGACAACTCAGGTAGTCTAGTGTTAAAGTTTTATTAGTTATAAACTCAGCAAAAAAAAAATGGTCCCTTTTTTCCAGACCCTGTCTTTCAATGATAATTTGTAAAAATCCAAATAACTTCACAGATCTTCATTGTAAATGGTTTAAACTCTATTTTCTATGCTTGTTCAAAGAACCATAAACAATTAATGCACCTGTGGAACTGTTGTCAAGACACTAATAGCTTACAGACAATTAAGGTAGGCAATTAAGGTTATGGTTATGAAAACTTAGGACACTAAAGAGCCCTCTCTACTGACTGCTGAAAAACACCAAAAGAAAGATGCCCAGGGTCCCTGCTCATTTGCTTGCTGCAAGGAGGCATGAGGACCGCAGATGTGGCCAGGGCAATAAATTGCAATGTCCGTACTGTGAGACGCCTAAGACAGGGCTACTAGGAGACAGGACGGACAGCTGATCGTCCTCACAGTGGCAGACCACATGTTACACCTGCACAGGATCGGTACATCCGAACATCACACCTGCGGGACAGGTACAGGATAGCAACAACTGCCCGAGTTACACCAGGAACGCACAATCCCTCCATCAGTGCTCAGACTGTCCGCAATAGGCTGGGCTGAGGTCTTGTAGGCCTGTTGTCTGGTGAGGACCTGTCTTACATCACCGGCCACAACGTCGCCTATGGGCACAAATCCACCGTCGCTGGACCAGACAGGACTGGCAAAAAGTGCTCTTCACTGACGAGTCGCAGTTTTGTCTCACCAGGGGTGATGGTTAGATTTGCGTTTATCGTCGAAGGAATGAGCGTTACACCGAGGGCTGTACTCTGGAGCGGGATCGATTTGGAGGTGGAGGGTCCGTCGTGCTCTGGGGTGGTGTGTCACAGCATCATCGTACTGAGCATGTTGTCATTGGAGGCAATCTCAACGCTGTGTGTTACAGGGAAGACATCCTCCTCCCTCATGTCAGGATGAGCCTGCAGGAAGGGTACCACATGTCCCTCCAGCATGACAATCCCACAAGCCATACTGCTCGTTCTGTGCGTGATTTCCTGCAAGACTGGAATGTCAGTGTTCTGCCATGGCCAGCGACAAGCCCAAACTCAATTCCACTGAGCACATCTGGGACCTGTTGGATTGGAGGGTGAGGGCTATGCCCCCCCCCCAGAAATGTGGAACTTGCAGGTGCCTTGGTGGAAGAGTGGGGTAACATCTCACAGCAAGAACTGGCAAATCTGGTGCAGTCCATGAGGAGGAGATGCACTGCAGTACTTAATCCAGCTGGTGGCCACACCAGATACTGTTACTTTTTTTACCCCCCGCCCTTTGTTCAGGGACACATTCAATATCTGTTAGTCACATGTCTGTGGAACTTGTTCACTTTGTCTCAGCTGTTAAATCATATGTTCATACAAATGTTTACACATGTTAAGTTTGCTGAAATTAAACGCCGTTGACAGTAAGAGGACGTTTCTATTTTTGCTTAGTTCATGTACGGAATATGCATGGTATACATCATCAAAAGAATGCTTACTTGTACGTTCCTTATTGACAATGCAGCAACAATAAGGAATAGTAAATAAAATAAAAAATAGGAATACGAACATAGTAAATTGCAGAATATAATAAACATTTTAGCTTAAGTATAGTACAGGAAGGCACAATTTTATAGAACAATATTTACATGTGTATTGGAGATGTGGGGGTCAAGTGTATAATAGGAGTCTGGTAGCAGCAGTTGTGACGTGTGCTAAGGTGCGGAGAATCAGAGCAGGTCGTCGTTCAAGTGTTCAGCAGTCTCACTTGTAGATCATTTTTTGTAACTTTTACATGTTCAGTGGAACTCAATTTGAGACCTGTCTCATTTTATAATGGTACCCTAATTCATTCGATACAACAACAAAAAATAACTTTAAAATGGCTATAAATGCATTGTATCAGGTTATTACAACAAGTTGTACAAATCAATTGAAACCGTTGCACTCTTCAGTGAACTTATTCAACAAGAGTTTTAAACTGCCCTATCAGCACCAGGGAATTCAGGTTGTAATTTGTTTTATAAGGTATTCCATAACTGCTGCGTTAACTACCAAACTGTAGAGACAAGCAGGACCTCTCATTCGAACGGGTTTGGTATCTCATATTTTTGTGAGCTCTGTGAGCTATGTTGGAAGCTTGTGGATCAGATCTTTGTAAACGAGAAAGGAGTAATGAGGTGATCTATGGGATTTTAGTGAGGTCCAGCAGACCCTCTGATACAGGATGCAATGATGAGTAGCAAAACTGTCACCTGTAATAAAGCGAAGTGCGCTATGGTAGACGGCATCCAAAGGTTTAAGAGTAGTGGCTGCTGCATTCTGGTAAATGGTGTCGCCATAGTCAAGAACTGGCAGGAATGTTGACTGTACAATCTGCTTCCTGCTGTTCATGGAGAGGCAACATTTTATTTCTTAAGTCAACTTTAAATTTTAGCTTCTTAACTAGCATCAGTATATATATATTTTTAAACATTAGATCTTTATCAATCCAAACACCCAGATATTTATAGACGGGAACCCACTCGATGAAAGAACCATCCAATGAGTGAATATGTTGCCCATCTGACAAATACTTCTGTGAATTAGAGAACATCTATTTAGTTTTGCCTGCATTAAGTACAAGTTTTAAATCAACAACGTTTCTGTATGTAACAATCGGATTGCAGCTCTAACAGCTTGGTCAACAAACATTTGGTGCAATGGCATACATAAACTTATCTTCTGCATACAGATGAATATTACAGGATATAATACATAGACCAATATTTATGAAAATTGTGAAGAGAATAGGTTTTAAAATTGACCCCTGCAGTACACCTTTCATAGTAGAGGAAACTGGACTTGACACCATCAGAAAGCACACACTGTGTCTTGTCTGTCAAATATTTCTTAAACCATTTGCACGACTCCTTATCCAGAAACTGTTTCTAAGCATGTTTGTATCAGACGTCATGCTCCGATGTTAAGGGAGAGAATAACTCGTTGCTGGGGTGTGGGGGTTCCTTGATGATGCTGCGTGCCTTCCTCAGGCACTGTTTTGAGTAGATGTTCTGGATGGGTGGAAGCACGGGCTATCTTCATCAACCACTGGAGGGCCTTGCGGTTGTGGATGGAGCAAGTCCCGTACCAGGCCGTGATCAAGCCGGTCAGGCCCGCTCTCAACGGTGCAGCTGTAGTATTTGGAGAGGACCTGGGGCGGTATGCCAAACTTCTTCAGCCACCTTAGGAAGTACAGACGCTGTTGTCTTCTTGACAAGAGTGGTGGCGGTGGTGTTGGTCCATGATAAGTCCTCGGTGATGTGGAACGTGTGACTCTCTACTACAGTCCCATTGACGTAGATTGGTGAATGTTGATTTCAGGAAGCAGAAGAGGTTACAATCAGCTTTGCCAATCCTCACAGCCTGCGGTCTGCCCGTCAGGAAGTCGAGGATCCAGAGGCTGGTGTCCAGACCCAGGGCTCTGATCTAGGTGTCGATCTTGGAGGGGACAATAGGGTTGAATAGGGATGCACAATATATCGGTGAACATATCAGAATTGGTCGATATTGGCTGAAAATGGCAACATCGGTATTGGCCCGATTTTATCTAGTTTAACACCGATGTTAAAAACTGATGTCAAAGCTACCGTGCATACCTATATAATGTACATGACGTAATAACGCCACGTAAAATGTTGTGCAACACAGCATTTCTAACCTAGCCCACACAATGTCTGCTGTGTGGATCGAGCAGTCAACAAGTCGAGCAGTCATTTAGAAAGAGCAAGAGAAATTCAGCGAGACGACTTGAATGCAAAATCCATTAAAGCCAAGATAATAGAATTCATTGCCCTTGACAAACAGCAGTTCTCTGTCGTGGGTGATATTGGTTTTAGCCGACTGGTCGAGCACCGGTACACACTACCACCCTATTTTTCAGATGTTGACCTACCGGAGTTGCACAGTAATATCGTCACTTCTATACTATAGAATGCCGTTTGGGTCTTTGCGTGTCAAAAAAGATACAGTAGCACTGTCAAAGCTGTACAAAAGTCTGCAAACACCAGCCACGAACGATATGTTTACAATACCGTGTTGGTAATAACGCAATTTGTTTGACCGCAACTTCTGGGGTAGCTAGCTTTAGCTTGGTACCTAGCTAGCTCCAATACAACCAGCCTGAAAACAATGACCAGTAGAAACTGCAGTCATTTTCATTATTCTTAGCAATGATTTAGGAATCCTTGTGTGTAAGCATTAGCTAGGTGGCCACTTGTTGTTCGCCTTTTGAAATTGAACTGAAAATAAATAGTTAGCCAGCTACTTAAACCTGTTGCCCAAAGCTAACTTTATCTGGCTAGTCAGGCTCGACCGGGTTATGTGTTGTGAAGCTAGCCACAATAAGGATTAGGCAGAATAGTGGAATTTGCGGTTTGCATTCAAATGAAAAGTATGCCATTGACAGTGATGCAAATGAATACAAATAGTATAATTTTATTTTGAAGGCTAAACGCAAAGTCCGCTATTGTGGCTAATCCTTATTGTGGCTATCTTCACATAATCAAATAAGGACTGTCTTATAAATGAGGGTTATTTTAGGTGACACCTAGATTGTCATTTTGCAATGTTTTTGGGGAACATTGTCTGCGTCCATGAGCTAGCTAGCTTTTTTTTATGACCAGCACTGTAGGTGCACAAGACAACTTTACCAGCATCATAGCATGAATCGTTGTGACATATGGAATACGAGTATACGACGCAACGGTCAAAAAATATAAAAACTAGAAAATATTCATATTCATTAAATCACAAGTGAAATATAGTGAAACACAGCTTAGCCTTTTGTTAATCACCCTGTCATCTCAGATTTTGAAATTATGCTTTACAGCCAAAGCAAGACAAGCGTTTGTGTAAGTTTATCGATAGCCTAGCATAGCATTATGTCCAGCTAGCAGCAGGAAGCTTGGTCACGAAAAGCAATCAAATTAACTGTTTACCTTTGAAGATCTTTGGATGTGTTCACTGACGAGACTCCCAGTTAGACAGCAAATGTTCCTTTTGTTCCATAAAGATTATTTTTATACCCAAAATACCTCCTTTTGTTGGTCACGTTGTGTTGAGAAATCCACCGGAAATAGCAGTCACGACATTGGCGAAAAAAATTCTAATGATGTCCATAATATCGACAGAAACATGGCAAACGTTTTTTATAATCAATCCTCAAGGTGTTTTTCAAATATCTATTCGATAATATATCAACCAGGACAATTGGCTTTTCAGTAGGAGCGAGAGGAAAAATGACTACCTCTGTCTTTTACGCAAGAATCACTCTTGAGAGCCCTCAGCTGGCCACTGACGCAATGTAGTCGTTTATGCTCATCCTTCAAAATAAAGGCCTGAAACTACGTCTAAAGGCTGTAGACACCTTAGGGAAGCCACAGAAAATCTGGTTCATATCCCTTTCAGTGGGCAATAGGGATGCATAGAAAGACAGGGGTTTCAAAATAAGAGTCACTTCCTGATTGGATTTTTCTCAGGATTTCGCCTGCAATATCAGTTATGTTATACAATTGTGCGCTGCCCTATGGGACTCCCAATCACGGCCGGATGTGATACAGCCTGGATTCGAACCAGGGACTGTAGTGACATCTCTTGCACCGTTTACACGCAGTGCCTTAGACCTCTGTGTCCGTGTGTGTGTTGAGCATTCTAGTACAGTTAAATTGTTAAAAGGCCGCACATTTTTTAAATATTGGGTATGGGTTTTTTTTGGCAAGGGAAATATTGGATATCAATATCGGCCAAAAATGTCATATCGGTGCATCACTACTGTTGAATGCTGAACTGTAGTCAATGAACAGCATTCTCACAGGTGTTCCTTTTGTCCAGATGTGCTACGGTCGTGTGAATAGCGATGGCAATGGCATCTTCCGTGGATCTGTTGCAGTGTTAGGCAAATTGGAAGGGGGCCAGTGTACCTGGCATGCTTGCCTTTGAGGGCCATGACGAGCTACATTACACACATCTGTTGCAAAAAGTGCTACCCAAAGCCTCTGTAGGAAATGTCTACCCCAGTCTTTCTTCCCTAAACTTGTGATTTAGGCTAAACTTTATTACAGATAGCTGATGAAACTGAGGAGTATTTTTGTCTGAGTGATTGGTCTCAAACGATCCCGCATGTGAAGAAACCGGATGTGGATGTCCTGGGCTGGCGTGGTTACGCGGTCGTCTGCGTTTGTGAAGCCGGTTAGACATATAAGAGAAATTAACATTTGGTAGAGAAATTAACATTCCATTCTCTTGTGGACATTCCTGCTGTCGGCATGCCAATTGCACGTGACTTGTTATGTGTCACAACTGCACATTTTTTTGTGACCTTTTGTCCTTAGTACAAGGTGTACCTGTGTAATGGTCATGCTGTTTAATCAGCTCCTAGGACCATGCCCCAGGACTACCTGACATGATGACTCCTTGCTGTCCCCAGTCCACCTGGCTGTGCTGCTGCTCCAGTTTCAACTGTTCTGCCTTATTATTATTCAACCATGCTGATCATTTATGAACATTTGAACATCTTGGCCATGTTCTGTTATAATCTCCACCCGGCACAGCCAGAAGAGGACTGGCCATCCCACATATGCTCTCTCTAATTCTCTCTTTCTTTCTCTCTCTCGGAGGACCTGAGCCCTAGGACCATGCCCCAGGAATACCTGACATGATGACTCTTTGCTGTCCCCAGTCCACCTGACTGTGCTGCTGCTCCAGTTTCAACTATTCTGCCTTATTATTATTCGACCATGCTGGTCATTTATGAACATTTGAACATCTTGACCATGTTTTGTTATAATCTCCACCCGGCACAGCCAGAAGAGGACTGGCCACCCCACATAGCCTGGTTCCTCTCTAGGTTTCTTCCTAGGTTTTGGCCTTTCTAGGGAGTTTTTCCTAGCCACCGTGCTTCTTCACCTGCATTGCTTGCTGTTTGGGGTTTTAGGCTGGGTTTCTGTACAGCACTTTGAGATATCAGCTGATGTACGAAGGGCTATATAAAATAAATTTGATTTGATTTTGATTTGATTTGATATTCCACACCTGCCAGGTGGATGTATTATCTTGGCCTTGGAAAAATGTTCACTAACGGATGTAAATCAATTTGTGCACAAAATTTGAGAAATAAGCTTTTTGTGCTCATTGGATCTTTTTATTTCAGCTCATTAAGTGGTGCAGTGGTCTAAGGCTGTGCTGAGGTGTCACTACAGCCTCCGGTTCAATCCCAGACTGTGTCACAGCCGGCCGTGACCGGGAGACCCATGAGTCGGTGCACAGTTGTCCCAGCGTCGTCAGGGTTAGGGGAGCGTTTGGCTGTCCTGGATTTCCTGGACTCGTGCTCTAGTGTCTTGTGGCGCCTGCAAGCTGACATCGGTCGTCAGTTGGACAGTGTTTCCTCCCACACATTGGTGCGGCTGGCTCCCAGGTTAAGCGAGCAGCGTGTCAAGAAGCCGTGCGGCTTGCAGGGTCGTGTTTTGGAGGACGCATGGCTCTAGACCTTTGCCTCTCCCGAGTCCGTAGGGGAGTTGCAGCGATGAGACAAGACTAACTACCAATTAGTGAAATAAAACAAAAACATGACACTTCACATTGAGTTTTATTTTTGTTCAGTATAATAAATACAACCAGAGACACAAGCATATTACTTTGATCATTTCCTATTATTGCCTTTCAGGGATGTTATAATATTCTATATAAATTAGAAAAATATGTAAGTTTATTTTTTACCCATGAACTTCATTTATATCTTTGAGTATATTGTGTTAGTCACCTCCCTCACCCATTTGGTAGTCCTGTCTCTCCAGTTGGTAGTTGGCGGTTGCTTGTCAACATGCACAGGCTGGTTCACATTACCAGCAGTGAGGTCAACAGCGGGCTGAACAAACGCAACTGGGGCATGATGAACCACTCACCTGACTGCTGCTGGAAGACCTAGGCATTATTAATTAAACTTACCTGGCTCTAAGGCTTGGGGATAAACTGAACTCGCCTACAGTGCCTTCAGAAAGTATTCATATCCTTTGACCTATTCCACATTTTGTTGTTACAGCCTGAATTCAAAATTGATATTTTTTCACCCATCTACACACAATGACAAATTGAATACATGTTTTTAGAAATGTATTGGAATTTTATTGAAAATGAAATTACATACTGTAAGTACCCACACCCAAGTCAATACTTTGTAGAAGCACCATCGGCAGCGATTACAGATGAGTCTTTCTGGGTAAGTCTCCAAAAGCTTTCCACACCTGGATTGTACAACATTTGCCCATTGTTTTTATTTTCAAAATTATTCAAGCTCTGTGAAATTGGTTGTTGATCATTGTTAGACAATCATATCTACAGTCTTGCTGTAGATTTAAGTCAAAACTGTAACTCTTCCACTTAGGAACATTCTCTGTCTACTTGGTAAGCAACTTCAGTGTAGATTTGGCCTTGTTTTAGGCAGTGTTTGGGAAAAAGTACTCCATTGTCATACATAAGTAAAAGATACCTTAATAGAAAATAAGTCAAGTGAAAGTCACCCAGTAAAATACTACTGGAGTAAAAGTCTAAAAGTATTTGGTTTTAAATATACTTAAGAATCAAAAGTAAATGAAAGTGCTAAAATGTACTTAGGTATAAACCATTTAAAATTCCTTATTATGCAAACCAGACGGCACATTTTCCATGAGTCCGCCAGATCAGAGGCATAGGGATGACCAGGGATGTTGTGTTGATAAGCGTGTTAATTGGATCATTTTCATGTCAAAACGTAACGAGTACTTTTGGGTGTCAGGGAAAATGTATGGAATACATTATATTCTTTAGGAATGTTGTAAAGTAAAAGTTGGCAAAAAATATAAATACCACAAACTACTTAAGTAGTATTATAAAGTATTTGTACGTAAGTACTTTACACCACTGGTTTTAGGTTATTGTTCTGCTGAAAGGGGAATTAATCTCCCGGAGTCTGGAAATCAGAATGAACCAGGTTTTCCTCTAGGATTTTGCCTGTGCTAAGCTCCATTATGTTTATTTTTTTTATCCTGAGAAACTCCCCAGTCCTTAATGATTACAAGCATACCCATAACATGATGGAGAATGGTACTCAGTAATTTATTGGATTTGCCCCAAACAACTTTTTTTCCTGAAAACAGTGTTAATTGCTTTGCTACATTTTTTGCAATATTACTTCAGTGCCTTGCTGCAAACAGGATGCATGTTTTGGAATATTTATATTCTCTACAGGCTTCCTTTTCACTCTGTCAATTAGGTTAGTATTGTGGCATAACCGTTTTCTCCTATCACAGCCAATAAAGTATGTTTTTAATTCCATCTGCTTTTAAAAAAGATATGTTAAACACTATTGCACTCATTGAGTCCATACAACTTGTGACTTGTTAAGAAAAGTTTTACTCCTGAACTTAAGGTGGATTTAATACTTATTAACAAGACATTTCAGCTTTAAATTTTTTATTTGTCAAAAATTCTAAAAACATAATTCAATTTTGACTATGGGGTATTGTGTGTAAGTCAGTGACACAAATATTGAATGTAATCCATTTTAAATTAATTTTGTAACACAATAAAATGTGGAAAAGTTTCTGAAGTCACTGTAGCTCTAAGATTGGGTGAACCAAATTTACCTGACTGCTGTGAAGCTGCCCCAATTAGCCAGTAGGGTCTCTGACATTAAAGCAGCTTTTCCCAGCTATTGGGTTCTCTGCATATCGGGCATGTTCTAGGCCAGGGCTTAATTGCAGTATCAGGTGCTGTATCCACAAAGTGGCTCAAGTATAGAAAATTGGTCATAAGTACTGAGAATAGACATTTTACTCGTATGAGTAAAAATAAAAGCTATGCATGAATCTTGTTTTTAGTTATGAGTTCCATCTAGTCGACATTAAGTAGGCAGTGAGTCTGGTTCCTGCACAATAGACAGACTTTCTTTGTAGTTGTAGAATTTTGGGGGGGGTCTTTTGTAATGACGGACCCATAAATAATCTAGGCCTATATGCAACAGTATTTTGACAACGATTTCGCATGTGGTCTAATTCACATGAAATGCCAAAATACGTATCAACTTGGGCTTATTTTTATTATTTCATTAACCTACATGTTAGTTCAACTTATCCCTTTGGAGTGCAATATCACTTGTATTTTATTTTTAGATGTCTATACTTAGGCCCTAGGATGCTTTCAATTGCCCAATGTTAACCTTTGATTGTTTTCGGTGAAAATGATAGACCTTTCAAACATTTTCTGCAACATTATTGACAAGTGATTTGATGCCTACTGTGCCAAAGTGTTTTAGAGTTAGGGTGTTATCAAAATTGTGCCAGTCCTTGCCGCTGAAAAACATTCCCACAACATGATGATGCTGCCACCGTGCTTTACCGTAGGGATGGTGCCAGGTTTCCTCCAGATGTGACACTTGGCATTCAGGCCAATCTTGGTTTCATCAGACCCAGAGAATCTTGTTTCTCATGATCTGGGAGTCCTTTAGGTGCCTTTTGGCAAACTTCAAGCGGGCTGTCATGTGCCTTTTACCGAGGGGTGGCTTCCGTCTGGCCACTCTACAATCAAAGTCTGATTGTTGGATTGCTGGGGAGAGTGTTGTTCTCCCATCTCCACAGAGGATCTCTGGAGCTCTGTCAGAGTGACCATCGGGTTCTTGGTTACCTCCCTGACCAAGGTCTTTCTCCCCCGATTGGGCAGTTTGACGGGGCAGCCAGCTTTAGGAAGAATCTTGGTGGTTCCAAACCTCTTCCATTTAAGAATGATGGAGGCCACTGTGTTCTTGGGGACCTTCAGTGCTGCTGAAGTTTTTTGGTACCCTTTCCCAGATCTATGCCTGGACACAATCCTGTCTCTGTGCTCTATGGACAATTCCTTCAGATCTCATGGCTTGGTTTTTGCTCTGACATGCACTGTCAACTGTGGGACCTTATACGGCCCATAATAATGGCTGGAAAGGAGCTAATGGAATGGCATCAAACAAATGGAATCCTTGTGTTTTATTTGATACCATTCCACTTCAGCCGTTAACACAAACCTGTCCTCCCCAATTAAGGTGCCACCAACCTCCTGTCTGTAATAGCCAGAGTTTTTTTTTGTATTTTTTTTGTCACCACCCTGCGTTAGCTAATATGATAACATCATGGTCAGTGTAGGAGACCTTAACATTGCACATTACGCTCACTGCAGCAGCAGTATGGGGATCAGAGAATGTGAGCAGAGCTGGAGCAAAGTATTCCCAATTTGCCTGGGCCAAGAGGCCTATCCATTTTCACTCCAGTAGCGCTCACATCACAAGCTCAGGGCATGTCTGGGCCAGCATGCATTTGTAGTTTACTTCTTTGCTGCTATAACCCCTTGCTTTTGTCATGGAGTTCACTAAATGTTTTTATAAAGAAACTGATACAAGACACAGGTGAAAAATCAACGTGACTTACAAAGATGAGGACCGAGTGCAGTGATGTAGTGTCCAACTATAGAATTGTGGAATCTGGAAAGACACTTGTCCCGAAAGCATGATGGTGTACTACGTGAACATGCTAAAAGAAAGGAACGAGGTGGGTAGCTAAGTGTGTCATTGTAGCAAAGTATTTTAGAAACAAAAAATTAGATTTTTTTGTTCTATTATGTAGGCTATACAGTAGGCTGTAATTGTTTTTGGCCCAATAGGCCTGGCATATTCCCACTTTCAAGGAGCTTTCTGTTTTGTTTGGTTATTTTGCCTTAAAACCTTTATGCATATTTTTTTTATATAGGTAGGACCTATCTGCCCAGCCTGGCAAGAGTGGCCCGAAGGGTGTTGAGCATTCCCAGTGGTTCTCCAAGTGTGGAGAGGATGTTCTCCACTACTGGGCTGCTCTCCAGGCACTGTTGTATGAGCCTGAAGCCACAGACTCTGGCCAAACTCTGTTTCTAAAAATACATTCAAAGGCACTGCAGGCTAAGGCATTTTTTGTTTAATTTGTATTTAATTCTAAGTAAGTCACAGCATATATGCGCAATTTATAGACTATAATGATTGAGTTCAATGAAATGCTGAGTGCTTTATGTCCCTACCAGCCTAGTGTCGCACTCGCAAGTGCTTCAGTGTATTTGTTTGTAGGCTATAGCCTTGAAGTAATATACCCAAAATCATTCATTTTTGTTTCTTAGGCTCCCTATCTGGTTCCTGACTTAATTTAGTGTTTTTATATGCCGTTTTAATACGACATGTAGCCTATTTGAAATGATGAGCGCTTCTTACATTCACCTTTTCATGTACATTAAAATACTTTTTCTTTCAAATCATATGGCTTGGTTTCAATACTTCAAAACCAAATGGTAGGTCCAGGTAGTCACAAAAATAGATGGGTGTTGGTTAAATTTACGTTTTATGAATGGAGTGATTTTGAGTGGCAGTTCTTTTTTATTTTTTTCTCTCTCTCTTTCCTGTGAGCGGAGTGTTTAGCCGAGCGGTTGGAGAGAATGTGGAGCACCAAGCTCCACTCCATGAGTGATGAGTGGGATTTCCGACCTCTCACATACTCTGATGGTGATGTGTAGACTACGCGTCATTTGAGATGAGCCTAATTTGAATTTTTATGGCAGGTTCTTTTCCTCGCCCACAGTAGCACCTGCATGGGGCATGTGTGGGGGCTTGGCTGGCTGGCTCTGAGCAGTTCAGAAGCACTCCACAGGAGGGGGTATGTGGACAAGTGTCTTCAACAGAACATTTGGTTGACTGTAATCTTAAATCTTTAACACGTTGATCCACTACAATGCTTTAAATGGGATATCCTTTGTGTGTGTGTGTGCAGTCAGACTATGACTCATACGCACATTGATTTTCCTATGCCAGGGATTGCGCTGGGGGTGTCGGCATGAATCCTCAGATGAAATCTGTTTGGAATGGGTGGATCGTCACAGATTGTGTGTTGGAGCTGTGAGTTGTCTCATTGTGTATTGTGCTTAGAAGAAATGTTTCTATTTCAGATGCTCAGAAGGACATTTCCGTCCCCTGGGCCAGTGGTGTTCGTGTTGACCTACAATAAAGTCAGCAAAAAAAGAAACGTCCCCTTTTCAGGACCCTGTGTTTCAAAGGTAATTCTTAAAAATACAAATAACTTCATAGATCTTCATTGTAAAGGGTTTAAACACAGTTTCCCATGCTTGTTCAATGAACCATAAACAATTAATGAACATGCACCTGTGGAACGGTCGTTAAGACACTAACAGCTTAGACGGTAGGCAATTAAACCTCTTAGAGCTCCCCCTTACTTTGTGCAATTTCCTCCTGAAGACATACCCAAATCTAACAGCCTGTAGCTCAGACACAGAACCAAGGATATGCATATTCTTGGTACCATTTGAAAGACAACACTCTGAAGTTTGTGTAAATGTGAATTGAATGTAGGAGAATATAACACAATACATCTGGTTTAGATAAAACAATGAAAGAAAACATATGTTTTTTATTTTTGTATCTTTAAAATGAACAAGATAGGACGATTTCAGTGAAAAATAAAATATAAGAGGGCAACAGTACTTGTTCCAAAATGAGTGTGCTACATGACATTTATCATGAAGTCACCCAGGTGTCCCACACAAGTGGCCCAAATGTACCCAAGTGGCCAAATTGGTGAAGGTATACATTTTAAAACAAATAACTATATACAAAATACCAAAATGCTATTCTAACACCCTCCTGCCCCCAAAAAATCATTGTGGGGAAAAAAAAATGGGAAAAAATATAATTATTGATTAAAAAATATGAAAAAAATATATAATAATAATAATACATATTTTGTAAATAACATGGGTAACTATTTACACACTTTCAATATTTGGAAGACCCTCAGTCCTCTATCAAATCTATTTATATAGCCCCAGCCTAAAACCCCAAACAGCAAGCAATACAGGTGTAGAAGCACGGTGGCTAGGAAAAACTCCCTAGAAAGGCAAAAACCTAGAGAGGAACCAGGCTATGAGGGGTGGCCAGTCCTCTTCTGGCTGTGCCGGGTAGAGATCAGTGGTTGTAGAGGGTGCAACAGGACAGCGCCTCAAGAGTAAAAATGAACAGTTTAGGGTTCCATAGCCGTAGGCAGAACAGTTGAAACTGGAACAGCGGCAAGGCCAGGTGGACTGGGGACAGCAAGGAGTCATCATGCCAGGTAGTCCTGATGCATGATTCTAGGGCTCAGGTCCTCAGAGAGAGAGAATTAGAGAGAGCATACTTAAATTCACACAGGACACCGGATAAGACTCCCATTTGGACTCAGTGTCACTGTGAAAGAAAATGTTAAGTTAGAATAGTTTCACATATGAGCCCTGTATCAACAGGTATAATAAACATATATATATATATGAGAGAGAGTACAGGGAACATAAGGTTGAATATATTATTATGACCTGCTAGATCTACTGTCTCTATTATATTATGACAGACCAGCTAGATCTGTCTTTATTATATTACAATACATCGTATTCTTTCGCAGTAAATCCTTTTTTAAATCTGACAATGCAGTTGGATTAGCAAGATTCTAGGCTTTCGATACATGTGAGACACTTGTATTTTCATGAATGTTTATTATTGACTATTTATGTAGCGATCACTGTATGTTGTGGAATTTCAGCCCGCTAGCGGGTTCCGTGCGCAGTGGGGTTAAGGTCACAGTTATGAAAACTTAGGACACTAAAAAGGCCTTTCTACTGACTCTGAAAAACACCACAAAAAAAAGGCATGAGGACTGCAGATGTGGCCAGGGCAGTAAATTACAATGTACATACTGTGAGACGCCTAAGACAGGGCTGCAGGGAGACAGGATGGACAGCTGATCGTCCTCGCAGTGGCAGACCACGTGTAACAACACCTGAACAGGATCGGTACATCCGAACATCACACCTGCGGGGCAGGTACAGGATGGCAACAACTGCCCAAGTTACACCAGGAACTCACAATCCCTCCATCAGTGCTCAGACTGTCCGCAATAAGCTGAGAGAGGTTGGACTGAGGGTTTGTAGGTCTGTTGTAAGGCAGGTCCTCACCAGACATCACTGGCAACAATGTTGCTTATGGGCACAAACCCACCGTCGTTGGACCAGACAGGACTGGCAAAAAGTGCTCTTCACTGATGAGTCGCGATTTTGTCTCTCCAGGGGTGATTCGGGGTCGGATTCGCATTTATCATCGAAGGAATGGGCATTACACCTAGGCCTGTACTCTGGAGCAGGATTGATTGGAGGTGTAGGGTCCGTCATGGTCTGGGGCGGTGTGTCACAGCATCATCGTACTGAGCTTGTTGTCATTGCTGCCAGTCTCAACGCTCTGCGTTACAGGGAAGACATCCTCCTCCTTTATGTGGTACTCTTCCTACAGGCTCACCCTGACATGACCCTCCAGCATGACAATGCCACCAGCCATACTGCTTGTTTTGTGTGCGTGATTTCCTGCAATACAGGAATGTCAGTGTTCTACCATGGTCAGTGAAGAGCTTGGATCTCAATCCCATTGAGCACATCTGGGACCTGTTGGAATGGAGGGTGATGGCTAGGGCCACTCCCCCCGAGAAATGTCCCGGAGCTTGCAGGTGCCTCGGTGGAAGAGTGGGGTAACATCTCACTGCAAGGACTGGCAAATCTGTTGCAGTCCATGAGGAGGAGTTGCACTGCAGTACTTAATGCAGCTGGTGGCCACACCAGATACTGACTGTTACTTTTGATTTTGACCCCCCTATTGTTCAGGGATGTTAAGTTTGCTGAAAATAAATGCAGTTGACAGTGAGAGGACGTTTCATTTTTTGCTGAGTTGATGTGCAAATTAGCAGACGCTTTTATTCAAAACGACTTAGTTATGGGTGCATGCATTTTTACATATGGGTGGTCCTGGAAATTTAGCTCACTATCCTGGCGTTGCAACGGCTATTCTCTACCAACTGAGCCTCAAATTGAGCTACAAGGCCTGCAGTCTTATTTGTCCATCCAGCCAACTCAGTGTGTCTTGGGCTGTGTTTGAGCTCTGACAGACTTTTAGATTAAATAGCAATGTAATCAGTGAGGTTTACTGAGGTGTGTGCATGACATGTGCTTGTGTGTGTTACCTCTGAGTGAGACAGTTAACTGTGCGTTACTTAAGTGACAAATTAGCCATGTGTGTTTCCTATACGGGATGTGTGTGTTGTCATGTGGGACAGCGAGTTGGAGAGCAGTGCTCTCCAGGGAACCCAAGCCCTCAGCAGAGCGGAGGTAATTAAAATGTGTGAGGAGCTCAATACACCAACCAAGGCTTTAGAGGATGAGAGGCCACACTTTAAGGTTTGCTACTTTATCTTTCGCTTTTATCAGAACTGTTTAAAGGATGTTTTAGGTCCTTCAAACGCAACTCTAGACCTCGAAGCCAGTCCCACTTTTTTAAAATGTATTGTTCCTTTCTAATCAGGGACTGATTTTAGACCTCAGACACCAATTAATTATCAGGTAGAACAGAACCAGCAGGCTCCGGACCTCGAAGGGTAAGAGTAGAATATCCCTGCTAGGTAATATCTGAACTGCACCAACCTTTAATACTGAGCTGTTTCTCTGACTTTACCATACCTTAAATCTGAAAGGTATTGTCGGTATCAAAGCAGATTTTTTCCCCCCGCCTAACAACCTAGTAATCATTTTGGTAAACATCTGCCTACAGCTTAGTGTGAAACTAATGCTAAAGGTGGCATTGGCACGCACTACGCTTTTAAACTCTTGATGGTTGCTAGGCAGCACCGTCCTCTTTCCAGTTCTAAAAACTTAGAGGCATGTCACTTCTCCCATCTCTTCGCATAGCCCACCACTAAGCATGCACTGTGTGTGGAGACATTTCACTGCAGCTATTGTAGAAGGAAATTCTGTGTACATTTGCAAATACTGTGCCAAATCATCCAAGAAAGATGCAGAATCATCTGGCCAAGTGCATCAAGTTCCCTCAGCACTCACAACAAGCAACCTCTGACGAAAGTCCCTCTACTTCTATTCGAGATGAAAATGATGAATCGGACACCTTATCGATAGCAACAGCTCATGGTCCTCCCGGAATCAGGAGTTTGACTCAATGGAGGAACGTAGTCAGAAAAATGCTGATGAATGTCTTGCTCAAGCTGTGTATGCAACTGGCTCACCTCTGATGCTCACAGGCAATGTGTATTGGAAGAGATTTCTGAATGTTCTTTGCCCAGCATACACCCCTCCAACCAGACATGTTTATCCAAATCAAATCAAATTTTATTTGTCACATACACATGGTTAGCAGATGTTAATGCGAGTGTAGCGAAATGCTTGTGCTTCTAGTTCCGACAATGCCGTAATAACCAACAAGTAATCTAGCTAACAATTCCAAAACTACTACCTTATGACACAAGTGTAAGGGGATAAAGAATATGTACATAAAGATATATGAATGAGTGATGGTACAGAGCGGCATAGGCAAGATGCAGTAGATGGTATCGAGTGCTGTATATACATATGAGATGAGTATGTAAACAAAGTGGCATAGTTAAAGTGGCTAGTGATACATGTATTACATAAAGATGCAGTAGATGATATAGAGTACAGTATATACATATGAGATGAATAATGTAGGGTATGTAAACATATTAGGTAGCATTGTTTAAAGTGGCTAGTGATATATTTTACATCATTTCCCATCAATTCCCATTATTAAAGTGGCTGGAGTTGAGTCAGTGTGTTGGCAGCAGCCACTCAATGTTAGTGGTGGCTGTTTAACAGTCTGATGGCCTTGAGATAGAAGCTGTTTTTCAGTCTCTCGGTCCCAGCTTTGATGCACCTGTACTGACCTCACCTTCTGGATGATAGCGGGGTGAACAGGCAGTGGCTCGGGTGGTTGTTGTCCTTGATGATCTTTATGGCCTTCCTGTGACATCGGGTGGTGTAGGTGTCCTGGAGGGCAGGTAGTTTGCCCCCGGTGATGCGTTGTGCAGACCTCACTACCCTCTGGAGAGCCTTACGGTTGTGGGCGGAGCAGTTGCCGTACCAGGCGGTGATACAGCCCGACAGGATGCTCTCGATTGTGCATCTGTAGAAGTTTGTGAGTGCTTTTGGTGACAAGCCGAATTTCTTCAGCCTCCTGAGGTTGAAGAGGCGCTGCTGCGCCTTCTTCACGATGCTGTCTGTGTGGGTGGACCAATTCAGTTTGTCTGTGACGTGTACGCCGAGGAACTTAAAACTTACTACCCTCTCCACTACTGTTCCATCGATGTGGATGCAGAGTTCAACAGAGTACAAGTGAAGGTCAAGGAAATCAGATAAAGCAGACTATATTGCAATCATCTCCGATGGGTGGTCGAATGTTTGGGCAAAGAATAATTAACTACATCATCTTCACCCCTTAACCAGTATTCTACAAGCACACAGACACAAGTGGCAACGGTCTTTACATTGCAGATGAGCTGAAGGCAGTCGTAGATTTGATAGAGGACTGAGGGTCTTCCAAATATTGAAAGTGTGTAAATAGTTACCCATGTTATTTACAAAATATGTATTATTATTATTATTATTATTATTATTATTATATATTTTTTTCATATTTTTTAATCAATAATTATATTTTTTCCCATTTTTTTTTTCCACAATGATTTTTTTGGGGGGGGGTGTGTTAGAATAGCATTTTGGTATTTTGTGTATATAGTTATTTGTTTCAAAATGTATACCTTCACCAATTTGGCCACTTGGGTAAGGGACTTGTGGATCTGAGGTTCTTTCCCCTGTTGCCTCCATCCTCCAAATCCCAACATCAGCCACCTCAGAGCGCAGATGGTCATTGTTCGGGAACACACACACCAAGGCACGCAACAGGCTGACCAATACAAGGGTTGAAAAATTGGGGGCCATCTGGGCAAATTTGAGGCTTTTTGAGCCTGATAACGAGCCATCCTCAACAAGGTTGGAAAGTGACAGTGAAGATGAGGCCTCAGTCTAATGTTCAAGAGATGGACATTGAGGAGGTCCAGGGACAAGACATGGACTACCAAAGCTTTAGCTTCTAGACTGTCCTTTTACAGATGTATGTTGAAAACGTTTTTGGGAGATGCGATGGATCATTCAATAGTCCCTTTTGTTGTTCAGTGAAATCATCCCATGTGAAGAGTCAACTCGTTTAATTAAAGTTCAATTTGTAACTAAATTGTTTTGTTGTTCCTATTGGAAGGATTTAATCATTTGCAATTCTCTACTTATGATAATGTGAAAGGTTTTTGTCTCCATATGTTATGATAAATATATCCATTGCAAAAAACATCTACATTTAAAATGGTATTAATATTAATTTGCATATTTTCCTGTTAATTCCCATGGCAAGTTTCCACCTCTGAATATTCCCCAAGATGTGCAAGGCTAGTTGTACATGAGACTCACATGCTTTTGAAAATAGGATTGCTATTATTTTCTAACAGTGTCATGATGAGGATACTCTCAATGTAAGACCCTAAGCCTGCTCTCTTACCAAGGGGAGTGAGGAAAGGTGGATCGAAAAAGCATGTGTTTGAGCTCTGTTTCAAAATATCACTTTTATATGACACCAGTTCCACATGTTCCTGTGACACATATTTGTGTTATATTCATACTATAAAATGTGTGTTCAGGGTATGTGTGTCTTGTCTCTTTTTAATGAACCATTGATTTCATTATTAGTCTTGTTTTAGGACATGCCTAAACAAATTAATAATGGATTTATTTTTGATGGTGTATATTCACTGGATTTATTAAAATAGATGCACACCCACATCTGCACACCGCTACTACCACTCATCACCAGCATCTGTATGGGAGATATAAAAGAGGTATTAAAGGCGTATGCAGGCAAGAATGTGGTAAAACTGGGCCGGTTTGTAAGGTGGTCATATAAACATTGGCAATTTTTTTTCACGACAAAATACCGTAAATCCTACGTGAAATCAGTTTAGGTCTGCCACGCTGGAGCTATAATCTCATTGGTGGGAGGATCCAGTTGATTAATCCAATTTAAACTAATGCCTGTATAAGAGCTGATCAGACACTTGGTTTCTCAACGTTGTATAGCTTTAGCTACTCAGTATCTGGGCAGGTAACTCCCGTAGGGCATTGTGTAAAATGTGAGTTAGGCCTACAACAAGTTATGATCAGCCCAATTTCTCAAGTCAAAACAACGATGAATGAATGTGTTAAATGTGTAATGTCTGCCTATCACTCACTAATTGGCCTCTTTCACTCTCTCAGGTGCTGGGGAGTCAGGGAAGAGTACAATTGTCAAACAGATGAAGTAAGTTTCTCGTTATCTACACAAAGTATTGGGACATTCACACATCATAAATTGTTATTTTGTAGGTACTTTTATTGTAAATAAGAATATAATATATTTGTAAACACTTCTACATTAATGTGCAATCTACCATGATTACAGATAATCCTGAATGAATCCTGAATAATGAGTGAGGAAAGTTAAACGCACAAATATCACCCCCCAAAAATGCTAACCTCTCAAGTTTATTTTAATGGTGAGAGGTAAACATGTCTTGGGGGTATGATTTTTTTTTTTTTTTCACGAGTCATTCAGGATTATCTGTTATCGTGGTAGAGTCAACATTAATGTAGAAGTGTTTAAACATCAATTTTTATTAACAATGTAAGTGACTCTAAAATGACTCACTATATACTATTTAATTTATATTGGGCACAAAATAATCTGAAACACAACCAAAACAAACAGCAAATGCTTCGAGCAAGTTCGTAGACTCAAGCTTGAT
The DNA here is from genome assembly GCF_057628025.1 of Oncorhynchus mykiss. Classification (NCBI taxonomy): domain Eukaryota; kingdom Metazoa; phylum Chordata; class Actinopteri; order Salmoniformes; family Salmonidae; genus Oncorhynchus; species Oncorhynchus mykiss. The sequence goes on along the minus strand of NC_143023.1, from coordinate 81,359,018 downwards.
GTAATCATTGCATGCTATGAATATGGGACCAAATACTAAACTTTTGACTACTTTAATACACAAGTGAATTTGTCCCAATACTTTTAGTATCCTAAAAATGGGGAGACTATGTACAAAACGTGCTGTATTTTCTTAACAGTTCACCAAATATGGATTAAAATACCCTCAAGTTAAAGCTGACAGTCTGCACCTTAATAACCTTATAGTCATTGTAGCATTTTCAAATCCAAAATGCTTGAGTACCTAGCCAAACCCCCCCCCCCCCCCCTCCCTCCCTCCCAGGATCATCCATGAGGCGGGCTATTCAGAGGAAGAGTGTAAGCAGTACAAAGCGGTGGTGTACAGCAACACCATCCAGTCCATAATCGCCATCATCAGAGCCATGGGGCGCCTCAAGATCGATTTCTCTGATGCAGCCAGAGCGGTGAGTGGAATAGGACACTGGGAGCTCTAGCACTGATCCAAGAGCAGATGCCAGTATCGCAATATTTCTCCCATGGCTAAAATGAAAACCATGAAGCAGACCCCTCTTTGGTCCTTCCAAACTCTTTGGTCCTTTTAAAAAAACCTTCTGTATATAAAATTGTGTGCTATAGTATGGAAAATAAATACATGTGACTCTGGATGACAACATAATGATGTTGGTTTCCAACATTAGGGCTGTTTTCCTAAAGAAGTTAATCCACTTCGTGTTTTGTTTCCTCGCCATGATACAAACAAGTATCGCGAAACTGGTATCGTTCTGGCCCTAGTTAAGATTTAGTGAGGGGAAAGCTGATCCTAGATCTGTGACTGGGAGTCGAGGATGTTGTGAGTCAATGTGGTTAAACGGCATGGGGTAGGGTTCGACTGTAAGAGGCAGGGGTAGGGTTGATTAGGGCGATATGGCCAACATAAATCATATGGTATTTTTGACGGTTTGACATGTTTTTGATTTAATAAACGTTCTACATTTGCTTTGAGTAGTGTGTGACCCTAGGGTGGCAACACACACTACCATTCAAACGTTTGGGGTCACTTAGAAATGTCCTTGTTTTTGAAAGAAAAGCCCCAAAAAATGCCCATTTTAAAATAACGTCAAATTGATCAGAAATCCAGTGTAGACATTGTTAATGTTGTCAATGACTATTGTAGCTGGAAACAGCATTTTTTTTTTAATGGAATATATACATAGGCGTACAGAGGCCCATTATCAGCAACCATCACCGTCACGTTGTGTTAGTTAATCCAAGTTTATCATTTTAAAAGGCTCATTGATCATTATAAATCCCTTTTGCAATTATGTTAGCACAGCTGAAAACTGTTGTGCTGATTTAAAGAAGCAATAAAACTGGCCATCTTTAGACTAGTTGAGTATCTGGAGCATCAGCATTTGTGGGTTTGATTACAGGCTCAAAATGGCCAGAAACAAATAACTTTCTTCTGAAACTGGACAGTCTATTCTTGTTCTGAGAAATGAAGGCTATTCCATGTGAGAAATTGCAGAGAAACGGAATATCTCGTACAAGGCCATCAGACTGTTAAACAGCCACCACTAAAATTGAGTGGCTGCTGCCATACATGTAAAAAACAAATGCATCACTAGCCACTTTAAACAATGCAATTTTACAATTTTGTTTCTGGTGTCCTTTGACAGCTCTTTAGTCTTGGCCATAGTGGAGTTTGGAGTGTGACTGTTTGAGGTTGTGGACAGGTGTCTTTTATACTGATAACAAGTTCAAATAGGTGCCATTAATACAAGTAACAAGTGGAGGACAGAGGAGCCTCTTAAATAAGAAGTTACAGGTCTGTGAGAGCCAGAAATCTTGCTTGTTTGTAGGTGACCAAATATGTATTTTCTACCATAATTTACAAATAAATTCATTAAAAATCCTACAATGTGATTTTCTGGATTTTTTTTCTTCTCATTTTGTCTGTCACAGTTGAAGTGTACCTATGATGAAAATTACATTCCTCATCTTTTTAAGTGGGAGAACTTGCACAAGTGGTGGCTTACTAAATACTTTTTTGCCCCACTGTATATACTGTACTTGATACCATCTACTGCATCTTTCCTATGCCGTTCTGTTCCATCACTCATTCATATATCTTTATGTACATATTCTTCATCCCTTTACACTTGTGTGTGTATAAGGTAGCTGTTGTGAAATTGTTAGGTTAGATTACTCATTGGTTAGATTACTCGTTGGTTATTACTGCATTGTCGGAACTAGAAGCACAAGCATTTCCCTACACTCGCATTAACATCTGCTAACCATGTGAATGTGACAAATAAAATTTGATTTGATTTGAACGCTGTGTACTATTCCCTTCACAGAACAGCGCAAATTGACTCTATCCAGAATAGAATGGCCCTTGATCAACATCATAAAACATGAATTTAAAAATAGATGTTTTCCTGTAGTCCCACCCATTTAAGTGCAACAATCAGTATCACTCAACATACCAGTTACAGCCAATAAGAACTGCTAACAGGTGTACAGGGTCTGTCTGCCTGCCTATTGGCTCTTTCACCGCAGACGAGATCACTACACTGCTTGATACCAGAGTGTTCTTTACACTTTACTCAGTAGTGAGTTAGCCATAACTGATTCCATGTTGATTGGACACAGTTTATTATAAACACCATCTAGCCTTCAACATTGCTTGTTTTGTAGTCTGCTGAGCATCATGATCTACCTTTACATAATGTTCAGTGGCTAAGCAAGGGTAATAATGCTTTCGAGAGCAGCCTATGTGAGCTTAGGGAGGAGATGCTTTTCTCCGCAATTGCCGCCAAAAGACAGCCAATGCATATCTAGCAAATGCTTGATGAGTTTGTATCAGATGTTTTATTTTTTAGTGACATTTTCAATCAATTGAATGGACTACAGGGGAAGTTTAAAATGGTTATTGACATGATTGAAAAACAAATGTTATTTTCTCCTCTGATTTGAGCCCAAACGATACTGAATTTCCTTACAACAATATTCAGCCATCAGTACAGATCACTCCCGTGATGTCAGAGTTTTTTTAGATAAACTCATCAAATCTTGTTGCAAAGTTAGCTTTCAGTTTAAATCCCCACAGAGGTGGTGCAGTTTGTTTATAGGGACCCGTTCTCTACTGATGTGGGGGGCGAGAGACTTCTCTGCAAAAGCTAGTCAGTTGAGATATGCAACGCATAAAAGGTTTCTGTGTAAAAGAAATACATATTTTTTTTATATACTTTTTTTTCTATTACCTTTTTATTTAACTAGGCAAGTCCAGTTAATTAAGAACATTCTTATTTACAATGATGGCCAAACCCGGACAACACTGGGCCAATTGTGCGACGCCCTATGGGACTCCCAATCACGGCCAGATATGATGCTGGTCAACTGAGAAATGTAATGCGTTAAAGGTTTCCTGTGTGTAAATAAAAACTTAGATTAAGTTATGTAAAACAGACATGTGATGTGATACGATACAGGTCAAGTGTGTCATCAGTACAAATGTGTTCCACTATTTAAACAATTTGATGCACAGAATTAGGCTAATTGTAAAGCACTTATAGCAACATTTAATTTTAATAAAAGTGCTTTATAAGATTGTAATTTGTGCATTGTTTTATATACCGGTTTTAGGAAGTGTAATCCCATGTAGAAAGTGTCTGGGCCCCCCAGTTAATAACCATTTTAAAATCTAGCCCCTCTACGAATATAGTTGTATAGCCCAAACTTCATCCAGTTAGGGTGGGAGAGGCTCTGCAAGTCATATTAGGTTTAAAACAATAGTGAGAATGTCAGAATAAACCCTACCTTACTGCTTTTGCCTCCTAACCGTTGGTTGTGTCTCCTGTCCCCCACCAGGATGATGCTCGTCAGCTTTTTGTGCTGGCGGGATCGGCAGAGGAGGGCTTCATGACCGGCGAACTGGCCGGAGTCATCCAGCGCCTCTGGAAGGACGGGGGGGTCCAATCCTGCTTCAGCCGGTCACGAGAGTACCAGCTTAACGACTCCGCCGCCTAGTGAGTACCACACACACACACACACACACACACACACACACACACACACACACACACACACACACACACAACAGAGTTCTGCCCCAAGGTTCTTTAACAAGGTGGTGAAGATGAGTAACGAGGTGGGGGGCAGCGCGTTTTTGAACCATTCTATAACTAGAGGACCCCTGATGAGTGATGGTACTTATCTTTTTGCCCGCTAGGTCCGTCTACGTTATGTGCTGCCTGTCTTCCTAGAGGCCTACTGGGTGTGTGGACTACTTACTGCTCATAACTTGCAGATGATTGACACATCAACCAGGATTAAGGGGCAGGGCAATTTGTGACTTGTTTGGGTTATCAGTGGCTGTTTAGGAGGGGGAGTGGTTTCTCCTCTCCTAGGCAATCAACAATAAGTACAGGGAGGTGTCCTCTTCACCTCTGCTAGGCAATTAGTATTAGTACTTCAGTCTCCCCTGGTTTTTCAGCAGCAGTCGTGGCGGTCACGTCAGTGGCGGTCTTCTCGCCAAAACTAAGACTGTTCTGACAAGTTGTTCTTTGAGAAAGGCACCACACCAGTATCTTACCTAGTTATTTTTTTTATCTAATTTAGCTCTTTTGTAGCTTTGGCAACTGTTTTTCAATACCTGTTTACTCCTCCTTGTAGGCTTTACAGACACTCCCCATGCCTTGGCTGCAACCCTTCTAATTTAATGTACTCTGCACGCACAACTCCAGTGGAATTCCGTATCTCTGGCAGCGTTTGGAACTGCCGATCTGCGGTGAAGAACACTGAGTTCATCTCAGCCTATGCTGCCATTGTCCCTTGACGGAGACCTGGATCACCCCAGAGAACACTGCTACTCCATCTGCTCTCCATTTGACTACGTTTTCTCTCATAGTCCAAGAGCATGTGGTCGTCGCAGTGGTGGCACAGGGCTACTCATTTCTCTTAACTGGAGATTTTCTCATCTCACTCTCACCTGTCCATCCTCATTTGAATTCCATGATGTCACTTCTCCACTCTCAACTTTGTCATCTATTGCCCACTAGTTGCCCTTGGAGAGTTCCTCAATGAGCTTGACACTTTGATAAGCTAATTTCCTGGATGTGTGTCTGCACCACATACTCTCACTACTGGTGTCTCCCAGGGCTCAAATCTAGGCCTTCTCTTCTTCGCTCTATACACCAGGTCACTCGGCTCAGTCATATCCTCACATGGTCTCTCCTATCATTGCTATGCGGATGACACTCAACTACTTTTGTCCACCCCCTTCTGACACCCAGGTGGCGACACACATCTCTGTGTGCCTGGCAGATATCTCAGCTTGGATGTCGGCCCACCACCTCAAGCTCATCTGCAACAAGACAGAGCTGCTCTTCCTCTCGGAAGGCCTGCCCACCCAAAGACCTCCATCATTGTTGACAACTCCAGTGCCGCCCTCCCAGAGTGCGAAGAACCTTGGTGTGACCCTGGTAGGGCTGACCCTAATTAGTCGATAGGCTGTTGGCCAAAATATTTTTTAGAATTTATATTTTTGTCCAGCAGAACATTTATATATTTTATGGCACACGAGACACCTGTCTTATTCGAATCCATCTCACTTAACTAATCCATTGCCGGAGGCCACGGGATGGCACAGTCCAAGAAGAAAGGAAGTGTGGCTAAAATGCACAATGCATATCTCTCTCCAGAATTCGCTCTCTCCCACCAATTTGTGCACATACATTTTTTTTGTAACTTCCTTGTGAATTGTTTGATTGTTAGTCAATCAATTTCCTAATTACACACATCAGTAGTAGTATATTTACCGTTCATTTCTTTAATTTCTAATCTACAATGTTTGTTTTGTTACGGTCAGTTCTGTTAATGCATTCAATATATTATTATTCCAGTCTTTTACCAATCTCATTGTCGGAGTGGACACATTGTTTGCAGAACGTATGCTAACACTTGTGAAAACAAGTTTTGGTTTATTTCATTCCATTTATGAGTTTTGTGAATTTAGTCATTGTCTTTTGTTTGGAGCGCTCCTATCAATGTTGAGTAAGGATTGCGTATAGAAGTAGGCCTATAGGCTGCATGGCCTGCTCACAAATGTAGGGGATGTAATGTAAAAGGGGAAAAATGTCATGCTCTGATCCAGTGGAAACGTCATAAAATAGGCCTACCTGATTACTTGCGCAAGTTGCCTACGGCTGTGTCTGTCCCGAGCTCACTGGCGCTGGAAACTCTGAGGGCCCAGGCCCAAATTAATAGTTGATACAATGTTTCAAGTTCGTTGCGGACAGGCCATGATTAGCCAATGTAATTTATAGGACATTTATTTTTATTAGGATATATTCTAGCCGCAGGCTGCAATGTTTTTATTTCTTGTCATTTTTGGCTATTTTTACATAGTTGACAATAGAAGTTACTTTTTAGGTTTGTATCATTTTCATTTATATATTGATTAACCACCTGACAATGATTTTGAGATATTAAGATGATATTATAAATTCAAGTGAAAAATGTGCATATGAAAACTATTACTGGAACTCAGATCGGTAGAAATGGTAAGATAAATTGGCATTCCACATGAAATGTTGCAGACTCCTCGTGTAACCTGTTGCCGGCAACTTCAGGAGCGTAACGGCAGAATCTACAAAAGCCAAGAGGAAGAGGGTCAGGTTAAGGTTTTTTTCTTCTGGTTGTCTTGACTCAAGGAGGGAGCCAGAGACCATTTGAGACTTATTTCATCAGTGTGTGTAAAGCATCAGACGAGCTCAATGCATATAGTTTATTTTATTAAAACACAAAGGGTGTGTTTTATATATGGAAAAATCCAAGTTTTAAAAATTTTTAATCAAATCGATTGGTCAAAAGAACAAGGAACGTTCTGTCGACAATATATATTTTTTGCCGGGAAAAACCTTAGAAAACGACCCTGTCGTTCTCTGCAAACATCAAATCAATAACTCGCTCCTGCAGGTTCCAGCTCTACAACATCCTGTCTGGACTACTGCATCTCGCTGTTGGATTGGCTCTTCGCTTGTGCCATCAAACCCCTGCAACTTATCCAGAACACTGCAGCCCGCCTGGTTTTCAACCTTCCCAAGTTCTCCCATGTCACTCTCCTCCGCACACTCAATTGGCTTCCAGTCGAAGCTTGCATCCACTACAAGACCATGGTGCTTGCCTATGGGCAGCAAGAGGAACTGCCCCTTCCTACCTTCAGGCTGTGCTCAAATCTTACACCCCAACCCGAGCACTTTGTTCTGCCACCTTTGGTCTCTTGGCCCTACCACCCCTACGAGAGGGCAGCTCACGCTCAGCCCAACCTCTTCTAAGTCCTGGCACGCCAATGGTGGAACCAGCTTCCCCCTGAAGCTAGGACAGCAGTCCCTTCCCATTCCAAAGCACCTGAAACCCTATCTCTTCAAAGAGTATCTTAAATAATCCCCTTCCTAACCCTCCTCTCCTAAACCAACACTTGCACTTGACAAATGCAAGATAAGAGAAACTAAAGTGTAAATGAACACCTGTAACTGCCATTTCCTGTAACCTAAAGCCTTAAATGATAACAAATAAAGTAGCAAACAGTGATTAAGTGCAAATACATTATTTAATTTCTTTATTGAAATATTTTATAAAGTAGCAAACAGTGATTAAGTGCAAATACATTATTTAATTTCTTTATTGAAATATTTTCCACAGTATATACATTTTTTATTTTTTTAAAATAGCCAATTACGTTGATTCGGGCAAAGAAAAACCATGTTCTGTTAAGAAAAGCGTGTGGAAATTCTTTTTGTGTTCCATTCCTTAAGTGTGAGACAGAAAATCTGACTGCTGATAGGTACTTATCATAGGAGGCAATTAAATATCTTGCTAGAACGAAATATTTACTGCTGCATTTCTACTTGTAGAATCGCAATGCAGTCAGCAGTGGACGACAACTTGACTTTCAGCCAATTGGGGAGCCGACATCAGAATTGTTGGAACTTGGGGCCTCCCGACTAGCGCAGCGGTCTAAGCCACTGGTTCAATCCCGGGCTATTCTTAAGCCGGCCGCAACCGGGAAATCCATGAGGTGGTGCACAATTGGCCCAGCATTGTCTGGGTTAGGGGAGGGTTTGGCCGGCCGGGATGGCCTAGTCCCATTGCGCTCTAGCGACTCCTGTGGCCAGCTGGGTGCATGCATGGTCCTACTGGCTTCTGGGTTACGCAAGCTGTGTCAAGAAGCAGTGTGGCTTGGCAGGGGATGTGTTTCGGAGGACTCATGGCTCTCCCCAGTCGGTACGGGAGTTACAGCAATGGGACAAGACTAACTACTAATTTGAATATCAAATATCATTTTTTTAAATGTAAACAATTGATTTGTTTTACCTTAAAAGCTTCTGTAGCAAGTCTTTACATATTTTACATCTAGCTAAAGAGTTTTGTGCTTGAATAAAAACATTTTTTTGTTAGGTTTAATAATGTGCATTAGCTTGTTAGTTGGCTAGCTTGCTAACTGAGCAAGGCAGTCAGTCACACACTTCATATGAAACTTCATACGACACCGTTCTGTATACACCTGGCCCTTCCTTGGACACTGTGATAACAAACCTCCAAACAAGCTTCAATGCCATACAACACTCCTTCCGTGGCCTCCAACTGCTTTTAAATGCTAGTAAAACTAAATGCATGCTCTTCAACCGATTGCTAGCATCACTACTCTGGACGGTTCTGACTTACAATATGTAGACAACTACAAATAGCTCGGTGTTTGGTTAGACTGTAAACACACCTTCCAAACTCACATTAAGCATCTCCAATCCTTAATTAAATTTAGAATCAGCTTCCGATTTCACAACAAAGCATCCTTCACTCATGCTGTCAAACACACCCTCGTAAAACTGACTATCCTATTGATCCTTGACTTTGGTGACATCATTTACAAAATAGACTCCAACACTCTGCTCAGCAAAATGGATGTAGTCTATCACAGTGTCATCCGTTTTGTCACCAAAGCCCCATATACAGTGGGGCAAAAAAGTATTTAGTCAGCCACCAATTGTGCAAGTTCTCCCACTTAAAAATATGAGAGGCCTGTAATTTATCATAGGTACACTTCAACTATGACAGACAAAATGAGATGGGAAAAAAATCCAGAAAGTCACATTGTAGGATTTTTTATGAATTTATTTGCAAATGGTGGTGGAAAATAAGTATTTGGTCACCTACAAACAAGCAAGATTTTTGGTTCTCACAGACCTGTAACTTCTTCTTTAAGAGGCTCCTCTGTCCTCCACTCGTTACCTGTATTAATGGCACCTGTTTGAACTTGTTATCAGTATAAAAGACACCTGTCCACAACCTCAAACAGTCACACTCCAAACTCCACTATGGCCAAGACCAAAGAGCTGTCAAAGGACACCAGAAACAAAATTGTAGACCTGCACCAGGCTGGGAAGACTGAATCTGCAATAGGTAAGCAGCTTGGTTTGAAGAAATCAACTGTGGGAGCAATTATTAGGAAATGGAAGACATACAAGACCACTTATAATCTCCTTCGATCTGGGGTTCCACACAAGATCTCACCCCGTGGGGTCAAAATGATCACAAGAACGGTGAGCAAAAATCCCAAAACCACACGGGGGGACCTAGTGAATGACCTGCAGAGAGCTGGGACCAAAGGAACAAAGCCTACCATCAGTAACACACTACGCCGCCAGGGACTCAAATCCTGCAGTGCCAGATGTGTCCCCCTGCTTAAGCCAGTAAATGTCCAGGCCCGTCTGAAGTTTACTAGAGCGCATTTGGATGATCCAGAAGAAGATTGGGAGAATGTCATATGGTCAGATGAAACCAAAATATAACTTTTTGGTAAAAACTCAACTCGTTGTGTTTGGAGGACAAAGAATGCTGAGTTGCATCCAAAGAACACCATACCTACTGTGAAGCATGGGGGTGGAAACATCATGCTTTGGGGCTGTTTTTCTGCAAAGGGACCAGGACGACTGATCCGTGTAAAGGAAAGAATGAATGGGGCCATGTATCGTGAGATTTTGAGTGAAAACCTCCTTCCATCAGCAAGGGCATTGAAGATGAAACGTGGCTGGGTCTTTCAGCATGATCCCAAACGCACCCGCCCGGGCAACGAAGGTGTGGCTTCGTAAGAAGCATTTCAAGGTCCTGGAGTGGCCTAGCCAGTCTCCAGATCTCAACCCCATAGAAAATCTTTGGAGGGAGTTGAAAGTCTGTGTTGCCCAGCAACAGCCCCAAAACATCACTGCTCCAGAGGAGATCTGCATGGAGGAATGGGCCAAAATACCAGCAACAGTGTGTGAACCTTGTGATCACTTACAGAAAACGTTTGATGAACCAGACAAGTGGAGGTCTACAAAAAAAAAAAAAATTTGGGCTGATTCCTTTTTATTTTCCCATGGTGTCATGCAAAGAGGCACTGAGTTTGAAGGTAGGCCTTGAAATACATCCACAGGTACACCTCCAGTTAACTCAAATGATGCCAATTAGCCAATCAGAAACTTCTGAAGCCATGACATCATTTTCTGGAATCTAAGCTGTTTAAAGTTAGTCAATTAAGTGTATGTAAACATCTGACCCACTGGAATTATGATACAGTGAAATAATCTGTCTGTAAACCATTGTTGGAAAAATTACTTGTCATGCACAAAGTAAATGGCCTAACCGACTTGCCAAAACTATAGTTTGTTAACAAGAAATTTGTGGAGTGGTTGAAAAACAAGTTTTAATGACTCCAACCTAAGTGTATGTAAACTTACGACTTCAACTGTAAGTGTTCCTTTTGTCCATGTGTGGAGTACGATTGAGATTGTCATCTGTGGATCTGTTGGGGCGGTATGCGAATTGAAGTGCGTCTAGGGTTTCTGGGATAATGGTGTTGATGTGAGCCATGACCAGCCTTGACTGGCTACCGACATGAGTGCTACGGGGTGGTAGTCATTTATGCTGGTTACCTTCACTTCCTTGGGCACAGGGACTATGGTGGTCTGCTTGAAACATGTTGGTATTAGACTCCGTCAGGGAGAGGTTGGACATGTCAGTGTAGGCACTTGCCAGTTGGTCCGCGCATGCTCCAAGTACACATCCTGGTAATCCATCTGGCCCTGCAGCCTTGTGAATGTTGACCAGTTTAAAGGTCTTGCTTCCATCGGCTGCGGAGAGCGTGATCACACAGTCGTCCGTTAGATCTTTTGCTCTCATGCGTGCTTCAGTGTTGCTTGCCTCGAAGCAAGCATAAAAGGCATTTAGCTCGTCTTGTAGGCTTGTGTCACTGGGCTGCACGTGGCTGGGTTTCCATTTGTAGTCCATAATAATTTGCAAGCACTGCCAAATCCGACGAGCTTCAGAGCTGGTGTAGTTTTGTAGTTCAATCTTAAGCCTGTATTGACGCTTTGCCTGTTTGATGGTTTGTCTGAGGGCATAGTGGGATTTCTTATTAGCTTCCAGATTAGTCTCCCGCTCCTTGAAAGCGGCAGCCCTAGCCTTTAGCTCGGTGTGAATGTTGCCTTTCATCCATGGCATCTGGTTGGGATATGTACGTACGGTCACTGTGAGATGACTTCGTCGATGCACTTATTGATGAAGCCGGCCAGCATCCCAGGTTCGCCTCTTCACTGTTGACGTTGAGACTGGTGTTTTGCGGGTACCATTTAATGAAGTTGCCAGTTGAGGACTTGAGGTGTCTTTCAGGTGTGCTAACATAATTGCAAAAGGGTTTTCAAATGATCAATTAGCCTTTTTTAAATTATGAACTTGGGTTAGCTAACACAATGTGCCATTGGAACACAGGAGTGATGGTTGCTGATAATAGGCCTCTGTAGATATTCCATATAAAATCTGCCATTTCCAGCTACAATAGTCATTTACAACATTAACTATGTCTGAAATGTATTTCTGATCAATTTGATGTTAATTTAATGGACAAATAATGTCCTTGTTTTTGAAAGAAAAACACATTTCAAACTGACCCCAAATGTTTGAACGGTAGTGTACATAATGGTCTGGGGCTGTTTTTCATGGTTCGGCTAGGCCCCTTAGTTCCAGTGAAGGGGAATCTTAATGCTACAGCATACAATGACATTCTAGACGATTCTGTGCTTCCGACTTTGTGGCAACGGTTTGGGGAAGGCCCTTTCCTGTTTCAGTATGACAATGCCCATGTGCACAAAGCGAGGTCCATACAGGAATGTTTTGTCTCGATCGGTGTGGAAGAACTAGTCTGGCCTGCACAGAGCCCTCGACCCCATCAAACACCATTTTGGATTAACATTTTGGATTAGCGCTTCAGTAAGGTCATTCTACTGCCAAAGTTTGTCTATGGAGATTGCATGGCTGTGTGCTCAATTGTTATACACCTGTCAGCAATGGGTGTGACTGAAATATCCGAATCCACAAATTTGAAGGGGTGTCCACATTTGTTTATATACAGTGCATTTGGAAAATATTCAGATCCCTTGACTTTTTCCACATTTCATTACATTACAGCCTTATTCTAAAATGCATTAAATACATTTTTTTTCTCAGAAATCTACACACAATACCCCATAATTACAAAGCAAAAACAGGTTTGTAGACATTTTTGCATATTTACAAAGAAAGATACCTTATTTACGTACGCATTCAGACCCTTTGCAATGAGATTCGAAATTGAGCTCCGGTGCATCCTGTTTCCATTGATCATCCTTGAAGTTTTTACAACCTTGATTGGAATCCACCTATGGTAAATTCAATTGATTGGACATGATTTGGAAAGGCACACACCAATCTATATAAGGTCCCATAGTTTAGCAACAACCAAGCCATGAGGTCAAAGGAATTGTCCGTGGAGCTCATTGACAGGATTGTGTCGAGGCACAGATCTGGAGAAGGGTAGCAAAACAATTCTGCAACATTGAAGGTCCCCAAGAACAACGTGGCCTCCATCATTCTTAAATGGAATAAGTTTGGTACCACCAAGGCTCTTCCTAGTGCTGGCCGCCTGGCCAACTGAGCAATCGGGGGGGGAAGGGCCTTGGTCAGGGAGGTGACCAAGAACCCGATGGTCACTCTGACAGAGCTCTAGAGTACCTATATGGAGAACCTTCCAGAAGGACAAGCATCTCTGCAGCACTCCACCAATCAGGCCTTCATGGTAGAGTGGCCACACGGAAGCCACTTTTCAATAAAAAGTACATGACAGCCCGGTTGGAGTTTGCCAAAAGGCACCTAAAGGACTCTGACCATGAGAAACAAGATTCTCTGGTCGGATGAAACCAATATTGAACTCTTTGGCCTGAATGCCAAGTGTCACGTCTGTAGGAAACTTGGCACCATCCCTACGGTGAAGCATGGTGGTGGCAGCATCATGCTGTGGGGATGTTATTCAGGGACTGGGAGACTAGTCCTAAGATCGAGGGAAAGATGAATGGAGAAAAGCACAGACAGATCCTTGATGAAAACCTGCTCCATGACGCTCAGGAGTTCAGACTGGGGCGAAGGTTCATGTTCCAGGAGGACAACAACCCTAAGCACACATGAGTGGCTTCAGGACAAGTCTCTGATTTTCCTTGAGTGGCCCCGCCAGAGCCTGGACTTGAACCCAATCGAACATCTCTGGAGAGATCTGAAAATAGCTATTTAGCGATATTCCCCATCCAACCTGACAGAGCTTGAGAGGATCTGCAGAGAAGAATGGGAGAAACTCCCCAAATACATTTGTTCCAAGCTTGTAGCATCATACCCAAGAAGATTCGAGGCTGTAATCACTGCCAAAGGTGCTTCAACAAAGTACTGAGTAAAGGGTCTGAATACTTATGTAAATGTGATATTCCATATTGCTTCATGTATATTTTTTGCAAAAATTACTAAACCTGTTTTTGCTTTGTCATTATGGGGTATTGTGTGTAGATTGAGGGGAAACAATTTCATCAATTTTAGAATAAGGCTCTTACGTAACAATGTGGGAAAAGTCAGGAGGTCTGAATATTTTCCGACTGCACTATATTGTAATTTCATATGTCTTGTTTTTATATACATACACACAACCAGTCAAGTTTGGACACCTGCTCATTCAAGAGTTTTCTTATTTTTTTTTTTTACCATTTTCTACATTGTAGAATAATAGTGAAGACATCAAAACTATGAAATAACACACATGGAATCATGTAGTAACCAAGAAAGTGTTAAACAAATCAAAATAGATTTTATATTTGAGATTCTTCAAAGTAGCCACCCTTTGCCTTGATGACAGCTTTGCACACTTCTGGCATTCTCTCAACCAGCTTCATGAGGTGGTCTCCTGGAATGCATTTAAATGAAAACGCAAACCATGCGATTATCTGAGGACAGCACCCCGCATACAAACACATGAAAATCATATTTCAACCAGGCAGGTGCGACACAAAAGTCAGAAATAGCGATATAAAAAATGCCTTACCTTTGATCTTCTTCTGTTGGCACTCCAAAAGGTCCCAGTTACAACACAAATGGTCATTTTGTTCGATAATGTCCTTCTTTATATCCATAAACTGTTTAGCTGGTGTGCTTCAGTCAATAATCCACTGTTTTCCTCCATCAAAATGCATACAAAATTAATCCCAAACAATACTAATAAACTTTTTCAAACTTCGTTTATAATCAAACCTTAGGTATCCTAATACGCAAATAAACTATAAAGTTTAAGACTGAGAATAGTATGTTCATTACCGGAGATAAATAAGAAAGAACGCGCTTTCCTCCACGCGCTTGGAAACACTACAGCCAAAATGGGAGCCACCGAGAAAAACTGCAATTTCTGGGTCATTTTTCCAAAAACCAGCCTGAAACTCTTTCTAAAGACTGACATCTAGTGGAAACCTTAGGAACTGCAATTTGGGAGGACTTGGGCTTATAATTATAGTACTAGCCATTGAAAATAGTGGTAAACTGAAATGTTTATTTTTTGGGGGATGGTTTGTACTCGGGGTTTCGCTTGCCAAAACAGTTCTGTTATACTCACAGACAGAATTCTATATAAATCTACCAATTATATGCATATCCTAGCTTCTGGGCCTGAGTAACAGGCAGTTTACTTTGGGTACGCTTATCATCCGGATGTCAAAATACTTGCCCCGACCCCAGAGGTTAACTGCACCTCAGATTGCAGCCCACATAAATGCTTCAGAGTTTAAGTAACCGACACATCTCAACATCAACTGTTCAGAGGAGACTGTGTGAACCAGGCCTTCATGGTCAAATTTCTGCAAAGAAACCACTACTAAAGAACACCAATAAGAAGAAGTGAGTTGTGTGGGCTAAGAAACACGAGGAATGGACATAAGCCCAGTCCAAATCTTTGCAAGATGCAGAGCAGGTGAACGGATGATCTCCACATGTGTTGTTCCCACCGTGAAGCATGGATGAGATGGTGTGGTGTGCTTTGATGGTGACACATTATGTGATTTATTTAGTATTCAAGGCACACTTAACCAGCATGGCTACCACAGTATTATGCAGCGATACTCCATCCCATCTGGTTTGCACTTAGTCACACTATCATTTGCTTTTCAGCAGGACAATTACCCAAAACACACCTTGAGGCTGTGTATGAGCTTTTTGACGAAGAAAGAGAGTGATGGTGCTGCATCAGGTTACCTGGCCTCCACAATCACCCAACCTCGACCCAAGTGCTATGGTTTGGGATGAGTTGGACCGCAGAGTGAAGGAAAAGCAGCCAACAAGTGCTCAACGTGTTGGAACTCATTCAAGACTGTTGTAGAAGCATTCCTCATGAAGCTGGTTGAGAGAATGCCAAGAGTGTGCAAAGCTGTCACCAAGGCAAAAGGGTGGCTACTATGAAGAATCTCAAATATATAAAATATATTTTGTTTTGGTTAACACTTTTTGGGTACTACTTGATTCCATATGTTATTTCATAGTTTTGATGTCTTCACTATTATTATACAATGTAGAAAATAGTAAAAATAAAGGAAAACCCTTGAATGAGTAGGTGTGTCCAAACTTTTGACTGGTACTGTATGTTAGAAATGCAGGGCACTTTCGGACATTATCTTTTTCAGAGGGTAGGTTTTTACATGGTGGCGCAGCCAAGTCCACAATGAGTTGTTGTGCCCCTCTTACATTCTTTGGGGAGAACCTTGCGCACACACTCCTGCTTCAGAGTACACTAACATCCTTCATACAACTACAACAGACAGACCTCCCTATCCCCCCCTCATCTCACTCCCACTCTCTCCTTACGCCTTTTCTCTCTCAGTTATCTGAATGACCTGGACAGGATAGCCCACGGAGCGTACGTACCCACCCAGCAGGATGTGCTGAGGACCAGGGTGAAGACCACCGGCATTGTGGAGACGCACTTCACCTTCAAAGACCTCCACTTCAAGTGAGACACAGTCTCTAGTGTACCCACTCTAAGGGTCTATCTCAATAGTCTAAGCCAACTCACAACACCCTCTGGGTGTGTCACCCTCTATAGTCAAGAGTGTTCAATTCAGGGCTGAAGTTTGCTGGCAGTAGTGTTAATGAGTAGTGTGATGTTTGAAAATACTTTGAATTTTCATGTGTGTTTGCGCGTACATGCTAAGTCTGTATTTATATTTTCTCCCCAGGATGTTTGATGTGGGGGGTCAGAGGTCCGAGAGGAAGAAGTGGATCCACTGCTTTGAGGGAGTCACTGCCATCATCTTCTGTGTGGCGCTGAGTGACTACGACCTGGTGCTGGCCGAGGACGAGGAGATGGTGAGATTCATCCCTCCCTCGCCCTCATTCTATCTCTCTCTCTCAGCCCCTGCGCATCAGTCATTGTTATTGTGCACTCTCCCTCTGTCATCCTTGTTCATTTTCATCCTTTCCTCATCCCCCTCCTACACTCTCTCATGCTTTGCACATTTGTCATCTCTTACTGGCGGGTAGGAGCGTTGGGCAAGTAAACGAAAGGTTGCTGGATCAAATCCCTGAGCTTCCAAGGTAAAAATGTGTCGTTCTTCCCCTGAACAAATCAAATCAAATGTATTTATATAGCCCTTCATACATCAGCTGATATCTCAAAGTGCTGTACAGAAACCTAGCCTAAAACCGCAAACAGCAAGCAATGCAGGTGTTGAAGCATGTTGGCTAGGAAAGGCAAAAACCTTGGAAGAAACCAGGCTATGAGAGGTGGCCAGTCCTCTTCTGGCTGTGCCGGGTGGAGATTATAACAGAACATGGCCAAGATGTTCAAATGTTCATAAATGACCAGTATGGTCAAATAATCGGTCTGGGACAGGTAGCACGTCCGGTGAACAGGTCAGGATTCCATAGCCACAGGCAGAACAGTTGAAACTGGAGCAGCAACACGGCCAGGTGGACTGGGGACAGCAAGGAGTCATCATGCCAGGTAGTCCTGAGGCATGGTCCTAGGGCTCAGGTCCTCCGAGAGAGAGAAAGAAAGAGAGAATTAGAGAGAGCATACTTAAATTCACACAGGACACCGGATAAGACTGGAGAAATACTCCAGATATAACAGACTGACCCTAGCCCCCCGACACAAACTACTGCAGCATAAATACTGGAGGCTGAGACAGGAGGGGTCAAGAGACACTGTGGCCCCATCCGATGATACCCCCGGACAGGGCCAAACAGGAAGGATATAACCCCACCCACTTTGCCAAAGCACAGCCCCCACACCACTAGAGGGATATCTTCAACCACCAACTTACCATCCTGAGACAAGGCCGAGTATAGCCCACAAAGATCTCCGCCACGGCACAACCCAAGAGGGGGGGCCAACCCAGACAGGAAGATCACATCAGTGACTCAACCCACTCAAGTGACGCACCCCTCCTAGGGACGGCATGGAAGAGAACCAGTAAGCCAGTGACTCAGCCCCTGTAATAGGGTTAGAGGCAGAGAATCCCAGTGGAAAGAGGGGAACCGGCCAGGCAGAGACAGCAAGGGCGGTTCGTTGCTCCAGAGCCTTTCGTTCACCTTCACACTCCTGGGCCAGACTACACTCAATCATATGACCCACTGAAGAGATGAGTCTTCAGTAAAGACTTAAAGGTTGAGACCGAGGCCTGCATCTTGTGACCGTAGCGTACATGTAGGTATGTACGGCAGGACCAAATCAGAGAGATAGGTAGGAGCAAGCCCATGTAATGCTTTGTAGGTTAGCAGTAAAACCTTGAAATCAGCCCTTGCCTTGACAGGAAGACAGTGTAGGGAGGCTATTACTGGAGTAATATGATCAAATGTTTTGGTTCTAGTCAGGATTCTAGCAGCCGTATTTAGCACTAACTGAAGTTTATTTAGTGCTTTATCCGGGTAGCCGGAAAGTAGAGCATTGCAGTAGTCTAACCTAGAAGTAACAAAAGCATGGATTCATTTTTCTGCATCATTTTTGGACAGAAAGTTTCAGATTTTCTCAATGTTACGTAGATGTAAAAAAGCTGTACTTGAAAGAGTCTTGATATGTTCGTCAAAAGAGAGATCAGGGTCCAGAGTAACGCCGAGGTCCTTCAGTTTTATTTGAGACGACTGTACAACCATTAAGATTAATTGTCAGATTCAACAGAAGATCTCTTTGTTTCTTGGGACCTAGAACAATCTTCTCTGTTTTGTCCGAGTTTAAAAGTAGAAAGTTTGCAGCCATCCACCTCCTAATGTCTGAAAGAGATGCTTCTAGTGAGGGCAATTTTGGGGCTTCACCATGTTTCATTGAAATGTACAGCTGTGTGTCATCCGCATAGCAGTGAAAGTTAACATTATGTTTCGAATGACATCCCCAAGAGGTAAAATATATAGTGCAAACAATAGTGGTCCTAAAACGGAACCTTGAGACACACCGAAATTTACAGTTGATTTGCCAGAGGACAAACCATTCACAGAGACAAACTGATATCTTTCTGACAGATAAGATCTAAACCAGGCCAGAACTTGTCCGTGTAGACCAATCTGGGTTTCCAATCTCTCCAAAAGAATGTGGTGATCGATGGTATAAAAAAAAAAGCAGCACTAAGGTCAAGGAGCACGAGGACAGATGCAGAGCCTCGGTCTGTTGCCTATAAAAGGTAATTTACCACCTTCACAAGTGCAGTCTCAGTGCTATGAAGGGGTCTAAAACCAGACTGAAGCATTTCGTATATAATATTTGTCTTCAGGAAGGCAGTGAGTTGCTGCGCAACAGCCTTTTCTAAAAATTGAGAGGAATGGAAGATTCGATATAGGCCGATTTTTAGTTTTTTATATTTCCTGGGTCAAGGTTTGGCTTTTTCAAGAGAGGCTTTATTACTGCCTCTTTTAGTGAGTTCAAATCAAATTTTATTTGTCACATACACATGGTTAGCAGATGTTAATGCGAGTGTAGCAAAATGCTTGTGCTTCTGGTACCGACGATGCAGTAATAACCAACGAGTAATCTAACCTAACAATTCCAAAACTACTACCTTATACACAAGTGTAAAGGGATAAATAATATGTACATAAAGATATATGAATTAGTGATGGTAGAGAACGGCATAGGCAAGATGCAGTAGATGGAATCGAGTACAGTATATACATATGAGATGAGTAATGTAGGGTATGTAAACATTATATTAAGTAGCATTGTTTAAAGTGGCTAGTGATTTATATTTTTACATCAATTTCCATCAATTCCATTATTAAAGTGGCTGAAGTTGAGTCAGTGTGTTGGCAGCAGCCACTCAATGTTAGTGGTGCCTGTTTAACAGTCTGATGGCCTTGAGATAGAAGCTGTTTTTCAATCTCTCGGTCCCTGCTTTGATGTACCTGTACTGACCTCACCTCCTGGATGATTGCGGTGTGAACAGGCAGTGGCTCGGTGGTTGTTGTCCTTGATTATCTTTATGGCCTTCCTGTGACATCGGGTGGTGTAGGTGTCCTGGAGGGCAGGTAGTTTGCCCCCGGTGATGCGTTGTGCAGACCTCACTACCCTCTGGAGAGCCTTACGGTTGTGTGCGGAGCAGTTGCCATACCAGGCGGTGATACAGCCCGACAGGATGCTCTCGATTGTGCATCTGTAGAAGTTTGTGAGTGCTTTTGGTGACAAGACAAATTTATTCAGCCTCCTGAGGTTGAAGAGGCATTGCTGCGCCTTCTTCACGACGCTGTCTGTGTGGGTGGACCAATTCAGTTTGTCCGTGATGTGTACGCTGAGGAACTTACTACCCTCTCCACTACTGTCCCATCGATGTGGATAGAGGGGTGCTCCCTCTGCTGTTTCCTTAAGTCCACAATCATCTCCTTTGTTTTGTTGACGTTGAGTGTGAGGTTATTTTCCTGGCGCCACACTCCGAGGCCCCTCACCTCCTCCTTGTAGGCCGTCTCGTCGTTGTTGGTAATCAAGCCTACCACTGTAGTGTCGTCCGCAAACTTGATGATTGAGTTGGAGGCGTGCATGGCCACGCATTCGTGGGTGAACAGGGAGTACAGGAGAGGGCTCATAACGCACCCTTGTGAGGCCCCAGTGTTGAGGATCAGCGGGGTGGAGATGTTGTTACCTACCCTCACCACCTGGGGGCGGCCCGTCAGGAAGTCCAGTACCCAGTTGCACAGGGCGGGGTCGAGACCCAGGGTCTCGACCTTGATGACGAGTTTGGAGGGTACTATGGTGTTAAATGCTGAGCTGTGGTTGATGAACAGCATTCTCACATAGGCATTCCTCTTGTCAGGATGGGTTAGGGCAGTGTGGTTGCGATTGCGTCGTCTGTGGACCTATTTGGGCGGTAAGCAATTTGGAGTGGGTCTAGGGTGTCAGGTAGGGTGGAGGTGATATGGTCCTTGACTAGTCTCTCAAAGCACTTCATGATGACGGAAGTGAGTGCTACGGGGCGGGGCGGTAGTCGTTTAGCTCAGTTTCCTTAGCTTTCTTGGGAACAGGGACAGTGGTGGCCCTCTTGAAGCATGTGGGAACAGCAGACTAGGATAAGGATTGATTGAATATGTCCGTAAACACACCAGCCAGCTGGTCTGCGCATGCTCTGAGCACGTGGCTGGGGATGCCGTCTGGGCCTGCAGTCTTGCGAGGGTTAACACGCTCACGTCGGCTGCAGTGAAGGAGAGTCCGCAGGTTTTGGTTGCGGGCTGTGTCAGTGGCACTGTATTGTCCTCAAAGCGAGCAAAGAAGTTATTTAGTCTGTCTTGGGAGCAAGACATCCTGGTCCGCGACGGGGCTCGTTTTCTTTTTGTAATCCGTGATTAACTGTAGACCCTGCCACATACCTCTTGTGTCTGAGCCATTGAATTGCGACTCTACTTTGTCTCTATACTGATGCTTAGCTTGTTTGATTGCCTTGCGGAGGGAATAGCTGCACTGTTTGTATTCGGTCATGTTTCCGGTCACCTTGCCCTGGTTAAAAGCAGTGGTTTGCGCTTTCAGTTTCACGCGAATGCTGCCATCAATCCACGGTTTCTGGTTTGGGAATGTTTTAATTGTTGCTATGGGTACGACATCGTCAATGCACTTTCTAATGAACTCGCTCACCGAATCAGCGTATTCGTCAATGTTGTTGTTGTTGGACTCAATGCGGAACATATCCCAATCCACGTGATCGAAGCAGTCTTGATGTGTGGAATCAGATTGGTTGGACCAGCGTTAAGTACTTCCGGCGCCGACAGAGATGGCCGCCTCGCTTCGCGTTCCTAGGAAACTATGCAGTTTTTTGTTTTTTTACGTGTTATTTCTTACATTAGTACCCCAGGTCATCTTAGGTTTCATTACATACAGTCGAGAAGAACTACTGAATATAAGATCAGCATCAACTCACCATCAGTACGACCAAGAATATGTTTTTCGCGACGCGGATCCTGTGTTCTGCCTTACAAACAGGACAACGGAGTGGATCCTATGCAGCGACCCAAAAAAACGACTCCGAAAGAGAGGGAAACGAGGCGGTCTTCTGGTCAGACTCCGGAGACGGGCACAGCGCGCACCACTCCCTAGCATTCTTCTTGCCAATGTCCAGTCTCTTGACAACAAGGTTGATGAAATCCGAGCAAGGGTAGCATTCCAGAGGGACATCAGAGACTGTAACGTTCTTTGCTTCACGGAAACGTGGCTTACTGGAGAGACGCTATCCGAAGCGGTGCAGCCAACAGGTTTCTCCACGCATCGCGCAGACAGGAAAAAACATCTTTCTGGTAAAAAGAGGGGCGGGGGCGTATGCCTTATGACTAACGTGACATGGTGCGATGAAAGAAACATACAGGAACTCAAATCCTTCTGTTCACCTGATTTAGAATTCCTCACAATCAAATGTAGACCGCATTATCTACCAAGAGAATTCTCTTCGATTATAATCACAGCCGTATATATCCCCCCCCAAGCAGACACATCGATGGCTCTGAACGAACTTTATTTAACTCTCTGCAAACTGGAAACAATTTATCCGGAGGCTGCATTCATTGTAACTGGGGATTTTAACAAGGCTAATCTGAAAACAAGACTCCCCAAATTTTATCAGCATATCGATTGCGCAACCAGGGGAGGAAAGACCTTGGACCATTGTTACTCTAACTTCCGCGACGCATATAAGGCCCTGCCCCGCCCCCCTTTCGGAAAAGCTGACCACGACTCCATTTTGTTGATCCCTGCCTACAGACAGAAACTAAAACAAGAGGCTCCCACGCTGAGGTCTGTCCAACGCTGGTCCGACCAAGCTGACTCCACACTCCAAGACTGCTTCCATCACGTGGACTGGGAGATGTTTCGCATTGCGTCAGATAACAACATTGACAAATACGCTGATTCGGTGTGCGAGTTCATTAGAACGTGCGTTGAAGATGTCGTTCCCATAGCAACGATTAAAACATTCCCTAACCAGAAACCGTGGATTGATGGCAGCATTCGTGTGAAACTGAAAGCGCGAACCACTGCTTTTAATCAGGGCAAGGTGTCTGGTAACATGACCGAATACAAACAGTGCAGCTATTCCCTCCGCAAGGCTATCAAACAAGCTAAGCGCCAGTACAGAGACAAAGTAGAATCTCAATTCAACGGCTCAGACACAAGAGGCATGTGGCAGGGTCTACAGTCAATCACGGACTACAGGAAGAAACCCAGCCCAGTCACGGACCAGGATGTCTTGCTCCCAGGCAGACTAAATAACTTTTTTGCCCGCTTTGAGGACAATACAGTGCCACTGACACGGCCTGCAACGAAAACATGCGGTCTCTCCTTCACTGCAGCCGAGGTGAGTAAGACATTTAAACGTGTTAACCCTTGCAAGGCTGCAGGCCCAGATGGCATCCCCAGCCGCGCCCTCAGAGCATGCGCAGACCAGCTGGCCGGTGTGTTTACGGACATATTCAATCAATCCCTATACCAGTCTGCTGTTCCCACATGCTTCAAGAGGGCCACCATTGTTCCTGTTCCCAAGAAAGCTAAGGTAACTGAGCTAAATGACTACCGCCCCGTAGCACTCACATCCGTCATCATGAAGTGCTTTGAGAGACTAGTCAAGGACCATATCACCTCCACCCTACCTGACACCCTAGACCCACTCCAATTTGCTTACCGCCCAAATAGGTCCACAGACGATGCAATCTCAACCACACTGCACACTGCCCTAACCCATCTGGACAAGA
This sequence comes from Oncorhynchus mykiss, assembly GCF_057628025.1. Taxonomy (NCBI): domain Eukaryota; kingdom Metazoa; phylum Chordata; class Actinopteri; order Salmoniformes; family Salmonidae; genus Oncorhynchus; species Oncorhynchus mykiss. The sequence goes on along the minus strand of NC_143023.1, from coordinate 81,335,478 downwards.
GGAATACCTATGTGAGAATGCTGTTCATCGACTACAGCTCGGCATTCAACACCATAGTACCCTCCAAGCTCGTCATCAAGCTCGAGACCCTGGGTCTCGACCCCGCCCTGTGCAACTGGGTACTGGACTTCCTGACGGGCCGCCCCCAGGTGGTGAGGGTAGGCAACAACATCTCCTCCCCGCTGATCCTCAACACTGGGGCCCCACAAGGTTGCGTTCTGAGCCCTCTCCTGTACTCCCTGTTCACCCACGACTGCGTGGCCACGCACGCCTCCAACTCAATCATCAAGTTTGCGGACGACACAACAGTGGTAGGCTTGATTACCAACAACGATGAGACGGCCTACAGGGAGGAGGTGAGGGCCCTCGGAGTGTGGTGTCAGGAAAACAACCTCACACTCAACGTCAACAAAACTAAGGAGATGATTGTGGACTTCAGGAAACAGCAGAGGGAACACCCCCCTATCCACATCGATGGAACAGTAGTGGAGAGGGTAGCAAGTTTTAAGTTCCTCGGCATACACATCACAGACAAACTGAATTGGTCCACTCACACAGACAGCATCGTGAAGAAGGCGCAGTAGCGCCTCTTCAACCTCAGGAGGCTGAAGAAATTTGGCTTGTCACCAAAAGCACTCACAAACTTCTACAGATGCACAATCGAGAGCATCCTGGCGGGCTGTATCACCGCCTGGTATGGCAACTGCACCGCCCTCAACCGTAAGGCTCTCCAGAGGGTAGTGAGGTCTGCACAACACATCACCGGGGGCAAACTACCTGCCCTCCAGGACACCTACACCACCCGATGTCACAGGAAGGCCATAAAGATCATCAAGGACATCAACCACCCGAGCCACTGCCTGTTCACCCCGCTATCATCCAGAAGGCGAGGTCAGTACAGGTGCATCAAAGCTGGGACCGAGAGACTGAAAAACAGCTTCTATCTCAAGGCCATCAGACTGTTAAACAGCCACCACTAACACTGAGTGGCTGCTGCCAACACACTGACACTGACTCAACCCCAGCCACTTTAATAATGGGAATTGATGGGAAATGATGTAAATATATCACTAGCCACTTTAAACAATGCTACCTTATATAAATGTTACTTACCCTACATTATTCATCTCATATGCATACGTATATACTGTACTCTATATCATCGACGGTATCCTTATGTAATACATGTATCACTAGCCACTTTATACTATACTATGCCACTTTGTTTACATACTCATCTCATTTGTACATACTGTACCCGATACCATCTACTGTATCTTGCCTATGCTGCTCTGTACCATCACTCATTCATATATCCTTATGTACATATTCTTTATCCCCTTACACTGTGTACAAGACAGTAGTTTTGGAATTGTTAGTTAGATTACTTGTTATTACTGCATTGTCGGAACTAGAAGCACAAGCATTTCGCTACACTCGCATTAACATCTGCTAACCATGTGTATGTGACAAATAAAATGTGATTTTGATTTGATTTGAACAGACCTGAGCGTGGGAGCTTCTTGTTTTAGTTTCTGTCTGTAGGTTGGGAGCAACAAAATGGAGTTGTGGTCAGCTTTTCCGAAAGGAGGGCGGGGGAGGGCCTTATGCATCGCGGAAGTTAGAATAACAATGATCCAGGGTTTGGTACACATCCAGTGGATAGAGAGACGTTTATTATGTTCAACATAGGAGGGCCAAGCATAGGAAGCAGGTCTTTCAGTAGTTTAGTTGGAATAGGGTCCAGTATGCAGCTTGAAGGTTTTGAGGCCGTGATTATTTTCATCATTGTGTCAAGAGATATAGTACTAAAACACTTGACTGTCTCTTTTGATCTTAGGTCCTGGCAGAGTTGTGCAGACTCAGGACAACTGAGCTTTGAAGGAATATGCAGATTTAAAGAGGAGTCCGTAATTTGCTTTCTAATAATCATGATCTTTTCCTCAAAGAAGTTCATGAATTTATTACTGCTGAAGTGAACGCCATCCTCACTTGGGGAATGCTGCTTTTTAGTTAGCTTTGCGACAGTATCAAAAAGGAATTTCGGATTGTTCTTATTTTCCTCAATTAAGTTGGAAAAATAGGATGATCGAGCAGCAATAAGGGCTCTTCGATACTGCACGGTACTGTCTTTCCAAGCTAGTCGGAAGACTTCCAGTTTGGTGTGGCGCCATTTCCGTTCCAATTTTCTGGAAGCTTGCTTCAGAGCTCGGGTATTTTCTGTATACCATGGAGCTAGTTTCTTATGATAAATGTTTTTAGGGGTGCAACTGCATCTAGGGTATTGCGCAAGGTTAAATTGAGTTCCTCAGATTTTTGTCCTCTGACGTCCTTGGGTAGGCAGAGGGAGTCTGGAAGGGCATCAAGGAATCTTTGTGTTGTCTGTGAATTTATAGCATGACTTTTGATGCTCCTTGGTTGGGGTCTGAGCAGATTATTTGTTGCAATTGCAAACCTAATAAAATGGTGATCTGATAGTCCAGGATTATGAGGAAAAACATTAAGATCCACAACATTTATTCCATGGGACAAAACTAGGTCCAGAGTATGACTGTGACAGTGAGTAGGTCTAGAGACATGTTGGACAAAACCCAGTCGATGATGGCTCCGAAAGCCTTTTGGAGTGGGTCTGTGGACTTTTCCATGTGAATATTAGTCACCAAAAATGTGAATATTATCTGCTATGACTACAAGGTTCGATAGGAATTCAGGGAACTCAATGGCCCAGGAGGCCTGTAAACAGTAGCTATAAAAAGTGATTGAGTAGGCTGCATAGATTTCATGACTAGAAGCTCGAAAGACGAAAACGTCATTTTTTTTTTGTAAATTGAAATTTGCTATCGTAAATGTTAGCAACACCTCCGCCTTTGCGGGATGCACGGGGAATATGGTCACTAGTGTAACCAGGAGGTGAGGCCTCATTTAACACGGTAAATTCATCAGGCTTAAGCCATGTTTCAGTCAGGCCAATCACATCAAGATTATGATCAGTGATTAGTTCATTGACTATCATTGTCTTGGAAGTGAGGGATCTAACATTAAGTAGCCCTATTTTGAGATGTGAGGTATTACGATCTCTTTCAATAATGACAGGAATGGAGGAGGTCTTTATCCTAGTGAGATTGCTAAGGCGAACACCGCCGTGTTTAGTTTTGCCCAGCCTAGGTCGAGGCACAGACACGGTCTCAATGGGGATAGCTGAGCTGACTACACTGACTGTGCTAGTGGCAGACTCCACTAAGCTGGCAAGCTGGCTAACAGCCTGCTGCCTGGCCTGCACCCTATTTCATTGTGGAGCAAGAGGAGTTAGAGCCCTGTCTATGTTGGTAGATAAGATGAGAGCACCCCTCCAGCTAGGATGGAGTCCGTCACTCCTCAGCAGGCCAGGCTTGGTCCTGTTTGTGGGTGAGTCCCAGAAAGAGGGCAAATTATCTACAAATTCTGCGAGGGGCAGAAAACAGTTTTCAACCAGCGACTGAGTTGTGAGACTCTGCTGTTGAGCTCATCACTCCCCCTAACTGGGAGGGGGCCATAGACAATTATTTGATGCTGACACATCTTTCTAGATTATTTACACGCTGAAGCTATGTTGCACTTGGTGACCTCTGACTGTTTCATCCTAACATCGTTGGTGCCGACGTGGATAACAATATCTCTATACTCTCTACAGTGGTTGGCATGTTGTGTAAATCAAATGATATAGACCCCCAACAAATCCATTTTAATTCCAGGTTGTAAGGAAATAAAATAGGAAAAATGCCAAGGGGGGTGAATACTTTCGCAAGCCACTGTATACGGTACACCATCCAAGCCTAGACTAGCCTGCCTGGTCCCAGATCTGTTTGTGCTGTCTTGCCAATACAATGGTCATTTTCCCAGCAAGTCGGTTCAAACAGATCTGGGACCAGGCTATAATGGGATCACTGAACATGTAACTAAAAGCATTGTGTGCCTGTCTTTCTGTCCCTCAGAACCGGATGCATGAGAGCATGAAGCTGTTTGACTCCATCTGCAACAACAAGTGGTTCACAGACACCTCCATTATCCTCTTCCTCAACAAGAAGGATCTGTTCGAGGAGAAGATCAAGAAGAGTCCTCTTACTATCTGTTACCCGGAGTACGCAGGTAAGAGACACACACACACCATCTGTTACCCTATCTACAAATCATCTTGAATTCCAAATTCTGGTGAATCAGAAGTCTTGCTCGGGTCAATCGACTCGAACACAGCGCGTTCCAAGTTGTTTTAATTGCAGTCGCGTTGTGCAGATTATTAGAACACCTGGAAAAGTGTTTACCATCTCAGGAACTCCTAATGGTTAAGGAAAAACAGACAGTACATCCCCCTCTCTCCTTGCCCCGTCTCTCCCAGGTTCCAACACGTACGAGGAGGCGGCGGCCTACATCCAGTGTCAGTTTGAGGACCTGAACAAGAGGAAGGACACCAAGGAGATCTACACCCACTTCACCTGTGCCACCGACACCAAGAATGTGCAGTTTGTCTTCGACGCAGTCACCGACGTCATCATCAAGAACAACCTGAAGGACTGTGGCCTCTTCTAGGGTAGGCAAAACATAATTATTAACTGGGTGGTTCGGCCCTGAATGCTGATTGGCTGAAAGCCATATATCAGACCGTATACCACGGGTATGACAAAATATTTATTTTTACTGCTCTAATTACTTTGGTAACCAGTTTTTAATTGCAATAAGGCATTTATAACATTCGGGACGTGATGCGTCGTGCCTAAGAATAGCCCTTAACCGTGGTATATTGACTATACAGTGGGGCAAAAAAGTATTTAGTCAGCCACCAATTGTGCAAGTTCTCACACTTAAAAATATGAGAGAGGCCTGTAATTTTCATCATAGGTACACTTCAACTATGACAGACAAAATGAGAAAAAAAATCCAGAAAATCACATTGTAGGATTTTTTATGAATTTATTTGCAAATTATGGTGGAAAATAAGTATTTGGTCACCTACAAACAAGCAAGATTTCTGGCTCTCACAGACCTGTAACTTCTTCTTTAAGAGGCTCTTCTGTCCTCCTCGTTACCTGTATTAATGGCACCTGTTTGAACTTGTTATCAGTATAAAAGACACCTGTCCACAACCTCAAACAGTCACACTCCAAACTCCACTATGGCCAAGACCAAAGAGCTGTCAAAGGACACCAGAAACAAAATTGTAGACCTGCACCAGGCTGGGAAGACTGAATCTGCAATAGGTAAGCAGCTTGGTTTGAAGGAATCAACTGTGGGAGCAATTATTAGGAAATGGAAGACATACAAGGCCACTGATAATCTCCCTCGATCTGGAGCTCCATGCAAGATCTCACCCCATGGGGTCAAAATGATCACAAGAACGGTGAGCAAAAATCCCAAAACCACACGGGGGGACCTAGTGAATGACCTGCAGAGAGCTGGGACCAAAGTAACAAAGCCTACCATCAGTAACACACTACGCCGCCAGGGACTCAAATCCTGCAGTGCCAGATCTGTCCCCCTGCTTAAGCCAGTACATGTCCAGGCCCGTCTGAAGTTTGCTAGAGAGCATTTGGATGATCCAGAAGAAGATTGGGAGAATTTCATATGGTCAGATGAAACCAAAATATAACTTTTTGGTAAAAACTCAACTCGTTGTGTTTGGAGGACAAAGAATGCTGAGTTGCATCCAAAGAACACCATACCTACTGTGAAGCATGGGGGTGGAAACATCATGCTTTGGGGCTGTTTTTCTGCAAAGGGACCAGGACGACTGATCCGTGTAAAGGAAAGAATGAATGGGGCCATGTATCGTAAGATTTTGAGTGAAAACCTCCTTCCATCAGCGAGGGCATTGAAGATGAAACGTGGCTGGGTCTTTCAGCATGACAATGATCCCAAACACACCGCCCGGGCAATGAAGGAGTGGCTTCGTAAGAAGCATTTCAAGGTCCTGGAGTGGCCTAGCCAGTCTCCAGATCTCAACCCCATAGAAAATCTTTGGAGGGAGTTGAAAGTCCGTGTTGCCCAGCAACAGCCCCAAAACATCACTGCTCTAGAGGAGATCTGCATGGAAGAATGGGCCAAAATACCAGCAACAGTGTGTGAAAACCTTGTGAAGACTTACAGAAAAAGTTTGACCTCTGGCATTGCCAACAAAGGGTATATAACAAAGTATTGAGATAAACTTTTGTTATTGACCAAATACTTATTTTCCACCATAATTAGCAAATAAATTCATTAAAAATCCTACAATGTGATTCTCTTTTTTTTTTCTAATTTTGTCTGTCATAGTTGAAGTGTACCTATGATGAAAATTACTGGCCTCATCTTTTTAAGAGGGAGAACTTGCACAATTGGTGGCTGATTAAATACTTTTTTGCCCCACTGTATACCACAAACCCCCGAGGTGCCTTATTGCTTAAATATAACTTAGCGTGTATAACGTAATGTTATAAATACTCTGTTCATAAAAGGCAATTCATTACGTGCAGTAATAACAGAAAGGTTGTAATAAAGGTCCCGAACAGTCAATATATTTTTCATGATATTTGATGATACTGATCTGGTGTCTTCCAAGTATGAGCAATTACTGTTGCTTTGTTGAAGGAATTCTAAATTCCTCTGTTTTAATTCCCAATCAAAATTAAACACTCTGTCAATGCATTAAGGGTTTGTAAGACCCTATATTTTATAAGAATGGACAGAGCCCCGGTCTCAAAAGTCAGGTAACAGCCTTTAATTCAAGAGAGTACTCGTTCATACACATTTTACCACAGGTTATAAACTGAAAATGACGTCAGCGTTTTCTAAATGTTCCGTCTCTTCTTGACACTGGTAGAAAGGCTCTATAGATCTCAAGCCTTCCCTCCTCGCCTAGAGCCAAGGTCAGTCAGTGTAGATAAGCATTCTAGACAGTCTGGAGATAGTTCATTCATTTGTACAAAGGAACAGACCGTCATTGTTCCAACTTTTGCCCACGTTCACACACCTCCGTTCCAGTACCAAGGCTGTGTCTCAAGCCTTCCCACATCCGTCTCCCTACCAATTTAATATAATTTACGTTTTCTTGTGTAGATAAGCATTCTAGCCAGTCTGATTCATTTGTACCAATGAACAGACTGTCATTGTTACTAAACTCCTGACCACATTCACTTCAGTACTGGGATCAGATAAGAACATTCATACATATACAGTAACATTTAGTATTTTGATTAGTACATATACAGTACCATAATTGTATTCTGATTAGTACATCCTGATTTGAAATGTATACATAATTAGTCATTATAGATAAAAATTCCCTTAACATGCTTCTACACTGATAAAGTTTGATCATAAAGTTACTGGTTCCCTACCCCATGTCAAACACTTGGAATAAGTACCGCCTTGTAACCAACATCACAGAAGGCGTGTTCGCAAAGGGCCTTGGTTTACATAACTTCAGCGTGTCAGTAAATATAATTATAAGGTTTCCTCTACTCATCTACAGTAGATTACCTTCAGAAAGTATTCACACCTCTTTACTTTTTCCTTATTTTGTTACTACAGCCTGAATTACATTTAGATTTTGTGTCATTGGCCAACACACACATGCCCCATAATGTCAAAGTGGAATGATGTTTTTAGAAATTTGTACAAATTAACAAATGTACAGCGGAAATGTCTTGAGTCAAATTTGCTTAACAAGTCACATAAGTTTCTGTGTGAAATAATAGTGTTTTAACATAATTTTTGAATGACTTTTTCTATACCCCACACAGAATTGCCTGTAAAGTCCCTCAGTCGAGCAGTGAATTTCAAACACAGATTCAACCACGAAGACCAGGGAGGTTTTCCAATGCCTCGCAAAGAAAGGCACCTATTGGTAGATGGGTTTTTAAAAAAGCATACATTGAATAGCCCTTTGAGCATGGTGATGCATTTAATTACACTTTAGATGGTGTATCATACACCCAGTCACTACAAAGATACAGGTGTCCTTCCTAACTCAGTTGCCAGAAAGGAAGGAAACTGCTCAATGATATTCCCATGAGGCCAATGGTGACTTTAAAACAGTTAGAGTTTAATGGCTGTGATAAGGTGTATTAGCATCTTCTCCTTCCGTTCCCTCCGGGCTCAATGGTTGTTCGATCACCCCTGGAGCTTTGGTGCAGTGGTTTAGATGTTACCACGTGGTGCTTCCTTCCACCTATTCGTGTTGCTAGGACCACCTTGTAGGGACCCTCTCGCCTTGGCTTGTTCCACTTCCTCCGGAACACTCGGATGTAGACCTGGTCCCCTGGGATCACCGGACCGTGAACCTCTCGTCTTTGTTCAGGTTTTCACCTTCTTTCCGTGAGGTTTAAAAACTCAGTGACTTATGGCCTCTGTATGGTGTGATCATAGAACAATCTTATTTATATCTCTCATCAAACAACAGAATGATATTCCATCTGAAGCTGGTGACTTCCTTCACTTCAGCTGAGCTGCTTTTAGTTTCTCCGCTTTCTCCTTCTGGTTCCCAAGAGAGTGATAGCACAAGACTTGCAAAGCAATGAGAAATACAAAACATAAGTATTAACCTCTCTAGGGTACATGGGACGGTAGCGTCCCACCTCATCAACAGCCAATGAAACTACAGGGCGCAAAATTCAAAACAACAGAAATCCCATAATTAAAATTCCTCAAACATACATGTATTTTACACCATTTTAAAGATACACTTGTTGTAAATCCAGCCACAGTGTCCGATTTCAAAAAGGATTTACGGCGAAAGCAAACCAAACGATTGTTAGGTCAGAGCCAAGTCACAGAAAAACAGCCATTTTTCCAGCCAAAGAGAGGAGTCACAAAAAGCAGAAATAGAGATAAAATGAATCACTAACCTTTGATGATCTTCATCAGATGACACTCATGTATGTTACACAATACATGTATTTTTTGTTCGGTAAAGTTCATATTTATATCCAAAAATCTGAGTTTACATTGGCGCGTTATGTTCAGTAATTCCAAAACATCCGGGGATTTTGCAGAGCGCCACATCAATTTACAATTAATTTATAAAGCAGTAACCACAGATTTATTTTTTTGTCTGAGCTGTCCTCAATTAATTTATAAATGTATAAAGTATTACAAGCCGAGCAGGTTCATGAAGTAACTCCCTTTCCAGCCTTGGCACACACTTTATACAGGTTTCATCCTTACGTCTCACACATAGTAACTCTTCTTTATGTTAATGATTTAGCCACCATTATCTTTTTGCCTTGCACAAATTGTAGTTTGGTTTCACATTAGGGCATAGAAACATGCCATAGCAATGGTACAAACATAAACAGACATGCCCACTCCCCAGACAGGTGCATGTCCAATGGTGTCGTCTAATGACCTAGACACACACACACACAGAGTGCACTTATCCTGCTGACTACTACAAAATGTATAATGGGCACATATGTACTGGAAAATTTCCAGTAATGGGTGAGAAAAAAATACAATGTATTCCATTTAGAATTTAGGCTGTAACAACACATTGTTGTACTTTTTACCCCCTATTTCTCCCCAATTTCGTGTTATCAAATATGGTAGATAGTCTTGTCCCATCGCTGTAAATCCCGTACGGACTAGGGAGAGGCAAAGGTCGAAAGCCATGCATCCTACAAAACATGACCCTGCCAAGCCGCACTGCTTCTTGACACCCTGCTCACTTAACCCGGAAACCAGCCGCACCAATTTCTCAGAGGATACACAGTACACTGGCGACCGAAGTCTGCATGCACTGCGCCCGCCATCGCTAGAGTGCGATGGGACAAGGACAACCTGGCTGGCCAAACCCTCCCCTAATTCAGACAACGCTGAGCCGATTTGTGCGCATCCTCATGAGTCTTCTGGTCGCGGCCGGCTGCAACACAGCCTGGGATCAAACCCGGGTCTGTAGTGATGCATCTAGCACTGCGATGCAGTGCCTTAGACCGCTGCACCATGAATACTTTTAGGGTTCCACTTTCATCTGGGTCAGGTGTTCGCTAGTTATTGGCTAGCTAGGTCTTCAGCCTGCATGGAACAAAAGCGGGGGAAGAGTTTCTAGGAACGTTGGGTTAACTGCCTTGCTCAGGGGCAGAACGACAGATTTTCACCTTGTCAGCTCGGGGGATACAATCTTGCAACCTTACAGTTAACTAGTCCAACGCAATAACGACCTGCCTCTCTCTCGTTTCACTCCACAAGGAGACTGACTGCCTGTTACGCGAATGCAGTAAGCCAGGGTAAGTTGCTAGCTAGCATTAAACTTATCTTATAAAAAACAATCAATCAATCACTAGTTAACGACACATGGTTGATGATATTACTAGATATTATCTAGCGTGCCCTGTAATCTGACTGAGCATACAAGTATCTGACTGAGCGGTGGTAGACAGAGGCAGGCGCGTAAACATTCATTCAACTGCACTTTAGTGCGTTTTGCCAGCAGCTCTTCGTTGTGCGTCAAGCATTGCGCTGTTTATGACTTCAAGCCTATCAACTCCCGAGATGAGGCTGGTGTAACCGAAGTGAAATGGCTAGCTAGTTAGCGCGTGCTAATAGCATTTCAAACGTCACTCGCTCTGAGCCTTGGGGTGGTTGTTTCCCTTGCTCTGCATGGGTAACGCTGCTTCGATGGTGGCTGTTGTCGTTGTGTTGCTGGTTCGAGCCCAGGGAGGAGCGAGGAGGGGGACGGAAGCTATACTGTTACACTGGCAATACTAAAGTGCCTATAAGAACATCCAATAGTCAAAGGTTAATGAAATACAAATGGTATAGAGGGAAATAGTCCTATAATTCCTATAATAACTACAACCTAAATCTTCTTACCTGGGAATATTGAAGACTCATGTTAAAAGGAACCACCAGCTTTCATATGTTCTGAGCAAGGAACTGAAACGTTAGCTTTCTTGCATAGCACATATTGCACTTTTACTTTCTTCTCCAACTCCCTTTGTTTTTGCATTATTTAAACCAAATTGAACGTTTCATTATTTACTTGAGGCTAAATTGATTTTATTGATGTATTATATTAAGTTAAAATAAGTGTTCATTCAGTATTGTTGTAATTGTCATTATTACAACAAAAAAATATATATATAATTGACCGATTTAATCGGTATCGGCTTTTTTGGTCCTCCAATAATCGGTATCGGCGTATCTTAATATTGTCTGACAGTCAATATACTGTATATATGTCATGTACCCTGACTTCACCCTGCAAATTTTCAACTAAAATTGTCCAAGACGAGCTAGCTAGCATGATAAACAGTGCTGACAATTCCATTTGGGCTACCTAGCAAAATGATATAGCCAACATTTTGTCTATATTGATGCTGTTAGAATAACCAAACAGTTGGATAAACAAATCATGTGTTAAACCTTATGTGATGTATGACAGGATTGGATGATGTATGCAATTGTAATGTTTGTTGCTTTGTGTATCAGCAAATTTGCTTGAAATAATCTCACTGCAATACTGCTCACCATAGGTGTTTTCAAAGAACTGTCAGAGAAGGTGAGCTCTCAGCCTTTTAGCTCCTCGCCCACTCAGTCTTTCTTTTCAGACTTCCTGGTAATTTGACATACGAGAAAGTCATTTAAAAAATATATATTTTAACAAATGTGAGTATTTTTATTGGGAAAAATATTTTGGATGATTGTTTCAGTCACTCAAAATGCTATTTTACATGGGAATCGGAATAACTTCGGGACCTTAAGACTTTCTGGAGTCAGGCCTGGACAGATGCTCAGTTGCCCAGATACCCAAATAAACCCCCCCCTAACCTGGTGTGTATGTCTGAAGGGATTGTATCGGCATTATGACAAGGCACCTAGCATATCAGAGGTGTTATCTAAACATTTTGTTTTACCCTCTTTCTGTACAGGCAGTGTGGTGGCCAGAGTGCGCTCAGTGACTTTCTTGGGGACGTCTGTGACTGGAGGGGGGCGGATCATGGACACTTTGTAAAGGACGTCTCTTTTAACCTCTTACCTTATGTTGATCTCTGAAAGGTTTTAAAAATGCCTTGTAGAAAACGTTTGTGTAAAATATTTGTACAACTGTCACTAAGGCCGGAGTTTTTCACTGTTTTTAAAATGTTTTTCTTTTAAGAGGTCAAGGTTTTATTTTTTTTTAAAGGGGGGCCTTTGCATTCTGTTTCTTCTTATTCTAGGAGAGGAATGGACACTTTTGTTTCTATTTGTAGGTACTTGTGCCTTTGCATGCCTTAGTTGCAGTGTGTTTGTTTTTGTTAGCTAAATTGTAATAGATGTATTTAGATGTTATAATTAATTACACCACCCTCCAAATATTATCTCTATTTGGTTCCAAATATGGTTTCCATGACTGACATCCCAGAATTATTGCATCCATGGAAATGATGGAATAGACCAATTAAGCTCTCGATTAACCAACTTGCTCTCGATAGACCAACTCACTCTTACATACTGAGAGCTGTATGTGTGTCTTTGTGCATGACTGTGTGTGAGTGCCTCTGCTGCATGACTGTATGCTTGAGTGAGTGAGTAGCATGCATGAATGTGTGGATATAAATACAAAGGGACTCTTTTTACTTGTCATCCTCTTTCAGTCTGGTTTTCTGGAACATGTACCAAAAAGGCACATTTAATGCGACGTCACATGGTTGGTGTGACATGTGGTAACATTCCTACACCAAATCATTATTTTAAAGAGAAACTTTGAAAAGAGGATGACAACTACAGCTTTGTAGCAGACGAGGGGGACAAAGGGAGGCGAATGGGTGTATTTGCACTGTTATGATGTTGACGATAAGTTTCATAATGGTTTCAGGTTACAAATCCCCCTAACCCCCAACCCTTCTGTTTCCATTGGATGGGGACTAATAGTGGACTAATTTCCATTATTTTGCTAATAAAATAAATGCTGTGGTGAAACGACGACATCCTTCAACAATGATGGCCTCAATTTCTTTCTTGTGATGATTTTGGACTAATATTAGTTTTTTTCTGCCACCCTTGACACTACATGCCAACATGCACAAGCACTCATGCATACATGTGGTTTTACACGTGCTTATACACCCAAGCATTGTTCACCTGACAAAACAGGTTAAACTCACACCGTCTTGTGACATCACTCCAGGTATCCATGACAATGGACTGACTGGAGGTTCATCTAATTTGCAATGGACAATACATGTGGTAACTTAAACCAATAAGACATGCATATTAAAGGTTTAAGTAGTAACATTTATTCATGACGTGTATTCACAACTCATTCTAGGTCATGATGGACTGTCTAGACAGGCAGCCCAATTGTGATATTGGTCTTTTGACCAATCACATCTGATCTTTTCACATCACATCATTTTCAAAGCTGATCTGATTGGTCAAAAGACCAATTCATGAGAGGAAACATATTAGAATTGGGCTGTCTGTCTAAATGCAGCCGATGGCAGGCTCAGCGCACCTCAATCTGTCTGTGTAGTTGAATAGTTGGCTCACAGCACCCTCTACAGCTAATGAGTGTGTAATAGTCTTGCTTCTGCAACCAACCCGGGCTTGAATCAGGGACCATATAAACACAAAGTTTGTCACGTGCGCTGAATACGACAGGTGTAGTAGACCTTACAGTGAAATGCTTACTTACAGGCTCTAACCAATAGTGCAAAAAAGGTATTGGGTGAACAATCTGTAAGTAAAATAAAAACAAAGACAGGTTAAATACAGACACCGGTTAGTCAGGCTGATTGAGGTAGTATGTATATGTAGATATGGTTAAAGTGACTATGCATATATGATGAACAGAGAATAGCAGTAGCATAAAGAGGGGGTAGCGAGACACAATGCTGATAGCCCGGTTAGCCAATGTATGGGAGCATTGTTTGGTCGGGCCAATTGAGGTAGTATGTACAGTGGGGCAAAAAAGTATTTAGTCAGCCACCAATTGTGCAAGTTCTGCCACTTAAAAAGATGAGAGGCCTGTAATTTTCATCATAGGTACACTTCAACTATGACAGACAAAATGAGAAGAAAAATCCAGAAAATCACATTGTAGGATTTTTTATGAATTTATTTGCAAATTATGGTGGAAAATAAGTATTTGGTCACCTACAAACAAGCAGGATTTCTGGCTCTCACAGACCTGTAACTTCTTCTTTAAGAGGCTCCTCTGTCCTCCACTCGTTACCTGCATTAATGGCACCTGTTGGTATTACAGACTCAATCAGGGAAATGTTGAAAATGTCAGTGAAGACACATGCCAGTTGGTTAGCACATGCCCGGAGCACACGTCCTGGTAATCCGTCTGGCCCCGCAGCCTTTTGTATGTTAACCTGTTTAAAGGTCTTACTCACGTCGGCTACGGAGAGCGTGATCACACAGTCGTCCGGGAACAGCTGATTCTCTCATGCATGCCTCAGTGTTGCTTGCCTCGAAGCGAGCATAGAAGTGATTTAGCTTGTCTGGTAGGCTTGTGTGACTGGGCAGCTCCTGGCTGTGCTTCCCTTTGTAGTCTGTAATAGTTTTAAGCCCCGCCACATAAGACGAGCGTCGGAGCCGGTGTAGTATGATTCAATCTTAGCCCTGTATTGACGCTTTGCCTGTTTGATGGTTTGTCGCAGGGCATAGCAGGATTTCTTTTAAGCTTCCGGGTTAGAGTCCCGCACCTTGAAAGCGGCAGCTCTACCCTTTAGCTCAGTGCGAATGTTGCCTATAATCCATGGCTTCTGGTTGGGGTATATATGTACAATCACTGTGGGGACAATGCCCTCGATGCACTTATTGATAAAGCCAGTGACCGATGTGGTGTACTCCTCAATGCCATCGGAAGAATACCGGAACATGTTCAAGTCTGTGATAGAAAAACAGTCCTGTAGTTTAGCATCTGCTTCATCTGACCACTTTTTTATAGACCGAGTCACTGGTGCTTCCTGCTTTAATTTTTGCTTGTAAGCAGGAATCAGGAGGATAGAGTTGTGGTCAGATTTACCAATTAGAGGGCAAGGGAGAGCTTTGTACGTGTCTCTGTGTGTGGAGTACAGGTGATCTAGAATTTCTTTCCCTCTGATTGCACATTTAACATGTTGATAGAAATTTGGTAGAACTGATTTGAGTTTCTCTGCATTAAAGTCTCCGGCCACTAGAAGCGCCGCCTCTGGGTGAGTGGTTTCCTGTTTGCTTATTTCCTTATACAGCTGACTGAGTGTGGTCTTCCTGCCAGCATCTGTCTGTGGTGGTAAATAAACAGCCACAAAAAGTATAGCTGAAAACTCTCTATGCAAGGTAGTGTGGCCTGCAATTTATCACTATATACTCTACTTCAGGCAAGCAAAACCTAGAGACTTAGATTTTGTGCACCAGCAGTTTACAAATATGCACAGACCCCCAGAATAATAGTACAGAGAATTAATTATTTCAGCATTATTTCTTTCATCACACTCCCAGTGGGTCAGAAGTTCACATGCTACCAAATACTAATTGAGTGTACTGCCTTTAAATTGTTTAACTTGGGTCAAACATTTTGGGTAGCCTTCCACAAGCTTCCCACAATAAGTTGGGTTAAATGCGGAAAACACATTTCAGTTGAATGCATTCAGTTGTTAAATGCGGAAGACACATTTCAGTTGAATGCGTTCAGTTGTACAACTGACTAGGTATCCGCCTTTTCCTCATGGGTTTTCTTAAGTACCCCCAGGTTCCTAGTACTCCTGGTTAGGATTCCACTGCTCTAACCCACATGCATGTCAGTTGCAATGGTTGGTTGGACTTTGGTCCCTAGCCTAGACCCTTTCCTTGCACCTACCTACCACTCCCGTGTTCACATAAGAGTCTCAACAACGCCTTGCCCATGTTGCCATTGTGTAAGTTCCACTTCTCAGGAATCACATTGATATAGAATTCTGCATGCACACATCAATAGATTGCTATGATACTGATGTGGTTCCTGAGAGTTTAAACAATTTTGGCTATCTAAAACCAGACCAAGTCCATAAAAACTATAACTTCCAAGATGCCATGCATACCTTACTTCCTAGTAAACACTTGTGCTCATGCCTCAAGGTGTTCCATGGTGTTACGTACGCCTCTAGGAAGAGGGAACACAACACCCTGCTACAACTCAGCTCCCTGTGGAGCGAAAGAGGTATGGGATTGTAGGTGCATGTAAGGATGACAAAACCAGAGAATTACCGTTTACTGGGAATTTGTTCTGTCCCACGGTAGTTTGGGGAAAGGGGGCTGGACGGAACCAAAGCAAAAAAAGTACATGTCAAAGGCCCCTATCCTACCTTACCTGCCTACCCACCACTACCCTAACTTAGCACCACCTGGTGCGCTAACCAAAATACAGGGGTGGTCCACCCAGGTCTAACCTAGTGTGCTTAGACAGTGAATACGACGGGTTATGTATGCCCGCGGGCCTCTTGCCTAAGCACTTTCCCTACCCCCCTGGGAACAAAAACAGAATACAAAACCATTTCAGTAATTAGAAACACTGACTCCTATGGGGACACATACCTTAAAAGCAGCAGCTACAAAGTACTTAACAAAGTCCTGTCTCTCAGCAAAAACACACCTCATGTAGTCTGGCCCATATGCCTATATGTTTTAATAAGGTTTGTATCACAACTAAAGTGTCCAAATAACTTATAAAAATTAAGCACATTAATCCGCTTTACAAGGGGTGTAGAGCCTAACTGGCATACATAAGCAGCGTGTGAGTTTCAAGTTTGGGGAAGATCATTTCCCCATAAAAATGCACCTTTATAATAAAAGCATTACATGCATAATCACATTTGGGGAAGATCAGTTTCATCATAAAAATTCACCTTTATAATAAAAGCATTACATGCATAATTGCATTTGTGGTCACTTTTAATAATGGTGTTTTTCGCTAATTAGCCTACTGCATTGTGTGCATTGCTGCCCTTATAATGTGAAGAAATATCCTAATAGTTTATCAACATTTTAAGCTAAATGTTCTGATCTGTTGTTAGCCACATTGCATAAAACGCTAGTGGTTGTATTCATTTGGGATCTATTGCACCCCACAACTGTCCCAGACTGTTTGGAATATTTATTTATTGCACAGAATAGAATAGGTCGACTTTTGTACTATGGGGGATAGTAGATTGACATAGGCTAGTGCTTTTGCTGTTCGTTAGGCCTACTCATCTTGTTGGCTGACATAAAGTAAGTGTGGACAGTTCATCCAATACCTTCAATATGCACCTCAGAATTGGATAAGGATGCGCTGTGAGAAAGACCCAATCACATGATGGCGAGCAGTGTGAGTGAGAGACACTTCGGATTGCACAGCACACTCAGGGAGAAGGTCACAAAGCAGCACTCCCGCCCACAAAATGCATGGATTTTTTTAGGGTGCACTACGGCCACAAAGGGGATGCCTACGTGAAATTCAAGGTATTACCAAGTACTTGTCATATTGTGAATGAGAGACTACTGTAGTGTGTATAGCTTGCAAAAAACAAACAAAGCAGAGCTCATGCCTTTCAAGCTATTTTTTTCAAATCATCATTAGAGTGTCATCATGCAGCCTTAAAATATATTAAAAATCAAAACATATAGCCCAACGGTTGAAGAACAACTAAAGTTACATTAACTCTAAATTAAGCATATAAGAGTACCTATTTCTTTGTTAACCGCTCAACACAGAATAGCCGCATGTGCGCACTCCCTTAAATCGTTTGGGGAAAATATTTATATTTATATTTATACCACTAGCCCCCTTTCCCCAAATTCCCATATGTTCAATTGTATTCTTCATAATATAAAATAATACCACGGAATTATAAGCAAATCTTGTCTGCTAAATAAACTAGTGCAACCCACAGCCATTTAACATAGCCACATCAGGACCTAACATAATCAGGACCTAACATAAAGACAACAGAGTATGCTATTCTTTTCTGCTGAAATAGACTACATTTTCTTGATATCATACTTCTTTAGACCTGTGTAAAATAATTAATGGATTTATTATGAAGGTGTAGGCTATAATACAGGTATTTATTATACTTCACTATGTGTGAAAGCCAGGAGATGCTAAATGTGTTTATGTTCATTAACGGTCAATTACCGTGAGACCGCAGTTATTGGCTTGACAATCGTGACCGCCACAGCCCTAGTCCCACCTGATCTCACTTCCTCCCACCTGTATTCCATTTTTGAGGTTATGTATTTCCATTGTTAGAACGGTCACTCGACTATCTTGTCAATATAATATATCATCTTTGTTCTCACCAACTGCACCATACAGCCATCACCTGCATTGTGGGACTATTTGTCAACCAATCATTAGTGTTTTGGTTGACCCACACAAAAGTGTCCAAAGATGTGACTGAAACAGGAACCAACTATGCAGTGATTCTAAAGCTAGCTACAGGGGATACTAATTCAAGTGATATTTGAGACCTCTCTCTAAACTATTAAACTATTAATTGTACACACGTTATGCTTTCAGTTTGAGAGTGTGTGATATGGGGGTATAGAAAAGTTTATTTTGATATTTATAAAGACAAACCGTTATAAACAATAGCAGCTACACTATATATTCAAAAGTATGTGAGCACCCCTTCAAATGTGTGGATTCCGGCTATTTCAGCCACACCAGTTGCTGACAGGAGTATAAAACCGAGCGCAAAGCCGTGCAATCTCCATAGACAAAACATTGGCAGTCGAATGGCTTTACGGAAGAGCTCAGTGACTTTCAACGTGGCACCGTAATAGGATGCCACCTTACCAACAAGTCAGTTCGTAAAATTTCTGCCCTGCTAGAGCTGCCCCAGTCAACTGTGAGTGTTGTTATTGTGAAGTGGAAACATCTAGGAACAACAACGGCTCAGCCGCAAAGTGGTAGGCCACACAAATCTTACCGCTACAGCATTCAATGACATTCTAGATTCTGTGCTTCCAACTTTGTGGCAACAGTTTGGGGAAGGCCCTTTCCTGTTTCAGCATGACACTGCCCCTGTACACAAAGTGAGGTCCATAAAGAAATGGTTTGTCAAGATTGGTGTGGAAGAACTTGACTGGCCTGCACAGAGCCCTGACCTCAACCCCATCTTACACCTTAAGGATGAATTGGATCGCAGACTGTGAGCCAGGCCTAATCGCCCAACATCAGTGCCCAACCTCACTAAAGCTCTTGTCACCTCAGCAATGATCCAACATCTAGTGGAAAGCCTTCCCAGAAGAGTGGAGCTGTTATAGCAGCAAACAGGGACCAACTCCAACCCATGATTTTGGAATGAGATGTTCTTCGAGCAGGTGTAGCGTCGACACTGCCATGTTGATCTGAGCCTTACTGTTGGAAAACCACTACATTGTCCGACTTTTGACTGTCAGAGATGCACCCTTCCCCGACTTCACTCGCCGACTTTGGTCTACAGTTGACTTCGTTAACCTTACTGCTCAAACACACCCCGTTGTGCTTTTTTTCCAGGTCCATCAACCCGACCCAGAATTCCACAGGAGCCCACACAATGGGCAATGGCTGCTCTTGACCAGCAGCCTAAACAAGCACTCTGCCTGCTGCAGAGGTGAGTGGCCCTTTATGCCTTATGTTTGATTAGAATGTTATTTTTATTTTTTACCCCTTTTTCTCCCCAATTTCGTGGTATCCAATCGTTGTAGTAGCTATCTTGTCTCATCGCTACAACTCCCGTACGGGCTCGGAAGAGACGAAGGTTGAAAGTCATGCGTCCTCCGATACACAACCCAACCAGCCGCACTGCTTCTTAACACAGCGCGCATCCAACCCGGAAGCCAATGTGTCGGAGGCCGTGCACCTGGCAACCTTGGTTAGCGCGCACTGCGCCCGGCCTGCCACAGGAGTCGCTGGTGCGTGATGAGACAAGGACATCCCTACCGACCAAGCCCTCCCTAACCCGGACGACGCTAGGCCAATTGTGCGTCGCCCCACGGACCTCCCGGTCGCGGCCGGTTACGACAGAGCCTGGGCGCGAACCCAGGGACTCTGATGGCACAGCTGGCGCTGCAGTACAGCAACCACTGCGCCACCCGGCCTATGTTTGATTAGATTTGATTTGGATCTCTTTTAGTCCCCATTTGGACTAATCTTCCAAGAGTCCTTAAACATTAAAATACAATATACAATACAATAATACAAACACATTTTCACAAAAAACAAACATACATACATACAAACATACACAATATACTAACATAATGACCTAATAAATACTCAATCTAAAAAATATTGATTCTTCATCTACTATAGTCCCACAACATTTCTATGTATTATATTTAAATGGTCTTAAAATAATGTTTACATTTATATATTGAAAGGTTTCTGGTTTGCTCAGTTAATTTATTCAATTTCTTTATTGCTCTAAATCAAAATGTTATTTAGCCTATTTCTCTTTTCTGTCTGGATAACGCATAGATGGTGGACAATCTATTCCTAGTATTTACGGAACGTCTGTCTCTTACCAACTGAATACCGTTGTGAATAGAACTTGGCCGTTTTAAATTATGTATATTATGAAAAAAATAAGCATTTTTTTTCAATTATCTTGTCGATTGATGACCAACCAAGAACATTGAGCATGACTGCAACAGAATAACCATATCTCCACCTTAAAACAATCCTTGCTGCATTGTTATGTGCAATCTGCAGCCTAACTTCACTTGATGTTGCATCTCCCCAGACCACAGAACAGTAGTTCACCTGACTCTCAATTAATGCTTGTGTTATTTGCTTAAGAATTTTTCCTGGTAAATATTTAGCCATCCTTCTGATTATGCATACTGTATTAAGATTTGTTTTTACATAGATTAATTATTTGAGACAACCATGATAAGCAGATGTCTAGTAGCACTCCCAATAGTTTGGTTTCTGCCACTTCTTCAATTTGTACTCCTCCCATACTTAATTGTATCCCATGCTTTTTTGGCCTTTTCCTAGTGGAACAGACGAACATAACTTTGGTTTTCTTGGTGTTTAAAACAAGTTTGTTCTGGCAAACCCACTCCCTAATATTCTCCAAATCTCCTTGTAAAGCTTGCTGTACCTGTTGAACCGATTGTCTTGCTGCATAAATTGTAGTATAATCTGCAAATATAGTAGCTTGAGTTTCAGCTAAGGCATAGGGAAAGTCATTGGTATATATTAAATGAAGAAGTGGCCCAAGGCAGCTGCCCTGCGGTATTCCACAGTTTAACACGAGGGGTAGAAAATGAACCATTGATATACAGTGCCTTGCGAAAGTATTCGGCCCCCTTGAACTTTGCGACCTTTTGCCACATTTCAGGCTTCAAACATAAAGATATAAAACTGTATTTTTTTGTGAAGAATCAACAAGTGGGACACAATCATGAAGTGGAACGACATTTATTGGATATTTCAAACTTTTTTAACAAATCAAAAACTGAAAAATTGGGCGTGCAAAATTATTCAGCCCCCTTAAGTTAATACTTTGTAGCGCCACCTTTTGCTGCGATTACAGCTGTAAGTCGCTTGGGGTATGTCTCTATCAGTTTTGCACATCGAGAGACTGACATTTTTTCCCATTCCTCCTTGCAAAACAGCTCGAGCTCAGTGAGGTTGGATGGAGAGCATTTGTGAACAGCAGTTTTCAGTTCTTTCCACAGATTCTCGATTGGAAGAGCAATAAAGAAGAGCAATAAAGACTTTCATTGCATCTTTACCCATCTAAAGGTTAGACTTTTTCAAACCAGAGTTGACCAACCACAGACAGAAACCAACCATATATCCAATCAGATCAAACCACAACCAAGTCCCTTCAAAGAGGGGTCAAACCTTACTGTGTTAAGTAGCCTAGGTGTACTGCTTGTATGAATTTGGGGTGGTTTTTGTTGTTTTAATTGAACCTTTATTTAACTTTATTGGCTTGACGTAATTTCCGGTCACAACTTGTAGACTTCTTTACGTGCTGCAGTGCGGTTTGTTGCTAACCTTACTTTGCTACCTGCCAACTTTATGTTTTTTTACTTTTTAATTACCGTTTTATATTTTTATTTTTTCCCTCACTTTACTTTTTTCATTCAACTTTTTCACCCCGGACGCTTCATCTGGACAGGGTTCGTCAGGACCTCCACCAGCCGCAGCTAAGTAGTAGCATTAACATTATGCCTTCTAATTGCAGTTTCTGTGCTCATAATATGCAGGAGAACGATCACCTTATAGCGAGGATAGCTTTGCTGCAAGCCCAGCTTCAGACGCAATCGTTAGGCAAGGGTCATTTAAGTGTAGGAAGGGATGAAACAGCGTCTGTGCCACCAATATGTACAGATAGTAGTATAAATCCGCTCGCACAGTCCCTGCAGCCAGACAATTTTCTCATGGCTTTTGGAAGGAAATGCTGTAGGAATTCTCAACCGGTGTCGCTCATTCAGCCGACAGAAACTTACGACCGGTTCTCCCCATTAAGCAACGGTCAGAGGCCAAGCCTTCTCTGGTCTCTAATCCTCCCGTTAAGGGGTCTGAGACACCGAAGCATCCCACCATTAGCTCTGACAAATTGAAAACCAACCATAGTCATTGGCGACTCCATTACCGGCAGTATTAGACTTAAAACAAATCATCCAGCGATCATACACTGTTTACCATGGGGCAGGGGTAAAGACGTTAAGGCTAATCTGAAGATGGTGCTGGCTATAGCTAAAACTGGCGAGTATAGGGATATTGTTATCCACGGCGGCACCAACGATGTTAGACTGACTACGCAGTGAAATCTATGTTATTCAATTATTGAGTCAAGGAGGGTCTGCGTTGCCAAGGGCTAAAATAGAATCAGTTCTATTTCTGACGCAGATCTTGCTGCAAGTCCTGCCTCTCCCATCTCCTCATTGGTTTATAGAAGCAGGTACCCACGTGCCATCTCCTCATCGGTTATGACTGAAAGACAAATGAGGTCAGTGGCGGTAATGCCCCTAATTTATGAAAGTTGCCAACCGCAATATAAAGTCAAGAGAAGAAAGGCGTGGAAGGAAGTGAGATGACTAGAACCGATTCAGTTGATCGTTTTATGTGTGGATTAATTGGCGGAGTAGAGGACCTTGTGCTTTTCAGGTAAAATAACAACTCAATGTTTATATCCCAGGACAAATTAGCTAGCAACAGCAAGCTAGCTAAATAGGACAAATTGACGTTAGCTAGCAAGTGCAAGCTAAATTGCTATACATGTTTAATGCTTTTCGACCTGTCCCCAAATTAATGTCATTGGTTCAGAGGTTGTTTTGATATTTTAACCTGCGTGTCATGATCGCGTTTGGTGTGGGGGGGCAAAATAAATTTATGCACGATAGCGCTTGGGTTCCGTAGGATGAAACAGTCAGTGGTCACCAAGCGCAACATAGCTTCAGCGTGTAAATCAGCTAGACAGATGTGTAGGCATCAAGTAATTGTCTCTGGCCCCCTCCCAGTTAGGGGGAGTGATGAATTCTACAGCAGTCTCACAACTCAATCGCTGGTTGAAAACTGTTTTCTGCCCCTCCCAAAATATAGAATTTGTAGATAATTGGCCCTCTTTTGGGACTCGCCCACAAACCGGACCAAGCCTGGCCTGCTGATGAGTACCTGGAGAGGTGCTCTCATCTTATCTACGAACAGGGCTCTACATTCCCAAGCTCCACAATGAGAGAGGGTGCAGGCCAGGCAGCAGGCTGTTAGCCAGCCTGCCAGCTTAGGGGAGTCTGCCACTAGCACAGTCAGTGTAGTAAGCCTGATGAATTTACTGTGTTAAATGAGGCCTCACCTCCTGGTTACAATAGTGACCATACCGCAAAGGCGGAGGTGACGCTAACATTTATGACAGCAAATTTCAATTTACAAAAAAAAAAACTGAAGTTTTTGTCTTTTGACCTTCTATTCATGAAATCTATGCAGCCTACTCAATCACTTTTTATAGCTACTGTTTACAGGCCTCCTGGGCCATGTACAGCGTTCCTCACTGAGTTCCAATCAGACCTTGTAGTCATGGCAGATACTGTTCAAATTTTTGGTAACTTTAATATTCCCATGGAAATGTCCACAGACACACTCCAAAAGGCTTTCGGAGCCATCATCGACTGAGTGGGTTTTGTCCATGTCTACGGACCTACTCACTGCCACAGTCATACTCTGGACCTAGTTTTGTCCCGTGGAATAAATGTTGTGGATCTTAATGTTTTTCCTCAAAAGTGGCAGTGATTAAGCCTCTCTTGAAAAAGCCAAACCGTGACGCAGAAAATATTTTAAAAATCTATTGGTCTATATCAAGTCTCCCATTCCTCTCCGAAATGTTTGAAACGCTGTTGCGCAGCAGCTCACTGCCTTCCTTAAGACAAACAATGCATACGAAACGCTTCAGTCTGGTTTTAGACCCCTTCATAGCACTGAGACTGCACTTGAGAAGGTGGTAAATTACCTTTTAATGGCGTCAGACCGAGGCTCTGCATCTGTCCTCGTGCTCCTAGACCTTAGTGCTGCTTTTTATACCATTGATCACCACATTCTTTTGGAGAGATTGGAAACCCAAATTGGTCTACACAGACAAGTGCTGGCCTGTTTTAGATCTTATCTGTTGGAAATATATCAGTTTCTCTGTGGATGGTTTGTCCTCTGACAAATCAACTGTAAATTTCAATGTTCCTCAAGGCTCTGTTTTAGGACCACTATTGTTTTCACTATATATTTTACCTCTTGGTGATGTCATTCGTAAACAGTGTTAACAGTCACTGCTGTGCGGACAACACACAGCTGTACATTTCAATGAAACCTTGTGAAGCCCCAACATTGCCCTCCCTAGAAGCCTGTGTTTCAGACATAAGGAAGTGGATGGCGGCAAATGTTCTACTTTTAAACTCGGACAAAACAGAGATGCTAGTTCTAGGTCCCAACAAACAAAGATCTTCTGTTGAATCTGACAATTAATCTTGGTTGTACAGTCGTCTCAAATAACTGTGAAGGACCTCGGTGTTACTCTGGACCCTGATCTCTCTTTTGACGAACATATCAAGACTCTTTCAATGACAGCTTTTTTCCATCTAAGTAACATTGCAAAAATCAGAAACTTTCTGTCCAAAAATGATGCAGAAATTAATCCATGCTTTTGTTACTTCTAGGTTAGACTACTGCAATGCTCTACTTCCGGCTAAAGCACTAAATGAACTTCAGTTAGTGCTAAATATGGCTGCTAGAATCCTGACTAGAACCAAAACATTTGATCATATTACTCCAGTGCTAGCCTCCCTACACTGGCTTCTTGTCAAGGCAAGGGCTGATTTCAAGGTTTTACTGCTAACCTACAAAGCATTACATGGGCTTGCTCCTACCTATCTCTCTGATTTGGTCCTGCCGTACATACCTACACGTACACTACGGTCACAAGACGCAGGCCTCCTAATTGTCCCTAGAATTTCTAAGCAAACAGCTGGAGGCAGGGCTTTCTCCTATAGAGCTCCATTTTTTGGAATGGTCTGCCTACCCATGTGAGAGCCGCAAACTCGGTCTCAACCTTTACGTCTTTACTGAAGACTCATCTCTTCAGTGGGTCATATGATTGAGTGTAGTCTGGCCCAGGAGTGTGAAGGTGAACGGAAAGGCTCTGGAGCAACGAACCGCCCTTGCTGTCTCTGCCTGGCCGGTTCCCCTCTTTCCACTGGGATTCTCTGCCTCTAACCCTATTACAGGGGCTGAGTCACTGGCTTACTGGGGCTCTTTCATACCGTCCCTAGGAGGGGTGCGTCACTTGAGTGGGTTGAGTCACTGATGTGATCTTCCTGTCTGGGTTGGCCCCCCCTCTTGGGTTGTGCCGTGGCGGAGATCTTTGTGGGCTCTACTCAGCCTTGTCTCAGGATGGTAAGTTGGTGGTTGAAGATATCCCTCTAGTGGTGTGGGGGCTGTGCTTTGGCAAAGTGGGTGGGGTTATATCCTTCCTGTTTGGCCCTGTCCGGGGGTGTCATCGGATGGGGCCACAGTGTCTCCTGACCCCTCCTGTCTCAGCCTCCAGTATTTATGTTGCAGTAGTTTGTGTCGGGGGGCTAGGGTCAGTTTGTTATATCTGGAGTACTTCTCCTGTGTCCTGTGTGAATTCAAGTATGCTCTCTCTAATTCTCTATTTCTCTCTCTCTGAGGACTTGAGCCCTAGGACTATGCCTCAGGACTACCTAGCATGATGACTCCTTGCTGTCCCCAGTCCACCTGGCCATGCTGCTGCTCCAGTTTCAACTGTTCTACCTGCGGCTATGGAATCCTGACCTGTTCGCCGGACGTGCTACCTGTCCCAGACCTATTATTTGACCATGCTGGTCATCTATGAACATTTGAACATCTTGGCCATGTTCTGTTATAATCTCCACCCGGCACAGCCAGAAGAGGACTGGCCACCCCTCATAGCCAGGTTCCTCTCTAGGTTTCTTCCTAGGTTTTGGCCTTTCTTAGGAGTTTTTCCTAGCCAACCTGCATCAACACCTGCATTGCTTGCTGTTTGGGGTTTTAGGCTGGGTTTCTCTACAGCACTTTGAGATTTCAGCTGATGTACGAAGGGCTATATAAATAAATTTGATTTGATTTAAGAAGCGAGGTTAGACAGGTCGTGTTTCGGGGGACTGACCTTCGTCTCTCTCTCTCGAGCCCGTTAGGGAGTTGCAGCGATGAGACGAGATTGAAATTGGATCGCAATTGGGGAGATGACGGGAGTAAAAAAAAATAAAGCATAGGCTTGCGGTCTGTTTCAAAATATAACTTTTTTTTTAAATATATGACAGCGTTTCCACACGTTCCCGTGACACAAGTTGTGTGGGGAAAATATTATTTGTATTTTGTTATATTCCATTAGGCCTATATTCTTACTACAAAATGTGTGTTTACTGTGATTGGGGTTGGTATGTATTTTCTGTTTAATGAACTATTAATTCATTTATTTGGAGGTAACATAGTTAAAATCCAAACATGTCATTCTATTGTTTAGAAAATAAAACAAAAGGAAACCACATTTGACTGCACTGCCCCTTTTTTTTTTTTAGATAAGATGAATGTGTCCAACTTTACTATAGGGTCCAAAAAGTTAATGATTTAATTCTGAAATACCATTAATGAATACATATATCAATAAGCCATTAGTAAAGTGAGAAGAAAAGGTGACACTTCACTTTAAATTAACACTGGTAGTTTGTGAGAGTGTCTTTGTTAATAGTGCAGTAAACATTGATTAATGCTTTGTAAATTGATTAATTGATATATTCATGCTAACTACTTCATGAACACATGTTGATTAATGTATCCTTACTGTAAAGACTTGCTAATAGATTTTGTCTGAAAGGAAAAAGATGGAGGCAATAATGAATGTGGAAAGAAGCATAAAGGAAATTTGGAGAAGATGAGGGGTGAAAATGAAGCATAATTAATGTATATACTGTAAACTCAAATTATTGTATAGAAATATACTATCACATTTAGTGAGTCTAGAGTGTACCAGGATATTCAGCACTCAACACAAAATAGTGTACATATGCAAAGGATATACCAGAAATATTAAACCATATGGTACTGAGTAGCGCACCCTATGAAGTGCACTCCATTTTGCTGGGTCTGTAGTTGACTGTCTCTAAAATTAATGTGGGTCTATTTTATAACCTATCAACTTCCTGTGTGCAATGACACAGATCACACGTTTGAGAGAGTGAGTTCCAGGTCAGTCTTTGAATTCAGAGATAATTAAATTCCTTTAAATTGCAACGTAAGGTAAATTCCAATAATTAAATTCCGAATTCAATATTATACCAAACAATTCCACAAATTCCAATTTGAATTAAATTCCCTCAGGCTTTCAGTCTGATCATGTCACTGTTCAGACAGCCTAGCTATACTGGAAATACAAGTTGAAATTATTAAAAACAAATCCTGCAGTCCATGTTGATACTAAGTGCATTCCTTCCGTTAACTGGGAAATGTAAAAACATTGAATTCCAATTAAATGTAATTCCATAAATGAAGTTCCCTCAGCAAATAAAAGTGATTTTAATTAAATTGAACTTGAATTTAATTTGATTGAAATTCATCCCTTTTGTGATGCTTTACTTGTTAGGCTACCTGGGAAACAAGTATTTAAATTCTAAATTCTTTAGAATTCAAGTCAGTGACCATCGCACCGGTATAAAATGCATGTCGGCCATGTGGGGAACATTTTTAGAGGTATCAGAGCTGGGACAATCATCCCTGCGTCTCTGCAGTATAAATTCATCTTTATTATAACCATCCGGAGGTGTGACTTATTGAAACCAGAGCTGACCAACCACAGAGACCGAAACCAACCAATATATCCAATCATATCAAACCAACCAACTTCCTCAAAGACCTAGTGTGATAACCTGCGGGGGTAACCTGAGTACAATAGAGGTTCATTGTGGAAAAACACAAATGACCACAGATATATGAAATATCATACATCCAAATAAATCACATCAAAGTTCTCTTCACAGCACAAGGTTTGGATAGGTACCAAACATAGATGCAAATTCAAACACACAAGTGCAGTGGTGGACTTACCATTAGGCAGAAGAGGCAACTTCCTCAGGCCTCACATCATCAATGTGCCTCATAAGCTGGGCATAAAAATGTAAAATAAAATATCTCTGCTTCAGGCCCACCCATTCTCTGCTTGAGTCACAAAGAGATCGGCACGTGGACCTACTACAGAACGTGAGTGATGATGACGTGAGTGATGATGCATATATATATTTTTATATATAGATAACTTGGTTCAGTCAAAGTAGAGGGATGGAGGACATCCAGCTAGATAGGTAAGAGCTCACCAGCATTGCTATTATGACCCAGGACCCAGTGAAATTGGGCATCAACTCAACATCAAGACCAGGGTTCCACAGTAAGTACACATTAAATTTGTTTTCAGTCTGGTATAAAAAGTTTAAAAGACTTTGCAATTGATCTCTCCCCTTCTCCATTTTCTCCCTGCCTCTTTTTCCTTCCCTCCTTCTCTCTGCAGATTTTTCAGATGCAGGAGGATGTCAGTATGGTTGTGTTCCTCCCTGATGAGGTCACTGCCAACAAGACCCTGGTGGAGGAGAGCCTAATGGCCAAGATTGTCCAGGGCCTCTCCATGACCTTTCAGCCTGTGAAGGTGACCCTCACACTGCTTTCCTAGAGTTCAGCTACTCCACTGACTTGCTGCATCTGCTCACTGACCAGGGTGAGTACTCATTCATCCCACCTCATCCTGTCTTTGAATTGTTGTCTCCCTCCTCCTCCTCTGCCCTCTTCTCAACCCTTAGGACCCATAAAACTCAAAACTTTAGGAGTAAAGGAAAATAACTATTATAAAAAAATGTGTAAGGATTATTGTATTCCTGTGGACAATCTAGTCCATTTTCTACAGTATTTGATTGCAGGAGTGCATTTATCTCTATCTCTCTGTAATTTACATACGCTCTTATCCAGAGTGACTTACAGGCACAATTAGGGTTAAGTGCCTTGCTCAAGGGCACAACGTCAGATTTGTTTTCACCTAGTAAGTTCAGTGATTCCAACCAGGAGCCTTTTGCCTACTGGGCCAACGCATTTAACCGCTAGGTTACCTGCCACCTGTATCGCACTCTCTGTATATCTCTGTCTATATCTCTCAACTTTAGAGTAAAGTAACTTCAATAAAAAAAATATGAGGGAAGATACGTATAAGGGGTAAATATCAGAAGTGGAGGGAATAATCTCTGTTTCTTACTTGTCAAGTACCTTCTGCCCTCTCCCTCTCTATCTTGATTGGTTGCAGGACACAGACCTGATGAAGATCACCACTCAGGCAGCAAAGCACACACACCAAGCAGCACTTAAGAGGATCCTAAGAGAGGACCAGCCAATAAATATCATATGTATTAATAGTATTAATCATATGAAACAAATCAAATTAATTCAAAAGAATAATAGTCTGTCTCCTCTTGTCTATTGTACTGCCTCGTCTTCTATGTGGCGATGCAAAGACTTTTACTAGTGAAGGGTATTTCAAGTCTTTTCAGTCTGCGTTTTCAATATCCTCCGAGGCAGTTCCGAACAGCTCTGGGGGAGAGGGGATCAGACTGACATTAAAAGGTAATACATTTTGACATTGGGGGGGTCTCTACCTGGGTCCTCCAAATCACCAAGTCCGCCCCTGCCCATGTGACATGGGCAGAGCACATATGGGATGGGGCCTTCATGAATATAAATGTTGATTAAATGTTGATTAAATAACTATTTTCACTACCTTTCTCTTGTTCTCTGTATACCGCCATAAGCAAACAGGAAAATGCTCATCCAAAGGTGGCGCTCCTAGAGGCCGGGGACTTTAATGCAGGGAAACTTACATCCGTTTGACCTCATTTCTACCAGCATGTTAAACGTGCAACCAGAGGGGGAAAAACTCCAGACCACCTTTACTCCACACACAGAGACTCGTACAAAGCTCTCCCTCGCCCTCCATTTGGCAAATCTGACCATAATTCTATCCTCCTGATTCTTGCTTACAAGCAACAATTAAAGCAGAAGCACCAGTGACTCGGTCAATAAAAAAGTGGTCAGATGAAGCAGATGCTAAGCTACATGACTGTTTTGCTAGCACAGACTGGAATATGTTCCGGGATTCTTCCGATGGCACTGAGGTGTATACCACATCAGTCACTGGCTTCATCAATAAATTCATTGATGACGTCGTCCCCACAGTGACTGTACGTACATACCTCAACCAGAAGCCATGGATTACAGGCAACATCTGCACTGAGCTAAAGGGTAGAGCTGCTGCTTTCAAGGAGCGGGGCTCTAACCCAGAAGCTTATAAGAAATCCTGCTATGCCCTCCGACGAACCATCAAACAGGCAAAGCATCAATACAGGACTACAATTGAATCATACTACACCGGCTCCAACGCTTGTCGGATGTGGCAGGGCTTGCAAACTATTACAGATTACAAAAGGAAGCCCAACCGGGAGCTGCCCAGTTACACGAGCCTACCAGATGAACTAACTTACTTCTATGCTCGCTTCGAGGCAATTAACACTGAAACATGCATGAGAGCATCAGCTGTTCCGGATGACTGTGTAATCACGCTCTCCGCAGCCGATGTGAGTAAGACCTTTAAACAGGTCAACATTCACAAGGCCTCAGGGCCAGATGGATTACCAGGAAGTGTACCCCGAGCATGTGCTGACCAACTGGCAAGTGTCTTCACTGACATTTTCAACCTCTCCCTGTCTAAGTCTGTAATACCAACATGTTTCAAGCAGACCACCATAGTCCCTGTGCCCAAGAACAGTAAGGTAACCTGCCTAAATGACACCGACCCGTAGCACTCACATCTATAGACATGAAGTGCTTTGAAAGGATGGTCATGGCTCACATCAACACCATTATCCCAGAAACCCTAGACCCACTCCAATTTGCATACTGCCCCAACAGATCCACAGATGATGCAATCTCTATTGCACTACACACTGCCTGTTCCCACCTGGACAAAAGGAACACTTATGTGAGAATGCTATTCATTGACTAGAGCTTAGCGTTCAGCACCATATTGCCCTCAAAGCTCATCACTAAGCCAAGGACCCTGGGACTAAACACCTCCCTCTACAACTGGATCTTGTACTTCCTGATGGGCCACCCCCAGGTGGTAAAGGTATTGCTCAGTCCTTTCCTGTACTCCCTGATCACTCATGACTGCCTGCATGGCCAGGCATGACTCCAACACCATCATTCATTTTGCAGATGACACAACAACGACGAGACAGCATATAGGGAGGAGGTCAGAGACCTGGCCGTGTGGTGCCAAGCCAACAACCTCTCCCTCAATGTGATCAAGACAAAGGAGATGATTGTGGACTACAGGAAAAGGAGGACCGAGCATGCCCCCATTCTCATCGACGGGGCTGTAGTGGAGCAGGTTGAGAGCTTGACGTTCCTTGGTGTCCACATCACCAACAAACAAATATGGTCCAAGCACACCAAGACAGTCGTGAAGAGAGCACGACAAAACCTATTCCCCCTCAGGACACTGAAAATAATCGGCATGTGTCCTCAGATCCTCAAAAGTTTCTACAGCTACACCATCGAGAGCATCCTGACTGGTTGCATCACTGCCTGGTATGGCAACTGCTCTGCCTCCGACCCCAAGGCACTACAGAGGGTAGTGCGTACGGCCCAGTACATCATTGGGGCCAAGCTTCCTGCCATCCAGGACCTCTATACCAGGCGGTGTCAGAGGAAGGCCCTAAAAATTGTCAAAGACTCCAGCCACCCTAGTCATAGAATGTTCTCTCTGCTACTGCACGGCAAGCGGTACAGGAGCGCCAAGTCTAGGTCCAAGGCTTCTAAACGGCTTCTACCCCCAAGCCATAAGACTACTGAACATTAATCAAATGGCTACCCAGACTATTTGCAATGCCCCCCCTCTTTTACGCTGCTGCTACTCTCTGTTAATATCTATGCCTAAGTCACTTTAGTAACTCTACCCATATGTATATATTACTTCAATTAGCTCGACTAACCAGTGCCCCGCACATTGACTCTGTTCCGTTACCTCCTGTATATAGCCTGGCTATTGTTATTTTACTGCTGCTCTTTAATTATTTGTTACCTTTTTTTCTTTTTTTTCTTAAAACAGCATTGTTGGTTAAAGGCTTGTAAGTAAGCATTTCTCTGTAAGGTATTTGGCGCATGTGACAAATACAATTAGATTTGATTATGTATGAATATTTTTAATGAGGTTTTACTTTCTCAACTTCTGTAAGTGAGAATGAGATGTAAACACCTATGCAGTGATAAATGTACACGTCTCTAAAGCTTTCAGTGTTTTAAATCAGACCCTGGAACGCTGTTTTATATTTGCCTAGGCTTACTTTATAATAGGTTATGCATTATATAACGTTGGCACAGACATATGATTAGGGGTAGTTCATAGGCCAAAATTGGGGTTCTGTGTTCTGTGTGGTTTCACACTTTAATTGCAAAATGAAGCAGTTCGGGCTAGTTTGAAATAGAATATGTTTACCAAAGATGGTAGGCCTTGTAGTATTTTGTGGCCTAGATGCTTTTAGTAGCCTACCCTTTGGGACCTCCCTTACTGAGCATACTAAAAGAAAGCATCGCGCACAACCTAACCAATCGAATTCGTCTATTTCTCGACGGAGCCTTCTTCCCTACTGCCCTTGTGAAAAACCCTCCTCCAGGGTGAATGGAATGAATATATCCTTCCTTTTTATTTGATCAGTCCTAAACATCGGACTGTAATCAGATATATGTAAATCATTAATAGTAAGAAAACCCGTATATTATTGGACTTTATTGTGGATTATATAAATAGGGCACTTCACGAAGGAGGACTAGGCGGGTGCGACGAGGGATCGAGGGACGCCGCCATATTTGCTCTTGCTAGCTAGTGCACTACGAGATACGTGCTTTGTTTCGTGTACCCTTCATTTTAGTACCCTTGTATTTGTTCATGATGGAAGCGATGGATAAAAGGCCTTTTGGTTCAGAATATAACTATAAAAGTAGGTTTTATGCCAACCACGAATGTCGTTTTCTAAAATGTGTGTTAACCTAATTGTTTATGTTAAGCATAGGGTATTATTTTGCGACGCCGACTTGGGAGTCTGTTAAAGTTATCAAAGTTATTTGTTTACTGCTGATGATGGATATACTAACATTGTTGTATTTTTTACCCAATAAGTGTCGGAAAATGACATATCCAGATTGATAAAATTGCGTGCAACGAATGACGCCATCTTCACCGGGAAGAGAAACTCTGCCATGCCTGCCTGGAGGTGAGTGAGTGATACAATGTCTGATACTCAAAACAAAAGTGGATGTTTGATGGCTTTGATAATGGCAATTAGTTGTGGCTTTCATCTATATGCTTACCTCAAAATAAACTGTATCTTATGCCACTTTATTTGATATGAGAATGTTATATTTGATCAATTTTGTTGATAAATCAATGTTGAATCACTGATGTACATTTCCTAACAAAAATATAATTTGAAAAACATGTAGGCCTATAGGAAAGTCAGTGTTTTAAGAGCTAGTTATGAAGATGAAACCCTATCGATATCTGACTTAACTCACTTTGATTCTGCAGAGCAATGTTAGTGGAGTTGGGTCTCGAAGGAAAGCTGACAACTGGGCAATTGAAAAAGAAGTGGGAAAACCTTAAAAAGAAATATAAGGTAATAATTATGACTGCAATTGAGTACAGGAAACAAACACCCTTGGCCTTAACTCAAGATGTATTATCTTCTATTTGAATCACGCTTGAACACAGATTCTAGGCTTTGGTTCCGGCCCAGTACTAACCCGATGTAACTAATCAAGGGCTCAATGATGCATTTAATCAAGTGTGTGTCATAACCATAAATCCTGCAAAGACAAGTAATAGAACATTAACCTGATTGTACCCTGTCATCTTTCTTTGTAGGATTTTAAGTACCCTCCTCTTGGCATGGAGAAAGTCAATCCAATGTCCTGGCGTTGGTTCCACCTCATGGACGATGCCATCGAGGGTCGCCTATCTGGGTCTGCCCGTATCCTAAACCCTTCACTGTTTGATTTTGGGGAAGTTGGGGACGTTTCATTTGCGTCCTCTCCCACTACCTCTCCCATAGCAAACAAGAGACTTTGTATGAGGCCGGAGGGGGGTGAGGGGACAAACATTTTTGAGTTCTGGGCCAAAGCACAGTTGGGGGAGAGTGTTGGGGCTGCGAGCACGGTAGCAGATGGACAAGTGGCGTACACAGACGCAGCTACAGAGGAGATCCGTAGGGCTGCGGTGGAGTGTGAGAGGGCCCTGCGAGAGGAGGGCAGGGGTGGGGGTCAGAACGAGAGGGCCGCGCCTGACAAAATGCCAGTGGGTGGATACGGGAGGACCATGGCTGAGGATGTAGAGACCATAGCTGAAGACGGAAGAGCCATGTTGGTGAGAAATCCTGGCAGGAACATTGAGAGGGAGACTGCTGAACTAGAGAGACAGATAGCAGATTTGGAGAAGGAGAGGGAAGTGTTAGAGAGGGAGCAGGCTGATTTTGACAGGGAGAGGTTGATATTGGACAGAGAGAGGGATGTGGTGAACAGAGAGAGGGTGGCTGTTGAGCGAGGCAGAGCATCACTGGACAAGGACAGAGCGGCGATGGATAGGGAGCGAGCGGCGATGGAACGGGAGCGAGCCATACTGGACAGGGATAGGGCGTCAATCGAGAGAGAGAGGACAGAGCTGCAGAAAGAAAAGGAAGCCCTAATGAAAAGCAAGATTTCCAGGAACAACGGCTCTGCTGATGTAGAACTGGACTCATCTACTATAGAGAAGAGAGAAAGACTGCTTTCCATATTTGAAAGACTTGTTGATAAGCTGTGAAAATGAAACATTCAAAAAAAGTGTCTAGGTGAAGGATACTATAGGTGACAGTGCGTACAAGACATGAACAGGTTTCTATGTCACCAGGCCCCTTATCATTGTGATCATTTTCATAAAGTTATCTAGTGGTGGCTCTCAGATCCTCCCTGCAGACACTGGGAGTGCAGTCATTTAATTAGTGCTTGGTGAAATGAGCATTGAGTGTGAGGTTTCACCTGGAAAAAGAACCCGCTACGATGTTTGTTGCGCTTGTTCTGTTTTAATTTTTTTTTTGTAGCTTGTTTACCATTAAATGTCATCCACTATTTAAATATAGGTTTACACTATGAGAAATGACAATAATTTCTGTTCCCTAAATGCATTTGTTAAACTGCATTTGACCATTATTTATGTTCTGTTCGATCTGCCAGAGTACCAGTGTAATGCTATACTGTTAATAAAGCCCACTTTTTTTTTCTTCGTTCCTCTAGTTGTCATATACTGCCATTACTATGTAATTACCCTCTACCGAGGTAGTAAATATGCATGAATGCATTCAGTTGTACAACTATAGTCTTTTACAATAAGCACTATGCAACTGCCTATATTTACATACCTGGTACAATGTAATGCTCCTCTATGACCCTGGAATAATACCTATAACATAATGACATAGCCTTCCTCACTGCCAACATGTCAATGTTATGATCATTTTATTTGCTTTAAAAAGGTGTGCTTGAATCATGCAAAGACAGTCAGATTAATGTTATCAGGTTTCCAGATATTTATTTATCCAGTCAACATTTTCAGAAAGAAATAATCTCAAAAACATCTGTCAGACAACAGTCAGTCCATAATTATTCCATCTGTGCCTAATGGACAGCTCCTGAGATACTATTGTACAGCATTACAAGTTTAATAAAGTCAAAAAAGGTAATGAGGTTTTCTGAACACCAAATGCATTAGTTCTTGTCACACCTTTTTTGCTTTGTGCAAAATCTGTACGATTCCATTGGCTGGAGACTTCCAATGGTGTCACGTGCCCTGCAGAAGGTTTGTACATGTTAGCATTTTAAAATGCTCACATACAAAAAAACTAGAGAAAGTTGCCAGTCAACTCAACACTCATGACCTTTTCTTGACAGACAGCTGGTTGCCAGGCCAGGGAGTGTCCATTGGTTGGCTGTGGACACCAGGGCCTGAGAGATCCTGAAGTCATTGGAAAAACGTTAGGCCATTACCTCACAAGAGTGATGTGCCTAAACAAAACATCTGGGATACCTTGTCACAGCATAGATGTTCGTTAGAGGAAATGCCTGTATCCAACATGTGACACAATTACCTGACTGTGGCACGACGTGCCAGAGAAGACACTGACTGACTTCAAGGGGAAAGACCAAGCAAAACAGGTGCATGGCTGTGGGACAGAAAATCCAAAATAACTAAAAATTCCCCTCCAAGAGGAAATAGAGATGTGCATGTGATAATCCACCATGCATTAGCAGTACAAGCTCTGAAACATCAAAATAACTATAAACACTTGGAAGGAGTCATCAGACAGAGAAGAGCATACAATATACAAAAGATGGAGCTTTATAAAATGTTGGTCATTTTTTATGTTTACTGCACACCTTGATGCCTGTAGTCGGTGTGTGCGAAGTTCAAATGTGTGCCAGTCATGTTGAGAGTGCATATAGGGTGCTTTGTTTTTACACTGCTGCTACTCGCTGTTTATTATCTATGCAGTCACACGGCAAACTACCAAATTACCTCGACTAATCTGTACCCCGCACATTGACTCAGTACCGGTACCCCCTGTAACATAGCCTTGTTATTGTTATGTCAGTTTCTTGTGTTACTTTTTTAGTTTATTTAGTAAATATTTTGTTAACTCTATTTCTTTAACTGCATTGTTGGTTAAGGGCTTGTAAGTAAGCATTTCACGGTAAGGTATACATACACCTGTTGTATTCTGCACGTGACAAATTTAATTTGAGTTCAGCCACACCCCTTGCTGACACATGTATTAAAATCGAGCACACAGCCATGCAATTTCCATAGACGAACATTGGCAGTAGAATGGCCTTACTGAAGAGCTCAGTGACTTTCAATGTGGCACTGTCATAGGATTCCACCTTTCCAACAAGTCAGTTTGTCAAATTTCTGCCCTGCTAGAGCTGCCCTGGTATGTGAAGTAGAAACGTCTAGGAGCAACAACAGCTCAGCCTCGAAGTGGTACGCCACACACGCTCACAGAACGGGACCGCCATGTGCTGAAGCACATAGTGCTTAAAAACCACCTGTCCTCGGTTGCAACACTCACTACCGAGTTCCAAATTGCCTCTGGAAACAACGTCAGCACAAGAACTGTTTGTCGGTAGCTTCATTTAAAGGGTTTCCATGAACGGGCCGCCGCTCACAAGCCTAAGATCACCATGCGCAATGCTAAGCGTCGGGTGGAGTGGTGTAAAGCTCGCTGCCATTGGACTCTGAAGTAGTGGACACACGTTCTCTGGAGTGATGAATCACGCTTCACCATCTGGCAGTCCGACAGACGAATCTGGGTTTAGCGGGTGCCAGGAAAACGCTACCTGCCGGAATGCACAGAGACTGGCCTGCAGAGCCCTGACCTCAACCCCATCGAACACCTTTGGGATGAATTGGAACACCGACTATGAGCCAGGCCTAATCGCCCAACGTCACCAATGCTATGTGGCTGAATGGAAGCAAGTCCCAGCAGCAAAGTTCCAAAATCTAGTGGAAAGCCTTTCCAGAAGACTGGGGGCTGTTGTAGCAGCAAAGGGGGACCAACTCCATATTAATGCCTATGATTTTGGAATGAGATGGTCGACGAGCCGTTGTCCACATACACTACAAGACCAAACGCATCTTAAGTGTGTTAAGTCTAAAGACAAGTCAAACGCATTATCTGCTGATGTATGCATGTCCTGTGGCGAGAAGGAAAACACTTGCAGAAAATTATCTGGGGTTATTTAACTGTAGAATTGACACTTCTTTCAGAATCAATGGAAATATCCTAGTAGACAATGTTCATTAAATATTGGGTAGTATTATTCGTGGCCATGGTTCCAAGGGGTGAAGTGAAAGGCCCACATTGTACGCCCAATTTCTTCTCGTCACACTGAGACACAATAATAAACATCTCAGTGATGGCGATTCTTTGGCCTGTTCTTTCATGATATTGCTCTAATGGCGAGTAGTTTTGTCTCTGAAGTTTCAGATTGCTGTTCAAAGGACCTTGTTTTCCCTGGCAACTTCGTGGCTTTTTCACCGACTTTCGATAGCAAGGACTGAATGTTCGTGGTTATTTTAAAGCCATTGCATCAAAACACATAGCTACCAAATTTTTGTTTTTTAATATCATGGAAAAAAAGTTATGTTTAGGACGGTCCTTTCTGTCAAATGGCTATTGTAGCTAGCATATCACAGAATTGACATCTACAGAAAATATTTTTGTTAAAATGTTTTCATTTTGTTGAAAAGATTGAATATCCTCGTAATATGCAAGAAAAAACTAATTTTTTTAAAAGTGGCGATGTGTCAACTATAAACTGCTGCAGAATTTGTGAACAAATATTTGGATCCAGTTGCGTTGTTTTTCTACCCCATGTTACACGGTTACGACACAGGAAACAACCAATCATATTGGTTGAAATACATGACACATCAAATTCATATGGATCGTCTATAACGTCGAAGTATATGCATATACTGACAAGATACTTGTCTCAATGGGAGTAGTTGTCCACAAAGCGGCACCTGTGTCAAGCTCCCGCCTATTCCTTTCTTTGGATTGGTGGATACATATATTTAAATACATGTTTTAGTATTCAATAAGGGTTGTTGACGTCAACAGCCTGTATTCAATTGGGATATGCTATTTTCGCCTTCACCTGCTCGTCGCAACTAGGAAACTCGAAAATGTTCAGACTCGCTAACTCATTGAAGTCAACAACCGCGTTCATCCAGTTAGCATTTCGGAAATGTCTGAGTTTCCTAGTTCCGACTTGCATGTGAACGTGGCATAGGGTGGTAGACTATGCTAGTAGTCTCATTTAATGAATGCACCATGCCATCTCGAGACAACTCCAAAAGTGTCTCCCCCCCCCCCCCCCCCCCCCAGGATGTCACGTGACCATTTATTTATTTTTATTGAACCTTTAACTAGGCACGTCAGTTAAGAACAAATTCTTATTTACAATGACGGCCTACCCCGGTCAAACCTGGGGTAGGCCGGTTGGAGCAGCCCTATGGGACTCCCAATCACATATTTAATACAGCCTGGATTCAAACCAGGGACTGCAGTGACGCCTCTTGCACTGAGATGCAGTGCCTTAGACAGCTGCACCACTATATCAGTACACTCATAACAATCTAAATAAACCTTACGTAGCAAATAAGCCATACACTTTTTTGTTGACCAAATGCCACTCTCTCATTGACCTCCATGCAAAACAAACGAAACATCGCCTGCTGGAGACAGATTTTTTTCCCTCTGGCTTCGCCTCTTCCTCGCTGATTAAGTGTTCACTGAGGGGATTCTATTAAACTGACCCGGGGTGCACTGGGCTATGGACCAACACGTGACCGGCCGAAGGCTGTGAGGGAGGCGCGCCCTTTTTCTTTGGAGTTTAATGGCGGTTGGCATCCAATATGTTACATTACCGCACCCAACGGGACTATAAAATAAATATATTATGCTTTGTAATACAAAATGGGAAAAGAAAGAAGTAAACAAATAAAATAATAACATAGATACCCTCCCTTCAAACTAACCCTACACTCATTAAAAACCCACTACCCCATTCCCTACTTTGACCCTATCAACTCCTGCACCATGCTAGAGGCCTGGGAGGACGGGACACCACCACTCAACATACCCTGTAACTTCTGAGGTCAAATCTCGTATACCAAAATACTTCTCTGCAGCTACCACCACAATATCTATTTTCTGTGGTTTACGTTCCATTTCTGCGGTACCTTACTTAAGTGATAATGCCCTCGAAGCCAGTATTTGTAAGATATATTGGCCAATATATCCTCCAAACACCACCTTTGAGGGCATGATCACTTTTATACAACGGGTTACCAACATATTCAAATAATGATTTACATATTTTCATTACATATTTTATTTTTATGAATTCATTCTTCCTTCAACAAGATGTAGTCTCGACACAAATCTAGGGTTGCTACCCTAACTGGTTGGTCGTTCATTCTAACGGTTCGTTTGCCAGAGACGCGACCCAGTCGTTAAGTATTTTTGTTCTGCATCTATGGACCCAGTCGTTCGATCTAAATGTTCTGTTGCCATACTGGCTGGCAACGTTCTTATCCAATGGTTGCTAGCTAGCCAACTACGGCTAATGTACAGTCACGTCAAACAGTGCAGCCAGAATAGCACCACTCGCCTCAGTTATGTTGTCAACAAGGTAGCCAGATCTGTTGTTCAGAAACATAACCGAGGTAAAGACAGTTTTAAGTTGGATATTCGCACTTTCAAACCACTTGAGCCACAGACTCCAAATAAGTGTCAATATGTTGGAAAAATTGCGCAAAACACTGCACAGGTCTTATTTTCACGATTTGGTCATTCATTCGCTTTCCAAAGCTAATAAACATTTGGAAATGTGAGCAGCATTAAGTATTCCTAGTTGAATTAGTTAGGGAGTGTAAACAAAGTACTAACTTTTGTTACATTTAAATTTCAATAGCTCCTTGGTCATGTGACCTACTGACCTCAACCAAGGTTCAGAATGTCCACTAACTACACTTCTATATTGCACACCCTTTAGTTTGTCCATTTTCCCCTCACTCAATTTTACATGATTTTTTTTCAAAATGTTACATTTCAATAGCTCCTTGGTCATGTGATCTACTGACAAGGTTCAGAATGTACACTCAGTGAGCCTACACATTGCACACCCTTTAGTTTGTCCATTATCTCACACGTTTCTACATACATTTTTCAAACGTTCTAATTTCTAGAGCTCCTTGGTCATGTGACCTACTGACCTCAAACAAGGTTCAGAATGTACACTCAGTGGGCAAGTCAGATCTGTAACTGTGTGATAAGGATTGGCTCTAAGGACTGAGTCGGTCAGGCTTGGTGACAGTGACTCTGGACGTGCCCCGGGCCCTTCTTGCGGATCTCCCCAGCTACGGTGCTAGCCGGCCCTTAGAAGCTGACTTAGAACTGGTATGGACCTGGGAAATCCGACTGTTTAATTAAAACAAAGCATCACGAAGGCCCGGGGTGGGGGATTTCTGCCCAGTGCTCTGAACAAATTCAATGTAGTGCGGGTAAACGGCTGGAGTAACAATGACTCTCTTAAGGAATCCTTAGCCTTAGTAAGGGAGATAACGAGGTAGCCCTCTAGTAGGGCTCTTCCAATCCCCCCCTGTATGTCACCTGTTTTCAGGTGTCGCTAACATACGCAAAGAGAGTCCTGCAGATGGTGATGGCTGTTGAACGTTAACGGAAGGCGGCAGTCGGTCATGGAATATGAAAATGTGACGGCGGTTCCACCAGACTCATTGATTTGCTGCGGGGCTCTTGTAAACGAATCCTGACCTTGACAGGAAGCCAATCAGAGAATGATGACTCAAACCTATCCCTGGCTTTGGCTGGGAGGGGGGGAGTCAAGTCCTGGGAGACGGCTGATGAAAGTGTACTACTGGCATCAGTCTTATCACAGAGCGGCTGTGGTGAAACGTTTAAACTCGTCCCCGTATACTTAGCTAACTGTAAACCGCAAAAGTGTGAATCGAACGCTGGCTTCGGCTGGACCCACTAACAGTGGAGCACTAAATGGAGATGGAATGTGCTTAGCGGTTATGGACACTGCCAGGTCTAAGGTCCGCCTGGGTGCGGGACTCCACACATTCTATGTGGGGGCTCTCCTCCACACTCCTTGGAACATGTAGTGGAGATGGCGTGTGCCTTACCATTAGCTGACACTACCAAGCCTCAGGCTTGCCTGAGTGCGGGACACCACACATTGTAGGTGGGGAGGTCTTCTCTACGCTCACTAGACTCTAGACCCATTGGCCCTGCAGTGATAGGGCATTGCATGGATCTGGATCATGCCCTACGAAGTGGGGAGAGGTATCTCCAGCTTGTCTGGGAGGAAGGCCTACATCTGATGTGGGTAGTACCATCCACGCCCATTGATTTGCTGCGGACCTATAAAATGGACGGGTGAAGCCTAGGTTCCCACTGGGCACGGATCACTGAATGTCAACTTGATGAAATTCAAAGGAGTATACCCACCTGTCGCGGTCGCACTCATATCACCCAAACACATTTGGTGTATGTGCTTGGCTGAAGAGCCAATGCTGCGAAGCTACCATCTGTGGGATTATGACTGAATGCCTCTATGTCAGAATCCCCCCTAAATGTAACGATACAGTAGCACCACAGATCTTCGGTTGGCCCGGGATAGCCTGCCTCTTTTGGCAGGTGAGTAGAGCTGTTTGTGACGGGGTTGGGGTGCGGCCGGATGAGTTAATTCCCCTCTCCTGATGCGCACCGCATGTTTGTGGGGAACATAGTGCAAAATCACTTGCAGACAACCTGATTCTGGGTCGGGGTTCCGTACGTAGCAGAGCAGCTCACTCGCTGCGATCTATTGAAAGTCAGCCATCGATCCAAGCTTTTGTCGGGGACAGAAGGCCTTCTTCCCCTACCATCCTCCTTTTTTACTTATGGGTTACCAGATGTATGCAGAAGGGCCAGGGGCCAAAGGCCAGACACAGAGTGTGAGAGAGCCCAAGCAGGCAGGTAGAAGGCGTAAGACATTGACATGGGGCTCTGGATAGGTAAGGGTCACCCTACCACCCCCCCATCCACTCCACCTGTGAGTCAGGTTGGGACTCGCTGTAGAAGTCAAAGGGTCACCAGGTGCACGAGGAGGTGCACTCAGGTGCACTCCATCAAGGCAGGGGGCACTCAGAGTCCGAGCAGGGGTGGCCGGACACGGAGGCCATGGAGTTTATTTAACCATGCAAGTCTGTTAAGAACAAATTCTTATTGGGACTGTTTGGGACAAATTCTTATTGCCTGTTTGGACCTGTCCAAGGGTATCGTCGGATGGGGCCACAGTGTCTCCCGACTCCTCCTGTCTCAGCCTCCAGTATTTATGCTGCAGGAGTTCATGTGTCGGGGGGCTAGGGTCAGTCTGTTATATCTGGAGTATTTCTCCTGTCTTATCCAGTATCCTGTGTGAATTTAAGTATGCTATCTCTAATTCTCTCTCTTTCTCTCTTTTTTTCTCTCTCTCTCGGAGGACCTTAGCCCTAGGACCATGCCTCAGGACGACCTGGCCTGATGTCTCCTTGCTGTCCCCAGTCCACCTGGCCGTGCTGCTGCTCCAGTTTCAACTGTTGTTCCTGCGGCTACGGAACTCTGAATTGTTCACCGGATGTGCTACCTGTCCCTGACCTGCTGTTTTCAACTCTCTAGAGACAGCAGGAGCGGTAGAGATACTCTGAATGATCGGCTATGAAAACCCAACTGACATATACTCCTGAGGTGCTGACCTGTTGCACCCTCTACAACCACTGTGATTATTATTATTTGACCCTGCTGGTCATCTAAGAACAT
Organism: Oncorhynchus mykiss; assembly: GCF_057628025.1. Taxonomy (NCBI): domain Eukaryota; kingdom Metazoa; phylum Chordata; class Actinopteri; order Salmoniformes; family Salmonidae; genus Oncorhynchus; species Oncorhynchus mykiss. The sequence continues at coordinate 81,291,528 of NC_143023.1, read as the reverse complement.
TTGAACGTCTTGGCCATGTTCTGTTATAATCTCCACCCGACACAGCCAAAGAGGACTGACCACCCCTCATAGCCTGGTTCCTCTCTAGGTTTCTTCCTAGGATCTGGCCTTTTTAGGGAGTTTTTCCTGGCCACTGTGCTTCTACACCTGCATTGCTTGCTGTTTGGGGTTTTAGGCTGGGTTTCTGTACAGCACTTTGAGATATCAGCTGATGTAAGAAGGGCTTTATAAATAAATTAGATTTATTGACAATGACTGCCTACCCTGGACCAATTGTGCGCCACCCTATGGGACTCCCAATCACGGGGGATTTGATGCAGCCTGGATTCGAACCAGTTACTGCAGTGACACCTTTTGCACTGAGATGCAGTGTCTTAGACCTCTGCGCCACTCTGGAGCCACACTCAGAGTCTCTGAGTGGTAAAAAGTGGACGGGTCACAAACTGCACAGAGACTGTTTCGGGTTACCAGGTGCACGTGGTTCCTGACAGCGGAAATATAGACGTCTTAGTGTCCGGGGAGGGATGCTTAAGTGTCGTTGCCTAGTGGGCAAGGTTATGGAGATAGCTGACCCTGGCCGGGACGCGGTGATGGGTGATGCCCAGTGAGAGGGGTGTTGACCGGATAGGGAGAGTAGGTGTGGAGGCCCGGAGGTCTGTAGTTCCAGGGAGTAAGCTATAGACTCTCAGCCCCAGGGAGAGGGCAGGCAGGCGGCAGGGAGTGTAGGCATAGAGGCCTGGAGTCAGAGATCACCAGGTCAATGGGTGCCTGCCTGGAGGTCAGGAAGGCCCCAGGGAGAAGGCCCAAGTGAATAGGTGTGTGAGTGACACTGTCCTTCAGGGGAACAGAGCAGGCAATTAATGTAAAATTGTGTGAGATGAAAATGGACAAGCGAAAGGGTGTGCAATATAGAAGGGTAGTCAGTGGATATTCTGAACCTTGGTTGAGTCCAGTAGATAACATGAACAAGGAGCTATTGAAATTAGAAAATTTGAAAAATTAATGTAAAATCTTGTGAGATGAAAATGGACGAACTAAAGAGTGTGCGATATAGAAGGGTAGCCGGTGTACATTCTGAACCTCTTTTGAGGTCAGTAGGTCACATGACCAAGGATCTATTGAAATTAGAAGGTTTGACAAATGTACAATGGCTTGCGAAAGTATTCACCCCCTTGGCATTTGTCCTATTTTGTTGTCTTACAACCTGGAATGAAAATTTTATTTTTTGGGTGTTTGTATCATTTGATTTACACAACATGCCTACCACTTTGAAGATGCAAAATATGTTTTATTGTGAAACAAACAAGAAATCAGACAAAAAAACAGAAAACTTGAGCATGCATAACTATTCACCCCCCCCCCCAAGTCAATACTTTGTAGAGAGACCCTTTGCAGCAATTAAAGCTGCACGTCTCTTGGGATATGTCTCTATTAGCTTGGCACATCTAGCCACTGGGATTTTTGCCCATTCTTCAAGGCAAACCTGCTCCAGCTCCTTCAAGTTGGATGGTTTCGGCTGGTGTACAGAAATCATTAAGTCATACCACAGATTCTCAATTGGATTGAGGTCTGGGCTTTGACTAGGCCATTCTAAGACGTTTCCCCTTAAACCACTCAAGTGTTGCTTTAGCAGTATGGTTAGGGTCATTGTCCTGCTGGAAGGTGAATCTCCAACCCAGTCTCAAATCTATGGAAGATTGAAACAGGTTTCCTCTCAAGAATGTCCCTGTATTTAGTGCCATCCATCATTCCTTCAATTCTGACCAGTTTCTCAGTCCCTGCCGATGAAAAACATCCCCACAGCATGATGCTGCCACCACCATGCTTCACTGTAGGGATGGTGTTCTCTGGGTGATTAGAGGTGTTGTGTTTGCGCCAGACATAGTATTTTCCTCGATGGACAAAAAGCTTAATTTTAGTCTCATCTGACCAGAGTACCTTCGTCCATATGTTTGGGGAGTCCCCCACATGCCTTTTGGCGAACACCAAACATGTTTGCTTATTTTTCTCTTTAAGCAATGGCTTTTTTCTGGCCACTCTTCCATAAAGCCCTGCTCGGTGGAGTGTACTATGGACAGTCCTATGGACAGATATTCCAATCTCCGCTGTGGAGCTTTGCAGCTCCTTCATGGTTATCTTTGGTCTCTTTGTTGCCACTGATTAATGGCCTCCTTGCCTGGTCCATGAGTTTTGGTGGACGGCCCTCTCTTGGCAGGTTTGTTGTGGTGCCATATTCTCTCCATTTTCTAATAATGGATTTAATGGTGCTCCATGGGATGTTCAAAGTTTAGGATATTTTTTTATAACCCAACCCTGATTTATACTTCTCCACAACGTTGTCCCTGACCTGTTTGCCACTTTTCCGTTTCAATAATTTTTGAATATTTTGAAACATGTTTTTTTTTTCATTTCCCTTCACCAATTTGGACTATTTTGTGTATGTTCATTATATGAAATCCAAATAAAAATCTATTTAAATTACAGGTTGTAATGCAACAAAATAGGAAAAACGACAAGGGGGATGAAGACTTTTGCAAGGCACTGTATGTAAAATCTTGTGAGACAGAAAATGGACAAACTTAGAGTGTGCAATATAGAAGGACAGTCAGTGTTCATTCTGAACCTTGGTTGGGGACAGTAGGTCACATGACCAAGGAGCTATTGAAATGAGAAAGTTAAAAAAATTAATGTAAAATCGTGTGTGATGAAACTGGACAAACCAAAGGGTATGCAATGTGTAGGCCAACTGAGTGTACATTCTGAACCTTGTTTGAGTCCAGTAGGTCACATGACCAAGGGGCTATTGAAATTAGAAACATTGAAAATGAATGTTAAATCGTGTGAGATGAAAATGGATAAACAAAAGATTGTGCTATATATATGGCTACTCAGTAGATATTCTGAAAGTAGTTTGAGAGTTGTAGGTCCTAAGACTAAGGAGCTATTGAATTTCTCAAATGGACAAACAAAAGGTTGTCCAATGTGTAGGCCCACTGAGTGTACATTATGAACCTTGTTTGAGATGTGTGGGTCACATGACCAAGGCGCTGTTGAATTTCAAAAATGTAAATAAATAATTTAAAATAGTGTGAGATGTAAACTGACACAAAAAAAAAATTGTGCAATGTGTGTCTATGCCATCGGGTTAGCTAGAACCAGTTTTGAATGTTTTAAGAGTAATGGTCACTACGTTGATGGTCCCTAACTGCTGTTGGTGGATGTAAGGAAAACTACAGGCGAATAAACAGCCATCACTAACACAAAGCGGCTGCTGACAACATACAGACTTGAAATCATTAGCCACTCTAACAAATGGATCCCTAGTCACTTTATTAATGACACTTTAATAATGAGGTTTACATATCTTGTATTTCTCATCCCATATGTATATACTGTATTTTAGACCATCTATTGCATCTTGCCTATGTCACTCGGTCATTGCTCATTCATATTTATATGTACAGTGCCTTGCGAAAGTATTCGGCCCCCTTGAACTTTGCGACCTTTTGCCACATTTCAGGCTTCAAACATAAAGATATAAAACTGTATTTTTTTGTGAAGAATCAACAACAAGTGGGACACAATCATGAAGTGGAACGACATTTATTGGATATTTCAAACTTTTTTAACAAATCAAAAACTGAAAAATTGGGCGTGCAAAATTATTCAGCCCCCTTAAATTAATACTTTGTAGCGCCACCTTTTGCTGCGATTACAGCTGTAACTCGCTTGGGGTATGTCTCTATCAGTTTTGCACATCGAGAGACTGACATTTTTTCCCATTCCTCCTTGCAAAACAGCTCGAGCTCAGTGAGGTTGGATGGAGAGCATTTGTGAACAGCAGTTTTCAGTTCTTTCCACAGATTCTCGATTGGATTCAGGTCTGGACTTTGACTTGGCCATTCTAACACCTGGATATGTTTATTTTTGAACCAGTCCATTGTAGATTTTGCTTTATGTTTTGGATCATTGTCTTGTTGGAAGACAAATCTCCGTCCCAGTCTCAGGTCTTTTGCAGACTCCATCAGGTTTTCTTCCAGAATGGTCCTGTATTTGGCTCCATCCATCTTCCCATCAATTTTAACCATCTTCCCTGTCCCTGCTGAAGAAAAGCAGGCCCAAACCATGATGCTGCCACCACCATGTTTGACAGTGGGGTGGTGTGTTCAGCTGTGTTGCTTTTACGCCAAACATAACGTTTTGCATTGTTGCCAAAAAGTTCAATTTTGGTTTCATCTGACCAGAGCACCTTCTTCCACATGTTTGGTGTGTCTCCCAGGTGGCTTGTGGCAAACTTTAAACGACACTTTTTATGGATATCTTTAAGAAATGGCTTTCTTCTTGCCACTCTTCCATAAAGGCCAGATTTGTGCAATATACAACTGATTGTTGTCCTATGGACAGAGTCTCCCACCTCAGCTGTAGATCTCTGCAGTTCATCCAGAGTGATCATGGGCCTCTTGGCTGCATCTCTGATCAGTCTTCTCCTTGTATGAGCTGAAAGTTTAGAGGGACGGCCAGGTCTTGGTAGATTTGCAGTGGTCTGATACTCCTTCCATTTCAATATTATCGCTTGCACAGTGCTCCTTGGGATGTTTAAAGCTTGGGAAATCTTTTTGTATCCAAATCCGGCTTTAAACTTCTTCACAACAGTATCTCGGACCTGCCTGGTGTGTTCCATGTTCTTCATGATGCTCTCTGCGCTTTTAACGGACCTCTGAGACTATCACAGTGCAGATGCATTTATACGGAGACTTGATTACACACAGGTGGATTGTATTTATCAGCATTAGTCATTTAGGTCAACATTGGATCATTCAGAGATCCTCCTCACTGAACTTCTGGAGAGTTTGCTCCAGGGGCTGAATAATTTTGCACGCCCAATTTTTCAGTTTTTGATTTGTTAAAAAAGTTTGAAATATCCAATAAATGTCGTTCCACTTCATGATTGTGTCCCACTTGTTGTTGATTCTTCACAAAAAAATACAGTTTTATATCTTTATGTTTGAAGCCTGAAATGTGGCAAAAGGTCGCAAAGTTCAAGGGGGCCGAATACTTTCGCAAGGCACTGTACATATTCTTATTCCATCTCTTTACTTAGATCTGTGTATTAGGTAGTTGTTGTGGAATTGTTGGATTACTTGTTAGATATTTCGGCACTGTAGTAATTAAAAGCACAAGCATCTGCTAACCATGTATGTGACCAATACAATTTGATTACTCCACTTTTGTTTTGAGCCGACATCACTTTCGGGCAGAACGGGGCAGCCGGCTCATGCCCGGGAGACAGCCCGCTTCCAAAACGAATGCAATTATCTTCCACGCGTTGCAAAATACGCCTGCCCGGGCGAGATTAATAGAATCCCCTCACTAGCCAGCTTGTTAAATAGAAGAAAAACTGCATAACATCTCGTTAAATGTTGTACATTATTGTGCAACCTGTTCCATTTGGTACCAACTCGAAATATTCCTAACACATGGACAAATTTACTGCGAGATGAAAGGAAGAAATTGTTTTGATTGTTATTCCGTTAGTGGGTTGGGTTATCTGAGCTAGCTGCTTGCTACCAAAACGTTAGCGGCCACTGTTGCCTGCCTAGGCTACGAAAACGTTAGCTCCTAGCCAAACAACGAATCGAGCGCTGGCAAATCCAAAGTTCTTTGTTTAAACAAACTGCACCTTGAAGAGAAATATTATCAAACTCAACGAGATTCTGGCTGCAGGATAGGTACAACTACCTACTCAGCTATTCTTATAGTAAGCTCACTGGATGAAAAGCTTGGGCACGCTTCCTTCCTGTAAGTGTTCACTTCTCCATTCTTTAGCTGGCGCAAATGGTGGACCCACTTCCCGTCACGAATAGCTCTTATAAAAGTGAGTAGCTAACGTTATTAGCTAATTTCCCTTGTCTAATTTAGTTAGCTGGCAGAAGGTCAATTGTAACATGTTCAATTGCAGGTTGTTTTACTAGTAAAGTAATTTATTATGTGGATTGTTTTTATCAGCTGTGCCTCCATCGAGATCTCTAGCTTGTTATAGACAAGGAGATTTCAATACATTGTGTTTTGTTTACGGTATCTGAAAAGGACATCAAGAGGTTAATAGAACTCTGTTCCTCCAATGATGTTATTTTCACAGGACAAATAAATGCTGCCAAGGTTGCCTGGAAGTATTTATTTATTTATTTATTTATTTCACCTTTATTTAACCAGGTAGGCCAGTTGAGAACAAGTTCTCATTTACAACTGCGACCTGGCCAAGATAAAGCAAAGCAGTGTGACACAAACAACAACACAGAGTTACACATGGAATAAAGAAACGTACAGTCAATAACACAATATAAAAATATATATACAGTGTGTGCAAATGAGGTAAGGCAATAAATAGGCCATAGTGGCGAAATAATTACAATTTAGCAATTAAACACTGGAGTGATATATGTGCAGAAGATGAATGTGCAAGTAGAGATACTGGGGTGCAAAGGAGCAAAATAATAATATGGGGATGAGGTAGTTGAGTGTAGAGGTCGACAGATTATGATTTTTCAACTCAACTCGATACCGATTATTGGAGGACCAAAAAAAGCAGATACTTTTTTAATATACATATTTGTAATAATGACAATTACAACAATACTGAATGAACAATGAACACTTTTATTTTAACTTAATATAATACATCAATAAAATCTATTTAGTCTCAAATAAATAATGAAACCTTTTCAATTTGGTTTAAATAATGCAACAACAAAGTGTTAGAGAAGAAAGTAAAAGTGCAATATGTGCCATGTAAAAAAGCTAACGTTTTTAAGTTCCTTGCTCAGAACATGAGAACATATGAAAGCTGGTGGTTCCGTTCAACATGAGTCTTTAATATTCCCAGGTAAGAAGTTTTCGGATGTAGTTATTATAGGACTATTTCTCTCTATACCATTTGTATTTCATGTACCTTTGACTATTGGATGTTCTAATAGGTACTTTAGTATTGCCAGCCTAATCTCGGGAGTTGATTGGCTTGAAGTCATAAAAGTCATAAAAGAGCTGCTGGCAAACGCAGTAAAGTGCTGTTTGAATGAATGCTTACGAGCCTGCTGCTGCCTACCATCGCTCAGTCAGACTGCTCTATCAAATCATAGACTTAATAATATAATAACACACAGAAATACGAGCCTTAGGCCATTAATATAGTCAAATCCGGAAACGATCATTTCGAAAACAGAACGTTTATTCTTTCAGTGAAATACGGAACCGTTCCGTATTTTATCTAACGGGTGGCATCCATAAGTCTAAATATTGCTGTTTCATTGCACAACCTTCAATGTTATGTCATAAAATTCTGGCAAATTAGTTTGCAACTAGCCAGGCGACCCAAACTGTTGCATATACCCTGACTCTGCGTGCAATGAAATGCAAGAGAAGTGACACAATATCCCAAGTTTAATATTGCCTACTAACATGAATTTCTTTTAACTAAATATGCAGGTTTAAAAATATATACTTCTGTGTATTGATTTTAAGAAAGGCGTTGATGTTTATGGTTAGGTACATTTGTGCAACGATTGTGCTTTTTTCGCAAATGCGCTTTTGTTAAATCATCCCGCGTTTGGCGAAGTTGGCTATCTTTGTTAGGAAGAAATGGTCTTCACACAGTTCGCAACGAGCCAGGCGGCCCAAACTGCTGCATATACCCTGACTCTGTTGCACAGAACGCAAGAGAAGTGACACATTTTCCCTAGTTAAAAGACATTAATGTTAGCATGCAATATTAACTAAATATGCAGGTTTAAAAAATATATACTTGTGTATTGATTTTAAGAGAGGCGTTGATGTTTATGGTTAGGTACACATTGGTGCAACGACAGGGCTTTTTTTCACGAATGCGCTTGTTAAATCACCCATTTGGCGAAGTAGGCTGTGATTCAATGAGGGCAAGCTAGATAACTACACACATGGTTGATGATATTACTAGTTTAACTAATGATTATGTTAAGATTGACAGTTTTTTATAAGATACATTTATTGCTAGCTAGCTTCTTACCTTGGCTCCTTGCTGCATTCACATTACCGGTAGTCCGCCTGCCACGCAGTCTCCTCGTGGAGTGCAATGTAATCGGCCATGATTGGTGTCCAAAAATACCGATTACCGATTGTTATGAAAATTTGAAATCGGCCCTAATTAATCGGCCGACCTCTAGTTGAGTGGGCTATTTACAGATGGGCTATGTACAGGCGCAATGATCTGTGAGCTGCTCTGAAAGCTGACGCTTAAAGTTAGTGAGGGAGATATGAGTCGCCAGCTTCAGTGATTTTTTGTTGTTGTTGCAATTCGTTCCAGTCATTGGCAGCAGAGAACTGGAAGGAAAGCCAGTCAAAGGAGGACTTGGCTTTGGGGGTGATCAGTGAAATAGACCTGCTGGAGCGCGTGCTACAGGTGGGTGCTGCTATGGTGACCAGTGAGCTGAGATAAGGCGGGGCTTTACCTAGCAAAGACTTACAGATGACCTGGAGCCAGTGGGTTTGGCGACGAATATGAAGATAGGGCCAGCTAACGAGAGCATACAGGTTGCAATGGTGGGTAGTATACGGGGCTTTGGTGACAAAACAGATGGCACTGTGACAGTGCCATCCACTGGCATCCAGTGGCATCCAATTTGCTGAGTAGAGTGTTGGAGGCTATTTTGTAAATGACATCGCCGAAGTCAAGGATCGGGAGGATAATCAGTTTTACGAGGGTATGTTTGGCGGCATGAGTGAAGAATGCTTTGTTGTGAAATAGGAAGCCGATTCTAGATTTAATTTTGGATTGGAGATGCTTAATGTGAGTCTGGAAGGAGAGTTTACAGTCTAACCAGACACCTAGGTAGTTGTCCACATATTCTAAGTCAGAACTGTCCAGAGTAGTGATGCTAGACGTGCGGGCATGTGCGGGCAGAGATCGGTTGAAGAGCATGCATTTAGTTTTACTTGCATTTAAGAGCAGTTGGAGGCCACGGAAGGAGAGTTGTATGGCATTGAAGCTCATCTGGAGGTTAGTTAACACAGTATCCAAAGAAGGGTCAGAAGTATACAGAATGGTGTTGTCTGCGTAGAGATGGATCAGATAATCACCAGCAGCAAGAGCGACATTGATGTATACAGAGGAAAGAGTCGGCCCGAGAATTGAACTCTGTGGCACCCCCATAGACTGCCAGAGGTCCGGACAACAGGCTTTCCAATTTGACACACTGAACTCTGTCTGAGAAGTAGTTGGTGAACCAGGCGAGGCAATCATTTGAGAAACCAAGTCTGTTGAGTCTGCCGATAAGAATGCGGTGATTGACAGAGTCCAAAGCCTTGGCCAGTTTGATGAATACGACTGCACAGTATTGTCTTTTGTCGATGGCGGTTTGATATCGTTTAGGAACTTTAGCGTGGCTGAGGTGCACCATTGACCAGCTCTGAAACCAGATTGCATAGCGGAGAAGGTACGGTGGGATTCGAAATGGTCTGTAATCTGTTTGTTAACTTGGCTTTCGAAGACCTTAGAAAGGCAGGATAGGATAGATATAGGTCTGTAGCAGTTTGGGTCTAGAGTGTCACCGCCTTTGAAGAGGGGAATGACCACGGCAGCTTTCCAATCTTTGGGGATCTCAGATGATACGAAAGAGAGGTTGAACAGACTGGTAATAGGGGTTGCAACAATTGCGGTGGATAATTTTAGAAAGAGAGCTTCTGGATTGTCTAGCCCAGCTGATTTTGTAGGGGTCCAGATTTTGCTGCTCTTTCAGAACATCAGCTATCTGGATTTGGGTGAAGGAGATGGTGGAGGCTTGGGCAAGTTGCTGTGGGGGTGCAGAGCTGTTGACTGGGGTAGGGGTAGCCAGGTGGAAAGCATGGCTAGCCGTAGAAAAATGCTTATTGAAATTCTCAATTATAGTGGATTTATCGGTGGTGACATTGTTTCCTAGCCTCAGTGCAGTGGGCAGCTGGGAGGAGGGGCTCTTATTCTCCAAATATGTCAGGGTTGGTGTATGAAATTGTATACACCAGTATACCACAACCAGGTTTATATCTATCTTTTAACGGTGCAGTGCAATTCTAAGGGGTTTGGGTCTTGATGGAAAGCTGACAGCTGACCAGATTGCCAAAAAGTTGGAAAATCTGAAGACCAAATACAAGGTAAAGTGGGCTTGTGTTCTTAGAAGACTGAGATTTCGGACTTCTAAAATAAGTGTTTACTGATATTGTCAATATTTACTGATCATGAAGTCAAAACAAAAAAGCCTCATCCCAGCCATAGTCACACTTTTGTATTTGTCTTTTAGGACTTTAAATACATTTTTCTTGGCAAGGACACTGTTGCTACCAGCATAGCCTCCTGGCCCTGGTTCCAATTTATGGGCAAGGCCATGGAAGGACGCCTCTTCAACAGCGCCCAAGTTTTGGCAGTGGCATCTTTGGCTGGTGAGGCTCCAGGTTCTTCCTCACCATTAACCAACGAGAGAGGACAGGGGGGTGACGGTGCTGACATTTTGGAGTTCTTGATCAAAACTGAGATGGAGGACAGTGTGGGGACAGAGAACTTGGAGGACAATGCAACTGTTAACACTGATGCAACTCAGACTGAGGGCCCTACTACTATGGGCTGGCGAAGAATTTCAGAATGCTCGTATAAAAGTAAGTGAGTTGGGGATACTCTGATTCTGTTGACCTTTCAAATTATTTCTTCAACCTTAATTTGACCAGGAGGTCTGTTTAGTCCAGGGCTCTCCAACACTGTTCCTGAAGAGCTACCATCCTGTAGGTTTTCAGTCCAAACCCAGTTGTAACTAACCTGATTCAGTTCAATTAATTATTAGAATCAGGTGCTGTAGATTAGGATGGATTGGAGCAAAAACCTACAGGACAGTAGCTCTCCAGGAAAGGGTTGGAGAACCCTGGTCTAGACTCTGGTCTTTAAGGTTCCCTAGTGGCGCAGCGGTCTATGGCACTGCATCTCAGTGCTTGAGGCATCACTACACACACCCTGGTTCAAATCCAGGCTGTAACACAACCGGCCGTGATTAGGAATCCCATATGGCGGCACACAATTGGCCCAGCATCGTCCGGGTTTGGCCGATGTGTGCCGTCATTGTAAATAAGAATTTGTTCTTAACCGACTTGCCTAGTTAAATAAAGGTTCAAATTCAAGAATAAGAATTTAATTGTAGTTATTGGTTGTTAGCAAGCTTGCTGCAAAAAATGGTGTGTTATTTGATACATGGTAATGTATGCTCAATCTGATGTACCTGATTCATATTACTGACATTGGTTCCTGCTTATCAGTGACAGAGCAGGAGACGGAGAGAATGATAAAGCTGCGTGCCGTGAATGAGGCTCTCTTCACAGGCAGAAAACATACTGCCAAGCCTGCCTGGAGGTGAGTATGTTTGGAAAGGACATATACAGACCATGTTTTGTCCCAGCACATCCTGTGATTATCTGTCCCAAATCCACCTCCAGCTCCTTTGCACTTATGTATGTCTAAAAGGACTGGATAGGTGTAAACAATATGGTGATAAGTCTTTCTAGCTCGACTTGGAGCTATTACCATATTGCTTATACCTATTTGATCATTTCAGATTTCGTTAACTGCTCTAAATGAGAATTAGTTTGCAAATTGTTGTCTTCTGCATTTTTGTTTGTCTCTGACAGGAGATTGCTGAGTGGAGGACGGGCTCATAATAAGGGCTGGAATGGAGTAAATGGAATGGTATCAAACACATGGAAAACCATGTGTTTGATGAGTTCGATTACCATTCCATTGATTTCGTTCCAGCCATTACTATGAGCCCGTCCTCCCCAATTAAGGTGCCACCAACCTTCTGTGTTTGAGTTTATTTTATTTTTACAGGGACAGTGCACATTAATCAACGTTTCAGTAAAAGTGACGGTTTTAGCCGGCCGGCTAATTTTCAACCGCAGTCCCTGGGCAGGTTATTAAAAACAATTACAATATAGACAATAGCAACATAGGACAAGCAAGACATAGCATACAGACAGAGCAACATAGAACAAAAAGCAGCAAGACAAAATTAATAAAAGCAACAAAGTGTTTCCACACCTCACAAACAACAGACAAAATGGAAAGCGGCAACACACAGCTAGGGACCATGTTCACAAATCTGATTGACCTTTAGCCATGTCTTCAAGCATTTTGTGAAAGTGTGATATGTGGTGCAGTTATGTTGTCTCCATGTTTTCCTGCAGAGCTATTTTGAATGAGTTGGGCCTTCAGGGAAAGCTGACTACTGACCAGCTTGCCAAAAAGTGGGATAACCTCAAGAGGCGATATAAGGTAATGTGACAGTGACGGCAGTACTCAACCAGCGTATTTGTGCGTTTCATTTTCATTCTTGAATTTTTTTGTGTAGTGTATAAGAAACATTCCCAAAGTTTCTTGAAGTTATTCTTAATCCACAATGTATCGCTCTCTCATCACCTCCTGCACACATCTCTTCTCAATTCCACTCCACACTGCTTTGTCCACTGAACCCAGACACTTTATTCCTCTTTTGGTGCAGGAGTTGAAATGTCCAGCCCGCAGCATGGAGAGCAACCCAAATTCCTGGCCCTGGTTCTACCGCATGAATGATGCCATGGAGGGACGATTCGCCGGCTGCGCCCCCATCCTGACGCCAGTAGTAGAGGAGGGTGATGAGGAGTTTGAGCCCTCTCCACTACCAAGGAAGAGGGCTCGTCGGATGCCAGGGAAGGGGGGGATGTCTGAGTTCTTGACAGAGTCTGAGATGGATGAGCTGGTGGAAACGGAGGAGAGGAATGGAGCAGCCGTCTTCCAAGGGGCCACCATAGGGGAGTATCACACGGCCACAGAATTCTCATATAAGCGTAAGTGATGATGTTTTGCCTTTCAAAGGGACTATTTGCTCAAAATATACATCAATATGATTTTCCACTTTCTTGGAATGGTATTGGTCGACCCAGACAGTTTATAAAGTGCATGTTTGAGTTATTGGCAATAAGCTAACTAGCAACAAGTTACTTCGATAACAATTATTTGTGAATAATAACGCTAGTTGTTATATTTGCTTGATTTACAGTGACTGAGGAGGACACCAAGAGATTGATAGAGCTGCGTGCTTCCAATGAGGCTCTTTTCACAGGGAAGAGAAATACAGCCAAGCCTGCCTGGAGGTGAGTTAGCTTGTGTTGGAAGAAACTATTTGGCTAAATAAAAATGTGATATTTCCAGTCAATGTACTCAGTTTATTTTATACTTCCATTATTTCTCTGTAGGGCTATAGTAAAAGAGATGGGCCTCGCAGGAAAGTTGTCTGCTGACCAGGTTGCCAAAAAGTGGGACAACCTGAAGACAAAATTCAAGGTATTGTAACTAGTGTGTGTCCATGTATATTTTGTCCATGATTTCTCACCCTGTTTCAGGGGCTGTGTGTGTAGTTGCTTGCACATGTACACTGACTGTACAAAACATTAGTAACACTTTTCCTAATATTGAGTTTCACCCCTTTTGGCCTCAGAACGGCCCCAATTCATAAGGGCATGGACTCTACAAGGTGTCAAGTGTTCCACAGGGATGCTGACCCATGTTGACTCCAGTGCTTCCCACAGTTGTGTCAAGTTGTCTGGATGTCCTTTGGGTGGTAGACCATTCTTTTTATATATATTTATTTCTTTACTCCATTTTTCTCCCCAATTTTGTGGTATCCAATTGGTAGTTAGTCTTGTCTCATCGCTGCAACTCCCGTACGGACTCTGGAGAGGCGAAGGTCAAAAGCCGTGCGTCCTCCGAAACACAACCCAACCAAGCCGCACTGCTTCTTGACACAATGCCCATTAACCCGGAAGCCAGCCGCACCAATGTGTCGGAGGAAACACCGCTGACACAGTCACCTGGTGACTGTGTCAGCGTGCACAGCGTCACAGGACATCCCTGCCGGCCAAACCCTCCCCTAACCCAGACAATGCTGGGCCAATTGTGCTCCGCCCCATGGGCCTCACGGTCGCGGCCAGCTTCGACAGGTGCTGGACCATTCTTGATCCATACGGGAAACTGTTGAGCGTGAAAAACCCGGTGGCGTTGCAGATCTTGACACACTCAAACCAGTGTGCCTGACACCTACTACCATACCCCGTTCAAAGGCACTTTTGTCTTGCGCATTCACCCTTTGAATGGCACACGTACATGATCCATATCTCAAAGTTTAAAAACAATTATTTAACCTGTCTCCTCCCCTTCTTCTACACTGTTTGAAGTGAATTTAACAGGTGACATCAATAAGGGATCATAGCTTTCACCTGGATTCCCCTTGTCAGTCTCATGGAAAGAGGTGTCCCTAATGTTTTGTACAGTCAGTGTATATGTACATGGATGCTCATATGTGGGGACCAGAAGATGGATAGGTCACACTAAGTGATATCTCCTAATAAGTTTATATCTTCTCTTAGGACTTGAAGTATCCGCCGCGTGGCATGGAGAACCAGAGCACCCCTGCCTCCTGGCCTTGGTTCCAACTCATGAATGATGCCTTCGAGGGCCGACTGGCCGCGAGAGCCCCCAAAATAACTCCCATATGGATGAACGAGGAAGACTACTTGTTTGTATCCTCACCGATGCCTACAGAGAGAGACCCGTGTCCCATGCCAGAAAGGAGTGAGATTTCTGATCTGGAAGAGGGAATGAGACCAGAGGGGACAGAGGTGGATGGAACGGTTACGTTCTTAGACGCCAGTGGAGAAGAGTGCCCCACACCTGTGGAATTCTCCTATAAAAGTCAGTGTCATTCCTTCATTCTTCATGTCTCCGAATGTTCTTTTCAAGGAGGATAAAATATACTTTTAGAAGTCAAATTTCATGAGTAAAAATGGATTAATGTGTTCAGGTCTATATGGACTAGGGCTGTCCCCGACTAAAATAAATCTTGGTCGAACGAGAGTAGTCTTTTCTTTTGAGCAATCGATTGGTCGAAATTTAAAAACATGTACTTTTCCATATATAGACACACCCTATGTGTTTTAATAAAATCAACTATATGTACTGAGCTTGTCTGATGCTTTAAGCTCGCTGTTTTATTAAATAATTAAGTCACACAAATGACTCAAGGGAGCCAGAGATCAAGATAGCCTAACCAGAAGGGGAAAAAATAACTGTTCCGTACCCTCCTCCTCCTGCTGCTGCTCGCCTTCAAAGATTCTGCCTTGCCGTTACACTCCTGAAGTTGCCGGTAATAGGCTACACCAGGGGTCGGCAACCTTTTTCCATTTGGAGTGACAATTTATCTTACCATTTCTATTGATCTGTGTGCCAGTTATGATTTTCATTTGCACATTTTTGTGGAACAGTTTGATTTAATGTATTGTCTTTTATATCTCAAAATCATTGTAATGTGGTTCATCTAAATTCTATCTAACAAACAAATAAAAACATGGTAGCCTGAAGGTAGAAAATATCCTGATAAATATACTATAAATCACATTGGCTACGCATGTCTGTCTGCAATGAACTTGAAACATGTATCAACTGTGTCCGGCCCAAAGCCCATTGCTAGCAAATTTTCAACATTGGATAGAAAATACTGGGCCCTCAGTTTCCCACCCTAGTGAGCTTAGGACAGACACAGCTGTAGACTATTTGTGCAAGGGATAATAAGTAATACATTATTTTGAAGTTTACACTGGATCCGAGCATTACATTTTTCCCTTTCAGGCCGAGTGGTTATCAAAAGGGAGAGACCTGGAAATATTTGTCAAATACATTGAGGAACTATTGTCATTCTCAATGGAATCTAAAAAGAGACTTTGTTTACTTGCTGTTTGAGTTTAAGACATTTTTAATTTGAGAAGCTCCACAGCTCAATAGTGGTAGTGAGTTAAGACAATCAGAAATACTATCCAACAGCCCCAAATAGGCACATTTATAAGTCAAGTAGCCTAGGCCTACTTCTATATGCGTAATCAGGTGCACATCCTTACTCAACATTGACAGGAGCTCTCCAAACAAAAGACAATGGAAAAAAAATGTACAATTTGTAAATGTTAAGAAATAAACCAAAACTTTTTCTCACAAGTGTAGCATAGGTTGTGAGCTCTGCAAACAACATTTCCACTCCGACCATGAGAGAGCTTCACGACTGTAATAATAATATTGAATGCATTAACAGAAATTACCGTAACCAAACAAATATTGTAGATTAGAAATTATGTGAATTAAAGTAAATGTAGGTTACTACTGGTGATTACAGTGGGGCAAAAAAGTATTTAGTCAGCCACCAATTGTGCAAGTTCTCCCACTTAAAAAGTTGAGAGGCCTGTAATTGTCATCATAGGTACAATTCAACTATGACAGACAAAACGAGAGAAAAAATCCAGAAAATCACATTGTAGGATTTTTTATGAATTTATTTGCAAATTATGGTGGAAAATAAGTATTTGGTCACCTACAAACAAGCAAGATTTCTGGCTCTCACAGACCTGTAACTTCTTCTTTAAGAGGCTCATCTGTCCTCCACTCGTTACCTGTATTAATGGCACCTTTTTGAACTTGTTATCAGTATAAAAGACACCTGTCCACAACCTCAAACAGTCACACTCCAAACTCCACTATGGCCAAGACCAAAGAGCTGTCAAAGGACACCAGAAACAAAATTGTAGACCTTCACCAGGCTGTGAAGACTGAATCTGCAATAGGTAAGCAGCTTGGTTTGAGTAAATCAACTGTGGGAGCAATTATTAGGAAATGGAAGACATACAAGACCACTGATAATCTCCCTCGATCTGGGGCTCCACGCAAGATCTCACCCCGTGGGATCAAAATGATCACAAGAACGGTGAGCAAAATTCCCCAAATTCCCAGACCCACACGGGGGGACCTAGTGAAGAGCTGAGACCATAGTAACAAAGCCTACCATCAGTAACACACTACGCCGCCAGGGACTCAAATCCTGCAGTGCCAGACGTGTCCCCCTGCTTAGGCCAGTACATGTCCAGGCCCGTCTGAAGTTTGCTAGAGAGCATTTGGATGATCCAGAAGAAGATTGGGAGAATGTCATATGGTCAGATGAAACCAAAATATAACTTTTTGGGAAACACTCAACTTGTCGTGTTTGGAGGACAAAGAATGCTGAGTTGCATCCAAAGAACACCATACCTACTGTGAAGCATGGGGGTGGAAACATCATGCTTTGGGGCTGTTTTTCTGCAAAGGGACCAGGACGACTGATCCATGTAAAGGAAAGAATGAATGGGGCTGGGTCTTTCAGCATGACACTGATCCCAAACACACCGCCCGGACAACGAAGGAGTGGCTTCGTAAGAAGCATTTCAAGGTCCTGGAGTGGCCTAGCCAGTCTCCAGATCTCAACCCCATAGAAAATCTTTGGAGGGAGTTGAAAGTCCGTGTTGCCCAGCAACAGCCCCAAAACATCACTGCTCTAGAGGAGATCTGCATGGAGGAATGGGCCAAAATACCAGTGTGAAAACCTTGTGAATATTTACAGAAAACGTTTGACCTCTGTCATTGCCAAGAAAGGGTATATAACAAAGTATTGAGATAAACTTCTGTTATTGACCAAATACTTATTTTCTACCATAATTTGCAAATTCATTAAAAGTCCTACAATGTGATTTTCTGGATTTTTTTTTTCTTATTTTGTCTGTCATAGTTGAAGTGTACCTATGATGAAAATTACAGGCCTCTCTCATCTTTTTAAGTGAGGGAACTTGCACAATTGGTGGCTGACTAAATACTTTTTTGCCCCACTGTATATGTAATGGGGAATTGATAGACACTAACAATCAAAAGGGCAAACAATTCACACAAGGAAGTTATGAAACAATAAATGTGCATGAAATGGCGGGAAAGACGTGCTTTGTGCATCTTAGCCACACTCCCCTTTTCCTTGGATAGTGGCATCCCCGCGGCTTCCTCAATGGATTTAGTCCACTGAGACCGGCGAGAATCAGACATGTCAAGTGTGCCATGAAAAAATCTATATATTTGCGACTGCTCAACAAAAAAATTCCCGGCCGACCAAGAGCCTATCGACCAGACAATCAACCAGTTGACTAAATGCGGTCAGCCTTAATATGAACCATATACAGTGCCTTCAGAAAGTATTACTCCTTGACTTATTCCACATTTTGTAGTTACATTCTGAATTCAATATTGATTCATATTTTGTTTATCACCCACCTGCACACACTACCCTATAATGAAGAGTGAAAATATGTTTAGAAACTTTTGCAAAAGTATTAAAAATAAGATACAGATCTAATTTACATAAGAATTCACACCCCTGAATACTTTGTAGAAGCACCTTTGGCTGAGATTACAGCATGAATTGTCTTGTACAGTGCATTCGGAAAGTATTCAGACCCCTCTACTTTTTCCAAATAATGAAAACCGGTTTAGACATTTTTGCAAATGTATTAAAAAACATATATATTTTTTTAACATACCTTATTTACATAAGTATTCAGACCTTTTGCTATTAGACTCAATTGAGCTCAGGTGCATCCTGTTTCCGTTGATCATCCTTGAGAAGTTTCAACAACTTGATTGGAGTCCACCTGTGGTAAATTCAATTGATTGGACACACCTGTCTATATAAGGTCCCACAGTTGACAGTGCATTTCAGCAAAAACCAAGCCATGAGGTCAAAGGAATTGGCTGTAGAGCTCCGAGACAGGATTGTGCTGAGGCACAGATCTGGGGAAGGGTACCAAAAGAATGGCTGCAGCTGTGAAGGTCCCGAAGAACACATTCTTAAATGGAAGAATTTTGGAACCACCAAGACACTTCCTAGAGCTGGCTGCCTGGCCAAACTGAGCAATTGGGGGAGAAGGGCCTTGGTCAGGGAGGTGACCAAGAACCCGATGGTCACTCTGACAGAGCTCCAGAGTTCCTCTGTGGAGATGGGAGAACCTTCCAGAAGGACAACCATCTCTGCAGCACTCAACCAATCAGGCCTTTATGATAAAGTGTCCAGAGAATCCACTCCTTAGTAAAAGGCACATGACAGCCCACTTGGAGTTTGCCAAAAGGCACCTAAAGACTCTCAGACCATGAGAAACAAGATTCTCTGTTCTGATGAAACCAATATTGAACTCTTTGGCCTGAATGCCAAGTGTCACGTCTGAAGGAAACCTGGCACCATCCCTATGGTGAAGCATGGTGGTGGCAGCATCATGCTGTGGGGATGTTTTTCAGCGGCAGGGACTGGGATACTATTCAGGATCGAGGAAAAGATGAACAGAGCAAAGTACAGAGAGATCCTTGATGAAAACCTGCTTCAAGTCACTCAGGACCTCAGACTGGGTGAACATACACCTTCCAACAGTACAACAACCCTAAGCACACAGCCAAAACAACGCAGGAGTGGCTTCAGGACAAGTCTCTGAATGTCCTTGAGTGGCCCAGCCAGAGCCCGGACTTGAACCTGATCTCTGGAGAGACCTGAAAATAGCTGTGCTCCGACGCTCCCCCATCCAACCTGACAAAGCTTGAGAGGATCTGCAGAGAAGAATGGGAGAAATTCCCCAAATACAGGTGTGCCAAGCTTGTAGTGTCTTACCCAAGAAGACTCAAGGCTGTAATCACTGCCAAAGGTGCTTCAACAAAGTGCTGAGTAAAAGGTCTGATATTTCAATTTTTTATATTTAAAACATTTGCAGATATTTCTAAAAACCTGTTTTTGCTTTTTTATTGTGGGGTATTGTGTGTAGATTGAGGGGGGACACAATGTAATACATTTGAGTAAGGCTGTAACCTAACAAAATGTGGAAAAAGTCAAGGTGTCTGTATACTTTTCCGAATGCACAGTTTACTTGTATTTGGTATTTTATTAGGATCCCCATTAACTGTTGCAAAACCAGCAGCTACTCTTCCTGGGGTCCACACAAAACATGAAACATATTGACATAACACAGAACATCAATAGACAAGAACAGCTCAAAGACAGAACTACATACCTTTTTTTTTTTTATACGTAGCCTACATATCAATGCATACACACAAACTATCCAGGTCAAATATCTGCATTTGAGGATTATCTCAAGCTTTCTCACCCACCAAGTTGGGTGGGGAGTGTGGGAGAACAGCAATCTAAGTCTTTCCAAAGATTTTCAATTGGATTCAAGTCTGAACTTTGGCTGGGCCACTCAAGCGCTTTCACATTTCTGTTCTGAAGCCATTCCAGGGTTGCTTTGGCTGTATGCTTGGGGTCATTGTCCTGTTAGACTGAGGCAAAGATTTCCATTCCAAGGTCATTTGCACTCTGAAGCAGGTTCTCGTCAAGGATTTGCCTGTATTTGGCTCCATTCATTGTTCCCTCTATCCTTACCAGTCTCCTAGTCCCTGCCGCTGAAAAGCATCCCCATAGCATGATACTGCCACCATGCGTCATGATTTGGATGGTGTTCAGACCGGTGACCAGCTGTGCCTGGTTTTCTCCAGACATAGTGCTTTGCATTCAGGCCAAATGGTTACATTGTCTCATCAGATCATATAATATTTTGCCTTATGCGCCGAGTCTTTTACATGCCTTTATGCAATCTTCAGGTTGCCATGTGGCTTTTTCTCAGGAGTGGCTTCCTTCTGGTACACTCTTCCATAAAGTCCAGATTGGTGAAGTGTTATAGAGATTGTTGTCCTTCTGGCCAGTTCTCCCATCTTAGCCAAGGAACTCTGTAGTTCTGTCAGAGTGGTCATTAGGGTCTTGGTCATCTCCCTGACCAAGGTCTTTCTTGCCTGGTTGCTCAGTTTGGTTAAATGGCCAGCTCTCGGCAGAGTAGATCCAAATGTGTTCAATTTCCCAATGATGGAGACCACTGTGCTGTTGGAATCTTTCAACACTCTAGAAATAGTTTTACACCCTTCCCCAGATATATGCCTCCCCACCACTCTATTTCAGAGCTCTACAGCCAGTTCCTTGGACTTCATGGTATAGTTTCTGCTCTGACATGCACTGTCAACAATGGGACCTTATATAGACAGGTGTTTTCTTTCTAATTTATCTCCAAACAATTAAATTGGCCACAGGTGGACTCCAATCAATTTGTAGCGACGTCTCAAAGATGATAAAAGGAAATTGGATCCATCTGAGCTCAATCTGGAGTAAAAGGGTGTGAATACTTATTTAAATGAGATTTCTGTATTTCATGATGTGTGAGAAAAAAAATAAACAAAACAACAATGTGGACTAAGTCAAGGGGTATGACTACTTTATGAAGGCACTGTAGGCAACAATCAAGAAAAACATTGGCAAACGAATAGTAACTTTAATTTTGTTTTGATGACAGTGACAGAGCAGGATACGAGGAGGCTGATTAAGTTGCGTGCGGCCAATGAGGTTCTCTTCACTGGGAGGCGAAATGCTGCCAAGGCTGCATGGAAGTGAGTAGGATTTAGTATGAAAATAAATGTCAATGATGAAGCACTAAAGTCAGATATGCATAATCAACACTGATCACATTGGTTATTTTTGTGTGCAGGGCCATTTTAAAAGAGTTGGTTCTCCTGGGAAAGGTGTCAACTTACCAGGTGGCCAAGAAGTGGGACAACTTAAAAAGAAGATATAAGGTAAACAAACTGTCAAGTGTTTCTGGCAAATTTCTGCAACATGAAATAATCAAAGTTTAAATGGATCAAAATCAGAATGTTTATATTGAAGGACCAATCCTTAATAATGTCCATGCATTGCTAAAACACTTTCACCCAGCTGAAGTCTGCTCTGTTGTTTGTATTCTACACTGTGGTAACACTTGTCCCCTCTTGTTCCCTGAACAGGACCTGAAGTACCCTCCTGTGGGCATGGAGAGCATAGCAGACAACGCTGCTTCCTGGCCATGGTTCTACCTCATGAATGAGGCCATGGAGGGC
Organism: Oncorhynchus mykiss; assembly: GCF_057628025.1. Taxonomy (NCBI): domain Eukaryota; kingdom Metazoa; phylum Chordata; class Actinopteri; order Salmoniformes; family Salmonidae; genus Oncorhynchus; species Oncorhynchus mykiss. The sequence goes on along the minus strand of NC_143023.1, from coordinate 81,269,654 downwards.
CGCCTCGCCGCCAGCGGACCTGTCTTGACCCCTATAACGGAGGGTGATGACCCCGAGCCTTCCCCTTCACAGTCGTCTCGAAATAGAGGATGCCCGTTGCTGGAAAAGGGTGACATCACACTGGAGTACCAACAAGAGATTTATGTGCACCCCACCATCGAGGAGTGCCACCGGGCCACAGCGGAGTGTGAGAGTGCACTGAGAGAGGAGAGGTTGGGTAGGGGGCCAGCAGGGGGCACTGCTGCTCAGAAGTCAGTGACACTGGAGAGAGGGTGGGAGATGGTGGAGAGGGAGAGGGCAGCGATAGAGGGGGATAGAGCGGCGGTAGACAGAGAGCGGCAGTGGCTGGAGAGCGAGAGAGCCAACTTGGCAAGAGACAGGATGCTGTTGGAACAGGACATGGCGGCACTTGGTAGAGAGAGAGAGGCCTTTGAGAGCCAGAGGGCAGCAGTGATGATGCACAGTGCTACAGGGGTGCACACTGGACACGTCAACCACTGTGGGATGGGGATGTAGACCTATGGTATTAACTGCCTTGGAAGCCAAGGACTGTTCAAGAGCCTTCAAGTTAATTAGAGGAGTCTTTTCAGCATGTTTTCACCTTATTGGCTCGAGATTAATAAATGTTTTACACTCACAAGAGAACACGCTGTCTTTGATTTGTGATTGATACATTCAAAACATCTAAACGTAATGGTTTATTAAACTAACCAGTGACAGAGACTTCAATCTGTAACATTGTGGACTTGTTTTAAATGGCATTTGAGAATTTCTCTTTCTTTTGACAGAACAGGCTAATGATGTCATGTAACCCTTAAAGTGTTTGTGGTGTGACTCATTATCTCAATGGCCTCATCCTGTCTTTTCAGTCTCGGTTGCAATTATATTGTAATATAAGACAAAATTAGCACTATAAGTGAGAGAACTGAATTTGTTATGGAAGTGTTAACTTTTTATGTACTGACTACTTTTCTCTAATGTGAAAGCTGTTTCCATTTTCAAACAATGAATATGCTATAAATTACTGCCAAAAAAGTATGGAAGTGAAATATTGTTTGAGAAATCAAATCACAGTATGACCAAAGCTCAAGTGAGAAATGTGGTAATATATTTTTTGAGGAAATAGTACCCGCTCAACAATTGTGTATAGCCTACAATAAAAAGGCTCATACTCTGCTCATGATTTTCTTGTTATCGGATCTATACAAATGTAGAGGACTAGTGGCTAAAATCAATGGATGGTTAGGTTTGAATGTAACAGCTATTTTATTTAACCTTGATATAACTCAACATAGTAATGCATGGAATTAAATATGTTTGTGTCCAGATGCCCTTTGTAGCCAGCTGAAGAAGCTTTGCTAGGAGAATCTCCAGGTGGACTTTATAAAGTCCTTGTCTAACCCGCTCCACTGGCTGGGACAGTGTGCCAAGTGCTGGGACAAGTCCTTCTTTCTTCACGGACCTGGAGGTCATGCAGTTCCACCGACTGTCTAGCTTGAAGTGTCATCGCGGCTGCAGCCTCCAGTGCAGTGAGCAGAGGGTTTCCGGGTGGAAAGGTTCCATATTACCCAGGAGATTCATTGCCTCTTGCATAGACCTTGTTGAAACATAATGCACAATGTGTTTTTGACAGGCAATGCCTGTGCATAGTACTGCAGTTGTATATTGTTTTGAGAGGGGGTGGAGAAAAGGAGGGATGATTCAGTTAAAGAATCTGGTGAAGAAAGAAACTTAGGTTAAAAGCTAACTGGATCAACCTGACTAGCAACCAGCTGCATTTGCTCTTTTGTGTTTTTCATAAGGGGATTCTCATACAGGCAACAGGAGAGAGAGTAATCAGATATCATGCTCACTGTACGCATAGGTAAGTCATATTTTCCCCAAAAATGCCAATGTTTTATGTTTACTGAGAAATCTGTATGTCAATCTGTCAATACAGTATTTGCTTTAAGAACAATGACAAGGTAATCTCTTGTAGGACAAATGATGCATAAAACACAGGGCTCCAGAAGTAAGTTGCAAAGCCAGGTTTTTTTAAAGCATGTTTTAATGTATTACTGCTCAATATATGTTTTAATAGTGTCTATAGAGTACTACGGAATAACTTATTTTATGAACAGATGAATAAACAAGATTATAAACAAAATATTTTTTCCCATAGAGGGTTGAAGACTACCAACCAACAATGTGGTTTTACTGGTATAGCAATCTTCTATTTATCTCTGGCTCAGGCCAGTCTGGTGTTATTAACCCTTTCCTACTGTAGGGTGAGTAGAAATATACTTTAGTGTTTAGTGTAGGGCCCAGATCCTAGCTTGTGATCCATGCGAGTACTGACTTTCTCATAATTCATGCATTTACTGTATGTCAATAGGAAATTGGATTGAACATGAGTGAAATCAGCCCTTTGGTTGTAAATTTTACAGTTGTAGTCATGCAGTCATTGACAGCTGTCTATGCTTGTCCACAATACATAAGTGACTTGGTGATTATCCTGTATAAGTACGATATCCCCATTATTTATCTTGCAGGCCTTCTTCCAATCATAGCAGTGCTTGGAATCATTTTCTTTGCTGTTTTCCTCATAATGCGGTCTCAAAGTAAGTCTCGATGACAATGTTTGTCACACAAGGACACATTCATTTGATAACGACTATTAATTACATGCTGTTAATAAAACCGGCATAACATTTGAATAAAAGTTTGTCATCTAGCCTAGCAACTGATGAATTTATCAGGAAAAGTGTTAATGTTTTCTTCAAGAGTAAGTACCCGCTACAATAGTTCCCATTCATAATTATACACGCCGCTCCTTCCCCCTATTACTCTAGGCCACACCCTCTCCTGGTATCCTGAGTTTCCTGGTCCAGAGTGGCTACAGGTGACTAATGTACCCAAAGAGACCAGTGAGTAATCAGAAGGATGTGTATTTCCACCTGTGCAACATGTTTGGGCTACTAGCATCCACATATTCAACATTTAAACAAAACAAAGTTATAGCTGGCAAGGCCAAAAAGCTAGTCTATCCCATCAAATTAATGGTATGGGGAACCATTAATATGTGTGATTGTGTGTGTTTCTCCTCCTGAATACTTGCACAGCCTCCAGACAAAGACCGTGTGGCATCCCAAAGCCCTGTCCAGAGGGGGACTTCAGCTTTTTAATCGCCAGTGGAGCTGCTAATGTGGTTGGACCCAAAATCTGCATGGAGGACAAAATGTAAGGAACATATCCTTATGTGTGTTGTTACAGGTTTTTTCCATTTATGTTTTGGGGTTGGACTTTTAGCACGTAGGGCTCACTGTGACCTTGTTAGTCAGTATGTGTTACACCTGTGCTGGTTGCAATGTCGTTAGTGTGAAGGTGTTTCACCTGAGCTTGCCCAGATGCTATTTAAGAGTGGCTGGCCCACTGTTCTAGTTGTCTTGATAGATCTGAAGGGTTAACACCTTTAGTTGGTGCTCCCTATTTTTATTTTGTAGACCAGCAAGCCTTCATCTGCTTTTGCGCCACACTTTTGTTTTGCTTCCTGTCTTTACATTTGGTGTGGGTTTTACTTTCGTTTGCTTTTTCTTGGGCAAATTCAGTCGGCGCTCATGGTGGGTGTCTTTTAGGTTCCTGTTGTTTCTAGTCAACCTTTAGTGGACACCACCATGAGTCTTTCAGAACCCCTCCTAAAACCCCACCTGTTTTGGTTGTTGGTCAGTGACTCTGTTTGTGCCCTATTCTGTTTGAGCAATTTTTAGTTTTTTTGCTGGGGAACGTATGTGTGAGTGAGAGCGATATCTTGATGTAGAGTGCCCTATTATTGTTCACTGTTGGGGGGGAGGTTGTCAGGTTGTGAGACTCTGTTCTATGTTCTCTTCAGGGTTATGGGTTATGTGGAAGAAAATGTTGGGTATGGAATTAACATTGCTGTTGTGAACGGTAAGTCAAAAGGTTATATGCACATAGTATTAACAGTTTTCTTATTTTACATCTTGTATTCAGCGTAAATCTGATTTTAAATACCTAATTATTCTCTTTTTCACACAGGGAAGACTGGGGAGGGTATGAAGACAGCATTTTTTAACATGTATGATGGTGGTAAGATGGTTTACAGCCCCTATAAAAAAAAATGTCCAGCGGAGCATGTACATTGCCTAGTGACCATCTACACACCACATTGCAGTTTTCACATTTTGCAAATCTAAATGGTTTAAATTGGGGACTTTTTTTAACCAATCTACACAACATACTCCACATTTCAAAGTTAAATAAATTATATAAAAAAATACAATTATATCCCAGTGTTATGTATTCAGAAGACTGAGGCAGTGTTTTATCTAACCTTTCATATTTCTTTGAGCCTAGCAAACTGCCCAGTCCCTGCCGGTGACAAGCATACCCATAACATGCCACCACAATACTTGAAAATACAGTATCAACATTGCGTTCACTACACATTACTGACCTGTATGGGGAAAAAAGGAACCCCGTGTTAAAACTCCACTCTAAATCATTGATTCTGTTCGCAAAAAGGCAGTTGAGTAATATTCAAGACAAGACATCAAAGAAATATACTTTTTAGAATAAACTGAAGGTTTGGGTCAAATCCAGTACAACACACAGTGAATCACTTTATTTTCAAGTATTGTGGTGGCAGCATTATGTTATGGGTATTCTTGTCACTGGCAGGGACTGAGTTGGTTAGGATCAAATACATTTGAAAGGAGCAAAGCTCCAGAATTGAGTACATTTTATTGCCGAAGACATACCAGAATGGCTTTCCAAGAGGTGTTGAGTGGTCCAGTCTATCCTGAATTAAATTTGCGTGAAAATCAGAGACATACAGAGTATACCAAACACCTTCCTAATATTGAGCTGCACCCCCCACCACATAACAGCCTAATTTCATCGGTGCCTGGACTCTACAAGGTGTCAAATGTCACAGGCTCCGAATACAACGGGTGTAGACCTTACCGTGAAATGCTTACTTACAAGCCCTTAACAAACCATGCAGAATATTTGCTAGATAAACTAAAGTTTAAAAAATTACACAAAATAACTAACGAGGCTATTTACAGGGTATACCGTTACAGAGTTAATGTGGTACAGGTCAGTTGGGGTAATATGTACAGTGGCAAGACAAAGTATGTTAACCCTTTGGGATTACCTGGATTTCTGCATAAATTGGTTTTAACTTTTGAGCTGATATTCATCTAATTCACAACAATAGACAGTGTGCTTAAACTAACATGCAAATTGTGTATTTCTTGTCTAAATGTAATATATTTTAAACGTTCCCAGTGTAGGTTGGGAAAAGTATGTGAACCCCTTGGCTAATGACCTCCAAAAGTCAGATAACCTGGAGTCCAATCAATGAGACGAGATTGGAGATGTTGCTTAGAGCTGCCCTGCTCTATAAAAAACACTCACAAAATGTAAGTCTGCTATTCAAAAGAAACATTGCTTGACGTGAACCATACCTTGAACAAAAGAGATATCAGAAGACTTGGTGACTTGCATAAAGCTGGGAAGAGTTACAAAAGTATCTCTTAAAGACTTGATGTTCATCAGTCCACGGTAAGACAAATTGTCTATAAATGGAGAAAGTTAAGCATTGTTGCTACTCTCCCTAGCAGTTGCCATCCTGCAAAGATGACTGCAAGATCACAGCACAGAATGTTCAATGAGGATAAAAAGAATCCTAGAGTGTCAGCTAAAGACTTAGAGAAATCTCTGGAACATGTTAACATCTCTGTTGTTTATTCTACGATATGTAGAACACTAAACAAGAATGGGAGGACACCATGGAGAAGCCAAACATTGCTGCACGTCTGAAGTTCGCAAAAGAACACCTGGATATTCCACAGCGCTACTGGAAAAATATTCTGTGGACAGATTAAACTAAAGTTGAGTTGTTTGGAAGGAACACACATCACTATGTGTGGAGAAAAAAAGGCACAGCACACCGACATCAAAACCTCATCCCAACTGCAAAGTATGGTAGAGAGAGCATCATGGTTTGGGGCTGCTTTGCTGCCTCAGGGCTTGGACAGTTTGCTATCATCAACGGAAAAATGAATTCCCAAGTTTATCAAGACATTTTGCAGGAGAATGTAAGGCTATCTGTCCGCCAATTGAAGCTCAACAGAAGTTGGGTGATGCAACAACACAACGACCCTAAGAACAGAGGTAAATCAACAACCGGATGGCTTCAACAGAAGAAAATATGCCTTCTGGAGTAGCCCAATCAGTCCTGACCTCAACCCGATTGACACCAGACATCCCAAGAATATTGCTGAACTGAAACAGTTTTGTAAAGAGGAATGGTCCAAAATTCCTCCTGACTATTGTGCAGGTCTGATCCGCAACTACAGAAAACGTTTGGTTGAGGTTACTGCTGCCAAAAGAGGATCAACCAGTTATTAAATCCAAGGGTTCACACACTTTTTCCACCCTGCACTCAATGTTTACACGGTGTGCTCAATAAAGGCATGAAAACGTGTAATTGTTTGTGTTATTAGTTTAAGCAGACTGTTTGTCTATTGTTGTGACTTAGGAGAAGATCAGATCAAATTTGATGACCAACTCATTCAGAAATCTGGGTAATTCCAAAGGGTTCAGATACTTTTTCTTGCAACTGTACATGTAGGTAGGGGTAAAGTGACTATGCATAGATAAACAGCGCGTAGCAGCAGCGTAAAAAAAGGGTGTCAATGCAAATAGTTTGGATAGCCATTTGATTAACTGTTTAGCAGTCTAATGGCTTAGGGGTAGAAGCTGTTAAGAAGCCTTTTGGACGTAGACTTGGCACTCCGGTACCGCTTGCTGTGTGGTAGCAAAGAGAACAGTCCATGACTAGAGTGTCTGGAGTCTTTTACAATTTGTAGGGTCTTCTTCTGACACCGCCTAATATAGAGGTCCTGGATGGCAGGAAGCATAGCCCCAGTGATGTACTGGGCCGTACACACTACTCTCTGTAGCGCGTTGCGGTCGGATTCCGAGCAGTCGGATGCCATACCAGGCAGTGATGCAACCAGTCAGGATGCTCTCGATGGTGCAACTGTAGAATCTTTTTGAGGATCAGAGGGCCCATGCCAAATCTTTTCAGGGGAATAGGTTTTGTCGTGCCCTCTTCACGATCTTGGTATTGTCCTGGCACCACACTGCCAGGTCTCTGACCTCCCTGTAAGCTGTCTCATCATTGTCGGTGATCAGGCCTACCGCCGTTGTGGTCGGCTAACTTAATGATGGTGTTGGAGTCGTGCGTGGCCACACAGTCATGGGTGAACAGGGAGTACAGGAGGGGACTAAGCACGCACCCATGAGGGCCCCCAGTGTTGCGGATCAGCATGGCAGATGTGTTGTTGTTTACCCTTACCACCTGGGGGTGGCCCATCAGGAAGTCCAGGATCCAGTGGCAGAGGAAGGTGTTTAGTCTCGGGGTCGAAAGCATTCCACAGGGATGCTGGCCCATGTTGACTCCAGTGCTTCCCACAATTGTCAAGTTGGCTGGATGACCTTTGGGTGGAGGACCATTCTTGATACACATGGGAAACTGTTGTGTGGAAAAACCCAACAGCGTTGCAATTCTTGACAAAAACTGGTGCGCCTGGCACCTACTACTATACCCCTTTCAAAGGCACTTGCCCGTTCACCCTCTGAAAGGAACACAAACACAATCCATGTCTCAATTATCTCGCGGCTTAAAAATCCTTTAACCTGTCACCTCCCCTTCAACTACACAGATTTAAGTGGATTTAACAAGTGACAACAGTAAGGGATTATAGCATTCATCTGGTCAGTCTGTCATGAAAAGAGAACATTTTGTATACTCAGTGTATTGCTGTCCATCAATGATTCCCAACCAAATTTACTGAGCTTGAGCAATTCTGACAAAAACAATGGATATACAGAGTTACATAATTATTGGCACCCTTGATAAAGATGAGTAAAAAATATATGATACTGGGCTATATTCTATTCTAAATAAAATTGGAAAATTATATTTTATACTAATACAATTAATCAGATTTAAAAAAAAAAACTTATCAAAAAAAGAAAAAAAGGGGTCAACATTATTGGCAACCCTGTTTTCAGTACTCCAGCACTCTCCCCTTGCGAGAATGACAGATTCTTTCCAAAATGTTTTGAGAACACATTGGGATGGATTTTAGACCCTTCCTCCATACAGAATCTTCCCAGATCCTTGATATCCTTTGTCTGTGTTTATGGACTGTCCTCTTTTGATTCAAACCACAGGTTTTCAATGGGGTTCAAGTCCGGAGACTGAGATGGCCGTTGCAAGATGTTGATTTGTGGTCAATTAACCATTTCTTTGTGGATTTTGATTCATGCTTTGGATTGTTTTGCTGGAAGATCCACTTGCGGCCAAGTGTCAGCATCCTGTCAGAGGAAACCAGGTTTTTGGCAAAAAATGTGCAGTTATTCAAAATGAGTAAACTGTAATGGCTTCCAAAGATGCTTCCACCAAGTATTAACTGTGAGGTGTGAAGACATGCAATAAAGACTTAATATTTAAAATTGTATTTAGAACATTGTCTATCATTTGAAACTTTATTATTTAAGGCAGCAAAATGTGAAGATTGCAAGGGGTGTGTAGATTTTCACTAGGCACTGCATTTCCTGCTTAGCAACATTAGTTAAATGCATCTCCACCCTTTCCATGATCGATTTCTGTACCTTGTTATAAATGTTGAGCTATTAACCAACCAGATACAATCATTCCTGTATGGGTTGGTCAACCATATCCAGCACATTGAAAACTGAAGTACAATTTTTTTTTTAATAATACATAGATTTTGTTCAATTTGAGTGTACATAATTCTAATTTCCACTCCTCAATAAAGAAGAAAACCATTGATCGTGTTGAAAAGCTGACATGTTATCCCTGTCTTGCAGATATTGAACCTCTGGTGGAGTTTCTGGAGTCCATTGAGAATGGATCCATTGTGTTGATTGCCACCTACGACGACCCAGCTACAAAGTGAGTCACATTTCATTTTAACATTAAACCAACTTTCATGGCAGAATTTGACCAATATGGTCATCCAGGATACTATATGATAATGCTTTGGGATCTTTGGAGTGTGCACCAAAATCATTAAATTAATTGAAGCGCTCTGCATGCTCATATAAAGTCCTATCGAAAGCCTATCCATATTGTTTTTAGTGATACAATTAATGATGGTAGTGAGGAAAAATACTGAATGGTTTTAGTAATTGATTGACAGATTGAACGAAGAAGCAAGGAGGCTTATCAGAGAGCTTGGCAGCTCTGCTATCCAGTCATTAGGCTTCAGAGACAACTGGGTCTTTGTTGGAGGAAAAGGAGCAGATGTCGAGAGTACCTTGGAGAAGGTAATACCATACCAACGTTTATAATATGTTTTCACTGTCTCTGTTATCCAGTTTTTTGGATTGCACCTGCAGTTCCCCACTTTTTACTGATATCATTTGAGCTGGAGGAGCTATGTGTTTATGTTGCTGTTGCAGGAATCTAATTGATCCGTTTCCCCCCCCACAGCATATTAAAAACAATAGAGACAAAAACAAGTATGACTCCTGGCCAGAGATGATTGAATTGCAAGGATGCTTACCACGCTATTTGGAGTGATTGGTACCAAAAATGTTGTTATCCTGCCAGACCCCATATCCACTAAACATTTGCACATGTTGTGATGTCTGTATTACTCTGAAAAATGCATAATAAACAACAGTTTGGCCTTGTCTATGAAGTATTTTTTTGGCAAAATACAGAATTATCTGTTTATAACACAGATAATAGAGCTCGTTAGTCTGTAGTCCTACAAACGGGAAATTAGTTACCTGTGGTTCATTCAGCCATTTTTATTGGGGAAATTGATGGGGAAAGAATGGGGTTTTGGGATAAACACCAAAAATAAGGTCTGTGGTTAACACAGGCTTTGGTCTTATACGTTTTGTTCAATTAGATTGGTAAATCAGCTTTTAGTTACTTTTTTCTTGCCCCTTATTTGTGGAACATTCTTCAAAATATTCTTAATGTGATGTTTTGGTGCCTCAAGGGCAATTCAGAAAGCTGATTGAGGACCTTATTACTGATGAATGTGTTTTTTTTTTATGACCGTGTCTTTCTAGAAGCAATTTGTATTTATATGAATGCATTTTCTGTAATTCAGGGCTAGTCTGTAAATGGGACCTTGGTCTCTGTATGACTCCTAGATAAAATAAAGGTAAAATAAAAATCTGACATTTTAGCATGGAATTAAACATCAAGGTAGGTATTCAGGTAACAATCATGTAAGTAATAACAAATAAACAGTGCAGATAACAATTACCATCATCAACTCAATCTTCTCTTTCCTGCCAAGGTAGGATTTACCCTCCATCCTCCTCTTCCGAACGTCTCCTTTCCACTTAAGGGTTACTGAGATGTTTCACCATATGACAGATGTGCTTATAGGCGGTGTCATAAAAACAGAATTATATTTAGACACACACACTATACAGAGAGAGCAATGGAGTGGGAGGATTCTGCGCTGGCCTGACCAGTTGATCAGCTAGCTACTGTACATGGTTGACACTGCAGCAAGTTTAGCCAGTTGATCTAGTGTTGACCGAATGTGATAGTTAGCTATTGCCACACACCTGTTTAATCTGTTCACTCTTTATGCCAATGACAAGGTGGCTAGTTAATTTAGCCAACAAGCAGAGATCATATTATTAGCTAAAAACAGGAGATTAAACATTCTGTTAGATTGGGATTCTGGGTTAGCCAGCAAACTAGGTAGCTACCTAACCATTTAGTTTGCACACACCCTCAAAACACAATTTCAACTGCAAAATTATATAAGAAAAATGTACACAGACAGTATGGTGAAGAAGGCACAACAGTGTGTCTTCAACCTCAGGAGGCTGAAGAAATGTGTCTTGGCCCCCTAAGACAAACTTTAAAAGATGCACAATTGAGAGCATACTGTCAGGCTGTATCACTGCCTGGTATGGCAACTGCACTGCCCGCAACCGCAGGGTTCTCCAGAGGATGGTGCAGTCTGCCCAACGCATCACAGGGGGGCACACTCCTTGCCCTTCATGACACCTACAGCACACGATTTCACCGAAAGGCCAAAAATATAATCAAGGACAACAACCACCCGAGCCATCCAGAAGGCGAGGTCAGTACAAGTGCATCAAAGCTGGGACCGAGAGAGACTGAAAAACAGCTTCTATCTCAAGGCCATCAGACTGTTAAATCGCCATCGCTAGCTGTCACCTGTTTTAATTTTGTATTTTTTTTTATTTTAACTAGGCACATCAGTTAAGAACACATTTTTATTTTCAATGACGGCCTAGGAACAGTGGGCCTTGTTCAGGGGCAGAGTGACAGATTTTTACCTTGTCAGCTCAGGGTCAAACCTGTGTGGATTGTTAGATATTACTGCACTTCTGGAGCTAGGAACACAAGTATTTCGCTACACCCGCAATAACATTTGCTAAATATGCATGTGTGACCAATAAAATTTGATTTGAAAAAGCATAACAAGCAAATGTCTTGGTATTTGCTTCCTAAAAGCCTTGATTATATTTCACCATCTTTCATTATTAGTAATTCATTGCAATAGTATCAACATTAAAAATTATAGTAATTATGAAAATAACCATTCTAACCTGTCTTGCTTTCTTTTCAGTTTGCATTAGCCTCAAACAAATTAGGAGAATTTTACTGTAGAGCATTTTCACTTGAACAATTTAGTTTTTATTCTAATGCAAAATTGAGAGAACCAGTATTTTTGTTCTTATTGCTATATAACTTATATTAGAATAACACATAACTAAACCCACCCACCCCAGACTTTATGATTTTATCTGATTTGTTTTTCAAGAGCCACACCATGTGTGTGTGTGTATATATACAGTGCCTTGCGAAAGTATTCGGCCCCCTTGAACTTTGCGACCTTTTGCCACATTTCAGGCGATAATATTGAAATGGAAGGAGTATCAGACCCCTGCAAATCTACCAAGACCTGGCCGTCCCTCTAAACTTTCAGCTCATACAAGGAGAAGACTGATCAGAGATGCAGCCAAGAGGCCCATGATCACTCTGGATGAACTGCAGAGATCTACAGCTGAGGTGGGAGACTCTGTCCATAGGACAACAATCAGTCGTATATTGCACAAATCTGGCCTTTATGGAAGAGTGGCAAGAAGAAAGCCATTTCTTAAAGATATCCATAAAAAGTGTCGTTTAAAGTTTGCCACAAGCCACCTGGGAGACACACCAAACATGTGGAAGAAGGTGCTCTGGTCAGATGAAACCAAAATTGAACTTTTTGGCAACAATGCAAAACGTTATGTTTGGCGTAAAAGCAACACAGCTCAGCACCCTGAACACACCATCCCCACTGTCAAACATGGTGGTGGCAGCATCATGGTTTGGGCCTGCTTTTCTTCAGCAGGGACAGGGAAGATGGTTAAAATTGATGGGAAGATGGATGGAGCCAAATACAGGACCATTCTGGAAGAAAACCTGATGGAGTCTGCAAAAGACCTGAGACTGGGACGGAGATTTGTCTTCCAACAAGACAATGATCCAAAACATAAAGCAAAATCTACAATGGAATGGTTCAAAATTAAACATATCCAGGTGTTAGAATGGCCAAGTCAAAGTCCAGACCTGAATCCAATCGAGAATCTGTGGAAAGAACTGAAAACTGCTGTTCACAAATGCTCTCCATCCAACCTCACTGAGCTCGAGCTGTTTTGCAAGGAGGAATGGGAAAAAATTTCAGTCTCTCGATGTGCAAAACTGATAGAGACATACCCCAAGCGACTTACAGCTGTAATCGCAGCAAAAGGTGGCGCTACAAAGTATTAACTTAAGGGGGCTGAATAATTTTGCACGCCCAATTTTTCAGTTTTTGATTTATTAAAAAAGTTTGAAATATCCAATAAATGTCGTTACACTTCATGATTGTGTCCCACTTGTTGTTGATTCTTCACAAAAAAATACAGTTTTATATCTTTATGTTTGAAGCCTGAAATGTGGCAAAAGGTCGCAAAGTTCAAGGGGGCCGAATACTTTCGCAAGGCACTGTAAATAAATAATCAACTCAATTGGTGTGGTACGGACTTATTTAGTGGGACTCGGTTGTGTGCAGATTCCCGGATTTTGCGACGTTCAGGATGAGAATGTAGAGGAAATGTATTAATTAGTGACTGTTGTAAAATAAATATTCTGATATCCTTTGAGTTAATTTGGGAAATAGGAACTCAGTAAAACCAAACTTTCCCATGGTGCCCCAGGTTATTGAGTTAATAATTACCTGATTAATTGAATCACGTAATTATAATCAGTTAATCATTCGATGAACAGCAGTACGTATTAATCAATACGTCACAACATATACATTCATGCAACACACACACATTACAACTGCTGCTATCAGACTCGTATTTACTATTGCTAATACTACACAATTTAAACATTTGCCCCCCAAACCCCCCACATTATATATACTGAACATTTACATTCACATTTTAGTCATTTAGCAGACATGCTTATCCAAAGCGAGTTAACGCATTCATCTTAAGATAGCTAGGTGGGACAATCACATATCACAGTCATAGTAAGTATCATTTCTGTAAGTCTATAGCCTCCTCACATCGAACCCCCCCCCCCCCCCATTTTTTTTTTTTACTTGACTCCACCCCCCCTTCTAGCTTTGACTTTGCTGTTAGCTACTTTATTGCTGTAATCGCAGCAAAAGGTGGCGCTACAAAGTATTAACTTAAGGGGGCTGAATCATTTTGCACGCCCAATTTTTCAGTTTTTGATTTGTTAAAAAAGTTTGAAATATCCAATAAATGTCGTTCCACTTCATGATTGTGTCCCACTTGTTGTTGATTCTTCACAAAAAAATACAGTTTTATATCTTTATGTTTGAAGCCTGAAATGTGGCAAAAGGTCGCAAAGTTCAAGGGGGCCGAATACTTTCGCAAGGCACTGTAAATATATGGATGAGCAATGACAGAGCAGCATAGGCAAGATGCAATAGATGGTATAAAATACTGTATATACATATGAGATGAGTAATGCAAGATATGTAAACATGATTAAAATGGCATTATTAAAGTGAATAGTGATCCATTCATTAAAGTGGCCAATGAATTCAAGTCTGTATGTAGCAGCCTCTCTGTGTTAGTGATGGCTGTTTAACAGTGATGGCCTTGAGATAGAAGCTGTTTTTCAATCTCTCGGTCCCAGCTTTGATGCACTTGTACTGACCTCGCCTTCTGGATGGTAGCGGGGTGAACAGGCAGTGGCTTGGGTGGTTTTTGTCCTTGATTATCTTTTTGGACTTCCTGTGACATCAGGTGCTGTAGGTGTCCTGGAGGGCAGGTAGTTTGCCCCCGGTGATGCGTTGTGCAGACTGCACCACCCTCTGGAGAGCTTTGAGGTTGTGGGTGGAGTTGCTGCAGTTGCTGTACCAGGTGGTGATACAGCCCGACAGGATGCTCTCAACTGTGCATCTGTAAAAGTTTGTGAGGGTTTTAGGTGACAAGCCAAATTTCTTGAGCCTCCTGAGGTTGAAGAGGCGCTGTTGCGCTCCTCTGTCATTGTCACAGCTGTGCATATCCCCCCTCAAGCCGATACCACGACGGAACTCAAGGAACTTCACTGGACTTTATGTAAACTGGAAACCATATGTCCTGGGGCTGCATTTATTGTAGCTGGAGTTTTGATCAAAGCAAATTTGATAACAAGCCTACCTAAATTCTATCAGCATATTGATAGAATACTACTGCTACTCTAACTTCCGCGATCCATACAAGGCCCTCCCCTACCCTCCTTTCGGCAAATCTGACCACGACTCCATTTTGCTCCTCCCTTCCTATCGACAGAAACTCAAACAGGATGTACCCGTGCTAAGAACTATTCAACGCTGGTCTGACCAATCGGAATCCACGCCTTAAGATTGTTTTGATCAAGCGGACTGGGACATGTTACAGGTAGCCTCAGAGAATAATATTGACGTATACGCTGATTCGGTGAGAGAGTTTATAAGGAAGTGCATAGAAGATGTTGTACCCACTGTGATGAGGTACAAGAATGGTGACTGGGAATATGGCCGAATACAAACAGTGTAGTTATTCCCTCCGCAAGGCAATCAAACAAGAAAAATGTCAGTATAGAGACAAAGTGGAGTCGCAATTCAATGGCTCAGAAACGAGACGTATTGGGCAGGGTCTAAAGACAATCACGGATTACAAAAGAAAAACCAGCCAGGTCACGGACACCGACGTCTTGCTTCCAGACAAACTGTAGTCGATTTAGCTACTTCAGGACATCAACACAAGCAGGCCAGAAATAGACAAGTTTTTCTTAGGAAGTTATTTGATTGGTGTGAAGTCAAATCCAAACTGGCCTCCCTTGGAGGTTGTTTTGCTGCACCAGTACAACCCACAGTTGAGCTCAGCTCAATGCTGATTGGCTAATTATTTATATTTTTTAACAGGGAAGGCCAAATGCTTTTGGCATCGATCGAATCGGTCCAGACAACTACATGGGCTACACATACTGAGACAGAGGGGCGCTGTTTCCCTCGCTTGGATGATTTCAGCCTCTTGCGAATTGACAAAAATATTAAAACACAGAGAGAGACGAAAAATTAATAATTATTATTTATATATTTTTATTGGTCAAATATTTGGAAAGCCTGGCTTCCCTTCGCATCCATACTTTTGCGATTGCTCTCTATTCGTAAAATCCCTTCCCATGAAACAGAGAAGACACTCTGTCCTGCTGAGTTTTGATCAGGGTTTGGAACCGGTTCAAGGAACAGAACCAGAACCGAGAACGAAAATGATCTATTCTGTTTTGAAAGATAACCGTTATTTTAAAAGCATGGGAGCCGGTTAATAAGGTTATTTTACCTTCCGGGCATTTTTTTCCAGTCCCACAAAAAAAAATACAACAAAGTGCCCATGCAAAGCCCTCACTGTCACTCAGAAACATATTCCAGTGACTGCCTGCCACCTGAAGATTTTTGCCTGTGTGTGTGTGTGTGTGTGTGTGTGTGTGTAGGCTATCTGCCCTCCCCCTCTCGCTGACGCATGCATAGTCTACTGTAGCTGCTGATGTTACAGGCGTGATTCAGAAATTAGGGAGAGAGATTTGCCCAAGTGATATACTGGGCCGTATGCACTACCCTCTGTAGTGCCTTGCAGTCGGAGGCCGAGCAGTTGCCATACCAGGCAGTGATGCAACCAATGCTCTCGATGCTCTCGATAGTGCAGCTGTAGACCCTTTTGAGGATCTGAGGACCCATGCCAAATATTTTCAGTCTCCTGAGTTAGTTAGGCTAACTCTCTGATGTTCAAAAGACATTCAAAGTGCCTTCATGGAAGCCGCTCCTCCGTAGGTATAATTCTGTGGTCCTAATTCAGGTCATGCATGTCATAACAACAAGATGCCCAGCGCTTCATGCCCACTGCTCTCCTCACCTTCAAAATTTCAGTCGTATGTCACACCCTACACTACACTTGTCTGTCCAATGCGTGTACATAGCTTGCACGGTCCACTGCTCTATCCATTGGTGAAGACATTTAATGTTGAGCTAAATGTAAAATATATATATATTTCTGAAGTTTAAAAGGGAACCGAATGGAACGTTATTTTTTGGGAGGTTTGAACCGGTTCAGGATTTTACTTCGCTGGTGGGAACAATGGCACAAAAATAATGATGGTTCTGTTCAGAACAAAACCAACCCCTGGTTTTGATGCAGTCTTTACACGACAAAGTCAGGTTTGGATGTCAGTTATCCCGTGAGAGCTTTTGTCACGAACCCATTAAGATGTTTTAGGTGCCAAGCTTATGATCATGTTGCAGCAGTGTGTAGGAAGGAGATTCCTAGATGTGAGAAGTGTGCAGGAGGGCATGAGACAAAGGAATGTGTAGTATCGGTTGAAAAAGTTGTGTGTGTTAACTGTAGCGGTAAACAGAACGGAAAACGCCGCACACTGCTGCTCATGCTCCCAGGTGAAATTTATTTATGACAACATTTCAACCCTTAGTTCTTCATCAGGTATCCATCATATACCATATACCTGATGAAGACCTAAGGGTCAAAACATTGTGTTTTCCTTTCTGTTTTTGATGAGTTTGCCTACAACTCCAGCACCTGCGGAAAGTACCTGGATTTGCATATGTTCTTCAGCTTTTGTAACTGTAGGGGTACACATGGTGCTGGAGATCCGAAGTGTCCAGTTTTAAAAAAGGCAGGTTGAGGTTGCCAGGATCAGAGTAGTACAGAAGGTGTCGTATGCTGCGGCACTGAAGAGAGTAGTAGAGGGAGATTGGTCCAGGGCGAGGGATACTAAGAGGCTCCTTGTGAATAAGCCAAGGCCAATAGTTAGCGTTCATAGCCATGGTTATAAACTTTACAGCGGAAATGGAACGTATATCACATAACAGTAGATGATGTGGTGGCAGCTGCAGAAAAGTACTTGGGTGTATGAGATTTTACTGCAGAAGAGTTGGCCTGGTGTTGGATCAGATGGACTAGTGGTGAGGTGGTGAGTGGTGAGGGGCAGAACGACATATGTTTACTTTGTCAGCTCGGGGATTCGATCAATGCTCTAACCTTTTTCTTTTTTTTCACCTTTATTTAACCAGGTAGGCCAGTTGACAACAAGTTCTCATTTACAACTGCGACCTGGCCAAGATAAAGCAAAGCAGTGCGACACAAACAACACAGAGTTACACATGGGATAAACAAATGTACAGTCTATAGCACAATAGAACATCTATATACAGTGTGCGCAAATGGAGTAAGGAGGTAAGGCAATAAATAGGCCAATAGTAGCAAAGTAATTACAATTTAGCAAATTAACACTGGAGTGATAGATGTGCAGATTATGATGTGTAAGTAGAAATACTGGTGTGCCAAAGAGCAAAAAAGTAAATAAAAACAATATTCAACTAACCTACCGCCCCAGGTTAGGCAGTAGGGCAATTTTTCTTCCCTTTTCCCAGTCCTTTTTCCTTTCCCTTTTTGTGTCACATCGTGTAATGAATTCGCACTCCAGAACAGTAGGCAGAAACACACGGCCAGATAAGAGAACTACAGTAGATGACTAGGAAGGCTGCGACTGGCCTCACACTCCAGTACAGTTGGTGGCGCTGTATACGCCTTTCAGTTGGTTGCGATCGGCCAATACAAATGTAAAGAAGAAGAACAATCCTTTCCCATACTGCAATGCGTCAATAATTTGATAATGTACCAAAATGGTGAGGAGTTTCTATGTGTACATCCATTTATTCTATTTGTATGGTGTACATATGATACATTTTGTGTTGCAGTGGCTTTTATTATTATGCAGTGTTTCCTGTAGGTAGCTAGAGCCGAAAACACAGACAGGAAACTGTATTGGGCTCAAGGCCTTTGAGGGCTAGCACTGCCTAGCT
The DNA here is from genome assembly GCF_057628025.1 of Oncorhynchus mykiss. Lineage (NCBI taxonomy): Eukaryota > Metazoa > Chordata > Actinopteri > Salmoniformes > Salmonidae > Oncorhynchus > Oncorhynchus mykiss. Next base: position 81,251,199 of record NC_143023.1, on the reverse strand, counting down.
CGAATTATTTTCAGTTGGCTAGCGAGCTATAGTAGCTATATGCTTATGGCCAACGTTAGCTAGCTAACTGTATACATATTATATTGTTCTAGTTGAAATTGGTAGTTAGGTAAAGGTCTATACGTATCCCACAAAAATGCAACCCAATAGCCCATGTAACACCACTATGCAACAGTAACCTGTTGAAGTTAGCATGCAAACAACTAGCAAACTAGACAGGCAGGATATAAGCATGTTTTGTGACCACTGACACTAGCCCAAGCAGAGACCTTAGAGGATAATAATCTATGACCCAAGCATTAGTTTGAACAGTTACAGCAAACAAGTTGAAAAAGATAAATGTGCACATTGAACTAGCTATGGCTATTGACATTGTGACATATGATTATTTTTAGACACTGATCTACAAGGCACTGATGGTTCAGGCATTCTTGGGGGCCCTGATGTACGCAGACGGATCCCCATTAAGCTGATATCCAAGCAGCCAGTCAGAAACAAGGCTGTTAACCACTCACAGAGACCCTTAAGCAGACTGCCCTCCAAAACTCAGTCTAATGATGAAGGTAAGCATGATGGTGGCTTGAAGGAGAGAGAAGCACATCCAGAATTGCCATTCATGCCAATTGTATTCCTTAATGTTCTAGAGGGCTTTGGTTTCAAGCAGGAAGATAGATTTGAGCGCAAGTCTGGAGATGCGTTAGGCAACCAGAGGAGGTTCCCTCAGCCCGTGTTCTGGGACTACAAAGTAAGTGTCCATTCTCTATATTTCTTCTAAAACACGGTTACTCCTCTAATTTGTTGCGACCCAAAATAACGCTATCATGATGTTGCAGGCTGCATATTGTGTGTATTCTTTCAGAGACAGCTAAATGTGAAAATATTAGTTTTGTCTCTTCAGCTGAATCTGGTTGGCGAAAAGGACGACACGCCAGTTCATTTCTGTGAGATATGTGGCCTTCCCATAAAGCTCTATGGACGCATGGTAAGTTTATGCCTCCTTCCCTCACTAGGAATATTTCTGCAAGTAACTATAATCCACACTCTTTATTCATTCATTTTTATGCCTTGACACCACAGTAGGTTGGTGGCACCTTAATTGGGGAGGACAGGCTTGTGGTAATGACTGGAGCGGAATCAGGGGAATGGTATCAAATACATTAAACACATGGTTTCCATGTGTCTGATGCCAATCCATCTACTCTGTTCCAGCCACGAATATGAGCCGTCCTCCCCTCACCAGCCTCCTGTGCTTGACACTTGGCACTCATGTGTGCTAACATTGTTCCTCTTCCACAGATTCCCTGCAAGCATGTATTTTGCTATGATTGTGCCCTGCTCCATGAGAAGAAGATGGAAAAGATGTGTCCAGGGTAAATTGCCTCTCAAACCTTTGCGTTTGATTATACTGTACAAGTTAAATTAGTTGTGAACTGTTGTGAGCTATCTCCCTCACATTGTGAGTGCACAGTCTAGTCTCTCTGCTAAGTCTCAAAGCATGTGTCGATGTAATGCGTGTGTTGTCGCTGGCTCCACTTCCCTTACTAAACCCCTGAGATTAGTCTCACCCTATACAGCTGCACAGATCCGGTCCAGCGGATCGAGCAGTGCCTGCGGGGCCTCCTCTACATGTGCAGCATCGTTCCGGGCTGCAAGCGCACCTACTTGTCCCAGCGCGACCTGCAGGCCCATGTCAACCACCGACACATGAGGGCATCCAAGGCTGCAGGAGGGGGCATTCTACCACGCCTAGAGCCCTTGCATCCACAACTGGCCTCAGAGCCACCTGACCACTTCCGTCGACTACCACTGCCCCACCTGGCCAAAGGACACCCCCTCATACCCCCACAGCTGCAGGGACACGACCCCTATGGTCAGCCCCCTCCCTCCTCGCCGTCAACCCCCTCCTCTGAACTGGGCCCCTCTGGTCTCCATCGCCCCCCACTGGGTCAGGAGACGTTCCGCATTGCCACGTTGACTACTCGTAAGCACAGCAACCTCATCACTGTGCCCATTCAGGATGACTCCGGGGACTCGCCCCTTCTCCAGCCTGCCCAGGGCATGCCCCCTCCCCACCAGCATCAGGGAGACTACCCTGGCCAGCCCCACCACCTGATGGCCCTCCCACCCCAGCAGCAGCACTACGGCCCACCCCCTCAGCCGCCACCCACCCTCAGCCACCCTATGCAGCACCTGCCTCAGGGCTCCGGGACGCCTCATCTGGTCTACAACCAGGTCCCTCCCATGTCCTCAGGCCTGTCTCCTATCACCCCACCACCCGGACACATCATGGGCCAGATGCCTCCCTACATGAACCACCCACCTCCCCTAGGCCCCCTGCCCCAACACGGTGGTCCTCCTGTTAACACGCCCCCTCCCCACCACTACAATCCAAGCTCCATGCAGCAGGATCGGGGCACTCTTAGCCCGCCCTTTAATCAGCCCGGGGGACTGAGCCCAGGGATGTGGCCAGCCCCCAGGGGCACTCACCCGCCCCGCATGCAGGGGCCCCCACCCCATGGCCAGATGCCTGGTCCTCCCCAGCACCCAGACCAGTCCCGCTACCACCCTTACTATCAGTAACCTCACCCACAAAACCTAGTTCAGAGTTCAAACATTGCATTGTGTTGATTAGTTTAAACATGGAGCCGATATGAGTGAGTGGAACTAATGATAACCTGTATACTCACTTCAGGTTTTCTGAAAATCTCAATAGATTTTAGAAATCATTTCTATGTTTTTGAATTCTCATCAAATTAATTGTGAAAGACTGAACTTAATTTAATTTTTCTGAAATCAATCCTTATTCAGACACATGGAAATGTTATTTTGTAATTTTCCAAATATGTAATGCCTGGTGAATTGTTCAATGGGATAGAATTTGATTAAATGTATGGTTACAAAAATGATTTGTCTTTGGTACATTGTGTGGAGGCATTGGCCATTCATATTTTGGGTGAGATGTTAAACAAAATGAATGTACTGATATGAAAATAATGATCAAAAATACCTGCCATTTCTGAAATGTAAGCAACTGAGTATTTTTTAACCAAATTTTATTACAATAAAGGTTGCATACCCCCGTTTGATCATGTTATTGTGGAAGACCTTGTAGGCGTATATTTTACACTGTCGGAACTTAGTGGATTGTGATTTTCAAGATGCGAATAAATGCCCATGTTTGTTGGTACAGGCCCGGAACTATTGTTATCAAATACGCTTCCTCCCGGCCTAACTATTGGAAGGACACATTTCTTGAGCTATGATTGGCCAGAAAGAAGCACGCTAGAAGAGCGCACGATAAATTCGATATTTGCTCAGCTATGTAGCTAGCTACTGTAGTTTGATTGTTTATTGAACTACAGTTTAAGTGGTCCTGGTATAATCTCGCAAGTTACAGAAAATGACCACTTTAGTTCTTGATAACGGAGCTTATTCGGCCAAAATTGGATACAGCCACGAAAAAGTCAGGTAACATTAACGTTACAAGCTATGATGCTAGCTAACAAATATAATTGGATAAACATACCGTTGTGCTTTTTATTGTTGGATGTTTTATAGAAAAAAATGCATCTATTATTGTGACCAATTTCAAGGGAATAATCAGATCGGATGGTTAAAGCTTCAATCTGTGATTCGTTTTTCAGCTAAACGGGAGCCCCGTCACTTGTTTTGGTATGGTCGGGTTGGTTGTTCAGCAGCAACTGAGGCAAAACATGCGGGATTCTTAGATTGTTGACAACGTGTAAACTATATTTCGTCTCCAATGTTTATATTTAACATAAATACATTTCCACAATGAGCACTTGTCTCTCAAATACTTCGTTACTTACTGGTTAACTAGATTTTATCCATATTAGCATTGACATGAAATCAGTCAGAACAAGACAGGATGGTATCAACAGCTTGATTAAAGTTGTTGCAACCAGTCACTTACGATTCCCCACATGGCAGTTTGTCATTGTTGGTAGCTATCTGGCCATCCAGAATCACAAAAACTCATGGATTTCTGCCCCATTGATGCGTGCACATCGTTTTCCTGAATTTGTCAGCTAACCCATCTATACAGATGGGGCTAGGGAAATGAGCTCCCTCTCAAATTCATAGACTGTTCTCTAGCTAGATGCAAGGACTGACACTTCATGACATGTACATGATATTTTGAAGCTTTATGTTCTTGTTTGTAAACAATGGAGTAATAAAACCTTTCATTTGGGTAATAGAGAAATAGTCGTACTCGCTAATGGGGCATTTATAACTTCAATAATCAATGGGAAATATCAATAATATTCATACCTTTTAAATGAGTATTTCGGGATTTTACAACTTTATTTTAGATGGTTCCTAACCCTGAAAGTTGTTTTCAAGCCAGGAGAAATTGTAATGCATGGTTCGGTTTTCTTTAAACAGCCACTGCAAACTTCAGCTAACTTAAGCCACTGCAAGTTAAGATTAACGGAAGTGATGTGGGCATGTAAAAAACAAATCTAAAGATAGTTACGTTTGTAGTGGCTGTGTAAAGAAAACCGAACCATTGATTACAGTTTATCCTGGCCCATAGACTACTTGCAGAATGAGGAACCATCTAACATTAAGTTGTAAAATCCTAAACTACCTCTTTAACCGGCAGACCTCTTCGATTTCAAGCAGAGTGCTCTTGTTTCTCTTTTCCCATAGCGTTATCCCAAATTGTCAGTTTCGCTCCAAGACGTCAAGGCTGAAGACTTTTACCGCCAACCAACTGGATGAAATCAAGGATCCCTCAGGACTTTTCTACATTCTCCCTTTCCAAAAGGTGCGCACGTGATCTGACGTGTCGTCCAGGGGGTTGCACTGCATCTTGCCAGTAAATTATTCCTAGGCTTGGCGGACAAAAGGGGCACTGCATCCGATAGACTAAAATGCTTTTTATTGTCTGTTCTGTTGCAGGGTTACCTTGTTAATTGGGATGTCCAAAGAAAAGTGTGGGATCACCTCTTTGGAAAGGAAATGTTTAAGGTGCTGTTGATCCAATGTGTTGTGATTAATGATTTTCCACAATTAGCTGAATCACAAATGTTGTGTAAGTAACCCTATGGAATTGAAGATGGGTGGAGATTGATAACAGTGGGGAAGAAGTTGCAATGTGTATGTTATGGCTGCAGGTGGACTTTGCAGACACCAGTGTAGTGATCACAGAGCCCTACTTCAACTTCACCTCCATTCAGGAGTCCATGAATGAGATCCTGTTTGAGGAATACCAATTCCAAGCAGCTCTCAGAATTAATGGTGAGTTCAATGTACTCAGTAAAGGACTTCCCCAGTGGCCGAAGGCTTGTGTGTTTTCAATTAGTAACTATGCTAGATCTAAGATATCTATATTTTGATCTTACACTGTGACTGAATGATAAATTCAACCCCATGCAAGTTAAATTATGATGATACAGACATGGCTGTGATAATGGTAGAAAGTATTCCTACTTGGCTGTGTAATGCGGATGTCCTCTCTGTTTCAGCTGGATCCCTGAGCGCCCACCGCTACTTCCAGATGAACAACCAGGAGCTGTGCTGCATTGTGGTGGACAGTGGCTTCTCCTTCACCCACATAGTCCCCTACTGCAGGGGGAAGAAAATGAAGGATGGGATATGCAGGTTAACACTATTGCTACTCAACATTAACAGTGCAAAAATGTTAACAAAAAGTACTATAATTTTCAAAAACGTGCCACGACATGATTCAAAATGAGTTTGGAATATTTCAGATCACAATTGTATTATATACACCTTTTACCAAACCTGTAACCTCAACATGTACATCTTAAAAATGCATATTTTATGAAATATAGTAGCCTTTGGTGTTATTTATTTGTGCTGTGCCCTAAAGCTAATGTGACATGGTTTTGGGATTTAGCTATTAGCATGTAGCCATACTTTGAGTTGACCATAGTTTTATTTTGTTTCCCTTGGTAGGATCAACGTAGGAGGCAAGCTACTGACCAATCATTTGAAGGAGATTATTTCATATAGGTAAGACTGTCATGTCAAACTGACATTGACTATTGTGTTCATAGTTTTGTACAGCTCCTCCAATGTCACGTGTTTGTGCAGAATTGTAATTTATATAATTTTATTGCGCTGAATGTCCTTCCTCAACAGGCAGTTGCATGTCATGGATGAGACCCATGTGATCAATCAGGTGAAAGAGGATGTGTGCTATGTATCCCAGGATTTCTACAAGGACATGGATATAGCACAGTAAGGACATTTTCATTTTTATTAGACCATCGTCTCGCCTGCTAAACTAGACACAAGTCTGTATGTGCATTTATTTAACTAGGCAAGTCAGTTAAGAACAAATTCTTATTTACAACGATGGCCTACTGGGGAACAGTGGGTTAACTGCCTTGTTCAGGGGCAGAACGACAGATTTTTACCTTGTCAGCTCGGGGATTTGATCCAGCAACCTTTCGGTTACTGGCCCAACGCGCTAACCTGCCGCCCCAAACTTGTAGGCTACTATTTAATTGAAGCAGTTATGTCAGTAGATAAGTGAGACAAGTGAGACCATTGAGTGAGTGTTGATTTAAAGGTGGTGATCGACTCTGTTTGCAGGTTAAAAGGAGAGGACAACACAGTGATGAGAGATTATGTGCTACCAGATTTCAGCTCCATCAAGAAGGGCTTTTGCAAGGTATGGATTCTTCACACGCATTTATTTGAACCCACTTTCCGTTCATTGTTACACCTAAACTCAGCAAAAAAGAAACATCCTCTCACTGTCAACTGCGTTTATTTTCAGCAAACTTAACATGTGTAAATATTTGTATGAACATAACAAGATTCAACAACTGAGACATGAACTGAACAAGTTCCACAGACATGTGACTAACAGAAATGTAATAATGTGTCCCTGAACCAAGGGGGGTCAAAATCAAAAGTAACAGTCAGTGTGGCCACCAGCTGCATTAAGTACTGCAGTGCATCTCCTCCTCATGGACTGCACCAGATTTGCCAGTTCTTGCTGTGAGATGTTACCCCACTCTTCCACCAAGGCCCCTGCAAGTTCCCAGACATTTCTGGGGGGGAATGGCCCTAGCCCTCACCCTCCAATCTAACAGGTCCCAGACGTGCTCAATGGGATTGAGATCTGGGCTCTTCGTTGGCCATGCCTCACCAGACATTACTGGCAACAACGTCGCCTATGGGCACAAACCCACCATCACTGGACCAGACAGGACTGGCAAAAAGTGCTCTTCACTGACGAGTCACGGTTTTGTCTCACCAGGGGTGAGGGTCGGATTCGCATTTATCGTCGAAGGAATGAGCGTTACACCGAGGCCTGTATTCTGGAGCGGGATCGATTTGGAGGTGGAGGTTCCGTCATGGTCTGGGGCGGTGCGTCATAGCATCATCAGACTGAGCTGGTTGTCATTGCAGGCAATCTCAACGTTGTGTGTTACAGGGAGGACATCCATGACATTCCTGACTTGCAGGAAATCATGCACACAAAGAGCAGTAAGGCTGGTGGCATTGTCATGCTGGAGGGTCATGTCAGGACGAGCCTGCAGGAAGGGTACCACATGAGGAAGGAGGATGTCTTCCCTGTAACGCACAGACCATGACGGAACCTCCACCTCCAAATCGATCCCGCTCCAGAGTACAGGCCTCGGTGTAACATTCGTTCCTTCAACGATAAATGCGAATCCGACCATCACCCCTGGTGAGACAAAACCGTGACTCGTCAGTGAAGAGCACTTTTTGCCAGTCCTGTCTGGTCCAGCAATGGTGGGTTTTTGCTCATAGGCGACGTTGTTGCCAGTGATGTCTGGTGAGGACCTGCCTTATAACAAACCTACAAGCCCCTGGTCCAGCCTCTCTCAGCCTATTACAGACAGTGTGAGCACTGATGGAGAGATTGTGCGTTCCTGGTGTAACTCGGGCAGTTGTTGTTGCCATCCTGTACCTGTCCCGCAGGTGTGATGTTCGTATGTACTGATCCTGTGTAGGTGTTGTTAGTGGTCTGCCACTGCGAGGACGATCAGCTGTCCGTCCTGTCTCCCTGTAGCGCTGTCTTAGGCATCTCACAGTACGGACATTGCAATTTATTGCCTTGGCCACATCTGCAGTCCTCATGCCTCCTTGCAGCATGCATAAGGCACGTTCACGCAGATGAGCAGGGACCCTGGGCATCTTTCTTTTGTTGTTTTTTCAGTCAGTAGAAAGGCCTATTTTTAGTGTCCTAAGTTTTCATAACTGTGACCTTAATTGCCTACATCTGTATGCTGTTTGTGTCTTAACAACCGTTCCATAGGTGCGTGTTCATTAAATGTTTATGCTTCATTGAACAAGCATGGGAAACAGTGTTTAAACCCATTGCAATGAAGATCTGTGAAGTTATTTAGATTTTTACAAATTATCTTTGAAAGACAGGATCCTGAAAAGGGGGCGTTTATTTTTTTGCAGAGTTTACTTTACAATTTAAGGAGGTTGTGGATGGAGTAGTCCCCTGTTCTCTGACCATCCTCTGTGTCTTCCCCAGCCAAGAGAGGAGATGAACTTCACAGGGAAATACAAGACTGGAGAGCAGATCCTGCGCTTGGCCAATGAGAGGTTTGCCGTCCCAGAGATGCTCTTTCACCCCTCAGACATCGGCATCCATGAGATCGGCATCCCTGAAGCGCTAGTCAACTCCATCAACAACATGCCAGAGGGTAGGAGAAAGAACAATCATCACACTTTCACTCACAGCCATACAAGAGATTGGTGAAGGGTGAAGAGGTGTCAATGAAATAAAATGTCATTTTCTCTCCTGTTTCCTTGTATAGAGATGCAGCCCCACTTCTACAAGAACATTGTTCTCACTGGGGGTAACACATTGTTCCCAGGGTTCAGAGATCGGGTGTACAAAGAGGTCCGCTCCCTCACCCCCACCGACTTCCAGGTTTCTGTGCTGCAGCCACCCAAGTGAGTGCACAGGCAGGGTCTATTTAGAAGAGTGAAGAAGAAATAAACACTAGTTTGCAACTACTTTTCAAGGCTTAACATTTTTATTTAGGGAGTAAAATCTTATCACTGATTTGTAAACTAACACGTTACCTTTCTCTGTCCGTAGTCCAATCTCCTACCCATGGGAAGGAGGCAAGCTCCTGGCAGAAAACCCAGACTTTGATGAGATGGTGGTCACTCGCGAAGACTATGAGGAGAATGGACATTTCATTTGTGAAGAAAAGTTTGATATCTAAAGGACTTTAGTTGTAATCATATGTCTCACAAAGGTCATTGGACAGAGGATGGCTGAAGCAACTACAGCAGATCCAACAATTACATTTTTTTTAAACTGAAAATGTAATTGGAATTCAGATTTCTAGTACTGTTATTGGGATGCAGACTTTACATTCTTACGTCTTCGGCTATCATTATAAATGTGTGAACATTGAATCACAGGTAGTGCCCATCAAAGGAGTGTAGAACTTACCAATTCAAATTTACCACTGGGTTTGCTGGCAAACCATGAAACAAAATTCTAACTCAATACAGTAACAAACCACCCCCAAAGCCCCTCACTCATCATTAAATTGCTCCAGTGAGTTTATTTCCTAAATAAACACATTCCTCAAGAGTCTGTTAGATGTTGATCATTATTTCCCCCCTACTTACAGATTCAACTTTACTATCAACTTTCGTAGAATCAACTACAGTGGGGCAAAAAAGTATTTAGTCAGCCACCAATTGTGCAAGTTCTCCCACTTAAAAAGATGAGGCGTGTAATTTTCATCATAGATACACTTCAACTATGACAGACAAAATGAGAAAAAAAAATCCAGAAAATCACATTGTAGGATTCTTTATGAATTTATTTGCAAATGATGGTGGAAAATAAGTATTTGGTCAATAACAAAAGTTTATCTCAATACTTTGTTATATACCCTTTGTTGGCAATGACAGAGGTCAAACTTTTTATGTAATTCTTCACAAGGTTTTCACACACTGTTGCTGGTATTTTGGCCCATTCCTCCATGCAGATCTCCTCTGGAGCAGTGATGTTTTGGGGCTGTTGCTGGGCAACACGGACTTTCAACTCCCTCCAAAGATTTTCTATGGGGTTGAGATCTGGAGACTGGCTAGGCCACTCCAGGACCTTGAAATGCTTCTTACGAAGCCACTCCTTCGTTGCCCGGGCGGTGTGTTTGGGATCATTGTCATGCTGAAAGACCCAGCCACGTTTCATCTTCAATGCCCTTGCTGATGGAAGGAGGTTTTCACTCAAATCTCACGATACATTGCCCCATTCATTCTTTCCTTTACACGGATCAGTCGTCCTGGTCCCTTTGCAGAAAAACAGCCCCAAAGCATGATGTTTCCACCCCCATGCTTCACAGTAGGTATGGTGTTCTTTGGATGCAACTCAGCATTCTTTGTCCTCCAAACACGACGAGTTGAGTTTTTACCAAAAAGTTATATTTTGGTGTCATATGGTCAGATGAAATTCTCCCAATCTTCTTCTGGATCATCCAAATGCTCTCTAGCAAACTTCAGACGGGCCTGGACATGTACTGGCTTAAGCAGGGGGACACGTCTGGCACTGCAGGATTTGAGTCCCTGGCGGCGTAGTGTGTTACTGATGGTAAGCTTTGTTACTTTGGTCCCAGCTCTCTGCAGGTCATTCACTAGGTCCCCCCGTGTGGTTCTGGGATTTTTGCTCACCGTTCTTGTGATCATTTTGACCCCACGGGGTGAGATCTTGCGTGGAGCCCCAGATCGAGGGAGATTATCAGTGGTCTTGTATGTCTTCCATTTCCTAATAATTGCTCCCACAGTTGATTTCTTCAAACCAAGCTGCTTACCTATTGCAGATTCAGTCTTCCCAGCCTGGTGCAGGTCTACAATTTTGTTTCTGGTGTCCTTTGACAGCTCTTTGGTCTTGGCCATAGTGCAGTTTGGAGTGTGACTGTTTGAGGTTGTGGTCAGGTGTCTTTTACACTGATAACAAGTTCAAACAGGTGCCATTAATACAGGTAACGAGTGGAGGACAGAGGAGCCTCTTAAAGAAGAAGTTACAGGTCTGTGAGAGCCAGAATTCTTGCTTGTTTGTAGGTGACCAAATACTTATTTTCCACCATAATTTGCAAATTCATTTTCATTTTGTCTGTCATAGTTGAAGTGTACCTATGATGAAAATTACAGGCCTCATCTTTTTAAGTGGGAGAACTTGCACAATTGGTGGCTGACTAAATACTTTTTTCCCCAGTGTACTGTCTGGGGAGAAACTGATCTCTGAAGCGGGATCATGGATCCATCTGTGTCATAGAAAAACGGATATGGATTTCTATGAGAATTTAGGTTCTATAAAGCTTTCTCTGCAGGAAAGGCTCATTCTGAGACCATTTGTTCAACGGTTACATCTGGCACCTGACGAAAGTGGCTGGTATTTATTGACAATCATTATGAGAACACATGTAAGAGGTCATGCATGCTTATGACAAGATGCATTCCAACAACATCTTAATGCATTATACCTGTTGGTGTAACAGGATAAATAACCACGGCAAGAATCGGTGAGAAATCCAAATTGAGATCAGGCACTGGTGTCTTTAGTCATGGGACATCTACTGTTGCTTAACAACAGACCTTGTGGGTAAAGATGGCAAACAATTACTTATTTGAGGAAAGCTAAGAAACAACTGTATGCATTATATAACGGCCTGAAGCATTATATATATGCTGTTGTTATACTGTTATGCTGATTAGGTTTATATTGTTACCTGTGCATAGAAGGCACTGACATATCTGTACTTTGTACCAAATGAAACTGGGTGTAGCTGGTAGTATGATATCAGTTTCAACTCAACTCCAGAATACATTGGTGGCTATGAGTGATCATGGAAATATGGCAAGTTTTTGCATGCCTTCCAGTCATGGTAAATCCTACATTTTCAAAGAGAGACAAAGCATGTTTTTGTATTTTTGACATAGACACCAGCAATACAGTATAATGTTTGTAGGAAGCAGGAAAAAACTTAATGATTTGCTCAAGTTTCATATTGCCATTGCTCATGTCTGGAAAGGCAACCTGAGATTGCTCTCTTTCTCTGTGACAGGCCAAGCACTACCAGAAGTCAAGATTGTGCTTCTTGGCAACAGAATCTCTGGCAAGAGTTCCTCTAGAAATACCATCCTGGGTATAAAGAAATGAAGGCAAAAACAGTCAGTTGCACAAAGCAGTCAGTTGTACTACCAACTACACTGTATGGTGGTCACAGTGATCGAAACACCACACTGGAGCAGTGTTCCGACAGTGACCACTCCAAAATGGTTTAAAGAAGAGATTCAACATAGCAATTGTCTGTGCCGTCCAGTGACATACGTATTCCTCCTGGTAATCCCAACCGATGAGCCATTAAGAGAAGCTGATAAGAGAGCAGTGGAAGAACACATGGGTCTTTTCAGTGAGATGGTTTCGAGACATCCTGTTCACGTATGGTGATAGCCTACAATAAATAACAATTGAGCAGCAGATTGAAAGGGAGGGGGAAGCCCTCCAGTGGCTTGTTACAAAATGTGAGAACAAATATCATGTTCTTAGCAATATGCTCAAAGCGGAAAATACTCAGAAGTTGTAAAACGTCTGGAGAAGATAAAGGAGATGATGGAAAGAAACAGGTAAATAATAGCCACATTTATCTAAATGGTTAGTGTGGTGATAGGAAACGGGATTACAGTAGGTTTTACAAGACCTTGAAGAGGAGAGCAGCGATTGACAGAGGGAAGCAGAGGATGTTGAAAGTGCAAGAGCAACGAAATATGATCAAAGAAAATGGTAAGTCCAGTGCAGTGGTCCATTTGCAGTAGACCCACATGACTACTGTGGTCTTTGACCCCTTTCCTCTATTAGCTTAATTGACCTTTGTGACAGAGGTATCACACACATTAATAATTCAACCATTTGAAGAATTTATTTCTAAAACGCTATATCCACCAATTTTTCACATTTGTGTTTTGTAATCAGAAATCATTGCTTATTTGTGTGTAAAATATTACTGTTCCTAGACTTGTAATTCATAGATATTAGATGTGTACGAAAATAAATGTTTTTGCAAAATGCTATATATCCATTGTTTAGCTGAAATGGAATGTTCGTATCCTGTATATTTGACTGATATGTGGTTGTCTCTCTATCTTAAGATGAATTAATTTACTGTAAGTCGCTCTGGATACGAGCATATGCTATATGTTAAATGTAAATGTTTTACGTACAGATCTCATATTACTGTATTGAATTGTCTATATATATATATATATATATATATATATACAGTGCCTTGCGAAAGTATTCGGCCCCCTTGAACTTTGCGACCTTTTGCCACATTTCAGGCTTCAAACATAAAGATATAAAACTGTATTTTTTTGTGAAGAATCAACAACAAGTGGGACACAATCATGAAGTGGAACGACATTTATTGGATATTTCAAACTTTTTGAACAAATCAAAAACTGAAAAATTGGGCGTGCAAAATTATTCAGCCCCTTTACTTTCAGTGCAGCAAACTCTCTCCAGAAGTTCAGTGAGGATCTCTGAATGATCCAATGTTGACCTAAATGACTAATGATGATAAATACAATCCACCTGTGTGTAATCAAGTCTCCGTATAAATGCACCTGCACTGTGATGGTCTCAGAGGTCCGTTAAAAGCGCAGAGAGCATCATGAAGAACAAGGAACACGCCAGGCAGGTCCGAGATACTGTTGTGAAGAAGTTTAAAGCCGGATTTGGATACAAAAAGATTTCCCAAGCTTTAAACATCCCAAGGAGCACTGTGCAAGCGATAATATTGAAATGGAAGGAGTATCAGACCCCTGCAAATCTACCAAGACCTGGCCGTCCCTCTAAACTTTCAGCTCATACAAGGAGAAGACTGATCAGAGATGCAGCCAAGAGGCCCATGATCACTCTGGATGAACTGCAGAGATCTACAGCTGAGGTGGGAGACTCTGTCCATAGGACAACAATCAGTCGTATATTGCACAAATCTGGCCTTTATGGAAGAGTGGCAAGAAGAAAGCCATTTCTTAAAGATATCCATAAAAAGTGTCGGTTAAAGTTTGCCACAAGCCACCTGGGAGACACACCAAACGTGGAAGAAGGTGCTCTGGTCAGATGAAACCAAAATTGAACTTTTTGGCAACAATGCAAAAGGTTATGTTTGGCGTAAAAGCAACACACCATCCCCACTGTCAAACATGGTGGTGGCAGCATCATGGTTTGGGCCTGCTTTTCTTCAGCAGGGACAGGGAAGATGGTTAAAATTGATGGGAAGATGGATGGAGCCAAATACAGGACCATTCTGGAAGAAAACCTGATGGAGCCTGCAAAAGACCTGAGACTGGGACGGAGATTTGTCTTCCAACAAGACAATGATCCAAAACATAAAGCAAAATCTACAATGGAATGGTTCAAAATAATAAACATATCCAGGTGTTAGAATGGCCAAGTCAAAGTCCAGACCTGAATCCAATCGAGAATCTGTGGAAGAACTGAAAACTGCTGTTCACAAATGCTCTCCATCCAACCTCACTGAGCTCGAGCTGTTTTGCAAGGAGGAATGGGAAAAAATGTCAGTCTCTCGATGTGCAAAACTGATAGACATACCCCAAGCAACTTACAGCTGTAATCGCAGCAAAAGGTGGCGCTACAAAGTATTAACTTTAAGGGGGCTGAATAATTTTGCACGCCCAATTTTTCAGTTTTTGATTTGTTAAAAAAGTTTGAAATATCCAATAAATGTCGTTCCACTTCATGATTGTGTCCCACTTGTTGTTGATTCTTCACAAAAAAATACAGTTTTATATCTTTATGTTTGAAGCCTGAAATGTGGCAAAAGGTCGCAAAGTTCAAGGGGGCCGAATACTTTCGTAAGGCACTGTATATTGATGTCACATTTAATTATATTACATTTGACTGTGCAAAACCTAGCAGTAGTACTTGTGTCTCTGAGAGTGAGGCGGTTATATAGCATATAAAACATGATTATTTGTCTCTGAAATTAAACCAAGTGATACATTTTAAACAAATACATGTCTGTCATTGAACAGCCCCTTGCCATGATTAGATAGTGAAAAAAACACATTCTTTCATAATTTCTTTCATCAATAAAAGCAAATGTACCAACATTTCTGAAAATGTGTATATAGCGTTTTGGAATGAAACTCTTCAGTTGTAGATGCCAAATTTCTCTCACATATTGCAAAGACCAACTTCTCTTTTAGGATGTCACTTAGGCCTACTTGATATAAGCCTAAACATAGATATAGTAAATACTAACACTATTTTTGTTCAGTCTCTTTCAATAAATATATGGTACAGGGAACTTTTGTATCTCACCTTCCACCCTACACTCTTTTCACAGAACCTGCAATCCACCTCTCAGAACTCAGGATTGTTCTTCTGGGATGGAGAATGAGTGGGAAAAAGTTCAGCAGGCAACACCATCCTGGTAAGGGAGGAATTTCAGACTGAGCAAGTAACATCTGAGTGTTTAGAGGGGCAGGGTGCAGTGGCAGGGCAACAGCTCACTGTTGGACATACCAGGAAGATGGACAACCTCTGAGATCAACACTCCAAAGATGGAGAAACTGGAGAAAGCTCACAGTGTGTCTCTGTGTGCCTCAACCGCATGCATTCCTTCTGGTCGTTCCTGCTGGCGTCTGCTTCAAAGAAGTTGAAAGAAGAACCACGGAGGAACACATGGGTATGCTCAGTGAGACAGTCTGGAGACACACCATGGTGCTAGGAGACCATGCCATTGAGCAGCACAATGAAAGTGAAGGAGAGGCCCTACAATGGCTCATTGAGAAATGTGTTTTCAATAACATGAACAAAACCCGGTCACAGAGCTATTGGAGAAGGAGGAATTGGTGGCAAAGAACAGAAGTTGCCACACCAGAAATTAGGATCTAGATGATGAAGAAAAAACGATATCTGTAACTGAATGGGAAGATCTAGTCGAGAAGATGGTCAAGATAACAACAGAGGAATCGCAGAGGAAGCATTGTTTTTTTCCCCCTCCCAGCAGTAACTTTGATTTAAAGAAAGAGAACCTTGGATCTTTTTATTATATATGCCTATTCAATAAGTGCATACCACGCAACTGCACTACTTTTACTGTGTGATAAGAAAGGCACACAATATGAGGGGCTTTACTCAACCCTGCTTTTATGTTTCAGTGAGTGGTGGCACCCCCTCTGAAGATGGAAGCTCAGTTTATAGTGCTGAAGCACACGCCAAGGCAAATATACTTATGACTAACAAAGTGAATAAATGGCTAGGTCAACTGAGTACAGATGTCAGTGTTATTGAGCCAACAAGGAAGACAAGGACAAACACAGGAAGCATAGACTTCCCTCTTCCCAGCAGTAAGTAAGTCTATTAAAATGACAAGCTTACTGATGAGTCTTGAATAATAACCACCACTCCTGCTTTAATTCTCCTTTCTGTACTAAGTTGATGACTGATGATTACTTTTATTAGGAATTGATTTGTCTCATACATCATGTCAATATACAATTATTCACCTAGACATACTAGCAGCACATAATTTGCAAACATTACAAACATAGTGCAAGAGCCACGTAACAGACTTAAAGTATTCACATAGACAGATAACCATACAGCACAGTACAACCACAACACAACAACAGCTAAATGTACCAGAAAGATATTGCAAAGCTATTTTTGTTTTACATAATATACAGCTGCACAGCTATTATTTTTTTATTTTATTGAACCTTTATTTAACCAGGTAGGCAAGTTGAGAACAAGTTCTCATTTACAATTGCGACCTGGCCAAGATAAAGCAAAGCAGTTCGACACATACAACGACACAGAGTTACACATGGAGTAAAACAAACATACAGTCAATAATACAGTATAAACAAGTCTATATACGATGTGAGCAAATGAGGTGAGATAAGGGAGGTAAAGGCAACAAAAAAAAAAGAAAAAAGGCCATGGTGGCAAAGTAAATACAATATAGCAAGTAAATGGTCAAGATGTTCAAATGTTCATAAATGACCAGCATGGTCAAATAATAATAATCACAGTAGTTGTCGAGGGTGCAACAGGTCAGAACCTCAGGAGTAAATGTCAGTTGGCTTTTCATAGCCAATCATTTGAGAGTATCTCTACCACTCCTGCTGTCTCTAGAGAGTTGAAAACAGCAGGTCTGGGACAGGTAGCACATCCGGCAAACAGGTCAGGGTTCCATAGCCGCAGGAAGAACAGTTGAAACTGCAGTAGCAGCACGGCCAGGTGGACTGGGGACAGCAAGGAGTCATCATGCCAGGTAGTCCTGAGGCATGGTCCTAGGGCTCAGGTCCTCCGAGAGAGAGAAAGAAAGAAAGAGAGAATTAGAGAGCATACTTAAATTCACACAGGACACTGGATAAGACAGGAGAAATACTCCAGATATTTACTAGAGGGATATCTTCAACCACCAACTTACCATCCTGAGACAAGTCCGAGTATAGCCGAGTATAGATCAACCACACGGTGGCGCTATAACGGGCCCATGTTTATATCTCAATCTTTTTGACTCAGAGTGATGAAATTTGGCAAAAATGCTCAAGGAAATGAGTCTACCTACCCTGCAAAGTATAGGTTTTGTTTGGCCACATAGTGGCATTGTTAGACAGGACAAATCATTTACACAAGCTCATTGGCTCATACCAGCCATATCGTTTCAAGAGTCTTGGAAAATATTGTGTTTGAAGATGTGCATAAATAGATGCTGTATGCCAAATTTGGTGCAGATTCTGTAGATAAATACGTTTTAAAGTAATCAATATCCTTAAACGGGCCACAATACATCAAAATAATATTATCTTGCATGATCAGTTTGATTTTGAGTTCTGATATTTGAAGGAAAAAAGAAACCGCACACTGCTCTTGATAGTAACACTGAACTTTAATAAGCTTACGTATCGGCCTCGTGGCCTTCGTCAGGACTTTTGACGAAGGACG
This sequence comes from Oncorhynchus mykiss, assembly GCF_057628025.1. NCBI lineage: Eukaryota > Metazoa > Chordata > Actinopteri > Salmoniformes > Salmonidae > Oncorhynchus > Oncorhynchus mykiss. The sequence continues at coordinate 81,233,207 of NC_143023.1, read as the reverse complement.
AAGGCCGTGAGGCCAAAACGTAAGCTTATTAAAGTTCATTGTTACTATCAAGAGCAGTGTGTGGTTTCCTTTTTCCTTAATCTTGTTCAACTGTTACCATGCACCTGCAAAAAAGATTGCTCAGATGTGCGAGAGCCTTTTGAATTTGGAGTTCTGATATTTGGCAAGCCTGGTAAACAGTACTGATGTAACTTGTTATAGGGAAATGTGTCAAAGTTTTCCTGGTGGCTGCACAATGGGCCCATATCTGAACCCTGGCATTGCTGCTTGCAGCTACTGTATATATGATCCCTGTACTCTTCTAGCTAGCCTAGATACGACTACAAGATTTGGATTTGAGTGTCTTTGAAGTTTGGTTTAGGTCGTCCTGCCTCTTAAGATTTCATAGCAAGCTCGTGCTATCATGGCGCGAAATCTTGGAGAACCAATTATATTTTCCTTGGCGGGAACAGACCAGCAGGAACGTCAAATACAGTTTACTTTAGAGACTCTGTAAACGCTACAGCAGCAACAACGTAACCATAACGTAGACTGACCGACGACTGTATAAATATATACAGTATTAGCAACTAATAAACATTTGACTTATGTCGAAATTACAGTAGGTTAAAGCGGTAGCAGTGACTAGTATTCGTCCTCACTTAATTTAAACGTTGACGTAAATAAACAGTAGTTAGTTAGTCTAGTGTGTTCCTTAGATTTTTTGGCTAGAATAACACACGTCCGGTACTGTTAATGGCCTCCACTGGGAGAAAACAGTCAAAGAAAACGAAGCATGCAGAAGACTCAACTGACATAAAATCGTTTGATTTCGCTCTTGAGGACGAAAAGACAGGACTGAGTTGTTCAGAGGATGACATCCGAGAAGGTATCTAGCTAACTAACTAACGTTAGCTATGCAAAGGCAATTGGTTTTCTGACCCCATTTGGGCTAGCTAACAGTTAGCTATTTACCGTATGTGGTATCTTATCACCTTCATCTCTGCCAATGTCCATAGATGAAACTCCTGTTGTTGACAAGATGGCCAAGAAAAGGTCATTTGAGGAGGATGATCTAAAAGTTGGAGTGGGGTAAGTTATAAAGTTAGCAAACATAAATTAAGCTTCCTACCAGCAACGGCCTCTTACAATCGTCTAATTGAGCCTTCATCCTTGTAATTGTTTCTTGAATCTTGGCATTCCCTAGGAACGAGGTACAAACCATGTTGGAGAGATTTGGAGGCAAGTTTATCACAATGTGATTTATTTTAGCTTGACAATAGCTATATGTTGAATACTCTAAAACAACTGTTGGTTAAGGTTGTCGTAACCAAAGGTAGGCTTATGCTATGTTCTTTAATACATGTTTCTCAAATTAGTATTTGTTTCATAGCTGATATAAGCAAAGCCATGCAAGCCAAGAGAAAACGTTTAGAGACCTTCACCAAGAGCTCACTGAAGGGCAGCAATCAGAAACTGGAGCAGCTGTGGAATACCCAGTATGCACAAAGGTAACAACACCTGCTGAGACCAGAGATTGTGTGAGGCATGTCAGCCCTCCTTCACCTCAGCAACACCTCCTGACATTGAATATAGGCATTATCACAACCGGCAGTGATTGGGAGTCCCATAGGGCGGCGCACAATTGACCCAGCGTCATCCGGGTTTGGCCGGTGTAGGCCATCATTGTAAATAAGAATTTGTTCTTAACTGACTTGCCTAGTTAAATAAATGTTAAATAAAAATATATAAAATGTACACACAGACGGCACCCAGTTTGTCATATACATTACGTGAAAAAATTCTGAAAAAAACAGGGCCCATATGAATGTCTGCATTCTTTGTTTAGCTAGGTGTTTTCTTTATTCAGATGGAGCTGAAGAATACAAAGGTACCAATCAGAAGTATACTTCTACCTGAAAGTTTTGCTTTGTTCTAGTTAAAATCTCCATGAACACTGCCAGTTGAATTTTTGTATCGTAGCTTGCTCTTTGTGTCAATGTTTTTGGATCACCTTTGAAACAATATGCATGCTCTCAAATCAAGCACCCAGACTCCAGCAACAACAAAACTAAGAATATAATTATGTTTGGGCGCATTGTCAATGACTACACATGGCAGGTAACATTTGATATCACTGTAGTGGCCAAAATCCTATCCCAGACACCATTTTATTGCCATTAGTTTACACATTTATTAGCCTACATCTGATGTTTGCTTTGCACCTTGTTATTTGTCTTGGGTAACGGTGAAAACTTTGTCTACTGGGTGTTTTTGCAGGCAGAAGCTGACTCAGGAGTACTCACAGCAGGTGTCATCTGTGCTGCAGCAATGGGAGATTGATGCACAGAAATCAGAGGATCAGGAGGAAAAATTGAATGTCAGTGCTTTTCTGTATACTGATAATGCAACTTTTTTGGGACTCAGATACAGTATACAGCTGAAATGTAACATGATCTTTTCCTCTGTAGAACTTGTTTCGCCAGCAACAAAAACTGTTCCAGCAGGCTAGAGTGGTGCAAAGCCAGAAACTGAAAACCATCAAAGAGCTATATGAGCAGTTCATTAAGGCGAGTCCCAGATGACAGTTTCCTCATACAATGTTAGGCAGGTGCAAATGCTCCCAAAGCCATTGATCCATAGCTGGAATTCCATCATTACAGATGAGGAATTTTACACAACTTTTTCACAAGTGTTTTTGATTTGCACATCAGTATGGTACTTAATTTATAAATTGGCCGTTCTGTGGCATTCGCTAGATGACTTCTCCGTCAGGTTGGTTTTCTGTATTTACGGGTCATGCTACGGGAGTACCAATTTCAAAATTACGCGTCAACTCGCTGCTGTTCTCCAACACACTATTGTACAAATCAAAACACCTGTCAAATTGAAGTGCAAAAAAAACGCTATTTGGAATGATTCAATTTCAACCCAGATCTTTCTATCAAGTTAATCAAAATAATTGAAACTCTTGGGTTTGTCATAATGTCTTTTTAAGAACATGGAGGAGATGGAGAAGAGCCATGAGACCTTCTTGCAGGGGGCACAGGTGGAGCTGAAGAAGGAGATGGCAGTGTTGCAGAAGAAAGTTATGATGGACACTGTGAGTTACGCAATGTCAATTGCTTCGACAGTTTAAAAAAAATTGTACACATGACAAAATTATGTTAAGTTCAGCTAATTGGCTTGGCTCAAAGCTAGCAAACGGTCAAAAATAACTTATTTTCACGTCATGTAGCCTTCATGTCTGAGGGTTAATTAAAGTAAATTGAAACTGCTTATTAATTTATGATAGAAGTTATGTTGCGTCCAACTCCTACTCATTTGTGGCTACCACTGAGTTATGGCAAGAAGAATGTCGCCGAAGGAGATGGCTGCCGTTTTACGATCCTGTAACCAATTGTGCTATTGTGTATGTTTTTTTCGCGTTATTTGTAACTTATTTTGTACAATAAGGATTTACTTCAGACGCCCGACAAGGTGTCGAGGACGAAGGTCTGGGTGCCTTGTAAGGATCCGTCGCCGAGAGGGTACCTTTTCCATCGGTCCTATTAGCCAACGTACAATCAATCGATAATAAAATAGACCAACTACGATCATGTATATCCTACCAATGGGACATTAACTGTATTATCTTATATTTCACCGAATCGTGGCTGAACAACGACATGAATAACATACAGCTGGCTGGTTTTAAGCTTTTTCGGCAGGATAGAACAGCGGCCTCTGGTAAGACAAGGGGTGGTGGTCTATGTATATTTGCACAAAGTTAATTAGGGGAAGGGGGTATATTTGACCTCCATCATCTAGGAAGTGACAATGGTTAATCAAATTTCCCCATTTATGCCCATTGTTTTTGCTCAGTTTTGCAGGCCTTCTCATACATCTGCAACTGTATATGCATTCGTAAATCATGACCTTTCTTGAGTTGGGCCCTGGGATGGTCCAACTGTTGAGAATCTGAGTCTATGGTTGTTGTATGGGAAAGGAGTTGAGTGTGTATCCCACAACTGTTACGAGGGAGTAAAAGATGTTAGGGACAATATAGGACGATTCACAATAATTGTTTGCTAATGTAATAATTCCTTGCCATAATGTAATTTTGGAAATGGCGAGACTGGTGAGAAGTAAAAATCCTTTACATAAATTGCCTACATTACTACAAATATTAATAGCTAATTATGGAAAATAAGAAACAGGATTTAATTTAATTTTAATGGCTATATATAAAATACAAATACAGTTGAAGTCGGAGGTTTACATACACCGTAGCCATATACATTTAAACTCAGTTTTTCACAATTCCTGACATTTAATCCTTGTAAAAATTCCCTGTCTTAGGTCAGTTATGATCACCACTTTATTTTAAGAATGTGAAATGTCAGAATAATAGTAGAGAGAATTATTTATTTCAGCTTTTATTTCTTTCATCATTCTTTCATCACATTCCCAGTGGGTTTTCTATAGGATTGAGGTCAGGGCTTTGTGATGGCCACTCCGATACCTTGACTTTGTTGTCCTTAAGCCATTTTGCAACAACTTTGGAAGTATGCTTGGCGTCATTGTCCATTTGGAAGACCTATTTGCGACCAAGCTTTAACTTCCTGACTTGCTTCAATAGATCCACACAATTGTCCTCCCTCATGATGCCACCTATTTTGTGAAGTGCACCAGTCCTTCATGCAGCAAAGCACCCCCACAACATGATGCTGCCACCCCTGTTCTTCACAGTTTGGATGGTGTTCTTCGGCTTGCAAGCCTCCCCTTTTTTCTCCAAACATAACGATGGTCATTATGGCCAAACGGTTCTATTTTTGTTTCATCAGACCAGAGGACATTTCTCCAAAAAGTACGATCTTTGTCCCCATGTGCAGTTGCAAACCGTAGTCGTGTCTTTTTTTACGGCGGTTTTGGAGCAGTGTCTTCTTCCTTGCTGAGCGGCCTTTCAGGTTATGTCAATATAGGACTCGTTTTACTTTGGATATAGATACTTTTGTACCTGTTTCCTCCAGCATCTTCACAAGGTCCTTTGCTGTTTTTCTGGGATTGAATTGCACTTTTCGCAACAAAGTACATTAATCTCTAGGAGACAGAACGCGTCTCCTTCCTGAGCGGTATGATGGCTGCTTGGTGCCATGGTGTTTATACTTGCATACTATTGTTTGTACAGATGAACGTGGTACCTTCAGGTGTTTCCCATGATGTCAAGCAAAGAGGCACTGGGTTTGAAGGTAGGCCTTGAAATACATCCACAGGTACACCTCCAATTGACTCAAATGAGGTCAATTAGCCTATCAGAAGCTTCTAATGCCATGACATCATTTTCTGGAATTTTCCAAGTTGTTTAAAGGCACAGACAACTTAGTGTATGTAACCTTCTGACCCACTGGAATTGTGATACAGTGAATTATAAGTGAAATAATTTGTCTGTAAACAATTGTTGGAAAAATTACTCATCATGCACAAAGTAACCGACTTGCCAAAACTATAGTTTGTTAACAAGAAATTTGTGGAGTGGTTGAAGAACATGTTTTAATGACTCCAACCTAAGTGTATGTAAACTTCCGACTTCAAATAAATATATATATATTTATTTTTTAATGGCTATATATAATACAAATCGAGGTGAGGGTGATGGAAATTTATTTGGCGGTTGATCTGCTTCTGTTCTGTGGGTGGCACTGTGTGCTCTTTTGGAAGGATGTGTCCCGGTTTCCGGGGCTATGGGGTCGGGGGTGGTCTGCCGGGCATTGGGATGACAACCCAACTTGGGATGGGGAGGGGTTTTAGCGGGTGGAATAGTGGGGACCAATTGGAGGTTTACTAAGTAGCAATGCAAATGTCATGGTACAGCTATATAGACATTCAATCATCATGTTACTTTTTAATTGTATGTTTACAAACATATTTTGAAAAATAGAAATGAAACTTGTGTCTCATTATGGTAAGTGGTGAAATAAGTATAGCCAGTTGTAATTGTAATGGCTTAGCAGATAATAAGAAAAGACGATCAGTATTTACCGGGCTAAAAGAGAATGAGTGTAATATATTGTTTACAGGAAACTCATTCAGTCATTTTAGATGAAGTTTTGTGGAAAGAGGACTGGAGGGGGGAATATACACTGCTCAAAAAAATAAAGGGAACACTTAAACAACACAATGTAACTCCAAGTCAGTCACACGTCTGTGAAATCAAACTGTCCACTTAGGAAGCAACACTGATTGACAATACATTTCACATGCTATTGTGTAAATGGAATAGACAACAGGTGGAAATTATAGGCAATTAGCAAGACACCCCCAATAAAGGAGTGGTTCGGCAGGTGGGGACCACAGACCACTTCTCAGTTCCTATGCTTCCTGGCTGATGTTTTGGTCACTTTTGAATGACAAAAGTCATTTTACAACCCACACAAGTGGCTTAGGTAGTGCAGCTCATCCAGGATGGAACATCAATGCGAGCTGTGGCAAGAAGGTTTGCTGTGTCTGTCAGCGTAGTGTCTAGAGCATGGAGGCGCTGCCAGGAGACAGGCCAGTACACCAGGAGACGTGGAGGAGGCCGTAGGAGGGCAACAACCCAGCAGCAGGATCGCTACCTCCGCCTTTGTGCAAGGAGGAGCAGGATGAGCACTGCCAGAGCCCTGCAAAATGACCTCCAGCAGGCCACAAATGTGCATGTGTCTGCTCAAACAGTCAGAAACAGACTCCATGAGGGTGGTATGAGGGCCCGACGTCCACAGGTGGGGGTTGTGCTTACAGCCCAACACCGTGCAGGACGTTTTTCATTTGCCAGAGAACACCAAGATTGGCAAAGTCGCCACTGGCGCCCTGTGCTCTTCACAGATGAAAGCAGGTTCACACTGAGCACATGTGACAGACGTGACAGTCTGGAGATGCCGTGGAGAACGTTCTGCTGCCTGAAACATCCTCCAGCATGACCGGTTTGGCGGTGGGTCAGTCATGGTGTGGAGTGGCATTTCTTTGGGGGGCCGCACAGCCCTCCATGTGCTCGCCAGAGGTAGCCTGACTGCCATTAGGTACCGAGATGAGATCCCTCAGACCCCTTGTGAGACCATATGCTGGTGCGGTTGGCCCTGGGTTCCTCCTAATGCAAGACAATGCTAGACCTCATGTGGCTGGAGTGTGTCAGCAGTTCCTGCAAGAGGAAGGCATTGATGCTATGGACTGGCCCGCCCGTTCCCCAGATCTGAATCCAATTGAGCACATCTGGGACAGCATGTCTCGCTCCATCCACCAACGCCACGTTGCACCACAGACTGTCCAGGAGTTGATGCTTTAGTCCAGGTCTGGGAAAAGATCCCTCAGGAGACCATCCGCCACCTCATCAGGAGCATGCCCAGGCGTTGTAGGGAGGTCATACAGGCACGTGGAGGCCACACACACTACTGAGCCTCATTTTGACTTGTTTTATGGACATTACATCAAAGTTGGACCAGCCTGTAGTGTGGTTTTCCACTTTAATTTTGAGTGTGACTCCAAATCCAGACCTCCATGGGTTGATAAATTTGATTTCCATTGATAATTTTTGTGTGATTTTGTTGTCAGCACATTCAACTATGTAAAGAAAAAAGTATATAATAAGAATATTTCATTGATTCAGATCTAGGATGTGTTATTTTAGTGTTCCCTTTTATTTTTTTGAGCAGTGTATTTCTCCCATGGGCAAAGAATTTCAAGAAGGGGTGGTTATATTAATTAACAGTCATTTTGATCCAAATGTGCAAATTGTCCAAACAGATCATCAAGGTAGATGGATTATTTTAAATATGTTATTGGACAATAAACAGATATGCCTTATTAACCTATACAGTCCAAATAATGATGATCCAAGCTTCTTTGAAAATATATATAAGAATTTATCAACTCTACAAGCCACACTAGACTCTATTATTATGGTGGGGGATTTTAACAAGGTTTTACTGGTGTTTTGCGGTTACTATTTAATGAAGCTGCCAGTTGAGGACTTGAGGCGTCTGTTTCTCAAACTAGACACTCTAATGTACTTGTCCTTTTGCTCAGTTGTGTACCAGGGCCTCCCACTCCTCTTTCTATTCTGGTTAGGGCCAGTTTGCGCTTTTCTGTGAAGGGAGTAGTACACAACGTTGTACGAGATCTTCAGTTTCTTGGCAATTTCTCCCATGGAATAGGCTTCATTTCTCAGAACAAGAATAGACTGACGAGTTTCAGGAGAAAGTTATAACAGTAACATACCAATAAAACATTTTTTTTTAAAGACGAGCCTGCTGGCCTTACTGAGTTGATAGGAACATTAGACCAAGCTATTTAGGAGGGATATCCACACCTAGCAGGAAAAACAGATGTGATGTGCCGAGGGGTGCCCTATACCTGCGCCCGGAGGGGAGTAGTTCAAAGTATGGGTACGGGGGGTGGCTTTGGTCTAAAATGATTTTGTGAGCCTTGCGGAGGGCCCTGACCTTAAAGATCTCATCCAGGCCTGTCTGTTTGACTCCTAGTACCTTGCTTGCTGTGGTGATAATCCGTCTAAAGCATATTTCTATGGCTGACAGTGGGCATTGCCAAACCAACAAACAATACAAGAAGTTAAAATACTCTCAATTAAAGATTTGTAAAACAGTCAGTATAGTACAGTCTACATTAAAATATCCCAGCTTTTTGAGAAAGTACAGTCTGTTGGTTCTTCTTGTAGATCAGGTCTGTACATTTACTCCATTGAAGCTTATTGTCCATGAGGACACCCATGTATTTGTATTCCTCTACAATCTCTAAAGGTAAAGGTAGGTGGTGAACACTTCCTGAAGTCTATGCACATCTCTTTGGTCTTGTTGGTATTGAGGACCAAGTGTGATTTATCACACCGCTCTACAAAGTCATCTAGGAACGGGCCATGATGTTCCTCGTCATCATGCAACAGGCTGATCAAGGAAGTGTCATCAGTGAACTTAATAAGGTGTCTGTCAGAATGGGAACTAGTACAACTATTAGTGTACAAGATGTACAGGAGTGGGGACAAAACACATCCCTGAGGAGAGCCTGTGTTGGTATTGCGTATGTCTGACACGTGGGGACCTATTTTGACTCGCTGTGAGCATTGGCTCAGGAAGTCCAACAGCCACAAAAAGTATTCGGCGCATGTGACAAATACAATTTTTTAATTTTTTAAAATCTGGAATGATTTCCCATTGGTTACTTGAGTGTTATAACCTATCTCTCTCTGTCCACAGCAACAGCAAGAGATGGCCACTGTCCGCAAGTCTCTTCAATCTATGCTGTTCTAGAGGAAGTTTAATCTGAGGTTACCATGTCAATAGCCTCTACAGTCAAACCGCTAAGGGTTTTTACAATTTGAGAGTTCACGACAATTAGACACTGGAAATGAAAGACAGATAAGGTTTTGAAGGTCTGAATTCTGTTTGTATATTTGCATGCTGTATTTATTCCTTAACATGTTGCTTATTCATATATTTATTTGCCAGTTGATCTGCTATTGTGTGCTTACCTGTATGTTTATCTTGTTTGTTTCATTAAACAATTTGCTGTTAACAATACAATTTTGTTTTTATTAAAGCCATTATAAGTAGCAGTTATTTTTTATAATGGACTGAAGTATTTTCTGATTTGTCAAGGCAGACAACAATAACAAAACTTTGATCCACTCCTCTGTCTGTGTGTTTTTACATTTTTGCCTCTTGTTTTTTTCTCCAAACATTGATGTATTCTTTTTTTATATTTACATAATGTTGGGGCTGTACAGTATGTTGGTTGTAATATAGTAGACTATCAAATCACCAGTACATCCCTGCAAATAGGTGGAAATAATGTACCAATAACTGCGCTGGGCATGTAAACAAACCCACAAGGAAGAAGACACTTCACTTACTGGATAGGTTTGCAGGGACTGTTATTTGGCAAAAATGGGTAAGATTTGTTGCTACCTTTTTTAGTGTGTCATACTTTTGTTACGTTTCTCATGAAATCAATGTTTGCTCTGTGTTAGCATTTAAAGAGCTACGTAGGATGTTGTAAATTTACAATTTCCTATGAATACAGTTCAAATTATTTGGGTGTTTTTTTTAGGTAAACCAGATGAACGTTTGCTATCCAGGGAATGTGTAAGACAGATGTTGCTTTATACTAGCTACTTCAATGACCTCTTCTGTCTCCTCGTATTGCATTGTTATTCAGGAAAATAACTTGCTGACCCGTGAAAGTGAATGCATACCAGACGATGCTATTATAGCTAGGCCTTTAGTAATATGCATTGACCAGACCTGACATTTTGTATTTTGTCCTTTGAAGTTATGTCTGTATAGTTTGATCAATGTAATGAGTAAAGTATGACTACTATACTTTTATCTATCTCTCCTGCCTTGTTAAATCAAGATGGGTTCTTCTCCTATCTCTTTTCTGGCTTGTTTTGCACCAGGAAAATTGGATGGAGCTGTGGTTGGATGGAGCTGGGGAAAAAACTACAATTCTTTACAGACTTCTAGTTGGGGAGGTCGTCACCACTATAACCAGTGAAAGAAAATATTCAACTTATTCTCAGTGCTGAGTAACATACTCAAACTGATGCTCGTAACTTTGCATGCCAATACAATGGTATGTCTTGCAATATATATATATATTTGTCACTGAAATGGCTCAAGCTACTGGTCTGCCCCCCCAGCCATTGGCTTCAACATGGAAACGGTAACATACAAGGATCTGACATTCCAGGTGTGGGATCTTGGAGGGCAGACCAGTATTAGGTTGTAATATATTCCTGACTTCAATTTATTTATTGTAGCATATGTCTCACACTACTGAAGATTACAACTGTCAGCGGTCAGTTTGTCCAGTCAACCAACAATTGTATTGGTTACACTGTTTCTTCTTGCATCTCTCTCTGTTTCAGGCCTTAGTGGTGCTGCTACTACTCCAAAACCGATGCTGTTATCTACGTAGTGGACACCAGTGACCAGGACGGGATGGGAATTTCCAAGTCTGAACTGGTGGCTATGCTTGAGATATCCCAATCTAATCATCCCCAGCTTACAATTGGCTTATTCATCCCCCCTCCTCTTCCCTGTAACTATTCCCTAGGTTGTTGCTTTAAATGAGAATGTGTTCTCAGTCAACTTACCTGGTAAAATAACAAAAGGAATTTGGCTTTAGGAGCTTGTATATGCTTACTGGTACCATGGCTCACACTTACAGTGCCTTGCGAAAGTATTCGGCCCCCTTGAACTTTGCGACCTTTTGCCACATTTCAGGCTTCAAACATAAAGATATAAAACTGTATTTTTTTGTGAAGAATCAACAACAAGTGGGACACAATCATGAAGTGGAACGACATTTATTGGATATTTCAAACTTTTTTAACAAATCAAAAACTGAAAAATTGGGCGTGCAAAATTATTCAGCCCCTTTACTTTCAGTGCAGCAAACTCTCTCCAGAAGTTCAGTGAGGATCTCTGAATGATCCAATGTTGACCTAAATGACTAATGATGATAAATACAATCCACCTGTGTGTAATCAAGTCTCCGTATAAATGCACCTGCACTGTGATGGTCTCAGAGGTCCGTTAAAAGCGCAGAGAGCATCATGAAGAACAAGGAACACACCAGGCAGGTCCGAGATACTGTTGTGAAGAAGTTTAAAGCCGGATTTGGATCATACAAGGAGAAGACTGATCAGAGATGCAGCCAAGAGGCCCATGATCACTCTGGATGAACTGCAGAGATCTACAGCTGAGGTGGGAGACTCTGTCCATAGGACAACAATCAGTCGTATATTGCACAAATCTGGCCTTTATGGAAGAGTGGCAAGAAGAAAGCCATTTCTTAAAGATATCCATAAAAAGTGTTGTTTAAAGTTTGCCACAAGTCACCTGGGAGACACACCAAACATGTGGAAGAAGGTGCTCTGGTCAGATGAAACCAAAATTGAACTTTTTGGCAACAATGCAAAACGTTATGTTTGGCGTAAAAGCAACACAGCTCACACCATCCCCACTGTCAAACATGGTGGTGGCAGCATCATGGTTTGGGCCTGCTTTTCTTCAGCAGGGACAGGGAAGATGGTTAAAATTGATGGGAAGATGGATGGAGCCAAATACAGGACCATTCTGGAAGAAAACCTGATGGAGCCTGCAAAAGACCTGAGACTGGGACGGAGATTTGTCTTCCAACAAGACAATGATCCAAAACATAAAGCAACATCTACAATGGAATGGTTCAAAAATAAACATATCCAGGTGTTAGAATGGCCAAGTCAAAGTCCAGACCTGAATCCAATCGAGAATCTGTGGAAAGAACTGAAAACTGCTGTTCACAAATGCTCTCCATCCAACCTCACTGAGCTCGAGCTGTTTTGCAAGGAGGAATGGGAAAAAAATTCAGTCTCTGGATGTGCAAAACTGATAGAGACATACCCCAAGCGACTTACAGCTGTAATCACAGCAAAAGGTGGCGCTACAAAGTATTAACTTAAGGGGGCTGAATAATTTTGCACGCCCAATTTTTCAGTTTTTGATTTGTTAAAAAAGTTTGAAATATCCAATAAATGTCGTTCCACTTCATGATTGTGTCCCACTTGTTGTTGATTCTTCACAAAAAAATACAGTTTTATATCTTTATGTTTGAAGCCTGAAATGTGGCAAAAGGTCGCAAAGTTCAAGGGGGCCGAATACTTTCGCAAGGCACTGTATAAGTACCTAGGAGTCTGGCTAGACTGTAAACTCTCCTTCCAGGCTCATATCAAACATCTCCAATCTAAAATCAAATCTAGAGTCGGCTTTCTATTTCGCAACAAAGCCTCCTTCACTCACACCGCCAAACTTACCCTAGTAAAACTGACTATCCTACCGATCCTCGACTTCGGCGACGTCATCTACAAAATAGCTTCCAATACTCTACTCAGCAAACTGGATGCAGTTTATCACTGTGCCATCCGTTTTTGTTACTAAAGCACCTTATACCACCCACCACTGCGACCTGTATGCTCTAGTCGGCTGGCCCTCGCTACATATTCGTCACCAGACCCACTGGCTCCAGGTCATCTACAAGTCCACGCTAGGTAAAGCTCCGCCTTATCTCAGTTCACTGGTCACGATGGCAACACCCACCCGTAGCGCGCGCTCCAGCAGGTGTATCGCACTGATCATCCCTAAAGCCAACACCTCATTTGGCCGCCTTCCTTCTAGTTCTCTGCTGCCTGTGACTGGAACGAATTGCAAAAATCGCTGAAGTTGGAGACCTTTATCTCCCTCACCAACTTTAAACATCTGCTATCTGAGCAGCTAACCGATCGCTGCAGCTGTGCATAGTCCATCGGTAAATAGCCCACCCAATTTACCTACCTCATCCCCATACTGTTCTTATTTATTTACTTTTCTGCTCTTTTGCACACCAGTATCTCTACCTGCACATGACCATCTGATCATTTATCACTCCAGTGTTAATCTGCTAAATTGTAATTTTTCGCCTACCTCCTCATGCCTTTTGCACACAATGTATATAGACTCTTTAAAAATATATATATACTGTGTTATTGACTTGTTTATTGTTTGCTCCATATGTAACTCTGTGTTGTTGTCTGTTCACACTGCTATGCTTTATCTTGGCCAGGTCGCAATTGTAAATGAGAACTTGTTCTCAACTAGCCTACCTGGTTAAATAAAGGTGAAATAAAAAATAAATAAATAAAAAGTGCATCACCAATCCTTAGATAAGGCTGTACAGTGTCATATGAATGCCAATAGGTTGACTGGGGAGGTGATTTCCCAGTCAAAGTCCTGCAATTAGAGCTACGACACTAATATTTGCGTAAACTCTTCACAGTTGTGTTCTGTGGGTGTTACCGAGTAGACGGATACCCCATTTCATTGCTCCACATTCCAACATTGTTTAACCTTATCTAGACTAAATATGTTATGATTACGCCAATTGTAACCTTCTGCATCACTTTCAACTAGGGACTTCATTTGTGTGAGCCTCGTAGGAAAATACATGGTACTTGTACCCGGGAGGTATAGTAACCAACTATGAATTGAAATATACATATAGTCAACAGTGATATTCACTGACAACTACATAGGTCACAAACATTTTATGAGCATACCAGCTAACAACTTTTTTTGATTTTTTTATCATGAATTTATTACATTCATTAAAAAGATCAATAACAATCTTTGTGATAACTACAGCTAACCTTCAATTGTGGATTCTCGGTTTCACCAGCAAGATGACAATTATGACAGAGTAAAAATCCCTAGTCAAAATATTCTATACCTAAAAATCTTTAAACTATTTTATACGTTAATGACTGGTATTTTACCTACCTATAGCGCTATTGGCATTCATTATTCTCAGATGAAGTGAGAGAACTCGCACTTGATAAATGCTCCTCTCGCGCGCTCTGAATCTATCCAATCACCGCTTTCATGCTGTTGACCAATGACGGGGAAGTAATGTAGGCTGGAATACGCCCCTATCTTTAAAAGGGCGTGGATTTGGCTAACCTCGTTTGGGGGAAAAGCATTTCGCAAGCGTTCACGGAAGTCTCGCGATGTTGCGCCTCTGTTTTGATGCACTTTTGCGCAGCCTTAACAGTAATTTGTTTCTACCCAGCTAGTGTGGTGTTGCATCTCATCACTCAACTTTCCGGTTTTCTTATCGTTGTCGACTATCAGCAGGTTGCCAGTTTCGGTGCAATGTCCATCTGGTTTCTCCACCTTGTTATTGCACAAACGAGGACTCGTCAGACAGACAGTGCAGCACCCGACTCGATGAGGCGTGTGGACCACTTCAGAGGTTTATTAACTAGCTAGCTGATCATCAAAATATAAGTGCCACCTTAAAAACATGAGTCCAGAAGGAAAGACACTGTTGAACATCGTAATCCTGGGCTTTGGATTTATGTTCATGTTCACTGCTTTTTCAACATGTGGAAATATAGAGCAAACTGTGATCAAGAGTTTCAACAGCACTGGCTTCAGTGGGAGTGGATACACAAGCATGTCCATCATCTATGGAGTTTTCTCTGCATCCAACCTGATTGCTCCCTCGGTAGTGGCTGTTATAGGACCACAACTTTCCATGTTCTTTAGTGGACTAGCATACAGTGGATACATTGCCACGTTCATCCAACCCTTCACTTGGAGTTTTTACACAGCCTCTGTAGTTGTTGGAATAGCGGCGGCAATATTGTGGACTGCTCAGGGTAACCTACTCACCATCAACTCTACAGACGCCACCATTGGCAGGAACTATGGTATTTTCTGGTCCTTGCTACAGTTCAGCTTTTTATTTGGGAACATGTATATTTATTTTGCCTGGCATGGCCATGTTCACATATTAGACAAGGATCGTCAGACTGTATTCATCGCTCTCACGGTCATAAGCCTGATAGGCAGCTTCCTGTTCTTCCTGATCCAGAAGCCAGAGCCTAAGTCCATATCCTCTGATGAATCTGAGTCACTGCTGCAGGCTGAGTCCTCAGAGAGTGCCTCTGTTGTTGTAGTACCTCAAGGTTTCGGTTCCCAGGCTCTGGATGCTTTCAGGAAGGCATTGCAGCTGTCTGTCACTAAAGAGATGCTGCTGTTAAGCATCTTCATAGCATACACAGGACTGGAGCTGACCTTTTACAGTGGGGTATATGGGACGTGTATTGGGGCCATGACTCAATTTGGGGACAATGCCAAAAGTCTGATTGGGCTCTCAGGCATTTTCATTGGCATTGGGGAGATCCTGGGAGGGGGCATGTTTGGGATGTTGAACAAGTGCAACCGGTTTGGGAGGAGCCCTGTGGTGCTGTTGGGGCTGATCACTCACTTTGTGGCCTTCTACTTGATCTTCCTGAACATCGCCAGCGACGCCCCTCTGGCCCCAGAGGAGGGTACAAACCTGAAGGCCTTCATCACCCCCAGTGTTGAGTTGGCTCTGCTGTGCAGCTTCCTGCTTGGCCTGGGAGACAGCTGCATCAACACCCAGCTGTTGAGCATTGTGGGATACATGTTCCAGGAGGACAGCGCTCCCGCCTTCGCTGTCTTCTACCTTGTCCAGTCCATCATGGCAGCCCTGGCCTTCTTCTACAGTAACTACCTACTACTGCACTGGCAGCTGCTCATCATGGTGCTAGTGGGCTTCCTGGGCACACTATCCTTCTTCATAGCTGAGGGGATGGTGGTCTCCAGAAGACGCGATACTGACAACAATAGCATATGACAACCTAGGCCTAAGGGGACAAGGGGCTGTGGTGAGAGGAACTTCCTATCATCCCTTTAGGACCCTTCAACTGACACTGTCACTGGCCTACCTGAGCCCCACTAAGCACAGACTGTAGGTAATGCTGTTTTTGCAGTCATCCCAACTCTATAGATTTTTGCTTTTCAAGTGCAAGAGACACTTTCTGTTGAATGCTGTATGTTTGCTCTACTTGGAGCACATCAGTCCTTTTTTTAAAGGAGGGTATGATAGTGGAATCCATACAAAATTATTGAACAATGCTGTGAATATTTTTATCTGAGAAATGTATTTTGAATGTAAACCAATCAAGGTCTAGACCTGAGCATAGCACTATTACAGGAACCACTTTAGTTGTTAATAATCTTGTCAATTGCTTTAGACACTAAAATGAAATGTGCTGCTTTGCTTGTGGACCTGTCAAAAGCTTTTGATACTGTTGATCATGCTATTGTATTGAATAAGTTGTCCTCGATAGGCCTGAGGTCTGACTCCTGTTCATGGTTTAATGATTATCTTAGTGAAAGAACTCAAGCCATCATGATTGATGGGGTTAAGTCTGAATTTCTTGATGTAAGGTGTACCACAGGGGTCACTTGGGACCTGTTCTATTAACTATTTGTATAAACACCATTGGTCAATCTGTGTTAAAAATGGTAAAATTCGGATTTTGCGGAGTCAGTTAAGAACAAATTCTTATTTACAATGACAGCCTGCCAAAAGGCCTCCTATGGGGACGGGGGCCTGGGATTAAAGAAAATAAATAAATACAATATAAATATAGGACAAAACAAACATCATCTGGATTAAGTCTTTGAATGAAGAGATTGAGAAAAAACTGTCCAGTTTGAGGGTTTGTTGCAGCTCGTTCCAGTTGCAAGCTAAGGGGAACTGAAAAGAGTAGTGGTCCAGGGATGTGTGTGCTTTGGGGACCTTTAACAGAATGTGACTGGCAGAACAGGTGTTGTATGTGGAGGATGAGGGCTGCAGTAGATATCTCAGATTAGGGGGAGTGAAGCCTAGGAGGGTTTTTATAAATAAGCATAAATCATTGGGTCTTGCAACAGGTATACAGAGATTACCAGTTAACAGAGGAGTATAGAGTGCAGTGATGTGTCCTATAAGGAGCATTGGTGGCAAATCTGATGACCAAATTGTAAAGAATGTTTAGCAGCTCGAGAGCACCCTTACCTGCCGATCTATAAGTTATGTCTCCGTAATCTAGCATGGGTAGGATGGTCATCTGAATCATGGGTAGGATGGTCATCTGAATCAGGGCTAGTTTGGCAGCTGGGGTGAAAGAGAAGCGATTACGATAGAAGAAACCAAATCTAGATTTAACTTTAGCCTGCAGCTTTGATATGTGCTGAGCGAAGGACAATGCACTGTCTAGCCATACTACCAAGTACTTGTATGAGGTGACTACCTCAAGCTCTAAACCCTCTGAGGTAGTAATAACATCGGTGGGGAGAGGGAAATTCTTCTTACCAAACCACATGATCTTTGTTTTGGAGGTGTTCAGAACAAGGTTAAGGGTAGAGAAACCTTGTTGGACACTAAGAAAGCTTTGTTGTAGAGCATTTAGCACAAAATCCAGGGAGGGGCCAGCTGAGTATAAGACTGTATCATCTGCATATAAAAGGATGAGAGAGCTTCCTACTGCCTGAGCTATGTTGTTGATGTAAATTGAGAAGAGAGTGGGGCCTAGGATTGAGCCTTGGGGTACTCCCTTGGTGACAGGCAGTGGCTGAGAGCAGATTTTCTGACTTTATACACTGCACTCTTTGAGAGAAGTAGTTAGCAAACTAGGCCAAAGACCTCTCAGAGACACCAATACTCCTTAGCCGGCCAACAAGAATGGAATGGTCTTGGCCAAAAGCTTTGAATCAAGGGCAATAGTGACATCATTGAGGACTTTTAAGGTTGCAGTGACACATCCATAACCTGAGCGGAAACCAGATTGCATACCTGAGAGAATACTATAGACATCAAGAAAGCCAGTCAGTTGATTATTGACAAGTTTGATGATACTATTATGTATGCTATTGTCCCAACTGTTGATCTGACTGTGTCAAAACTATTTCAGATTAACTACATGTTCACTCATTAGATGGTTCTCCAATCGAACGAGTTCCCACATATAAATACTTAGGCATTTGGATTGATATGGATTTGACATTTAAAAAACATAGATGAGCTTGTTAAGAAGCTAAGATTTAAAGTTGCCTTTTTCTACAGAAACAAATCGTGCCTCTCTCTAAACAGTAGGAAGCAGACTGTTCAGTAAACCTTCTCTACATTGCTCCCTTTTTGTTTACAAGGCTCTACTTTATAAACCTATGTCTTATATAAGGTTGCTGTTGAAGTATAGACACTTGAATTGCCTAACCCGTTCACAGGATTGATTAACTCTCGAGGTTCCTAGGGTCTCCACCGAGTTAGGTAAGGTCTGCTTTTAGTTTGAATGCACCGTATTCCTGGAACAAAATTCTAAATACATTCCATCTTGATGTTCTGGTGCCGTTCTGGCAATTAAAAGCAATTATTGACACTAAATTGTCCAGTCAATCAAACAATATATAATCATCAATCAAATAATGAGTTCATTAATTTATCAGTCCAAAGATTGATGTAGCAATCACACTTAAAACAACCATAGTGTTGAGGTAATTAATTACAACTTGTTATGCATTATCAACCTGATATTATACTTGAATGTAGTTACATTTAGAATGGCACCTGTATTTCCATGTTTGGGGGGGGGGGCTTAAAGGGGAACTGCACCTGCTGATTTGACCTAGTTTTTTGGTCTTACTCCTCAAGAAATGCTGGCGGCCATGACAAGAAGCCAAACGTGAGTTGGCTTGGGGGTATGGTTTGATGTACACACCCATCTGTCAGAACCTTGCCCACAGCTGTTTACCCCCACTCAGTCTC
This sequence comes from Oncorhynchus mykiss, assembly GCF_057628025.1. NCBI lineage: Eukaryota > Metazoa > Chordata > Actinopteri > Salmoniformes > Salmonidae > Oncorhynchus > Oncorhynchus mykiss. Next base: position 81,214,064 of record NC_143023.1, on the reverse strand, counting down.
AACAAACAAACCTGCAGGTTGAGTTCAATAACTACAGGCAAATGTATGGTGAGATGCCGGAGTAAGCTTTCAAAAGGTCGGTAGCCTACAGAGTAATATGAGAAGTTGAATTTATTTAGATATTCTAAACTAAATGTTTGATAACTTTCAAATGTAGTAACAGGTCCATGTAGAATAAACAACCCTTTACACAATAGCATAGAAGAAGTGTTCTGCTAATATAACGATGCGCACCTTTCATTGTCATTCCCAGCCGATACAGATACTGTGCCTATTGCCATTTTGTCTGGTGGTAATGGGGCTACCTTGGCAAACATATCAGAGTGGTCATACCTTCTTGTGTGGTGTCCCGTATACAACAGGAGTTCCCTGATCCTGGAGCAGAACACACAGGTGTTCTCTCTCCCCACATTGACTGATACCATTCAATTCAATAATAAAAAAAGACAATACAAGTCAAAGTTGTCTAATAAAATTGTAATGCTGATTGCCAGGTCTCTCCATTCAGAGACATCAGTGTTACGCCCGTCTGTCAGTCTGGACTTCATCACATCATCTTGTAAGTTTCCATGTGCTGGCTCAATACATGTTTCTGTGAGGTGGTTAGAGCGTTGGACTAGTAACCAAAATGTTGCAAGATCAAATCCTGAGCTGACAAGGTAAAAATCTGTCGTTCTGCCCCTGAACAAGGCAGTTAACCCACTCTTCCTAAGCCATCATTGAAAATAAGAATTTGTTCTTAACTGACTTGCCTAGTTAAATTAAGGTAAAATAAAAAAGTTAATTATGTAAACGCCTTACTCTGCTTTTCTTAATCGGCGTAAGGTCATAATGGAAGTAAGCATACCCTGATTGAAACACCTGGTTTAATGATTTTTAATTATTAGGACATGTAAACAGTTTAATCGGCGTTCCAGCTGTGTATTTGATCTGCGCATGTGCCAGCACCAGTAGCGTAGGCCTCCCTCCCTGTGTGAGTGAAGTGAGTTCGGAAAAACTAAATGTATCCAGCTTAGACATAGTTTTCGCAAACTTTATATGTCCAAACTCAGAATCAAATAGTCTTTGCAAAAATAACATGGTCGCTGTGGTTGAACGTTTATTTTTATTGCTGATTTTCTGCATTTCTCAATAGTCCCATCAGTAGCCTAATTTCAGATGTGTCCATGTAAACAGGAGTATTAGGGAAATCATTCTTCTTGCAAAGCATGTTAACATTTTAAACTATTATATTAATCTGACTATCCAGAATAATCATGTTGTTGTGTTCATGTAACCATGCTCACTGTTCTATTACCAATGGCAGTTAGGATCGGTAATATCTGACACACAGGTGCTTTGTTGAAGTTTGAAGTGGTTAGATAAAATCTACCCAATTATGGTCTCCCCATCAAAAGACTGAGGCTGCCGTCTGGCAAAAGCATCTCCAGTCAATCTGTAGAAATAGGCAGAGTTAATCAGTGACACATGGAATGAAAAGGGTGTTGCTATCACTGGACATTTGTGCTGTACTGTATTATGAATAATCACCTCATTGTGGATATGTTAAGTATATGTGTTGAGTGCCAGGTCTCTCTGCATCTCATGCATCTGTGAACACATACACACAGTCACTGTTTGTTAGAAATATTATGAATAAATGAAAACAATATTCTCATTTTTAATAGAACTGTAACTAAGTAAACTTATACTCAGTTTTATTATATCTGATTAACAATATGAGTTCATAAGAAGGGTTTGTGTGACATGGACAAGGAGTAATTAAAGTTAATGAACACCATTCCAACTGGGAAGAAAGGAATGGGTTGTGGATTAAGTAAACAGATAAGGTAGTTAACCTATGGTTGAACCGACGAAACTGAGCTCTGGGGTGTTTTAGATCAAATCAAATCAAATTTATTTATACAGCCCTTCGTACATCAGCTGATATCTCAAAGTGCTGTACAGAAACCCAGCCTAAAACCCCAAACAGCAAGCAATGCAGGTGTAGAAGCACGGTGGCTAGGAAAAACTCCCTAGAAAGGTCAAAACCTAGGAAGAAACCTAGAGAGGAACCAGGCTATGTGGGGTGGCCAGTCCTCTTCTGGCTGTGCCGAGTGGAGATTATAACAGAACATGGCCAAGATGTTCAAATGTTCATAAATGACCAGCATGGTCCAATAATAATAAGGAGGAACAGTTGAAACTGGAGCAGCAGCACGGCCAGGTGGACTGGGGACAGCAAGGAGTCATCATGTCAGGTAGTCCTGAGGCATGGTCCTAGGGCTCAGGTCCTCAGAGAGAGAGAGAGAAAGAAAGAGAGAATTAGAGAGCGCACACTTAAATTCACACAGGACACCGAATAGGACAGGAGAAGTACTCCAGATATAACAAACTGACCCTAGCCCCCCAACACATAAACTACTGCAGCATAAATACTGGAGGCTGAGACAGGAGGGGTAAGGCAGTGAGTGCATTCCTATGTTTTCTGTCAGCTAAGTGGTGATCGATAATGGTGAGGAGTCAAAAGTTAATTCAGTTTTGTTGTGTGTCCTGTGTATGTTCTAGGGGGTCAGAATGAACTTTGAATGAACTTTTAAAGTTCTCTTTGTCCCGGTCTGGAGGAGGAGATTCATTTTAGAAGCAATGAAATGACGTCATGTTATTGTATATAAACTGTTGCTCGTGGTAACGTGGGAGCGCGCTCCAAGAATAAATTCTGTTACCTATTATTGATAAGACTGGTCTCCGTCTATTTTATGCAAACAAGAATCGTACAAATTCTCATAAAATAGATTAAGGGAATTCAATTAATGAAAACATCTTGGTATAATTAAATTACAGTAACACTGTTCTATTATCAATGGCAGATATGGATATGTGATGTTATGTTTGTTCTTTGTCTAATGACAAACCAGGGCATAGGTTTAACTACTTTTAATAAACCGATGCTTCAGCTAGCAATATCACTGTGTAGCCATGCAAGGCATAAACATATTTTGAGCATGTTTGTTTTTTCCAAAGAAATACAGTTTCTGGCCAACAATACTCTATTGTGGCTCTTTTTGTTTTCACATAAACAAAAACATTCAGTCCAGATGCTTTTTTAAAGCAGTTTTCCTGCTCATGGGACCATTCCCATTAGTTGTTCTGTTCCAGAAGACCTCTGGGTGGAGTGGACTGTGCTGAAAATTGAGGTATGAACTTTGCAAGGTAGGCGATCATGCCTGTGAAGCATCTCATGTCGTCCTTGTTCTTCGAGTGCTCCATTTTGTTGATCGCTGATGTTTTCCTCAGGTCTGGTTTGACTCCCTCCTCTGAGAGTACGTCTCCCATAAAGGTAAGTGTTTTCCCACCAAACTCGCATTTGTCGTTGTTTAGTTTCAGGTTGACTTTCCATGTCAGTTCCAGCACAGCACTCTCGCGTTGTGTTCTTTTTTTGTGGACCCCCAGACGATGATGTCGTCCATCATTGTCTCTACTCCTGGAATATGCTCGAAAATCATGTGGATTGTCTTGTGGTAGACCTCTGGCGCTGAGAGAATCCTGTATGGTAGACAAAGAAATCTGTACTTGCCCTCAGGTGTGTTGAATGTGCATAGCCTTGAGTTTGCATCATCTAGCTTCATTTGCCAGAATCCTGATGAGGCCTCAAGCTTACTGAACCACTTTGCTCCAGCAAACAGCAACATTATCTATTTTCTGGTTGGCAACTTCAAATGCTCTCACTTGATGGCTGTGTTGAGATTTCTAGGGTCTAGACATATCCTGAGATTGGTTATTGTGGTGAAAAAGAATGGCAGTGAGCTTACCCAATCTGTAGGTTCATTGATTTTTGTGATGACGTCCAATTTCTCCATGAGTCCAAGTTCCTCCTTGATCTTTTTCCTCAGTGTGAATGGAACTTTCCTGCACGAATGCACAACTGGAGTAACTTTGTCATCAGTACATGTTTTGTGTTCTCCAGCTAAACATCCGAGACCTTCAAACACATCCTTGTACTCAGTCAGTAGTTATTCTTGGTCATTTTCAGTCTGTGATGTCACTACAAACACTCTTCACCAGATTCAGCTTTTCACATGCACTGTTTTCTAGGACAGGCTGTACACTTTTCCACGATCAGCAGCTGTGCTTTGAACTGTTTTCCTTTGTGCTGTAAAGTTATTATGCAGCTTCCTTTGACTGGTACATTCTCCCAAGTAACCTTCACAGGGTGTATTTTGCCTTATACTTTGTGTTTTGTAGTCATCCAGCAACAACAGGTTTACCTGAGCTCCAGTATCGAGCTTGAATGGTATTATAGTCTCATTCATGATCAATGGCACAATCCATTCAGCTTTTATTGCATTGCAAATATCCAATCAACAAAGAATTCTTCAGTTTCCTCCTTGACTGTGTGAAAAATTTTCTTTGTAGCCTCAGCTCTGCAGAATTTTGAGAAAGTATTATTTTCCCCAAAGTTGTTACACAATTTTCCATATGGAGGGAAATTTTATAGCTTGTGGATAACTCATTTTCCACATGTAAGCTGTGTTCGAATACTCATACTACCCACACTAGCCGTACTATTTGTGACGTGAATTGAGTATATAGTATGCTTATTGGTCATAGTATGGATATAGTTAGTATGCCAAAATTTTCCGGATGTCGTACTAAATTTGCCAAAATATGAAGTACCGTAATTTCCGGACTTTAAGCCGCTACTTTTTTCCCACGCTTTGAACCTCGCGTTTTATACAATGACGCGGCTAATTTATGGATTTTTCCCGCTTTCACAAGATTCATGCCGCCAAAAAACTGAGTACCGTCACATAATATGACGTAAATCGAGCGCGCTCAAACTTCCCATCATTCTGATTACGGTAGTCATTTTGTCACCGTCATCATGGCAAAGACACGGAGAAATGCATATGATGCAGCTTTCAAGTTGAAGGCGATCGATCTGGCTGTTGGAAAAGGAAATAGAGCTGCTGCATGGGAGCTTGGCCTTAATGAGTCGATGATAAGACGTTGGAAACAGCAGCGTGAGGAACTGACTCAGTGCAAAAAGAAAACAAAAGCTTTCAGAGGGAAGAAAAGTAGATGGCCCGAACTAGAAAATGAGCTTGAAGACTGGGTCAACACACAGAGAGCAGACGGCCGAGGTGTTTCAAATGTGCAGATCCGACTGAAAGCCAAAACAATCGCCACCACAATGAAGTTTGAGAATTTTAGAGGTGGACCATCGTGGTGTCTAAGATTTATGAGACGTAAAGGCCTGTCCATCAAGGTATGGACGAGTCTGTTTCAGTAGCTCCCTCCCGACTACGAGGAAAAAGTTTCAAACTTCCGCAAATTCATTGATGCAAAGATAGAGGAGCATTCCATCAGCCCGCACGACATCATAAATATGGATGAGGTTCCTCTGACGTTTGACCTGCCTCTCACTCGGACTGTCAACAGGAAAGGCGAATCATCCGTCACGCTGAAAACAACTGGGCATGAAAAAACGCACTTCACCTGTGTTCTGAGCTGCACGGCATCGGGAGAAAAGCTTCCACCGATGTTGATTTTTAAACACATGACGATGCCAAAAGAAAAATTCCAGAGAGGATTGTTATGAAAGTCAACAAGAAAGGATGGATGACGGAAGGCCTAATGCATGAATGGCATACGGAGTGTTACAGCAAGCGACCGGGAGGATTCTTTCACAAGAACAAGGCATTGCTCGTGTTGGACAGCATGAGGGCCCACATAACAGATTCTGTGAAAGAAGCCATCAAGAGGACAAAACTCAATTCCAGCTGTGATTCCTGGGGGCACAACAAAGTATTTGCAGCCACTCGACATCAGTGTAAATCGTGCATTTAAGGTGGCGCTCCGTGTTCAGTGGGAGGCTTGGATGACAAGTGGGGAGAAATCCTTCACTAAAACGGGCCGCATGCAAAGAGCCACTTATGGTCAAGTCTGCCAGTGGGTCCTGACAGCGTGGAGCATTGTCAAAAAATCCACTATCATCAACGGGTTTCGAAAGGCTGGACTGCTGCGTGTTGTTGAGGGCAGTTCAGCGGGGAATTTGCCTCCGGATGAAAGTGACAAGAGCGACAATGAAAACGATCCAACATCGGATGAAGCAATTCTGAGGCTATTCAACTCCGACACCGAAGGAGATGACTTCAGTGGTTTCAGTGCACAGGAGGAGGAAGATAGTGACCAATGACTTTATTGGTAGGCTACTGTTTAATTTGTGTTACAAGCCGTGTTTCGTTAAAGCCTATTTATTTTTGTTACAAGCCGTGTTTCGTTAAAGCCTAATTATTTTTGTTACAAGCCGTGTTTCGTTTAAAGGCTGTGTAAAGTTCATTTGTTTCAATGTACCGGTAGGCACCTGCGGCTTATAGACATGTGCGGCTTATTTATGTACAAAATACATATATATTTTTTAATCAGTTGGTGCGGTTTATATTCAGGTGCGCTTAATAGTCCAGAAATGACGGTATACAAACAGAGGACACTATTTCCGTACCTTAGGGAAATAATGCAATTCTTCAGGAAATGGGCGTGGCTTCACATTGTTTTCAGATTGATTTTAAGAAAATGGCAGAAAATATACAGCCGAAGTCCAATGTTAGCAAATACAAATTCATTGCTTTCACTAATTATGCCAACTAATTAATTGAGCAATGTAATAAAGTAAATACTTTTCAAATAAGTTACCTTACACGTTATGTTGGCTGACAATTTGCTACGCTGTCCTTACGAACGACATCTCAATCTTTTCATTCAAAGACTCAATCATGGACACTTTTACTGACAGTTGTCGCTGCTTTGTGAGATGTATTGTCGTCTCTACCTTCTTGCCCTTTGTGCTGTTGACTGTGCCCAATAATGTTTGTACCATGTTTTGGCGCTGCTACCATGTTGTTATGTTGTGTTGCTACCATGCTGTGTTGTCATGTGTTGCTGCCTTGCTATGTTGTTGTCTTAGGTCTCTCTTTATGTAGTGTTGTCTCTCTTGTTGTGATGTGTTTCGTCCTATATTTATATTGTATTTATTTATTTTCTTTAGTCCCAGCCCCCGTCCCCGCAGGAGGCCTTTTGCCTTTTGGTAGGCCGTCATTGTAAATAAGAATTTGTTCTTAAATGACTTGCCTAATTAAATAAAGGTTAAATTAAATAAAAAAAACATAGCATAAAATATCTAAGTAGTAATTTGTTATGCTAACTAGCTAGCAAGAGGTTGCATAGCAACAACATCAACTTTCGGTAGACCGGCAAAGAGCTAGTACCTTTGACTGAAAGGATACTGTTCCGTTTTATAGTATACTAAAATTAACTAATAGTATGTAGTATATACTCATTAAGTGTGTAGTATACCGTATGTCTATTCGAACACAGCTGTAGTGTTTAGATGTTTCTCTTTTACTTGTTTTTGTTTTGTACAGTGTTGTCTGTTGCTCCTCTCTTTTTACTGCATGCACTGCAGTCTCATCCCTGTGCAGCTCTTTAGCTTGTGCTCAGCACTCTTTAGCTTGGTTTCAGCTTCTCTATACATGTTCAATGCTTTATCCAAAGTTAAATCTTGCTCAAGCAGAAATCTCTCCTTGAGTCCATTATCAAGTATGCCACAGACTATCCTGTCTTTCTTTCATATTTTCAAATTCACACATTTTGCTCAGTGTGATGAACTCAGCCAAGTATTGGTCAAAACTGACTCCCTGTTTCTGATTATGAGAGAAAAACTTGTAACTCTCTCAAACGTGATGTTCTGGCTTGGTACAAAGTACTCTTCAAATTTAGCCATGAGCACAGTCAATGTCAAGTTTGCCTCTTCTAAATTTCAAATGCATCCTCTCCAATAGCATGCAGAAAATGGAAGCTTTCAATTTGCCATAATCTCCCCCTGCTCCACTGGCTGCTAGGCAGTGGTGTGTATTCATGGATGCCAAGGGAAGTAAGGCTTCCCCAAAACATTTACAAAAAAAAGTAAAAATATACAAAATAATTTATCTTTCATCTCTCTGTGTTTCATAATTTCCCTTCAATCCCTGTATGTATCTCACTGTAGAAAGCATCCAAGCGAAACAGTAGCCCATCTATTTGATGCTGTTTGGTCAAAAAGAGCATGATATTGTTGCCCCCCGTAGCATTGAATGCAAGGGAAGCCAGCAAGCATTTGGCCTCCCTTGATACATTTTTTTTAGAGAATAATAGCCAATCAGCATTGAGCTGAACTGTGTGAGCTCAACTGTGAATGGTCCTGGTACACCAAAAATAAGTGTCAAGGGAAGACAGTTTTGATTTGGCTTCCGACCAATCACGTCACGCTAAACATCATTGACAGAAGAAAACTTTAATTGTTGTGTTGTTCTCCGGTGGCTAGCTAAAATTGTCACTTTCCTAAATTAACAACGGTCCTGATCCAACCATACATTCATACAAGTGATGGTCAGTGCACTTTAAGTTTATTTCACCTTTATTTAACCAGGTAGGCTAGTTGAGAACAAGTTCTCATTTACAACTGCAACCTGGCGTAGAATAACGCAAAGCAGTTCGACACAAACAACAACACAGAGTTACATATGGAATAAACAAAACATACAGTCAATAATACAGTTTAAGAAAGTCTATATACAGTGTGTGCAAATGAGGTAAGATAAGGCCATAAATAGGCCATGGTGGCAAAGTAATTACAACATACCAATTAGACACTGGAGTGACAGATATACAGAAGATGAATGTGCAAGTAGAGATACTGGGGTGCAAAGGAGCAAGATAAATAAATACAGTATGGTGATGAGGTAGTTGGATGGGCTATTTGCAGATGGGATATGTAAAGGTGCAGTGATCTGTGAGCTGCTCTGACAGCTGGTGCTTAAAGCTAGTGAGGGAGATATGAGTCTCCAGCTTCAGTGATTTTTGCAGTTCGTTCCAGTCATTGGCAGCAGAGAACTGGAAAGAAAGGCGGCCAAAGCAGGACTTGGCTTTGGGGGTGACTTGTGCTGCTATGGTGACCAGTGAGCTGAGATAAGGCGGGGCTTTACCTAGCAGAGACTTGTAGATGACCTGGAGCCAGTGGGTTTGACGACGAGTATGAAGCGAGGGCCAGCCAACGAGAGCGTACAGGTCATGGTGGTGGGTAGTATATGGGGCTTTGGTGACAAAACGGATGGCACTGTGATAGACTGCATCAATTTGTTGAGTAGAGTGTTTGAGACTATTTTGTAAATGACATCGCCGAAGTCGAGGATCGGTAGCATGGTCAGTTTTACGAGGGTATGTTTTGGCAGCATGAATGAAGGATGCTTTGTTGCGAAATAGGAAGCCGATTCTAGATTTCATTTTGGACTGGAGATGCTTAATGTGAGTCGAAGGAGAGTTTACAGTCTAACCTGGAGGTTAGTTAACACAGTGTCCAAAGAAGGGCCAGAAGTATACAGAACGGTGTCGTCTGCGTAGAGGTGGATCAGAGAATCACCAGCAGCAAGAGCGACATCATTGATGTATACAGAGAAGAGAGTCGGCCCGAGAATTGAACCCTGTGGCACCCCCTTAGAGACTGCCAGAGGTCCGGACAACAAGCCCTCTGATTTGACACACTGAACTCTATCAGAGAAGTAGTTGGTGAACCAGGCGAGGCAGTCATTTGAGAAACCAAGGCTGTTTAGTCTGCCGATAAGAATGTGGTGATTGACAGAGTCGAAAGCCTTGGCCAGGTCAATGAATACGGCTGCACAGTAATGTCTCTTACCGATGGCGGTTATGATATTGTTTAGGACCTTGAACGTGGCTGAGGTGCTCCCATGACCAGCTCTGAAACCAGATTGTATAGCGGAGAAGGTACGGTGGGATACGAAATGGTCGGGAATCTGTTTGTTAACTTGGCTTTCGAAGACCTTAGAAAGGCAGGGTAGGATAGATATAGGTCTGTAGCAGTTTGGGTCTAGAGTGTCTCCCCCTTTGAAGAGGGGGATGACCGCAGCTGCTTTCCAATCTTTGGGAATATCAGACGACACTAAAGAGAGGTTGAACAGGCTAGTAATAGGGGCTGCAACAATTTGGGCACCATTTTAGAAAGAGAGGGTCTACATTGTCTAGCCCGGCTGATTTGTAGGGGTCCAGATTTTGCAGCTCTTTTAGAACATCAGCTATCTGGATTTGGGTGAAGGAGAAATGGTGGAGGCTTGGGCGAGTTGCTGTGGGGGGTGCCGGGCAGTTGACTGGGGTAGGGGTAGCCAGGTGGAAAGCATGGCCAGCCGTAGAAAAATGCTTATTGAAATTCTCAATTATAGTGGATTTATAGGTGGTGACAGTGTTTCCTAGCCTCAGTGCAGAGGGCAGCTGGGAGGAGGTGCTCTCATTCTCCATGGACTTTAGTGTCCCAGAACTTTTTTGAGTTTGTGCTACAGGATGCAAATTTCTGTTTGAAAAAACTAGCCTTAGCTTTCCTAACTGCCTGTGTATATTGGTTCCTAACTTCCCTGAAAAGTTGCATATCACTGGGGCTATTCGATACTAATGCAGTATGCCACAGGATGTTTTTGTGCTGGCCAAGGGCAGACAGGTCCGGTGTGAACCAGGGGGCTATATCTGTTCCTGGTTCTAATATATTTTAATGGAGCATGCTTATTTAAGATGGTGAGGAATTAACTTTTATGGAATAACCAGGCATCCTCTACTTATGGGATGAGGTCAATATAATTCCAGGATACCCCGGCCAGGTCGATTAGAAAGGTCTGCTCGCTGAAGTGTTTTAGGAAGCGTTTGACAGTGATGAGGGGTGGTCGTTTGACTGCAGACCCATTACGGATGCAGGCAATGAGGCAGTGATCCCTGAGATCTTGGTTGACAACAGCAGAGGTGTATTTGGAGGGCGAGTTTGTTAGGATGATATCGATGACAGAGATTTTACGGATTTGGGGTTGTACCTGGTAGGTTCATTGATAATTTGTGTGAGATTGATAGCATCAAGCTTAGATTGTAGGATGGCCGGGGTGTTAAGCATATCCCGGTTTAGGTCACCTAGCAACACGAGCTCTGAAGATAGATGAGGGAGGTCACAAGTTTTTTTAAACGAGTATGGCCTTAGTATTCCCAAGAAGACAGAAGGCTGCGATCGGTGCTTCAACAAAGTACTGAGTAAAGGGTCTGAATACTTGTACAGGTATTTTTTTTTAAATATATATTTTTTTATAGATTTGCAAAAATTTCAAAAAACCTGTTTTCACTTTGTCATTATGGGGTATTGTGTGTAGATTGATGAGGGGGAAAATAATTTGATCAATTTTAGAATAATAATGTAACAATGTGGAAAAAGTCAAGGGGTCTGAATACTTTCCGAATGTACTGTATTTAGTATAGTTTTATCTAAAAATGTTAATATTTTACAATTTTTATTTGATGAAATTCACTGAGGAGGATGGTCCTCCCCTTCCTCCTTAGAGGAGCTTCCACTGATTCATACATTAAACTCTGGCCTGAGAGGATGGAAGTTCAATATGTAGCTAGAAGTAATAGGCTAGGTTAACTAGCTGGCTAATCTTTGCCCATGAAAGGAAGTTAGACGAGCGAGCAGGGCGTAAAACATACCTTTTTTTACCAGCTAAAACGGATTAACATGCTTTGTAATATTTCTAAAACAATAAACGTATTACAGGTATGAAGTAATGTGTTAAATTGTTTAATACATTTTTTGTGACATTTTATCCAAAAGATCACAGATGAGACAAATTTGTTCACCTGCCCCTTTAAGGGCTAGAGGTTATCGTGGTAAGACGACTGAAATAATGTTTTTGCCTGTGAGGTTGAGTCTGACTAGTCAGTTGAAAGTCAAACATTGTTTTTCAACCTAGCTTGCGAACCAAACAATATAAATTGCCAAAAAACACATGGACAAAGTTTCACTTCAGTAGACTTTAGATTCAAGTAAATTATACCAACTTTTATACCTGTGCACCGTGCTTCTAAAAATGTATATTTCATTAAGCGCGAGGTGGGATAGGCTATAGTAGGCTTTGCAGTTCTTTCACTTTGTGCTATTCATTTACCAGCTATAAAACAAAACGGCAGAAATACTTTGAAAACAGCTACTGCAGCATTCATTTTGCTAGAAATGTGATCATACTTGACCATTTGTATTTACAAATGCGAGTGAAATTAAACACCCGCATTTTGGCGGATGTTAAAATTTAGGCCCTGCTAGCGAGCAAGCATTTTTGCCAGGTAGCCTAGGACAACAAAAACTAAAAAAGTGTGTACTGTTTGACAATCATAGACTGTTTCGGCAACATGAGAGAAAGAAGGATGGCATTGGTCGGCAAATCCGACCGCGACGCCATCTTGCTCCTACCATCTTATAGGCAGAAACTCAAACAGGATGTATCAGTGACTAGAACCATTCAACGCTGGTCTGACCAATTGGAATCCATGCTTCAAGATTGTTTTGATCACGCAGACTGGGATATGTTCCGGTCAGCCTCAGATAACAATATCGATCTATACGCTGACTCGGTGAGTGAGTTTATAATGAATCTCATTGGAGATGTTGTACCCACTTTGACAATTAAAACCTATCCTAACCAGAAACCGTGGATGGATGGCGGCAATCGCACAAAACTGAAAGAGCAAACCAACACATGTAACCATGGAAAGAGGTCAGGGAATATAGATGAATATAAACAGTGTAGTTATTCCCTCCACAAGGCAATCAAACAAGCGAAATGCCGGTACAGGGACAAAGTAGAGTTGCAATTCAATGGCTCAGACACGAGACGTATGTGGCAGGGTCTACAGGAACTCCCAGACTACAAAAAGAAAACCAGCCACGTCACGGACACCGACGACACGCTTACAGACAAACTAAACACCTTCTTTGCCCGCTTTGAGGATAATACAGTGCCACCGTTGCGGCCCACTAACAAGGACTGCGTCTTATCCCCGCCCTGTGCAATTGGGTCCTGGACTTTGACGGGCCGCCCCCAGGTGGTGAAGGTAGGAAACAACATCTCCACCTTGCTGACCCTCAACACTGGGGCCCCACAAGGGTGCGTGCTCAGCCCCCTCCTGTACTCCCTATTCCCTCAACGACTGCATAGCCATGCACACCTCCAACTCAATCATCAAGTTTGCAGACGACACAACTGTAGTGGGCTTGAATACCAACAACAATGAGACATCCTACAGGGAGGTGAGGGCACTGGGAGTGTGGTGTCAGGACAACAACCTGTCACTCAAAGTCAACAAAACAAAGGAGATGATCGTGGACTTCAGGAAACAGCAGAGGGAGCACCCCAATATCCACATCGAAGTGACAGCAGTTGAGAAGGGAAAGTTTTAAGGTCCTCGGCATACACATCACAGACAAACTGAAATGGTCCACTCACACAGACAGTGTCGTGAAGAAGGCGCAACAGTGCCTCTTCATTCTCAGGAAGCTGAAGAAATTTGGCTTGTCACCCAACACTCTGACAAACCTTTACAGATGCACAATCGAGAGCATCTTGACGGGCTGTAGCACAGCCTGGTATGGCAAATGCACCGCCCTCAGAGGGTGGTGCGGTCTGCACAACGCATCACCGGGGACTCAAACTACCTGCCCTCCATGACACTTACAGCACCCGATGTCACAGGAAGGCCAAAAAGATCAAGGACAACAACCACCCATCCAGAAGGTGAGGTCATTACAGGTGCATCAAAGCTGGGACCGAGAGACTAAAAAACAGCTTCTATCTCAAGGCAATCAGACTGCTAAACAGCAATCACTAACTCAGAGGCTGCTCAGAGAGTCTGCTTGGAAAGACAGTACCGTGCAGTATCGAAGAGCCCTTACTGCTGCTCGATCATCCTATTTTTCCAACTTAATTGAGGAAAATAAGAACAATCCTAAATGTATTTATGATACTGTCGCAAAGCTAACTAAAAAGCAGCATTCCCCAAGAGAGGATGGCTTTCACTTCAGCAGTGAAATATTCATGAACTTCTTTGAGGAAAAGATCATGATCATTAGAAAGCAAATCACGGACTCTTTAAATCTGCGTATTTGTAACGATCGTCGTTGGTGGAATGAGACCAAGATGCAGAGTGGGGCAGGTTAATCATATTCTTTAATGCTAACCAGGAAAAACAAGAACGAGAAAACCAACTAAACGTACAGCCTTGTAGGGCTAAACCGCAACCATACAAGAACAAGATCCCACAACATAGGTGGGAAAAAAGGCTACCTAAGTATGATTCCCAGTCAGAGAAAACGATAGACAGCTGCCTCTGATTGGGAACCACACTCGGCCAAACACAAAGAAATACAACACATAGAATGCCCACCCAAATCACACCCTGACCAAACCAAATAGAGACATAAAAAGGTTCTCTAAGGTCAGGGCGTGACAGTATTCCTCCAAAGCTCAGTTGTCTTGAGTCTACACAACTCTGCCAGGACCTAGGATCAAGGGAGACACAAGTGTTTTAGTACTGTATCTCGACACAATGAGGAAAAAAATAATGGCCTCTAAACCTTCAAGCTGCATACTGGACCCTATTCCAACTAAACTACTGAAAGAGCTGCTTCCTGTGCTTGGCCCTCCTATGTTGAACATAATAAACAGCTCTCTATCCACCGGATGTGTACCAAACTCACTAAAAGTGGCAGTAATAAAGCATCTCTTGAAAAAGCCAAACCTTGACCCAGAAAATATTTTAAAAAACATCTCCCATTCCTCTCAAAAATCTTTGAAAAAGCTGTTGCGCAGCAACTCACTGCCTTCCTGAAGACAAACAATGTATACGAAACGCTTCAGTCTGGTTTTAGACCCTATCATAGCACTGAGACTGCACTTGTAAATGTGGTAAATGACCTTTTAATGACGTCTGTCCTCGTGCTCCTAGATCTTAGTGCTGCTTTTGATACCATCGATCACCACATTCTTTTGGAGAGATTGGAAACCCAAATTGGTCTACACAGACAAGTTTTGGCCTGCTTTCAATCTTATCTGTCGGAAAGATATCAGTTTGTCTCTGTGGATGGTTTGTCCTCTGACAAATCAACTGTAAATTTCGGTGTTCCTCAAGGTTCTGTTTTAGGACCACTATTGTTTTCACTAAATATTTTACCTCTTGGTGATATAATTTGGAAACATAATGTTAACTATCACTGCTATGCGGATGACACACAGCTGTACATTTCGATGAAACATGGTGAAGCCCCAAAATTGCCCTCGCTGGAAGCCTGTGTTTCAGACATAAGGAACTAGATGGCTGCAAATGTTCTACTTTTAAACTCGGGGAAAACAGAGATGCTGTCATGCGGGACTAGGTGGGTGAGGAAGGAGTCAGGCACAGAGAGTTCCACCGGGAAAAGGTTCACTTTAATGCGGCACAAAATAACAAGCCCACCACACAGTAATGTGGACCACCCAAAACACAGGGTGCCAGGTCCAGAACACGTACACCTCTACCTAATGCACACACGTAACAAAAATACAATCCCGCACAAAACAAGGGTGGGTACACGTACTATAAATAAGGAAGCCCATTAAGCACATTCAACAGGACACAGGTGAAACTAATAAGACAAAACAAACAGAACGAAAAAGGGATCGGTGGCGGCTAGTAGGCCGGTGACGACGACCGCCGAGCACCACCCGAACAGGCAGGGGAGCCAACTTCGGCGGAAGTCGTGACAGATGCTGGTTCTTGGTCCAAAGAAACAAAGAGATCTTCTGTTGAATCTGACAATTAATCTTGATGTTTGTACAGTCTTCTCAAATAAAACTGTGAAGGACCTCGGCGTTACTCGGCGTTGACAAACATATCAAAACTGTTTCAAGGACAGCTTTTTTCCATCTACATAACATTGCAAAAATCTGAAACTTTCTGTCCAAAAATGCAGAAAAGTGTATCCATGAATCTTGACTAGAACCAGAAAATTGGATCATATTATTCTAGTGCTAGACTCTCTGGCTTCCTGTTAAGGCAAGGGCTGATTTCAAGATTTCACTGCTGTCCTACAAGGCATTACATGGGCTTGCGCCTACCTACAGTGGGGCAAAAAAGTATTTAGTCAGCCACCAATTGTGCAAGTTCTCCCACTTAAAAAAGGGGGACATCTTGTAATTTTCATCATAGGTACACTTCAACTATGACAGACAAAATTAGAAAGAAATCCAGAAAATCACATTGTAGGCCTTTTAATGAATTTATTTGCAAATTATGGTGGAAAATAAGTATTTGGTCACCTACAAACAAGCAAGATTTCTGGCTCTCACAGACCTGTAACTTCTTCTTTAAGAGGCTCCTCTGTCCTCCACTCATTACCTGTATTAATGGCACCTGTTTGAACTTGTTATCAGTATAAAATACACCTGTCCACAACCTCAAACAGTCACACTCCAAACTCCACTATGGCCAAGACCAAAGAGCTGTCAAAAGGACACCAGAAACAAAATTGTAGACCTGCACCAGGCTGGGAAGACTGAATCTGCAATAGGTAAGCAGCTTGGTTTGAAGAAATCAACAGTGGGAGCAATTATTAGGAAATGGAAGACATACAAGACCACTGATAATCTCCCTCGATCTGGGGCTCCACGCAAGATCTCACCCCGTGGGGTCAAAATTATCACAAGAACGGTGAGCAAAAATCCCAGAACTACACAGGGGGACCTAGTGAATGACCTGCAGAGAGCTGGGACCAAAGTAACAAAGCCTACCATCAGTAACACACTACGCCGCCAGGGACTCAAATCCTGCAGTGCCAGACGTGTCCCCCTGCTTAAGCCAGTACATGTCCAGGCCCGTCTGAAGTTTGCTAGAGAGCATTTGGATGATCCAGAAGAAGATTGGGAGATTGTCATATGGTCAGATGAAACCAAAATATAACTTTTTGGTAAAAACTCAACTCGTCGTGTTTGGAGGACAAAGAATGCTGAGTTGCATCCAAAGAACACCATACCTACTGTGAAGCATGGGGGTGGAAACATCATGCTTTGGGGCTGTTTTTCTGCAAAGGGACCAGGACGACTGATTCATGTAAAGGAAAGAATGAATGGGGCCATGTATCGTGAGATTTTGAGTGAAAACCTCCCAAACACACCGCCCGGGCAACGAAGGAGTGGCTTCGTAAGAAGCATTTCAAGGTCCTGGAGTGGCCTAGCCAGTCTGCAGATCTCAACCCCATAGAAAATCTTTGGATGGAGTTGAAAGTCCGTGTTGCCCAGCAACAGCCCCAAAACATCACTGCTCCAGAGGAGATCTGCATGGAGGAATGGGCCAAAATACCAGCAACAGTGTGTGAAAACCTTGTGAAGACTAACATTTGACCTCCATCATTGCCAACAAAGGGTATATAACAAAGTATTGAGATAAACTTTTGTTATTGACCAAATACTTATTTTCCACCATAATTTGCAAATAAATTCATTAAAAATCCTACAATGTGATTTTCTGGATTTTCTTTTCTCATTTTGTCTGTCATAGTTGAAGTGAACCTATGATAAAAATTACAGGCCTCTCTCATCTTTTTAAGTGGGATAACTTGCACAATTGGTGGCTGACTAAATACTTTTTGCCCCACTGTATCTTTCTGATTCGATCCTGCCGTACATACCAGAGATAACTTTATTCTCTCTCATACCTACACGTACGCTACGGTCACAAGACGCAGGCCTCCTAACTGTCCCTAGAATTACTAAGTAAACAGCTGGAGGGAGGGCTTTCTACTATAGAGCACCATTTTTATGGAATGGTCTGCCTACCCATGTGAGAAACGCAGACTCGGTCTCAACCTTTAAGTCTTTATTGAAGACTCATCTCTTCAGCAGGTCCTATGATTGAGTGTAGTCTGGCCCAGGAGTGTGAAGGAGAACGGAAAGGCACTGGAGCAACGAACCACCCTTGCTGTCTCTGCCTGGCCGGTTCCCCTCTCTCCACTGGGATTCTCTGCTTCTAACCCTATTACAGGGGCTGAGTCACTGGCTTACTGGTGCTCTTCCATGCCGTCTATAGGAGGGGTGCGTCACTTGAGTGGGTTGAGTCACTGACGTGATCTTCCAGTCTGGGTTGGCACCCCCCTTGGGTTGTGCAGTGGCAGAGATCTTTGTGGGCTATACTCGGACTTGTCTCAGGATGGTAAGTTGGTGGTTGGAGATATCCCTCTAGTGGTGTGGGGGCTGTGCTTTGGCAAAGTGGGTGGGGTTATATCCTGCCTGTTTGTCCCTGTCCGGGGGTATCGTTGGATGGGCCACAGTGTCTCCCGACCCCTCCTGTCTCAGCCTCCAGTATTTATGCTGCATTAGTTTGTGTCAGGGGGCTAGGGTCAGTCTGTTATATCTGGAGTATTTCTCCTGTCTTATCCGGTGTCCTGTGTGAATTTAAGTTTGCTCTCTCTAATTCTCTCTCTGTCTCGGAGGACCTGAGCCCTAGGACCATGCCTCAGGACTACCTGGCCTGATGACTCCTTGCTGTCCCCAGTCCACCTGGCCGTGCTGCTGCTCCAGTTTCAACTGTTCTTTTTGCACCCTCTACAACCACTGTGATTATTATTATTTGACCATGCTGGTCATTTATGAACATTTGAACATTTTGACCATGTTCTGTTATAATCTCCACCCGGCACAGCCAGAAGAGGACTGGCCACCCCACATTGCCTGGTTCCTCTCTAGGTTTCTTCCTAGGTTCTGTTCTTTCTAGGGAGTTTTTCTTAGCCACCGTGCTTCTACACCTGCATTGCTTGCTGTTTGGGGTTTTAGGCTGGGTTTCTGTACAGCACTTTGAGATATCAGCTGATGTAAGATGGGCTTTATAAATACATTTGATTTGAAATAAATTATTGTTTATTGTCAGTGTGCGCTGGAAAGGTTCCAACAAACTTGATGCACCATAGTGAACGTCAGAAGCTCTGATGGGGCAGTCGTCTTATATATGACTATACACAGACAATATATATTTGCATGATTTAGCATATTTAATTCATCATTACCATTTTGTTGTTTCATTCATGTGACCGACCAATACCTCATGAGGCTTCTTCTCTCTAAGCTGGGACCTTGACACGGAGATATCCTTCATTCTCAAAACAAGGTCTGGGCATACTGCTAAATTGCAGCTACTGATAGTGGGGATTCGTTCAGTCAGTGATGCTCAGATTAAGGTCTCCGACCTCAAACTTGTCTGGGACAGCTAAATCGATGACAAAATTGAGTAGTGTACATCTGGGTAAAATTAACACGTTGCTAAAAATTCATGACTATCGAGTCAGTAAAAAATAGTCGTTCAAAAATAACTAATTGTTTGCGAACTGCACTACACGCAAACTATAGCTGGCTGTGCATCCAGCAAACCCAATCTAATTTACGCGTTAGGACGCACTGAGGCTCCAAATTCCATTTTTAGACAAGACTGACTTCATGACAGAAATTTGCCTATTTAAACCTTGTAGTCAATGTTGACACCAGAACCATGAAGAAGAAAATTGACTACTTCAAAATGGATATTGTCTCAATGGCGCTGCCCATGCTGTCACAGATGCTATAAAAGAGCTTGCCAGCTTGTAGTCCTAAAACCCAGAAATGAGTTACCTCTGGTTCGTTCAGCCATCCCTATGTGAAAAATGAATGGGGGAAAGAATAAGGTTTTGGGATAAACACAGAATTTGTTTATTTAACTAGGCAAGTCAGTTAAGAACAAATTCTTATTTACAGTGACGGCCTAGGAACAGAGGTTTAATTGCCTTGTTCAGGGGCTGAACAACAGATTTTTACCTCATCAGCTCAGGGATTCGATCTAGGAACCTTTTGGTTACTGGTCCAACGCTCTAACCACTAGACTACCTGCCTCCCAAAAATGAGGTCTAAGGTTAACACAGGCTTAGGATATCTTATATGTTTTGTTCTATAAGATAATAGCAGCCAGTTAAAATAACCTTTATGAATTATGAAGCCTTTCTGCTCCTTTTTTATAACATTAATTTTTCAAAATTCACAAAAAGTGACTTTAGCTGATTTTCTCATGGAACAAAGGTATAAGATCTATGCCTGTGTTTGCCACAGACCTGTTTGCCACAGACCCCCATTGGCTTTGTCCAACGAACCGAACGAAATTAGTACCTACAAAATACGCGTTACTATTTCTCTCTCAATAGCAGATAGACAGAGGACTCATCGTTGTATCTCTTATGTGCTCATCTATTGACCTAACTTCCGATTTTCTCAAAGCTGCTAAATTAGCAGCTGCAGTGAGCACGTTTTCAATGTAACCGGCGGTGGACTGATACCACTGAGCTGATTATTAAAGCTAGCTAGCTCTCATGTTTTCATTGGAGAAAGTGGTGAGTTGCATACCGCCAATAAAGAAAAATGCTTCAATGAGTAGGTGTCCAAACTTGACTGGTATAATCGACTTTAGTGGGCAAATGTTCAGCTTCGATGGCCACTGGAGAAGTGTGCGCTTCACGGATTAATCGATGGCAATTTCAATGCAGATCCTGAGGCCCATTGGCATGACATTCGTCTGCCACCATCACCTTATATTGCAGCATGGTAATGCATGGCACCATTTCACAAGGATCTGTACACTATTCCTGGAAGCTGAATGTCCCAGTTCGTACCAATATTGAGCAACTTCGCACAGCCATTGAAGAGTGAGACAACATTCCACAATCAACACCCTGATCAACTATGCAAAGGAGATGTATTGCGCTGCATGAGGCAAATGGTGGTCACACCAGATACTGGCTGATTTTCTCATCAACCTCTCACCCCCTGCTTTTTTTTTGTTGAATTTTTACCCCTTTTTCGTGATATCCAATTGTTAGTAGTTACGATCTTGTCTCATCGCTACAACTCCCGTAAGGGCTCGGGAGAGACTAAGGTCTAAGGAGACTAAGCCATGCGTCCTCCGAAACACAACCCAACCAAGCCGCACTTCTTCTTAACACAGCGCGCATCCAACCCGGAAGCCAGCCGCACCAATGTGACGTAGGAAACACCATGCACCTGGCGACCTGGTCAGCGCGTACTGCGCCCGGCCCGCTACAGGAGTCGCTAGTGCGCGAAGAGACAAGGATATCCCTACCGGCCAAACCCTCCCTAACCCGGACGATGCTAGGCCAATTGTGCGTCGCCCCATAGACCTCCCGTTCGCGGCCGGCTGCGACAGAGCTTGGGCTCGAACCCAGAGTCTCTGGTGGCACAGCAACAGTAAAATCTTTGAAATTGTTATTTATATTTTTGTTCAGTGTGTGTGTGTGTATGTAAACTCAGCAAAAAAAGAAACATCCGCTTACTGTCAACTATATTTTCAGCAAACTTAACATGTAAATATTTGTGTGAACATAGCCAGATTCAACTGAGACAAACTGAACAAGTATCACAGAAATTGAATAATGTGTCCCTGAACAAAGGGGGGGAGATAAAAAAGTAACAGTCAGTATCAGGTTTGGCCACCAGCTACATTAAGTACTTCTCCTCATGGACTGCACCAGATTTGCCAGTTCCTGCTGTGAGTTGTTACCCCACTCTTCCACCAAGGCACCTGCAAGTTCCCGGACATTTCTGGGGGGAATGGCCCTAGCCCTCACCCTCCGATCCAACAGGTCCCAGGCATGCTCAAAGGGATTGAGATTTGGGCTCTTCGTTGGCCATGGCAGAACACTGACATTCCTGTCTTGCAGGAAATCACGCACAGAACGAGCAGTATGGCTGGTGGCATTGTCATGCTGGAGGGTCATGTCAGGATGAGCCTGCAGAAAGGGTACCACATGAGGGAGTAGGATATCTTCCCTGTAGAGCATAGCGTTGAGATTGCCTGCAATAAGCTCAGTCCGATGATGCTGTGACACCATGACGGACCCTCCAAATCAATCCCACTCCAGAGTACAGGCCTCGGTGTAATGCTCATTCCTTCGACGATAAATGCAAATCCGACCATCACCCCTGGTGAGACAAAACTGTGACTTGTCAGTGAAGAGCACTTTTTGTCAGTCCTGTCTGGTCCAGCGACGGTGGGTTTGTGCCCACAGGCAATGTGTTTGCCGGTGAGGACCTGCCTTAGAACAGGCCTACAAGCCCTCAGTTCAGCCTATTGCGGACAGTCTGAGTACTGATGGAGGGATTGTGCGTTCCTGATGTAACTCGGGCAGTTGCTGTTGCCATCCTGTACCTGTCCATCAGGTGTCGTGTTCGGATGTACCGATCCTGTGCAAGTGTTGTTACAAGTGGTCTGCCACTGTGAGGACGATCAGCTGTCTGTCCTGTCTCCCTGTAGCTTGGTCTTAGGCGTCTCACAGTACGGACATTGCAATTTATTGACTTGGCCACATCGGCAGTCCTCATGCCTCCTTACAGCATGCCTAAGGCACATTCACGCAGGGACCATGGGCATCTTTCTTTTGTTTTTCAGAGTCAGTAGAAAGGCCTCTAGTGTCCTAAGTTTTCATAACTGTGACCTTAATTGCCTACCGTCTGTAAGCTGTTCGTGTCTTAACGACCGTTCCACATGTGCATGTTCATTAATTGTTTGGTGCATGGGAAACAGTGTTTAAACGCTTTACAGTGAAGTTATTTGGATTTTTACAAATTATCTTTGAAAGACAGGGTCCTGAACGGATGTTTCTTTTTTTGCTGAGTTAATGTTCATATGAATCTCTTTGAAGTGAAGCGTCTCACCTTGGGAAAAACTTCCATCTCTCTCCTTTGTGTACATACAAGGGACACTTTTGGCCGGTCCATTGTGTTCGCTTTAGTCCAGACGGGGAGCTCTATGTCAGCGGATCAGAGGATTGAACACTTCGTCTGTGGCAGACAGCAGTGGGTAAAACCTACGGCCTGTGGATATGCATGCTGCCAGGTGAGGGGTCAGACAATCTGACCCTGTGGTCCATTTGAATTGGATGTCATTCCAGAAATATGAAGTAGCTAGCATTTAAACTAAGTAAATTTCTTTGTCGGTTCACAGAGGAGCTGATCTCAGACAACTGATGTCTCCTACCCGGCTACACCTGAAATAAAGGCCTGAGGTCCAGGACCCAGCAGGTCTACGCACAACTTCTGGCAGGGTCCTTATCCACTATCCCTAAATTAGACTTATGTAGGGAAGAGAAACTTGGGAGTCCTAACACACGCGCTAGGTCTGTCAGTGGTCATCCTATTGCAGATTTCTCTATTTTGATGTGACTATGAAGTGTTTGCCAAGCATCAGATGTTAGTTTTTATCAATATATAGGAGAGATGTTTACATCGTGGTACTTTGTCTCTGAATTCCTATTTTGCCATTGTTGCAGCTGTATTTCATTGTTAAATAAAATAATTTTAACATGCTGTCTCTATAGAACCATCCATGGTGCAAACTGAACAGTCACCTTGAAACTAGAATGAATTACATTAACAAAATTGTACACATCTACTATTTATATTCCTCTTCACAAAACAACAATAACAAAAGAAACAAATAACTGATGGGCAAACTTGGCAGCGCAAGCACACTTCAGAGGGAGCTTGGCACCACTTTGCGTACTATTAGAAATTGATGACCACTATGGCATTTTCTTGCCTAGTCCAAAGACAGTATCATGATTGGTCAAAGGCATGCCCTCATTCTGTTTCAGTGTGCCAGTAAAAGCCAAAGATACTATCAACTTCAACCATACTATGCTGAAGAGATGTACACAAAACATTAAGAACATCCCTCCATGACAGACTGACCAAGTGAAAGCTGTGATTCCTTACAGATGTGACTTGTTAAATATTGCAACTCAATATTAGGAAGCTGTTCCTAACGTTTGGTATACTCTGTATTTAAGCAATGCATCTTCCTGTCCTTGTTGACCTCTCTTTATGCGAGGGGAGAGAACGGTTTGGAATTGGGCTAAAATTGTCCAGCACTGATAACCATGGTCACAGATGATTTATGTGACTGATAGCACACTTTGCATAGAACATACTGGTCAACCCTTTAACTACCAGTAAGGCACTGAAGAGTAAATTCATTCCAAGATCGAAGGGGGTTAAACCAGGACACAAAAAAAGTCATTGTCCCACAGAGACCTAATGCGTTGTGGAATACATTCTGTCTGAGTTGAGGGGACAACTGTTTCTAGGGGTGATGAGGTGGTAAGTCCAAGTCAACCTCTCAGTAATTGGCTCGGAGTCGTTTGTTCTCCTCCCTCAACTTCTCGATCTCCTCCACCAGCGTGTCGTTGACCGAGTACTTCTCGATCAGACCATGGATCTCGTTCTGAAACGCAGCAAGGAACCAAGAGGTAGGTTAGGGAAATGGAACCACAATGTAGACTGGTTTAGCTAATGCTTTGTCAAGGGACTCTAAATAGTGTGTAGTGGCACGTGTGTCAGTGGAGTAGGACCAGAGGGACATGTCACTTACCAGCTGAATGTAGAACTGTTTGACCATCTCCACCTGGAGGTTCACTATGTCTCGGTGGCAGGCGTCCCTGTTGAGGAAATGGAGTTAGCCAAAAATCTACAGAACTATCGACCAGAGATGAGCAAGACGGTTCAACAACTGAGGGTGATCTGCTGTGAGAAAGTGCAACCACCTGAAGTCTTCCAGGGTCTCGTGGATCATGTTGCGGATGAACTGAATCTGCAGTGATGTGAGGGGAGCGCCTCCACCCTCTGCTCCAACAGCCTCCACTATTCTCTCTGATACAGAGGATGCTACCACTGAAGAAACTGCAGGGCCTGCTGACAAAGGGTATTTTTCATTGATTTCATCAATGTACTACCACACACTTAATGTACTTAGATAATCTCTCATATGCTCTCTAGCATACAAATACACAGTAGCCATACACAATTTAAACAGTCATGCTATTATATTATATTTGCATGTATATTATATTATATTATATCTGCAGCTGTTACCCACACAGAAAAAACAACCACAAACTCACCTGGTGCAGTAATGGGCGGACCACCATTGAGGGGTGTGTTGTAGCGCAGTTGGGCCTGCATGTCATTGGCCCTCAGGCTGGGTTCAGGGGTGAAGAACAGCTGTGCTGGTCGGCTGTGTGGGGTGGGGCCTTCACCCTCCAGACTGGAACCACCACCCTTCTCATACTGTCAATCGAACAGACAACAGGTGAAGAGCAGCTTGAACATATAGACAGGAAAAACAGACAGACTAAATAAGGGGTCTAATTTCAGGTTCTGGGGCCTCCCTACCCATCTTTGATCCAGCCCAACACTATCACACTTGATTCAAATAATGAAAGTCCTTGAATATTTTTATCAGGTCTGACTGTTTAGGTGTGGGAAGACCCTAGGACCAGAATGGAACACTCTTGGTTAAAATGGTCTGTCAGCATTCCAAATTGTACAACAGCTGATTGAATAAAGTAAACTGACCCTTTTCAAGTCCCGTGTGTCTGTCTGCGCTGGAGGCTCGGCCTCCTCCTCTTTGATTGGTTGAGGGGTCTGGAAGACAGACAGGGGGCTGTAACAGCGCCCTCCTCCAGGTGTGCCCAGTGGAGTCTTGCGGTGTGGGGGTCCACCAGAGTAGGAAGGGAGGAAGTCCAGATTGTTTCCTTTCTTCCCACTTGTTACATCTGCAGTCATTCCATGGGATTTGTAATCTGGAAAGAATGAGTGAATCAATGATCAGCTTGTACATTACAGTTAATGAGTTTGAAAAAGTTTGCAGGTTTGTGAAGCTGTGCAGACCAATGTCAACTTTGAATGTCATGGGACACAAATGGAATCTCACCCTCTCTGACTGGAGAGAAAATGTCCAGACTGTTGCGTCCCACTTTGCTGAACTTCTCCGTGCTGTTTTGCCCTTCTCCTTCTCTGGAGAACATATCCAAACTGGTCCCTATGGTGCATACAACAAGCCACAAATGTGGTCTCAATCATGTACACCAGTATAGATGATCTCCAGGGGACAGGGGAACGTTATTGAATGTTTACAGCAGTGTTTCTCAATCCATTCCTGGCTGAACCCATGGTGCACATTTTTGTTCTATCCCAGCATTAACACACCATCTTTAACTACTCACTAAGCCCTTGATTAGTTGCATCAGGTATATAACAGAGGGTTAATTAAAGAAGCACATATTTTACTCATGGTTAGCTGTGCAGGGTCCTCATGAACTTTCAATGAGAACTTGAACTGTAAAAGAGGACATGCATGGCACTTTCCACATACCATTCCCTTTGATTCCACCAGGAGCATCACCACCCATCCCATGGGCTTTGTAATCTAAAGAAAAAAGAACAACAAGCTGTCAGTTTGAAAAGAAAACAAATGAGAGAGGGTGATGACCAAATCCAAACTTAATACCAGAGAGTTGAAACTAAGTCAAAGACGAGTGGGGAGCTCACCGTCTCTTACGGGGGAGAAGATGTCCAGGCTGTTTCTACCCACGCTACTGAACTTGTCCAGACTGGGCAGGCGGTCAGCACCCGGCTGGCCCTCCGCCTCTCTGGAGACCACTTCCACACTGGAGCCTACACACACACACACACACACAATGACAACCAGCTCTCTGGACCTCCAGGCTCAGGGTACCACTGGTCTAGACAATGAATTGGAAATAGGGTGATGTTTCAGGTCAGGATGTTGGCCAGAAGTATATTTGAGGTACTAGAGCAAGTCTGACCTGTGCCCTGTGCCTGTCCATCCCCTCCATCTACCGTGTGGGGTGCAAGCAGGCTAGAGGGGGGTGTAGAGGTGGAGCTGTGGGTGGCTGTTGGTAAGTAGGTATTACCCAGCCTGGCTGAGATCCTCTTGCTTGTGTGAGCGCTGGAAGACTTGCTGGATGCCATTTTACTGGACTAATGGGGGAAAAAAAATGGGAGCTGGTTAGCTTGAAAAGGATAGGTTTAATTGATCTCAGGTTACACATTCCAGTTAAATACCTACGAGCTTCAATACGGTCCCTATTGAGCACATGATTTAAGGTTTTAGATGCATCTTTATTAGTCAGGAGCCCAGCCCATAGCCACACAATACAGAGCTTACAGCACATGCTGTCAAGATATACACACTGAACTGGCAAAGTGCATCACTCTGGGAAAATTATTACTGTAATGATGAAAGGTGACAACATTTCCTATCAAGTGAAGTAGAACACTGTCAACTCATTTACATGAATTAAGGTAAAAAAATAGTTGATTCCGAACAATATGCACAACGGACCAAAGAAAACCCACATCGTTTTGGCGCGCCTCCTTGTGCAGACAATTAGCATCCCAAAATCATTGTCTCTGTCACAGTACACCAGTGGTCCTGAACTAAAACTTCCTCTGAACTCAGCTCAAAAAAATTCAATTTGCGGGATTGAAAAGTAACATTTAAAAATGTTCAAATCTTGAATAGAACTTTTAATTCCCGTACTGGATTGAATTGAAAAGGCGCTGTGTGGGGAGCCTACCTTTAGGTGTCTGCTCTGGGAGCTCTGGAAGCGCAGGCTGGTGATGGAGGTCTTGTGTGCGGTGGCAGTCTTGGTGGGAGCGCTGAGGTTGCGCAGGTCGTACATGTACAGTCTGCCCTGGGTGGAGCCCACCGCCAGGCCTGCCCCGTCTGGAGTGAAGTCAATGGCGGTCAATGGGGACTCCACACGCATGCTGCGGAGAACACTGCGAGAGAGCACACAAAATGTCAAGACTACATTAAAGCAAAAGACCCAGCTCTGAAGTCCCTTTGCGCTGTTGAAGAACTAATTACTAGTAAAGGACCGCATCATTGAAAAAAATACAAGGTCATTTCAAATGTGAATGTGTTTGACCCCCAAAACATTGCAACAAAAGCAGCTTGCACAAAAACACCAAGGTAACAGGCTCTCTCTCAGTCATACAGTATGTCTCTATACTTGTGAGGTCAATACTAAATCCCATTTTCTTACATCTTGCTGGAGGTGTCGTAGCAGATGATCTTCTTGTCCAGGCCCACGGTGACAAAGAGCAGGTCATTGGCTGGGGAGAAGGCCAGGCCCGAGGCGGGGGCCTTGTGGGCTCCATCAAATACGTGCAGCTCTTTCTGAGTGTTGGCGTCCCACAGGACTACAGAGCCACTATCTGACACACTGCCCAGCAGGGAGCGCTTCACCACAGAGTACTTCAGGTCGTGGATGGGCTGAGGTGGGAGGAACAGTGTTATTTTAGACCTATGAGTTGGGCTCTAAAGTGTGACCATTTCAGTCATACATGCTCTTAAATATTTTGCTGTGGGACCTGACATTTTACCTTGGGAGCACTTTAGCACTTTAAGTGCCCTAGAGTTAAAAGATATGACCCACATTACAGGCACAATGTTTTTTTTCTATTGTGAATTGGCTATACATTCATTAACCATTTCGCAGGCTTTTCCAAAACCACTCGTGGGCATTTGTTTACACCTTATTCAGTCATCTAACCTTATTAGCTAGTTAACGACCTGGGTCCGACTTACCAATAGAACTTAGGCTTGCAAGTGTTTTAACAATACATCTTTCCTACAACGGCCAAAGATGTAACATGTTTCCCAAAACACCAAGCAGTTCGCTCAGTTGACTGGGTCAGCTCTAGCAGGGCAGACATTTGACAAACTGACTTGTTGGAAAGGTGGCATCCTATGACGGTATCACATTGAAAGTCACTGAGCTCTTCAGTAAGGTCATTCTACTGCCGATGTTTGTCTATGGAGATTGCATGGCTGTGTTCAATTGTCAGCAACAGGTGTGGCTGAAATAGCCGAATCCACTAATTTCAAGGGGTGTCCACATACTGTAATTACAAAAGTACGTGAAAATTGCATGTTAATGTTTTATAGTAAAAAAGATGAAGATAAGTGTTTGCAATGACAACCAATTAGTAGGCTAAATCACAATGCACACCAATGATGTCATTGGAAACTTCTTACTATAAAACATAGAAATGCACAATATTCACATATGTTGATGTTGGGGTGGTGCTGATGAATATGACGTTGAAACATTTCCCTTTAACATAATTATTCCACAATACTGATGATGGATCGGCTCCTATTGAGATATCGCCCATGGCTGCAAATAAGAGGCGGCTTATTCTTAAAATGTTTTCTCTATCAAAAAAGAAATAAATACAACACATACATGTTCTAACCCCTTATCTCCAGTGCCTGCACTATTCTCCGTACTCAAATTGCACCATTTTGTTCTTCTCCCACACCCACTCTCTTTCAATATTTAGATAATGAAGCATATGATTTTTCCATTGTCTTAACGATTGAGGATTGGTTGATTTCCAGTATATACCCCATCGGGTATCTCACTGCACTCTCATATGACATGTCTTGACATATGCAGACAGACAGATTAAAAGTATACTCAATACAGTAGTTTATATTGGATTAAGCATACATTGTTGTTCCAACATCCCCTCCATAGAATATCAGTTATTTTTAAGTCTTGGTACCAATAGCTAATATTTTTTGCTAAGTGGGTGTCAGTTAGGCTCTCTGTAAGGTTTTGTATATCTTACCCATCATATGAATATCCTTTTCTGACTCACATAAGATTCTCCCAAGATTTGATATTGAAACTTGTTTATAAGTTTCATGTATTTGAAAATATCTACATTGGTCAGTGCAAAATTGATTTTGAATCCTATCAAGGAAATGTATTTATTTCCTATTACCAAGTCATTCACGGTTTCTATGCCTTTGGTTTCCCCATGTGGGCAAATGTATTGGTGCATTCTGAAAAAGGTATCCAAGGATTGTTCAATAGGGTTTTTTGGAAGCAATATTGGTTCATATAGAATCAGTTTAAATTCCTTCCATATTTTTAAAATGTATATCTTCAAGATGTACCCATTGTTCCTCTTTAGTGCATTTAACAGTAGGTCTCAAGTAAAAGCCTTGGGTGGCAAGTTGATACAATTCCAAGTCTGGAAGGTTAAAACCACCCTAATGGAGATGTCCCTGTTCATTCTATGAGTTGTATTTGCCCATAAAGTCTTATGGATGAGAATACCTTTTTAAAGGCCTGTCTTCGGTTGGGTAGTTGGTATTACCGAGAATAATTGTAAAACTTTGGGAGCCTGCCATTCTGAAGAGGTTTATTCTACCTCTAAGATTTATGGGAAGATTCATGACAAATGAAACACTCCTGTGAGGACCAGCCATTGAAGAGTGAGACAACATTCCACAATCAACACCCTGATCAACTATGCAAAGGAGATGTATTGCGCTGCATGAGGCAAATGGTGGTCACACCAGATACTGGCTGATTTTCTCATCAACCTCTCACCCCCTGCTTTTTTTTTGTTGAATTTTTACCCCTTTTTCGTGATATCCAATTGTTAGTAGTTACGATCTTGTCTCATCGCTACAACTCCCGTAAGGGCTCGGGAGAGACTAAGGTCTAAGGAGACTAAGCCATGCGTCCTCCGAAACACAACCCAACCAAGCCGCACTTCTTCTTAACACAGCGCGCATCCAACCCGGAAGCCAGCCGCACCAATGTGACGTAGGAAACACCATGCACCTGGCGACCTGGTCAGCGCGTACTGCGCCCGGCCCGCTACAGGAGTCGCTAGTGCGCGAAGAGACAAGGATATCCCTACCGGCCAAACCCTCCCTAACCCGGACGATGCTAGGCCAATTGTGCGTCGCCCCATAGACCTCCCGTTCGCGGCCGGCTGCGACAGAGCTTGGGCTCGAACCCAGAGTCTCTGGTGGCACAGCAACAGTAAAATCTTTGAAATTGTTATTTATATTTTTGTTCAGTGTGTGTGTGTGTATGTAAACTCAGCAAAAAAAGAAACATCCGCTTACTGTCAACTATATTTTCAGCAAACTTAACATGTAAATATTTGTGTGAACATAGCCAGATTCAACTGAGACAAACTGAACAAGTATCACAGAAATTGAATAATGTGTCCCTGAACAAAGGGGGGGAGATAAAAAAGTAACAGTCAGTATCAGGTTTGGCCACCAGCTACATTAAGTACTTCTCCTCATGGACTGCACCAGATTTGCCAGTTCCTGCTGTGAGTTGTTACCCCACTCTTCCACCAAGGCACCTGCAAGTTCCCGGACATTTCTGGGGGGAATGGCCCTAGCCCTCACCCTCCGATCCAACAGGTCCCAGGCATGCTCAAAGGGATTGAGATTTGGGCTCTTCGTTGGCCATGGCAGAACACTGACATTCCTGTCTTGCAGGAAATCACGCACAGAACGAGCAGTATGGCTGGTGGCATTGTCATGCTGGAGGGTCATGTCAGGATGAGCCTGCAGAAAGGGTACCACATGAGGGAGTAGGATATCTTCCCTGTAGAGCATAGCGTTGAGATTGCCTGCAATAAGCTCAGTCCGATGATGCTGTGACACCATGACGGACCCTCCAAATCAATCCCACTCCAGAGTACAGGCCTCGGTGTAATGCTCATTCCTTCGACGATAAATGCAAATCCGACCATCACCCCTGGTGAGACAAAACTGTGACTTGTCAGTGAAGAGCACTTTTTGTCAGTCCTGTCTGGTCCAGCGACGGTGGGTTTGTGCCCACAGGCAATGTGTTTGCCGGTGAGGACCTGCCTTAGAACAGGCCTACAAGCCCTCAGTTCAGCCTATTGCGGACAGTCTGAGTACTGATGGAGGGATTGTGCGTTCCTGATGTAACTCGGGCAGTTGCTGTTGCCATCCTGTACCTGTCCATCAGGTGTCGTGTTCGGATGTACCGATCCTGTGCAAGTGTTGTTACAAGTGGTCTGCCACTGTGAGGACGATCAGCTGTCTGTCCTGTCTCCCTGTAGCTTGGTCTTAGGCGTCTCACAGTACGGACATTGCAATTTATTGACTTGGCCACATCGGCAGTCCTCATGCCTCCTTACAGCATGCCTAAGGCACATTCACGCAGGGACCATGGGCATCTTTCTTTTGTTTTTCAGAGTCAGTAGAAAGGCCTCTAGTGTCCTAAGTTTTCATAACTGTGACCTTAATTGCCTACCGTCTGTAAGCTGTTCGTGTCTTAACGACCGTTCCACATGTGCATGTTCATTAATTGTTTGGTGCATGGGAAACAGTGTTTAAACGCTTTACAGTGAAGTTATTTGGATTTTTACAAATTATCTTTGAAAGACAGGGTCCTGAACGGATGTTTCTTTTTTTGCTGAGTTAATGTTCATATGAATCTCTTTGAAGTGAAGCGTCTCACCTTGGGAAAAACTTCCATCTCTCTCCTTTGTGTACATACAAGGGACACTTTTGGCCGGTCCATTGTGTTCGCTTTAGTCCAGACGGGGAGCTCTATGTCAGCGGATCAGAGGATTGAACACTTCGTCTGTGGCAGACAGCAGTGGGTAAAACCTACGGCCTGTGGATATGCATGCTGCCAGGTGAGGGGTCAGACAATCTGACCCTGTGGTCCATTTGAATTGGATGTCATTCCAGAAATATGAAGTAGCTAGCATTTAAACTAAGTAAATTTCTTTGTCGGTTCACAGAGGAGCTGATCTCAGACAACTGATGTCTCCTACCCGGCTACACCTGAAATAAAGGCCTGAGGTCCAGGACCCAGCAGGTCTACGCACAACTTCTGGCAGGGTCCTTATCCACTATCCCTAAATTAGACTTATGTAGGGAAGAGAAACTTGGGAGTCCTAACACACGCGCTAGGTCTGTCAGTGGTCATCCTATTGCAGATTTCTCTATTTTGATGTGACTATGAAGTGTTTGCCAAGCATCAGATGTTAGTTTTTATCAATATATAGGAGAGATGTTTACATCGTGGTACTTTGTCTCTGAATTCCTATTTTGCCATTGTTGCAGCTGTATTTCATTGTTAAATAAAATAATTTTAACATGCTGTCTCTATAGAACCATCCATGGTGCAAACTGAACAGTCACCTTGAAACTAGAATGAATTACATTAACAAAATTGTACACATCTACTATTTATATTCCTCTTCACAAAACAACAATAACAAAAGAAACAAATAACTGATGGGCAAACTTGGCAGCGCAAGCACACTTCAGAGGGAGCTTGGCACCACTTTGCGTACTATTAGAAATTGATGACCACTATGGCATTTTCTTGCCTAGTCCAAAGACAGTATCATGATTGGTCAAAGGCATGCCCTCATTCTGTTTCAGTGTGCCAGTAAAAGCCAAAGATACTATCAACTTCAACCATACTATGCTGAAGAGATGTACACAAAACATTAAGAACATCCCTCCATGACAGACTGACCAAGTGAAAGCTGTGATTCCTTACAGATGTGACTTGTTAAATATTGCAACTCAATATTAGGAAGCTGTTCCTAACGTTTGGTATACTCTGTATTTAAGCAATGCATCTTCCTGTCCTTGTTGACCTCTCTTTATGCGAGGGGAGAGAACGGTTTGGAATTGGGCTAAAATTGTCCAGCACTGATAACCATGGTCACAGATGATTTATGTGACTGATAGCACACTTTGCATAGAACATACTGGTCAACCCTTTAACTACCAGTAAGGCACTGAAGAGTAAATTCATTCCAAGATCGAAGGGGGTTAAACCAGGACACAAAAAAAGTCATTGTCCCACAGAGACCTAATGCGTTGTGGAATACATTCTGTCTGAGTTGAGGGGACAACTGTTTCTAGGGGTGATGAGGTGGTAAGTCCAAGTCAACCTCTCAGTAATTGGCTCGGAGTCGTTTGTTCTCCTCCCTCAACTTCTCGATCTCCTCCACCAGCGTGTCGTTGACCGAGTACTTCTCGATCAGACCATGGATCTCGTTCTGAAACGCAGCAAGGAACCAAGAGGTAGGTTAGGGAAATGGAACCACAATGTAGACTGGTTTAGCTAATGCTTTGTCAAGGGACTCTAAATAGTGTGTAGTGGCACGTGTGTCAGTGGAGTAGGACCAGAGGGACATGTCACTTACCAGCTGAATGTAGAACTGTTTGACCATCTCCACCTGGAGGTTCACTATGTCTCGGTGGCAGGCGTCCCTGTTGAGGAAATGGAGTTAGCCAAAAATCTACAGAACTATCGACCAGAGATGAGCAAGACGGTTCAACAACTGAGGGTGATCTGCTGTGAGAAAGTGCAACCACCTGAAGTCTTCCAGGGTCTCGTGGATCATGTTGCGGATGAACTGAATCTGCAGTGATGTGAGGGGAGCGCCTCCACCCTCTGCTCCAACAGCCTCCACTATTCTCTCTGATACAGAGGATGCTACCACTGAAGAAACTGCAGGGCCTGCTGACAAAGGGTATTTTTCATTGATTTCATCAATGTACTACCACACACTTAATGTACTTAGATAATCTCTCATATGCTCTCTAGCATACAAATACACAGTAGCCATACACAATTTAAACAGTCATGCTATTATATTATATTTGCATGTATATTATATTATATTATATCTGCAGCTGTTACCCACACAGAAAAAACAACCACAAACTCACCTGGTGCAGTAATGGGCGGACCACCATTGAGGGGTGTGTTGTAGCGCAGTTGGGCCTGCATGTCATTGGCCCTCAGGCTGGGTTCAGGGGTGAAGAACAGCTGTGCTGGTCGGCTGTGTGGGGTGGGGCCTTCACCCTCCAGACTGGAACCACCACCCTTCTCATACTGTCAATCGAACAGACAACAGGTGAAGAGCAGCTTGAACATATAGACAGGAAAAACAGACAGACTAAATAAGGGGTCTAATTTCAGGTTCTGGGGCCTCCCTACCCATCTTTGATCCAGCCCAACACTATCACACTTGATTCAAATAATGAAAGTCCTTGAATATTTTTATCAGGTCTGACTGTTTAGGTGTGGGAAGACCCTAGGACCAGAATGGAACACTCTTGGTTAAAATGGTCTGTCAGCATTCCAAATTGTACAACAGCTGATTGAATAAAGTAAACTGACCCTTTTCAAGTCCCGTGTGTCTGTCTGCGCTGGAGGCTCGGCCTCCTCCTCTTTGATTGGTTGAGGGGTCTGGAAGACAGACAGGGGGCTGTAACAGCGCCCTCCTCCAGGTGTGCCCAGTGGAGTCTTGCGGTGTGGGGGTCCACCAGAGTAGGAAGGGAGGAAGTCCAGATTGTTTCCTTTCTTCCCACTTGTTACATCTGCAGTCATTCCATGGGATTTGTAATCTGGAAAGAATGAGTGAATCAATGATCAGCTTGTACATTACAGTTAATGAGTTTGAAAAAGTTTGCAGGTT
Source organism: Oncorhynchus mykiss (assembly GCF_057628025.1). Taxonomy (NCBI): domain Eukaryota; kingdom Metazoa; phylum Chordata; class Actinopteri; order Salmoniformes; family Salmonidae; genus Oncorhynchus; species Oncorhynchus mykiss. The sequence goes on along the minus strand of NC_143023.1, from coordinate 81,178,992 downwards.
TGTGAAGCTGTGCAGACCAATGTCAACTTTGAATGTCATGGGACACAAATGGAATCTCACCCTCTCTGACTGGAGAGAAAATGTCCAGACTGTTGCGTCCCACTTTGCTGAACTTCTCCGTGCTGTTTTGCCCTTCTCCTTCTCTGGAGAACATATCCAAACTGGTCCCTATGGTGCATACAACAAGCCACAAATGTGGTCTCAATCATGTACACCAGTATAGATGATCTCCAGGGGACAGGGGAACGTTATTGAATGTTTACAGCAGTGTTTCTCAATCCATTCCTGGCTGAACCCATGGTGCACATTTTTGTTCTATCCCAGCATTAACACACCATCTTTAACTACTCACTAAGCCCTTGATTAGTTGCATCAGGTATATAACAGAGGGTTAATTAAAGAAGCACATATTTTACTCATGGTTAGCTGTGCAGGGTCCTCATGAACTTTCAATGAGAACTTGAACTGTAAAAGAGGACATGCATGGCACTTTCCACATACCATTCCCTTTGATTCCACCAGGAGCATCACCACCCATCCCATGGGCTTTGTAATCTAAAGAAAAAAGAACAACAAGCTGTCAGTTTGAAAAGAAAACAAATGAGAGAGGGTGATGACCAAATCCAAACTTAATACCAGAGAGTTGAAACTAAGTCAAAGACGAGTGGGGAGCTCACCGTCTCTTACGGGGGAGAAGATGTCCAGGCTGTTTCTACCCACGCTACTGAACTTGTCCAGACTGGGCAGGCGGTCAGCACCCGGCTGGCCCTCCGCCTCTCTGGAGACCACTTCCACACTGGAGCCTACACACACACACACACACACAATGACAACCAGCTCTCTGGACCTCCAGGCTCAGGGTACCACTGGTCTAGACAATGAATTGGAAATAGGGTGATGTTTCAGGTCAGGATGTTGGCCAGAAGTATATTTGAGGTACTAGAGCAAGTCTGACCTGTGCCCTGTGCCTGTCCATCCCCTCCATCTACCGTGTGGGGTGCAAGCAGGCTAGAGGGGGGTGTAGAGGTGGAGCTGTGGGTGGCTGTTGGTAAGTAGGTATTACCCAGCCTGGCTGAGATCCTCTTGCTTGTGTGAGCGCTGGAAGACTTGCTGGATGCCATTTTACTGGACTAATGGGGGAAAAAAAATGGGAGCTGGTTAGCTTGAAAAGGATAGGTTTAATTGATCTCAGGTTACACATTCCAGTTAAATACCTACGAGCTTCAATACGGTCCCTATTGAGCACATGATTTAAGGTTTTAGATGCATCTTTATTAGTCAGGAGCCCAGCCCATAGCCACACAATACAGAGCTTACAGCACATGCTGTCAAGATATACACACTGAACTGGCAAAGTGCATCACTCTGGGAAAATTATTACTGTAATGATGAAAGGTGACAACATTTCCTATCAAGTGAAGTAGAACACTGTCAACTCATTTACATGAATTAAGGTAAAAAAATAGTTGATTCCGAACAATATGCACAACGGACCAAAGAAAACCCACATCGTTTTGGCGCGCCTCCTTGTGCAGACAATTAGCATCCCAAAATCATTGTCTCTGTCACAGTACACCAGTGGTCCTGAACTAAAACTTCCTCTGAACTCAGCTCAAAAAAATTCAATTTGCGGGATTGAAAAGTAACATTTAAAAATGTTCAAATCTTGAATAGAACTTTTAATTCCCGTACTGGATTGAATTGAAAAGGCGCTGTGTGGGGAGCCTACCTTTAGGTGTCTGCTCTGGGAGCTCTGGAAGCGCAGGCTGGTGATGGAGGTCTTGTGTGCGGTGGCAGTCTTGGTGGGAGCGCTGAGGTTGCGCAGGTCGTACATGTACAGTCTGCCCTGGGTGGAGCCCACCACCAGGCCTGCCCCGTCTGGAGTGAAGTCAATGGCGGTCAATGGGGACTCCACACGCATGCTGCGGAGAACACTGCGAGAGAGCACACAAAATGTCAAGACTACATTAAAGCAAAAGACCCAGCTCTGAAGTCCCTTTGCGCTGTTGAAGAACTAATTACTAGTAAAGGACCGCATCATTGAAAAAAATACAAGGTCATTTCAAATGTGAATGTGTTTGACCCCCAAAACATTGCAACAAAAGCAGCTTGCACAAAAACACCAAGGTAACAGGCTCTCTCTCAGTCATACAGTATGTCTCTATACTTGTGAGGTCAATACTAAATCCCATTTTCTTACATCTTGCTGGAGGTGTCGTAGCAGATGATCTTCTTGTCCAGGCCCACGGTGACAAAGAGCAGGTCATTGGCTGGGGAGAAGGCCAGGCCCGAGGCGGGGGCCTTGTGGGCTCCATCAAATACGTGCAGCTCTTTCTGAGTGTTGGCGTCCCACAGGACTACAGAGCCACTATCTGACACACTGCCCAGCAGGGAGCGCTTCACCACAGAGTACTTCAGGTCGTGGATGGGCTGAGGTGGGAGGAACAGTGTTATTTTAGACCTATGAGTTGGGCTCTAAAGTGTGACCATTTCAGTCATACATGCTCTTAAATATTTTGCTGTGGGACCTGACATTTTACCTTGGGAGCACTTTAGCACTTTAAGTGCCCTAGAGTTAAAAGATATGACCCACATTACAGGCACAATGTTTTTTTTCTATTGTGAATTGGCTATACATTCATTAACCATTTCGCAGGCTTTTCCAAAACCACTCGTGGGCATTTGTTTACACCTTATTCAGTCATCTAACCTTATTAGCTAGTTAACGACCTGGGTCCGACTTACCAATAGAACTTAGGCTTGCAAGTGTTTTAACAATACATCTTTCCTACAACGGCCAAAGATGTAACATGTTTCCCAAAACACCAAGCAGTTCGCTCAGTTGACTGGGTCAGCTCTAGCAGGGCAGACATTTGACAAACTGACTTGTTGGAAAGGTGGCATCCTATGACGGTATCACATTGAAAGTCACTGAGCTCTTCAGTAAGGTCATTCTACTGCCGATGTTTGTCTATGGAGATTGCATGGCTGTGTTCAATTGTCAGCAACAGGTGTGGCTGAAATAGCCGAATCCACTAATTTCAAGGGGTGTCCACATACTGTAATTACAAAAGTACGTGAAAATTGCATGTTAATGTTTTATAGTAAAAAAGATGAAGATAAGTGTTTGCAATGACAACCAATTAGTAGGCTAAATCACAATGCACACCAATGATGTCATTGGAAACTTCTTACTATAAAACATAGAAATGCACAATATTCACATATGTTGATGTTGGGGTGGTGCTGATGAATATGACGTTGAAACATTTCCCTTTAACATAATTATTCCACAATACTGATGATGGATCGGCTCCTATTGAGATATCGCCCATGGCTGCAAATAAGAGGCGGCTTATTCTTAAAATGTTTTCTCTATCAAAAAAGAAATAAATACAACACATACATGTTCTAACCCCTTATCTCCAGTGCCTGCACTATTCTCCGTACTCAAATTGCACCATTTTGTTCTTCTCCCACACCCACTCTCTTTCAATATTTAGATAATGAAGCATATGATTTTTCCATTGTCTTAACGATTGAGGATTGGTTGATTTCCAGTATATACCCCATCGGGTATCTCACTGCACTCTCATATGACATGTCTTGACATATGCAGACAGACAGATTAAAAGTATACTCAATACAGTAGTTTATATTGGATTAAGCATACATTGTTGTTCCAACATCCCCTCCATAGAATATCAGTTATTTTTAAGTCTTGGTACCAATAGCTAATATTTTTTGCTAAGTGGGTGTCAGTTAGGCTCTCTGTAAGGTTTTGTATATCTTACCCATCATATGAATATCCTTTTCTGACTCACATAAGATTCTCCCAAGATTTGATATTGAAACTTGTTTATAAGTTTCATGTATTTGAAAATATCTACATTGGTCAGTGCAAAATTGATTTTGAATCCTATCAAGGAAATGTATTTATTTCCTATTACCAAGTCATTCACGGTTTCTATGCCTTTGGTTTCCCCATGTGGGCAAATGTATTGGTGCATTCTGAAAAAGGTATCCAAGGATTGTTCAATAGGGTTTTTTGGAAGCAATATTGGTTCATATAGAATCAGTTTAAATTCCTTCCATATTTTTAAAATGTATATCTTCAAGATGTACCCATTGTTCCTCTTTAGTGCATTTAACAGTAGGTCTCAAGTAAAAGCCTTGGGTGGCAAGTTGATACAATTCCAAGTCTGGAAGGTTAAAACCACCCTAATGGAGATGTCCCTGTTCATTCTATGAGTTGTATTTGCCCATAAAGTCTTATGGATGAGAATACCTTTTTAAAGGCCTGTCTTCGGTTGGGTAGTTGGTATTACCGAGAATAATTGTAAAACTTTGGGAGCCTGCCATTCTGAAGAGGTTTATTCTACCTCTAAGATTTATGGGAAGATTCATGACAAATGAAACACTCCTGTGAGGACCCGAAGGATCAGGTTAGTGGGTCAGCTCTACAGCACCCTCTCTCTACCGCAGAGGGGGGAGAAGGATGAAGTTGGCCTGGTTTTATGATTTAACAACCGGATCGAAAAAATACCTTTCAAACTCTGCCTTTGGGCTCTGCAGTATTGAACATTTAATTTGAGTGTTACAGAGACACTTGGCCAAAACCATAACATCAAAAGGTTGGACATTGAAAGAACATTTCTAACGTAAATAATGTGGGAAATGGTTAGTGGGGCTCTAAACAATAATCATGTCAAATAATGTGTTGTTTTGTGATATTAAGGACTGTATAACTAAATAACGATAACTCTACAAAAGTATATGTCCCAGTTACCAGATTTAGATCTACATGTTGTGGAACTTATGATTAAATTATTTGTGAGAAGATTAAATGTTATTTTAGCCTTCAACATGAGAATTATCTTTCATGTAAAGTTTTACCCAGTCAGTAACCACGCCCACGTGAGCACAGACATTATGCCAAAAGGATGTAACGCCCCTTTTGCCAGAGTGCTTATAATTATAAAAGGACTCCTAAAAATTGTACATACAGTGAGGGGAAAAAGTATTTGATCCCCTGCTGATTTTGTACATTTGCCCACTGACAAAGAAATGATCAGTCTATAATTTTAATGGTAGGTTTATTTGAACAGTGAGAGACCGAATAACAACAAAATCCAGAAAAAAGCATGTCAAAAATGTTATAAATTGATTTGCATTTTAAATGAGGGAAATAAGTATTTGACCCCTCTCAATCAGAAAGATTTCTGGCTCCAAGGTGTCTTTTATACAGGTAACGAGCTGAGATTAGGAGCACTCTTAACTTCTTTGGGATAAGGGGCAGTATTTTCACTTTTGGATGAATAGCATGCCCAGAGTGAACTGCCTCCTACTCAGTCCCAGATGCTAATACAGTGGGGCAAAAAAGTATTTAGTCAGCCACCAATTGTGCAAGTTCTCCCACTTAAAAGATGAGGCCTGTAATTTTCATCATAGGTACACTTCAACTATGACAGATAAAATGAGGGAAAAAAAATCCAGAAAATCACATTGTAGGATTTTTAATGAATTTATTTGCAAATTATGGTGGAAAATAAGTACTGCAGCGCCAGCTGTGCCACCAGAGACTCTGGGTTCGCGCCCAGGCTCTCTCGTAACCGGCCGCGACTGGGAGGTCCGTGGGGCGACGCACAATTGGCATAGCGTCGTCCGGGTTAGGGAGGGCTTGGCCGGTAGGGATATCCTTGTCTCATCGCGCACCAGCGCCTCCTGTGGCGGGCTGGGCACAGTGCACGCTAACCAAGGTTGCCAGGTGCATGGTGTTTCCTACGTCACATTGGTGCGGCTGGCTTCCGGGTTGGATGCGCGCTGTGTTAAGAAGCAGTGGCGGCTTGGTTGGGTTGTGTATCGGAGGACGCATGACTTTCAACCTTCGTCTCTCCCGAGCCAGTATGGGAGTTGAAGCGATGAGACAAGATAGTAGCTACTAACAATTGGATACCACGAGAGAAAAAAAAAAAGAAAAGATTCTGATACGAGTTAACTCATTGTTCTGATTAATTTAATTGCGTAATAATTGAATGTGTTATGTAATTATTCGATGAATTGCCATCGTCACATTAATGGTAGTCACAACACTTGGATCGGCTTTCATATTGTTGAGTAATGGGATAAAGTTCAGTATACAAAATATTAAGAACACCGTCATAATATTGAGTTGCATCCCCCCTTTTGCCCTCAGAAAAGCCTCAATTCGTTGGGGCATTGACTCTACAAGGTGTCAAAAGCATTCCATAGGGACGCTGGGTCATGTTGACTCCAATGCTTGTCAAGACGTCCTTTGGGTGATGGATCATTCTTGATACACACGGGAAACTGTTGAGCGTGAAAAACCCAGCAGCGTTGCAGTTCTTGACACAAACCGGTGTGTTTGCCGTTTTTTGCCACTTATTCAGCATCCTAACTCTTTGATATTGTTGTGGTCTACTTAAACAATTGCTGTAGATAAAATAATAATTCTTCCTATTGCCATTATAACTTTTTTTCCCCCCACATTCATTCTACATCCTTAGATATGAGTATTCTTAAATATTTTTTGTTTAGATGGCCAATGAGCTGAGCTTTACGGGAGTATCCGGAAACCATGTATATGTCGTATAATGTAGCATCAAATGTTGAACTTATAATATGGCTACTAATACTTGGAAAGCTAAATCAAAGTCCAAGTATACAGATTTGACGATATTCTTGCAGAAAAATTGAATATGAACACGAATGTCTCCTTCACGATTTGCCCAAATGTACCTGCTTTTTTGACTGCGTTTGAGCCTGTGGATTACTGAAGAAAACACGAACAAAAACAAAGAGGTTTTTGGATATAAAAAGACTATCGAACAAAAGGAACATTTGAGTAAATTAATGTTTTCTGAGTGCAACCATATGAAGATCATCAAAGGTAAGGGATTCATTTTATCTCTATTTCTGACTTGTGTAACTCTTCTGCTTGGCTGGTTACCTTTTGTAATGATTTGTCTGCTGGGCTATGTTCTCAAATAATCGTATGGTATGCTTTTGCCGTAAAGCATTTTTTAAATCTGACACAGCGGTTGGATTCACAAGAAGTTAATCTTTAAACCTATGTATAATAGGTTTTGTTTTCTGAATTTTTATAATTAGTATTTCTGTATTTGAATTTAGAGCTCTGCAATCTCACTGGATGTTGGCCAGGTGGGACGCGTCCCACATACCCTAGAGAGGTTAATGTGTACATACATTTTTTTACGTAGTTATTACACATTGATTACACTATCCCTCGTATTTCATGTCACAACAATTCATCGATATGTATGCTACGATTCTGGTAAAGTTGTCTCGCGCACCTACAGTGCTAGTCATTTAAAAAAAAGCTAGCTAGCTCATGGATGCAATGTTCTTCCCCAAAAACGACATCTGTTTCAGTAGCTATAGTTAGCTAGGTGTCATCTAAAATAACCCTAATTTATATGACAATTCTTATTTGATTAATGGTGTTCGAACCCAACAGGCAAACAACAATACTTACAAGGATTCCTAAATCATTGCTAAGAATAATGAAAATGACTGCAGTTTCTAATGGTCATTGTTTGCAGACATTTGACAGGGCTACTGTATCTTTTTTTGACACAAAAGACCCAAACAGCATTCCATAGTGTGTATGTCGTGATGCTAATAGCAGTGACGCTATTAAATGTATAATTCCAGTAGGGCAACATCTGAAAAAAAAGAGCACTTGGTAGTGTGTACCAGTGTTCGACCAGTCGGCAAAAACCAACATCACCCACGACAGAACGGTTGATTTGAATCTCTTTTAGTCCCCATTTGGACTAATCTTCCAAGAGTCCTTAAACATTAAAATACAATTTATAATACAAACACATTTCCACATATAACACACTATTACAAACATACATAATGACCCAATAAATAAATGGTTGACTGTCAAGGGCAATGAATTCCATTACCTTGGCTTTAAATGGGCTTTGCCTTAGTTGTCTCGCTGAAATTCTTACTCTTTCAAATGAATGCTCGACCAACACAACAGACATTTTGGGCTAAGTTAGGAATGCTGTGTAGCGCAAATATTTGTTTTTTTTTACGTGGCGTCATATAGGTATGCACGTCAGCTTTGACATCGGTTTTGCACATCGGCGTTAAACTAGACATATGATATGTTCACCGATATATCGTGCATCCCTATTTGCCAATACCTGTTATGTTTGGTTTGTGTTTAATACTTTCTGCAAGCGGTTCAATTGCCAGTGCGAACAGGAGGGGAGATTTAGACATCCCTGTCTTTTGCCCCTCTAATTTTATCAGATAATGTATTGTTATATTTTTGTTTTAGGATATTTATATTAAAATGTATTATTTCAGCTGGTAAGTTCAAAACTTTGGATGCTTTCAATAGGAAAGGCCATTCAAGATGGTCAATCTTTTTCAGCAATCAGCCATTATTGATAAATCTACACTGATTTAAAAAAAAAATTTATACACAACATGTGAAGTGGTGTTCCCATGTTTCACCAGCTAAAATACACTGAAAAAAAAGTTATACGGAAAACGCAACAATTTCAAAGATTTTATTGATTTACAGTTCCTATAAGGAAATCAGACAATTGAAATAAATTCAATATGCCCTAATCTATGGATTTCATATGACTGGGAATACAGAGATGCATCTGTTGGTCACAGACACCTTTAAAAACATTTTTTTAGAAAGGTAGGGGCTTGGATTAGAAAACCAGTCAGTATCTGGTGTGACCACCTTTTGCGCCTCATGCAGCATAACATCTCTTTCGTATAGAGTTGATTGTGGCCTGTGGAATGTTGTCCCACTTCTTTTCAATGGCTGTGCGAAGTTGCTGGATATTGTCGGGAACTGGAACACAGTCATAGACGTGAATTATCATGCTGAAACATAAGGTGATGGCATGGATGAACGGTACGACAATGGGCCTCGGGATCTCTTCACGGAATCTCTTCATTCAAATTGCCATCGGTAAAATGCAATTGTGTTAGTTATCCATAGCTTATGCCTGCCCATACCATAACCCCACTGCCACCATGGGGCACCCAGTTCAGCAAACCGCTCGCTCACACGACGCCATACATGTTATGCTGTCTGCCATCTTCCCGGTACAGTTGAAACCAGGATTCATCTGTGAACTGCACACTTCTCCAGTGTGCCAGTGGCCATTGAAGGTAAGCATTTGCCCCCTGAAGTCGACGACAAGCATGCAGATGAGATTCCCTGAGACAGTTCATGCAGCAACTCTTCAGTTGTGAAAACCCACAATTTCTTCAACTGTCCAGGTGGCTGCTCAGACAATTCTGCAGGTAAAGAAGCTGGGATGTGGAGATCCTGGGCTGGCGTGGTTGCACATGGTCTGCGGTTGTAAGGCCAATTGGACGCATGCCAAATTCACTAAAACAATGTTAGAGGCTGCTTATGGTAGAGAAATGAACATTAAATTCTCAGGCAACAGCTCTGGAGGACATTCCTGCAGTCAGCATGCCAATTGCATGCTCCCTCAAAACTTGAGACATCTGTAGCATTGTGTTGTGACAAAACTGTACATTTTAGAATCGCCTTTTGTCCCCAGCACAAGGTACACCTGTGTAATGATCATGCTGTTTAATCAGCTTCTTGATATGCCACAAACATCACGTCAATGGATTAGCTTGGCAAAGGAGAAATGCTCACTAACAGGGATGTAAACAAATTTCTACACAACATTTGAGAGGAAAACGCATTGTGTGTGTGTGTATAGCCAATTTATGGGATCTTCAATTTCAGCTCATGAAATATGGGACCAACACTTTACATGTTGTTTATATTTTTGTTCCGTGTACATTGAGACCTGCCTATAATGCATCTTAATTGTCACCCAAAATTGTATGTCTTTAATCCTTCAGCCACATATTTGATGACCAGTAACAAACCCTGGTCCCTACCACCTAGAGACTGTGTGAGAATTGAATAAGTATAGGGTAAATCCATTTGAATTAATTCACTTTGACAACACAGCTTCTGATGATTTTAATGAAACCTTCCATTCATATTTGTCCCTTGTAGAAGCACTCAGAAAGTGACTTTTTGGAGCTGAATGCCAAAACATTCAAGAGATAAAGGCGCTCAACATTAACCCATTTTGCATACCCCACCATACCCGGTCTTCAAGAACATGTCTCAACCGATGGCGGGCACAACACAAAAAACAGAGATGTGTAATAGGGTTTAAGATACAACATATGCAAATTAATACATTTCAAAAAAGTATGTTAAAAACTAAAATGTTTCATTCCAAAATCTGTTTTTTTTAAAGAAATAAAATAGTTTGACAACACTAAGCTTTTAAAAGATAAATGGTTAAGTTGATATTTTCCAGCGATGAAGACATGGACGTCTCATTGTATGCAAAATAGGTCAACTTTTGAGCATGTTTATCTCCTGAATGTTTAGGCAAAAGGTTACTTACCCTCTTGAAGCTAGGGGGCACTATTTTTATGTTTGGAAAAATAACGTTCCCAAAGTAAATCGGCCTATTTCTCATGATCAGATGCTAGAATATGCATATAACAGATTAGGATAGAAAACACTCTAAAGTTTCCAAAACTGTAAAATATTGTCTGTGGGTATAACAGAACTGATATTGCAGGCGAAAGAATGAGGATAATCCAATCAGGAAGAGCCTCTTATTTTGAAACGTCTGTGTTGCTATGCGTGCCTGTCCTCCATTTAAAGGGATATCAACCAGATTCCCTTTTCTGTGGCTTCCCTAAGGTGTCAACAGTCTTTAGACATAGTTTCAGGCTTTTATTTTGAAAAAATAGCTTGAAGGATCACATTGCGTAAGTGGAGAGGTGGGGGCTCTCAGAGTGAGTTGGTGCCCAATTGAGTAAACCGGCCATTGTTCCTACCTGAGGAATGATTATAAAAAAACGTTTGACATGTTTCTGTGGACATTATGAAGACTATTTGGAATTTCCGTCTGCGTTGTCGTGAACAAGCTTCCTGATGCTAAGTGTACATAATGCTATGCTAGGCTATCGATAAACTTAAACGCTTGGATTGCTTTCGCTGTAAAACATAATTTCAAAATCTGAGACGACATGGTGATTAACAAAAGGCTAAACTGTGTTTCAAAATATTGCACTTGTGATTTCATGAATATTTTCTAGTAATATTATTTGACTGTTGCGCTATGCTATTCAGCGGTTGCAGACGGAAATTATCCCGCTACAGGGATTGGTAGCGTCAAAAAGTTAAAGACCATTTTTTTTTTCATGGGCAAAACATTTATGGAAAGTTATTTTTTTTATTTAACTAGGCAAGTCTGTTAAGAACAAATTCTTATTTACAATGACGGCCTACCCCGGCCAAACCCTAACGATACTGGGCCAATTGTGCGCAACCCTATGGGACTCCCAATTACAGCCAGTTGCGATACAGCCTGGAATCGAACCAGGGTCTGTAGTGACGCCTCTAGCCTCAGACCACTGCATCACTCTGGAGCCAAAGGGATGCTGTCAAAGAGTGATTGAATTCAAATGGACTTAACTTAAGTAAAAGGGCCATGGTTAGTGTTAACTGTGTCCGGGCGAACAGAACACTCACCTGGTTGGTGCCGTGTCCAAAGGCCTTACTAGACAGGTTGGTGGTGATGCTGTGCAGGATGATGTCACCACTGGTGGAGCCTGATGCGATGTAGCTGTCATTGCCATTAAAGGACACACACGTCACCTCTTCATTGTGGTCCTGGTGAGAGAGCGGAAAGACAAGTGAGGAGGTAGTAAAGGTAACTCCAAAATGTCTTGATATCTTCACTGAAAGCTTTGCCCAAGATCAAGTGCAATGTCACATAGCACTAGGATTTCAGGTGAGATTCGTTCAAAAGATAAGTGCTAGGACATACAGCTGAAGTCGGAAGTTTACATACACCTTAGCCAAATACATTTAAACTACGTTTAAATACGTAGTTTATACGTTTTTCACAATTCCATACATTTAATCCTAGTAAAAATTCCCTGTCTTAGGTCAGTTAGGATCACCACTTTGTTTTAAGAATGTGAAATGTCAGAATAATAATAATAATAATAATAGAGTGATTTATTTCAGCTTTAATTTCTTTCATCACATTCCCAGTGGGTCAGAAGTTCACATACACTCAATGAGTATTCGGTAGCATTGCCTTTAAATTGTTTAATTTGGGTCAAATGTTTAGGGTAGCCTTCCACAAGCTTCCCACAATAAGTTGGGTGAATTTTGGCCCATTCCTCCTGACAGAGCTGGTGTAACTGAGACAGGTTTGTAGGCCTCCTTGCTCGCACATGCTTTTTCAGTTCTGCCCACACATTTTCTATAGGATTGAGGTCAGGGCTTTGTGATGGCCACTTCAATACCTTGACTTTGTTGTCCTTAAGCCATTTGTTCACAACTTTGGAAGTATGCTTGGGGTCATTGTCAATTTGGAAGACCCATTTGCGACCAAGCTTTAACTTGCTGACTGATGTCTTGAGATGTTGCTTCAATATTTCCACACAATAGTCCTTCCTCATGAAGCAATCTATTTTGAAGTGCAGCAATCCCTCCTGCAGAAAAGCACCCCCAAAACATGATGCTGCCACCCCGTGCTTCACGGTTGGGATGGTGTTCTTCGGCTTGCAAGCCTCCACCTTTTTCCTCCAAACATAACGATGGTCATTATGGCCAAACAGTTCTATTTTTGTTTCCTCAGACCAGTGGACATTTCTCCAAAAAGTATGATCTGTCCCCATGTGCAGTTGCAAACCGTAGTCAGGCTTTTTTATGGCGGTTTTGGAGCAGTGGCTTCTTCCTTGCCGAGCGGCCTTTCAGGTTATGTCAATATAGGACTTGTTTTACTGTGGATATAGATACTTTTGTACCCGTTTCCTCCAGCCTCTTCACAAGGTCTTTTGCTGTTGTTCTGGGATTGACTGCACTTTTCACACCAAAGTACGTTCATCTCTAGGAGACAGAACACATCTCTTTCCTGACCGGTATGACGGCTGCGTGGTCCCATGGTGTTTATATTTGCATACTATTGTTTGTACAGGTGAACGTGGTACCTTCAGGCATTTGAAAATTGCTCCCAAGGATGAACCAGACTTGTGGAGGTCTACAATCTTTTTCTGAGGTCTTGGCTGATTTCTTTTGATTTTCCCATGATGTCAAGCAAAGAGCCACTGAGTTTGAAGGTAGGCCTTGAAATACATCCACAGGTACACCTCCTATTGACTAAAATGATGTCAATTGGCCTATCAGAAGCTTCTAAAGCCATGACATAATTTTCTGGAATATTCCAGGCTGTTTAAAGGCACAGTCAACTTAGTGTATGTAAACTTCTGACCCCCTGGAATTGTGGTACAGTGAAATGATCTGTCTGTAAACAATTGTTGGAAAATTACTTGTGTCATGCACAAAGTAGATGTCCTAACCGACTTGCCAAAACTATAGTTTGTTAACAAGAAATGTGTGGATTGGAAGAATAACAAGTTTTAATGACTCCAACCTAAGTGTATGTAAACTTCTGACTTCAACTGTAGTTATTATGGGTAGGGTCACAGGTGCTGATAAGACTTAGGGTACCTTGAGGGTACGATGAAGCCTCTTGGCCTTCAGATCCCAGATGTTGACGGAGTTATCAAGCCCCCCGCTCACTAAGTACTGGGACGTCGAGTTCAGACTCACGCGGGTCTGCATTTTCTGTGGACAAACATTATAGTAACGTGACACACGTTCACAACATGTGAGGGTAATGAATTAGCACGGAACTGAAATGTTGTCTTAATTACTGGCAATGACTGTCAGGCCTTGTACACTCACCCCCTCTGCAAGTTCCACCACTGGGATAGGAGAGGACTTGAGACTGGATACCACCAGCTTGTCTCCTATACTGCTGGCGCTTACAAGATACTGATCTGAGGAATAAACTCAAGGTAACCAACTACATATAGTAATTTATGGCACAGAACAACCATAATTATTTAATCAATAAGTAGTTTACATGAAGGTGTGGGGGACTGCTCACCACTCCGGTTCAACTAGAATATGACCAAGAGCAAAAGGAAAACAAAAAGTTAGCCATTATACATACAGGGACATGCCCAGAGGGTTAGTAAGAAGGATACTGTTGCTGCTCCAGCACACTTGGGCCACAGGGTGTGTAGCGCTGTGTGGGTTGAACTGTTCCAACACTGTCATGGAGGCTGAGTCCCAGATCTTCACACAGTCGCCTGAGGATACCAGGCGCGTCACCTCCTCCATGGTAACGGCTGCAGAGACAAGGACAGCGGTCAGTGGTGGCACTCAACACACACGCCAAAAAGTCGAGGTTGCAGTGGGTGTCTTTTCTCTGATATGACAAAGAACCCGAGTGTACTCAACGAGAGAGAACTGCCTCCATCTAGAGAAAGCCCAGGTTAAGTCAAGATAATTATTTCAAACTGCTACCCCCAGAAACTATAACGACCTAGCTAACTAACGTTATAGCAGTAGACAAAATAATGTTCAAATAACGTTTCAGTAGTTAGGTAATATACTGTAGCTGGCTGGCTATTTAGGTTATTGACCAACATTAAACTAGACCAAATGGCCATACGCTTAGAAAGTACTAGCTAAGCATTTATCAGCTAGTTACAGTACTATGTAACGTTAAACTTTGTTAGTCAAAAAGAGCATTAGAAAAATATTAGCTAAATAGCCAACAAAGCTATAAGGTAACGTTAAACAGCTAACGTTAGTTTGCCTGAGTTAGTAAGCGAGTTGGTGGTTGACTATTCAAAAGTATCAAAATGTGCAACAAAGTTGCTACAAATAACTAGTTACATACCAGGTAACAGTTAGCTAGCTAGTTGAGACGACTTTTGTGAGGACAGAGTAGCATGCAAAACTAACGTTAGCTAGCTGCCAAGTTTGGTCAAGTAACGTTAGCTAGCTAGCTAAATACTGTTTAAAGGCTTTGGTTATACTATCAAGCTAACGTCATTAGTCGATGCAAGCTAGCCAATTCATGACATTCATGCCAGGATGATATGTTTACTTACTTGTAACTGATGTCCTTGTGAAATTGTCCTAAAATTTTCAACAACAAAAAAACTTCGACAAGAGTTTGAGCGCCCTTAACTACGGCATATCATAAGGTACAAAAAGGAATAGGCAAAGGAGTCGGCGATCTGACGTTGGACTAATGATACTTGTTTGTAAAACCATGAATATGTAAATGTGTATGAAATCAATCAGAAAATACGTTGATTTTAGTACAAACCCAAAATACACAGGGCCGAGTCAGACGACGACGACGGGGGGGGGGGCAAAATCACATATCCAGACCAGTGCGCAAGGCACTTATCCATAGCCCATGAACTGCTCCTGGAGCGCCACATGATCATCTTCTTCCGTGGAGTTTGACAGCGGTTGGCATCCAATATGTATCATTTTTATTTATTTATTTTACCTTTATTTAGCATTACCACCCCCAACTAAACTATAGTATAAATCCATTACACTTTGTGGTACAAAATGGGAAAAGGCAAAACAGGTACAATAAAAATATATTTTTAATTACCCTACCAACTAACCTTATACACTCCTTAAAACCCACTACCCCATTCAGCTACTTTGACCCTATCTGCACCATACCAACACCTGGGAGGACAGGACACCACCACTCAACACACCCTGTAACTCTTCTGAAGTAAAATCTTGTATATCCAAATACTTTTCTGCAGCTGCCATCACATTTATTTTCTGTGATTTACGTTCCATTTCTGCGATACAGATGGTAACCATTTCTATGAACGCCAAGAAGCCAGCCTTACTGAAGCATATAGTGCATTCGAAAAGTATTCAGACCCATTGACTTTTTCCACATTTTGTTGTTACAGCCTTATTCTAAAATTGATTAAATAAAAACAAATTGTCAGCAATCTGCACACCATACCTCTTAATGACAATTTAGATTTGTAGATTTTTTTGCAAATGTATTCAAAATAATAATAACACATACCTTATTTACATAAGTATTCAAACCCTTTTCCATGAGACTCGAAATTGAGCTGTTTCCTGTTTCCATTGATCATCCTTGAGATGCTTCTACGACTTGGGAGTCCACCTGTGGTCAACTGAATTGATTGGACATGAGTTGGAAAGGTCCACACATGTCTATATAAGGCCCACAGTTGACAGTGCAATTCAGAGCGAAAACCAAGCCATGAGGTTGAAGGAATTGTCCGTAGAGCTCCAAGACAGGATTGTGTTGAGGCACAGATCTTGGGAAGGGTACCAAAAAATGTCTGCAGCATTGAAGGTCCCCAAGAATACGGTGGCCCCAATCATTCTTAAATGGGAGCAGTTTGGAACCACCAAGACTCCAGAGTTCCTCTGTGGAGATGGGAAAACCTTCCAGAAGGACAAACAACTCTGCAGCACTCCACCAATCAGGTATTAGTGGCCAGACAGAAGCCACTCCTCAGTAAAAGTCAAGACAGGTCGCTTGGAGTTTGCCAAAAGGCACCTAAAGGACTCTGACCATGAGAAACAAGATTCTCTAGTCTGATGAAACCAAGATTGAACGATTTGGCCTGAATGCGGAGCGTCACGTCTGGAGGAAACCTGGCATCATCCCTACAGTGAAGCATGGTGGTGTCAGGATTATGTTGGGGGGATGTTTTTGAGTGGCAGGGAATGTGAGACTAGTCAGGATCGAGGGAAAGATGAACGGAGCAAAGTACAGAGATACTTGATGAAAACCTGCTCAGGACCTCAGACTGGGGCAAAGGAGGCTTTGGGACAAGTCTCTGAATGGAACAGCCAGAGCCCTGACTTGAACCTTATCGAACATCTTTGGAGAGACCTGAAAATAGTTGTGCAGCAACATCCAACCTTACAGAGCTTGAGAGGGTCTGCAGAGATGGGGAGAAACTCTCCAAATACAGGTGTGCCAACCTTGTAGTGTCATACCCAAGACACGGTTGTAATCCCTGCCAAAGGTGCTTCAACAAAGTACTGAGTCAAGGGTCTCAATACTTATGTAAATATATTTCCATTTTATTTGTAATAAATTAGCAAAAATGTCTACACCTGTTTTGCTTTCATTATGGTTGTGTGTAGATTGAGGGACATTTAAAAAATATATTGTTCAGAGTAAGGCTGTAACCTAACAATGTGGGAAAAGTGATATACAGTGCCTCTCTCTCTGTGCTGGCAGAGCTACTACTCCTCTCTGGGTCCCTCACCCTTGACACATCCCCTAATTTCTTCACTGCCTCGGCATAGGACATCTGCACTACTGACTCTAGCCATCTCAACCTGCGTCTCTCCCACCAGACACTTCCGATACCCAGCAACATGGTCACCCCACACAACTTTATCCACTGAAATTACACACATCTTAATCTCCCTCCTACAAACTGCTGTGACATGACCATAAATGTTGCACCTGAAACAGCGCAGTCGATTCGGCACAAAAGGATAACTGATACAATGGAGGTGGAAAATATTCAGACCCCTTTTTCCAAAAAATGTAATCTTGTTTCTCATGGTCAATCTTTGGTGCCTTTTGGTAAACTCTAAGCGGACTGTCATGTGCCTTTTACTGAGGGGTGGCTTCCACCTGGCCACTCTACCATAAAAGGCCTTATGGGTGGAGTGCTGCAGCGATGGTTGCCCTTCTGGAATGTTCTCCCATCTCCACAGAGGTACTCTGGAGCTGTCAGTGACCAAAAAGTTCTTGGTCACCTCCCTGACCAAAGCCCTTCTCGCCCGGCTGCTCAGTTTTGGCTGTGCAGCCAGCTCTAATAAAGAGTCCTAGTGATTCCTAACTTCTTCCATTTGAGAATGATGGAGGCCACTGTGTTCTTGGGGACCTTCAATGCTGCAGAAATGTTTTTGTACCCATCAAGATCTGTGGCTCGCTCGATACAATACTGTCTCAGAGCTCTATGGCCAATTCCTTTGACCTCATGGTTTGGTTTTGCTCTGACATGCACTATCAACTGTGGGACCTTATATAGACAGATGTGCGCCTTTTCAAAATATGTCCAATCAATTGAATTTACCACAGGTGGACTCCAATCAAGTTGTAGAAACGTCTCAATGATGATCAATGGAAACAGGATGCACCCAAGCTTATTTCCTTATATGAACTGTAACTCAGTGAAATCTTTGAAAATGTTGCATGTTGCATTTATATTTTTTTTAACTTACAGTAGATAATACATCCAATGATCATATAACTGGATTGATTGTTCCTTAGCGTAATTTCTTCAACATAATTGTAATTTAACTATAATTTCAATTCGTGAAACAGCAAGCGTTTGACAATAAATAGGAAAGAAATGTACACTACTTTGATATTACAGAATTCTGTACTCATTCATAGTGATTGACACAATCTCTGACAATATGGCTTACAGCTAAATATTTTCTAATTCAACATATTATTCCTAGACCCTACAATAGGATATAAATGAGAGGTGATTAATACCTTGTGTGTGTGTGTGTGTATTTCCTTACTAATAAAGAAAAATTAAGTGTGCAAATACAATAATTGTCAAGGCTACAGCAACACATTTTTAAAAAGTGCTTAAAGGCAACAAGTGTTTCTACTGTTTGTGGAAGGTGGAAAAACTATTAAAGGGATCATATTTAAGTGGATAAAGCACACGCGCGTCTAAAACACCTTTAAAGTGTAGTGTAACATTAAACAGCTATAAATATCACAAATGGTGTTTGATAAGAGATATTTCCTCTTCTCGTGTTCAAATTGATATGCAGACAAGTCTTAACCCTGACCTTTCCACACTTCCACAACGAAGGCTAGCCCATTCAATAGACAGCAATATTAAACATTCTAAACTGGATGGTTCGAGCCCTGAATGGAGATTGGCTGACTGCTGTGGTATATAAGACCGTATACCACAGGTATGACCCCCCCAAAACAATTATACTGCTCTAATTATGTTGGTAAGCAGTTTATAGTCGCAATAAAGGCACCTCAGGGTTCTGTGGTATATGGCCAATATACCAAGGCTTAGGGCTGTATCCAGGCACACCACGTTGCTTCGTCCCTAAGAACAGCCCTTAGCCGTGGTATATTGGCCATATAACATACACCCCCGTGCCTTATTGCTTAATTATACGGTCTACTCCTAAAGCCGCCTGTTGCCTGAGGGGAATTCCCAACGCTCCGTCTAAACACAAATGTGCCTCACACGATACAGTTTCATAAACATTTGGAACATTGCTTCTATGAAAGGTTGTAATTTTTTAAGATACTTACCGTACAAAGTTTAGTAAATTTGCACCCGGTTTATTTTTAAACACTGGAAATATGTAATGGTTCAATGGAAATGTGAGTGCAAGGTGAGAGGATGTCGCAATGGTGTGTGAAAACTAGGTGCAACTTTCCTAAACTGCACACAGTAAGTGTATCTTTTGTATTTTAAATATTATTTCTCGCTTATATAAAAGTTCCAAAGACATCCAAAACCGTATCGCAAGTGTGGTGCATTTGCATTTCGACAGAGCGTCAGGAATAAACAAGAGCATTGGGACTGTAGTTCACATGGAGCCAGCTGTGGTCCGTAAAATCCTCTGAGAACCCAAAACAGGTTCCAGCTGTAAACTGGGTATACCCCCCTTAGGTTCTCGAGAGCTAAATGAAGACATGAATATTGACCCTGAATATGGTAATAACAGTCCCAAGATTAAAACAAATCTTAATAAAGCAGCTGAAGTGTTCCATGACATCACAAAAGTGTGCTGAATTAAAAAGTGTCACTACTAATTGACCCATTATTATGCTGAGGAAAGACCACTAGACAACAGAGCAGGAAAGTAACAAAAGGTGAGCTTTAGGCCACCTAACAGCACACAATGGAGACAAATGTAACTAAGATGGGCTTTCAAGGGAGAGAGAAAATATTGCATAGGACTGTCTGAAATGGTTTAGCCTTGAAACCTGTGGAGTACGCAAAGACATTGCATGTCAATAGCTCTATGGCCTCTGAGAAAATAAGGTGAAATTAAGAATTCACAGATCCAGGAAGAAGTGACGGTACCACCAAATGAGGCCGTCCTGAAATGCTTCTAACAGATAAGCTCAAAAATACAAATTCAGTCAATAAACACATCAGAAACTGGAGTGACATTCATTGCAAAATAAGATTTCCAGAGAGTGCTCTGAGGTGAGGACTTCATAGCCGGCCCCCATAGCTTGGTATCACTGTGGCAAAGGCACAAGGACATTGACGTAGCTGATAGGAAAAAAGCCAGACTCCCCGCTGATCATGCCCTCATACCAGTTGTCATCAATCTGGTTGGTGAGGATGATGAGGTCGCCCTCCTTGAAGCCCAGCTCTCCTTCATTCTCAGCCACAAAGCAGTAGAGCGCACGGCAGCAAGGCTGGTCTAGGAAAACCTCACAATCATCTGAAAGAGAACCACAATTGCCTTGAAATTGATATCACTAGATGACCACTAATTAGTCAATCTAAACAGTTATGCTCATACTGGTTATTTCCTTTTAATTTCATGATTTTATTTACATGATTTCCATTTGCTTGCATCAGCAATATGATAGACAGGACATCATGGAAGGTTTTGGTATGAAGTCGGTACCATGACCTGTGGGTTTACTCACGGTTACAGATGATGGGACTCTCTGGTCTTAGAGGTATGTTTGTGTACTGGTAATCTGGGATAAGTGGAAAAGGATGACAAGAAATAGCATATCTTAGTTGAAGGTCCTACTTCCCATAGAGTTGCTGCATACAAATACTGGTATCCTGTTTTGAAATGCATGAAATGTCATACATTTTAGGGTATCAGTACTTACTTTTTCCATTGACAGCTTGGCTTATCTGGGCATCTGCAATAAATTATAATGGACATATTAACAACTTAAAATCGGGAAAGCTTTAGTGAACCATCCAGATGGCCCCAATTTACAAAAGAGACAGCATTTTACGATAGTAAAACATGATTTACACTAATAAAAAATACAGAAATAACATTATGGAAATGAATTGAACAAATTAAATTTGCTCAACAATTGAGCCAATTACCTGAAGATATAACTGATTTGACTGATGATCTGTGGGAAGATCCATTTTGTTGTGTGTTGATTGTGTTAACTTTAATAGATTTGGGCCTGGGCTCCCTCTTTGGTCGGTTGCTTGCAATGGCTAGCCTAGAAAGAACAGGAGAGACAAGGTCACAAGTTCACAACCATCAACAATGAACCAAACCCAGGCAGTATGACATGTGCCTTGAGTACTGAGTACATGTAGCTCATGATTAAGTCCCTGTCTTGAAGTGTATTTATTAATTTGATTGATACAATCACCTGCCCTGCAGACTTCGATTGAGGCTGTCCAGGATTTGGCAAGACTGGCGGTGATAGTCCAGAGCGGCCCCAATCAAAGCTGATAGGTGAGTCACATGCTCTGCCTGCAAGACCGGACCACAATAGATAACAGCACAGGATTGTCAATCTCACCGCCAGTGGCCAGTATACATGATAATGAGCCAACAAGCTAACTTTCATGAACATGTTTAGAGAAATTTGTATCTCCTTGTTTATAAAGAAAAATAAACTTGTGGATATTTCCAACCCGTACACTTCTCCCAAGTTGTTACAGGATTATAATAGGTTGATAACACTAATCCTGAATAGAAGAATAGGTTTACACAATGTTTGTTTAAAAAAATAAAAACTTTTTCTCCCCAATTTTGTGGTATCCCAATTGTTAGTAGTTACTGTCTTGTAGAATTAGTTACTGTCTTGTAGAATTGCAGTATTTTTGTTTTTGCTCACATCACTTTCTAAGAGGTCGAACATGCTTCTCTCTGTCAGCTCTTTGGAGTCCGAAAACTTCTCCCACGCCTGCATGATCTCCTCGTCAGGTATCTTTCCTTTGCGTCGTTTCTTGTAGTCAAAGTCTAGCCGACGACCTTCAAGTTTTCTTAGGTGGTACTGAAGAATGAATGACAAGTACATATGAATCTGAAAACACCCTTTTGCTTGTGAACAAGCATTTGATCCATACTGTCATAATCAACATTATACATTTATGACACATACAGTCGTAAACTGCACTTGATCTTCATTTACAATGATAGGTAGACATCAAAGGACCTTAAACCTTAAGCCTACAAGCCGTAAATCCAAAGCCTAGTGGCCTACAGCACATGGGTCAAAGACTACTAATCTGATACCTGTTCAGGCTGTTCCCTTTGCTGAAGCATTAATCATTTGGACTATTCTGAGTGATGGAGATGAGCCTCACCCCTATTTCCCTCAACTCCCTGTCCTGGAGTGCCTGCAGTGGGTCGATGAAGTTGTTCTTCACACTGATGTCCAGGGAATCTCTGGCTACGGCCATCTGTTTCAAGGCTTCCCCAATGTCCGCCAGTGCACATCCTACATGGAATTCACAGACATGAAGAAACATCTAAAAAAAACTTTTGATTCTGTTGAACACATCATGTAAAAATGAATAAACTGAGCTATTCAATAATTAAAATACATTCCAGGTCATATGATAGACCTCTAGATCTTTGGTGCGGGAGGATATTAGTGTACTAAGTGTTTGTACATCTCTAGGCCTGTACTCTTTTTGGAAGAGGCAAAACTTACTGAAGCATAGAACCTTACATTAGAACGATATTGATTTAACTGCTGAGTGTTGGGTTAAAAGCTTTTAGAGGTGAGACTCCTAGAGTATCTCACTGGTAACTGCTGGAGTATGTGTTTGGATGTAAAGCATTAGATACTGGGTTACAAACCCAGTTGGCGGACAAAAAATGAACTATCGCTACGCCTAACTGGCCCATAACCTGATCTGAATGTGTATAAAATATGTGGTAGTAGAATATGGTATGATATGTGTTGACTGTAAGCAGAGGCAGTTCGCTCCATGTGGGTTACAATTGTTGACGTACCAAAGGCAGAGCCGACTCCCAGTTCTCTACCGTAGTGCAACATGCAGTCTCCCAGCATTCCCTCAGTCTGGGGGTACCCCACAGCCTTCACCTGCCCACGGATCCTGGACACTGTGTTGAGCATGCCCAGTTTGGCTCTATATGCTATGGATCAATATTAGCATTCGCATCAAAATGTATATGTGATATATTTTTTGTACAATGAAATCCTATACTGGGCCAATTTATCAAGTGATAACATACCTGGGTTTGGCTGGAGGTACTCTGTGGTTTTGGGCACAAGTTCAAGAACCATTTTGTGGGTCACATCAATTCTCTAAAACAGAATAATCAATGACAGAGCAGGGGAAAATTCTGTATCAGTGTTTTTGTCCTCTCCACATAATTCTCAACAGTGTTCGACATTGTTCTACCTAATTTGACAAATTGTGTAAAAAAAGGAATAATACAAATGCAATAAAGGCCTGCCTCACCCTTTCCATTTTTTGAAATTCTTCATCCAGCTTTGTTCCCTCAGCCCCAATTATCTTCTCACTCAATAGCTGTGGCAAGATAAGAGATTAAAATATGAGGAAAGAGTGTATAATGGCAAAAGACAAAGCAAAAATCTTACTCTTTTTTAATAAATAAGTTGGTATACAATTTGTATGGTAACGTGCTCGCTCTCCTCTCATGAAAACAAGTTTATTTATATGTATGCATCAAAACATTCAAATTAAAAAGGCAGACTACCGTAATGACGCGACTTTAAAAAATATGAATTTTTCCCCCTCCAGAATGAACTGTACTGGCAAAACCAAATATTGCTAATAAGTAACTAGTAAAGTGAAAGTAACCTAGGCTACATCCAAAAACTGGTGTGAACTCTTACGCGGATGTACACAACTAATGTAAAGGTTTTCCACTAGGTTATACCAATAAAGCCTGCACAATTTCAAACCACTCTTACTGTCAGCATGTATTTTTGTATCAAAAAGAATTGATAAAGAACTATTGCCAACTATTGGCCATTGCATTGTGTGCCTTTATGCAGATCCACAAAGAGAAGCTGAATACACTCTGTCGCAAGTCAATAAGTATGTACGGCCTTTCTTCATCCCCATTGGTGATTGAATTCGCATTTAAAAGTAGCAACATAAAATTAGGCTTAGTATGATATGCACACATATATAGTCCTTTGGCGGTCATTCTAAGAGCACTCACTGTCAGTGCTGGCATGCACATTACAAGGAGTATGAAGTGTCAGCATGTACAAACTTGAACACTCACTAGCATAAGACCAAACTAAATGTTATGCCTGGAAGGTAACTGTGTGATTTGTATGCATGTTAACAAGCAGTCTCTCCATTGGTCAATCATAACTGAATACATTTAGAAACACAAGGCTTATAGTAAGTCCAGTATTGCATGCATGGTAAGCCTAAGCCATTAAATGCAGGGTTCTAAATTACATGGGTGTCTGGTTGGCACTCAAACGAAATCAGGGCACCCCCATAATAATAGAACAATATGGGCAACAGCATGGACATGGTGTTGAAAATGGGCACCCAATGTGAATGCAATTAGGATTTTAAATATCCTACACATTCATACCTGTGCTGTAGGCATTACTATCACTTATGCATGATTCATGCTTCATTTTCACACTTGAGTTGTAAAAGTTAGCCTAATTGTTCCTCTTCTATAGAAACCAAGCATTACCACACACTGATACCTGCGTTGTGCCAAGATAACAACCTCTCCCTCAATGTGATCAAGACAAAGGAGATGATTGTGGACTACAGGAAAAGGAGGACCGAGCACGCCCCCATTCTCATCGACGAGGCTGTAGTGGAGCAGGTTGAGAGCTTCAAGTTCCTTGGTGTCCACATAACCAACAAACTATCATGGTCCAAACACACCAAGACAGTCGTGAAGAGGGCACAACAAAGCCTATTCCCCATAAGGAGACTGAAAAGATTTGGCATAGGTCCTCAGATCCTCAAAACGTTCTACAGCTGCACCATCGAGAACATCCTGACTGGTTGCATCACCACCTGGTATGGCCACTGCTCAGCTTCCAAATGCAAGGCACTACAGAGGGTAGCTCGTATGGCCCAGTACATCACCAGGGCCAAGATTCCTGCCATCCAGGACCTCTATACCAGGTGGAATCAGAGGAAGGCCCTAAAAAATTGCCAAGACCCCAGCCACCCTAGTCACAGACTGTTCTCTCTGCTACCGCACGCTTGCCGTCCAAAAGGCTTCTTAATAGCTTCTAACCCCAAGCCATAACACTCATGAACAGCTAATCAAATGGTTACCCAGACTATTTGCATTGTTCCCACCCCACATTTTAACGTTGCTGCTACTCTGTTTATTATCCATGCATAGTCACTTTAACTCTACCTACCTGTACATATTACCTCAACTAACCAGTGCCACAACACATTGACTTTGTACCGGTACCCCCATATATAGCCTCGCTACTGTTATTTTATTGTTGCTCCTTAATTTTGTTATTTCTTTTTTACTTAAGTTTATTTAGTAAACACTTACTTAAAACGGCATTGTTGGTTAAGGGCTTGTAAGTAAGCATTTCACTGTAAGGTTGTATTCGGCGCATGTGACAAATACAATTTGATCTGACCTGCCCTTTCCAACAATGTCAATATCAGAGCTCAAAGACATTTGGTATATCCCTATTTACACTAGAGGTCGACCAATTATGATTTTTCAACGCCGATACCGATACCGATTATTGGAGGACCAAAAAGGCCGATACCGATTAATCGGACAATTTTTTTATTTGTAATAATGACAATTACAACAATACTGAATTAACACTTATATTAACTTAATATAAAACATCAATAAAATCAATTTAGCCTCAAATAAATAATGAAACATGTTCAATTTGGTTTAAATAATGCAAAAACAAAGTGTTGGAGAAGTAATATGTGCCATGTAAAAATATGTGCCATGTAAAAAAGCTAACGTTTAAGTTCCTTGCTCAGAACATATGAAAGTTGGTGGTTCCTTTTAACATGAGACTTCAATATTCCAAGGTAAGAGGTTTTAGGTTGTAGTTAATATAGTATTTATAGGACTATTTATCTCTATACCATTTG
Source organism: Oncorhynchus mykiss (assembly GCF_057628025.1). Classification (NCBI taxonomy): domain Eukaryota; kingdom Metazoa; phylum Chordata; class Actinopteri; order Salmoniformes; family Salmonidae; genus Oncorhynchus; species Oncorhynchus mykiss. The sequence goes on along the minus strand of NC_143023.1, from coordinate 81,152,922 downwards.
TATTTCATATACCTTTGACTATTGGATGTTCTTATAGGCACTTTAGTATTGTAGGTGTAACAGTATAGTGTCCGTCCCCCTCCTCGCCCCCTACCTGGGCTCGAACCAGGAACACATCGACAACAGCCACTCTCGAAGCATCGTTACCCATCGCTCCACAAAAGCCGTGGCCCTTGCAGCGCAAGGGGAATAACTACTCCAAGTCTCAGAGCGAGTGACGTTTGAAACAGTATTAGCGCACACCCAGCTAACTAGCTAGCCATTTCACATTGGTTACACTGATAGGCTTGAAGTCATAAACAGCACTGTGCTTGCGAAGAGCTGCTGGCAAAATGCACGAAAGTGCTGTTTGAATGAATGATTACGGGCCTGCTGCTGCTCAGTCAGACTTCTCTATCAAATCAGACTTAATTATAACTTAATAACACACAGAAATACGAGCCTTTGGTCATTAATATGATCGAATCCGGAAACTATCATTTTGAAAACAAAATGTTTATTATTTCAGTGAAATACGGAACCGTTCGGTATTTTATCTAACGGGTGGCATCCCTAAGTCTAAATATTCTTGTTACATTGCACAACCTTCAATGTATGTCATAATTACGTAAAATTCTGGCAAATTAGTTCGCAATGAGCCAGGCAGCCCAAACTGTTGCATATACCCTGACTCTGCGTGCAATGAACGCAAGAGAAATGACAATTTCACCTGGTTAATATTGCCTGCTAAACTGGATTAGTAGTTATAACTAGTGATTATGATTGATTGTTTTTTATGAGATAAGTTTAATGCTAGCTAGCAATTTACCTTGGCTTCTACTGCATTTGCGTAACAGGCAGGCTACTCGTGGAGTGCAATGGTTAGAGCGTTGGACTAGTTAACTGTGCGGTTGCAAGATTGAAACCCCTGAGCTGACAAGGTGAAAATCTGTCGTTCTGCCCCTGAACAAGGCAGTTAACCCACAGTTCCTATGCAGTCATTGAAAATAAGAATGTGTTCTTAATTAACTGACTTGCCCAGTTAAATAAAAGTTTTTTTTTTTTAAATTGGCGCCCAAAAATTCTGATTTCCGATTGTTATGAAAACTTGAAATTGGCCCTAATTAAATCGGCCATTCCGATTAATCGGTCAACCTCTAATTTACACTGAACAAAAATATAAAAATGCAACATGTAAAGTGTTGGTCCCATATTTCACGAGTTGAAAAAAAAGATCCCTGAAGTTTTCCATACACACAGAAAGTGTATTTCTCTCAAATTTTGTGCACAAATTTGTTTATATGCCTCTTAGTGAGCATTTCTCCTTTGCCAAGATAATACATCCACCTGACAGGTGTGGTATATCAAGAAGCTGATTACATAGCATGCTCACTACACAGGTGCACCTTGTGCTGGAGACAATAAAAGGGCACTTTAAAATGTGCAGTTGTCACACAACACAATGCCACAGATGTCTCAAGTTGAGGGAGCGTGCAATTGGCATGCTGACTGCAGAAATGTCCACCAGAGCTGTTGCCAGAGAATTGAATGTTAATTTCTCTACCATAAGCCACCACCAATGTCATTTTCGAGTATTTGGCAGTACGACCAACCAGCCTCACAACCGCTAACCAGGACCAGCCTGCACAAGACTTCCACAGCCGGCTTCTTCACCTGCGGGATCGTCTGGGGGGAGCCCCTAAATGAGCCTAAGAATTGATTTCTGATATGAATTGTAACTCAGTCAAATCTTTTAAATTGTTCCATTCATATTTTTGTTCAGTATAATCAATTGTATGTTATGCAGTTAACTGACTGAAGCTGTAGGACAGTCATGCACATCTCACTCCAGCGTTAATGCTAAATTGTAATTATTTCACCACTATGGCCTATTTATTGCCTTACCTCCCTAATCTTACTACATTTGCACACACTGTATATATATTTTTTTTATATTGTGTTATTGACTGTACGTTTGTTTATCCCATGTGTAACTCTGTGTTGTTTGTGTCGCACTGCTTTGCTTTATCTTGGCTAGGTCGCAGTTGTAAATGAGAACTTGTTCTCAACTGGCCTACCTGGTTAAATAAAGGTGAAATAACAAAACATTTAAAATTAAAATGCCTGTAGAGCCCCAGTTTATTGGCTTTGCTGTGTAGATAGCATAGGCCTATCAAGAGCAACTATTTGGGACAGTCATTTCAGTGGTGACCCAGTTAGTATCCCTGGCACTGGCATTGTTTACTGAAGGTGTTCAATCAAGCCTTTATAGCTAGAGGAATCTCTTAAAACGTCTTTAGAAAACAAAGTCCAGAATCCACCAGCACAAAAGCCTACACATAATTGCAATTTCTGTCAAAAACAAATTATAATTCACGCATTGTGTCTAGCCTAGTGGTTAGAGCGTTGGGCCAGTTGCTAGATCGAATCCCCGAGCTGATAAGGTAAAAATGTGTCGTTCTTTCCCTGAACAAAGCAGTTATCCCACTATTCCTAGGCAGTCATTGAAAATAAGAATTTGTTCTTAACTGGCTTGCCTAGTTAAATAAAGCTAAAATAAAAAAAATCTAATCTGTAGGTCTTTACAGTTGGTATTGGTAAGTAAGGCCTATACTGGCCTAAAATAAAGACATTAATTAATTTCCCTTCTTGGCGCGTTGCCACAAAACGTCATTCTAATTATCGCTGAGGCAACGGTTGCTTGCTGAAGTGTATGGGCTTTATCCACATGGCGCCATGCTAAGGAAACACAATGCACTGTGTCGTGTCGTGTCCTTACCTGACTTGCTTTGTGAAATTGCTTCTTCAACCCGGCTACCGACATCCTTCAAGAATCAAAAGGCCTAAATAATATATGGAAAGAAATAATGGGATGCCAACCGTGCTCTAATAGTTGACCCGTTGGTTAGCTACATTATGTCCCGATTGCCCTCCAGTCCGTCTCCATCGTCGCAATGTATCAATGCGCTAAATCACTTCACCGGGTCTGTTGAGTCCTCGAACACGATTGGTTGAGAGCTTCTGGTTGACGTACATTAGAGTGCCGAAGTTTACGTTGCATAAGGCATATAACAAAACAGTAACACTTACACAAAAAATCAAGTGGGACAAAATTACTGTTTAACTCTACCAGTACATTTAATTGTTTTACAAAATGCTATTTGTGATGCATGTCAGGTGACCAATTAGCCTATAAAAAGGTAGGCCTATAGGCTGCTACTGTATATAAAACTATTAAAACGAATTAATGTGGATTATACAGTCAACTAATTACATAAATTAACTACCAGGAAAAAGGAAACAAAATACAAAATACCCTAAAAGCTGCACCTGTTTTACATCATAGAAAGTTTATTAACGTATAGGAATTACAACACATTTCCTCCACATGTATTGGAAAATAATTGAGAGAGAAACTTCTGTTTAGCGCCAACTGTTGATCCTGTATGTGCCTTTACTGCTCACAGAGTCACTGGCTGCTCTTCATATTTCTTGAGTAGTTGGGCTGCAGGTCCATGGCTGTGTCTCATAGCCTCCTGCATGGGTGTGTTACCCCATCTGTCAAGAGAACATGCCACAAAAGTGTGAGATTATAAGTCTACTGTATAAACTTAAAGCCTCAATAGCCTATGGGAGCTTTCACTCCTTGTGTCCTTTCCCTCATCTGCACTGGTGAAAGAACTGGACAGGTAAAACCAGATTCCTAATACAGGTCCATCGTGTAGCACTCTAGCTTTCACCTGTCCTGCCTTTTCAGCTCACGGCAGAAGACATAGGGAGGAAGCAATTCAACTATTGAGATGCAGCCTTCTTAGTTTTTACCTGTCCTTGAGGGAGTAGTTGGTGCCTGTGTTCTCCACCAGGAACCGGATGACCTCAGAGTGACCCTCGGAGGCAGCCACATGCAGAGCGGACCTCCCGTCATAGTCCACGGCATTCACGTCAGCCCCAGACAGGAAGTACCTGGCGAGGGAAAGATGATCAAGTGTGTACATTTAGAAGATTATAATGTTTTAAAAAATACAGTGTCTCATGGTGTATCAATTTTATTTTTTTCTGTTTTAATGTATGCAAGAAAAGATAGACATTCTACTTAGGGCAACCCTACCTTCGCAAGGATTGTATGTCACCTTTGAAAGCAGCCAGTAAGATGTTCATGATCTGATAACCCTGTCAAATAAGAAGGATGTAGAAAGAAAAAAAGAAAAACACTTTATTTCTCAAATATCCCTGGAATAGACCTTGACAGGGAGTTTGATTCATCGTTAAAAGGTCCAATGCAGGCATATTTATCTCAATATCACATAATTTATACGTAACAATTAATTACCTTACTGTGATTGTTTTCAATTAAAATGGTAAAAAATATGCAAAAATTGCTTTTTAGCAAAGAGAAATTTCTCAAGCAAGAATTTTGCTAGGACTGGCTGGGAGTGGTCTAACTGGAGATGGTCATTCGAAGAGCACTCACTGTCAGAGAGGTTTGGAACTCTCTTTTTAATTGGTATATTAACTAATTTGCCACATGGTTACCTCACCATGGAAATGCCAAAGCTCCATCACATGAAAACAGGCTACATTTCATGCTTTCTTTCAAACAGCTCTTACAGGTGCAAAGTGTTGTTGTGTAGATGGCCTCAAATACTGACCTCAGACTCTGCTTTCCATTGCCTGTATGTAAGCACCTGTCTGAACGGTGTTCGAATGTCAAAACTGTGTAGCTGGAATGTTGATATGAGTTCCTTAAAAACAAACAAAAAATTAAATAAATCAATGAAAAGCAAGGAAGAACAAACCACAATTATGCTATAAAAGGAAATAGTTAATTAGGGAGTTGTGATGGTTTCACAACCTCACAGAAGTGCACAGCCTTCCAGCAGTTTCCAAAGGAGTCTAGGTCAGGTGACCAACACAGCAGGCCTAGAACTCCTGGGACAACTGCCAGCATAACTCCTGATTTACTGGACTTGGCTGGTGCAGACGTCTGCAAAACATAACATTGATTATCATTAACCAGTGCTTAACTTGGACTGAAATAGGTACCGGTACTCATTTTGGGTGCCGGTACTTTTTATATTTAGGTGCATGCGTGCCGCAATACTTTTGAACTAATATTTATTAAGAGGTGCAGGAGCTCAAGTAGGAGAACATTTGAGGTGCCAGTACTCAGCTCCGGTAAGCTCCTGCCAATGGGAGGTTTCAAAGCATTAATTCAAATACATAAGTAAAACAAGAAGAAAGTATGTGATTAAATGAATGGCTTAATTTGCTTTACTTGCCCAAAAATGCTCTATCATCTCACTGCTTCAAGCCTATGACACGTGTAGTGCACTTTCTCGTCTAATACTCTCGTGACAGAAGTAAACATAAATGTACAGCAAAGAAAGATACAGCAGAAAAACTGAGTAGTGGGGACCAGGGAATTTATGTTACCACTACACCAGACCCTAGCACCAAATCAAATCAAATTGTATTTGTCACATGCACTGTCACATGCTTACTTACAAGCCCTTAACCAACAATGCAGTTCAAGAAAAATAGTTAATAAAATATTTACAAAATAAACTAAAGTAAAAACTGTAATGAAAAGTAACACAATAAAATAACAATAACGAGACTATATACAGGGGGTACCAGTACCGAGTCAAAGTGCCGGGGTACAGGTTAGTCAGGGGGGTCAATGTAAATAGTCCAGGTGGTCATTTGATTAATTGTTCAGCGGTCTTATGGCTTGGGGGTAGGCTGTTAAGGAGCCTTTTGGACCTAGACTTGTCTCTCCGGTACTGCTCGCCATGTGGTAGCAGAGAGAACAGTCTATAACTTGGGTGACTGGAGTCTTTGACAATTTTTTGTGCCTTCCTCTGACAGCACCTAGTATATAGGTCCTGGATGGTAGGAAGCTTGGCCCCGGTGATGTACCCACCACATGGAATTTCAATTATTGTTTTGAGAATGCAAACAAACCAACCTTAAAATTGAATATTCTGGAGTAGTCGTTCATTCCCGCCACTTGCATCATAGAGAGCATACTCTTTGTAGCCGAGGGCGACAGCACCTGGTCACCTGACAGAGGGCAGAGTCCCCCATTGGCTAACGAGGCTGCCATGGCTGCTCCTGATTCACACGTGACCTCTGTGGAGGCACACTGACACACAATAAAAATGCATCAGAAACATTTCAATCTATATCAAAGTATTTAACTATGGAAATGAAATGGTCAAACATTTACCTGCAGCATTAAATCCAACGTGGCATTTATGTCAACGGTCTCCGGAAAGCACTGCCAAAATAATAAAGTGAACATTTTCAGGGTTAAAACAGTAAAAATAGAGAATTACATCTATCAAGTGTTCACAAAAAAAACATTTTTATTACTACCTATTACTGTATTTAAAAGTTTGATGTGGAAGAAATGACTTACTTTCTTTTCTTGAAGGTAAAATGATAAGGCATGTTGTCTGATGCTGTCCTTTCTCAAGCTCTGGTAACTGTATGACAGACAGACATGACAGGTCAGCAGGGACAAAAAAAGACATCAATACAAAAAATGTAGCAAATTGCTAAGAGCGAGAGATAATAAACTTTGGTAATAATCAATCTATTGTTAACAAGTTAGTTTGTTTGTAAAATATATATATAAATAAATTCCATAAATTGCTAAATACCTTGTGCAGTTTAAGTTTGCATGTTCCTTATTGCAAAGTCTTTTGACAGCATTCAAGACCTGCGGAGATGACATAAAGATGGCATTGGTCACACCATAGTATTTGTGACTTGAAAGTGTTTTATTTTTTATATTGCAAACATAACCATAAAGATTAAAAACATTATTTTTTTGCCTTCTGCCTTACTTACAGATTCATACTTTTCCTCCTCCTCTGCACCAAGACTGGCAGCCAACTGTACAAAAACATCAAATTACATTTAACATCACTTGAAAATGCATTGGCATTATATTTGAATGCAAATAGCCATTGGTGAGGGAGTGTGTGTATATTACCTGTAACAAAGATGTGGTAATAATGGCGCCTGTCTCAATGAGCGGACTGTGAGGAACTCCTGTGTAAAATATTTGTTTTTACATTATTAAAAACCACATCCCAAGGACTCTATTAACATCATAAGCCATGCATACTTAAATAAAGGTCAAATAAAATAATAATACAAAATACTTTGCTTACTGGATTGCATATAATTGAACTTCATGGCTCCATGCTGTAATACCCAAAGTCTTGCAAGCAGAAATAAGTAGACACGTGTTTTACTGTACCTTGTTTGGTGAGGGTGAAAGGAGAGTCATATTTTGAGAACTCCTCCACGCCCACATATCTGTGCACGTTGTCCACTCCGAGCTGGTCTATTGCAATGCCATAAACCAGAGGCCAGGATACTTCCCCCAGAACACAGGATTCGGCCCAGTCTCCTAAAGACAGCCTAAAAGACCACAGACAAGGCAGAACAAGAGGATTAACTTCCAAAAAAAGGACTCTCAATTTAAAAGGACTGCGCTATATAGTCCCCAGTGGTGTTGATGACATAAAACATAGTGACATTGGTTTTACAATACCTCTGACCATCAACCGTACAGACTGAGACTCCCCATTTTGCACTGTCTCTACTATCCTTCTCCTGCTGAGATAAACAATTCGTTTTTTTAGGCATTGTTTTAGCACACACCCATGCCAAGAGAAGTTTTCATTTCCTACAATATCAAAGGTAGCATTTTATTGCACGACTAAAGTAATTTGGGGCACGCTTCAAAACACCAGATGAGATTGTACCTCACCTTGACTGAAGACAGCTGTTTACATTTCATGAACAACTTTTGAGTTTCGTCGGTGAAGGTGGAAAAGTCAGGGATGACAAACCTTCCCTGTAGAGCTTTCAGAATGAGGGACACAAAGCCTGTAACACACCTGAGGGGGAAATTTAAATAACACCTTGTTTATCAGAGACACTTTCATAACGTGATCAAGGAACACAACCAGTTTAATTGGTCTGACTAACAGCTTCTCTAATGTAGTTGATTATGTATTTTGGTTCTGTCCATGATTGGGCTAATGTATATATTTTGAACATAAGTGTATGTCTCTATTATCTATAGCAGGGTTTAATCAAAGTCGGGAAAATTGCAGTGGGGCTGGCAAATAAAACAAAAATCGAGAATATATATTTATTTATTTTTTTAATTGGGGAACCATATATTAAGAGTACAGATTATTTTATGGGACAATATAGAAACATTTTTGAGAAAGATAATTTGAAGAAAACACTTTTTATTGACTAAATGTATTTATTGGTTGAAAAGAGATGAAAATATAATGAATTTAAAGTTATTTGTTGATGTGAAAATCAAAATGTAATGCTTTTAAGGTGGTGTCATTAGATTTGGGGTGGGATAGGGTCGGCAGAATTTCTGGTGGAAAAAAAATGGAGTCCCCGGAAATGCTGGCGAAGGAAATGGGGTCGACGTTGAAAAAGTTTGAATATCACTGCTCTATAAAGGCTCTATTTGCCCAACTCTGAACATGCTGTTTTGTTTCAAATTGTAAATGTGAGTTTTGTTGCAATTGGACACATAGTATGTTAACCAGTGTTAAAAATGGCTTTTCTGTGTGGAGGAACCATCCTTTTCCGTCACAGTTGGCCAGTAACTATGATTGCAATGCAGTTCTAACCTCACCTCTGAAAGGTGTTCCTGTCTACTGTTCCATCCTCATCCTGCAGTTTCCTCATATGAAAGTAGCAGTCCTTGATTCTGGGGTCGGATCTGTGTAGGCCTGAGCTCCACACTGTCTATGGAGGAAGAGAATGTAGTATACATTTTTTTCGTTGTTTGTCATTGTAGTTTATCTTTGTGGATACTGCTTCTTGTTCAGGTCTCTTTAGCAATAGCAATTACTAGCTACCTCAAAAAACTGGTTCATGCCGACTCTCCCATCAGAGGCAAAGCTGTCAAAGAGAACATCAGCAGCCCTGGAAGAAAATAATGTATTTCATCCACCACAGGAGGGCATGGTTAAGCAATAAGAACATAACTGGTAAAGATAATGTAAGAGTACAGGGTCATTTGTGAGATACTCACGCCCTCCTCTTTGAGTGTCCCTGCGTGGTCTCTGTCCTGCCCACACTGAGCCAGGGCTGGGGAGATGTGGTGACAGGCCTCTCCTGTTCTGCCTGGGGCAGAGGGGGCTTCAGAGCTCCATTACTAACCAATGATGGGAGGCCTGTAGAGATAGGTACAAAAGAGTACAAATGAGGTGAGTGGTTGGGTGGTTCGGGTGGGGGTTACAAATGTGAGATTAATACCTTTGATTTTCTATAGACACTATCAGTTTAAGAGATACATAAAATGGACTGTATTGTGTATTTTAGGATTTGACTATGCGGGTTATGCTAAGAAATGCAGGCAACTGCATAGTCACATGTGAAGTGAAGTGGAAACCTACTTTTCTCCTCACACCTTCATCACTATCCTTACCTGTTGATCCAGGGCTCACTAAGTTGACAGGTCTCTGAGACTGGGACTGAAAGGAATTTCTTGGCATGGGACATGGAACATTCCCTGATGAAGCCGTATCCTTAGGAAATGAAAAACAACAAACAAACAAATGTACAGACAGATTTTGAAAGCAGGAAGTGGCATTCTGCAGTTATAGACTGGTAATATTTGAGTTTAGACAACATAAGTCATTTTACCGTCAATCAAATCTATAAGACATTATCCATGCCTAACTGTAACGAGGTAAGAATTTCAAAGTCTTAATCAGTGAGTCAACATATAATATCTACATTTTCAAACTCACACATATCGGATGGACATTTTGAGCCTCATTTGACTGTCCCCAGACATCCCTTTAATGTTTTCAGTAATCACAGGTGCTCTTTAGTGAAGTAAAGTTGAATTGTTACCTTTACAAGGCAATGTGGGGGCATCAACAGTGACAAAGCATGGAGCGATTACTTTTTACTACTACTGGGGTTTCTAAATGGCCTCTGCTTCTGCACCGACATTGACTCTATTTAGAAGCTGAAAAGACATCCATCTACTGTACTTTTTCATGAAAGCAGCACTTTCATCCTCCCTTTATTTTACAGCTCAGATTAAAGACTGTAATTTGATTCTGAATAACCTCTGCTTTGATTTATTTCATGCCTTAGCTGGCCACCTTCCACCTGACAATGCAGAAATCTTTCTGCTTTGGCTTATTTGACAAAAGTGCGGGTAACTCCCCCACTTTGATCTAGTGAGGTGGGTGTATTAGGGTGACTCAGGGGTGTGTTGTGTGAAACAGTGATATCGGCATGTTGTTTGTGTGTCAGATTCAGGCAGGACACAGCACGTACCTGGCTCTCAGCCCCTTTCACTGGCAAAGGATTCCTTTCTTCATGGGCCTCTGTCATCAAGTAATTTTCTAAAGCAAAACAAATTATAAAGAAAAGGAAATTAATGACAAAATCAAGGGTTTTTAGTTTAATCCATGTGTAGTTTAATTCAAATTACATTTGTTGGTCTTATCAGCCATGTTTTCAGGGTTCCCAAAAAAGTTTACAAAGCACAGAATAGTCTATTATTATTACAACAAGAGTTGAGGAGAATTTTGTAACAAAGACGATGATAATAGTATCCCAAAATTATGATTAAATGTGCATTGTGTAAAATGTGTAAATGCAAACAGCCCTGAATGTAATTTGATACTATAAAGTTGTTTACTGTCAGAATCCACTTTAAGATACAAACAGCAGCATTTTCCTGACTACCTATTAGTTCTTGCTCACAGAAGTTGACAATAAGAAAAAAATAAAAAAAGATTTCACATCCCGGTCAATTCACTTTCTGAAATAACTCTCAAAACCACAACATTTTTTGAAAACTTAACCACACCGCACATACCAACAACAGTAGATAAAATGGAAATCTGCACAGGGTTAAATGGTTTAATTTTTAAGTTTTACTCTTGAGAAGAAGTGAAACACTCATTATGTGACAACACAGACAAGAGCAGTATAAATGCCATTCCCTTCCAAGTATACTGTTTGACATCAGCAATTCTGACATATCTAGTACAATGTCATGTCTTAACACAGCGTTTGTGAACATTGACTATTGCTCATCAAAACGTGAGCAATAAAAACTACACACAAACTTTGAATAAACATATTTGTAGTTTTTGTCTCCAGTATCTTGTTTACTGGAGTTGATGTCTATACTGTTTGACTGGAACATTCCAGACAGAGGAATGCAGACAGCATTTCCCCTGAGCCAAGAATGGGGTAAAGAGAGGAGTAGCCTGTCTGAGAACACTATTACAACCATCTGTATAACACGTGGGTTGTGAAAATATCACTGTCATACATGCATATAAAGGTTAAATACACTGTTGCATGTTTATTTCTTTAATAAGGCAAGTTATAATAAATACACTCATGGACTTCGACTGGCTTTAGTGTGGCAATTGTTTTACTGTTTTGTCAGATAAACAACCAGTACCACATCAACTCATCTGGACTTGATTTTGCCTCCTTCTTTCCCTCACATGTTGTCGGCCCTACAACAGTCCACATGCTCTGTTTTAATGACCGACGTCTGGTTAGAGTAGATCTTCCTCAGTTTCACCATCCCACTCAGCTCCTTATTTTAGCACTTTGAGGCAACACCCACAATAAAAAGCCCCATAGGCCAAAAATCACAGGGGGGGAAAACCCACATCGTTAACATCGCTGAAACAGTCTCATACCCACAATTAGATGTTCCTGCAATGTAGCCTACCTCTCATGTCCTCCTCCTTATTTGGCTCCAGTAATTTGTTGCCGTCCAAACCTCCATACCGTTTCCTCCATTTGCGTCTTAGGGAAGGGGTTCTTTGGAAACTAGAAAAACAAAAGATTTCAGAATAGATGGTCTTATAACGTTGTACATTTTTGTCAAACAATATGATTGTTAATCTTGGCAACCAAATGACATGGTCTCTTTCAATAGGTGTCACAACCAAATGAAACAAGCAAATAATTGACAAATTGTCATTAATGGATCAAGTGAAGGACAATGAAAACACTTGAATAGCACACAGTTTGTGGACACCAGGAAGAACCGAAGTGATTGTAACAGAACAGCTAATGGTGATCAAAATAAACATCAAAATCAAATCAAACCATTAACTTGGTTCAAAACCAAGTTTTAAACAAATGTTGTGCCTGACTAACCCTGTTCTAAATGCATTAGGTCCTTAGAACTCCACCAAGACAAGTCTAGTCATGATGTGGGGAATAAGTGGAATGTCCGTCTCTATGTAGGGGAGTTATGACATGGTGAGCTATCATCAGCATCTCCACTTAAAGCAGCACCTGGGATGCAGGTTCTCTTTGGTGTGGGCAGCCTGGCCTTCTGTTAACTCCACTGCAATGCCACGTCTCATGATAACATTCATGGAACGTGCAGCAAACAAGATGCTCAAATGAGACATGAAAATGTACCAGTTTTCCTATTACTGGCAAATGTATAAATGGTAAATATGTAAGCTATTGGGTCATTCCACAAAATGGGTGCCTTTTGCATCCCTTTGATATTTTTTTAAAAGCCTGATATATTTTTAAAAAAGTGTCCTTTAATATAGACCACATGGAGAATCTGAATCAAGAAACATTGAACAGCTAATAGTCAAATCATAGTGAAGGTGAACTGGTTCTCCTCTTTTTGGACATGTTCTGGTGTTTTGGGTTGGAAAACTGAACGGATCGACCATAACATAGATAGACATGCTACAAATGTTTTAACAATTACTTTTTTTGGTGAAACTTGGATTTAATTGCCACTTGCTGTTGCGCACAACAATCTTCCATTCCCCCTGTCACAAGGGGATTTAGCGCTGACTTAAGATTAAATCGTCAACCCTGTTAAGGTCAACCCTGTTACTTTCTTTGGCACTTAATACCCAAATGGGCACAGACATCAATTCAACATCTATTTCTCGTTGGTTCAACATAATTTATTCAAATGACTTGGAAACAACGTTGATTCAACCAGTGTGTGCCCAGTGGGTAGGCACTTACTATAGTAATTTTTATTTAATCTTAAGATGGTAAAACATGTATTTTGACGATTTTGAACATGTGCCTTTATGACAGAATGTTTGAATTAGGTTAAATCAAACATTTTTGGGGGACCAAGTTCCATTTCTCATAAGGCACCAAATTGGTTGAACGACCCTTCTGCCTTTCCTAACATCTGACTATATACAAATCCCAAAGTGGTGAAATATTAGTTATTCTTACCATAGATAAGGATTATCCTCTGTGTCTTGGCTTGGAGTTTTTTCCATTGAGGGATGAGACTTTCACTGGATACTTGGTCCACAATTATTTTGTCAATGTCTTTTGTCAACTTCTGAGACGAATGCAACAGGGAGGAATAATGTAGGGATAAAACACATTTGAGTCTCCCTGCTCCAGCTCTAAGCTCTGTGTGTGAGTGTATGTGCTGTGTGTTATGCTGCTTGCTCTGAAGTTTCTGAATGAATGGGAAGAACTGAAAGGGGACCCACTGAGAAAGTGGGTGGGATATCTTAATTCAGAAGGAATTCTGAACCACTCAACTGCAAGGAAAGGCAGTCATAGGTTGTTTTTTGTTGTTTTTTTTGGGGGGGGGGGGGGGTTAACATTATAGAGTTTGAACACGCTGAAACACCTTAAATTTAAGGGGCACATAAGGACTGCATTACACATTCATAAGCAATACATAAGCATTTACAAAATGCTTACTTCAGAACCTGCAAGTTTCAGTTAAAGTTATGTCACAGTATGTTATTATACTGCAGCTGTTTATAGGTAGCCTATTTCATAAATGCTTGTGTTGTGTACTGCTCATGAATGTGTTGTGGCTTATGAATAAAGTTATTATGTAGCTGCTCTTCAACTAAAGTGATACAGTGCACTAAACATAACAAGTAAGCATATGCTATGTGGGATAATTGTGTAATTAATTTTCTGAATGTCTTTACAAAAAACAAGAAACCAGTTAGTTAGTTTGCACTTTAAAATAAATTACACGAAATTAACTACCCAACTCAAGCAAAAATAATTAAGAGCAACTTGAATGGAGGCTGATACAGCTGATGCAGTTCATGATTTGAAAACATGCGCAGATAAGGCGCAGAGTTGACACCGAATGAGTCAAGTGTTGCAACGTTAGCTGTGTTTACATTTTTTGACCAACTGTGCCTTGAAGTTACAGGAGATTGATCAACGAATGCACTGTATTTTCAATAGTCACGGACAACCCCGTTCTCTTTGTCGGACACTATTGTTTAAGGTGTTCCATTTTAGATAACGTTACTTTATCCAAAACCATCTGTCTCTCACCTTCTGCCGGAGACTGTCCCCATCATCACGTCAGTTTGAGGGACCTTTTGCAGCAAGAAAATACGCTGGAAAGCATACAATGCCCGAAAAGACCAAAACGGTAGGGCTGTCCTAAAACAAGCACCATGTAGGCTATAGATTTACTAGCCAGCCAGAGGTTTAGTTAAGATAATTTACTCAAATAATTGTCATGCAGACCAATGGCTACTTACTAACAGTACGTTCTAAACATGTTGTGCTCCTCTCCTTTCCGCAGAATTAAACTGTAGGCCTATAGAAGCCGTCGCAGACACCTTCGTCTTCTGGGCAAGTAGCTCGAGACAAGAACAACGTGGTGACAATTTCAGTGCACGCGAAGCCGGAATCTGAATTGAACGCGATTACAGGTGTACACTTTTTTGTATGCGGAACACTGATGGCAAAATAAACTCCGCTAGTAAAGACTAATTGAGTATTTAGTTGTTGTTTTTACCCCCCCCCCCAAAAAAAGATGTATTTATTTATTTTACGTAGGTAATGTACAATATGTTCATTCCTAGTTGTGTCTATAGTGGCAGTAGGTGTCGCTATTGCCGCACCGCCAACTGATGGGCAGGCTAATGCTGAGCTTGTTCGGTATCTCTCCAAGGTGCTGGCGTTGAAGAGAAGCGAAGTCGTTGTGGACAAGGTTTGAGAGCTATGAATGGACATCTCTGGATTCTTCATGATGCATGTTTATATACTGTGTTGCCAATAACAGAAAAGTTTCAGGAATTTAAACTAAAATGTTTCATCATGTCCTTATGCCTCTCTGCAGGGCTCAAGATACTGAGAATATTGTCAAGGTGGCACTAACTCCAGAGCAGGGGTTGGACAGGTTAAAGCAAGAGGCTGTTTGAATGTTAATTACACCCATAACAGACGCTTCTCTATGACACCATGGATTACTTTTTAGTTCAGGTCCTATACACCTTCACAGTATTGGTTGATTTTCAGACATCTATGGAAACAGCTCAGTTAAGATAGTAGCCTACTTTATTAATCCCCAAAGGGGACATTTGTTTGCATCAGCTGATGCACACACCAATGAATGCACAATTTGTGACATGCACTATAGTCAAGCATTCTACAAGGATTTTAACTGTATAGGCGTCTGAAATATTTTTTTCCCCAAACTGTTGAAAGAACCCTTGTTTACTGAGGCTTCCTCAGAAATAAATTGCTGTCTTATCATCTGTGACATTGTTTTTTTTTTAAGTAAAATTTCAATCACAATGAGTCTTGCCTCAGGCATGGCTACTGATATGATTGTTATTGATGTATTATGTTCATACTGAAAAAGTTCACCCAAGTTCCCACCTTTTCAGGCTATCTACCTTCACCTCATGAGGTATCTGAGGTATATTTTTTAGCAAATATCTTAGATCATTTAGCCTTTTTTATTCATGCTTTTGTTGCCCCTAAAACGTGTGTTATGTTTATTTTCTTGGACAACATGTGGGTATTTATTTCTGTATCGAATTGATGTAGTTGTGGTAAATGAAATGAGATATTTGGCAATGGAAATAAAAATGTCAATGACGTCTATGACTCCACCGGCCCTGTGGTGTGACAGCGGGACAAGGCTATTGGCCTGAAACCTGTGCTTTTAATCATGCTGTGTGGATGAATGTTTGCTTCCCAGCAGGAATTACTCCAAAAGTAGCCTTTATTTTGAATGACACTTCAACCATTACTAATGTAAATGGTACTTAGTCTAACATAAAATATGCAATACATTTTTCCAAAATGTCCTTTTATGTATGCAGCTGGCTACCAAAAATTGCAGCTGGTTAATTTTTATAATCTGATTGCATATCCCCATTACAGGTAATCCGTTACTACCCAACCTGCTCAGCTCCAAAGGACCCAAGTAAGGGCCTCCAGCCATGTTGGAAGTGGAAAAGCTTGCCCACGTGCAGATACTCCATACCCAGGGTCTTCCTCATCATGCTGGGCTCCACTGTTTAACACGTCCCATCAATCTTCTCCCTCTCAAAGGCCTGGCAGTTCTAGCCCAAGTTTAGCAGTCGCAGGCTGGAGCATACCAGTGCCACACTCAGGACCCGTAGATTAGAGGGCACCTCTGCTAAGGAGCAGAATAGTGGGTGCCATGAGCCGCCAGAGTAGAACTGGGAATTGTTCTCCAATGATGGAGAAAGGGGTGGAAGTTTGTGTCTAGCTATTTGTAAATATTGTGGTTTAGGGGGTAGAGGTGGGGGTCTTGCTACTTTTCTCTGTAAAGTAGGAGGCTCGTTGTCTCAAAGACAAGGTGCTGGTAGAGATTGATTTCATCACCCTGGATCTTCAGGCTCATGTACATGTAGATTGGCTTCCCCTCCATTTATTCGTGACCGTTTTCAATCAACTCTAGTTGATCTGCAGAGGCAGACTAGGTTTTAGTTATTTTGAACATTCACATCTGTCATTTGCCAATTAGGATATTTATGTGCTACAACATCGCTAAAAAGAATGGTGAGGTCACAAAAATGTATGTTCTGATACCACACTACAGGAGTCCCACAGGGATTTGTACTTGGTCCCCTCCATATTTAATTTCTGATTTCTCAAATGCAAGGAGACAGACTCCTATGCAGCATCCTGCATACATTCTTGCTTCATTAATACTGTATGTTAGCTAAATGGCAAACGCAATTTCTCTAAAACTGAGTAAACCAGTTTAGTCCCTGGCTCGTCAACTGTGCCACACTCACACTGAACCTGAATAGAAGTCTTCTTGTACACTATATGGGAATTTTTTTTTCAAGAGGACCGAGTACAAATCCCTGAGGGACTCCTCTGGGTCTGCTGTAGTGTGGTGTACTGATGCTATTGCTGATCCACACTTAGTAAACTGTCACCCACCGTCACGTTCTAAGGTGAGGTATATGGTCACTCACCAAAGGGAGGTGTAATGTAACAATATTTTTCAAAATTTTTCATGCAGAGTGCTGCGGTGTACCTTGTCTCCAACCCCTCTGCCAG
This sequence comes from Oncorhynchus mykiss, assembly GCF_057628025.1. Taxonomy (NCBI): domain Eukaryota; kingdom Metazoa; phylum Chordata; class Actinopteri; order Salmoniformes; family Salmonidae; genus Oncorhynchus; species Oncorhynchus mykiss. The sequence continues at coordinate 81,135,582 of NC_143023.1, read as the reverse complement.
TGCAATACGCACCTCCTTCATATACAGTGGGGCAAAAAAGTATTTAGTCAGCCTCCAATTGTGCAAGTTCTCCCACTTAAAAAGATGAGAGAGGCCTGTCATTTTCATCATAGGTACACTTCAACTATGACAGACAAAATTAGAAAAAAAATCCAGAAAATCACATTGTAGGATTTTTAATGAATTTATTTGCAAATTATGGTGGAAAATAAGTATTTGGTCAATAACAAATGTTTATCTCAATACTTTGTTATATACCCTTTGTTGGCAATGACAGAAGTCAAACGTTTTCTGTAAGTCTTCACAAGGTTTTCACACACTGTTGCTGGTATTTTGGCCCACTCCTCCATGCAGATCTCCTCTAGAGCAGTGATGTTTTGGGGCTGTTGCTGGGCAACACGGACTTTCAACTCCCTACAAAAATTTTCTATGGGGTTGAGATCTGGAGACTGGCTAGGCCACTCCAGGACCTTGAAATGCTTCTTACGAAGCCACTCCTTCATTGCCCGGGTGGTGTGTTTGGGATCATTGTCATGCTGAAAGACCCAGCCACGTTTCATCTTCAATGCCCTTGCTGATGGAAGGAGGTTTTCACTCAAATCTCACGATACATGGCCCCATTCATTCTTTCCTTTACACGGATCAGTCGTCCTGGTCCCTTTGCAGAAAAACAGCCCCGAAGCATGATGTTTCCACCCCCATGCTTCACAGTAGGTATAGTGTTCTTTGGATGCAACTCAGCATTCTTTGTCCTCCAAATACGATGAGTTGAGATTTTACCTAAAAGTTCTATTTTGGTTTCATCTGACCATATGACATTCTACCAATCTTCTTCTGGATCATCCAAATGCTCTCTAGCAAACTTCAGACGGGCCTGGACATGTACTGGTTTAAGCAGGGGGACACGTCTGGCACTGCAGGATTTGAGTCCCTAGCGGCGTAGTGTGTTACTGATGGTAGGCTTTGTTACTTTGGTCCCAGCTCTCTGCAGGTCATTCACTAGGTCCCCCCGTGTGGTTCTGGGATTTTTGCTCACCGTTCTTGTGATAATTTTGACCCCACGGGGTGAGATCTTGCGTGGAGCCCCAGATCGAGGGAGATTATCAGTGGTCTTGTATGTCTTCCATTTCCTAATAATTGCTCCCACAGTTGATTTCTTCAAACCAAGCTGCTTACCTATTGCAGATTCGGTCTTCCCAGCCTGGTGCAGGTCTACAATTTTGTTTCTGGTGTCCATCGACAGCTCTTTGATCTTGGCCATAGTGGAGTTTGGAGTGTGACTGTTTGAGGTTGTGGTCAGGTGTCTTTTATACTGATAACAAGTTCAAACAGGTGCCATTAATACAGGTAACGAGTGGAGGACAGAGGAGCCTCTTAAAGAAGAAGTTACAGGTCTGTGAGAGCCAGAAATCTTGCTTGTTTGTAGGTGACCAAATACTTATTTTCCACCATAATTTGCAAATAAATTCATTAAAAATCCTACAATGTGATTTTCTGGATTTTTTAAAATCTAATTTTTCTGTCATAATTGAAGTGTACCTATGATTAAAATTACAGGCCTCTCTCATATTTTAAAGTGGGAGAACTTGCACAATTGGTGGCTGACTAAATACTTTTTTGCCCCACTGTACATGGGCAGCACCAGAGGAGTGTGTCTGGAGAGGATTCCTGCATAACAACAACACATAATAAGTTATTGGAGACTAAATCTGTCATTATCTTGGTCTCCATACTAAACAGAATAGATGTATAGGTTACATATTTTCAAATGCAAAGTTCTCACTATTTGTGGTAAAAGGCTATATGACAAACGTATACATATTTGAGGTCACCATACAAATTACCTGCTGTAACATTCAGAGCAGGTTTCCACTAATGATAGATCAGATTTATTTAAAAAGAATTCAAGCCATGAATACCTTTGCTGCTGAAAGGAAAGCCCATTAAGAGCTGCTCCTCATAGGTGCGTGTGATTGTCAGTGTGTCCAGCCTATGACCTCCTGACAGCCACGGCAGGACGGGTGGCGCTATTTTTTGGATGATTGCCGGCAGTGGGTTGGACTCCAAAATAGCCTGAAGACTGATTGGTGGTCCTACTGCATGAGTGATTGCCAAAAAGACCCAGTTTGGAATAGTCCCTAAACTTTCATCCTCAGAGTGGTCGGTAAGATGTTGTAGATTCACATCACGTAACTGTGCAACTCACCTTCTTGTCTATCATTTCTGATTATGTAGAAGACTACAGTGGAGATGGTGACTGGTAGGGACTTTCCCGTGTTTGCTCTCAAACACTGCTCTCTGCTGGCAGAGCAGGAAGTGGACCAGGGCGTGCTTTGGGAAGTTGGGGTGGGAGGTGGTAAAAAACATAAACTACATAATAGCTGCACTTTGTTTCAAGTGGTATTAATACGTGAGTGGCGACATTCTTTCATATACTCTCAGTAGAAAAGGAATTGCAAATCAAAACACTTGAAAAGTCAATTTTTAGAAATATAAAGTATTAAGAGACATTCATTATTTGAACCTCTAACCACTGTGCTAAAATAGCTTCAGGCAGTTGATAATATCACAAGGTATCAAATGAAAGAAATCCCACTCACTGTGCTTGAGCTGATACTGTCCAAGATTATATTCTTGTTGTCCTCAGTGTAGTTTGCTAGTGTCCATGTCAGTTTTAGCATTCACTGGGCAAAAACAATTGGGGGATTTAGAATGTTCAGGAAGGTTAATCAATGATTAAGCGACTTAACAGATTTCCCAGCTCCATTTCCTTGTAAAATTTGAAACTCTAAATACCTGTGTAGCCCTGCACTATAGGTAAACATCACACTCAGCTATCTCAGCAATACTCTGTGACTCTGTAATGGTATCGACTTCAAAATGTATGAAACATATGTTTTTTTCTCACCCATCTACACACAATACCCCATAATGACAAAGTGGAAACATGTTTTTAGAAATAAAATATATAGTATAAATTACATAAGTATTCATACCCATTAGTCAACAATTTGTAGAAGCACCTTTGTCAGAGATTACAGCTGTGAGTCTGTCTGAGTATGTCTCTAAACATTTTCCACACCTGGATTGTGTTTTAGGTTACTGTTCTGCTGAAAGGTGAATTAATCTGACAGTGTCTGGTGGAAAGCAGACTGAGCAAGGTTGTCCTCTAAGATTTTGCCTGTGCTTAGCTCCATTCCGTTTATTTTTTATCAAGAAAAACTCCCCAGTCCTTCACGATTACAAGCATACCCATAACATGATGCAGCCACCACTATGCTTGAAAATATGGGGAGTGGTACTCAGTATTGTGTTGTATAATTTCAATATTCCTTAATCTCGAGAACTCTCCAGTCCTCTAGCCTCTTAAGTCGCCCTGTCATACTATGTTTTTATTTCACCTTTTTTTAACCAGGTAGGCCAGTTGAGAACAAGTTCTCATTTACAACTGCGACCTGGCCAAGATAAAGCAAAGCAGTGCGACAAAAGCAACAACACAGAGCTACACATGGGATAAACAAACGTACAGCCAATAACACAATATAAAAATCTGTATACAGTGTGTGCAAATTAAGTAAGGAAGTAAGGCAATAAATAGGCCATAGTGTTAAAGTAATTACAATTTAGCAATTAACACTTGAGTGATAGATGTGCAGATGAGGATGTTCAAGTAGAAATACTGGTGTGCAAAAGAGCAGAAAAACAAACAAATATGGGATGAGGTAGGTAGTTGGTTGGATGGGCTATTTACAGATGGGCTGTGTACATCTGTAGCGATCGGTAAGCTGATCTGACAGCTGATGCTTAAAGTTAGTGAGGGAGATATAAGTCTCCAACTTCAGTGATTTTTGCAATTCGTTCCAGTCATTGGCAGCAGAGAACTGGAAGGAAAGGCGGCCAAAGAGGTGTTGGCTTTGGGGATGACCAGTGAAATATACCTGCTGGAGCGCCTGCTACGGGTGGGTGTTGCTATGTTGACCAGTGAGCTGAGATAAGGCGGCGCTTTACCTAGCAAAGACTTATAGATGACCTGGGGTCAGTGGGTTTGGTGATGAATATGTAGCGAGGACCAGCCAATGAGAGCATACAGGTCGCAGTGGTGGGTAGTATGTTTGTCACTTTGGTGACAAAACAGATGGCACTGTGATAGACTGCTTCCAATTTTCTGAGTATAGTGTTGGAGGCTATTTTGTAAATGACATCGCCGAAGTCAAGGATCGGTAGGATAGTCAGTTTCACGAGGGTATGTTTGGCAGCATGAGTAAAGGAGGCTTTGTTGTGAAATAGGAAGCCGATTCTAGATTTAATTTTGGATTGGAGATGCTTAATATGAGTCTGGAAGGAGAGTTTACAGTCTAGCCAGACACCTAGGTATTTGTAGTTGTCCACATATACTAAGTCAGAACCATCCAGAGTAGTGATGCTAGTTGGGCGGGCGGGTGCAGGCAGCGATCGGTTGAAGAGCATGCATTTAGTTTTACTAGCATTTAAGAGTAGTTGGAGGCCACGGAAGGAGTGTTGTATGGCATTGAAGCTTGTTTGGAGGTTTGTAACACAGTGTCCAAAGAAGGGCCAGATGTATACAGAATGGTGTTGTCTGCGTAGAGGTGGATCAAAGAATCACCTGCAGCAAGAGCGACATCATTGATATATACCGAGAAAAAAGTCGGCCCGAGAATTGAACCCTGTGGCACCCCCATAGAGACTGCCAGAGGTCAAGACAACAGGCCCTCCGATTTGACACACTGAACTCTATCTGAAAAGTAGTTGGTGAACCAGGCGAGGCAGTCATTAAAGAAACCAAGGCTGTTGAGTCTGCCGATAAGAATACGGTGATTGACAGAGTCGTAAGCCTTGGCCAGGTCGATGAAGACGGCTGCACAGTACTGTCTTTTATCGGTGGCGGTTATGATATCGTTTAGGACCTTGAGCGTGGCTGAGTTGCACCTGTGACCAGCTCGGAAACCCGATTGTATAGCGGAGAAGGTACGGTGGGATTCGAAATGGTTGGTGATCTATTTGTTCACTTGGCTTTCAAAGAATTTAGAAAGGCAGGGCAGGATAGATATAGGTCTGTAACAGTTTGGGTCTAGAGGGTCTCCCCCTCTGAAGATGGGGATGACCGCAGCCACTTTTCAACCTTTCGGAATCTCAGGTGATACGAAAGAAAGGTTGAAGAGACTAGTAATAGGGGTTGCAACAATGCCGGTGGATCATTTTCGGAAGAGAGGGTCCAGATTGTCTAGCCCAGCTGATTTGTAGGGATCCAGATTTTGCAGCTCTATGAGAACATCAGCTGTCTGGATTTCAGAGGGGGGGGGGGGGGGCTTGGGCCAGTTGCTGCGGGGGGTGCAGAGCTGTTGGCCAGGGTGTAAGGGACGATGCCGGACAGGTGAAGTAGGTACGGGGAGTCAGACATTTATTCGGGAAAAGACATAGAACTAGTCAGGAACAGCGTCAGTACACAGGTACACGGACATATGACAAACAATGCAGCCGCGGGGAACAGAGCTGGGGAACTGACAAATATAGGGGAGGTAATAAAAGGGGTTGAGTGAGTTCAGGTGAGTCCAATATCGCTGAAGCGCGTGACGAGGGAAGGCAGGTGTGCATAAATGATGGTGACAGGAGTGAGTAATGCAGGGCAACCTGGCGTCCACGAGCGACAGGGGGGAAGAGCGGGAGCAGGCGTTACACGGGGTTGGGGCAGTGTTACTGTAATTTAATTATTCCAATATGTTTTCATTAATTGAATTCCCTTAATCTATTTTATGAGAATTTGTAAGATTCTTGTTTGCATAAAATAGACGGAGACCAGTCTTATCAATAATAGAAAAAAGTATTTATTCTCGGAGTGCGCTGCCACGTTACCACGAGCAACAGTTCATATACAATAACATGACATCATTTCATTGCTTCTAAAATGAATCTTCTCCTCTCGACCGAGACAAAGGGAACTTTAAAAGTTCATTCAAAGTTCATTCTGACCCACTAGCACATACACAGGACACACAACACAACTTAATTAACTTTTGACCTCTCAACATTATGGATCACCACTTAGCAGACAGTTCTAATTAACAGAAAACCTAGGAATGCACTGTCTTATCTAAAACACCGCAGAGCTAAGTTTCGTCGGTTCAACCATAGGTTAACTACCTTATCTGCTTACTTAAACCACAACCCATTCCTTTCTGCCTAGTTGGAATGGTGTTCATTAACTTCAATTACTCCTTGTCTGTCACACAATCCCTTCTTATGAACTCATATTGTTAATCAGATATAATAAAACAGAGTATACGTTTACTTAGTTACAGTTCTATTTAAAATGAGGATATTGTTTATTCATAATATTCCTAACAGGTAGCCAGGTGGAAAGCATGGCCAGCCGTAGAAAAATGCTTATTGAAATAGTTGATTACCGTGGATTACTATCAGTGAGCCATCCCATGTAAGTAGCTAAAAACCTGGCAACTGGTCCCAAACCTTACCATTTGACCTTAATGACCTGCACCGCTACTTAGCAGGATGACTTCAGCCATTGCAGAGTGCTATGTTAATACCTGATACCAAGACCTCTGACTGTGAAAAATGTTCATTGCTGTTGCTGTCAGGATTGTGTTGCCTGGAAAGCATTGCTGCAACTAAAGGGGGAGATGTGTGTCAGCATTAAGCCTTGAGACAGAATGCTTTGCCCTGTCCAGACAGAGAGCAAAGCAAATTTAACGTGACTAATGCATGACGGGAAAGAGGAGAGCGGAAGAGAGAGGTGGGTGGAAGAGAGAGATGGCCATGGGGTGAGATGAATTTCATATTTTAGTCCTAAAATCATGTGCTGGAACTTTTAAAAAGTTATTCATGTGCGAGGGATATATTACATTATGCAGTCAGCCTTATATGATGAGTAACCATGCAACTCATAGATTGAAATCTACTACTAGGTAATTGGATGTATTGTTCAGATGTCCCATTCCTTTTTTCCTAATAACCTTTGCAAACACATAATGCAAAGACAAATTCTGTCTTTGTGTACTGTTGTATGATATTTCCCCCCACTTGGAGGATTATATGTAAATATGAAAAGGGACGTCATGGTTTAAGTCTCACGCCAACACAAAATCAATGGTGGCATTAGGGAGCTCAGCACGTGAAACAAGACTTCCCATGGGGCTACACGTGCAGTATATGATCCTTCAGTTTCTTCATACGGAAGGAGCAGTTCTTGATTCTGGGGTCGGATCTGTGTAGGCCTGAGCTCCACACTGTCTATGGAGGAAGAGAATGTAGTGTAAATATATTGTTTGTTTGTCATTGTAGTTTATCTGTGTGGATTCTGCTTCTTGTTCAGGTCTCTCTAGCAATAGCAATTACTAGCTACCTCAAAAAACGGGTTCATGCCGACTCTCCCATCAGAGGCAAAGCTGTCAAAGAGAACATCAGCAGCCCTGGAGGAAGAGAATATATTTCATCCACCACAGGATGGCATGGCTAAAGCAATAAGAACATAACTGGTAAAGATTATGTAAGAGTACAGTATCATTTTTGAGATATTCACACCTTTCTCTTTGAGTGTCAATGGTCACTGTCCTGCCCACACTGAGCCAGGGCTGGGGAGATGTGGTGACAGGCCTCTCCTGCTCTGCCGGAGGCAGAGGGGGCTTCAGAGCTGAATTAATGACCAATGATGGCAGGCCTGTAGAGATAGGTACAAAAGAGTACAAATGAGGTGAGTGGTTGGGTGGTTCGGGTGGTTGGGTGGTCGGGATGGGTGGAGGGGATTACAAAGGAGGTCATCGATACAAATGTGAGATTAATATCTTTGATTTTTCATACACTATCAGTTTAAGAGAAACATAAAATGTGCATTTAAGGATTTGACTCCACGGAGTATGCTAAGAAATGCAGACAACTGCCTATTCTCTTGAACTTCTGGAAAGCTAATTTTCTCCTCACATCTTCATCACTATTCTTACTTGTTGATCCAGAGCTCACTAAGTTGGCAGGTATCTGAGACAGGGACTGAAAGGAATTTCTTGGCGTGGGACGTGGAACATTCCCAGATGAAGCCGTATCCTTAGGAAATGAAAAACAACAACACAGACGCACAGACAGATTTGAGAGAGCAGGATGTGGCATTCCTCATTTATTGACTGGTTATATTTGAGTTTCGCCGCAAACTAAGCCATTTTACCCTCAATCAAAGCTATAAAACATTATCCCTGCCAAACTGTGACAAGGTAAGAAATTCAATGTCAGTGAGTCAACATATAGTATCTACATTTTGCTATATTAAAACTCACACATATCGGATGGGCATTCCGAGCCTCGATTTGACTGTCCCCAGACATCCAGTTTTCAGTAATCACAGGTGCTCTTTAGTGAAGTAAAGTTTAATTGTTACCTTTCAAAGGCAGCGTGGGGGCTTCCATTTTATATCAGCAGTGACAAAGCATGGAGCGATTACTTTTTACTACTACTGGGGTTTCTAAATGGCCTCTGCTTCTGCGCCGACATTGACTCTATTTAGAAGCTGAAAAGACATCCATCTACTGTACTTTTTCATGAAAGCAGCACTTTCATCCTCCCTTTATTTTACAGCTCAGATTAAAGACTGTAATCTGATTCTGAGTAACCTCTGCTTGGATTTCTTTCATGCCTTAGCTGGCCACCTTCCAATAAGACCCTGACAATGCAGAAATCTTGCTACTTTGGCTTTTATGACAAAAGTGCAGGTAACTCTCCCACTTCGATCTAGTGAGGTGGGTGTGTTGGGTGACGCAGGGGTGTGTTGGGTGACGCAGGGGTGTGTTGTGTGAAAGAGTGATATCGGCGTCATATTCAGGCAGGACACAGCACGTAACTTGCTCTCCTCTCTTCATCGGCCTCTGTCATCACGCCATTCTCTAAAGGAAAGGATATGAATGACAAAATCCGGGCTTTTTAGTTTAATCTATGTCTTTTCATCTTTATGTGGATGTAGTTATTTTTCAAATTCTGAGTGTTTTTTTTTGTTTTTTTTAATTTTACCCCTTTTTCTCCCCAATTTCGTGGTATCAAATTGTTGTAGTAGCTACTATCTTGTCTCATTGCTACAACTCCCGTACGGGCTCGGGAGAGACGAAGGCTGAATGTCATGCGTCCTCTGATACACAACCCAACCAGCCGTACTGCTTCTTAACACAGCGCGCATCCAACCTGGAAGCCAGCCGCACCAATGTGTCGGAGGCTACACCGTGCACCTGGCAACCTTGGCTAGCGCGCACTGCGCCCAGCCCGCCACAGGAGTCACTGGTGCGCGATGAGACAAGGAGATCCCTACCGTCCAATCCCTCCCTAACCCGGACGACGCTAGGCCAATTGTGCGTCGCCCCACGGACCTCCCGGTTGCGGCCGGTTACGACAGAGCCTGGGCGTGAACCCAGGGACTCTGATGGCACAGCTGGCGCTGCAGTACAAATTCTGAGTGTTAATGTAATTTGTTGGTCTTATCAGCCATGTTTTTATGGTTCCAAAAAAAGTTAACACAGAATAGTCTATTATTATCACAACAAGAGTTGGGACTTTTGTAACAAAGATGATGATAATAGTATCCCAACATTATGATTAAATGTGCATTGTGTAAAATGTCTACATTCAAACAGCCCTGAAAGTCATGTGACACTAAAGTGTGACAACAATAAAGTTGTTTACTGTCAGAGTCAATTTTCAGATACAAACTGCAGTATTTTCCTGACTCACTATTAGTTCTTGCTCACAGAAGTTGAAAATATAAAAAATAAAACAATATTTCACATCCCTGTCTGAAATAACTCCCAACCCACCCCCAAAAACCCCAGAACCACACTCCCCATACCAACACCAGTAGATTCCATGGTAAATCTGCACAGGGTTTAATGGTTTTATTTTTTATCTTTTACTCTTGAAAAGAGAAGTGATACACTCATTATGTTACCACACAGATAAGAGCAGTATACATGCCATTCCCTTCCAAGTATACTGTTTGACATCAGCAATTCTGACCTATTGTAAAGGATTGCGTAACTGGCGGCAGGGAAGTCAGGTGCAGGAGAGCAGAAATGGGTAGCAAACGGAGCCCTTTATTGAGGAGAACAAAACACGGTACTAAGAAAAACTAAACACACACGGGTTACAATAACCCGGCGCAAACCAGCCTGGAGTACACATACATTTACATATAACAATTCCACACACAGACATGGGGGGAAACAGAGGGTTATATGCAAGACGAGTAATGAGGGAATAAAAAACCAGGTGTGCGGGAAAACAAGACAAAACAAATGGAATTGGCGATCGGTGGATCGGCGATGGCTAGAAGACTGGTGACATCGATGCCGCCCGAACAAGGAGAGGGACCGACCTCGGCGGAAGTCGTGACACCTATCTAGTACAATGTCATGTCTTAACACAGCGTTTGTGAAAATTCTCTGGACATTGGCTAATGCTCATCAAAAAGTGAGCAACAAAAACTACACACAACCTTTGAATAAACATATTTGTAGTTTATGTACTTCAATGCTTGAGTCTTCAGTATCTTGTTTACTGGAGTTGATGTCTATACTGTTTGATTGTAACATTCCAGACAGAGGAATGCAGACTGCATTTCCCCTGAGCCAAGAATGGGGTAAAGAGAGGAGTAGCCTGTCTGAGAACGCTATTACAACCATCTGTATAACACGTGGGTTGTGAAAATATCACTGTCATGCATGCAAATAAAGGTTAAATACACTGTTGCATGTTCATTTCTTTAATAAGACAAGTTATAATAAATACACTCATGGACTTCGACTGGCTTTAGTGTGGCAATTATTTTACTGTTTTGTCAGATAAACAACCAGTACCACATCAACTCATCTGGACTTGATTTTGCCTCCTTCTTTCCCTCACATGTTGTCGGCCCTACAACAGTCCACATGCTCTGTTTTAATGACCGACGTCTGGTTAGAGTAGATCTTCCTCAGTTTCACCATCTCACTGAGCTCCTTATTTTAGCACTTTGAGGCAACACCCACAATAAAAAGCCCCATAGGCCAAAAATCACAGGGGGTAAAATAAGCCACATTGTAACGTCACTGAAGGCGAGGTCAGTACAGGTGTACAGGTGTACATCCAAGCTGGGGCCGAGAGATTGAAAAACAGCTTCTATCTCAAGGCCATCAGACTGTTAAACAGCCATCACTAACATAGAGAGGCTCAAACACAGACTCAAATCTCTGGCCAATTTAATAAATGGACCTAATAATGGTATAACTAGTCACTTTAAATAACGCTACTTTAATAATGTTTACATATCCTACATTACTCATCTCATATGGATTTACTGTATTCTATACCATCTACTGCATCTTGCATATGCCGCATGGCCATCGCTCATCCATATATTTACATGTACATATTCTTCTTCATACCTTTAAATTTGTGTGTATAAGAAAGTGGTTGTGAATTTGTTAGATTACTGGTTAGATATTACTGCATTGTCGGAACTAGAAGCACAAGCATTTCACTACACTCGCAATAACATCTGCTAACCGTGTGTATGTGACCAATACAATTTGATTTTAAACAGTCTCATACACACAATTAGATGCTCCTGCAATGTAGCCTACCTCTCATGTCCTCCTCCTTATTTGGCTCCAGTCATTTGTTGTCGACCAAACAAAAGATTTCAGAATAGATGGTCATATACCTTTGTACATTTTTGTCAAACAATATGATTGTTAATCTTGGCAACCAAAATACATGGTCTCTCTCAATAGGTAAGACAACAAAGTGTCACAACCAAATGAAACAAGCAAATGATTGATAGTTTTTCATCAATGGAGTGAAACACAAGTGAAGGACAATGAAGTGAAGGACAATGAAAACACTTGAATAGCACACAGTTTGTGGACACCAGGAAGAGCAACAGTGATTGTAACAGAACAGCTAATGGTGATCAAAATAAACATCAAAATCAAATCAAACCATTAACATGGGTCAAAACCAAGTTTTAAACAAATGTTGTGCCTGACTAACCCTGTTCTAAATGCATTAGGTCCTTAGAACTCCACCAAGACAAGTCTAGTCATGATGTGGGGAATAAGTGGAATGTTTCCACTTAAAGCAGCACCTGGGCTGCAGTTTGCCTTTGTTGTGGGTAGCCTGGCCTTCTGTTAACTCCACTGCAATGCCACACCTCATGTTAACATTTACGGAACGTGCAGGAAACAAGTTGCTCAGATGAGAAATGAAAATTCACCAGTTTTCCTATGACTGGCACATTTATAACTAGCATCTAAGCTATTGGGTCGTTCCACGAAATGGGTGTCTTTTGCATCATTTCGATATTTTAAGTAGAAATTGCACACCAAATTCATTTTAAAAGCCTGTTATATAAGTGCCCTTTAGTATACACCAGATGGAGAATCTGTAAATGTAGTATTCACCTCTACAGTGCCTTGCGAAAGTATTCGGCCCCCTTGAACTTTGCGACCTTTTGCCACATTTCAGGCTTCAAACATAAAGATATAAAACTGTATTTTTTTGTGAAGAATCAACAACAAGTGGGACACAATCATGAAGTGGAACGACATTTCTTGGATATTTCAAACTTTTTTAACAAATCAAAAACTGAAAAATTGGGCGTGCAAAATTATTCAGCCCCCTTAAGTTAATACTTTGTAGCGCCACCTTTTGCTGCGATTACAGCTGTAAGTCGCTTGGGGTATGTCTCTATCAGTTTTGCACATCAAGAGACTGAAATTTTTTCCCATTCCTCCTTGCAAAACAGCTCGAGCTCAGTGAGGTTGGATGGAGAGCATTTGTGAACAGCAGTTTTCAGTTCTTTCCACAGATTCTCGATTGGATTCAGGTCTGGACTTTGACTTGGCCATTCTAACACCTGGATATGTTTATTTTTGAACCATTCCATTGTGGATTTTGCTTTATGTTTTGGATCATTGTCTTGTTGGAAGACAAATCTCCGTCCCAGTCTCAGGTCTTTTGCAGACTCCATCAGGTTTTCTTCCAGAATGGTCCTGTATTTGGCTCCATCCATCTTCCCATCAATTTTAACCATCTTCCCTGTCCCTGCTGAAGAAAAGCAGGCCCAAACCATGATGCTGCCACCACCATGTTTGACAGTGGGGATGTTGTGTTCAGGGTGAAGAGCTGTGTTGCTTTTACGCCAAACATAACGTTTTGCATTGTTGCCAAAAAGTTCAATTTTGGTTTCATCTGACCAGAGCACCTTCTTCCACATGTTTGGTGTGTCTCCCAGGTGGCTTGTGGCAAACTTTAAACGACACTTTTTATGGATATCTTTAAGAAATGGCTTTCTTCTTGCCACTCTTCCATAAAGGCCAGATTTGTGCAATATACGACTGATTGTTGTCCTATGGACAGAGTCTCCCACCTCAGCTGTAGATCTCTGCAGTTCATCCAGAGTGATCATGGGCCTCTTGGCTGCATCTCTGATCAGTCTTCTCCTTGTATGAGCTGAAAGTTTAGAGGGACGGCCAGGTCTTGGTAGATTTGCAGTGGTCTGATACTCCTTCCATTTCAATATTATCGCTTGCACAGTGCTCCTTGGGATGTTAAAAGCTTGGGAAATCTTTTTGTATCCAAATCCGGCTTTAAACTTCTTCACAGCAGTATCTCGGACCTGCCTGGTGTGTTCCTTGTTCTTCATGATGCTCTCTGCGCTTTTAACGGACCTCTGAGACTATCACAGTGCAGTGCATTTATACGGAGACTTGATTACACACAGGTGGATTGTATTTATCATCATTAGTCATTTAGGTCAACATTGGATCATTCAGAGATCCTCACTGAACTTCTGGAGAGAGCTTGCTGCACTGAAAGTAAAGGGGCTGAATAATTTTGCACGCCCAATTTTTCAGTTTTTGATTTGTTAAAAAAGTTTGAAATATCCAATAAATGTCGTTCCACTTCATGATTGTGTCCCACTTGTTGTTGATTCTTCACAAAAAATACAGTTTTATATCTTTATGTTTGAAGCCTGAAATGTGGCAAAAGGTCGCAAAGTTCAAGGGGGCCGAATACTTTCGCAAGGCACTGTAAGAAGATTTTAACACACTTAATCCCAACATTTCTCCAAATTTCACAATCAATGTAAAGTCCTAGTTATTTGGTTGCTTGACAAAGTAATTTCTGAAGATTATTGTTTATTTCATGTGATTAGTGGTTAATATGCGTCTGTCCATAATTCTCATTTTAATATGGTGAAACTACTTATTTCAATTTTTATTTTTTTTCTCCAGAAAATTGAACATCTAATAGTCTAAAAGCAGGTGAACTGGTTTTATTCTTTTTGGCCATTTTCTGGTGCTTTGTGGTGGAGAACGGAACGGGTTGAGCATAACACATCAACCCTGTTACCCATAGATAGACAGCCTAGAATTGTTTTAACAATTAAATTTTTTGGTGAAGGGCATTTAGGGCTGATAAAATGAAATCGTCAACCCTGTTAAGGTCAACCATGTTAATTTATTTGACACTTAATACCCAATGGGCACAGACATCAATTCAACTTCTTTTCCACGTTGGTTCAACATCATTTCATTCAAATGACGTGGAAACAACATTTATTCAACCAGTGTGTGCCCAGTGGGTAGGCATTTACTATGGTATTATTTTTTAAATAATCTTGTCACGTTCTGACCTTTATTTCCTTTGTTTTGTATTTATTTAGTATGGTCAGGGCGTGAGTTGGGTGGGCAGTCTATGTTTGATTTTCTATGATTTGGGGATTTCTATGTTTCGGCCTAGTATGGTTCTCAATCAGAGGCAGGTGTCATTAGTTGTCTCTGATTGAGAATCATACTTAGGTAGCCTGGGTTGCACTGTTTGTTTGTGGGTGATTGTCTATGTTAGTGGCTTGTGTCAGCACAGGTCTCATTTGTAGCTTCACGATCGTCAGTGGTTTATTGTTTTTGTATAGCGTTGCAGTGTTCAGTGTTTTCTTTATTAAAATGAATTATGAACACATACCACGCCGCATTTTGGTCCTCCGATCCTTCTCGTCTCTCCTCTTCAGATGAAGAGGAGGAAGACCGTGACAAATCTTGAGATCTTTAAACAAGTGTTTTGTGATGTTGAACATGTGCTCTTTATGACAGAATGATACATTTAGGTGAAATCAAACAGTTTTTTGGGACCAACTTACACTTCTCAAACTGCACCGAATTGGTTGGAACGTCCCTATTGCTTTTCCTAATATCTGACTATATAGAATCCCAAAGTGGTTCAATATTTGTTCTTCTTACCATAGATAAGGATTATCCTCTGTGTCTTGGCTTGGAGTTTTTTCCATTGAGGGATGAGACTTTCACTGGATACTTGGTCCACAATTATTTTGTCAATGTCTTTTGTCAACTTCTGAGACGAATACAACAGGGTAGGCCATGTAGGGATAAAACACATTTGAGTCTCCCTGCTCCAGCTCTAAGCTCTGTGTGTGAGTGTGTGCTATTTATAGGTAGTGTGTGATGTTTATAGGTAGCCTATTTCATAAATGCTTGTGTTGTGTACTGCTCATGAATGTGTTATGTGGATTATGAATTAAGTTTATGTAGCTGCTCTTCAACTAAAGCGATACAGAAGATGTTGAAGTATACTAGACATAACAAGTGAGCAGATGTTTTGTGGGATAATTATTGTGTAATTAATTTCCTGAATGTCTTTACAAAAAAACAATTAAAAAAAATAGTTTTCACTTGCAATTACAAAAAATGAACTACTCAACTCAATCAAAAATAATTAAGAGCAATTTGAATGCAAACTGATGCAGTTCATGATTTGAAAACATGCGCAGATAAGGCGCAGAGTTAACACACAATGGAGACAAGCTGTCACGATTTCCGCCGAAGTTGGTCCCTCTCCTTGTTCGGGCGGTGTTCGGCGGTCGAAGTCGCCGACCTTCTAGCCATCGCTGATCCTTTGGTTTTGTCATGTCTTGTATCACACCTGGTTCCAATCCCATTCATTACATGTTGTGTATTTGACACTCTGTTCCCCCTCATTGTCCTTGTCGGTGATTGTTTGCTTGTGAGCATTGTGCAATATATGTCTGGTGTGCGACAGGTTTTGTTCCCACTTGTTTTTTAAAAATATTTTGGTTTTTGGAGTTTTTGAGCACTTATTTAACTGCTCCGTTTATACCAAGTTCGATCTCCTGCGCCTGACTTCTCTGCCACCAGCACACACCCTTACACAAGTGTTGACATGCGCAGCACGGTTAGCTTTATTTAACTTTTTTGACCGACTGTGCTTTGAAGTTACTGAGATGAATCAAAGAATTTTGAATAGACTGAGATTCCTTGATGTTCACTCAAATCCATCCTCATTGTTTAACCCGGACACCATTATTTCAGGTGTAAAATGTTTGCTAACCTTCATCGGAGACTGTCCCCATCATCACATGAGTTTGAGGGACATTATGCAGCGAGAAGAAATTACTCTGGAAAGCATAAAATGCCCAAAAAGTACAAAACTGTAGGGCTGTGGCTGTAGCTTTGCTAGGCAGAGAGGTTTGGTTATGTTAATTGACAAAAATAATTGTCATGCAGACACATGGCTACTTACTAACACGTATGTTCTTAACATTTTGTGCCCCTCTCCTTTCTTCAGAATAAAACTGTAGGCCTACAGAAGCCCATCTTCTAGGTAGCTCGAGACAAGTTGGAGTGGTGACAATTTCAATGCATGCGAAGCCTGGATCTAAACAGAACTCGATTACAGCTGCACACATTGTGTATGAGCCAAACAAAAGGCAAAAGAAGTTCTGCTAGTAAAGACTAATTTAGTATTTTGTATATAGACACGGTATAAAACTAGATGGTAACTTTACAAGTAAAGTTGGTGGGGCTAGCAAAAGCTCTTTAAACATTTGTGGTACTGAAAGAAGTGTAAAAATGTAATTTTTATTTCCCATTAAAGGTCAGTAGATTTGGTCAGAAGTTGTGGTAGTAGTGGTCAGTAGTTATGTGGTTAAGTAGTTGTGGTCAAATGTTGTTTGGAAATGGTTAGTAGTTAAATGTGTGATCAGAAGTTGTGTGGTCAGAAGTTGTGTGGTTGGGGTCAATAGATATGGTCAGAAGTTGTGCGGTTGCGGTCAGAGGTTATGTGGTTGAGGTATGTAATTGTGTGGTTGTGTTCAGAAGTTGTATGGTTGAGATCAGAGTTGTGTGGTTGAGGTCAGAAGTTGTGTGGTTGCTGTCAGAGGTTGTGCAGTTGTGGTACGTAATTGTGTGGCTGTGGATACTAGATGTGGTCAAAAATTGTGCGGTTGAGGTCAGAAGTTGTGGTCAGTAGTTATGTGGTTCAGTAGTTGCGGTCAGTAATAGTTTGGATATGGTCAGTAGTTAAATGTGTGATCAGAAGTTGTGTGGTTGTGGTATATAATTGTGTGGTTGTTGTCACAAGATATGTTAAGCAGTTGTGTGGTTGCTAGTATGTAATTGTGTGGTTGTTGTCACTAGATATGGTAAGCAGTTGTGTGGTTGCTAGTATGTAATTGTGCGGTTGTTGTCACTAGATATGGTAAGCAGTTGTGTGGTTGCTGTCAGAAGATGTGTAGTTGTGGTATGTAATAGTGTTAGTGGTCAAAACGGCAGCTGTTTGGGTAAGTTTGAACAACACGTGGTAATGCAGTTACAAAAACAGCTGAACCGTAAGTTCCGTATTGAATATTTTGATTCTGCGCACAGCTATGAATAGCAGAGAAGTAAACGAATATCCCAAACCCTTTAACTTTTTGTCTAACTTGTTGCGGTAGTGATCAAAATGGACGTTGCTTGCCAAAATGTTACAGAAAATGATGATGCGGTTACTTAAACTGCTGTAACTTTTGATGTGAATATTCTACATTTGAGTAGCAGAGAAATAGATGAAGCTGGTAAGCTTGAAATATTTTGTCTAAGTGGTTGCAGAGTGGAATTTTCTGATTTGCGTCAAAAGTTTCATGAGAAAATGACAATTGGAAGTGATGATGTTACAATGGAGAGGATTAAAAACATTGAGAAATCCCATGTTAGCGGATGGGGGGACAAAAAAGACAACAAACAAATGTATAACGTAAAAAGTATAGCAGATATCAAAAAGTTGTATACATGCAAAAAAATCCAGACCATTCCGCACGTTCTGAAGTTGGAACGGCGTAGGAGGAGTAGGCGGCGGAATAATAATTATAAGAAGAAGTATGTTTAATATCTAAACTGGGGCTGCTGCTAGCCCCACCAATAAGAAGTAGAGTTGAAGTCGGAAGTTTACATACACTTAGGTTGAAGTCATTAAAACTTGTTTTTCAACCACTCTACAAATTTCTTGTTAAAAAACTATAGTTTTGGCAAGTCGGTTAGGACATCTACTTTGTGCATGACACAAGTAATTTTCCAACAATTGTTTACAGACAGATTATTTATAATTCAGTCTATCACAATTCCAGTGTGTCAGAAGTTTACATACACTAAGTTGACTGAGCCTTTAAACAGCTTGGAAAATTCAAGAAAATTATGTCATGTCTTTAGAAGCTTCTGATAGGCTAATTGACATCATTTGAGTCAATTGGAGGTGTACCTGTGGATGTATTTCAAGGGCTACCTTCAAACTCAGTGCCTCTTTGCTTGACATCATGGGAAAATCAAAAAAATTGTAGACCTCCACAAGTCTGATTCATCCTTGGGAACAATTTCCAAATGCCTGAAGGTACCACGTTCATCTGTACAAACAATAGTACGCACGTATAAACACCATGGGACCACACAGCCGTCAGGAAGGAGGCGCGTTCTATCTTTCAGAGATGAATGTACTTTGGTGCGAAAAGTGCAAATCAATCCCAGAAAAACAGCAAAGGACCTTGTGAAGATGCTTGAGGAAACAGGTACAAAAGTATCTGTATCCACAGTAAAACATGTCCTATATCGACATAACCTGAAAGGCCGCTTAGCAAGGAAGAAGACACTGCTCCAAAACTGCCATAAAAAAAGCCAGACTACGGTTTGCAACTGCACATGGGGACAAAGATCTTACTTTTTGGAGAAATGTCCTCTGGTCTGATGAAACAAAAATAGAACTGTTTGGCCATAATGACCATCATTATGTTTGGAGGAAAAAGGGGGAGGCTTGCAAGCTGAAGAACACACCCCACATCCCAACCGTGAAGCACGGGGGTGACAGCATCATGTTGTGGGGGTGCATTGCTGCAGGAGGGACTGGTGCACTTCACAAAATAGATGACATCATGAGGGAGGAAAGTTATGTGGATATATTGAAGCAACATCTCAAGACATCAGTCAGGAAGTTAAAGCTTGGTCGCAAATGGATCTTCCAAATGGACAATGATCCCAAGCATACTTCCAAAGTTGTGTCAAAATGGCTTAAGGACAACAAAGTCAAGGTATTGGAGTGGCCATCACAAAGCCCTGACCTCAATCCTATAGAAAATGTGTGGGCAGAACTGAAAAAGCGTGTGCGAGCAAGGAGGGCCAGTTACACCTGCTCTGTCAGGAGGAATGGGCCAAAATCCACCCAACTTATTGTGGGAAGCCTGAAATGTTTGACCCAAGTTAAACAATTTAAAGGCAATGCTACCAAATACTAATTGAATGTATGTAAACTTCTGACCCACTGGGAATGTGATGAAAGAAAAAAAAAGCGGAAATAAGTCATTCTCTCAACTATTATTCTGACATTTCACATTCTTAAAATAAAGTGATGATCCTAACTGACCTAAGACAGGGCATTTTTTACTAGGATTAAATGTCAGGAATTGTGAAAAACTGAGTTTAAATGTATTTGGCTAAGGTGTATGTAAACGTCCGACTTCAACTGTATGTCAAATACCTAAGCTGTGGTTGCTTAATAGTAACATAATATTCAGTGATGTCTATTTTGAGTATAATGAAGTCTGTTTCTTGTGATGTTTTCTGTCCTCAGATACAGAGAGCTGTGAAAGCCTGTCTGCAGTTGAAGTGGTCACAATGAAGAGCAGTGGTTCTCAGTCCTGGGGACTCAAAGGGGTGCACATTTTTGTTTTGCCTTAGCATTGCACAGTTGATACAAATGATCAACCCATCATCAAGCTTCAAGTGGTATTTATGTATTCATTTGTGATACTATCCTTGATATGATCCTGCTATTGTCACATGCTACACATTCACATGTGTGTGCACATGCATCTATCAATTAATCTCTCTATCCATCTGTCTCTCATCTGCAGGTATGTTTTGATATGAGAGGGTGCCAACCCATAGTCCCGTCATCGACACCTCACCTGCTCTTAAGATAACC
This sequence comes from Oncorhynchus mykiss, assembly GCF_057628025.1. NCBI lineage: Eukaryota > Metazoa > Chordata > Actinopteri > Salmoniformes > Salmonidae > Oncorhynchus > Oncorhynchus mykiss. Next base: position 81,115,275 of record NC_143023.1, on the reverse strand, counting down.
TTCGGGCCAACTGAGGGCCCAAGACTGGTTAAGAAACATCACTAGAGACACAATTATGTAATTGTGATGAACTGAAAGAATATTAGGGCAGCACTGTAATTCGTTAATCATATGCTGTCTTCCCTGCTCTTCTGTTCTTACCTCTTTCCCTTTCTGTCTTTTACACTCTTTCTCACACCTCTCCCCACCTCCTCTTTCTTCCTCTGTTTTTATAATGCACACCAGATGTGCATAGAAGTACAGATTCAAGTTGTATTTATAATATAATATTATAATTATAATATTTATAATGCATGTATTATGTATTGATAACACTTGGATAATGAACTTTTTTCAATAAAGCATTTCACATTCTCTACTGGTTGAAATTAGTCTCTCATTTGATTGAATACTACACCTATCCTGTGTCCTCAGATCAGTATAGATAAGGGAAATTAGATATTGAGATGAACTGGTTTTAGAGTATTTACATGATGCATAGGAAGTGTAGTGTACTATTTTTTGTTATTCTGTTTCTGTATATATGAATTACAAATCAGCCTTTAACTAGTTAAATCATGTTTCTAGTCTACTGCATAGTTACAATGTGTAACCATTGATGTCCCAGGACCAGGATCGGTAAACACTGTTGAAGTGTATAATTGTAATACAGTACATACATGCAGACACAGCATCATTCAAAGACTAGAGTTTGATACTCCTGGTATTGGATATGACTGAAAAAGAATGTCTCACAGACATTCATTCCTGAACCGCAGCTTTATTTGCCAAGGTAGAGTACATGATCAGCGAATATATTCAATGTATATGCTACAATCTGGGGGTCTCATGCTTGGTAATAACTACATGTATATGCAACTTGCATCCTTGGCACAATAAAGTTATCTTATATTCTACTCAATCCACAGGCTTCATAAATGCCATTCAGACTTTTTTGAAGTCGATACAACCGGCTATGATAGCTGAGGTTCATAGCTAGGCTCTGAACTAATACTTATTCCAAACATTTTAGGGTTCATACACAGATCGGCTACATAGCTAGCTATCAATATGCATACAGGTATTTTTATCAGCCAGCCAAGAAAATAGCTAGGTACGTTACTTCAGCTGCATTGCATGGCAAATATCAGCAAGGCAAGCTTACAAAATTGTACATTCAATTTGCAGTAAATGCTTTAGCTAACTAGATTCTTTACATCCACTGTTTCACAAGACTGGTTTCTGGGTTTCTTAGGAGTCCCTAAAACATTAAACAACACGAATGACAATTTCATACTCATGTCACAACGCCCATAAAGCTAGCTAGCAGGCTAATATTAGCTAGACAGCTAACTTGCTAAATACCGATTTTTGTAAATGAACTTTATGACAACAAAATATGCATAATGGTTTGTCTCTACCAGTGGAGATTTTAGCATGTAAATCTTGGTAGGGAAAACAACTAAAAAAACGTTTGGGATGCATGCCAGTAAAGCCACTACACAACACAACACTAAAAGAACACATTAATTGCACTATAACGGTGACAAACTGGCCTACGTAAAGCTGTCTCAACAACAGTCCCAGCACCTTACCACTGCTACACCTGGCTATCAGCAAAGCCTTGTCTGGTAGCGAAACAGTTCATTCAGCCTCATTTACTGCCTTTTTAAAACATAGCTGATATGACTAACTTGCTTAAACAAATGTGGTTACTACAGACAATTGAGATGTACAAACTATGGCACAAGGGGATGACAAGCGCATAAGAAGCAATCATTTCGATTAAGAAATAAATGAGCAAGCTAGGACTGACGTAGTCAATATAACTATTTGTTCAGCACTTTCGAAATGTACAGTGACAGAATTCAGAACATGGGCCGTTCTTACAGTGTTCTCCCTGTACACCAAGTCAGTACCGTAAGATAAATAAAGGGGGCATATAAGCAGACAATGAAAGCTCTTACAATAACATTTCTCTAAAAAAGGCTATAGGCTACATGTGCACCACCAAGTCAAAACAGTAGGCTAAATTAAGAAGGGAAAATATACCAAATTATTTGGGTGAAGCACAAGGGCTACTAACAGCTTACTACACAACATACACTTACTATTACTTTCTTAGCTACAGTATACATATCTCCCTGGCATATTACATAATTTATGCAGAAGCGTACAATACATTTTTGGGCTCACCTTGTTGTGCTCACTTCAACAGGAAGGTGACGTGGCAGTCCTGGATGGAGAGCATTTGTGAACAGCAGTTTTCAGTTCTTTCCACAGATTCTCGATTGGATTCAGGTCTGGACTTTGACTTGGCCATTCTAACACCTGGATATGTTTATTTTTGAAACATTCCATTGTAGATTTTGCTTTATGTTTTGGATCATTGTCTTGTTGGAAGACAAATCTCCGTCCCAGTCTCAGGTCTTTTGCAGACTCCATCAGGTTTTCTTCCAGAATGGTCCTGTATTTGGCTCCATCCATCTTCCCATCAATTTTAACCATCTTCCCTGTCCCTGCTGAAGAAAAGCAGGCCCAAACCATGATGCTGCCACCACCATGTTTGACAGTGGGGATGGTGTGTTCAGCTGTGTTGTTTTTACGCCAAACATAACGTTTTGCATTGTTGCCAAAAAGTTCAATTTTGGTTTCATCTGACCAGAGCACCTTCTTCCACATGTTTGGTGTGTCTCCCAGGTGGCTTGTGGCAAACTTTAAACAATACTTTTTATGGATATCTTTAAGAAATGGCTTTCTTCTTGCCACTCTTCCATAAAGGCCAGATTTGTGCAATATATGACTGATTGTTGTCCTATGGACAGAGTCTCCCACCTCAGCTGTAGATCTCTGCAGTTCATCCAGAGTGATCATGGGCCTCTTGGCTGCATCTCTGATCAGTCTTCTCCTTGTATGAGCTGAAAGTTTAGAGGGACGGCCAGGTCTTGGTAGATTTGCAGTGGTCTGATACTCCTTCCATTTCAATATTATCGCTTGCACAGTGCTCCTTGGGATGTTTAAAGCTTGGGAAATCTTTTTGTATCCAAATCCAGCTTTAAACTTCTTCACAACAGTATCTCGGACCTGCCTGGTGTGTTCCTTGTTCTTCATGATGCTCTCTGCGCTTTTAACGGACCTCTGAGACTATCACAGTGCAGGTGCATTTATACGGAGACTTGATTACACACAGGTGGATTGTATTTATCATCATTAGTCATTTAGGTCAACATTGGATCATTCAGAGATCCTCACTGAACTTCTGGAGAGAGTTTGCTGCACTGAAAGTAAAGGGGCTGAATAATTTTGCACGCCCAATTTTTCAGTTTTTGATTTGTTAAAAAAGTTTGAAATATCCAATAAATGTCGTTCCACTTCATGATTGTGTCCCACTTGTTGTTGATTCTGCACAAAAAATACAGTTTTATATCTTTATGTTTGAAGCCTGAAATGTGGCAAAAGGTCGCAAAGTTCAAGGGGGCCGAATACTTTCGCAAGGCACTGTAGACCCTTAAACCCAGAATTGGGACCACACAGCCGCTCCACTGAATAGCAGGCTAGTGATTGCTTTGCAATGCTTGCAGTTAGCCACGGATTCCTTCCAAACCACTCATTGTTGAATTTGTGATTTCCAACTTGTTGTGTAATATTTATGTCCAATGGCCGATGACCACGACACATTTTATCTATAATTTATTTTAATTAATTCTGTTCATATGACAAGGATTAAAAATGATTGATGATGACTGCTAGCTAAGATTTAGAAAGTATGATGTTGACATGATCAGTCCAATCAAAGCTACTGTAGATATATAGCGTGATTTAACATAATTTTATCTGTGGCCAATGACCTTGAGCCCTCTTGGATGGGCACTTCTAATGTAACTTTATGGTAGCACCCAAGGTTGTGAATTTTAGAGCTCTACCCTTAGATTTGGCAGTGACGTAGTGTCCCCATGAGTGACAGAACACTGAGCCAATCACGGCGCATCTAGAGAACATTACCAACCCCTACGATCTGTATTTCCGCTGGCTGCCTCACCACCACCACTGATTTAGGCTGAAACACTTGCATTTTGGACCTGCCTTACTCAAGATAGCAAAAAAGAGACCATGTTTGTATGCAGCTTTATTAAGTCAATGATTATTATTATTTTTTTTTACATTGTTTTCATATGATATGTGACATGTATTAATACCAAAATAACATGCAAAACAGGCAATCCCCTCAAACGTTTTATTTAAAAAATGGCAAAAAATGTAGCTCTGCCCCACCTGCCCTGAATGACCAGTCGCCACTGGTCTTTACATTAACTAACATATACATATACTGTACATATTTTGCATGATTTGCATGATTTGTAATGACGTTTTATACAACCGGTGGGTCTAATCCTGAATGCTGATTGGTTAAAAGCGCATTCCAGCCCGTGTCTATTCCACAAATTACCACCGGCTAAATCTATGATGTTAAAATGCCTATTTACTCTGTTCCATCTGACTACACAATACACAGTTATTTTTTTGTTTACATTTTTTTTTTTACCTTTATTTAACTAGGCAACCGAACCAATAGAATGAACGACCAGCCGGCTTGGGTACCAACCCTAGATTTGTGTCGGGACTATATCTTGTGGAAGGATGAAATAGTATGAATAAATTCATCAAAATAAAGTTTAGACATTATCTCACATTTCAATCATTTTTGTAATATGTTGGTAACCCCTTGTATAAAAGTGATAATGCTCTCAAAGCCGGTGTTTGGAGGAAATAATGGCACGGTTTGCCGGCACTCGACTTCGTCTCGTTCCATGCCAAATTTTTCTCCAAACACGGGCTTCTCTGGCATTATCACTTAAACAATGACTTACATTTGCTTCCATCCTAGTATTTTTGTCAGCCATCTTTGCTGAAGAAAGTCTCCAGCGTTGGGTTGCGTAGCATCAAATTCATCATGGGAACCCCTCAATATAATTGGTCATTGCACAGGGGTCGCTGCTGGTGATTTGCATGAAGCTGGGAAATGCTGAACTTTTTCACCGCCTCCCACACCATGTTCGAGCTGCCAAACGGTCCCCCGCCCACAACGCTTCTCACTGCTTTCCCTCCATTGAAAATTAATGGGAAGTGGTGTCGCTATTGCCACACCGTCAATAGATAAGGAGGTGGAGCTTGTGCGGTATAGCTGTGTATGGACATCTCTGGAAGTTTCATTATTCATACAGTATTTATACATACTGTGTTGCCCATTACAGAACAGTTTCAGGGATTTTAAATAAAATGCTGCATCATGGCCATATGTCTCTCTGCAAGGCTCCGGATCCTGAGAGAAGATTGTCAAGGTGACTAGAATCATCTAGAATGTTATTCTATGCTGTAGCGTTAAGATTTCCCTTTGCTGGAATTAAGGGGCCAAGCCCAAACCATGAAAAACAGCCCCAGACCATTATTCCTCCTCCAACAAACTATACAGTTGGCACTATGCATTTGGGCAGGTAGTGTGTTCCTGGCATGCGCCAAACCCAGATTCGTCCGTCGGACTGACAGGTGGTGAAGAGTGATTCATCACTCCAGAGAACGTATTTCCACTGTTCCAGCGTTCAATGGCGGTGAGGTTTACGCCCCTCCAGCCAATGCTTGGCATTGTGCAAGCTGATTTTAGGCTTGTGTGCGGCTGCTTGGCCATGGAAACTCTTTTCACAAAGCTCCCGACAAACAGTTATTGTGCTGATGTTGCTTCCAGAGGCAGTTTGGAACTAAGTAGTAAGTGTTGCAACCCAGGACAGACGATTTGTACGCTCTTCAGCACTCAGCGGTCCCATTCTGTGAGCTTGTGTGGCCTACCACTTCGGGGCTGAGTCGTTGTTGATCCTAGACGTTTCCACATTACAATAACAGCACTTACAGTTGACTTGGGCAGCTCTAGTAGGGCAGAAATGTGATGAACTGACTTGTTGGAAAGGTGGCATCCTATAATGGGGCCATGTTGAATGTCACTGAGCTCTTCAGTATGGGCCATTCTACTGCTAATGTTTGTCTATGGAGTTTGCTTGGCTGTGTGTTCAAATTTGATACACCTGTCAGCAATGGGTGTGGATAAATAGCCAAGTCCACTAATTTGAAGGGGTGTCCACATACTTTTGGTCATGTAGTGCAGCTTAGATCCTTGTGCCTTCTTTTGTTTTGCATGCTTTTTGTTGGCCATAAAATGTATGTTATGTTTATTTTCTTGGACCTCATGTAGGTATTTATTTATGTATCTTATTGCTGTAGTTGTGGTAAATGAAATGACTGAAAGTCAATTACATTTTGACAATGGAAATGAAAATGTCAATGACGTCTGTGACTCCACCGGCCCTGTGGTGTGACAGCGGGACAAGGCTATTGGCCTGAAACCTGTGCTTTTAATCATGCTGTGTGGATGAATGTTTGCTTCCCAGCAGGAATTACTCCAAAAAGTAGCCTTTATTCTGAATGACACTTTAGCCATTACTAATGTAAATGGTACTTAGTCTAACATAAAATATGTAAATAATTGACCATCCAGCACAAGAGTACAAAATGTCACTTCTATGATCGCTTTAGTGTTGTTTGGATCCCAGATTGCCAATGAAGTTTTTATAATCTGATTATAATCCCCATTACAGATAATCCATTACTACCCAACCTGCTCAGCTCCAGAAGACCCAAGTAAGGGCCTCCATCCCTCTCGGAAGCGGAGAAGCTTGCCCACGTGCAGGCTCTCCATACCCAGGGTCTCCCTCATCATGCTGGGCTCAACTGTGTACAACAGATCCCCGTCAATCTGCTCCCTCTCGAAGGCCTGGCAGTACTGGTCCAAGTTGAGCAGTCGCAGGCAGGAGCACACCTGTGCCACACTCAGGTCCCGTAGATTAGAGGGCACCTCTGCTAAGGAGCAGAAGAGTGGGTGCCATGAGCCGCCAGAGTAGAACTGGGAATTGTTCTCCAATGATGGAGAAAGGGGTGGAAGTTTGTGTCTAGCTATTTGTAAATTTTGTGGTTTAGGGGGTAGAGGTGGGGGTCTTGCTGCTTTTCTCTGTAAAGTAGGAGGCTCAGTTGTCTCAAAGTCAAGGTGCTGGTAGAGGTTGATTTCATCACCCTGGCTCTTCAGGCACATGTAGATTGGCTTCACCTCCATGTATTCGTGACCCTTTTCAATCAACTCTTGCTTATTCAAAATGGTAATATCTGAAGAGGCAGACTAGGTTTGAGTTATTTTGAACATTTACATCTGTCAATGACAATTAGGATATTTTTGTGTCATAACATCACTAAAAAGAATAGTGAGGTCACAAAAATGTATGTTCTGATAGCACAATACAGGAGTCCCACAGGGACTTGTACTTGGTCCCCTCCATTTTACATTTCTGATTTCTCAAATGCAAGGAGACATGCAGCATCCTGCATCAATTCTTGCTTCATTGATAGTGTATGTTGACTATATGGCAAACTCAATTTCTCTAAAACTGAGAAAACCAGTTTAGTCCCTGCCTCTTCAACTGTGCCACGCTCACACCAAACAGGCATAGAAGTCTCCTTGTACATTATATTGGAAATCAGAACAAAATTAAAGAGGACTGAGTACAAATTCCTGTGTGACTCCTCTGGGTCTGCTGTAGTGTGGTGTACTGATGCAATTACTGATCCACACTTAGTAAATTGTCACCCACCGTCACGTTCTAAGGTGAAGTATGTGGTCACTCACCAAAGGGAGGTGTAATGTAACAATATTTTTTTCATGCAGAGCGCTGCGGTTTACCTTGAAAGATGAAAAGGTTCCTGAGGCCCAGTTCATCGATCTGCCCCCCCAATGTAGCACAGGCATCCTCAAACTGGCCCTGATCGAGTCCCTCCAACCCCTCTGCCAGTGCAATACGCACCTCCTTCATATACATGGGCAGCACCAGAGGAGTGTGTCTGGAGAGGATTCCTGCATAACAACAACACATAATGAATAAGTTATTGGAGACTAAATCTGTCCTTCTCTTGGTCCCCATGCTAAACTGAATAGATGTATAGGTTACATATTTTCAAATGCAAAGTTCTCACTATTTGTGGTAAAAGGCTATATGACAAACATATATATTTGAGGTCACCATACAAATGACCTACTGTAACATTCAGAGCAGGTTTCAATGAATGATAAATCAGATTTCTTTAAAAATAATGCAATCAATGAATACCTTTGCTGCTGAAAGGAAACCCAATTAAGAGCTGCTCCTCATAGGTGCGTGTGATTGTCAGTGTGTCCAGCCTATGACCCCCTGACAGCCACGGCAGGACGAGTGGCGTTATTGGTTGGATGATGACTGGCAGTGGGTTGGACTCCAAAATAGCCTGAAGACTGATTGGTGGTCCTATGAGTGATTGCCAAAAAGACCCAGTTTGCAACGGTAACTAAGCTATCATCCTCAGAGTGGTTGATAAGAGGTTGTAGATTCACCTCACTTAACTGCGACTCACCTTCTCGTCTATCATTTCTGATTATGTAGAAGCCTACAGTGGAGATGGTGACAGGTAGGGACAGGACTTTCCCATGTTTGCTCTCAAACACTGCTCTCTGCTGGCAGAGCAGGGAGTGGACCATGATGTGCTTTGGAAAGTTGGGGTGGGAGGTGATAAAAACATAAACATGAACTACATGAGAGCTGCACTTCATTTTAAGCGGTAATAATACGTGACATGTTGAAAGCACCAAGCGGTCTGTTTAAACGACTAGCACACAGCTCAGACACCCATGCATACCCCACAAGACATGCCACCAGAGGTCTCTTCACAGTCCCCAAGTCCAAAACAGACTATGAGAGGTGCACAGTACTACATAGAGCCATGTCTGCATGGAACTCTATTCCACATAGGGTAACTGATGCAAGAAATAGAATCAGATACATTTTTTTTTAAAGATAAAAATACACATTGAACAGCGGGGGCCGTGAAGCAACACAATAATAGGCACAGACACATGCATAAACTGCCTACATTTTCCTGGACCCCAGGAACAGTAGCTGCTGCCAAGACAGCAGCTAATGAGGAACCATAATAAATACAAATACAATTACAAAATACATGACTGAGTGAGTGAGGAGATTCTTTCATTTACTCTCTTAACAAAAGGCTTGGCAAATCAGAACAATTGAAAAATACTGATTCGGTCGATAAAAGACATGCTTCTTTTCAAATTATACAAACCTACAGTGCAGTACTACAATACAGTCCATTTTTAGAACGATTAAGTATTAAGATACATTATTTGAACCCCAAACCACTGTGCTAAAATAGCTTCAGGCAGTTGATAATATCACTAGGTATCAAAGGAAAGAAATCACACTCACTGTGCTTGAGCTGATACTGTCCAGTTCCTGTTGTCCAAGAAAGCCCACCGTCACATTGATGATCTTAGGAAAGGAGTCCTTGAATTTTTCAGCAAACTCTCCAAGATTGTATTCTTGATGTCCCCAGTGTAGTTTGCTAGTGTCCATGTCCATTTTTGCAACTGGAGGAAGTGGAATGTTCAGGAAGTTTAACAAATTATTAAGCAACAACAGCTTTCCCAGACCAATTTCCTTGTAACCTTTGGAACTTTAACTACCTGTGTAGCCCTGCCCTGTAGATAAACAACACACTCAGCAATGCTTTGTCAATCTGTAACGGTACCTACAACGCACAGAGTGCCATCAGAAAGTATTCATTCCCCTTGACTTATTCCCCATTTTGTTGTGTTTCAGCCTGAATTCAAAATTGATTAAATATATTTATTTTCTCACCCATCTACACACAGCATCTGCGCTATGCCGATCTAGCTGCCGAAGCACGGCATCATGGCTGGAACACAGAAGTCCGACCAGTGGAGGTGGGCTGCAGAGGTTTTGTGGCAACATCTACAACCAGACTGCTTAGAGACCTTGGAATTAAGGGCCAGAGCCAGCGTTCGGCAATCAAAGCTGTATCGGAGGCGGCAGAAGGCAGCAGTCAGTGGCTCTGGATGAAGAGGAAAGACCCCAGCTGGGCCCCGAAGTGAGAGGGCCAGGAGGTATGCGGTCAACAATGCTTGACTCAGGGAGGAGGATGCCCCTGCCATGCATAGTCCGATTGGATGTTGGCTATCATCAACAAGGCAACTCCTATGACTAATTGGGAATGGGACGCAAGCGTAGGATTGATCACCCTGTCTCTGGCCGCCTTTGGGGAGGCTGTATAGTGTGAAAGGCCGAAACACCCTAGGAACCAAAGGTACACTACTGATGATGCGCTCCCCAAATTTCACCAGGCTCACTGTTCATTAACTCTTGGAAGTGCTTGCACAAAGGATAGTAACATCTCATCCTGTGTTCTTGGAATCATAATGAAAAAGTGTAAAAATGTTTTTTTAAACATTTCAAAAAATAATATGTATACCATATATATAATTTACATAAGTATTCACACCCTACTTTGAAGCACCTTTTCCGGTGATTATAGCTGTCTTTCTGAGTAAGTCTCAAAGAGCTTTCCACACCTGGATTGTGCAACATTTGCCTATTATTCTTTTCAAAATTATTCACGCTCTGTCAAATTGGTTACCCTAGTAAAACTGACTATCCTACCGATCCTCGACTTCGGCGATGTCATCTACAAAATGGCTTCCAATACTCTACTCAGCAATCTGGATGCAGTTTATCACAGTGCCATCCGTTTTGTTACTAAAGCACCTTATACCACCCACCACTGCGACCTGTATGCTCTAGTCGGCTGGCCCTTTGCTACATATTCGTCGCCAGACCCACTGGCTCCAGGTCATCTACAAGTCCATGCTAGGTAAAGCTCCGCCTTATCTCAGTTCACTGGTCACGATGGCAACACCCACCCGTAGCACGCGCTCCAGCAGGTGTATCTCACTGATCATCCCTAAAGCCAACACCTCATTTGGCCGCCTTTCGTTCCAGTTCTCTGCTGCCTGTGACTGGAACGAATTGCAAAAATCGCTGAAGTTGGAGACTTTTATTTCCCTCACCAACTTCAAACATCTGAGCAGCTAACCGATCGCTGCAGCTGTACATAGTCTATCGGTAAATAGCCCACCCAATTTACCTACCTCATCCCCATACTGTTTATATTTATTTACTTTTCTTCTCTTTAGCACACCAATATCTCTACTTGTACATGACCATCTGATCATATGTCACTCCAGTGTTAATATGCAAAATTGTAATTATTCGCCTACCTCCTCACGCCTTTTGCACACAATGTATATAGACTCACTTTTTTTCTTTTTTTCTATTGTGTTATTGAGTTGTTTATTGTTTATTCCATGTGTAACTCTGTGTTGTTGTCTGTTCACACTGCTATGCTTTATCTTGGCCAGGTCGCAGTTGCAAATGAGAACTTGTTCTCAACTAGCCTACCTGGTTAAATAAAGGTGAAATAAAAAAATAAATAAAAAATTGATCATTGCTAGACAACCATTTTCAGGTCTTGCCATAGATTTTCATGTAGATTTAAGTCAAAACTGTAACTCGGCCACTCAGGAACATTCACTGTCTTCTTGGTAAGCAACTCCAGTGTAAATTTGGCCTTATGTTTTGTTGCACTGCTGAAAGGTGAATTAATTTCCCAGTGTCTGGTGGAAAGCAGACTGAACCAAGGTTTCCTATCGGGTTTTTGCCTGTGCTTAGCTACATTCCATTTCTTTTTAACCTTTTTTAAGTTATTCACTCCCCAGTCCTTCACGATTACAAGCCTACCTATAACATGATGCAGCCACCCCTATGCTTTAACATATGGAGAGTGGTACTCAATAATATGTTACATTACTTAAGTGCCTTGTTGCAAACAGGATGCATGTTTTGGAATACTTTTAGTCTGTACAGGCTTCCTTCTTTCCACTCTGTCAATTAGGTTAGTATTGTGGAGTAACTACAATGTTGTTGAGCCATCTTCAGTTCTCATATCACACCCATTAAACTCTGTTCACTGTTTTAAAGTCACCATTGACCTAATGGTGAAATCCCTGAGCGGTTTCCTTCCTCTCCGACAACTGAGTTAGGAAGGACGCCTGTATATTTGTAGTGACTGGGTGTATTGATACACCATCCAAAGTGTAATTCCTAACTTCACCATACTCAAAGGGATATTCAATGTCTGCTTTTTTGTTTTTGCCCATCTAACAATAGGTGCCCCTCTTTGCTAGGCATTGTACAACCTCTCTGGTCTTTGAAGTTGAATCTGTCTTTGAAATGCACTGCAAATAGACTGGGTAGCCATTTGATTAGCTGTTCAGGAGTCTTATGGCTTGGGGGTAGAAGCTGTTAAGAAGCCTTTTGGACCTAGACTTGGCACTCTGGTACCGCTTTCCATGCGGTAGCTGAGAGAACAGTCTATGGCTAGGGTGGCTGGAGTCTTTGACAATTTTCAGGGCCTTCCTCTGACACCGCCTGGTATAGAGGTCCTGGATGGCAGGAAGAGGTTGTTATTCTGGCACCACGCGCCCAGGTCTCTGACCTTTGCCCTAGTCTGAGGTCCTGAACACTCTGGAGCAGTTTTTCATCAAGGATCTCTATGTACTTTGCTCCATTCATCTTTCCCTTGATCCTGACTAGTCTCCCAGTCCCTTTATTTATCTAATACATTTTAGAATAAGGCTGTAGCGTGACAAAATCTGGAAAAAGTAAATGGGTCTGAATACTTTCCGAATGCACTGTTTTGAAGCACCAGGCAAATAAATAATTTTAATATTCCTTCGTCTCCAGAACTCGCCCTGTCATACTATCAGTGAGCCATCCCATGTAAGTAGCTAAAAACCTGGCAAATGGTCCCAAACTTTACTATTTGACCTTAATGACCTACACCGCTACTTAGCAGGATGAATTCAACCAATGCAGAGTGCTATGTTAATACCTGATACCAAGACCTCTGACTGTGAAAAGTGATGAAAGACTTTTCATTGCTGGTGCTGTCAGGACTATGTAATCTGGAAAGTAATGCTGCATCTGGAGGGGGAGATGTGCTTCAGCATTAAGCCCATGGCCAGCCCGCTCTTTAGACAGGATTAAGCGGCCGCCTATGGCAACATATTGACAAGGGCTGCCTTTTCTGATCTAAACTGACCAAGATGCACCTCCAACAACACATAAAATATCACATAATTTTGCCGCAAAATAATGACATTCTCTCTCAACCAGTGACATATGGGCTTTTTATGTCTGCGCTGATGCCGCCCTGTAATAAGCAGTGCCCACTTAGTCAAATTTGCCATTATTTATCTTGTCCATTCCCAGGGCGCCTCTCCAGTGTGCTGTTGGAGAGATGCATCACCGCGGCATGCCACCAACATTCCGTAAAAAAATGTATCTAACATAAATCATGTAGCAGATATAGCATATGGCTGAAAGAGTATGTGGTATTTTCTGTAGCCCACAGGCAAGAGATAAAATGTATGACAATTTAATGAGACGGAAACTTTCTACATCATGCTCGTTTCTCCGGTCAAATTACCCAACCTAAATTGCGCCCAATCAATAAAGAAATGCGCTGACATGTTAACAAACAACATATCCTAAAAACAGTACAGGTCAAAGTAAATGGAACAATATGGAATGAACAATCAGGCTACTCACAACAGCTGTCTATGAGTTTCATCCCATTGGCTAAATTGTCATGATCAGTGGTTTCAAGTTTGCATCAGTCAACTTTGACAAGTTGATCATAGCGGGAAAAAAAATACTTCTGCGTTTCCCACTGTAACTCCTTCTGATAAAGTTGGGTAGCTGATATGCAGAGGTTAAATAGCCATATAATTAGTCACAGGAATGAGGACTAATAAAGCCAAAGCAATGGCCTGTTTTACAAACGGTGGACCTACAATATGGATGGGCATTCATAAGATTCCATTGCAGCCTACATGGTAGGCTACACCACAGTAAGCACTGACCGACACCGACGTCTTTAGGACGTCTTTCTTTGGTCCTGTCCCGACGTCCGTCTTGTTTTGGTGTTTTACAAATGGTAGGCATACCACAAAAATGGGCATTCCTAAAATTAAATTTCAGCTGACACTGTAGGCTATATGTCAGTAAGCACGGACTGACGCTGATGGCTTTTGGACGCCTTTTTTTGGTCCTGGACGTCCACGGACATTGGTTTTTGGTCAGGTCTGGACCAAATGTGAACTAATCATAGACGTCTATGTTTGGTTCATATTTTGTCCAGTCTGGACCAGCCTTGATTTGGCCCAGACATAGATGTCTAAAAATGTTCATTCAGAACCGAAAATGAACTTGATTTCAACATCCGGAAAGGACGTCTTTTCACCTTTTATTCAAAACCTAAATTTAACCTAACTTCAACATCTATAAAATACGTATTTTAGACATCTTTTCAACATCATTTTGCTTGCTGGGGCAGCAGGGTAGCCAAGGTTGCAAGTTCAAATCCCCCAGCTGACAAGGTACAAATCTGTTGTTCTGCCCCTGAACAAGGTAGTTAACCCAGGCTGTCATTGAAAATAAGAATTTGTTCTTAACTGACTTGCCTAGTTAAATAAAGGTAAAAAAACTACATTTTTTATATTAGCAAGGGACGCATTTTTTTGTGTGTCTTGCCTAGGGCGCAGAACAGCCAGGACCGGCTCTGCATGAGACAGAATGCAAATTTGACTAACGTGACTACTGCATAACTGGAGAGAGGAGAGCTAGGTGAGATGTATATATTTTAGTCCTAAAATCATGTGCTGGATCTTTTAAAAAGTTCTTCATGTGCGGGAGATATGTCACATCATGCAACGAGTTAGCCTCACATGATGAGTAACAATGCTTGAGATCTACTGCAACTCATAGATTGAAATATACTACTAGGTAATTTAATGTTTGTTCAAATGCCCCATTCCTTTTTCCTAATAACCTTTGCAAACACATAATGCAAAGACAAACTCTGTCTTTGTGTACTGTTGTATGGATTATATGTAAATATATATATTTATATGTAAATATCAAACAGGACATCATGGTTTAACTCTCAAGCCCTTGCAAAATCAATAGTGGCATTAAGGCAGCTCAGCACGTGAAACAAAACTTGCCATGGGGCTACACGTGCAGGATATGAGAGTAAGCGTGTGGGTGTAGAGGGCGTGGTGTGAGGGTTCTGCATAACGAAGGGGGACTCAGAAAGTCAAAGATTAAAAAAATATCTGTAAGATCAAGCAGAAGCTAATGAATCAGTGAGGAAATAATGAGGCAGTTCTTCCACTCAGAGAAAGCTTGTTTCAACTGGGGATCAGCTTCAAAGGGCTATGCACACACACTGGTGGAAAGAAGACCAACGATTTGATGACAGCACAGCAGAGAGAGACTTTATTTGGTCTCCATTCAGACTACTTCTGACCCTCAACTTAGAAGGAACTGGGAGATCAGATAAAACTTTGGAGAGAAGGAGAATTCTCAACAAGGTGGTTCATCTGTTAAGGGGCAATCAACAGTATCAATTTTTTCAATATCAATTTTTGGACTTTAAATGTACACATTGATTCTTGAAGAATAAAACTTATAAATACCTCATGAGCTTAGTTCAACTGTCGTTCCCCATCAGAACCTAAAATATAACCTTGTTTTACTCCAATGTTTGTAAACAAAGTAAATGTAAACAAACACTGTAAAGCCTAAAACTATAATTGTGATATCATGGATGGTTCCATACGCATAAAAAGCTTATTTCTCCAAGAGTTTGTGCACAAATTAGTTTACATCCATGTTAGTGAGCATTTCTCATTTGCCAAGATAATCCATCCACCTGACAGGTGTGCCATATCAAGAAGCTGATGTAACAGCATGATCATTACACAGGTGCATGTTGTGCTGGGGACAATAAAAGGCCACTCTAAAATATGCAGTTTGTCACACAATACCACAGATGTCTCAAGTTTTGAGGGGACGTGCAATTGGCATGCTGACTGCAAGAATGTCCACCAGAGCTGTTGCCATAGAATTGAATGTACATTCAATACACCTGGACAGCTGATGAAATTGTGGGTTTGCACAACTGAAGAATTTCTGTACAAACTGTCAGAAACCGTCTCAAGGAAGCTCATCTGCGTGCTTGTCATCCTCGCCAGGGACTTGACCTGACTGCAGTTCGGCGTTGTAACTGACCTCAGTGGGCAAATGCTCACCTTCGATGTCCACTGGCACGCTGGCCACTGGCACGCTGGAGAAGTGTGCTCTTCATGAATGAATCCCGGTTTCAACTGTACCGGGCAGATGGCAGACAGCGTGTATGGCTTTGTATGGGCGAGTGGTTTGCTGATGTCAATGTTGCAAACAGAGTGCCCCATGGTTATAGGGTTATGGTATAGGCAGGCATAAGCTACAGACAACAAACACAATTGCATTTTATCGATAGCAATTTGAATGCACAGAGATACCGTGACGAGATCCTGAGGCCCATTGTCGTGCCATTCATCCGCCGCCATCACCTCATGTTTCAGCGTGATAATGCACGGACCCATGTCGCAAGGATCTGTACATAATTCCCGGAAGCTGAAAATGTTCCAGTTCTTCTATGGCCTGCATACTCACTAGACATGTCACCCATTGAGCAGGTTTGGGATGTTCTGGATTGATGATGTGGTCGACAGCGTGTTCCAGTTCCCGCCAATATCCAGCAGCCATTGAAGAGGAGTGGGACAACATTCCACAAGCCACAATAAATAGCCAGATCAACTCTATGCAAAGGAGATGTGTCGCGCTGCATGAGGCAAATGGTGGTCACACCAGATACTGACTGGTTTTCTGACCCACGCCCCTACCTTTTTATTAAGGTATCTGTTTTCCTAGTCCTGTGAAATTGATAGATTAGGGCCTAATGAATTTATTTCAATTCATTTAAATTTGAAGGACTGATTTCCTTATATGAACTGTAACTCAGTAAAATCTTTGAGATTGTTGCATGTCGTGTTTATGTTTTTGTTCAGTGTACTTTCCACATAATGTTCCACTAAAACTGCAATGAATGACACATAAAATAACTGGTCTCTCCCTCGGGTGGCTGTGTTAACTGTTTCTTTGGTGGCCCCTGCCTTTGGCCTTGAGCTGCTTGTCAGGATGAGGGATAGTGCAGACACCGTGAAGAGCTGCGAGTGACATGGACTTTAAATTTCAGGCCGTGGGAACACCAGGAGCCTGTTCTGTGCCTGGCGTCTTCTCTGTGGTGTCTGGGGAAATATTTTAGACATAAAAAGCACCTCTTGTGTATAATAAACAGCCAATATGGACAAGTGGATAAAGAGACGTGACAGTTTCAGCCATGTAGACAGGCCTGTCTGGGGAAGAAAGACAAAACAAAATGTCCCCCTGGGCCTTCTGAGGACTGTGGCCTTTGACCTGAGTCATCATCTCACTCATCTCAATTTAACAGAGTAAGTTTAGATGAACATTGATGTGACCTGACAGTTTACAAGTTCCACTGACAATTATAACATGTTTAATTGTGTGTTTTTCTTGTTAGTGAGTTTTCATCTGGCACAATTTCACAAACCTCTCAATTACAGTGACAGATCCTGTCAGAGAGCCTCCTCTGGGCCTAGAACATCAAATGACGCTGCTATTTTCAAACTGCCAAAGAATGATGTTCAACATGCAGTGGAACAGACAAGTGTTCTTGAGACACGTCAATAATTTGATTAGGATGGGTGAGGTCAACTTTGTAGAAAACTCTATAGCAAACTAAATGCTAAATTAAAGCAATACCAAAAAGCAATTAGGAGTGAAACACTGAATGAGTGTGTTAACTGATAAGAGACCTTGTCTTGTTCATGAAGCAGGTTGGTTTGTGAACTTTCCCTTTGATCAATGGAGGAAGTCAAAGGTGAATTGCTATTTTTGTCTCTGTGGGTGAATTGAGATGATTGCATCAGTCTGTGTTTTTTCAGTCCTCTCATCTGGTAGTGACGTAGGTTCTCCTCTATCACTACTAGGAATACATGACTAATTCTGAATAGGTAAACTAATCTCTATGAGATTTCCCTGGTAGTCTTGTTCCTTTTAAATAGTGTTTTCTTCACATAAGGGATTGAAGAGGGAAGCTGTCTGAGGGTTGTGGGTTTGTTAGAGAAAGGGGTGGAGGGATGGATGCGGTGATGGGATGTGAGCTCAGTGAGTTTTGAAGACGGGCTATGAGGGCAGAGCTAAGCCGATCGTGGGGAATCAAATCGTGCCTCATAGCCAGGCGGAAAGTGGCAGAGGAACAAGGGGAGGATTTTAAACCCCTTTACTCACCCCTCTCTGGATGGTTATTTATAGCAGGTTTTACAGCACTGAATAGTTCAAAAGCCATTTTTACTGTGCCCCTGGCACATGGAACTGGCAAATAAGATTTGGCTTTCATCCCTGATGCTTTTGCTTAAGACGAGAGTACATGATGCCGAACCCTGATTTAAATAAACTTTTGGGGTAATAAATGTGAATATCAATACAAGATTTCACCGAAGGTTTGAGTGACATACTTGTGATTCAAGTTGGTAATCTTCCCTATCTAATGATAAAAAATAGACTACAAACACATACAGTGCAATCGGAAAGTACTTAAATCCATGGACTTTTTCCAGATTTTGTTTCGCTACAGACTTATTCTAAAATTGATTGAATAAAATAAAATCCTCATCAATCTACACACAATAATCGATAATGACAAAGCAAAAACAGGTTTTTAGACATTTTTGCAAATGTATTAAAATTACAAAACAGAAATACCTTATTTGTTCAGGCCCTTTGCTATTAGACTCGAAGTTGAGCTCAGGTGCATCCTGTTTCCATTGATCAACCTTGAGATGTTTCTACAACTTGATTGGAATCCACCTGTGGTAAATTAAATTGATTGGACATGATTTGGAAAGGCACACACCTGTCTATATAAGGTCCAATGGTTGACAGTGCATGTCAGAGCAAAACCAAGCCATGGGGTCGAAATGAATTGTCCAGTAGAGCTCCGAGACAGGATTATGTCGAGGCACAGATCTGGGGAAGGGTACCAAAAAATATATGCGGCATTGAAGTGGCCTCCATCATTCTTAAATGAAGAAGTTAGGAACCACCAAGCTTCTTCCTAGAGGTGGCCGCCCGGCCAAACTGAGCAAACGGGGTAGAAGAGCCTTGGTCAGGGAGGTGACCAAAAACCCGAGGGTCACTCTGACAGAGCTCCAGAGTTCCTCTGTGGAGATCGGAGAACCTTCCAGAAGGGCAACAATCGTTGCAGCACCCCAACAATCAGGCCGTTATGATAGAGTGGCCAGACGGAAGCCACTCCTCAGTAAAAGGCACATGACAGCCCGCTAGGAGTTTGCCACAAGGCACCTAAAGAACTCTCAGGCCATGAGAAACAAGTTTCTCTGGTCTGATGAAACCAAGATTGAACTCTTTGGCCTGAATGCCAAGCGTCACATCTGGAGGAAATCTGGCACCATCCCTATGGTGAAGCTGTGCAGTGATGCTTCTACTAAGAATGGGAGAAACTCTCCAAATACAGGTGTGACAAGCTTGTAGCGTCATACCCAAGAAAACTTGAGAATGTAATCTCTGACAAACGTGCTTTAACAAAGTACTGAGTAAAGGTTCTGAATACTTACGTAAATGTAATATTTCAGGTTTTAAGTCATGCAGTATGAAAGAAGTTAGAAGTAGTTTTGTTAGCCAATGACTGGAAGTCTACAGGACCAGCTAGTCTTGGGTAACGCTTGCTAGCATTGGCCTGGGGCCATCCTTTCACTTAACCAGACCCATAACCTGTCACTGGACACCAGCGTATGCTATTCATCACAGCCACAGCCCATAAAACAAATAGATGTAGCATGAAATGGTGCCTTGTTTTTGTGAACTTAAAGACTGTCATATAGAAGTGTCTGGAAAAATAAACCCCACAATAAGACACCAGAGGAAAGGGTCACCCTCTACTGGCCCTCTAAAACCACATCCAGAATCTGATCTCTCATCCAAGGACTGACCAAATCTAACTCAACAGCAGTGGGATGCAAGGTGGTATGGCTGCTAGTTTGTTGTTGTGTATCTTCTCAAGTATTAATTGACATGTTTTTCTGTTAGATTTTCTCCCGATTGTTGATTGAAGTGTGCAGATGTCACCCTAATTTCCCATTATGCTGTTTGTTTACCTAGCCTTATCTTCAGGGGTCATTGAATTATAGAGTGGTTTTACAATAGGTTGTCTTAATAATTAGGTTAAGAGTAATGGTTTTGACTGAATCACAGTTTCCTCTGGCCTCTGTGGTATCAAACGCTGAATAAAATGCAAAGGGGCTGAATAATTTTGTGGCCTGACAGATGCCACAAGTCATGACCTACCATGTCTTCATGGAAGATCTATTTTTATTGCAAATGCCACGAATCCGTGCCACATATTGAATGTTGATAGCGTAAAGGCTGAATCAATCTGAGCATTTTAAAGTCAATGAAAGTGAGCTGGAGTGAGCTGGCTGGAACTCATGTGGAGAGCTGACTTGCCTCTGCTTGCGTAAGAGCCTGGAACAATTATACCTCTCTGTCTGTGTGGCATATGCTCCCGCCAAGTGGATATGAATGAACTCCTTGGGTGCCGCTTGAAGTGCGCTTCCCATTTGGCTCAGTTTAATAGATTTTTCCAGATTGTAAATTGAAAACCAAACTAACCCAGGCTGATGTGTATTTGTGTGGATATTTTGTGATTTGTTTAGCACGCTGCTCTTGCTGCCGAACAATGATTCTGAACATAACATTACATTTTGATTGGCCCAGGCAGGAGCTATGACATATTAACCAAACCAAAATGTTATCCTCCAAATACAGATGCACAGTTGTCACTTTATTGAATTCAATTTATTTGGGTAACAGACATATACAACAAAATGTACAATGTGAACCACGAGGACATAACTTAAAAGGATATGAATTAAAACGGTTGTTTCCAAAGTGGTCCTCAATGGTAAAAATCAATAACACATATAATGATTAAAAGGCAAGTCAAAATTACAAACAACCATAAATACATTAATTTTCATTGACATCCTATGAAGTGTCATTATTCACGGCACTTTTCCCTAACCTTAATAATCGACCATATTAATTGCACATTTCGACCTTAAAAAAATTATCTAAGGATTGCACATCACATCAATCACTCAAATAAATACACCTGACCAGCACTAGGAGGCACAAGTGGCACTGGAGTGGTGTCTCTTACTTAGACAACCTTGTCCAAAAGAAAACATTTGCCTGCTTTTTAAAACGATTTCAAATTTTTCCAAGGGGAGACTATTCCATAGACAAATACCTGTATAAAAAAACATGCTCCTCACGGTACTGTTTATCCTTGGGATTTTACAAGACATAACACTACCTCTGGTATTCTAACTGGGATGGTAATAGACCATATCAATGTGGTTTTTCATATAACTTGGGGCACAATCATTTAAGATGTCGAACATATGATTAAGTTTAAGTTGGTCCACTGGACTCCAAAGGCAACAAGCTCACCTCCCGGAACTCCTGTACTCTTACAGTTGAAGTCGAAAGTTTATATACACTTAGGTTGGAGTCATTAAAACTAGTTTTTCAACCACTCCACACATTTCTTGTTAACAAACTATAGTTTTCGCAAGTCGGTTTGGACATCTACTTTGTGCATGACACATGTAATTTTCCAACAATTGTTTATAGATTATTTCACTTATAATTCACTGTATCATAATTCCAGTGGATCAGAAGTTTACATACACTAAGTTGACTGTGCCTTTAAACAGCTTGGAAAATTCCAGAAAATTATGTCATGACTTTTGAAGCTTCTGATAGGCTAATTTACCTCATTTGAGTCAATTGGAGGTGTGCCTGTGGATGTATTTCAAGAACTACCTCAAACTCAGCGCCTCTTTGCTTGACATCATGGGAAAATCAAAAGAAATCAGACAAGACCTCAACAAATTTTTGGAGATCTCCACAACTCTGGTTCATCCTTGGGAGCAATTTCCAAATTCCCGAGGGTTCCACGTTCATCTGAACAAACAATAGTACGCAAGTATAAACACCATGGGACCACACAGCTGTCATACTGCTCAGGAAGGAGACGCGTTCAGTCTCCTAGAGATGAACGTACCTTGGTGCGAAAAGTGCAAATCAATCCCAGAACAACAGCGAAGGACCTTGTGAAGATGCTGGAGGAAATAGGAACAAAGAATCTATATCCACAGTAAAACGAGTCCTATATCGACATAACCTGAAAGGCCATTCAGCAAGGAAGAAGCCACTGCTCCAAAACCGCCATAAAAAAGCCAGACTACGGTTTGCAACTGCACATAGGGACAAAGATCCAACTTTTTGGAGAAATGTCCTCTGGTCTGCAGAAACAAAAATAGAACTGTTTGGCCATAATGACCATTGTTATGTTTGGAGGAAAATGGGGGAGGCTTGCAAGCCGAAGAAACACCATCCCAACCGTGAATCACGGAGGTGGCAGCATCATGTTGTGGGGGTGCTTTGCTGCAGGAGGGACTGGTGCAAGTTATGTGGATATATTGAAGCAACATCTCAAGACATCAGTCAGGAAGTTAAAGCTTGGTCGCAAATGGGTCTTCCAAATGGACAATGACCCAAAGCATACTTCCAAAGTTGTGGCAAAATGGCTTAAGGACAACAAAGTCAAGGTTTTGGAGTGGCCATCACAAAGCCCTGACCTCAACCCTATAGAAAATTTGTGGGCAGAACTGAAAAAGCATGTGCGAGCAAGGAGGCCTACAAACCTGACTCAGTTACACCCGCTCTGTCAGGAGGAATGGGCCAAAATTCATCCAACTTATTATGGGAAGCTTGTGGAAGGCTATCCTAAACGTTTGACCCAAGTTAAACAATTTAAAGGCAATGCTACCAAATACTAATTGAGTGCATGTAAACTTCTGACCCACTGGGAATGTGATGAAAGAAAGAAAACCTGAAATAAATCATTCTCTCTACTATTTTCTGAAATTTCACATTCTTAAAATAAAGTAGTGATCTTAACTGACCTAAGACAGGGCATGTTTACTAGGATTAAATGTCAGGAATTGTGAAAAAGTAAGTTTAAATGTATTTGGCTAAGGTGTATGTAAACTTCAGACTTCAACTTTATATGTGACATAGGGGGAAATTCAGCATATACCTGATAACATTATTGACCTGCATTCTCTTTTTCAGCTGTTTTGATAGCCCAATATACCAAGCAGAGCAGGCATTCTAAAAATGACACTGAATCAAGGTTGAGACAAGCAGTTTATATAAACATTTGTTCAAAATTTCACAAATAATTTTAGCAGCAATCAGGTCACCAGAAAGGGATTGATCTAGGGATACACAAAGATAAGTTACAATCTCTTTGCCTGCACAGTTTACCTTTATCTTGTCAGCCCCAAGCAAACTAAGTTTTGTTCCAAACTAAATTGATTCTGTTTTCCCCAAATGTAGCGACAATTTGTTGTCAGTCAACCAATCTCTAACAGAATGCAATTTCTTACCCAGGGTCTCTTCTATGTAAGCCATATCCTTCCCTGATACCAGTAAGGCTGAGTCATCAGCATAAAGAAGGTGTTTGCACTTTACTATATCTGCGACATGTCATGGCAATTTCAATATTTATATTGTGTGTGTTTGGGGGGGTATTCGCTTATCAAGACATACACTGAGTGTGCAAAACAGTAGGAACACCTGCTATTTCCATGACAGACTGACCAGGTGAATCCAGGGGAAACTATGATCCCTTATTGATGTCACTTGTTAAATCCAGTCAGTGTACATGAATGGAAGGAGACAGGATAAAAGATGTTTAAGCCTTGAGACATGGATTGTATATGTGCCATTCAGAACGTAAATGGACAAGACAAAATATTTAAGTGCCTTTGAACGGGGTAAGGTAGTAGGTGCCAGGCACACCGGTTTGTGTGTTTCAAGAACTGCAACGCTGCTGGGTTTTTCCACGTTCAACAGTTTCCCATGTGTATGAAGAACGGTCCACCACTGAAGGACATCCAGTCAACTTTACACAACTGTGGGAAGCATTGGAGTGAACATGGGCCAGCATCCCTGTGGAACACTTTCGACACCTTGTAGAGTCCATGCCCGATGAATTGAGGCTGTTCTGAGGGCAATAGGGGGTGCCACTCAATATTAGACTCAGTGTAGATACCATATAGGGTCTGAAAAATGTCCAGAGGGTACATACTGTTGACCTCAATATGGTAAAGTCATGAGATGATAATCCAGTCCTACTTTTAGAAGTTCAACGCACAATTTATTTCACGACATAATAATAACATATTATGTTGCAAACCTAATTCACTTCTCAACATAATATGTTCAACATAACATTAAAATAAGAAAAGCTCATGCAAAGGAGAGTATTCATGAAAATATTGATTTGTGGGCTTTGGCAAAAGAGGTGTCACTGCACAATTAACACAGCAACAGGAGTTTGCTCCTATTATGTGCCTGCTGCGCCTGATGCACACAAACAACACTGTTTGTTTACAAGGCCTTGTTAAGTTCAGATTTCTTGATACATGGCAGTGACTTTTTTAACCTGTGGTGTATTATATATTATGCCTTTTGCAAGTGTTTGTCGGAAATATTATTCACATTAGTTATGTCACAAACTAAAGAAACTTTAACGCATAGCTGTATATAGGCTATACTAGTAGAAATTGGCGTATGGTTAATTTAAACTGAAAACGTGACACCTTATCTGCGCACTGTTCCCCTGGGTATAGAAGTGCGTCACAAACAAATATCCACAATCAAGCTAATCTCAGAGCTTCAGGGATCATCATTGGATGATCCTCCTTTTATCATTCAGAACCCATCTCCTCAAAGAGATTAATTCAAAAATAAGCCAGTGAGAACATGTTTTAAACTCAAAGGGGCGGTCTCCACACACATATTAAGCCTAGTCATGGACTAAGAAGCACTTTTAATGGCGAATATCCATGGAACAAGCATTTTAGTCTAGGACTAGGCTTAATCTGTGTCCGGCAAACCAGCCCTAAATTCTGAAATTCCAAATTCTGTACAAAATGTAGCAACTTACTGTCCATGGTGGGCTATTTACTGAAGAACCTCTGAAAATATAACTAACTTTCTAGACCATCAGATTACGTTTTGTTAATTTTAATAAAAATTAGCAATCAGATATAATAAAATATTAAACTGCCCATGGCTGTACTCTGTGCACTAGCAAAGACCACAAGAGCAAAAATAATTCTGAAGGGCATTTGCTGAGACAGTTTGGACAGCGTAATGGGCTTCTTACGTAGGTTATTAATTCTCTTACGTATATAAGGAGATCAATGCTCAAGGCGGAGCAATTCAATATCAATAGGAATACAAACACTGAAGAGCAAACAAAAGGAGGCAAAACGGCAGGGATTGGTCAATTGAGTTGAAATAGGAAACAACTTCGCGCGCTCGTAAAGCACTTCTCCAGATCAGGACCATGGAGAGCTCTAAACTGTGGACGAGAGCGGTCGTTTGTACAGCGCTGCTGTCCATCCTATGTGGTGCTGAAACGAGCGACTCAGAAATGGAAGTGGATTTGGAAACGAGAAACATTCACGACTTCTATCCACAAAATCCGAATCTAACGAACGAAAAACGTCTTGTAAGTCTAGCTATATTGTCTGTAAACTGTATGCATGAATGCTTATGTCCGCGGGTAGCTTTTTGAATTTACATTCGACTAACTCGAAAGATAAAGAGTAGGCTAAATTATGCTATATACAAAATAGAAATCACATTGTTTTTGAGAACGTGAATGGTGTTTCAGGTTTGTTGGTCAAAATGTGAATATTGACTCAAGGAATTGTAGTAATGCTGCACAATGACAAGACAGCACTTCAAGCTCTGACAGTTATGTATTTTAATTGTGTATTTCCTACTGTTTCCATAGCTTGGAGCTCTACACGAAGTTCTAAAAAAACTGCAGACCAAAAGAATTAATCCATGGGAAAAGAAATTTGGACAAGTTCCCACTGTAAGATTTTACACTCTTTCTCTGTTCAGAGAAGGTATTACTTTTTTTATTTTTAAATGACGAATAATTACCAAATGCAGAATGACAAGATCGTTTATTTTATTATGGTCCAGTGTCCTTAATGTAAGTTGTCTTAACTAGGCTATTGGAAGTTCTTCAAACATGTCATCGGATTATTTAATAAATGCGTGGTGTTTCGAAACGATTTAGAGGATGATATTGTAACCTACAGTATCCTCATTGTTTTCATTTAACAATTTGACATTAATCATTTTCAGTGCGACGTGGGGGAGCATTGCGCAGTGAGGAAAGGTGCTCGAATCGGCAAAATGTGCGACTGTCCACGGGGAGCTTTCTGCAACTTCTTTCTGTTGAAGTGCTTGTGAATGGAGGTTTATTGGATTCAATCCCCTGTCATTGTGTTATTTAAAAGAAACATATGTCATTATTTTTATGAATATTTTTCAAATACAGGCGGACTATAATTGTCAATGTTATGGTGGGACCACCAATTAGATAATGGTACATCCTATCGTTTGCTGGAGTTAGATTAAACATTTGTGTCACCTAAGTGTTACTGAGCTCTCTATATTGTGCAATAAAGTGTGTCACAACTTATTTCGTAATCATTATTTTTGGTCTCGGAATTCACTTTTTCTAGTTCAATATTTGTGCAATAGAATGTATTAATAAATGCATCATGAAGCCTCTTATTAAAAGGTTAATTAGGATTAGTAAATGTGTTAATATGCTGTTCTCATGATACAAAGATCCTATTGAGAATTTCAACAAATGTACCTCAAAACCACACGAACCTCAATTTCATGACACGTTTCCATTCACAGTAATAATAAAAACGTACATGTTAGAGGTGATGAATTAGGGAAATTAAGGCGTATTAAAGCAGTCTTCAGCCTGGGTGCAAGCTGGAGAACTAATTTAGTAAAAATTAGTCAGGATCACAAACTTGGTTGGATCTAAAACTGTACTTCAATTACATACTTTAATTATAGTCATGTTTTTCCATAAGCTATATTACAAATGTAACTTGCTCCAAACATTTATGTCAATCCATCTTCACATAAGTAGGAAAACAAAATATAAAGATGCCATTTGATCTCAGAGGGAACTGACAGTTTCAAATTTGACTGAATTGGTCAAATTTGAAAAGGGAATGTTCGTTCCAACAGACTCAATCAACACTCAAGATCTATAAAATGTTAAGTCATGTAAATCGCACACCGGACTCACAATGGTGCTGTAGTCATGAGTGTGTGATACTAGAATTATAGTGCATTCAGAACGTTTTCAAAAACCTTTGTTTTCCACATTTCATTACGTTATAGCCTTATTCTAAAATTGATTAAATATTGAATTTGTTTCATCCATCTACACACAATACCCCATAATACCAAAAACAGGTTTTTAGAAATTGGCACATTTATAAGAAATAAAATAAAAAAATACCTTATTTACATAAGTATTCAGACCCTTTGCTATGAGACTTGAAATTGAGCTCAGGTGCATCCTGTTTTCATTGATCGTCCTTGATATTTCTACAACTTGATTGGAGTCCAACTGTGGTAAATTCAATTGATTGGAAGTGATTTGGAAAGGCACACACATGTCTATATAAGGTCCCACAGTTGACAGTGCATGTCAGAGCAAAAACCAAGCCACGGGGTCGAAGGAATTGTCCGTAGAGCTCCGAGACAGGATTGTGTCAAGGCACAGTGAAGTGTACCAAAACATTTCTGCAGCATTGAAGGTCCAAGAACACAGTGACCTCAATCGTTCTTAAATGGAATAAGTTTGGAACCACCACCCTTCCAAGAGCTGACCACCTGGCCAAATTGAGCAATCAGGGGAGAAAGGCTTTGGTCAGGGAGGTGAACAAACCGAACCCGATAGTCATTTACAGAGCTCCAGAGTTCCTGTGGACTGGAAGACTAGTCAGGATCGAGGTACAGAGGACAGTACAGAGATCCTTGATGAAAAACTGTTCCAGAGCGCTCAGGACCTGATTGGGGCGAAGGTTCACCTTCCAACAGGACAATGACCCTAAACCCACAGCCAAGACAACACAGCAGTCCAGGATTCCCACACCGTCTTAAACATCAAATTCAAAGACTTTTCAAGTTGAAGTTGAAGAGCTAAGTAACTCCTCGTTTATTTCATTAGCACCAGCTTAACACAAAACATGTCGCAGAGCAAAAATATGACCTTGTTTTTCCATGAACATGACCATGACCAAATACAGTGCCTTGCGAAAGTATTCGGCCCCCTTGAACTTTGCGACCTTTTGCCACATTTCAGGCTTCAAACATAAAGATATAAAACTGTATTTTTTTGTGAAGAATCAACAACAAGTGGGACACAATCATGAAGTGGAATGACATTTATTGGATATTTCAAACTTTTTTAACAAATCAAAAACTGAAAAATTGGGCGTGCAAAATTATTCAGCCCCCTTAAGTTATTACTTTGTAGCGCCACCTTTTGCTGCGATTACAGCTGTAAGTCGCTTGGGGTATGTCTCTATCAGTTTTGCACATCGAGAGACTGACATTTTTTCCCATTCCTCCTTGCAAATCAGCTCGAGCGCAGTGAGGTTGGATGGAGAGCATTTGTGAACAGCAGTTTAGTTCTTTCCACAGATTCTCGATTGGATTCAGGTCTGGACTTTGACTTGGCCATTCTAACACCTGGATATGTTTATTTTTGAACCATTCCATTGTAGATTTTGCTTTTGTTTTGGATCATTGTCTTGTTGGAAGACAAATCTCCGTCCCAGTCTCAGGTCTTTTGCAGACTCCATCAGGTTTTCTTCCAGAATGGTCCTGTATTTGGCTCCATCCATCTTCCCATCAATTTTAACCATCTTCCCTGTCCCTGCTGAAGAAAAGCAGGCTCAAACCATGATGCTGCCACCACCATGTTTGACAGTGGGGATGGTGTGTTCAGCTGTGTTGCTTTTACGCCAAACATAACGTTTTGCATTGTTGCCAAAAAGTTCAATTTTGGTTTCATCTGACCAGAGCACCTTCTTCCACATGTTTGGTGTGTCTCCCAGGTGGCTTGTGGCAAACTTTAAACAATACATTTTATGGATATCTTTAAGAAATGGCTTTCTTCTTGCCACTCTTCCATAAAGGCCAGATTTGTGCAATATACGACTGATTGTTGTCCTATGGACAGAGTCTCCCACCTCAGCTGTAGATCTCTGCAGTTCATCCAGAGTGATCATGGGCCTCTTGGCTGCATCTCTGATCAGTCTTCTCCTTGTATGAGCTGAAAGTTTAGAGGGACGGCCAGGTCTTGGTAGATTTGCAGTGGTCTGATACTCCTTCCATTTCAATATTATTGCTTGCACAGTGCTCCTTGGGATGTTTAAAGCTTGGGAAATCTTTTTGTATCCAAATCCGGCTTTAAACTTCTTCACAACAGTATCTCGGACCTGCCTGGTGTGTTCCTTGTTCTTCATGATGCTCTCTGCGCTTTTAACGGACCTCTGAGACTATCACAGTGCAGGTGCATTTATACGGAGACTTGATTACACACAGGTGGATTGTATTTATCATCATTAGTCATTTAGGTCAACATTGGATCATTCAGAGATCCTCACTGAACTTCTGGAGAGAGTTTGCTGCACTGAAAGTAAAGGGGCTGAATAATTTTGCACGCCCAATTTTTCAGTTTTTGATTTGTTAAAAAAGTTTGAAATATCCAATAAATGTCGTTCCACTTCATGATTGTGTCCCACTTGTTGTTGATTCTTCACAAAAAAAATAGTTTTATATCTTTATGTTTGAAGCCTGAAATGTGGCAAAAGGTCGCAAAGTTCAAGGGGGCCGAATACTTTCGCAAGGCACTGTAAATAGGCAAATAAAAAACACATGGGCATAAATAGTTTTGCAACAAAAGATTAGACGAAAATCAAAATAAATAAAATATTTCCCCAACCATTATGTTCTGGAGTTGTTGGCCTTTTTGGTTAATTTGCTTTTCTTTATTTTATCGCTTACTCATTGAGTAGTTTTGTGCCCTTTCCCAAACTGTTAAAACAGTGCCCAACCCTTGCTTTTTGTTGCTATGCCCCTTCATTTGCTTTTCAGGTCATTAAATTTTTAATTGAGTAGTGTTTCTATTTCAGCTGCTTGTGCTCTTTTATCTTTTACCACCCTTTCTCAGGCTATTGGACTTGGCAATAAGAGTGAGGTTGCCTGTGCTCTCCTCTTTGAGTGCAAATTTGTCTGCTGAGGTCTCGAGAGCATTTATGTCATCTGTCAGTCTTCTTTTCTTCCCTTTAAGTTAATCTATTTAATCTATAAGGTCTTTTCTCTTTCTGTTTGTTTGCTCATCCATTCTTCTGTCTCTGTTCTTCTTGATGTGTCACATACTCTGCCTTGCAGATGCCACTGACATAAGCGGCGGTCTGTCAATGCACACATTATGTATGCCACCCACAGCTCTTATGTGGTCAACTAAACATCTCTGTGCTACATATGAATCTTCTTTCAAGTTCTCCACTTCAATCTGCCGATTGATGGAGAATCCGCGCTCTACTGAGGCTTGCCTGTGTGACAGTAAGAGGAGTTGGCGGCAAAGTCTCCATAAATTTGAGTTCTTTGTCCTATGACAAACTCATGTAAAAATATGTCCAAGCTGTCTTGGACAGGATCAAAGTTTACAAACTCAGTGATGGGCCTGGACAACGTCATCAATAAAATGTGAGTATTGTCGAATGATGTCATCACAATCTTCTTCCTTCACCCGATGACTATTTACAAGGTAGGTCAGGGCCTTCTTCAATTTTTCTGTACACAGCATCTTTCCATTTGTGCCTGCCATTTCCCTGCAGACAAGTCTCTCACAATTCTTTCAGTAACAAAGCCCAAGTCGACATGTGAGGAGTCGATGTGATTGGATGACTGTCTCACCTCGACATCAATACGTTTTTGAGGGGTCTTCGCTTCTTTCAGGAGGTCTGGCTTAATTAATCTGCACATCAAGCTCTTAAGAACCTTGAACAAGTCTGCAGAGAGAAATGGCACCATGGGCTTATCGGTCTGGTAGCGTGTGAGGAATGGTGTCACTTCTTTGCTCACTGACAAGATGAAATTCAGTTTTGCTGTCATGAGAGGTTCCTTACCGTCTCCTGAATCACCTCAAAGGACTTTGTGCCTGGATTTGGATCGCTCTTCTCTACAGCCTTCACATATGTTGCCATATGGGGTAAAAACTCTAAAGCTCTTTCAAGCAAGGACGCATTTTCAACCCACTGTGTCTTGCAAAACGTAAGTGGCATTGGGGGATCTGATGAACCAATGATGTTAAAGCAGTCCTCCCTGCGGGCTGGAGTATCCTTCAGAAGTTGGTACATAGCATGCAGTACACTGTCAACTTTCCACTCTCTCTTCCACTCCCTTCTGAAATGCTCCATGTACAATATGGAGACCGCAACTGCCAATGTCTATAAGGTGTACATCAAAATCTAGGCGGGACTTCTCAACCTTTGAGTAAAATGACCAATTTACATTTGGTCCATCCATGGAGATCTGAACCATGTTTTTCTTTGGTAGATCTTCAGTGCTCTTCTCATAGACAGCTTTAAGGTCCAACGCTATCACATGTCCCACAAATTTAGAATCATAAAATCTCATCACAACTTTATCCTCATCCCATAAACAGACATGAAAGTCACTGTTTTGACTGTGTTTTTCTGTTAAGGCTCTCATCAAAGAGAAGTACATAGTTCTCCTCCCCAGCAGACAGTTTTTTAGATAAGTGCTTGAAATGAGGAGCCAAGCCATGTGTGCACAAATAGCTGGACTTTGTTGCCACACACGTTGAGGTCTTGGCTATTGCACTGTCTGGGAACATCTCTGAGAACAGCACACCTAAGGAGTAAAACATTTATTTTTTATCAAACACGTATTTATGTTTCTAGCCTGTGTGTGAATGTGTGTTACAGGGAGAATATGAAATATGAAAACAAACATGTTCCTAAAAATAATGTAATGTTACAGGTAACAGTTTATAAACCATGCCACTTACCCGTGCGTTCACTAGAGTGGAAAGAGGTAACTCGATCATATTGAGACACCACAATGTGTCCTCTTTGGGAACGCCAGTTAAAATGGACTGTCTTGAGGTGGTAGTAGTTGTAGAAGATTGTCTAGGTGGTGATGTAGATGACTTCGCCACATAGTTCAATTGATTGTGAGCTGTAAGAAAATAAGTATCAAAGTCTGATGAATGACTAGCTAGCTGGCTAACGTTAACATTAGTCATTAAACGTTGTCACCAACAACTCTAGTGAACGTCCTTTACGTTAAGTTAAACTTTCAGCTAACATTAGACAACTGTCATTTATTTCAAATGCTCACTGTCCAGCGCTGCTTGCCGCAAGTTGGCTAACGTAACGTCAACTTAGCTAACATTAGCTAGCTAGCTAGCTAGCATGATAGGTGTGATTTTGGGAGAATTTAGACTTCTTAGATGATAAGTCTTTGTAAATGTCTTTGGGAGGGCCACGAGTCCAGGAATAGACATTTTCCAGGCATAGCTTAAGGTTCGCTTAACGTTAGATTTCTCACTTGCCGCTGTTTAACCTGCGTCATTCAACTTCAAATCACTCATGTACGTGACCGTCGCACTTTCTCAGGGCAGGTGGCCGGTGAAACAAGGACACACAAAAGGCACACAGACAGCGGAACGTAGTCTATTACTGACGTAAAAAAAAGTGTTTAATAACTGCAATTTCTATTCTTGCACAAGATGTATAAATTCAAGCACTTTCAATGTCCCATGTCTATTTTCAAAAACTTAAAAAAGCCTTGATTTTCTCTCAAATTCACAAACTTCGAAGGACCCGTGGGAACCCTAGACAAGTGTCAATGTCCTTGCGTGGCCCAGCCAGAGTCCGAACTTTACCTGATCGAACAACTCAAGATCTGCAAATAGCTCTACAGCGAAGCTCCCCATCCAACCTGACAGAGCTTGCGAGAATCTGCAGAGGTATGGGAGAAACTCCCAATACAGGTGCGCCAAGCTTGTAGCTTCATACCAAAGACTTGAGGCTGTAATCACTGCCAAAGGCACTTCAACAAAGTACTGAGTAAAGGGTCTTAATACTTATGTAAACGTGATATTTTAATACATTTGCAAACACTTAAAAACCTGTTTTTGCTTTGTCATTATGGGGTTATTGCGTGTAGAATGAAGAGGGGAAAAAAACTATTGAATCCGCTTTAGAATAATGTAACAAAATGTGGAAAAAGTTTCCGAATGCTCTATAGTATAGGAACTAAACTTTATTGTACAAAGCCTGAAATTACAGTTCAATTGAGTCAAGGACCAAGTGCTTATCCAATTCAAATTTCCATCAACCTAGCATACGCAATTAAGAATCACTCATACGGATCTACTTGTTCTAAACAGCAAGACCACTCGGAGACTCATTGCTTTTTTTGTACATTTTGTATTTATTAAGAGATATATTACAAATGCCTAGACTCCTCTGGGTGTCTTGAAGTTCATTCCGACAGTTGGCTGGGTGACCTGCAGGTTGGACAGACTGCCGAAGTCCTGGAGGAAAGAGAAAGATTAAATTCAATTTCACCATCAAGTAACCACCAGAATACACCACAAGTTCATGCTAACGATGTAAACCACCGAGCCTTGTCTCATTCCCCGTCAGTAGTATCACCCTGAAGTTAAGATTGTGGAGGATGTTGAATACAGGGTTTGACAGGAACCGGTATGCCAACAAAACACAAGAACATTTTTCAAAGTCACTGTTCCTGTACTTTCAATGACTATGGCAAGTCATGCCATAGTCACCTTCGATACAGGGTTTAAGCCATGGTGTTATCTTAAGTCTAATCATACTTTTGTGTATGTGGACACCCCTTCAAATGAGTTGATTTGGCCATTTCAGCCACAACCTTTGCTGACTGGTATATAAAATTGGAGTACACCGCCATTAAATCTCCATAGACAAACATTAGCAGTAGAATGGCCTTACTGAACCGAGCTCAGTGACTTTCAACGTGGCACCATCATTGGATGCCACCTTTCCAACAAGTCAGTTTGTCAAATTCCTGCCCTACTAGAGCTGCCCCTGTAAACTAAGTGCTGTTTTTGCGAAGTGGAAACGTTTAAGAGCGACAACGGCTCGGTTGCGAAGTGGTAGGCCACACAAGCTCACAGAACAGGACTGCCGAGTGCTGAAGCTTATTAAAAAAAATATATATATATATATATTTTTTTTCAATCTCCTGTCCTCGGTTGCAACACTCACTACAGAGTTCCAAACTGCTTCGAAGCAACATCAGCACAAGAACTGTTCGTTTGGAGCTTCATGAATTGGCTTTCCATGGCCGAGCAGCCACACACAAGCCTAAAATCACTATGCACAATGCCAAGCATCGGCTTGAGTGGTGTAAAGCTCGCCGCCAATTTGACTCTGGGGCAGTGGGAAAGCGTACTCTGGAGTGATGAATCATGCTTCACCATCTGGCAGTCCAACAGACGAATCTGTGTTTGGCGGATGCCAGGAGAAGGCTAACTGTCCGAACGCATTGTGCCAACTGTAAAGTTTAGTGGAGGAGGAATAATGGTCTGGGGCTGTTTTTCATGGTTCGGGCTAGACCCCTTAATTCCATTGAAGGGAAATCTTAACGCTACAGCAAACAAAGACATCCTAGACGATCCTGTGCTTCGAACTTTGTGGCAACCGTTTGGTGAAGGCCCTTTTCTGTTTCAGCATGACAATGCCATTGTGCACAAAGCGAGCTCCATACACAAGCAGGTGTCCACATACTTTCGATCAGGTAGGGTTTATTCATCATGAAGACACCAAACGTAACTGCCTGCGAGGGACTTACCAGTAGTTTGAGCATCTCCTTGGTGTCAGGGTCCACCTCTATGATCTCCTGGTCAAGAGCAGAAACCTGGAAACAGAAAAGTTAGTGGTAATGCATCATATCAACACTGTCCAGACACATTAGTAATAGTGTGCATAGTAAACTGGCAACAGTTAAATACATCAATTCAACAGAGCTCACAGCAGTTACTGGCTGCCTGGGGCAATGTTTACAGGGCTGGCAACCTTTTAGAGTACCAGACATGAGTGGCAATTTGGGGTTCTCTTTCCCCCTGCACGCTCGTGCGCGCTGTTTATGAGTCTGATTGCAACTATAAAATTGTACCAAATCAAGTCTATATAAGGTTGGAATACTTTCTTGACCGCATTCCATTCACACATTTGTAAAAGTCACTAACAAGTTCTAATTAGAAACACACCAAGGGCCTTTATTCTTGGTGGGTTTTTTTTATTAATTAAAAATGCACAAATTTATTAAAACATGTATAAATATCTTACCCACAATACATTTTTTTTAACTCTGATATGACAAATGTTTGAAGCAGAGCATGAGTATCAAATAAACATGTTATTCATAAAAAAACAAAAAAGCTATGATAGGAAACAGTGGGTGAGAACAAATCTTCGGGAGACCTTCAAATGTTCAGGAAATTATTTCCTCGGCACATTTGCCTGGTAGCTGAGGGAGGCTCCGTACTGGGTTTTGTTCTTGGAAACAAGACGGAATATTCGTTCGCAGTCTGCACTCAGACTCCATTTAATGCCAAGATGTTTATATTGATTTTTTTTATTATACTTCTGTAATGCTTTGTGATGTGGCTCCTAATTACAGTTACAATCATTCAGGTTGCGTGATCCGTCGAAAACACAACTAATGGGACGCAGAATTAAATGTATATCACACTCGCACAAATGCGACCAGTTATTTTTCGTATTTGCATTTAATTTCTTTCACTAGAAATGCGAGTGAACACTTTAGAGCCCAATGAATGTTGATCTTACGTTCGCTTGAAACAATTAGTTTATCTTTCCACAACACACATAGTGAAAGGGATTTATCCATGCTTTTACGTACAGCTGACAGTTGGCAAACTCAGCATCACAACATACAGGAGGGGCAGACACGGGGTAGCTACGTTGAATAATGATGTATTAATCTCCATGTCTGTTGCCAACTCCGTACGTGTGTGTTGCAGCTCCAGAATCGGGATGTTAAATCCACTGAGTAACTATTTAATTAAATAAAAAAATAAATAAAATCAGGCCCTATTCATTTCTGCGTAATTTTAACTCGGATCTCGTACCTGGACAGAGAATTGCGAAGTTGGAACGCAAAATGCGTGCATGTTGGCAGGTCTAGGTTTACGATGTTACCACATTGTTTGAAAGATACAGGGTTTGACAGGAACCAGTATTCCAACAAACACGGGAAAAGCTTTCAAGATCACTATTCCTGTACTATCAATGACTATGGCAACAGTCATGCCATAGTCACTTTCGATACAGGGCAAATCAAAGAATGAGAATTTGACTTGACTCAAATTATTTCCACATCCCAACTATACACTAAAGATAACCAATGGCAGCAAATAAAGGAGATAAATGACCCAAAGCAGTTTATGGATGCATCTTTCCGTGCCTAGGCAAAGTAGGAACATGCATAGTAGAGGTCGACCGATTAAATCGGAATGGCCGATTTCAAGTTTTCCTAATCAGAAATCTGTATTTTTGGGCGCCGATTTTGCCGATTCTATTTTTCCCTGGGCAAGTCAGTTAAGAACACATTCTTATTTTCAACGACGGCCTAGGAACGGTGGGTTAACTGCCTTGTTCAGGGGCAGAACGACAGATTTTCACCCTGTCAGCTCGGGGGATCCAATCTTGCAACCTTACAGTTAACTAGTCCAACGCTCTAACCACCTGCCCTCTCATCGCCCTCCACGAGGAGCCTGCCTGTTACGAGAATGCAGTAGAAGCCAAGGTAAGTTGCTAGCTAGCATTGAACTTCTCATTAAAAAAAATCAATCATAATCACTAGACATACACATGGTTGATGATACTCGTTTATCTAGCGTGTCCTGCGTTGCATATAATCGATGTGGTGCGTATCGTTGCTCCAATGTGTACCTAACCATAAACACCAATGGCCTTCTTAAAATCATTACACAGAAGTATATATTTTTAAACATGCACATTTAGCTAAAAGAACTCCAGGTTAGCAGGCAATATTAACCAGGTGAAATTGTGTCATTTCTCTTGCGTTCATTGCACGCAGAGTCAGGGTATATGCAACAGTTTGGGCTGCCTGGCTCATTGCGAACTAATTTGCCAGAATTTTACGTAATTATGACATACATTGAAGGTTGTGCAATGTAACAAGAATATTTAGACTTAGGGATGCCACCCGTTAGATAAAATATATCTGTATTTTACTGAAATAAATGTTTTGTTTTCGAAATGATAGTTGCTGGATTCAACCATATTAATGACCAAAGGCTTGTATTTTTTGTGTGTTATTATGTTATAATCAAGTCTATGATTTGATAGAGCAGTCTGACTGAGCGATAATAGGCAGCAGCAGGCTCGTAAGCATTCATTCAAACAGCACTTTTGTGCGTTTTGCCAGCAGCTCTTTGCAAGCACAGCGCTGTTTATGACTTCAAGCCTATCAGCCTAATGGCTGGTGTAACCGATGTGAAATGGCTAGCTAGTTAGCTGGGTGTGCGCTAATAGCATTTCAAACGTCACTCGCTCTGAGACTTAGTTATTCCCCTTGCTCTGCAAGGGCTGTGGCTTTTGTGGAGCGATGGGTAACGCTGCTTTGAGTGTGGCTGTTGTCGATGTGTTCCTGGTTCGAGCCCAGGTAGGGGCGAGGAGAGGGACGGAAGCCATTCTGTTACACTGGCAATACTATAGTGCCTATAAGAACATCCAATAGTCAAAGGTATATGAAATACAAATGGTATAGAGAGAAATAGTCCTATAAATACTATAGTAACCACAACCTAAAACCGCTTACCTTGGAACATTGAATGTTCATTGAATGTCTCATGTTAAAAGGAACCACCAACTTTCATATGTTCTGAGCAAGGAACTCAAACTTCAGCTTTTTTTTTTTAACATGGCACATATTGCACTTTTACTTCCAACAGTTGTTACATTATTTAAACCAAATTGAACATGTTTCATTATTTATTTGAGACTAAATTGATTTTATTGATGTATTAAATTAAGTTAAAATAAGTGTTTATTCAGTATTGTTGTAATTGTCATTATTACAAATAAATAAATAAAATAAAAATTGGCCGATTAATCGGTATCGGTGCCAGCAAGTATAGATGCACTGTGCTCCGATGCTCAAAAGTGTGGGTGGGGACACTTACCTCTGGGACGTAGTTGTCCCTCCTCTCCCTCTCCTCCTCCTGCAGCTTGATGGAGATGCCTCTGACGGGACCCCTCTGGATGCGCTTCATCAAATGGGTCACATACCTAAGAGTACAAACCAGAATTCAGTTAATTCATGCACAACATCACAATTGTAACAGCATTAGATCAGACCATGGGTTCAAACAAAAATATTTATGCTAGATCACTGAAAACTAGTTTAACATGATAATTAGGTTTCACTCAAGTTTAGGTTGTTGCGGACGAGAAAGATGTTTGAAAGACAGGGTTTGACAGGAAAAGATATTCCAACAAACACGGTAAAATATTTCCGTCACAATTCCCGTAACATCAATGACTATGGCAACAGTTGCGCCATAGTCACTTTCGATACAGGTTTTTATGTGGCAAACTAGCAATAATCAGCTAGGTCAGGGATATAATATAATCAATAACTCCCTCCAAGCCATGCTATTAGAAGTAGTGTTTTGAAATCCAACCTGATTGAAGTGCAGCATAGTACATGTCATATGAAACATCTTTCTCTAAGGAGGACCTGAGCCCTAGGACCATGCCTCAGGACTACCTGGCCTGATGACTCCTTGCTGGCCCCAGTCCACCTGGCCGTGCTGCTGCTCCAGTTTCAACTGTTCTGCCTGCGGCTATGGACGCATGACCTGTTCACCGGACATGCTACCTGTCCCAGACCTGCTGTTTCCAACTCTCTAGAGACAGCAGCTCCTGTAGAGATACTCTGAATGATCGGCTATGAAAAGCCAACTGACATTTACTCCTGAGGTGCTGACCTGTTGCACCCTCTACAACCACTGTGATTATTATTATTTGACCCTGCTGGGCATCTACGAACATTTGAACATCTCGGCCATGTTTTCTTATAATATCCACCCGGCACAGCCAGAAGAGGCCTGGTCCCTCTAGGATCTGGCCTTTTTAGGGAGTTTTTCCTAGCCACTGTGCTTCTACACCTGTATTG
Source organism: Oncorhynchus mykiss (assembly GCF_057628025.1). Lineage (NCBI taxonomy): Eukaryota > Metazoa > Chordata > Actinopteri > Salmoniformes > Salmonidae > Oncorhynchus > Oncorhynchus mykiss. The sequence continues at coordinate 81,076,012 of NC_143023.1, read as the reverse complement.
CTTGCTGTTTGGGGGCTTAGGCTGGGTTTCTGTACAGCATTTTGTGATACCAGCTGATGTAAGGCTTTATAAATCAATTTGATTCATGAAATTAATAAAAATATTCAGCATTGAAAAAAAGCAAAGGAGCCAATTAGCTGACACCGACATCCCAAAATGGCTGCTGTGGTTTCTGCTACCTATCATGAGGATGAAAAGGGCAGTTTCCAGAAAAACGAGCAGCCATTTCATCTTCTCAGTATAACAGTTGGAATAACGGGACAATTCAGAGTACAACGCATTTCTCATCCATGATCGCGGTACGCTTTCCGAGCCATATCTCGTGCTGGCTCCGTGGTGACTTTATTTAAGAAAATTGCCTGTCCGACCCTGACCTGCTGGCTACACCCAAAACTAGACCCAGGAGTTAAGACACGGGTGACTTCCAAATTGAGAACGAAGAAAATATCACCACGGTTGGTTGAACGTTGCTGTTCAGCGTTGTCTACGCAACATCTGCTGCTTGACCTCAGACAAGCTTTATATATGTTGCTGAGGTTCGAGTCAGCTTGACTATTAAGAGACAATAAAGCTGAAGAAACCAGACTCACCCAGCGATCTTGTTGCGGAGCTTCTTGCTGGGGATGATAGCGATCTCTTCGCACACCCTCTTGTTGGTGTGGAAGTCATTTCCCAGCCGGGTGTAGTACTTCTCAATGATGACCCGGGCGGCTTTTTTCACCGTCTTGGTCCTGACTCGTCCCTGTGGAACAAAGGAGTTGTGCAAATGACTAGGTTATCCTGATCACCTGAACGTTCAGAATGGGATTACCTTTAATGGATTTAAAATATCTGAGAGAACCAGGGTTCGGTAGGGACTTTGGACCCATCGAACACGGGAAAGACCCTCAATTCACGTTCTGTACTATCAATGACCTGGCCACTTTCGATACAGGGTTCAACGTAAATTACATTTCAAAAGCGGTTGACATTTTAGGAGGTATAAGTACGCCAACGGCTGGCATGACCAGGCAAGCTACATTTGGATCTAACATACAAGGTTGTACCTAATACTAACGAGCTAGCAACTTTGCGCAGACTGGCTACCTAGCCAACTACCTACTTGCTAGTAAATGGATCTCACGATTAACTACACCGGTGAGTAAGTCAGAAACAATGGGTACCCTACATTGGGAAAACAGACCACCTATGGTTAATTAGCTAGTAGGATGATTCCGCAATCAGCTAGTTAGCTACGCTAATCTGTACCACGGAACAAAATGTATTTCTTACAAACAGTTGAAACCAACGTGCAAAACCACTAACCACATAGCGGAAAATGTGTACAATATTAAAGTCATGACCAGTTCTCTACTGATTGTAATCAAATAAAGACATGGAAAACGTGGTTGTTCATGTGCAGCCAAATGCTAGCATAATGCTTCTTCCGTTAGCATCTCGGCGAACCCTCGTCATATTGTTCAAAAAAATCTGCCAGGAAGGGCATCCTAACGCAATATGTCACTGCGATTGTGTAATATATACAACATTTCACTATTCTAGAGATAAATACCATTTTGGATACTAAAAAACTGAGGATTACGATAGATTTAGAGGGGTTGTAAATGTTGAAGTACCCACCATGTTGAATCGGGCTGGTAGAAGAGGACTATACAAGCGCTTCAGCGGAAGTATAATAAGAGGGCACGTGGATGTGGGAAACCAAAGGGAAAAGGGTGCCACCCCCTAGTGGTAGAAGAATTCGCAAAAATATACAACCAGACTTGCAGTTCATTACAGCTATATTACTGTACATTTGGTTTCCCCAGTTGAGTGAAATTATTGCGCGTAAGTGCGGCAGTTAGTCTAGCGGTTAAGAGCGTTGGCCAAGTAACCGAAAAGCCGCTGGTTCTATCCCCGAGCTGACTAGGGGGAAAAAATGTCGATGTGCTCTTCACGTTTTTATTTGTATTTTATTTAACCTTTATTTAACTAGGCAAGTCAGTTAAGAACAAATTCTTATTTACAATGACGGTTATCACACAACGCAATGCTACAGATGTCTCGAGTTTTGATTGACATGATGACTGCAGGAATGTCCAACAGAGCTGTTACCTGAGTATTTAATGTTAATTCCTCTACCATAAGCCTCCAACAAAATTGTAGAAAATTTGGCAGCAGTACATGCAACTGGTCGCACAACAGCAGACCACGTGTCGCCACGACAGCCCAGGACCTCCACATCCGGACAACCCCCTCTCCCTCAATGTGATCAAGACAAAGGAGATGATTGTGGACTACAGGAAAAGGAGGGCCGAGCACGCCCCCATTCTCATCGACGGGGCTGTCGTGGAGCAGGTTGAGAGCTTGGTGTCCATATCACCAACAAACTAACATTGTCCAAACACACCAAGACAGTCGTGAAGAGGGCACGACAAAACCTATTCCCCCTCAGGAGACTGAAAAGATTTGGCAATGGTCCTCAGATCCTCAAAAGGTTTTACAGCTGCACCATCGAGAGCATCCTGACGGGTTGCATCACTGCCTGGTATGGCAACTGCTCGGCCTCCGACCGCAAGGCACTACAGAGGGTAGTGCGTATGGCCCAGTGCATCACAGGGGGCCAAGCATAGTCACTTCAATAACTCTACCTACATGTACATATTACCTCCGCACATTGACATTGACTCTGTGCCGTTACCCCCTGTATATAGCCCCGCTATTGTTAATTACTGCTGCTCTTTAATTATTTATTCTTCTCTCTTACTTTTTTGGTGGGTATTTTCTTAAAACTGCATTGTTGGTTAAGAGCTTGTAAGTAAGGATTTCACTGTAAGGTCTACCTGTTGTATTCGGCGCATGTAACAAATACAATTTGATTTGCCATCTGTGGAGAGACTTGAAAATAGCTGTGCAGCAATGCTCCCCAGCCAATCTGACAGAGCTTGAGAGGATCTGCAGAGAAGAATGGGAGAAACTCCCCAAATACAGGCGTGCCAAGCTTGTAGCGTCATACCCAAGAAGACACAATGCTGTGATTGCTACCAAAGGTGCTTCAACAAAGTACTGAGTAAAGGGTATGTATACTTACATAAATGTAAAATGTAAGTTTTTTACATCAAATGTTTTTGCTTTGTCATTATTGGTTAGTGTGTGTAGATTGATGAGGGAAAAAATGATTTAATACATTTTAGAATAAGGCTGTAACGTAAATGTGGAAAAAGTGAAGGGGTCTGAATACTTTCCGAAGTATAACATGAGAATCCAATTCCATCTGTGTCTGATTCATATGTAATCATTCTGCCAATGCTTTGCTTTTCATTCAGGTGATCATGACATGTCATCATTATAATTTAACACTTTGTTCTAGTGTATATTAGTGAAATACAGTATATGCAGTATTCCCATGTTCATATTCTCAGTCATCTTTTTACACCTCCAGTTCATGAACATGTTTTGGGAAATATGCTTAAAGGGTTACACATTTCACACAATGCATATCAAATCTAAGTTTATTGGTGGCATTGTTACACAGTTTAGCAGATGTTATTGAACCACACAGTGGAGGTGTCATAATACCCATAAAACCTAGCGGTCAATCAGGGAACTGGTTCCAATCTTTTTTATACCATTAATTTTTCCCATTATGGATTTTAGAAACACTTCAAATAAGGGCTGTGTTGCGTGTAGGCTTACCCTGGTGTGACGTTTTGATAACAATGTAAATCTCTCTCGGACATGATGACTTTTAATGTATTCGGCCCTATTTGTTCTCACATTCGAAAAAGCTAATTAGCATCAAAAGACATCATGCAAGACTACAAATACCTGCTAGCTCCTGCACATCATCTCTAGCTGAAACCTTTGCGAACAGATAGTCAATTTAAAACTTGCACAAGACAGTTCACAGAATTGTTAATCTAAAGAAATTTTGCCAATTTATTCATGACTACATTTAGCTAACATTTGATAATTAATCCAGAGATTTTTACCTTTGCCTTGATTTGGCAGTCTCGTCCAGATCAGTTTTTGTAGTTCTTTATAATAGCCACATTAGTAGCTAATTAGCATTTCATTTTTTTGAAGGTAATACAGGCAAATATATTGAGAAAAGTCACTTTGTCCTAGAGAAATTTACATGGTTATCAAACTGTTACAGGAATTAAATTCCTACATGTTTTAATACCCAATTAAAATTCAACACTCTGTCAATTCCTAAGAATTTGTAAGACTCTTATTTGCATAAAATGGACAGAGACCAGTCTCAAAATCAATCAGCAGTGTTTATTCTCGAGAGTACTGAACATGATATAGTTTACCACAGCTTATAAACTGAAAATGTCGTCATTAGTTTTCGTACTACCCCGTCTCATCTCCACTCCAGTACAATGGCTGTATAGTTCAAGACTTCCCACATCGTCTCTCCCAAACTTAGATCATTTATGACCCGAGCCAAGGTCTGCCTGTGTAGATAAGCGTTCTAGCCAGTCTGACGATAAATTCTTTCATTTCTACCAAGGAACAGACAGTCATTGTTCTACTTCTTGATTATAATTACACACATTATATTCAGTACTAGGATTAAAAGAAAATTCATACATCTATACAGTAACATAATAGTATTCTGATTAGTTAGTCCTGATTGAAATGTATACATAAGTCATTATTGATTAAAAAAAAATCCCTTAACACAAACGTCACACCAGTGTAAGCCTACGCAAAAACAGCCCTTATTTTAAGTGTTTCTAAAAAATGGATGGTGGAAAACACTTGGAAGCAGTTCCCTATTTGACTGCTAAGTTTTATGGGTATTATGACTCATACTGTGGTACTCTATAGCCGGTGCAGCGAAATGCTTATGTTATTGGCTCCTCACGGGGTCTGTAGTTACACCTCTAGCACTGAGATGCAGTGACTTAAGCCACTGAGGCACTCGGGAGCCCAATGTACACCAGATAAATTTACACAAGATATACTAACAATGTTATGTACAGCAGTAGATATATTAGTGAGCTATGCCAAGAATCTAGTATATAAATGTGGGGTGTATAAACTGTAAATAAAATGAAGTATTCAGTGGCCATTTTAGCATGTAACAACACTAAACAATGCATTAATTGCACTATAACAGTGACAAACGGTGCCCACAAACTGTTAAGGGCCTTCATAAAGCTGTCCAAACATCTGACCACTGCTACAACTGGCTATCAGCAGAGCCTTGTCTGGCAGCGAAACAGTTAATTAATTCTCATTTACTGCCTTTAAAAAAAAACATAGCCGATATGGCTGACTTGCTTGAACAAATGTGGATTCTAATGACAATTGAGATGTACAAACTATGGTGTAAGGAGACGACAAGCGGATAAGAGGCAATATGTAATTTCGATTAAGACATTAAGCGAGCTAGGATGGATGTAACGCTAGTCAATATAACTATTTGTTTAGCTCTAATGAAATGTACAGCAACAGATTTCAGAACATGGGCCGTTCTTAGTGTTCTCCCTGTACACCAAGTCAGAACCGTAGGATAAATAAAGGGTAAATATAGGATAAAGGATAAAGGGTAAATAAAGGATAAATAAATAAGCAGACAATGAAAGCTCTTACAATATTTGATGATTACATTTCTCTAAAACAGGTAATAGACCACATGTGCACCACCAAGTTAGAACAGTAGGCGAAATTAAGAGGGGTAAATGGACCAAATTATTAGGGTGAGGCACATGGGCTACTAACATCTTACTTCACAACATACACTTAGTATTACTTTCTTAGCTACAGTATACATATCTCCCTGGCATATTACATAATTTATGCAGCAGCATGCAAGACATTTTTGGACTCAGCATTGTTGTGCTGTGCTCACTTGAACAGGAAGGTGGTATGGCGGTCCTTTCGTGGGCAAATACTGTCAAACTTTGTCATCGGTCTGTCATTCTCTGGATTTATGCTGCTTTCAAGACAAACCAGGTCAAATCATGACGTCGGTGATCTTCAGGTCAGCTCTAGAAAAAGGCCAGAGTTCCCGACTTGTATTCCGAGTTGAATGACAGTTCAAAACATTTTTTCCCCCCGAGTTCCAAGCAGTCTTGACAGCTTGGAAAAGAGGCCCTTTCAGACAGATGTTTTAAATTCTTAAACTCAGACTTGGACCACAAATCCTCTCCACCAAATAGCAGGCAGGGGAAGCAAAATAGTGATTGCTTGCCAGTAGATTGTCGACGTGATTCACGATGACTGCTTGTCTGCCTATGGTAGCTATAATGTGATTTTATCTGTGGCCAATGACCTTGACCCTTCTTGGACAGGCACTTCAAATGTAAATCTATGGCAGCACCCAAGGTGCTTGAATTTTCAAGCTCTCCCTGTAGATTCTGCAATGACCTAGTGTCCCCATGAGTGATAGAGCACTGAGCCAATCACGGCACAACTAGTGAAGATTACCAATGCCTACACTCTGTATTTTCCACTGGGCCATCTCGTCATTGTTTGTAATCAGGTCTACCACGGTCATGTTGTCAGCCAACTTGATGATTGAGTTAGTCATGGGTGAACAGGGAGTATAGAAGGGGGCTGAGCACACACCCCTGGGGGGCACCCGTGTAGAGAATCAGTGTGGCAGAAGCATTATTGCCTAACCTCACCAACTGGGGGCGGCCCATCAGGAAATTTGTATTTATTTAGAATCCCAATTAGCACTCTTCCTGGGGTCCAGCAACATTAAGGCAGCTATGTACACACAATTAAATATAACATTTCATAACACATTGTGTCCTCATCAAATTAAACTACAAAAGTTTATTTAAGAATCCGAATAGACCTCAAACTTTGAAGGAAACACTGGGCCAAGAGTAAAGGTTAAGAGAGATTTATTTTACATAAAAAAGGGTGCAAACTTGATTTTCCCTTTAAGTTAGGAGGGAATAAAAAGTATGATTTTGGAAAGTTCCCAAGACACATTTCACTTGAGGTTTCTGGGGGCGAGGGGGGTAGGAATTTTAAGACAGAAAGAGTAGAGACCTCGTATCTTTCTGTGTAAAAAAAAAAGGAAAAGGGGGGGTTTTCACAATTGGAGCCCTTAACCAGGTTAAAGCATTCAAATACATTTTGAAGTAACATTCATGTTTCAACACAGTAATATCCATAATACAATTGTAATACTTGACTCATATTCATAGCTTTGAAACTATTACCAGAACAGGAGACAGCTTTGAAGAGGGAGAAAAGAAAAACGCATCAAGAAAATAGACTCCCATTTGAACATAATCAACTTTACATAATTTACAATTGAAAATAATCAGTACAATATTGCAGTCTTGTCTCTAACCACTGGAGGTCTACAGTTTAAGCAACTCTGAACGTAATGTCGGAAAAAGTCTACCTCACTTGAGCAGTCTTTGCAGCTCGTGCCCTACACATTTCTGTGGACAAATGCAAGCAACCATCGATAAATGGTCTCTCCAACACTGAGGAAGTGGAGAGATTGTCTGGAACGACAGTGAGAATGAAAAAGGAACCAGCAACGATGAAAATGGTCGTTAAGGCCCTGATGGACCCGTTTCATTCAAGCAAGATAGTATTCTTTAAATACACAAAGCATACCAGTACAATAATAATTGTGCTTAAAGCCAATGAGAAAACCTCCGATTGAATTAATCTACCCCTAGATGCAGAAGGCATGACGAGGATACAACTGGTCAAAGCCATCTGACTCAGTGTCGTCTTCTAGTTGCTGATGGAGAGGGTAAAGTCATGCCTCCCCCCGTAGCATCTAGTTCATTTAGAGGTGACTGTACATATGTACATGTTGCACAAACTGTGGCAAAACATTTCAAGTATGTATTAAAGTAAGTGGTTCCATTAATAAAAAGGAAGTACAATGACAAGAAAACAAGGATGCCAAAACAATAACTTTGGTTGTTGGGATCAAGCAAAAAAAGAAGGTCAAGAATACTTAATGAAAGAAATTATAATCTGTAATCATAAGCAATATTACTATAGTAGAAGCCTCATGAATTCTTAGTCACGTAAATGATCTAAAGCAAAATAAGACCTTTTATGTAATGTCAGAAATACGCAACCATACCAATTCTGAGTTGGTATGGTTGTTACACAAGCATGGCCTGGGAAGACAGCAGGTAAGCAATAACATGGCAAAAAAATATATATATCTATTTCTGAATGGTTTCTCCAAAAGCACTTGCAATGTTAGAACTAACCCACCAAATGCCAGTGTCTAAAATGGCACCACCTTAAGAGCAGAGAATAGAGCTCATGTCTACAACATGTTAACATTTCAGCACCCTTGGCACCAGAGGAAGGTGAGGTCATGAAGCTGACACTGGGGGGGGGGGGGGCAAAGACAGATGAGAGAACAAAAAGTGTGTGCACTAGAGACAGTAATGGCTTTTCTCTGAGGTATACATATTCATAGTCAGCGCATCCAGATACAGTGAGTGACATCTCAAACAAACCCTGCCATCGGAGGAGGTTGTGTTAACATGTCATGGAGGAAAAGGAATGTGCAGCGTCAAAATTACCCCCAGTGGGATCAGAAGGCTGCATGGGCAAATATATACTGCCATCAGGGGGCGTGTGGGACTCCGGTGAATAAGCCAGTAAAAGTCCTCTGGTCTTCACTAGTTACCCTAGCCACGAAGTCATAAACACCCCGACTTCTACGATTTATGTTCTTAAAAATGTAATTTTAAACCTACCTCGAACCACAATGATAATATTATGCCTAACACTAATCTTAAATTAAGACCAAAAAGTGTCATGCATTTTTACGATATAGCCAAATATGACAATATGGCTGTGGTAACTAGCAGAAAATACATCCTCTGTCCTCTCAAGAAACCCTGGGGTCAGCACCTCCATGCTGCACCAGTGTCATAGAAAGTTTAAAAGGCTGGGATAAATACAGTCCTTTCTCTCTTCCTTCAAGTAATCACTGATTGGACATGACTAGAAAAGCCATTTCTTTCAACTGTCACGTTATATCACTAAGTACTTCAAGGAAGGGAAGAAGCCAACAAAAACAACAAGGTGAAGGAGAGAGAAAAGGAGAGAGCAAGAGGAGAGCGACACCACATGACAACAGCCTAAGCCTTTTACCCACTTCACAATTATCCTGGTGTGGTCAGCAGCGATGTCTAAAAGTCTGAATGATAGGTGGGTGAATCAACTGACCAATCCATGAATTAAGATCACTCACAAGCACATCATTTAGTCAGACAATGGCATTTGAGTAAATCCTGACACTCCACTACTTGACTAAGACTCGTCCCACATCTTTCAATTCAAGTACATTTGAAATAATTTAAACTGCAGAGATACTTACTCAAGACATACACTTTCAAGGAAGAATACGACATTTGCACACAGTACAAAAAAAAAAAAATCTGCTTTGTTACTCAAAAATATACATAGCTTCTGTTTGTCTATCCCTATAAAAGACAGCTAGGTAACTGACTCCAAAGATAAAAACGTATCATACAGTATCACACAAGCCTGTGTGTCTGTGTACAAGGGAGTTATTCAATAGAAGCATAAGGAAATTGACAATTCCCCCAGCCTTGACTCAAAGCCACAGAGTTCTTGCCACCATTTCCATAATACACAAGTGAAACAGTGGATAGTATCTAGATGGTAGAGAGCAAGGCTGGCATTCTAACTGCAGTCAACAGTAGGTACAAAATAAGTAGTGCACTCAATCGCTGTTTAAATACACCCCCCCCCCCCCCATGAAAAAGCAAGATCATTCAATGATTAAAAAAATACAAATTACAGGACATCATACATTTTCAGTTCACATTGACAACACAAAACAAAATAAATTGAAAACAGACAAGATAACCACTCAGGAGTAAACACTGAGGTTTACCAAAAGGGTAGAATATTATTGTAAAATGTAGCATTTCACAACCTCAAATGTTTTGACTGCAGAGGAACACAAATAAGCAAATCTGAAGAATAAAAAAAAGGTCCTTCACTTCCTTTTACTCTGATGACCTTAGATGACCTGTCACGAGTCACATAAAACTGTTCCTGTATTTGAAATCTTCAAATTCTGCTTTCTCAACCTTGTCTGCACTAAAATGTATTTAAAGTGAGAGACCACAGTGTCATCTCCTAAAACGCAACCATTTCCACAGGCTAAATAATTTTGACCTCTAAGGGGCATTGAGGCAGCTGTATAGTCTCCCTCTCTACAGCTTCCATTTCTTAAGTCCAGGTCTTGAGCGTCGACGCCACAGCACAGCTCCATTTTTTGTTCTAGCCCAGCAAACACACCTGATTCAAAAATAATACTCAACTAATCATTAAACCTGCAATTAGTTGATTCAGGTGTTCAGGCTGGGCTAGAACAAAAATATGCAACACCATAAGGTACCCCAGGAATCCAGTTGAGCAACACTGCTCTATAGGAACCAGACTTGTCAACATGTCTTCTTATTGGCTGGTGTGTTGTTGCAGTGAACAGATGCCTATCCTGATAGGCTCTGAAGAGAGGTGGTTTGATTAAGGCATTACATGGTAAGGCCAGCAGGAGGAGCAGTAGCATCTAAATCAATAGGAGAGCCAAGTCTGTTCTCCTTGTCCCAGATTCAGTACACAGACAGACAGACTGGAGGTAGAAGCCACCCTAAAGTGTACACCTGGTGTCAGTTCATGATAGCCCAATCCTAGCTTTAAACATTGGGAGGTAAAAAAAAAATCTACAACTGACCTTAGATCAGCAGTTGGAAGCAACTTTTCCTAAATCCGCACAGACACAAAGTTAAGTGTTTGTGGATAACAGGAACCAGTTTACAGGTACTGGCAATGTTACCAAAAGCAATGCGAAATGCAACTCATAACAGATCTATTGGTGATTCTCTCCCCCCAAACATTTTTTTTGTTGGCCTGAAATTGAAAAGCTGAAAAGGAGTGGGTGGGTAAATAATGACCAGTGCATGGATCTGGAATACAAATAATTTTCAGTTAAATCTAAATCTGGTAACATAATAGGTCCTCTGTCCACACACATCCCTTTGGTCACTCGCTGCGGTCTAACATTTTTCTTGCCTATCATTGAAATTAGCACAATTGTTTTTAACACAAATATGGAGGCAGAAGGCAAATTTAGTGATTGTTGAGAGGTGAATTGGTACTCATCAGGTTTTTTTCTGGCAAGGATGCATTAGAAAAGTGATTATTTTGGTGTTCCCTCCTTTTCTACCATTTCTTTCTGCTTTGACTACTTATGCCAATCCCAAATCAACCTGCAGACCGTTCTTGATAGATTTGAAAGAACCTGTGGCATCTTTGCAGATCTACAAGGGACCATGGAGGTGTCTAGGGTTGAAGCAAGGTTACTTCAGGACTAGGAAGCATCATCTATAATGCCTTTTTCAAAAGACAGTCAAACAGGGCTTAGTGGGAGGAGCTTCGTGGCATATGAACCAATTAGCCATTAGGGCACATTCACACATTCAAACAAACATCCACACCTACGTATGTAGACATAAATTTGTATGAACAAAAAGCAAATGGGACAGCTTAAGACCGGCTTTTACTGTGGCGGTGAGTGGGTTTGGAGAGAGAGAAAGAGGAGAGAGACACGAAAGAAAGGTGGTAAAGGTCTATAGACTGCTAGACTGGTCTCCTCACGCCCGAAAAGAGAAATGGAGAGGGGAAGACTTGACTTTTGATCTCCACTAGAAAAAAACAAAAAACAAACTGGGGCAGATGAAGAGATGTCCTCAGGCATCCTCCAGTATTCAGAGGAAAGGTCAAAAGTCAAATTTAGTCATTCATCCACCAAGAAGGAAAGAAAAGAAAGGACTTTGTGGCCAAGGTCTTCATGTGTATAGTAGTTCCATTCAGTAGGTCCAGGTCAGTAAGAATCCCATTTCTCTTGTAATAACAAGTCTCTCTCCCAACTCCCTCCCAGAAATATCCCTTCGTTAGTTTCCTTAAAACTAAACTCGCTCAGCGACACCGGACAGGGTAGCAGGAGATCATTTCTGCCGTGGAGTGTTCTTCTTCCGTTTTCGCTTGAAGAAGCAACAACACCTGAAGAGAAAGGATTAAGAGACAGAAGAGGAAAGTTAATTGACAATCTATATCTTTCAATATGCTGCAATCACTCCAAACTTACTCAACTTCAAATATGTAATTAATGTGAACATTTAACAGTTATAAAAATGGAGCGCGAGAGTGTGACGTGAGAAGAGAGCGAGCATGTGATGGGGAGGGAATAAACCCAGACTGTATGCTACCCAGCTGGCACAAAACGTTTCCGTAATGTTCTACAATTAGATCGAACAAGGTTGCAGGCAGGTAACTGTATAACCAACGTTGCAGTTCTTTGTGAACCCCATACGAATGCCATCACAAATCCGTTCTTGACGGAGACAAGTACTGTGTGGCTATGGCCTTAAGTCTTTCCAGTTGAGCTACATAATCATACTTCAGCTCCTCTTAGTAGTGTGAAAAGGATATTAGTCACTTCATGTGAGAAGCCTCAAATCCAATATGAAAGCAACATTGTTATTTGTTTAATGGAATGTCAAGGGTGAAGCCAATAAACCAACACAGTGCTGGATATGTTGTCTGGTGCTAGTCTGGTGGTATTCGTTTAGTGCTAGTCTGGTCCACTCCCTTTGAATGGCTGATGTGTATGGGAGTGGGACTCACCACAGGTTGAGCATTTTCACGCAGCTACAGAGAGAGTGTGAGGAGAAAAGACAGATTAATACTGTACAGAGATCGAGACAACGATGCAAGATAGTCCTTGTGCAAGGTAGAACCACATGCATGCACACACAGACACAAAGAGTTTGGCTAAGGACAATCATTGCAGTTCATGCAAGGGAAACTAAAACAAAGACAGAAAGGTGAAAGTATGAGGGGAATTGTTATTTTTTTGTTTTAGCTAGAAAGTATTTTTTCAGATTCAAATAATTCAGATAATCAGAAATTGTAAGAATTTTGCCCCATATCATAATTGAAACTAACGGAACCAAAATGTTTTTTTTTGCAGATTATCAGTTCACCACCCAGTCCTGACAGGTTCCTGCCACAAGAGACAACTTGTTTGGACATGATTTTATCCCAGCTCAGGCAGTTTGATTTCTTGTATCTAATACGCTTTCACGGTACTTCAAACTGGTTGGAATTGGACAGTTAGTCAGTCTCATGGACTGAGCAAGAGTTATAGTAAAGAAATTATCCAAAATACCACTGTCATAAATCGTCTTCCGATACATTTCTTCAACGTCTTCACTGACATTTTTAACCTCTCCCTGACCCAGTCTGTAATACCTACATGTTTCAAGCAGACCACTATAGTCCCTGTGCCCAAGAACGTCAAGGTAACCTGTCTAAATGACTATTGACCCGTAGCACTCATCTGTAGCTTTGAAAGCCTGGACATGGCCTTCATCTGCAACTGGATCCTGGACTGCCTGACGGGACACACCTAGGTGGTGATGGTAGGCAACAACACATTGATCACATTGACCCTCAACACAGGGGCCCCTCAGGGTTGTGTGCTTAGTTCCCTCCTGTACTCCCTGTTAACCCACGAATGCGTGGCCACGCATGACTCCATTACCATCATTAAGTTTGCAGAAGGTGGTAGGCCTGATCACCTACAACCACGAGACAGCCTATAGGGATGTCAGAGACCTGGCAGTGTTGTGCCAGGACAACCTTTTCCTCAACGTCAGCAAGACAAAGGAGCTGATCATGGATTACAGGAAATGGAGGGTCGAGCATGCCCCGATTCAAGTGAAGAGAGTCAAGAGCTTCAAGTTCCTCAGTTTCCACATCACTAAGGATCTATAATGGTCCAAACACACAAATGCAGTCATGAGGAGTGCACAATAATGCCTCTTCCCCCTCAGGAGGCTGAACAGATTTGGCTTGGGCCCTCAGATCCTCAACAATGTCTACAGCATCACCACTGAGAGCATCTTGACTGGCTGCATTCCCACTTGGTATGTCAACTACTTGGCATCTGACAGCAAGGCGCTGCGCAGAGGGTAGTGCGTACGGCCCAGTACATCACTGGGGCAGAGCTCCCTGCTATCCAGGACCTCTACAACAGGCGGTGACAGAGGAAGGCCCTAAGAATTGTTGAAGACTTCAGCCACCCGTAATAGACTGTTCTCTCTGCTACCGCACGGTAAGCGGTAACGATGCATGAAGTCTGGAACCAACAGGACCTTGAATAGCTTTTATCCCCAAGCCATAAGACAGCTAAATAGTTAGTTAAATAGTTAACCAAATAGCTAACTGGACTATCAGCATTGCACTAACTTTTTTTTACTCATCACATATGCTACTGCTACATCCAAACCGCCTCAAGTGCAGACCACGTGTACGGCGTTGTGTGTGTGTGAGCAGTTTGCTGATGTCAACTTTGTGAACAGAGGGACCCATGGTGGCAATGGGGTTATGGTACGGGCAGGCATAAGCTATGGACAACAAACAAATTAGCATTTTATCGATGGCAATTTGAATGCACAGAGAAACCGTGATGAGATCCTGAGGCTCGTTGTCGTCCCATTCATCCACCTCTATCGCCTCATGTTTCAGCATGATAACGCACGGCCCCATGTCGCAAGGATCTGTACACAATTACTGGAAGCTGAAAATGTCCCTGTTCTTACATGGCTTGCATACTCACCAGACATGTCACACATTGAGCATGTTTCTGACAATATGTTTCCTGTCAATATCCAGCAACTTCGCACAGTCATTGAAGAGGAGTGGGACAACATTCCACAGGCCACAATCAACAGCCTGATCAACTCTATGCGAAAGAGATATGTCGTGCTGCATGAGGCAAATGGTGGTCATACCAGATAGTGACTACCTTCCTGATCCACGCACCTACTTTAATTTTTTAAAAGTTTTCTGTATTCCCATTCATGTGAAATCCATAGGTCAGGGCCGAATACATTTATTTCCATTTACTGTTTTCCTTATATGAATTGTGTCTCAGTAAAATCATAGAAATTGTTGCATGTTTATATTTTCGTTTAGCATATTATTCAGTGTTTTACTTTTCTATTATTTCTCTTTTCTTTCTCTCTGCATTGTTGGGAACGGCCCGAAAGTAAGCATTTCACTGTTAGTCCGCACTTGTTTACGAAGAATGTGACAAATAAAATGTGATTTGATTACAACTAAAAAACAAAGTGATTTCAAAATGGACAGATGACCAAGCAAAAATGGGGAGAGAGCGAGCTAGCTACGACAGAAGAAAAAGCGGCAGAAACGTACTTGGCCTCATCCACCACCTCCACGTCGGCCTGCGCTGCGATAGGTGCGTTGGAGTGGGCCGTCATTGGGTCATCGGCATTCAGTTCCCCATTGGTGGAGCTGACCACCTGAGGCACATGGAAAAAAAAGTCATATCAGCCATGCAAAAATAAAGACAATTCTGCTAGATGACTAAATGCCAACATTGCGTTGTAAGATTAACAAAAACACTGTCATGATCATACTATAGCCCAAAGTGTCATGATAACATCTTGTGACAACCAACTTAACTCTGTCACAAGTCACATAAAACTGTTACTCATGTATGCATGTTGGCTAGGTCTACTGCTAGCTAACTCAATTTTGTATTAGTTTATTTAAAAATGTGTTTTTCCGCCACTCCAAATACAAACATACATACGCAAACAACAACTTACAGAAATAAACTACATCCTCTGCCCAGACCCGTACGCTCACACCTCCATCCTTAGTGCCTGCATTATTGTTTGTCACATGGCCTTATATTGTACCGATTTGTTTTTCATAAGTTTACATTGTAATACTTCTGACAGCAAACTTTCTAGCTCCACCCATACATTTAGGATTTTATAGCATTCCCAGAAAACATGGATTATTGAATCATGTTAGTTTTACACTTCAGACATGACTCTGCCGTTGTGCTGTAGAAAGTGAATTTTTTCACTTGTATGATAAATTATATACATTAGTTTATACTGCATTGACATACATTTTCATTAACTGCAATTTCATTAGTTATGCGCCAACTTTCCCCCCCATCTTGTGCCAATATCAGTTATTTTAAGTCTTGGTTAAAATAGTTTTGTTTTTTTTCTTCTAAGAGATGGTCAGTTGGATATGCTCTCTGCAAGGTTTGGTATATATCTAACCTATCATATGAACATTATTTTCTGACTCAAATAAGAGTCGCTCAAGGTTGCTCTGATGTTCAAAATATTGTGTGATATGTCACTTAAGAATGTATTTCAAATTGGTCAGTCCAAAATGACTTTTTAATTCTGTCATGGAAATGAATGTATTTCCTGTTACCAAGTCATTTACAGTTTCTATGCCTTTAGTTTATCCATGTGGACCAATTTATCGGTGAATTCTGAAAAGCTATGCTAGCCAACAATCTTAACTACAACTAATAGTTTCAAGAAAGCGTAATGCCAGTTGTCATAAGCTGTTATGACATCAGCTCTGTAATGACTGCTTACGGCATCTTGCCCGTTCGGTCACAAACATTACAGTAAGGCCCTCATGACAGAAATATAAACTAAAGTCAAGTTACTGATTTCCATCCATACAGCTTAGCCACTTCCAGACATCCATGTGTGGTGTCACTTATGTGGCTCATTAGCCTTTACTCTACTCCCGGTCTCCCTTAATGGGAAAGGATCTTGCTTGAGTGTGAGTGAACATGTGTCTGGTGGGCCTTGTGAACCGGTCTCTCCCTGTCTGCCGCCTCCTCAGACTAAATGTCTGCATGCTGCTATGAAAAAGCTGGTCCCTCCCTGTCTTGCTCCTGAATACAACATGTTAATCATCATTGCTGTTGATCAACATAACACCTTCGCATACACAGTACAACATCTATCTTAAGAGCAAAGAGCGGGCGAAAGCAATGTGGCGAGGGCCCCACCTACGAAGAGTTTCTGCCATATTGCTTTCATCTTTTATGTCCCTTCGTATCTGTGGGCTAGAGGGCTATCAAGGACATAGGCAACGAAGCAGGTTTTTTGGTTTTGAAGCCAGCCACTAAGTAGTAGTCGGTATCTCAGTGGTTGGTGTATACCTGCACAGAGCCCCCATGCCTGTCTGCGGCCAGGTGGGAGCTGCTCATGTAGGAGGAGTTTGTCTGCCGGTGGGGCTGTGCATCCCATGCCCCTCTGCGGTCTGATGCTGCCGTCTGGTTGGTTGGGGAGGCGGATGGGCAGAGCAAGATGTGGGTGGGCGGTGCAAGTGAGTGAGAGCAGCAGGTGCCAACAGGCCATGCAACGCAGGAAAACAAAGAAAAAGAGGTGAGACGCATGGCGAAGCTGGGAATACGTGTAAGCAATTGAAAACAACCAGGTCAAAACAAAAAAAGTATGGCAAAATTAGAAATTTAAAGGTAGACTCAGCAAAATGACGTTGCCACGAGCAGCATCGCCGATATCGAGATGAGCGATATGCAACACTTCACTCTCATACAGTATCTGCGCATGTGCAAAGGTTGCCGTCACGCGGTGACCGCGTGATAGCCACGGGAACAAAACAGCGGAGAAGTAGAGCCTCACGTTTCAACACTAAGTTGTTGCTGAAATTAACCCTTAATCTACTTCATATGGCTGAGTCTACCTTAATTTGATTTCTGATTTTAAAGCAAAACATTTTAGACAGTTATAAGAAACCCTGTATGTATGTTTGACATCTTTTTCTGTATTACCATATTTTATAACCCTGGTGGCTTTCCTAAGAGACTTGCATTGTTTCTTTGTCCTGGCTGCATTAATTGAGTAGTCTGGGCCAGCAAGCACTGCTTTATCCCCCCATGTATCTCGTTCTTTCACTGTTCCCCTGGACAGGACAGGTTGCATGTGACATTGAGGGATTAGCTACTAATAAAGTTGTTGCAGGGGGCTTTGGCAGGGGTCTTATGCAGTCTGGGAGCTTTCAACTGGTAATTACTGCGAGTTCATTTCAGACTGGTTGTCATGTCCTGTATTGCGGGTCTGAAGTCCTGGCTCAATAAAACGACTCGTGCTTGGAGAGACTGATGGGGTGATATGCATCGACCTACTCAAAACCAAGGATGTTTCCTTTACCCCCCTCTCATTTCTCTCCTTTTTTCTACCTCTAGTTCTCTTCAAGTCCAATCTGCCTTATTCACCGTCATCTTTCTCCCTCTACCTAAATCTCCGCTCCATCGCAATTCCTTCCTCTACCCTCCGTCTCTCCAGCTTGCTCTTACAATCCCTTTTTGGCACATACTGGAGCACCAATGGAGACAGGTGGGTTGTTGTTCAGAGCTGAAGCAATGATTAGAGATAAGTCTGGGACTCCTGGGCGCAGTGCCACACACACTCACGTAGAACTACTCTAGCTGCAGCCAATCAAATTTGAGACAAGCTTCACTGCCTGTTGGGAGCCATAGCTGGAGGACTTCCAACTGTGAAATTCCTTTTGCGTCTCTCCATGCCTCTTTCTGGTTGAACACAGCCAGGCAGAGGCGGAGATGGACGAGGTATTTTGGTGCCAACAGCAACTCATCTAAAAGATCAGCTGAGACTACATGTTAGGTTCTAATTTCGACCTGAAAGCTCCTTTTGCTTCTGTCTTTTCCAAAAGCGGAGATGCTGAGAAATATAATTTTTTACTTTATTTTTTAATAAAAAACTATGGACTGCTACTCTTTTGCCTTAAAATTTAACAAATGTAAATGGTGTTGGACTAACTGTAGTGTAAATTGTAAAGCTTGTTGAGAGCTAAGGTGATATATTTAGACAATCCCAAACCCATAATCATATGTCTTGCAACTCCATAGCATTGAAACTAATTCTACAGTAGGTCACTTATACAAATATAAGGTGTTCAAGCAAGCAATACTTATTCATTGTCCTTGTGGCTGGTAAGGTGGGGACCAACACCATTTCAATCTCCTTCAATTTAGGAATTGGCTCTCCTATTGAGAAATTCCATGTCCAAATCAACTGACAGGAATGGAAATAGTATTGACTAGAACCATGCACATTTTCATCACAAGGATTTGTATATTCATGAATTTGTTGATTCCAGTAGATTTTCTGGAAATTATTGGCTTTTTCAGATGAACAGGCAGAGCTGAAGTGAGACTGTGTTTACCTGGTTCCGTAGGGGTTGTTGCTGAGAGGGCCTGTCTCTGTTAGCGTTGCTTTCTCTCGTGATGGCAGACGCACCCGAGTCCACGTTGACAGCCCCCACTGGAGTAGGCTGAGAGAAAGAGTGAAAACGAGAGAAAGAGAGACTGCCAGGTATACAAAAAGGCTCAAGGAAATATATATATTTTAATTCTTTCACGTGTTTTAAATTCTCTACTTTTGATTTCCCAACTTTCCAGCTATGAAAGGTACACAAAAAGTTATACAAAAACAAAAAGGAATTAACAGTTAGCAAGCTGCTGCAAATCAGGACATTTACTCTAGTCTTTCAACAGCTGCTATTTGACAATTGTAGTTGAGACTACACTTATGCTATTTAGCACGTGAACGCTAGCTACTCACAATCGGTCTGCCATCCCAGTCGTAGGTGTAGTCAAAGGTGTATCCTTTCCGCTCAAGCAGCTCGGTGAACAGAGTCCTCAAATACTCGTAGTCGGGCTTCTCAAAGAAGTCCAATCGCCGCACGTAGCGCAGGTAGGTGGCCATCTCTTCTACAAATGGGGAAATACAGTCAACATGGTTCAGGCAAAACAAGAGGCCCATCTAGTCATACCTGACAATTGAGTGCACTAAGGCCACATTTTCCCCTCTACTGATGGTTTGTCACAAAAACGCCTGCTTTATTTGTAAATATTTGTAAACAGCTTGTGCACGGTATCTAAGGAAGTCTCGAGGTTTTGCTCGCCTGAGGTAAAGTATATCATGATAAACTGTAGACCACACTATCTACCTAGAGATTTCATCTGTATTTTTCGTAGCTGTCTACATACCACCACAGACCGATGCTGGCACTAAAACCGCAATCAATGAGCTGTATACCGCCATAAGAAAACAGAAAAATGCTCATCCAGGAGGCGCTCCTAGTGGCCGGGGACTTTAATTCAGGGAAACGTAAATCAGTTTTACCTCATTTATAACTAAAGGGAAAAAAAATCCTAGACCACCTTACTCCATACACAGAGACACATACAAAGCTCTCCCTCACCCTCCATTTGGCAAATCTGACCATAATTCTATCCTCCTGATTCCCGCTTACACGCAAAAATGAAAGCATGAAGCACCAGTGACTAGCTATATAAAAAAAGTGGTCAGATGAAGCAGATGCTAAACTACAGGACTGTTTTTCAAGCACAGACTGGAATATGTTCCGGGATTCTTCCAATGGCATTGAGGAGTAGACCACCACAGTCACTGGCTTTATCAATAAGTGCATTGATGACGTCGTCCCCACAGTGACTGTACGTACATACCCCAACCAGAAGCCATGGATTACAGGCAACATTCAGACTGAGCTAAAGGGTAGAGCTGCCGCTTTCAAGGAGTGGGACTCTAACCCGGAAGCTTATAAGAAATCCCACTCTGCAACCTATGCTTGCTTCAAGGCAAGTAACACTGAAACATGTATGAGCGGATCAGCTGTTTCGGGCAACTGTGTGATCACGCTTTCTGCAGCCGATGCGAGTAAGACCTTTAAACAAGTCAACATTCACAAGGCTGCAGGGCCAGACGGATTACCAGGACGTGTACTCCCAGCATGCGAGTGTCATCATTGACATTTTCAACATGTCCCTGATTGAGTCTGCAATACCAACTTGTTTCAAGCAGACCACCATAGTCCCTGTGCCCAAGAACACTAAGGTAATGTGCCTAAATGACTACCAACCTGTAGCACTCACGCCTGTAACCATGAAATGCTTTGAAAGGTTGGTCATAGCTCATAAACACCATTATCCCAGAAACACTAGACCCAAAATGTGCATACCAGCCCAACAGATCCACAGATGATGCAAGCTCTATTGCACTCCACACTGCCCTTTCACACCTGGACAAAAGGAACACCTATATGAGAATGCTATTCATTGACTACAGCGCAGTGTTCAACACCTTAGTGCCCTCATAGTTCATCACTAAGCTAAGAACCCTGGGACTAAACATCTCCCTCTGCAACTGGATCCCGGACTTTGACGGGCTGCCCCCAGGTGGTATGGGTAGGTAACAACACATCCGCCACGCTGATCCTCAACTTGGGGACCCCTCAGATCCTCAAAAGGTTTTACAGCTGCACCAATCGATGGGGTGCATCACAACCTGGTAAAGGCAACTGCTCGGCCTCTGACCGCAAGGCACTACAGAGGGTAGTGCGTACGGCCCAGTAAATCACCGGGACCAAGTCGTAAAAATAGTCCAAGACACCAGCCACCCTAGTCATAGACTGCTGTCTCTGCTACCGCACGGCAAGCGGTACCGGAGCGCCAAGTCTAGGTCCCAGAAGCTTCTAAACAGCTTCTACCCCCAAGCCATAAGACTGCTGAACAAGTAAACAAATTGCTACCCAGACTATTTGCATTGCTTTTACTCTCGGTTTATTATCTATGCAAAGTCATTTTAATAACTCTACCTTCATGTACATATTACCTTGACCCCGGTGCCCCCCGCACATTGACTCTGTAACGTTACCCCCTGGATATAGCCCGCTATTGTTATTTACTGCTGCTCTTTAATTATTTGTTATTCTTATCTATTACATTTTTTTTTTGTTATTTTCTTAAAACTGCATTGTTGGTTAAGGGCTTGTAAGTAAGCATTTCACTCTAAGGTACCTGTTGTATTCGGCGCATGTGACAAATCAAATTTGATTTGATTTATATAGCAAATGTGCCCACTGATTTTGGCACATGCTCTTCAGCCAATAGCTCGCAGATACAGTGCAGGTAGGCTACCTACATTATGAGATTATTATGGATAAGAGCGATATTATTTGTATCTATCAAACGGCAGCCAAGCATCAATCATCATGTCACCAGAATAAGATCCTCGCTATTTATTGGAATAGTATTTAATCTGTTGCCTAATAAACTGCATGCTTTCGAGTCGTGTAAGTTGTGGGAGGACCATACCAAATATTGAGTGACTACTTCAATATGATGGTTATATCAATATTTGCACATTTCTCGTATAATTCATTTTTAACGACCCAAAAAGACACCATGTCAAACTAATAAATTGTCGGCATTTCTAAAATTTAACCGGCAGTTCCTGTTTCCATCAGCCCAGTTGTAAATTTTGTCATGCAACAGCTAAATTCATCCGCATGAAAAGTTGACAG
Source organism: Oncorhynchus mykiss (assembly GCF_057628025.1). Taxonomy (NCBI): domain Eukaryota; kingdom Metazoa; phylum Chordata; class Actinopteri; order Salmoniformes; family Salmonidae; genus Oncorhynchus; species Oncorhynchus mykiss. Next base: position 81,053,749 of record NC_143023.1, on the reverse strand, counting down.
AGCATGTATTTGCAAGACACCATGTTTCCATCATTCACTCTCCTATGCGCCTGTCCTCCAAGAAGCATCTTCTGCTAACTTAAACTTCTTTGGGATAGGGGGTAGCATTTTCACTTTTGGATGAAAAGCGTGCACAGAGTAAACTGCCTCCTACTCAGTCCCAGATGCTAATATATGCATATTATTAGTATTGGGATAGAAAACAATCTGAAGTTTCTAAAACTGTTTGAATGATGTCTGAGTATAACAGAACGCATATGGCAGGCAAAAACCTGAGAAAAAATCCAAAAAGTGGGAAATCTGAGGTTTGTAGTTTTTGAACTCAGCCCCTATCAAATACACAGTGGGATATGGGTCATTTTGCACTTCCTAAGGCTTCCACTAGATGTCAACCGTCTTTAGAACGTTGTTTCAGGCTTCTACTGCGAAAGGGGGCCGAATGAGAGGGGATTGAGTCAGAGGTCTGGCAGCAGCCTCGATCTCAGTCACGCGCATTCACATGAGGTAGCTCTCGTTCCATTGCTTTTCTACAGACAACGGAATTCTCCGGTTGAAACATTGAACATGTATGATAAAAACATCCTAAAGATTGATTCTATACTTAGTTTGACAAGTTTCTACGACCTGTAATATAACTTTTTAAACTTTTCGTCCGATGATCGGCTGGACCTGAACGCGCGTTTGGATTTGTTTACCAAACGCCCTAACAAAATAAGCTATTTGGACATAAATGATTAACTTTATCGAACAAAACATACATGTATTGTGTAACATGAAGTCCTATGAGTGTCATCTGATGAATATCAAAAGGTTAATTTTATCTCTATTTGTGACTCCTCTCTTTGGCTGGAAAAATGGCTGAGTTTTTCTGTGACTTGGTGGTGACATAACAATCGTTTGTGGAGCTTTCGCTGTAAAGCATTTTTGAAATCAGACACTGGCTGGATTTGCGAGAAATGTATCTTTAAAAAGGTGCCTAATACTTGTATGTTTGATAAATTTGATTTATGAGATTTCTGTTGATTTGTATTTGGCGCACTGCAATTTCATTGGCTGTTGGAGAGGGGTTCCGCTAGCGGAACGGGGTTAGCAGAACCCCAGTCCAAGTCCAGCTCGCTCTTGATTATTCTATTGTGATTATTAACTGCCATAACATGCAGTGCAAAGTGTGTGTTCTAGGAAATGTAACCATTTCAAAGGCATGTACTAGTGTCATGGTGGAAGATTGGCACAATACCTGGAAAGCTTTCACAGAGGACCTCGATGGGAGTGTTGCGCTTGGTGTCGCCAATCTTCTGGTATCGCTCTTTCAGGGTGTCAGCCTGTAGGTAGAAGGCACAAATTGAGCCCAAACACATGAACATTCCTTCTCTCTCTCCCCCTCCTTGAATCACAACTAGTAGCGCATCACACATCATAGCAAAATGCTTTGCAACAAAAAAACAAGCATTTCTTATTGGACAAGCTCAGATAGTACCTCCCCATTTTGTGCCTACTGAACATGACCCAGCTGACATCATGCCTAGCTCCCCTACCTTGAGTCCTTGCCACGGTAGACTCCCTCGTAGGAAATACATGAACATGTGGCCCAGGGCTTCCAGGTCATCCCGTCGACTTTGCTCTGAAACAAAAAGGGAGGGGTGTCCGTTTTCAGCGGTGACCAGTATATAGCCTATTTACCATACTCCTGTGTTGGAAGGCTTGCTCCACACGCACACACATCTCCACACATCAAAAGTTTATTTGTACGATTTTCTACATTGAAGAATAATAGTGAAGACATCAAAACTACGAAAGAAAACATGGAATCATTTAGCATATTTTAGATTCTTCTAAGTAGCCACTCTTTGCCTTGACAGCTTTGCACACGCTTGGCATTCTCTCAACCATCTTCACCTGGAATGCTTTTCCAACAGTCTTGAAGGATTTCCCACATATGCTGAGCACTTGTTGGCTGCTTATCCTTCACTCTGCGGACCAACTCATCCCAAACCATCTCAATTGGGTTGAGGTCGGGTGATTGTGGAGGCCAGGTTATCTGATGCAGCACTCCATCTTGGTCAAATAGCCCTTCCACAGCCTGGAGGTGTGATAGGTCATTGTCCTGTTGAAAAACAAATTATAGTCCCACTAAGCACAAACCAGAAGGGATGGCGTATTGCTGCTAAAAGCTGTGGTTGCCAGTGTGGTTAAGTGTGCCTTGAATTATAAATAAATCATTGACAGTGTCACCAGCAAAGTATCCCCACACCATGACACCTCCTCCTCCATGCTTCACGGTGGGAACCACACATGCAGAGATAATCCGTTCACCTACACTGCGTCTCACAAAAACACAGCGGTTGGAACCAAAAATCTAAAATTTGGACTCATCAGACCAAAGAACGGATTTCCACCGGGCTACTGTCCATTGCTCGTGTTCCTTGGCCCAAGCAAGTCTCTTCTTCTTATTGGTGTCCTTTAGTAATGGTTTCTTTGCAGCAATTCGACCATGAAGGCCTGATTCCCGTAGTCCCTCCTGAACAGTTGATGTTGAGATGTGTCTGTTACTTAAACTCTGAAGCATTTATTTGGGCTGCCATTTCTGAGGCTGGTAACTGTAATGAACTTATCCTCTGCAGAAGAGGTAACGCTGCATCTTCCTTTCCTCTGGCGGTCCTCAAGAGCCAGTTTCATCATGGCGCTTGATGGTTTTTGCAACTGCAGGAAGAATCTTTCAAATTTTCCAGATGACTGACCGTCAGGTCTTAAAAGTAAAGGACTGTCGTTATTCTTGGCTTATTTGAGGTGTTCATGCCATAATATGGACTTTTTACTGAATAGGGCTATCTTCTGAATACCACTCCTACTTTGTCACAGCACCAGTGGCTCAAATGCATTACATTTTGGGATAGGGGGCAGCATTTTCACTTTTGGATGAATAAATAGCGTGCCCAGAGTGAACTGCCTCCTACTCAGTCCCAGATGCTAATATATGCATATTACTAGTATTATTGGATACAAAACCATCTGAAGTTTCTAAAACTGTTTGAATGATGTCTGAGTATAACAGAAATCATATGGCAGGCAGAAACCTGAAAAAAAATCCAAACAGGAAGTGGGAAATCTGAGGTTTGTAGTTTTTGAACTCAGCCCCTATCGAATTCACAGTGGGATATGGGTTATGTTGCACTTCCTAAGGCTTCCACTAGTTGTCAACCGTCTTTAGAACGTTGTTTCAGGCTTCTCATGTGAAGGGGAGCCGGGTGGGAGCTGTTTCACTAAGGTGTCTGCCAGCAGCCTCGTTCTCAGTCACGCGCATTTGACATGAGGTTGCTCTCATTCCATTGCTTTTCTACAGACAATGGAATTCTCCGGTTGGAACATTAATGAACATTTAAGATAAAAACATCCTAAAGATTGATTCTATACTTAGTTTGACAAGTTTCTACGACATGTAATATAACTTTTTGTCCTACTGGACCTGAATGCGCTTTTGGATTTGTTTACCAAACGCCCTAACAAAAGAAGCTATTTGGACATAAATGGAAATTATCGAACAAAACAAGCATTTATTGTGGGACTGCGATTCCTGGGAGTGCATTCTGAGGAAGATCATAATGCTATTTATGACTATTGACGACTACCCAACATGGAGGATATTTCTCTGGCTGGTTTGGGCTCTGAGTGCCGTTCTCAGATTATGCTTCTTCCGTAAAGTTTTTTAGAAATCTGACAGTGGTTGCATTAAGGAGAAGTGTATCTAAAGTTCCATGCATAACACTTGAATTTTCATCAACATTTATAATGAGTATTTCTGTGAATTCATGTGGCTCTCTGCAATATCACTACATGTTTTGGAACTACTGAACATAACACGCCGATGTAAAGTAAGATTTTTGGATATATGAACTTTACAGAACAAAACATGTTCAGTGTCATCTGATGATCAAATTTAGTGATTCATTTTCTCTCTATTTGTGCTTTTTGTGACTCCTCTCTTTGGCTGGAAAAATGGCTGGGTTATTCTGTGAGTTCCATGTGTGTTATTTCATAGTGTGTCTATGTCTGAGTAGGTGTGCCCAAACTTTTGACTGGTACTGTATATCTAAACGTAGCAAAAAAAGAAACGTCCTCTCAGTCAACTGCGTTTATTTTCAACAAACTTAACGTGTAAATATTTGTATGAACATAACAAGATTCAACAACTGAGACACACTGAACAAGTTCCACAGACATGTGACTAACAGAAATGGAACAATGTGTTCCTGAACAAGGGGGGGGTCAAAAATCAAAAGTCAGTCACTATCTGGTGGGGCCACCGGCTGCATTAAGCACTGCAGTGCATTTACTCCTCATGGACTGCACCAGATTTGCCAGTTCTTGCTGCGAGATGTTACCCCACTCTTCCACCAAAGCACCTGCAAGTTCCCAGACATATCTGGGGGGGGGGGGGGGGGGTCCTAGCCCTCACCCACCATTCCAACAGGCCCCAGACATGCTCAAAGGGATTGAAATCCGAGCTCTTCGCTGGCCATGGCAGAACACTGACATTCCTGTCTTACAGGAAATCACGCACAGAACGAGCAGTATGGCTGGTGGCATTGTCATGCTGGAGGGTCATGTCAGGATGAGCCTGCAGGAAGGGTACCGCATGAGGGAAGGGGATGTTGTCATTGCAGGCGTTGAGATTGTCTGCAATGACAACAAGCTCAGTCCGATATGCTGTGACACACCGCCCCCGACCATGACGGACCCTCCATCTCCAAATCGATCCCGTTCCGGAGTACAGGCCTCGGTGTAACGCTCATTCCCTCGACGATAAACGCAAATCCCACCATCACCCCTGGTGAGACAAAACCGCGACTCGTCAGTGAAGAGCCCTTTTTGCCAGTCCTATCTGGTCCAGCGACAGTGGGTTTGTGCTACAGGTCGACCGATTATGATTTTTCAACGCAGATACCGATACCGATTATTGGGAGGACCAAAAAAAGCAGATTAATCCAACAATTTTTTGGGGGGGGATTTATTTGTAATAATGACAATTACAGCAATACTGAATGAACACTTATTTTAACTTCATATAATACATCAATAAAAATGTAGCCTCAAATAAATAAACATGTTCAATTTGGTTTAAATAATGCAAAAACAAAGTGTTGGAGAAGAAAGTAAAAGTGCAATATGTGCCATTTAAAAAAGCTAACGTTTCAGTTCCTTGCTCAGAACATGAGAACATATGAAAGCTGGCGGTTCCTTTTAACATGAGACTTCAATATTCCAAGGTAAGAGGTTTTAGGTTGTAGTTAATATAGTATTTATAGGACTATTTCTCTAAACCATTTTGTATTTCTTATAACTTTGTTCTTATAGGCACCTTAGTATTGCAAGTGTAACAGTATAGCTTCCGTCCCTCTCCTCGCCCCTACCTGGGCTCGAACCAGGAACACAGACAGCCACCCTCGAAGCATCGTTACCCATCACTCCACAAAATACGCGGCCCTTGCAGAGCAAGGTGCGCACTAAAAGTGTTTCAATCGTCACTCGCTCTGAGACTTGGGAAATGCACCCAATAGTAGTGTACATTGTTTTTATACTGTTAGCTAGTTTTATACTGCTAGCTAGTTCTAGCTAGCTATTTGGGTTGGTAGCTATCAAGTAAGGCGTTTGGTTCATACTTTGGATCAATTTCCAGACTTGTGGAGGTATACAAATTTTTCTGAGGTCTTGGCTGATTTCTTCAGATAGCCCCTATCGACAGTGATGAGAGCACGCCAGAGGATGGATGGATGGATGAAGAGCTGGTAAACCGAAGGAGGAAGGGAAGAAAAGGGAGAAGAGCCAGCGACACCAAGAGAACAAACATTAAATCATATTGTTTACTTGAAATTTTAATAATAGGCGTACTTTTGTTTGTTTTTTCTTCTGAAGACATTATCATGTCTAAAATCAGATTACAATTCATTAATTTAGCGGCGCAACCTCTAACTAGATAGCCATTTCACATCGGTTACACCAGCCACAATCTCGGGAGTTGATAGGCCTGAAGTCCCACCTGGCCAACATCCAGTGAGATTGCAGAGCGCCAAATTCAAATACTCATTATAAAAATTCAGAAAAAAACCCCAGATTTTACATTGGTTTAAAGATTAACTTCTTGTGAATCCAACCACGGTGTCAGATTTAAAAAATGCTTTACGGCAAAAGCATACCTAGGCATACATAGACCAGCAGACAAATCATTACAAACAGTAACCAGCCAAGCAGAAGAGTTACACAACTCAGAAATAGAGATAAAATGAATCCCTTACCTTTGATGATCTTCATATGGTGATCTTCATACTCAGAAGACATTCATTTACTCAATAAATGTTCCTTTTGTTCGATAAAGTCTCTTTATATCCAAAAACCTCCGTTTTGTTCACGCGTTTTCTTCAGTAATCCACAGGCTCAAACGCAGTCAAAACAGGCAGACAAAATCCAAATTATATCTGTAAAGTTCATAGAAATATGTCAAACGATGTTTATATACAACCCTCAGGTTGTTTTTAGCCTAAATGATCTATAATATTTAAACTGGACAATAACGTCGTCAATATAAAAGGTAAACAATCAAGGCACTCTCGGGATTGCGCATGAAAAAAACTGACACGGCAGGGTCCACTCATTCAGACCGGTCTTACTCCCTCATTTATCAGAATACAAGCCTGAAATAATTTCTAAAGACTGTTGACATCTAGTGGAAGGCATAGAAACTGCAATTTGAGTCCTAAGTCCATGGATACTGTAATGGCATTGAATAGAAAACTACAAAACCTCCCCAAAAAACTACTTCCTGAATGGATTTCTCTCAGGTTTTCGCCTGCCAAATCAGTTCTGTTATACTCACAGACACTATTTTAACAGTTTTGGAAACGTTAGTCTTTTCTATCCAAATCTACCAGTTATATGCATATCATATCTTCTGGGCCCGAGTAGCAGGCCGTTTAATTTGGGCATGCTTTTCATCCAAAATTCCGAATGCTGCCCCTACCCTAGAGAAATGAATGCGGTCGAATCCGGAAACTATCATACGTAACCGTTCCGTATTTTATCTAACGGGTGGCATCCCTAAGTCTAAATATTGCTGTTACATTGTACAACCTTCAATGTTATGTCATAATTACGTAAAATTCTTGCAAATTAGTTCGCAATGAGCCAGGCAGCCCAAACTGTTGCATATACCCCGACTGTGTGCAATAAATGCAAGAGAAGTGACAATTTCACCTGGTTAATATTTCCTGCTAACCTGGATTTCTTTTAGGTCATTAATATGGTCGAATCCGGAAACCATCATCTCGAAAACAAGATGTTTATTCATTCAGTGAAATATGGAACCGTTCTGTATTTAATCTAAGGGGTGGCCTCCATTAGTCATAACATTGACGGTTGTGCAATGTAACAGGAATATTTTGTCATAATTACATATATACATAATTGCATATACCCTGACAATTTCACCTGGTTAATATTGCCTGCTAACCTGGATTTCCTTTAGCTAAATATGCAGGTTTAAAAATATATACATCTGTGTATTGAGTTTAAGAAAGGCATGGGTGTTTATGGTTAGGTACACATTGGAACAACGATACGCACCGCATCGATTATATGCAACGCTGGACACGCTAGATAAACTAGTAATAACAACCATGTGTAGTTAGTGATTATGATTGATTGATTTTTATAAGGTAAGTTTAATGCCAGCTAGCAACTTACCTTGGCTTACTGCATTCACGTAACAGGCAGTCTCCTCATGGAGTGCAATGAGAGGCAGGTGGTTAGAGCGTTGGACTAGTTAACTGTAAGGGTGCAAGAACGGATCCCCCGAGCTGACAAGGTGAAAATCTGTCCTTCTGCCCCTGAACAAGGCAGTTAACCCACCCTTCCTAGGCCGTCATTGAAAATAAGAATGTGTTCTCAACTGACTTGCCTCATTAAAAAGAAAGGTGTAATTTTTGGGGGGTCCTGAAAAAGGGACGTGTTCTTAACCGACTTGCCTAGTTAAATAAAGATTAAATAAAAGGTAAAAAAAAAAAAAAAATCTGCCAAATCGGTGTCCAAAAACAGATTTGATATTTATGAAATCGGCCCTACTTAAAATCGGCCATTCCGATTAATTGGTCGACCTCTAGCCCAAACTGCTGCATATACCCCGACTCTGTTGCAAGAGAAGTGTGACACAATTTACCTAGTTAAAATAAATTCATGTTAGCAGGCAATATTAACTAAATATTCAGGTTTAAAAAGTACATACTTGTGTATTGATATTAAGAAAGGCATTGATGTTTATGGTTAGGTACACGGAACAGTCCTTTTTCGCAAATGCGCACCGCATCGATTATATGCAACGCAGGACACGCAAGATAAACTAGTAATATCATCAACCATGTGTAGTTAACTAGTGATGATTGATTTTTTTTTTTTATGTAAGATGAGTTTAATGCTAGCTAGCAACTTACTTTGGCTACTTACTGCATTTGCGTAACAGGCAGGCTCCTCGTGGAGTGCAATGAGATGCAGGTGGTTAGAGCGTTGGACGAGTTAACTGTAAGGTTAAATCCCAAGCTGACAAGGTAAAAATCTGTCATTCTGCCCCTGAACAAGGCAGTTAACCCACCTTTCCTAGGCAGTCATTGAAAATAAGAATGTGTTCTTAACTGACTTGCCTCGTTAAATAAAAATATGTAATTTTTGGGGGGTCCTGAAAAAGGGACGTTTCTTTTTTTGCATTTATATACACAGTGCCTTCGGAAAGTACTCAGACCCCTTGACTTTTTCCACATTGTTACGTTACAGCCTTATTCTAAAATCGATTCAATAAAATAAATCCTCAATCTACCCCACAATGACAAAACGAAAACAGGTTTTTAGAAATGTTTCCAAATGTATTAAAGATAAAAAATAAAAAAAATTGTTTACATAACTATTCAGACCCTTTACTATGAGACTCAAAAATCACACATCTGTCTATATAAGGTCCCACTGTTGACAGTGCTTGTCAGAGCCACAACCAAGCCATGAGGTCGAAAGAATTGCCCATAGATCTCAGAGACAGGATCGTGTCGAGGCATAGATCTGGGGAAGGTTACCAAAAAATGTTTGCAGCATTGAAGATCCCCAAGAACACAGTAGCCTCCATCATTCTTAAACGGAAGAAGTTGGGTAAATAATTGGGTACCAAATGAACCAATCAAAGGAGAGATCATTAGGAAAGAGTTTGAGCGGGACTGATAAATAGAGATAAGAAACCTGGTCAGTTTGGTGTTACCCATCCAGGTGAATTCAAAGCACACCATCCCGAGAGGAAAGGAGATCTCAGAGGACATCAGGACGAGGATAGTGACAGCACATCAGTCTGGGGATGGCTATAAAGTAATCTCAAAGGTTTGAGCTCCATCAGTCCACTGTGAGGCAAATAATTGACAAATAGCGAATATTTAACATGACAGCAACTCGGCCTAGAAGTGGACGCCATTTCAAAATTTCAGCAGTCAAAGCAAAGGGTGGCTACTTTAAAGAATCTCAAATAAAATATATTTTGATTTGAACACTTTTTTGGTTACTACATGATTCCATAGCTGTAATTTCTTAGTTTTGATGTATTCAATATTATTAAGCAAATTATTATTTTTCGTCCCGCATCAATCCACACACACACACAACACCCCATAATGACAAAGCAAAAACAGTTTCTGCAAATAAAATAAAAAAACTGAAATATTCATACCCTTCACTGAGTACTTTGTTGAAGCACCTTTGGCAGCGATTACAGCCTTCAGTATTTTTGTTTTATTTTACCTTTATTTAAGTAGGCAAGTCAGCTAAGAACAAATTCTTATTTTCAATGACGGCCTAGGACCAGTGGGTTAACTGCCTGTTCAGGGGCAGAACGACAGATTTGTACCTTGTCAGCTCGGGGGTTTGAACTTGCAACCTTCCAGTTACTAGTCCAACACTAACCACTAGGCTACCCTGCCGCCCCGTATGTATGACTAGGGTTACAATATTCAACCAACAAGGATTTCAGGAAAACAATGTAATATTGCCACCCTAGGTATGACGCTACAAGCTTGGCAAATCTGTATTTGGAGAGTTTCTCCCATTCTTCTCTGCAGATCCTCTCAAGCTCTGTCAGGTTGGATGTGTAGCGTTGCTGCACAGCTATTTTCAGGTCTCTCCAGAGATGTTTGATCAGGAAGCCACTCCTGTGTTGTATCGGATGTGTGCTTAGGGTCATTGTCCTGTTGGAAGGTGAACCTTCGCCCCAGTCTGAAGTCCAGAGCGCTCTGGAGCAGGTTTTCATCAAGGATCTCTGCACTTTGCTTGGTTCATCTTTCCCTCGATCCTGACTAGCCTCCCAGTCCCTGCCGCTGAAACACATCCCCACAGCATGATGCTGTCACCACCATGATTCACCGTAGGGATGGTGCCAGGTGTCCTCCAGACGTGACGCTTGGCATTCAGGCCAGAGATCAATCTTGCTTTCATCAGACCAGAGAATCTTGTTTCTCATGGTCTGAGAGTCCTTCAGGTGCCTTTTGGCAAACTCCAAGTTTGTGCCTTTTACTAAAGAGTAGCTTCCGATCTACCAAAAAGGCCTGATTGGTGGAGTGCTGCAGAGATCGTTGCCCTTCTCGAAGGTTCCCCTATCTCCACAGAGAAACTTTGTAGCTCTGTCAGAGTGACCATTGTGTTCTTGGTCACCTCTCTGACCAAGGACCTTCTCCCCCGATTTCTCAGGTTTGGCCAGGACTAGGAAGTCTTGGTGGTTCCAAACTTATCCCATTTAAGAATGCTGGAGACCACTTTGTTCTTGGGGATCTTCATTGCTGTAGAAATGTTTTGGTACCCTTCCCCAGATCTGTGCCTCGACACAATCCTGTCTCGGCACTCTGACAATTCCAGCGACCTCATGGCTTGGTTGTTGCTCTGACATGCACTGTCAAATGTTGGACCTTATATAGACAGATGTGTGCCTTTCCAAATCATGACCAATCAATTGAATTTCCAACAGGTGGACCAATCAAGTTGTAGAAACATCTCAAGGATGATCAATGGAATCAGGATGCACCTGAGCTCAATTTCGAGTCTCATAGCAAAGTGTCAGAAATCTTGTGTAAAAATAATCTGTTTCTTATTTGTAATACATTTGCACACATTCCTAAAAACCTGTTTTTACTTTATCATTATGGGGTATTGTGTGTAGATTGGTGAGAAAAAAATTATTTAATCAATTTTAGAATAAGGCTGTAATGTAACAAAATGTGGGAAATGTCCAGGGGTCTGACTGCTTTCCGAATGCACTGTATGTCCACAGGTTACAAAAATCTCAAAGGCAATGCCCTTCAAATTGTAGAGTTCAACCAATCAAATATGAGAGAGCAGCCTATACTGTATCCATGTAAGTACCACTCAGGGAAGTTGAGGCGACAAGTTAAATTGTGTGGTAGAGTGGAGCAGTACTGTAGCCCTACCTTTTCCTAAGTGGGTGTTAATAGACATGTAGCGGGCGGTCCCTGTGAGGCTCTTGTGTTCCCTGTAGGGGATGTGTTTTTTGGTCTCGGGGTCGATGTACTCTTTGGCCAGGCCAAAGTCGATTATGTGGATGATGTGCTCCTGCTTGTGCCCCTGCCGTCCGATGAGGAAGTTCTCTGGCTTCACGTCTCGGTAGATGAGGTTCTTGGAGTGGACGTACTCCATCCGGGAGAGCTGAGGAGTGGAGAAGTGTGTGACAGTCAAACAGATGCACAAGTGGACACAATGGCAAATACAATCAGAACACGCATATAATTAATGAAAATAAGATTCTTCATCATTTGGATGCTAACTGAACTTACCAGCTGAATAGCCATCATCAAAACGGTCTTAAGAGAGAAGGTCCTGTCACAGAGGTCAAAGAGGTCTTCTAGACTGGGACCCAGCAGCTCCAAAACCATGGCATTGTATTTCCCACATGGCCCAAAGTAGAAGACCTGAGGAAGACCCTCTGCTGAGAGAGAAAGATAGAGGGAATTTGATTTAGAGAGAAGTTCATTTAAACTGAATCCACTTATCAGTTGATAATCATATGATAAGCATAATTTGGAGTTCAGATTATGCAGGGTGTTCCATATTTTTTTTGTATATGCGTGAGGGCGTTGCAGTAGACTTCACATGCCCATTTGATGCTCTACCTGTAATTATAATGAACACAAATATAATATGCAACAATTTCATAGATTCTACTGAGTAACAGCTCATTTGAGGAAATCAGTCAAATAAAGGAATTAGGACCTAATGAATGGATTTCACATGAGTGGGAATACAGATATGCATCTGTTTGTCAAAGATGATTTGATATTTTTTTTTATTAAGTTCTCACAACAGACCTCAGGATCTCATCATGGAATTTTTGTACATTTAAATTGGCATAGATAAAATGCAATTGTGTTCGTTGCTGGTAGCTTATGCCTGCCCATACCATAACCCCCACTGCCACCACGGGGCACTCTGTTTACAACGTTGATATCAGCAAACCGCTCACCCACACGATGCCATACACATGGTCTGCGGTTGTGAGGCCAGTTAGATGTACTGCCAAATTCTCTAAAACATTGGAAACGGGTTATGGTAGAGAATATAACATTAAATTCTCTGGCAGCAGCTCTGGTGGACATTCCTGCAGTCAGCATGCCAATTGTACGCTCCCTCAAAATGAGACATCTGTGGCACTGTGTTGTGTGACAAAACTACACATTTTAGAGTAGCCTTTTACTGTCCCCAGCACAAAGTGCACCTGTGTAATGATCATGCTGTTTAATCAGCTTCTTGATATGCCACACGTCTTGACAAAGGAGAAATGCTCACTACTAGGGATGTAAACAAATTGACAAAACATTTGAGAGGAAAACGCTTTTTGTGCGTATGAAAAATCTTTGGTATGTTTTATTTTGGCTCATGAAACATGGGACCAACACTTTACATGTTGCATTTATATGTTTTTTAAATATAGTTTGTCCTAGTCACATGCAGGACTTCTGCAAATTATAACTACTGCTCGTCTCAGCACTTCACAGGTGGCAACTAAAGAAGGCCGAAGCTGTTAGGTTGGGCTTTGTCACGTCGCAGAGTGTTGTACTGAATTGTATGTTTCAGCCATTGGAGGCCATCTGCTGTATCCATCTCAGGAGGAACAGAGGGGGATGCTGCCCAGAGGAACCTGGGGAAGCTAATAACAAGGGTCATGAAACTCAACTAGAACCTCCAATTTCCATAGCCAGTAGCGCAAAACAATTCGACAGTAGAGGAGAATTTCTGCTAAAACCTATTAAGAACGGAGAAGCTTGCTGCAAGCTGATAAATGCATGGGGTGGAGGGATACAATTTGGGAATTCTAGAGTGGATAAATCTGTTGGGATTACAACCTGACAATAACATCACTGGTGTGGGGTTTCTTGAACGAGCTGAGCCCAGCAACAAAATGAGCGATTTGCCCTCTCAAAAAAGGCTCTGGACGAGTACGGTGGGTGAGCTTGTGCGTTTATCAGTAGTACAGGAGCGAGGGTGGATTTCAGATATATCCCCTTGAACTAGCACATTTTAGTCACTAATTGTGGTGTCTAGGCTAAAAGTTCCTTATGATAACTTAAATGTTACTTAAGAGTGCTTCAGGAGGACATCACTGAAATGCTTCAACCACCAGGAAAATGAATGAGTCCTCATGCGGTTGTGAATTCTGATACACTTCAAGGTGAGGTCACCCATTTGGAAAAAAACATGGCAGCTCTGTTGACACTGGGCTTAGGTTGATCCAGCAAACTAAATGACTGCCATTGTTAACCTATTTTGCATCCTGGTCACAAAAAAGATTGGAAGTTTTTTGGGACAAGAGAGGCTAGCTAACTACATAGCATAAGCGCCCCAAAAAGATACCATAGCCTCCTGAGAAACGAAACCCCCAAAATGTTTGGGGTGAAGAAAAAAAATCAGTGTACAATTTTTTTAATATATATTAGCACCAGTCAAAAGTTGACACACTTACTCAAGTTATTTTTACTATGTTATACATTGTAGAATAATAGTGCAGACATCAAAACGATGAAAGAACACATATGGAATCACGTAGCAACCAAAAAAAAAAGTGTTAAATCAAAATATATTTTTGATTCTTCAAAAAGTAGCCACCCTGGAATGCATTTCAATTAACATGTGTTCCTTGTTAATTCGTGGGATGTCCTTAATGCGCTTGAGACAATCAGTTGCTGTGACAAAGGAGTAATACACAGAAGAGGGTCTTTAACCAAATAGGGCTAAGTCCATATTATGGCAAGAGCAGCTCAAATAAGCAAAGAGAAAAGACAGTCCATCATTAATTTAAGACATGGTCAGCCAATCCAGAAAATGTCAAGAACAGTCAAACAAAAACCATCAAGCGCTATGATGAAACTGGCTCTTTGGTCTGTTGAGTACAAATTTGAGATTATTGGTTCCAACCGCCGTGTCTTTGTGAGAAGAAGAGTAGGTGAACAGATGATCTCTGCATGTGTGGTTCCCACCGTGAAGCATGGAGGTGGTGTGATGATGTGAGGGTGCTTTGCTGGTGACACTGTCAGTGATTAATTTCGAATTCAAGGCACACTTAACCACCATGGCTACCACAGCATTCAGGAGCGAGACGCCATCCCATCTGGTTTGCACTTAGCATGACTATTTGTTTTTCAACAGGACAATGATCCAACACACCTCCAGGCTGTGTAAGAGATATTTGACCAAGAAAGAGTGATGGAATGCTGCATCAGATGACCTGGCCTCCACAATCACCCGACCTCAACCCAGTTGAGATGGTTTGGGATGACTTGGACCGCAGAGTGAAGGAAAAGCAGCCAACAAGTGCTCAGCTTATGTGGGAACTACTTTAAGACTTAGAAAAGCATTCGAGGTGAAGAAGGTTGAGAGAACGCCAAGTGTGTGCTGTCAAGACAAGGGTGGCTACTTTGAAGAATATGAAACATTTGTTTAACACTTAATTGGTTACATGATTCCACGTGTGTTATTTCAGAGTTTTGATGACTGCACTATTATTATACAATGTAGAAAATAGTAAAAACAAAGAAAACTTGTTGAATGAGTAGGCGTGTCAACTTTTGACAGGTACTGTATGTATTAGAGGCCGACAGATGATTTTTCAACCCTGATACCGATTATTGGAGGACCAAAAAAAGCTGATACCGATTATAAATCGGACTATTTTTTATTCTTTATTTGTAATAATGACAATTACAACAATACTGAATGAACACGTATTTTAACTTAATATAAAACATCAATAAAAATCAATTTAGTCTCAAATAAAGACGGAAAAGTGCCATGTAAAAAAGCTAACGTTTGAGTTCCTTGCTCAGAACATGAGAACATATGAAAGTTGGTGGTTCCTTTTAACATGAGACTTCAATATTCCAAGGTAAGAGGTTTTAGGTTATAGTTAATATAGTATTTATAGGACTATTTCTCTCTATACCATTTGTATTTCATATACCTTTGACTATTGGATGTTCTTATAGGTACTTTAGTATTACCAGTGTAAATGTATAGCTTCCATCCCTCTCCTCGCCCCTACCTTGGCTCGAACCAGGAACACATCGACAACAGCCACACTCGAAGCAGCGTTACCCATCGCTCCACAAAAGCCACGGCCCTTGCAGAGCAAGGGGAATAACTAAGTCTCAGAGCGAGTGACGTTTGAAAAAGTATTAGCGTGCAACCCGCTAACTAGCTAGCCATTTCACATCGGTTACACCAGTCATTAGGCTGATAGGCTTGAAGTCATAAACAGCGCTGTGCTTGCGAAGAGCTGCTGGCAAAACGAGCTAAAGTGCTGTTTGAATTAATGCTTACGAGCCTGCTGCTGCAGACCATCGCTCAGTCAGACTGCTCTATCAAATCATAGACTTAATTATAACATAATAACACACAAAAATACGAGCCTTTGGTCATTAATATGGTCGACTCCGGAAACTATCATTTCAAAAACAAAACGTTTATTATTTCAGTGAAATACAGAACCGTTCGGTATTTTATCTTACGGGTGGCATCCCTAAGTCTAAATTTACTTGTTACAATGCACAACCTTCAATGTTATGTCATAATTGTGTAAAATTCTGGCAAATTAGTTCGCAATGAGCCAGGCTGCCCAAACTGTTGCATATACACTGACTCTGCGTGCAATGAATGCAAGAGAAGTGACAAATTCACCTGGTTAATATTGCCTGCTAACCTAGATTTCTTATAGCTAAATATGCAGGTTTAAAAATATATACTTCTGAGTATTGATTTTAAGAAAGGCATTGGTGTTTATGGTTAGGTACAGACGTCCAACGATTGTGCTTTTTTCACAAATGCGCTTTTGTTAAATCATCCCCCAGCATTGCATCGATTATATGCAACGCAGGACACACTAGATAAACGAGTAATATCAACCATGTGTAGTTATAACTAGTGATTATGATTGATTGTTTTTTTATAAGATAAGTTTAATGCTAGCTAGCAACTTAGCTTGGATTCTACTGCATTCGCGTAACAGGCCGGCTCCTTGTGGAGTGCAACGAGAGGCAGGTGGTTAGAGCGTTGGACTAGTTAACTGGAAGGTTGGAAGATTGTCAGCTCGGGGGATCCAATGTGAAAATCTGTTGTTCTGCCCCTGAACAAGGCAGTTAACCCACCCTTCCTAGGCCGTCATTGAAAATAAGAATGTGTTAACTGACCTGCCTAGTTAAAAAGGTATATAAACAATTTTTATATATATATTTTTTTAAAATAAATAGGCAAAATGGGCGCCCAAAAATACCGATTTCCGATTGTTATGAAAACTTGAAATCGGCCCTAATTAATCGGCCATTCCGATTAAATCGGTCGACAGTTAGTAAGAATGTATGTATGCTTGTGGACGTTTACAATTACAGCATGTACAGTTGAAGTCGGAAGTTTACATACACTTCAGATGTAGTCATTAAAACTCATTTTTCAACCACTCCACAAATTTCTTGTTAACAAACTATAATTTTGGCAAGTCGGTTAGTACATCTATTTCACTTATTATTTACTGTATCACAATTCCAGGGGGTCAGAAGTTTACATACACTAAGTTGACTGTGCCTTTCAAACAGCACGGAAAACTCCAGAAAATTGTGTCATGGCTTTAGAAGCTTCTGGTAGGCTAATTTGAGTCAATTGGAGGTGTACTTTGTGGATGTATTTCAAGGCCTACCTTCAAACTCAGTGGCTCTTTGCTTGACATCATGGGAAAATCTAAAGAAATCAGCCAAGACCTCAGAAATCAATCCAAGAACAGCAGCAAAGGACCTTGTGAAGATGCTGGAGGAAACAGGTACAAAAGGATCTACAGTGAGGGAAAAAATTATTTGATCCCCTGCTGATTTTGTACGTTTGCCCACTGACAAAGAAATGATCAGTCTATAATTTTAATGGTAAGTTTACTTGAACAGTGAGAGACAAAATAACCAAAAAATCCAGAAACCGCATGTCAAAAATGTTATAAATTGATTTGCATCTTAATGAGGGAAATAAGTATTTGACCCCTCTGCAAAACCCTTGTTGGCAATCACAGAGGTCAGATGTTTCTTGTAGTTGGCCACCAGGTTTGCACATCTCAGGAGGGATTTTGTCCCACTCCTCTCTGCAGATCTTCTCCAAGTCATTAAGGTTAAGGCTGACGTTTGGCAACTTGAACCTTCAGCTCCCTCCACAGATTTTCTATGGGATTAAGATCTGTAGACTGGCTAGCGCACTCCAGGACCTTAATGTGCTTCTTCTTGAGCCACTCCTTCGTTTCCTTGGCCGTGTGTTTTGGGTCATTGTCAAGCTGGAATACCCATCCACGACCCATTTTCAATGCCCTGGCTGAGGGAAGGAGGTGCTCACCAAAGATTTGACGGTACATGGCCCGTTCATCGTCCCTTTGATGCGGCGAAGTTGTCCTGTCCCCTTAGCAGAAAAACACCCCCAAAACATAATGTTTCCAACTCCATGTTTGACGGTGGGGATGGTGTTCTTGGGGTCATAGGCAGCATTCCTCCTCCAAACACGGCGAGTTGAGAAGATGCCAAAGAGCTCTATTTTAGTCTCATCTAACCACAGCACTTTCACCCAGTTTTTCTCTGAATCATTCAGATGTTCATTGGCAAACTTCAGACGGGAATGTATATGTGCTTTCTTGAGCAGGGGGACCTTGCGGGCGCATCAGGATTTCAGTCCTTCACGGCGTAGTGTGTTACCTATTGTTTTCTTGGTGACTATGGTCCCAGCTGCCTTGAGATCATTGACAAGATCCTCCCGTGTAGTTCTGGGCTGATTCCTCACCGTTATCATGATCATTGTAACTCCACGAGGTGAATTCTTGCATGGAGCCCCAGGCAGAGGGAGATTGACGGTTCTTTTGTGTTTCTTCCATTTTCAAACAATCACACCAACTGTTGTCACCTTCTCACCAAACTGCTTGCCGTAGCCCATTCCAGCCTTGTGTAGGTCTACATTCTTGTCCCTGGCATCCTTGGAGAGCTCTTCGGTCTTGGCCATGGTGGAGAGTTTGGAATCTGATTGATTGCTTCTGTGGACAGCTGTCTTTATACAGGTAACAAACTGAGATCCCTTTAAGAGTGTGCTCCTAATCTCAGCTCGTTACCTGTATAAAAAAGACACCTGGGAGCCAGAAATCTTTCTGATTGAGAGGGGGTCAATGCAAATCAATGTATTACTTTTTTGACATGGGTTTTTCTGGATTTGTTTGTTGTTATTCTGTTTCTCACGGTTCAAATAAACCTACCATTAAAATTAGACTGATAATTTCTGTGTCAGTGGGCAAACACTTTTTCCCCTCACTGTATATCCACAGTGAAACGAGTCCTATATCGACATAACCTGAAAGGCCGCTCAGCAAGGAAGAAGCCACTGCTCCAAAACCACCATAAAAAAGCCAGACTATGCTTTGCAACTGCACATGGGGACAAAGATCATACTTTTTGTAGAAATATCCTCTGGTCTGAGGAAACAAAAATGTAACTGTTTGGCCATCGTTATGTTTGGAGGAAAAAGGGGGATGTGCTAAAACTGAGTTTAAATGTATTTGGCTAAGGTGTATGTAAACTTCCGACTTCAACTGTATGCATGCATGTATGTATGTATGTATGTATGTATGTATGTATGTATGTATGTATGTATGTATGTATGTATGTATGTATGTATGTATGTATAGTTGAAGTCAGATGTTTACATACACCGTAGCCAAATACATTTAAACTCAGTTTTTCACAATTCCTGACATTTAATCCTAGTAAAAATTCCGCCTTTGGTCAGTTAGGATCACCACTTTATTTTAAGAATGTGAAATATTTATGTATGAATGAAAAACGGGTTTTAATGACTCCAACCTAAGTGTAAACTTCCAACTTCAACTGTACGTATGCACACACACTTTAAGTGCATAATTGTCCAAAACAAATTACATTACAAACAATGGGTACAGTAGGTGACAACTCACTTAACCATTCCTGAGATATTCACTTCCTATAAATCATTTTAATATCAAACTCACAAATTGTAAATACAAATTGTAATTTTCAAATTTCCACAAAATGTGCTAATTTTGAAGGCAGCCATTTTTTTTAGGAACCAGGAAGATAAAATTGTCAAGGTCACACCTCCACACGTGATGTCATTGAAAAGCCAAGAATGTCCTCTCAAAGGGACAACAGGACTTAATACAGTGGCTTGTATGGCCTCGGATTCGGACCAAGAACTGATGTCCACTTGAGGACAAAAATGAATTGCTGGGTCCCAGGAGAAGAGGGAACACTCATCTGTACAGCACAACTACGTTATTCTGGACTGACTGGAGTAGTGCAGCAGTATCCTAGACATTGGGGTTCCGGGAATGATACTGGTGCATCAGTGACTTTATTGGGGTGAGTATGCAAGATAAAAAAAGTACTGCATTTTTAAAACATTCACATTTTAGTCATTTAGCAGATGCTCTTATACAGAGTGACTTGCAGAAGTGATTAAGGTTAAGTGCCTTGCTCAAGGGCACGTCGACAGATTTTTCACCTAGTCGGCTCTGGGATTCGAAGCAGCAACCTTTGGGTTACTGGACCAAAACTCTTAACCGCTAGGCTACCTGCCGCCTAATGCCAAAATTAACTTGTATAATGAGCTTAACAGGGCTTTTATTCTCAGCACCACAAACAAAACGAGACAGCATGGTGGCGTAAGTATTAAGAATATTCACCTTCAGAGAAAGAAAGTGAGAAATAAAAAAAAAGTTTTACAAAGAGTGGGCCTCTACTCTCTATTATGACCTGAGAAAAGCCTGGTGGTCCTGAATGCCCTCTCTCTATGTCATGTTTGGGAAAAGATGACGTCACAATAGCAAATGGCCACATGTTCTCCTGACTTCTACATGTCAAAGCATAGGCTAACGGCAGTTCCCCTCTACACACAAGTGCGATTTTACCTTCCCCCTTCCTCTCCCTAAACCAATGTGTTTTTAAGCCATGTTTTCACCAAGTCCTGCAAGGGTGAAAACAGCAACAGGACTCAGAGTCCATTAACTTTAAGCAGAGGCGGGATATAAATCTGCTAATGCCATGAGAGTTCTTAATCTTTTGAAATGTGTGGGGAAAATAAATTCAGTCACAGAAGCAAATGTCAGCTTCTCCAGAGACACGCAACCAATCAAAAAAAAAAATTAAAAAGATTTCACACACAATTTAGTTGGCATTCTATCCACCTCATTTCAAACGTTACAATGGACACAGCCAAAACAACGGAAGTGACAGATTCTACGTCCACGTTCCTACCCGACAGCAGGTGGAAAACTTGCCAAAGAAATGTATGTATGTATATATATATATATATTTTTTTTTTAAAGTCAATTAATACAATATAAAAAGTCAAGAAAACAAGTATAAGAGTATAGGTAAGAGTAATTTTATATTTATTTAATTCAAGTTTGCTAGACTTACTAGTAAACTAGTTCTGTTGATAACGTTAGTTGTCAAAGTTAAAGCCCCGTCTATCCACCAAGCCAATAACTTCTATGATAAACTATAGGCTTCATAACTCAAAAGTGTTGGTGAGCATACACACTAGGGGAAAGGTTAATTGTTTTACAGACATACACCTGATCAACGCATCCTACTGCACAGCTACATACTAATAAGGAGGTAACAAGACCCTTCACGAGGTCTCTAACGCAGATATTGGTTCAGACTACAGGTCAATCGATTATGATTTCTCAACGCCGACATCGATTATTGGAGGACCAAAACCGATTAAATTGGCCGATTTTTAAATATATATACAGTGCCTTGCAAAAGTAATCGGCCCTCTTGAACTTTGCGACCTTTTGCCACATTTCAGGCTTCAAACATAAAGATATAAAACTGTATTTTTTTGTGAAGAATCAACAACAAGTGGGACACAATCATGAAGTGGAATGACATTTATTGGATATTTCAAACTTTTTTAACAAATCAAAAACTGAAAAATTGGGCGTGCAAAATTATTCAGCCCCTTTACTTTCAGTGCAGCAAACTCTCTCCAGAAGTTCAGTGAGGATCTCTGAATGATCCAATGTTGACCTAAATGACTAATGATGATAAATACAATCCACCTGTGTGTAATCAAGTCTTCGTATAAATGCACCTGCACTGTGATAGTCTCAGAGGTCCGTTAAAAGCGCAGAGAGCATCATGAAGAACAAGGAACACACCAGGCAGGTCCGAGATACTGTTGTGAAGAAGTTTAAAGTCGGATTTGGATACAAAAAGATTTCCCAAGCTTTAAACATCCCAAGGAGCACTGTGCAAGCGATAATATTGAAATGGAAGGAGTATCAGACCACTGCAAATCTACCAAGACCTGGCCGTCCCTCTAAACTTTCAGCTCATACAAGGAGAAGACTGATCAGAGATGCAGCCAAGAGGCCCATGATCACTCTGGATGAACTGCAGAGATCTACAGCTGAGGTGGGAGACTCTGTCCATAGGACAACAATCAGTCGTATATTGCACAAATCTGGCCTTTATGGAAGAGTGGCAAGAAGAAAGCCATTTCTTAAAGATATCCATAAAATGTATTGTTTAAAGTTTGCCACAAGCCACCTGGGAGACACACCAAACATGTGGAAGAAGGTGCTCTGGTCAGATGAAACCAAAATTGAACTTTTTGGCAACAATGCAAAACGTTATGTTTGGCGTAAAAGCAACACAGCTGAACACACCATCCCCACTGTCAAACATGGTGGTGGCAGCATCATGGTTTGAGCCTGCTTTTCTTCAGCAGGGACAGGGAAGATGGTTAAAATTGATGGGAAGATGGATGGAGCCAAATACAGGACCATTCTGGAAGAAAACCTGATGGAGTCTGCAAAAGACCTGAGACTGGGACGGAGATTTGTCTTCCAACAAGACAATGATCCAAAACATAAAGCAAAATCTACAATGGAATGGTTCAAAAATAAACATATCCAGGTGTTAGAATGGCCAAGTCAAAGTCCAGACCTGAATCCAATCGAGAATCTGTGGAAAGAACTAAACTGCTGTTCACAAATGCTCTCCATCCAACCTCACTGAGCTCGAGCTGATTTGCAAGGAGGAATGGGAAAAAATTTCAGTCTCTCGATGTGCAAAACTGATAGAGACATACCCCAAGCGACTTACAGCTGTAATCGCAGCAAAAGGTGGCGCTACAAAGTAATAACTTAAGGGGGCTGAATAATTTTGCACGCCCAATTTTTCAGTTTTTGATTTGTTAAAAAAGTTTGAAATATCCAATAAATGTCATTCCACTTCATGATTGTGTCCCACTTGTTGTTGATTCTTCACAAAAAAATACAGTTTTATATCTTTATGTTTGAAGCCTGAAATGTGGCAAAAGGTTGCAAAGTTCAAGGGGGCCGAATACTTTCGCAAGGCACTGTATATACTATATACACACACACATTTGTAATAGTGCCAATTACAATACTGAATTAACACTTAATATAATACAAAGAATATCAATTTAGTCTACACATCTCTACACATTTTTTCTGAACGTCTTGGTTGATTTTTCCATGATGTCAAGCACTGAGTTTGATGGTAAGGCCTTGAAATACATCCACAGGTACACCTCCAATTGACTCAAATTAGGTAAATTGGCCTATCAGAAGCGTCTAAAGCCATTACATAATTTTCTGGAATTCTCTAAGATGTTGTGTAAACTTCTGACCCACTGGAATTGTGACAGTGAATTATAAGTGAAATAATCTATCTGTAAACAATTGTTGGAAAAATGACTTGAGTGGTTGAAAAACGAGTCTTACTAACGCCAACCTAAAGTGTATAAAAACTTCCGACTTCAACTGTATGCATGTATGTATGTATGTATGCATGTATGTATGCGCGTGCAGATAACGAAAATCATAGGTAGCCTAGGCTACACCTATACGCTCCCTCCCAGCCCCTGTGTACGCAGCTCAAAAAGCTACCCTATTGTTTCAGTTTTTTATGGACAAGAAATATACCCTACCTAGGCTACAACACGTAAGTAATTTAGAATGTTAATGTTTTCAAGTGAGTACAAAACTTTTCTAGGCTGGAAACTGCAATGAGTATTCTATGTCATTTGAATAACTGCTCATAAGCCTGGCGTTTTGAACGCATATTTATTTTTGAAATAACTGCAACTAGCCTGTCTGATAGGGAAACTATTTGGATCAGTTATGGAGTTCTTCCTCATACCAGGTGCTTTCCTTGGCTCATCGCACTCTAGCGACTACATGTGGAGGGTAGTGCTCCCGCAAGCTGACTTCAGTCAGTTAAACAGCGTTTCCCCCGACACATTGGTGTGGCTGGCTTCCGATTTGAGCGAGCAGGTGTTAAGAAGCAGAGCGGCTTGGTGGGTCATGTTTTGGAGGACGCATGACTCAACCTTCGCCTTTCCCGAGCCCATTGGGGAGTTGCAGCGATGAGACAAGACCGTAATTGGATATCACGAAATTGGGGAGAAGTGGGTAAAATGCCAAACAAAACAATATAATACACGTGCGCAGAGCAAGTTGTATCCACAGTTTCCATGTTTTAAAAGCGTTTGAAAATTAGGTGGATTAGGGCTGCACAATTTATCAAATTCACAGATTTGCATGCGATATGGATATTGCCCGCAATAATTATTTGTAAACGTCACTCAGCCGCGTATAACATAAGTTTTATAGTTCCCTCCGTTTTCCCCCTCTTACAGCTGCTTCCCACACACACACCAAGCCCAGCCCCCATCAATCAAGTAGCACAGTTCCTCCTCCTTGCTGTTAGGTCAAATGCAGTCAAGAACAATGCAGTTAGGTCAAATGCAGTCAAGAACAATGCAGTTAGGTCAAATGCAGCTCTCCAGTTTTTTTAAAAATTAGATCCTAAAAAAATGATGCGTTAGATTTTTTGCCAATATCTAGTAGCCAGAGTGTGTGATGACATGGTAATGTTTTACAGTTGTAAAGTATTTGTTGGAAACGGTTGCTTGGGAATGACTGAGATCGTCTTCTCTCATTCACACAAGCGTTTTGATCTACACTGAACAAAAATATAAACCGCAACATTAAAGTAAAATCTTTAATTGTTGGAGTTCCTTTAAGGAAATAAATAAATTGAAATAAATTCATTAGGCACTAATCTATGGATTTCACATCTAAGAAAACAGATCTGCATCAGTTGGTCACAGTCAATATGTGGTGTGACCACCATTTGCCACAAGCAGCGTGACAAGTCCTTCGCATGGAGTTGATTGTGGCCTGTGGAATGTTGTCCCACTCCTCTTCAATGGCTGTGAGAAGTTGCTGGATATAGATGGGAACTGGAACACGCTGTCGTACACATCTATCCAGAGCATCCCAAACACGCTCAATGGGTGACATGTCTAGTGAGTATGTAGGCCATGGAACTGGGACATTTACAGCAGGAATTGTGTTAAGATCCTTGCGACATGGGGCCTTGCATTATCATGCTGAAATATGAGGTGATGGCGGCGGATGAATGGGATGACAATGGGCCTCAGGATCTCATCACTATCTCTGTGCATTCAAATTGCAACTGATAAAATGCAATTGTGTTCTTTGGCCGTAGCTTATGCCTGCCCATATTATAACACCACCACGACCATGGGGCACTCTTCACAACGTTGACATCAGCAAATCGCTTGCCCATGCAACTCCATAAAAAGCTGTCTGCCATCTGCCAATTGAAAACGGGATTCATCCAAGCAGAGCCCACTTCTCCAGTGTGCCAGTGGCCATCGAAAGTCAGCATTTACCCACTGAAGTCGGTTACAACATCGAACTGCAATCAGGTCAAGACCCTGTTGAGGACGATGAACACGCAGATGAGCTTCCCTGAGACTGTTTCTGACAGCATGTGCAGGAATTCTTTGGTTGTGCAAACCGACAGTTTCAACAGCTGTCTGAAGCCAGATGTGGAGATGCTCACTAACAGGGATGTAAAAATATGCTTCATGTACGCATGAAAAATATCTAGGATCTTTTATTTCAGCTCATGAAACCAACAATTTACATAGTGTTTATTTTTTGTTCAGTGTATATTGCGAGTCAAGTCAGTAAAGAAATTGGAATTCAATTTTTTGCCCATATCGTGCATTATATCCTATGCCATACCTATAAAAAAAAAAATTAACACTAGGGCAGGGAATTGCCAGGGACCTTCCAATACAATATTAACACGATACAGAATTGTCAAATCGCAATATATATTGTATGTATTGTGATTCGATACTGATTTTATTGC
Organism: Oncorhynchus mykiss; assembly: GCF_057628025.1. Taxonomy (NCBI): domain Eukaryota; kingdom Metazoa; phylum Chordata; class Actinopteri; order Salmoniformes; family Salmonidae; genus Oncorhynchus; species Oncorhynchus mykiss. The sequence goes on along the minus strand of NC_143023.1, from coordinate 81,027,908 downwards.
GATTTGATGTTGTAAACAATTGCTCACCATACGTCTGCTGCATAGGGACAAGAGTCATGAAAAGAAAAATGCTGAAAACAAATTGGCGCACCATTTAAAAAGATGGAGAACAAGCTAGGAAGGAGAAATACTGGCGTTTTGGTGAAGGTACAGCAAACTAGAGGCAACACGATAACACAAAATTTTTAAAAGATCTGATATATCGTGAAAAATAATAACCCAACTACGGATGCACGATATAGCGGTGAACATAACAGAATCACACAATATTAGCTAAAAATGCCAACATTGGTATCGGCCGATGTCTAGTTTAATGCCGATGTGCAAAACCGACGTCAAATAAACCTATATAATATGACGTAATGACGCCACGTAAAATGTTGCACTATAAGTGCAACACAGCCTTCCTAAACCCACAATGTCTGCCATGTGGCTCGAGTCGTCAACAAGACAAGCAGTCATTTGAAAGTGTAAGAATTTCAGCGAGACAACTCAAAGGCAAAGTCCATTTATAGCCAAGATAATGGAATTCATTGCCCTTGACAATCAACCGTTCTCTGTCGTGGGTGATGTTGGCTTTTGCCGACTGGTCGAGTACAGTTACACACTACCAAGTGCACTATTTGCTTTATTACCAACGCGGTATTGTAAACACATTTGTTCGACCGCAAATTCTGGGGTAGTTAGCTTTAGCTTGGTACCTAACTAGCACCAATACAACCAGCCTGAAAACAATAACCACTAGAAACTGCAGTCATTTTCATTACTCTTAGCAATGATTTAGGAATCCTTGTAAGTATTGTTGTTCGCCAATTGAAATTGAACTTCAGATCATTTTAATAAATAGCTAGCCAGCTACTTAATCCTGTTGCCCAAAGCTAACGTTATAAGCAGCCAGCCTGCTTAATCTTGCTAGTGAGGTTGTGTTGTGAAGCTAGGCATAATACGGATTAGGCACAATAGTGGAATTTACAGTTTTCCTTAAAAATAAAAGTACGTGATGCAAATGAATACAAATAGTAGAATAACAAACTTTTATTTTGAAGGCTAACAGCAAAGTCCACTATTGTGGCTAATCCTTATTGTGGCTAGCTTCACATAGGATGGTCTGACCACCATTAATCAAATAAGAACGGTCTTAAAATTAGGGTTATTTTAGATGACACCTAGCTATAGAGTTAGCTAGCTGCAGCTACTGAAACAGATAGTTTGCATCCATGAGCTAGCTAGCTAGCTTTTTTTTTAACGACCAGCACTGTAGGTGCGCAAGACAACTTCACCAGCATCATAGCATACATATCGATGAATCGTTGTGACAAATGTGTAATAACTACGTAGAAAATGTATGAACGTGTTCAATGATTTCGTGAACTGCAGTCATATGCAGGTCCTGATTGGTGAACAAGCTTATTTGACACGGAAAGACCTAAACAGCTTTCCATAGAAATCCTGGTTGAGAATGAAACTGAACAAAGAAACAGCACAGCAAATAAGTGAACAAAATAGTTTTTTCTTATGTTTTACTGGTAATTGGGACATACGTAAATGCCAACAAAATAACAGTTTGGTTAGTGTGGTATGTGTAACTTTTATTTAACTAGGCAAGTCAGTTAATCTTAAGGATCGGCGTCCCCAGCAACCATTTTTTACAAAGACGGCCTACCCCGGCCATACCCGGACAACGCTGGGCCAATTGTGCTCCGCCCTATGGGACTCCCAATCACTGCCGGAAGTGATACAGCCTGGACTTGAACCAGGGATTGTAGTGACTCCTCCAACACTGAGATGCAGTGCCTTAGACCGCTTCGTCCATGTTTGTGTTAACGATTTAACGGTACTAGAACGCTTAAAAGGCCGCTAAAATGACATATTTTGGGGGGCAAGGAAAATATTGGATATCGGTATCAGCCAAAAATGTCATATCGGTGCATCACTAATCCCAATATATAACTAACAATTTTCCCCCCCTCATTACACCGACATAAATTTGTGTTTACCACAGTGAGCATTTGATTCTATCATTTCTCCTCTACCTTTCCTGGGTGACAAAGCACCAGGATGTTGTCTCTGGTTTTAAATCAATGCATCTAAGAAGTTGAATATATGAAACACACACACACACACACACACACACACATGATTATAATATGATTAAAAGACCTAAGAGTTATCTGCTTCGTGTTTTACTTTTGCCATAAAAAAAACTCAAATCAAATTTTATTGGTCACATATACATGGTTAGCAGATGTTAATGTGAGTGTAGCGAAATGCTTGTGCTTCTAGTTCCAACCGTGAGGTAATATCTAACAATTTCACCACAACTACCTTATACACACACACACACACACACGTGTAAAGGTGTAAAGGAGTGAATATGAATATGTACATATAAATATATGGATGAGCGATGGTCGGCATTGGCATGATGTAGTAGATGGTATAGAGTACAGTATATGCATATGAGAAGAGTAATGTAGTGTATCTAAAATTTTTATAAATTGGCATTGTTTAAAGTGACTAGTGATACATTTATTACAACCAATTTTTAATTATTAAAGTGGCTAGAGATTTGAGTCAGTATGTTGGCAGCAACCACTCAATGTTTGTGATGGCTGTTTAACAGTCTGATGGTCTTGAGATTAGAGGTCGACCGATTAATCGGAATGGCCGGTTAATTAGGGCCGATTTCAAGTTCATAACAATCGGTATTTTTGGACATCGATTTTTAAAAATTTAACTAGGCAAGTCAGTTAAGAACACATTCTTATGTTGAATGACGGCCTAGGAACGATGGGTTAACTGCCTTGTTCAGGGGCAGAACGACATTTTTACCTTGTCAGCTCTGGGATTAGTTTTTGCAACCTTCCGTTTACTAGTCCAACGCTCTAACCACTTGCCTTACATTGCACTCCACGAGGAGACTGCATGGCAGGCTGACTACCTGTTACGCGAGGGCAGCAAGAAGCCAAGGGAAGTTGCTAGCTAGCATTAAACTTATCATATAAAAAAACTATCAATTTTAACATAATCACTAGTTAAACTAGTAATATCGTCAACCGTGTAGTTATCTAGCGTGTCCTGCATTGCATATAATCGATGCGGTGCCTGTTAATTTCTCATCAAATCACAGCCTACTTCGCCAAACGGGTGATTTAACAAGCGCATTTGCGAAAAAAGCACCGTCTTTGCACTAATGTGTACCTAACCATAAACATCAATGCCTTTCTTTAAAATCAATACACAAGTATATATTTTTAAACGTGCATATTTAGTTAAAATTGCCTGCTAACATGAATCTGTTATAACTAGGGAAATTGTGTCACTTCTCTTGCGTTCCGTGCAAGCAGTCAGGGTATATGCAGCAGTTTGGGCCACCTGGCTCGTTGCGAACTGTGTGAAGTCAATTTATTCCTAACAAAGACCGTAATTAATTTGCCAGAATTGTACATTATTATGACAGAACATTGAAGGTTGTACAATGTAACAGCAATATTTAGACTTAGTGATGCCACCCGTTAGATAAAATACGGAACCGTTCCGTATTTCACTGAAAGAATCAAATGTTTTGTTTTCGAAATGATAGCTTCCGGATTCGACCATATTAATGACCAAAGGCTCGTATCTGTGTGTTATGTTATAATTAAGTCTATGATTTGATAGAGCAGTCCGACTGAGCGATGGTCGGCAGCAGCAGGCTCGTAAGCATTCATTCAAACAGCACTTTACTGCGTTTGCCAGCAGCTCTTCGCTGTGCTTCAAGCATTGAGCTGTTTATGACTTCAAGCCCATCACCTCCCGAGATTAGGATGGCGTAACCAATGTGAAATGGCTAGCTAGCTAGCGGGGTGCACGCTAATAGCATTTCAATCGTTGACATCACTTGCTCTGAGACCTTGAAGTAGTTGTTCCCCTTGCTCTGCAAGGGCCGTGGCTTTTGTGGAGCGATGGATAACGATGCTTCGAGGGTGGCTGTTGTCAATGTGTTCCTGTTTCGAGCCTAGGTAGGGGCGAGGAGAGGGACGGAAGTTACACTGGCAATACTAATGTGCCTATAAGAACATCCAATAGTCAAAGGTATATGAAATACAAATGGTAGAGAGAGAAATAGTCCTATAAATACTATATTACCTACAACTTCTTACCTGGGAATATTGAACTCTCATGTTAAAAGGAACCATCAGCTTTCATATGTTCTCATGAGCAAGGAACTTAAACGTTAGCTTTTTTACATGGCACATATTACTTTCTTCTCCAACACTTTGTTTTTGCATTATTTAAACCAAAATGAACATGTTTCATTATTTATTTGAGGCTAAATTGATTTTATTGATGTTTTATATTAAGTAAAAATAAGTGGCCATTCAGTAGTTGTATTTGTCATGGCAAAAAAAAAAAAAAAGTTTATTTTAAATAAAAAAAATAAGCCGATTAATCGGTATCTGCTTTTTTTTGGTCCTACAGTAATTGGTATCGGCGTTGAAAAATCATAATCGGTCAACCTCTACTTGAGAGAAGCTGTTTTTCAGTCTCTCGGTCCCTGCTTTGATGCACCTGTACTGACCTCGCCTTCTGGATGATAGCGGGGTGAACAGGCAGTGGCTCGGGTGATTGTTGTCCTTGATGATCTTTTTGGCCTTCCTGTGACATCGGGTGGTGTAGGTGTCCTGGAGGGCAGGTAGTTTGTCCCCGGTGATGCGTTGTGCAGACCTCACTATCCTCTGGAGAGCCTTACGGTTGTGGGCGGAGCGGTTGCCATACCAGGCGGTGATACAGCCCGACAGGATGCTCTTGATTGTGCATTTGTAAAAGTTTGTGAGTGATTTTGGTGACAAGCCAAATTTCTTCAGCCTTCTGAGAATGAAGAGGCGCTGTTGCGCCTTCTTCACGACGCTGTCTGTGTGGGTGGACCATTTCAGTTTTTCCTTGATGTGTACGCCGAGGAACTTAACTTTCCACCTTCTCCACTACTGTCACATCAATGTGGATTGGGGGTGCTCCCTATCCTGCTGTTTCCTGAAGTCCACGATCATCTCCTTTCTTTTGTTGACATTGCAATACTGGTATCGTCACAGCCCTATAAAATACTCTGTGGGACTTTTAGGCCACAAGCTTTCTACCAATATCTCAAACATGTATTATTCACTCCAAAATTGCTTTCAAAAGCAAAGGCTTTACTGAGATTTAGGCTTTGATGGGGAAATCTGTGATTTATAATGCTGCACAGCAGAGAGGAAAACACTGCCGTTTAAACTTCCACTGGAGCTGTGAGGATCTCTCGGGCGAAGCTACTGATCAAAGCCGGGAGATGAGTCACAAGTGACATGTTATGCAACTTTCACTTCTCATGCAGTGGGATACGGCGGGGAAAATCAATGGAGTGTGTGGCAAAAAATAAAATAAAAATCACAGTGTGGCAGAATGGGTTGCAGACTAGCTTTTACAGCGACACAATACCCTCACAGGCCCACATACAAAACCTTTACCATTGAGTAAAGAAAGTAGAGGCAGTGTCATCTGTATGTAGGCACTGTGTTTGAAGTGTATGCTATTGTAGGCAGTAGTAGGGACTATTAAAACCCAGTGAGAACAAGGGCTGGCAATTGCCAAGGACCTCACAACATGATATCACAATACTTAGGTGTCGATACGATATGTATTTCGATTCTCAATGTATTGCAATTCAATGTTCCAAACATAGTGTTCACCATGCCTGCTGCAAAGGGACAACAGAAAGCGATGAGAAAAATCAGTCAAGGAAATAAAAGTGCCGAAAACATGTTGGCTCACTATTTATAAAGATGGAAAAGGTTATAGGATGAACAATACCAGAGTTTTGGCATATTGCGCCTAGGAATTTTCAATTCTCCCCGACTGCTTAGCTGACTCTGTATTACAAATGTGACTGATGTTCCCATTGATGAATTTATCAGTTCATTGATATGACACTTGCTTAGCCAACACTACCCAAGAGGAAATGACCTCAACCCACTTGTGCAAGACCGTATATTCGAGATCTAAATCTGCTTTCCCCCAGTGCTTACAGTAACACTATGCGTAAACACTGCTTCTTTCAATGGCTTGCATGCAAAGGTAACACGGGAAGCTGTGTCACACCAGACTGCACTTCCTGTAACAGGTTATTGTTTTTAGTCATGAATCCTGTTCTGAAGGCAAGTCTGCAGACCACTAGCTGGCACAGCCAAAGTCATCAAATCTGATTTTAAAACTAACCACACGGCTAAGCGGAATGCCTAACCCCTAATCTTGGATTAAAGTGCAAAAAAACACATTTTTGTTTCCATGAATTGGTACAATATAGCCAGTTTAGACTTTGCAGCTGGCCCATCTAGCGGAAATTGCGCAGTTCTGCCTCCAGGGCAAGATTCATGACAATAAACGTCAACATGCCCTCTAACTGTTTTCAGCGAATGGGGGGGGGGGGTGTCAAACAGAAAGCAGTCATCCTATATAGAACTGGAATAATATTCTGAAAATAAGGTGATCACCATCACCGGACTTATAAAAATATTAAAAACATATACAACTACAGCCATACAATTAATTATATTTTGGCCCTGTCCGGGGGTGTCCTCGGATGGGGCCACAGTGTCTCCTGACCCCTCATGTCTCAGCCTCCAGTATTTATGCTGCAGTAGTTTATGTGTCGGGGGGCTAGGGTCAGTTTGTTATATCTGGAGTACTTCTCCTGTCCTACTCGGTGTCCTGTGTGAATCTAAGTGTGCGTTCTCTAATTCTCTCCTCTCTTTCTCTCTCTCGGAGGACCTGAGCCCTAGGACCATGCCCCAGGACTACCTGACATGATGACTCCTTGCTGTCCCCAGTCCACCTGGCCGTGCTGCTGCTCCAGTTTCAACTGTTCCTCCTTATTATTATTGGACCATGCTGGTCATTTATGAACATTTGAACATTTTGGCCATGTTCTGTTATAATCTCCACCCGGCACAGCCAGAAGAGGACTGGCCACCCCACATAGCCTGGTTCCTCTCTAGGTTTCTTCCTAGGTTTTGGCCTTTCTAGGGAGTTTTTCCTAGCCTCCGTGCTTCTACACCTGCATTGCTTGCTGTTTGGGGTTTTAGGCTGGGTTTTATGTACAGCACTTTGAGATATCAGCTGATGTACGAAGGGCTATATAAATACATTTGATTTGATGATATGTCAGACTTTAATAAAAACATTTTTGGTGTGGTTTGTAAAATAGCACTTACTGTTAAAGGGAAGCGAAAGCAGTCTCAGCAGTGTATTCAGTGAGACGTCATTGCAACGTGTCGCCTCCCGCAGAGGTTCTGCAGGTGTCTCATCAACACCACAGGACCAGTGCTACTTTCTGCATCTGAGCCTGAGACTCAAAGACGAGTCGAGCGACACAAGTGTGTAGCAAATTGACTGAGGTGTCTGTGTGAGGGAGAGACTAATGTACGTGTGTATGAGAGAGAAAGATCTCAAGCTCATTCCCAAGCAACCATTCCAACCACAACACAGAGAACCACAAAAATACTTTACACCTGCAAAACATTACCAAAGCCTTGAAAGCCTAAATATTGTGGAGCAATATAATGTCTGAGATTCAGGTAGTATGTGTGAGCAACCTGAAAGAGGACAGCACTCACACACACTAGGGCTGCACAATATTGGCCCCAAAAAATCTAACTGCGATTTAAAATATCATATATATAGAATCTACATATCCTCATTTACTCAAGTGTTTCATTTATTTTGGCAGTTACATGTAGAACGGACGAAGAAGTATAGCTTGAGTCACAGGAAAATGGAATATAACATTGCGGATAAAGTTTGGAATGACAATTTAATGTGTACAACATCTAAAGATCTGCATCACTATTACCAAAAGGACGTATTTGGGTGTTTTTGGAGCCTTTGTTCCTGTTTTTTCAGGGCCTCCATACTACACAACAAGGATGAGGAAGTGATTTCCTGTTTGGGGTAAATTTCTCAAAAACTTGTGTATAAACACAAAAAGGTGTCTGGACCCATTGATAACGTTCAATTTACATCAAAACGTTTGATTTGGTTGTACATACATTTTTTTTACTTCTACTTTAAAGTGGATCTAACAGCAAGGAGGGGGAACTTTTCTGGTTGAGTGAGGGGCAAGGCTTGCTCTATGTGGGAAGCAGTTGCAAGAGGAGGGAAAAAAAGTACATTTTCAAATCGGACGTTACACATGCGACTGTGGCATTTCAAAACTATTTAATGCAATATGAAATTCTTGCAAAATGGATATTGCACGTCAATATTGAGATTTCGATGTGAATTTGATTAATTGTGCAGCCCTAACACACACCCAGTGCAATTGATTACTATTGAGTGCCTTCAACCTGTCAGACACTAAGGCCCGGTGAAATTTCCAAAACAGAAGAGCTTGGTAATTCTTCTTTCGTGTGACAATTAAAGGGTAGGAATCATAAGTTTTTACACACCAAATTAACACAGTGTAGTAAAATACTTAGTAATTTAGGTAACCAGATTGTTACTACAACTATGACTACAAAGCTGTGTTTGGGGGGGTTTTACATATTTCACTTATTTCCGAATACCTTCTAAACTTGTTTACGTGTTGCTGTGCGTTTTGTTGCCAACATTACTTTGCTACTTGACAACTTTACGGTTTTTACTTTTTAATTACTGTTTATATTTTTGGTTTTTCCCTCACTCAACTTTATTGCTTTTAACTTTTTCACTTCGGACGCTTTATCCTGGACGTGGGTCGTCAGGACATTAACATGATGCCTTCTAATTGCAGTCGCTGTACTCATAATATACAGGAGAACGATCGCCTTCCGGCGAGGATAGCAGTGCTGCATGCCCAGCTTCAGACGCAATCGTTAGGCAAGGGTAATTTCAGTGCAGGAAAGGCTGAAACAGCGTCTGTGCCACCAGTAAGTACAGATAGTAAAGTTAGTATAAATCCCCTCGCACGGTCCCCACAGCCAGACAACTTTCTCATGGTTTCTGGAGGGAAATGGTGTAGGAATGCTCAACCGGTGTCGCTCATTCAGCCGACAAACTTTCAACCGTTTTTCCCCCCGCATTAAGCAACGGTCAGAGGCCAAGCCTTCTCTGGTCTCTACTCCTCCCGTTACGGGGTCTGAGACGCCAAAGCTTCCCACCATTAGCTCTGACAAATTGAAAACCCTAGTCATTGGCGACTCCATTACCCGCAGTATTAGACTTAAAACGATTCATCCAGCGATTATACACTGTTTACTAGGGGGCAGGGCTACCGACGTTAAGGCTAATCTGAAAATGGTGCTGGCTAAAGCTAAAACTGGCGAGTGTAGAGTATAGAGATATTGTTACCCACGTGGGCACCAACGATGTTAGGATGAAACAGTCAGAGGTCACCAAGCGCAACATAGCTTCAGCATGTAAATCAGCTAAAAAGATGTGTCGGCATCGCGTAATTGTCGATGGCCCCCTCCCAGTTAGGGGGAGTGATGAGCTCTACAGCAGTCTCACAACTCAATCGCTGGTTGAAAACGGTTTTCTTCCCCTCCCAAAAGATTTGTAGGTAATTGGCCCTCTTTCTGGGACTCACCCACAAACAGGACCAAGCCTGACCTGCTGAGGAGTGACGGACTCCATCCTAGCTGGAGGGGTGCTCTCATCTTATCTACCAACATAGACAGGGCTCTAACTCCTCGAGCTCCACAATGAAATAGGGTGCAGGCCAGGCAGCAGGCTGTTAGCCAGCCTGCCAGCATAGTGGAGTCTGCCACTAGCACAGTCAGTGTAGTCAGCTCAGCTATCCCCATTGAGACCGTGTCTGTGCCTCAACCTAGGTTGGGTAAAACTAAACATGGCAGTGTTCGCCTCAGCAATCTCACTAGGATAAAGACCTCCTCCATTCCGGTCATTATTGAAAGAGATCATGATACCTCACATCTCAAAATAGGGCTACTTAATGTTAGATCCCTTACTTCAAAAGGCAAATAGAGTCAATAATCACTGATCATAATCTTGATGTGATTAGCCTGACTGAAACATGGCTTAAGCCTGATGAATTTACCGTGTTAAATGAGGCCTCACCTCCTGGTTACACTAGTGACCATATCCCCCGTGCATCCCGCAAAGGCGGAGGTGTTGCTAACATTTACGATAGCAAATTTCAATTTACAAAAATAAAATAAAAATATGACGTTTTCGTCTTTTGAGCTTCTAGCCATGAAATCTATGCAGCCTACTCAATCACTTTCTATAGCAACTGTTTACAGGCCTCATGGGCCATATACAGCATTCCTCATCGAGTTCCCGGAATTCCTATCGGACCTTGTAGTCATAGCAGATATTCTAATTTTTGGTGACTTTAATATTCACATGGAAAAGTCCACAGACCCACTCCAAAAGGCTTTCGGAGCCATCATCGACTCAGTGGGTTTTGTCCAACATGTCTCTGGACCTACTCACTGTCACAGTCATACTCTGGACCTAGTTTTGTCCCATGGAATAAATGTTGTGGATCTTAATGTTTTTCCTCATAATCGGACCACCATTTTATCACATTTGCAATTGCAACAAATAATCTGCTCAGACCCCAACCAAGGAGCATCAAAAGTTGTGCTATAAATTCACAGACAACACAAAGATTCCTTGATGCCCTTCCAGACTCCCTCTGTCTACACAAGGACGTCAGAGGACAAAAATCAGTTAACCACCTAACTGAGGAACTCAATTTAACCTTGTGCAATACCCTAGATGCAGTTGCACCCCTAAAAACATTTATCATAAGAAACTAGCTCCCTGTGTTGTGGCAGAATCAGAATCCTTTAGGTAACATTGATAAAGAAGATGTTTTATCAATGTTCATAAGTATGCTTGTGGGAAAAAGTTACTTGGGGCCCAGAGAGGGGAGAGGTCAGGTTTGTCTTATCTGTGAATGTGTCTGTAACTATTCCTAAACCATGTGAAGGGATGGTGTGATTAATGGGGAACCAGTTAGTTGGCTCCACAATGTCTGTGTGCCAGTCACTCCAATCCGTGATCTTGTCCAAAAGGGGTTGTATTTTTGATGGGAGTACCTAGAATTGACAATTGATATATGCCATTGGATGAGGTAATGTTTTGGTACTAAGTAGAACCTTGTCTAAGAGGGCAAACTGAACGAAAATATATACCTAATGCTGTCTGGCTATGGGATACTCCTTTTACAAGTAAATCTTCCTTTGTGTAATGTTCCTAAGATCTGTTATTCGTCATGTGATTTGATGGGTGTGTCTTGGCTATAAATTATACTAAGAACTGTTTTGTAAGTACTCTCAGAGAATTAATTTATAGACACTGAATTGATCTGAGAGTCACAGGGCTATGGTGAAGCTCATAATTAAAGATGGACTTTATGATAACTCTGACCTGTGTGTGTGGTTTGCTCTCTCATGATTTGGTAATACAGGTCATTTCCACGACACCTGGTATACAGAAAATACCAGAGCTCTGAAGCAAGCTTCCAGAAAATTGGAACGGAATTGGCGCCACACCAAACTGGAAGTCTTCCGACTAGCTTGGAAAGACAGTACCGTGCAGTATCGAAGAACCCTTACTGCTGCTCGATCATCCTATTTTTCCAACTTAATTGAGGAAAATAAGAACAATGCGAAATTTATTTTTGATACTGTCGCAAAGCTAACTAAAAAGCAGCATTCCCCAAGAGAGGATGCCTTTCACTTCAGCAGTGATAAATTCATGAACTTATTTGAGGAAAAGATCATGATTATTAGAAAGCAAATTACGGACTCCTCTTTAAATCTGCTTATTCCTTCAAAGCTCAGTTGTCCTGAGTCTGCACAACTCTGCCAGGACCTAGGATCAAGAGAGACGCTCAAGTGTTTTAGTACTATATCTCTTGACACAATGATGAAAATAATCATGGCCTCTAAACCTTCAAGCTGCATACTGGACCCCATTCCAACTAAATTACTGAAAGAGCTGCTTCCTGTGCTTGGCCCTCCTATGTTGAACATAATAAACGGCTCTCTATCCACCGGATGTGTACCTAACTCACTAAAAGTGGCAGTAATAAAGCCTCTTGAAAAAGCCAAACCTTGACCCAGAAAATATTTTTAAAAACATCGGCCTATATCGAATCTTCCATTCCTCTCAAAAATTTTAGAAAAGACTGTTGCGCAGCACCTCACTGCCTTCCTGAAGAAAAACATTGTATACGAAATGCTTCAGTCTGGTTTTAGACCCCATCATAGCACTGAGAGTGCACTTGTTAAGGTGGTAAATGACCTTTAAATGGCATCAGACTGAGGCTTTGCATCTGTCCTCGTGCTCCTAGACCTTAGTGCTGCTTTTGATACCATCGATCACCACATTCTTTTGGAGAGATTGGAAACCCAAATTGGTCTACACGGACAAGTTCTGGCCTGGTTTAGAACTTATCTGTCGGAAAGATATCAGTTTGTCTCTGTGGATGGTTTGTCCTCTGACAAATCAACTGTAAATTTCGGTGTTCCTCAAGGATCCGTTTTAGACTCATCTCTTCAGTAGGTCATATGATTGAGTGTAGTCTGGCCCAGGAGTGTGAAGGTGAACGGAAAGGCTCTGGAGCAACGAACCGCCCTTGCTGTCTCTGCCTGGCCGGTTCCCCTCTTTCCACTGGGATTCTCTGCATCTAACCCTATTACAGGGGCTGAGTCACTGGCTTACTGGTCCTCTTTCATGCCGTCCCGAGGAGGGGTGCGTCACTAGAGTGGGTTGGCGCCCCCCCTTGGGTTGTGCCGTGGCGGAGATCTTTGTGGGCTATACTCAGCCTTGTCTCAGGATGGCAAGTTGGTGGTTGAAGATATCCCTCTAGTGGTGTGGGGGCTGTGCTTTGGCAAAGTGGGTGGGGTTATATCCTTCCTGTTTGGCCCTGTCCGGGGGTGTCATCGGACGGGGCCAGTGTCTCCTGACCCCTCTCAGCCTCCAGTATTTATGCTGCAGTAGTTTGTGTCGGGGGGCTATGGTCAGCTTGGTATATCTGGAGTACTTCTCCTGCCTTATCCAGTGTCCTGTGTGAATTTAAGTATGCTCTCTAATTCCCTATTTCTTTCTCTCTTGGAGGACCTGAGCCCTAGGACCATGCCTCAGGACTACCTGGCATGATGACTCCTTGCTGTCCCCAGTCCACCTGGCCGTGCTGCTGCTCCAGTTTCAACTGTTCTGCCTGTGATTATTATTATTTGACCATGCTGGTCATTTATGAACATTTGAACATCTTGGCCATGTTCTGTTATAATCTCCACCCGGCACAGCCAGAAGCGGACTGGCCACCCCTCATAGCCTGGTTCCTCGCTAGGTTTCTTCCTAGGTTTTGGCCTTTCTAGGGAGTTTTTCCTAGCCACCGTGCTTCTACAACTGCATTGCTTGCTGTTTGGGGTTTTAGGCTGGGTTTCTGTACAGCACTTTGAGATATCAGCTGATGTACGAAGGGCTAAATAAATACATTTGATTTTATTTAAACTAACAACAATGCAATATTTCGCAATGTCATATGGAAAATCTACTCTGCGTTAGCTTGCTCGAGCTGTTTAACGTTAGCCACTAGCCATTCAGTGTGTGTTGGCATTGGTGAGCTACAATCCACCAATCACGAAGAGGTGCGATCTAAACAAGCAATCAGATACCCCACATGTGGGGGCCGCGTGATCTCCGTGAAGTAGGCTACCTTAGTTTTTCAACCTTGGGCTTAGTACTAGTGTGCTACAGTAGCTGACTGACTGTGCTGTTGTGATCATTACCATCTGCCTGGAGTCTTCCTTCGATTGTCGTTGTTGACTCTTCCCCTATGCCCAATGCCGTCTCGGACTATTGCCTCACTATATTGGATTAGCGATCTCTCCCTCGGTCTGTGAAATGGCATCTCCCTCTGTAGGGCCTCTTTCCTTGGCTTTTCTTTGGTTGCTAATGCAACTGTCAAGTCTTCCGTGGGTTCCTGCCTGTGCTAGACTAGTTGGTGTTGTTCTCTGGCTTATTACTAAGCTATGTCGACTGTGGTGGTTGGCTAGCTAGACAAGTTAGCTGGGTATGCTGGATAGCAGGCTAAAATAATTACATTTTGCTGGCTAGCCAAAAGAACTGCATATACCTGTAACATTATTTGATAACTGGTTAGATGGAGTTATGCATTTCCAAAGCGTCGGCTTACTTTAATGTAGCTGTAAGCTAGGTGTTGATAGCAAATGGCTGACTCATGCAGTGCTAATGTAACGCAAGAAGGCTGCTAGGGCTAACGTTAGCAGGCTAGTAGGGCTAATGTTAGCAGGCTAGATGGCTAGCAACACGGTAAGCTGATTTGTAACAATATTCGTAAAGTATTTGCTTGCAAGTTGGCTGAAAATTTAATTGAAACCAGTAGTCATGATTGCAAATTTGAAGTTTGAAGTTTGAAGTTACATGAAATTGAAGTTACATTTCAAGTTATTTCTGTTGGCGTTTACAATTCAGGGAATAGGCTGGCTTTACCAGTACTCTCAAATTGCATCACACCTCGCAAAAATAATTTCTGGCATGACTTCGGCATTCTGATCGATTGCATGTAATAACTCAAAATAGAAGAGGTGTAACTTTGCATTGGGACTTCTGATGAGTATATTAATGCAAATCCATATGTTACGTTTATGCTACCTACCCTTTAAGAACGGGCACAGTCTTCATACAGAACCTCACCAATCTGGTGACCTCAGGTCAGTAGGAGTGATCAATGAGACAGAAAAAAGGAAGAGAGGATGGAGATAGAAGGGTGGATAGAAGAGTGGAGGTCTTACCTGTGCTGCCTAATGTTTTGTAAAACCGGTACTCCAAATGCAGCTGTGGTGCCCTTGATTTGATTGGTTCCTGGAAGAATAATACAAAAAGGAAACTTCATTTGAAGGTGGGCTTTTCATTCACTACACAATATGAATTACACCTACAATAAATGAAAATTAATGAAATGAATTATCATTCAAACAAACTACTTTCAAATTAAGGTTCAGAAATTCATTAATTAGCATGTAATTGACTATTAAAATAAATATTTTTTAAATAAAATATTATATCATGATTTTGATAGCTGCTCATTGGGTCAATTCACTTTAGAAAGAGGATAATCTCATGAGGGAAATAATCAGAAATAAGGCTTGGATGGTATACCGGGGTATTTGAAAATAGCAACGGGATGGTTTTTCCATACGGTTTAAACTTTTCTTTTTTTCCCCCAGCCTCTTTAAGTAAATACCTGCAGTCAACTTGTGCAATGCATTAGGAGATGAAGCAGATTGCGTTCTTCATTTCACAAGTCACATTATGAAGCTTAAGTATAGGGCAGCGCAAACTTGGCCCTGCGTTGTCCCGGTTAGGGGAGGGTTTGGCCGGGGTAAGCAGTCAACGAAAAAAAGGAACATTCATTTTATTTCACCAGGTAAGTTCTCATTTACAACTGCGACCTGACCAAGATAAAGCAAATAAATGTTTTAAAAAATAATTTAAATTGTAAAATAAGAATTTGTTCTTAACTGACTCACCTAGCTAAATAACAGTTAAATAAAATAAAAAATTAAGTAGCTCCCCAGAACAGCTGAGCCAGTCACATTTGATTGTCAATAGCACAATGGGAGAACGCGGGAGCAGGTCCAGCAGTGTACTGACAGGGGTCGTGTTTTTTATTGAAAGTCCTTTTTTTTTTTTTGCTTCAATAGAGTGATCAGGATCATGCAACTACAGTTTTCCTTCACAGAACATACATTAGTGCAACTCATTCAGCAGAAAACAGCTTTATTTTCATCAGATAACTACAGAAGTGCAACGCTATTTGAAATGGCAGCCACAAGTAAATGAGATTACAAAGAAAATGCAAGGTATTTCTTGCAAAAACGATGCATGGCCATCATATTTATAATGTTAAGGCCTATCATAGAAAGAATGCAGCCAGCTACATTTCCTAATGTTTTGTTTATTTAAAATCAGCTCATCTCGCATTTTACCAAAGAACGGTTTAAACTTAAGTACGGGAGAACAGTAGCTACACACCAGTCAGAGCACTGTCTGCTAATAGAATGCCCATTTTGTGAATTCTCAGAGTTTAGAAGCGCAACTGAAGCACAAAATTAGTCGGATGCCAAGCAGAAATTACAACAAGTAGTATTTTAGATCTATGCTTACAAAATGCAGAAAGGTATTTGTTATGCGTTTGATATAGATTTCCTGCACAGAACTCTGCGTTAGCAAGTTCAACTCAGGGGTCGTGTTATCTTAGTAAGTGACTTTATTAATAAGGTGACGGGGCATCATATCGTGTTAGCTTTCTGCCATGTTTGAAAAGTCAAAGCCCTTTGGATAAGTTATTTGTACAGCTGCCACTGTTATCTTCATTTCATTGTGTTTTTTTTCTCCAGTCCGTTCTTGGCCCGTCTGCTCCTTCCCGAGCAGGGGAGGCAGGCCCATTACTCTGCCGACTTCAGACACAGCATGTAGACATGCTGCTCCAGAGGCAGTATTGTTCTTCCTTCAGACAAGCATGCATAAAAACTTTGTTCATTTGCACAATGTCTATCGTTGAAATCGCCTTGCAAATGTCCAAATTCAACAAAAAAGACATTCGGTAGCTATTACCTACACATCTATAACTTTATGAGCTGGATTGCCTGTCTTTGCAATTCACTTATTTGTGTTTACGCTCTTTAGCATATTTAGCTAGCAGCCTATGTGGAAATTGGCTATTACTTGTGCTTATTTGGTTAGCATTCTGGTAAGAGATGCCCAATAGGCTTGGTGTTTTTGGAGCCCCCTTGTGTACTAAACCAGTAATACCGTAAATCCCGTGGTGAGAGAAGGACAATATTAAAATCAGAACACCGCCCAACCCTAATAAAGGCTCTATACTTACCAATTTTATTGCAACATATTCATTGGTGTAGAGATTTTTACCTGGATAAAAAAAGAAAGGGTTATTAGAAGGTTGGGTAAACAACTTATTTCAAACAGACGAGATGGCACATCCAGTGCAGTCACCAAGGAATATTTTAGGAGTCTTAAGGAACCATTTAAACTCCCATAGGTCTCGAAGACACATGATTCACAAATATCAGTGATGACTGAACAAAGCATCTGGAAAGTCAGAGACGTACAACGTTCGAATTGGACAGTTGAGATGAGGACAATAACCAGGGGCCACTAAATGCACCATTAGGCATCTGCATATGCCTATTGTGCAATGCCATGTATTGCAGTTTGTGAACCCCATCATGTGTAGCCTATCACTGGGTGCATGTCCTGCATAAAACTACCAACTTCAAATGAATGAACAAAGCCAAAGTAATTTTTTCCTCCATTTTCCTTGAATGATCTGTCTCTGATGGTAATAGAGTGAGCGAGGCATACATTCTCTCCTAAGTCAGGGGAAGACAAGACTCAGCCGCGGGCCAAATTTTGGCGGAGAGGATGGTCAGTGGGCAGGAACACAATTATAACAATTTTCACACTGCAAATTGGACCACAACTAAGCCCAGAAATAGATTTAGATATCAAAATCGTAATTGTATACCTTAATTACATTGAGACACGATCACATACAGTGCCTTAAGTACTCACACCCCCTGACTTATTCCACATTGTTGTGTTACAGCCTGAATTCAAAATGGATTAAATATCACAATGAAAGTGAAAACATGTATTTAGAAAAGTTTGCACATTTACTGATATTGAAATGCAGAAATCTAATTTACATATATGTTCACACAGTCAAATTGTAGAATCACCTTTTGCAGCAATTACAGCTGTGAGTCTTTCTGGGTTAGTCTCAGAGCCTTGGACACCTGGACTGTGAGACATTTCCCGATTATCATTTTCTAAATTATTCAAGCTTTGTCAAATTGGTTGTTGATCATAGACAACTATTTTCAGATCTTGCCACAGATTTTCAAGTAGTTTTAAGTCAAAACTAACTCAGTCAATCAGGAACATTTCACCAACTTCTTAGAAAGCAACTCCAGTGTAGATTTGGCCTTGTGTTTTAGGTTATTGTCCTGCTGAAAGTTGAATTCATCTCCCAGTGTCTGACAGAAAGCAGATGGAACCATGTTTTCCTTTAGCATTTTGCCTGTGCTTAGCTCCATTCCATTTATTTTTATCCTGAAAAACTCCCATCCTTAATGATCACAAGCATACCCATAACATGATGCAGCCACCACTATGCTTGAAAATATGGAGTGTGGTACTCAGTAATGTGTTGTATTGGATTTGCCCCAAACATAATACTTTGCATTCAGAACATAAAGTTAATTTCTTTGCCACATTTTTTGCAGTTTTACTTCAATACCTTACTGCAAACAGGATGCATGATTTAAAAATATTTTTATTCTGTACAGGCTTCCTTTTAAATCTCAATTAGGTTAGTATTGTGGAGTAACTACAATGTACTACTCAGCTCTCCCATCACAGCCATTAATCTCTGTTTAAAAGTTACCACTGGCCTCATGGGAAAATCCCCGAGCAGTTTCCCTCATCTCCTGCAACTTAGCTGGGAAGGACACCTGTATCTTTGTTGTGACTGGGTGTATTGACACACCATCCAAAGTGTGATTAATAACTTCACCATGCTCAAAGGGATATTCAATGTCTGCTTACCTGGTCTTTGTGGTTGAATCTGTGTTTGAAATGTACTGCTCGACTGAGGGACCTTACAGATAATTGTATGTGTGGGGAACAGAGATGAGTCATTCAAAAGCCACATTCAACACTATTATTGCATACAGAGTCTATGCAATTTAAGTGAATTGTTATGCAAATGTTTAATCTTGAACTTATTTAGGCTTGCCATAACAAAGAGGTTGAATACTTGACAAGACATTTCAGCTTTTCTTTGTTAATTAATAATAAAAACAATTCCACTAACATTATGGGGTATTGTGTGTAGGCCGGTGACAAAAAAATCTAACTAACAACTAAAAAGTCAAGGGGTGCACACTAAGGCATTGTATGTCTCTTATTCGTGGGAATACTTGGTGAACAGATTTCCTGAATGAAACTCATTTTAGATGAAAGACAAATCACCAGGAATTTGACCCAAAAAAATAAATCCCTCCTATTAATTTAACTCTATTTTACTTTGGGGGCCCACAATTCTTTCCCTGGGCTGCCTTTTGCCAACCCCTGCTGTAAGTGATATTGCAATAAAAAAGGTGTCATCTGAGAGAAGTGCGGCATAAATCCCCTTGCAGGCATGTGAAACTCAGCACGTTTGCGGGGCAAGCTGAGAATGAAAGTGCTGACGCCAACAGTGTGACACTAGGTAGGAAAGTGAGAACAACAAGGCTTGTGTTTGGATGCAATGATCCTGCGCAGAGCAGTGAAATTATATTTGTATAAGTTTGGGGTAATACGTAGGACAGTGGGAGAACATTGATAATTGTAGGATTCAAGTAGTTTACTTAAAAATACTACATAAAGTGAAATTTTGCATTTTGAAATGGACCACTAATATTTTGAGATTCCAGACTAAAAAGGTTAAAGGTTTAGTGTACACATCATGGAGGCTTATTTTATGGTTAGCACCAGCTCAATGAAGACACCTTGTGACATGTTCTATTCAAAACAAACACAATCCTCTGCTTGAACATTGAGATTGCTGGAATTTCAACATTGAACAATTTGTTGTGAGGTCCCTTGATTAACAAAGTAGAGTTAGGACGATAAACCAAAAATGTATCGACACAGACACAGATGGCTACAACCATCAAACTAGTAGTAGTTTAAAGGATCATAAAAAAAAAAAGAACTGGTGCACATTAATGTTAGAAACTTAACATTCTATTTTATTATTACAACACCACAATATGGATTTTTGTCCATATCGCCCATTTCTATAACAAAGTAAAATTTGATTCAATCTCGTCAAAAGACAACACAGGACTGAATAACAACTCCCTCCTAAGTCATTAAGTATTTACATAAAATGTTAAGATGTCTTACAACCTGTAGGCTTTTTAAATGTCAGGAGAGTTAAGGCCTTTATTAAATCCCTCAAAAGTGAGTCGATGAGCCTATGGAACCAAGCCACACTCATGCTGAGTGACAATGCCATAGGCAAACAATAGGCCTCCGAACTTCAGCAGTGCATGCATGGAGGATACCAGAGAAAAGCTATTCTCTCGCCCACCCCCTCCCGGACTATTTTCCATGTGGGCAGCAGCAGAGCAGAGGGAAGGCAAATCTTAGTCTCTCAACCAGTTTCAGGACAGAGCCATTTCAGTACAAACAGTAAAGCCTGAGCTTTCTGGCTATAGCTCAGTCATTTCATATGACTTAATGCTCCTCACTGTCCTACCTGGAGAAGAGTCATTAGACAACCCAGATATCTTAGATGGAGGTGCAGGGGGATAGACATTCAGCTCTCAAAGTTATTATCCATAATGAAAATGTAATCTGGGTGTCCATTCAAGTGACTACAGCCATGGCAGATTAGCTGGGGCCTGAACTCATTATGATGCCGTCATTGCATCCAATTTGATTCATCATGTTGAGATATGATAAGATTAACAGTGTTTAACAAAGTGTACACAGTTAAGCACCATGTACAATTTGATAGTATGGTGGAGAAGGAACTAGGAATATCAGTGAACAAGGTTTCACATTTCCAAGAGGAGTAGAACATAGTCAAGGACCAACATTTTCAGCTTTAAACAAATGTTCACACATCCAGTATATACTGTATTGTCGTTTTCAAACACCCCAAATATATTATTTAAAGGGTTATGCTGTTCTTACCTAACTTCAGCTCTCCAAAGTTACCACAGCCGATCTTCTTGCCCACACGGAAGTTGGGCCCCACCATGAGCACTCCGGAGGAGCCTGATCCCGAGGGGCGCGAGTGCCCGCTGCGCCCCTGACCTGCCTTGTTGCTGCGTGCAGGTCTCTCACCCTCTTTCTCCCGTGAGTGCTCCATGGCTCAAGGTGCCACCCAGAGGACTGGAATGGGAGGATGTGCTCCCTGACAGGGGCTGCTCTGCAGCTGGGCAAAGGGGCCGGGGCAACGGGCTCTGCCTCCGCCCGCCCCGGTCACTGTGACCTTGACATTTGGGTGGGAAGCAAGAGCTTTCACAGGTATCCTGGAAACGAGAGGAAAGGAAATGTCAGAAATAGTCTAATTTAATTTTCCTGCTGAGATGAACCATGCAGTGACTAGGTATTGATAACCCATGATAACCCATGACAATAAAAGAACTCCACAAAAAAAACATTCTGACCACTTCAACTATATTGTTTACCAGAGTTTATCTACAGGAGAGTCCTTAATTTATACTTTCAGAATACTTTTTCCCAGAGCACCATGGTATTCCCCAGTTTGACAAGCTTGCTGGACAGTTCAGATGTGCCATCCTGCACTATTCACAAGTTTTTCCACATAGGCCTATGTAAAGTAGCCTAACACTTAGCCTCATCCTAGGGTTTGCAATATTATTATCCTGTTGTTTTCTGCACACACAAAAATGTAATACATTTAATAATTTAGCAAATTTCAAGAGGTGGCTCCATAAATATTTAATGACTCCCACAGTATCAATTGTCTTCACAACATGTTTGACAGCCATCTCAATACGAATGATATGACTCACAAGACAAATATTACCAAATTCAAAATCAGTCACATAAATCTCAGATTACATGCAGGGGTTACATTATCAGCCCCCCCTCCTCCAAGCCAGTATTTTCTTAATTGATATTATTCACCTCATAAGTACAGAGGCAGTGCAGATTGGCGATAATTTGCCAAGGCCATGAAGAGGAATGAGAGGGATGTGGAAGCATTAGTAGCCAGTCCCCTTAACCTCCCTATTCAATGCAAGGGCTGTGGCCTGGGTTTATGGCAACACAGGGAACCAACACATTGACTGTAGTACTCACGTAGGTTAAATATTGGACCACTGCTACTCAACTTTTCAAAATGCCTACAAGGCCCTCCCCTGCAGTCCCTTCTACAAATCTGATCACGATTCTATTTTGCTACTCCCTTCCTATAGGCAGAAATTCAAACAGGAAGTACCTGTGCTAAGGTCTATTCAACACTGGTCTGACCAATCAGAATCCATGCGTCAAGATTGTTTTGATCACGCGGACTGTGAAATGTTCCGGGTAGCCTCAGAATAACATTGACGAATACACGGCTATGACAGAGTTCATCAGGAAGTGTACTCAAACCAAACCAGAAACAGCGGATAGATGGCAGCATTCGCACAAAACTGAAAGCGCGAACCACCGCATTTAACCATGGCAAGGTGACTGGGAATATGGTTGAATACAAACAGTGTAGTTATTCCCTCCGTAAGGCAATCACAGGCAAAACGTCAGTATAGAGACTAAGTGGAGTCACAATTCAACTGTTAAACCACGAGACAAATGTGGCAGGGTCTACAGACAATCCCGGATTACAAAGGGGAAACCAGCCACGTCGTACACCGCCGTCTTGCTTCCGGACAAGCTAAACATCAATTTCGCACGCATCGAGGATAACACAGTGCCACCGCTGTGGGCTCTCCTTCTCCGTGGCCGACGTGAGTAAGACATTTAAGCATGTTAACCCTCGCAAGGCCGCCGGCCCTGACGGCATCCCTAGCTGCGTCCTCAGAGCATGTGCAGACTAGCTGGCTGGAGTGTTTACAGACATATTCAATCACTCCCTATCCCAGTCTGCTGTCCCCACTTGCTTCAAGATGTCTACCATTGCTTTCTTGGGTACAGGAACATAAGGTAACTGAACCTAATGACTATTGCCCCGTAACACTCACTTCTGTCATCATGAAGTGCTTTGAGAGGCTAGTCAAGGATCATATCAGCTCTACCTTACACCCTAGACCCACTTCAATTTGCTTACCACCCCAATAGATCCACAGACGATGCAATAGCGATAACACCATCTCATCTGGACAAGAGGAATACCTATGTAAGAATGCTGCTCGTTGACTAGAGCTTGGCATTCAACACCATAGTAACATCCAAGCTCATCTTTTAGCTTGAGGCCCTGGGTCTGAACCCCACTGTATGCAACTGGGTCCTGGACTTCCTGATGGGTCTTCCCCAGGTGGTGAGGGTAGGAAACAACACCTCCACTTCACTGATCCTCAACATAGGGGCCCCACAAGGGTGCGTGCTCAGCCCCCCCCCCCCCCCGTACTCCCTATTCACCCATGACTGCGTGGCCGACGCATGCCTTAAACTCATTGATCAAGTTTGCAGACGACGCAACAGTAGTAGGCCTGATTACTAACAATGACAGCCTACCGGGAGGAGGTGAGAGCTCTCAGAGTGTGGTGTCAGGAAAATAACCTCTTACTCAACAAAACAAAGGCGCTGATCGTGGACTTCAGGAAACAGCAGAGGGAGCACACCCCTATCCATATCGAAGGGAACGCAGTGAAGAGGGTGGAAAGCTTCAAGTTCCTAGGCGTACACATCACTGACGATCTGAAAAAGTTCACCCACACAGACAGTGTGGTGAAAACCCTAAAACTTTTACAGAAGCATAATTGAGAGCATCCTAACAGGCTGTATACGACAACTGCATGGCCCGCAATCGCAGGGCTCTCCAGAGGGTGGTGCGGTCTGCCCAACACATCACCGGGGGGAAACTACCTGCCCTCCAGGACACCTACAGCACCCAATGTCACAGGAATGCCAAAAAAACATCAAGCACAACCACCAGAGCCACAGCCTGTTCAACCCGCTATCATCCAGAAGGCAAGGTCAGTACAGGTGCATCAAAGCTGGGAACGAGAGACTGAAAAACAGTTTCTATCTCAAGGACATCAGACTGTTAAATAGCCATCACTAGCTGGCTTCCTTTTAGAAAATATACCATATTTGTAACTAATAGACATACGTAGGCTACCTATATACTGTACTACCTACACAGTGAGAGTTTAGGCTATTAACTAAACTACAACCATTATAGTGGATAGGCCTACATACTAGGTGAATCAATCATTTCCCATACATTAACAAATTTAAGACTACATCACACATTTTGGGGAATTGACCTAGCCTCAGTAATCATGATGGTATATGATATATTTGCCACTACTAGACCGAAATGAAACATAGCAGGACAGGTCTCACCAACCTGCAGAAAACATTAAGCATTTGGTTAATAATTCATTATAGAAAGTCATTATAGAAAATCAATGTCTTCAGATCCCCCTTCATTTCCTACAATTGTCTGCTCCATCTCCCTCTGACAATGGCAGGAGAGGGCCTTGGTGCTAGGGATATGTCAATGTACTCCACAATATGGTTTGTTATTCAGCTGAGTGACATGGGATCTCACAAATTAGGCCAGCTTCCTATGAGAGATTTCCTGCGCTTGGATCAAAGAGTTTCTATTCGCAGAGGAGAAGTGATAGAGGGGAAAAAAGCAGTCACTGTGAGATGGCTATCAAAAGACAAAGATAGTTCTGTGCTTCCTGCACCCTAGATGCAAGACCTTCAAACCTTTGACTGTTTCACTAAGGCCATAGTTTGTTACAAGGCTGGTTTGGAGACCCTTTTCTCAATCTAAACCGATCTACCGGCAATGTGGAGGATAACTTTAGCAAAAAGGCAGTGCCATGAACAGTCCAATATTGGAGGAAATTATCAGGGAAAATAATGAATTTAGACCTACAGTATGTTTGACAGGCCTATTTATTTATGGATTGTTTTCAGAGTGGTCATGTTCCATGTGCACTAATTCAAGACATTCTAGGATTTCATTGCAATTTCAGGTTCACTGATGCCTTACTAGTTCTATGGAGTGAAAAGGCTGTGGATGGAGGGGTTTTTACACTTCAATCCAGTTACTGCCCAATGAAAATAGGCTGTTTTTTTCTTAAGGCAGGACAAATAAAAAAAGTACAGGGGCAGGTCTTTTACATGTCATTGTGACAAAGGCTGGTGTTTCAATAGAGAATGTTTGTGTGTGTCTCACGCTTGCAGTGACTCAGTCACACCACCCTCACATATTCCCACTTCAGAACTAGTGGAACGCTCCCTCCTCCCTGAAGGGATTCTGCATAGCTCCTGTTATGCGAAGTCCAGCTCTGTGCACCTCGCCCACTTCATGGCTAAGCCTACTATAGAGCCCCACAGTGTAGGTGTCATAATACGCATAAAACCTAGAGGTCAAACAGGGAAATGGTTCCAGTCATTTTACCAACATTTATTTTTCCCATATGGGATTTTACAAACACTTAAAGGGAGGTGTTTCATGTAGGCTTACCCTGGTGTGACATTTTGATAACCACGTTGATGGTCATGGTGACTTATCAATATATTCAACTTATTTATTCTGATTTGAAAATGATAATTAGCATTAATGTAGACTTGATGCAAGACGACAAATCCCTGCACGTCAACTCTAGCTGACACCTTTGCAAACAGGTATTGTCCATTGTCTATTTAAAGAGTCTTAGGCAATTTATTAATTACTACATTTAGCTAACATTAGATCAGATCATGGTATTTGTAGTTCTTTACAATAGCTACATTAGCAGCTAATTAGCATTTCATTTTTTGCAGGAAAAAACAGGCAAATATGTTGATAAGTCACCTTGTCCTAGAGAGATTTACAGTTCTCAAAATGTCACACCAGGGTAAGCCTACACAAAACACAGCCCTTATTTGAAGTGTTTCCAAAATCCCCTATGGGAAACATGAATGGTGGAAAAACGATTGGAACCATTTCCCTTTTTTACCACTAGGTTTTATGGGTGTTATGAATCATAATGTGGTACACTATAATGTGTGGAATGACACAGTAGCCACTACACTGCTGATAACACTGGTTGTTGTTTGATGTGTGTTTCAAATACATTCTCACTGTCTGAATAGCTAACAATGTATGTTTTTATAGAGACCTGTGTATTCTTTCCATTCGCAGCATTTAATCAACTGAAACAATGTCACACCGTCAAGGAGTGAAGTTCTTATGTTGCCAAACATGTTACACAATGGACAGCTCAAACTATGACAAATTAACAACAAAAATGCAAACAGGTTGTTCATACCTTAACAAAAAAAGGAAATGTCCTGTTCAATTTGAGCCTTCACAGGGCTCCTTTAAGACAGTATCTGATGGTATAGTGCAAGTTTTGGTGTCATTTTAAACCTTACTGTAGGCTCTGGAATATAGGTTAGGCCTAAAGAGCATTATGGCTTACAAAGAGCGTTTCAAAAAAAAAAAATTGGCTATGATAAACCCCTGCTACACAGTGATGTAACATGGACAGCCCTGTGTTACCATGGAGTCAAGAACATGCAGTGAAGAAAAACAAAAAAATGAACACCTGCTCACCAAGTTTAACACTCTGGAAACAGGCAGAAAGGTTGGGAAATCCCCAAGAGTAAATTTAAATAAAGCAGGAGTAATTTTGTCTGGATAAAACAACCTGGACACAGGCCTAAACTAATAGAAAAAAAACAGCCAATGTTAAATCATCTCTTCTAAACTACAGAAAGATGCAGGACTGCCACCGATGGTCTCTGACTAGCCGATCAGAATCTAACCTCCAGCAGCATAGTTAACTAACGTGCGATGGTACATTCAAAGCATGGTACGTTTATTTTCAACCAACCTCTAGCCTACTTGCTGATACTTTCTACATTCTCGATGTAGTGTCTTGTAAAATGTCGGTTTCCAGTTGTTGGTGGAACTCTGATACCCAGAGAATATTCCGCAAAAAAAAATGTTATCCACACCTGTGCCTTCCAAGTCAAGAATGGCAAGTAAAGGTTGTTAAAAAATAAAAGTTCCATGCTTTGAATGGACCATTGGATCAATCTCCAGTGCAAGCTAGCTAACTATGCTGCTGGAGGTTTGATCTGATCGGGTAGGGCTGACTAGATTGTCTTCATATTTTAGACTCATTGGAACATACTGCCCAAGCTTTAGTTTAGTTTTTGGATTGGCACGCTGAAGGGTGTGAAACCATTGACGACAGCGGTCCACAATTCTACATGTTGAATTGGTTAAGACTGCTGGCAGGTGGTCCCTGTAACACACCGCAGGTACTACAGGAGATGGGACTGACTTTTTTTTTAGCTCATGTCATTTGATTTATTTAGCCAGGATAGCCCACTCAGTAACAATTCAGCCACTGTTTGGGAGGGAGTCCTGGGTTCCATAGATCGTCAACTTGTTATATATAGCCTGATTCTTTCCTGTTAACATTGTCTGAAATTCCAACCCAAACAGGACCAACATAACAACGAACCAGCAGAGTAGATTAAACTATAATATTTTTTTAAACCAAATTCTTACTTAAAGTTATTTCACGAGATAGCCTCTATTATAAGCGTCCCATCTTCAAGGAGGATGTGGCTAGGCCACCTGGAAAAGCCATTGAAAAGTTATTGTACATTTTATGACGAGCCTCAACTACTTGGACAGGATCAATGACCATAACGTTAATATGATCTAGATAGCATAGCCAGTTAGCTAACGTAGGTTGCATACTACTTCAGGAAGGGTTAGATTAGTTCGCTGGAAAGACGAATATTGTTTGGCTGAAATGCTCAACTCAGACACCTGGCTAGTTTGGTTCTGACAAGGTTTTGAGTAACGGGACAGATACTGGACCTAACTAGCTAACTTACTGTAGATATCTTACATTAGCTAACGTTACTTATTATAAACTAGCGACTCTCCGTTTTACTTATTAGAACAAAATGAATCACTAATGTTAGCTATTAGCCCATAAACGATATAGCTAGCTAGTTAACTAATGACGGAAACTCGCACTTGACTAGCAACAAACACTCCCAATTCCATCCACTGTCGGCACCACACAAACAGAACAGTGAAACCAAGATGCATTCCCTGTGTGGTCAAAATGTTGTCTAGGTAGTTCGTTAGCTAGCTGGCTAAAGGTAGCTAATTGTCCAGACACTGTCTTTAGTTCAGGGTATTAAGTTGTTAGCTAGCTAGCTGCTAAACCTAGCCTAGCCGGCGTCGTTCAGAAATGCAGCGGTTAGCAAACGTTAATGGACTAGCTTTAGCTATTAGTCAATGTGATCTTGCGAGGTTTGTGGAAATATAAACTTACTTTCAATGTGATCCTGGGTGCATTTAGTCATTTATTTTCCGTTTGTGTAGTGACAATTACGCCAGAAACAAGATCGAGATGTCAATTTGGCTAAGGTTATGTCAAGCTATGCCTCCCAGAGCCCTGTTCAGTTCGCCTCCACTGATATGAAAGTGTTCCGGAAGTGTTGATCCAAACTAGAAAGGAAGGAAGAGGCGAAGCGAGAGGTTTTACTCCGCCCAAAATCTGTCTACGAAAAAAAACCACGTGAGGAATTTTTGTATGGCGGTTTGGTACGATTGTATAAATGCTAACAGATCATTTGTGGTTTCGACATGTTTTTGCGTTGTCAAATTAATTATGAGAGAAATAGCTGTAGAAACGCCTTTATGCGCAATTATTGATAGCCTATAATAACAATCATATCGAAGTAAATTTGGGAGTCACGCGATGACATGTTGTGTGGTCCTCCCACTACGACAAGGGAGACCATGCAGTTTGTTAGGCTCCAGAGTAAGCACATTTGAATGAACTTCGCAGGGTGGTGAGCTTGATGCTCCTTTCCAATAAATGCCGAGTGTCTTATTCTGGTGACATGATGATCGATGCTTGACAAATACAAAACATTCCTGCTCTTATCCATAATATCCAAAATAGGTTAGTGTACAACAGCAGTCGGTCATAGGTTTGGCTTTGGGTCAATTTTTTTGTCAGCTAATAGTCGACAGAACAGAATATAATAGTGGCCCAATTCATTGGCAAATTAAACACTTCATTTTTACACATCTGGTTAGTAGGCTATATAATCATGTCAATAACACATCCTAATATTTTCGAACTGATTACACTGATAAAATCCCCAATGTCTTTTAAATTAGTTTTACATTTATTTGTGCATTGATTGCTTGCAACCAAGAGAAAATATACTATGAAAAGGGCTCAAAAGAAAGGTGGATAATGAAAATAGAAGTTTCAGGCAAGAATTGACGGAGTAATATGCATATTTACCATATTTCTCCAATGTCAAACCAGTGTCTTGTTTGCAACGAAACGTTTGCAGTTTGCAAATATTTAAATATTAGACATCCTTATCAATCTTAACATGGCACTTTCAAAAGTTACTTTTCCACCCAGACAGAGGTTCCACCGAGGCAGAACAATTTAAGCTTCAACTGCTGGCTACTCGTTCATTGTTTAACCTAACAACATACGTGTTTCCCTATAAACTGCCTGGTATTAAACATTTTCACTTCTCAGAAAGTAAAAAGCTCAATTAATAGGGATAGCAAAGTACATTTTTCCTCTAATATTGAAGGCTGCAGGTCAGCTTCAGAATGTCATAGCGAGAAATCAATATATCCCCATATGCATGAGTCACATATTTTGTGGGAATTTTAAAGCTGGTTTCTAGAATAATGCATCACGAAGTTAAGCGTTATAACAATGCTTAACTTGATAGTTTTTATTTCATTCAAAATATAAAGCTAAAAATAAGTATCATTTTTGCCATTTTCTTTAACAAATTGCATGGCATACCTTCACTCAATTTGAGCTCTGGTTTTAACCAAACACACCAAGCCCTTCCCAGGCATAGAACTATTTAAGGAGTGCATAAAGACAGTTTAGGTCGATTTGGTTATACTGACAAATCTATGGATAGCATAATTGGGTCTGTCAAAGAGGTAGGCCTACCTTTTATTTTCTTTAATGGTAAGAAATAGGCTCCAATATAGCCCTTTTGTTGTGAGTGAAGTCAAATAAAAATGAAGACAACTGTTTAAATCAATTAAATTGGAATAACTTAATTATTGCCTTAATCTATGGATTTCACATGACTGGGAATACAGATATGCATCTGTGGGTCACAGATACCATAAAAAAAGGTAGAGGCATGGATCTGATGTGACTACCATTTTCCTCATGCAGCGCAACACATCTCCTTCTCATAGAGTTGATCAGGATGTTGATTGTGGCCTGTGGAATGTTTCCCACTCCTCCTCAATAGCTGTGTGAAGTTGCTGGATATTGGCGGAAACTGGAAAACGCTGTCTTACATGTCCATCCAGAACATCCCAAACCTGCTCAATGGGTGACATGTCTAGTGAGTATGCAGGCCATTGAAGAACTGGGACATTTTCAACTTCCAGGAATTGTGTACAGATCCTTGCGACATGGGGTGTGCATTATCATGCTGAAACATGAGGTGATGGCGGTGGATGAATGGCACGACAATGGGCCTCAGGATCTTGTCACGGTATCTCGGTGCATTAAAAATGCCATCAATAAATAGCAATTGTGTTCATTGTCCTGCCTGCCTGCCCGTACCATAACCCCACCGCCACCATGTGGCACCCTGTTCACAACGTTTACATCAAACCGCTCGCCCAACCAACGCCATACACGTGGTCTGCGGTTGTGAGGCTGGTTGGACGTACTGCCAAATTCTCTAAAACGACATTGGAGGCGGCTTATGGTAAAAAGAATGAACATTAAATTCTCTGGCAACAGCTCTGGTGGAAATTCCTGCAGTCAGCATGCCAATTGCACACTCTCTCAAAACTTGACACATCTGTGGCATTGTGTTGTGAAACAAAACTGCACATTTTAGAGTGGCCTTTATTGTCCCCAGCACAAAAGTGCACCTGTGTAATGATCATGCTGTTTAATCAGCATCTTGATATACCACACCTGTTGGGTGGATGGATTATCTTGGAAAAGGAGAAATGCTCACTAACAGAGACGTAAACAAATTTGTGACAACATTTTTGAGAAATAAGCTTTTTGTGCATATGGAACATTTCTGGGATCTTTTATTTCAGCTGATGAAACATGAGACCAGCACTTTACATGAGGCGTTTATATTTTTGTTCAGTGTAGTTGACTTTCTCCCATACTCTCTTCATTCATAAGTAAATTATTGAAAAAGTGTCTGTCTCATGACATTGTAATACATTTGGTCTCCAGTCTATGAGCTACAGAAAAACCCCACAGGCTACTTATCTTTCTACCGTATGCTCCATAATTTATGTTAAATTAATTTGATGGGGGGCCTCCCGGGTGGCGCAGTGATTAAGGGCGCTGTACTGCAGCGCCAGCTGTGCCACCAGGGACTCAGGGTATGCACCCTGGCTCTGTCGCAACCGGCCGCGACCGGGAGGTCCGTGGGGCGATGCACAATTGGCCTAGCGTCGTCCGGGTTAGGGAGGGCTTGGCCGGTAGGGATATCCTTGTCTCATCGCGCACCAGCGACTCCTGTGGTGGGCCGGGCGCAGTGCACGCTAACAAAGGTTGCCAGGTGCACAGTGACACATTGGTGCGGCTGGCTTCTGGGTTTTAAGAGGCAGTGCGGCTTGGTTGGGTTGTGTAAGCGAGGACTTTCAACCTTCGTCTCTCCCGAGCCCGTACGGGAGTTGTAGCGATGAGACAAGATAGTAACTACTAAACAATTGGATACCACGAAATTGGGGAGAAAAAGGGGTAAAATTCAAACAAAAAAAACAAAACAAAAAAATGAATTTGATGGAACGTTGGTAGAGCACCACAGTGCTGCGTCTCTCCAACAACACCCATTGACGAGCTAAATATGAGAGGGGTGGTTAGTGGAAAAATGTTTATATTGGAAAGATGATATATTTCAGGCGATGCTATATTTCTGGATGCTGTCCATTGAAGGTGGTCATGGGGTCACATACCAACTTTGTGAATGGGATGGCTACACTCTTCGCAAGCTACTATAACTTCAATCTACAGTAGCTGGTGGAGGACTCATATGCACACTTGAGTTTGTTCAAAGCCAACTCATGTATGTTTGGTTTACACAGACAAATCAGATCAGCACTTCTGCCAATTATAGGGCAAAAGATCAGAATTGGACTGCCTGTATACAGTGCATTCCAAAAGTATTCAGATCCCTTGACTTTTTCCACATTTTGTTACATTACAGCCTTATTCTAAAATGGATTAAATCATTTTTTCCCCCTCATCAATCTACACACAATACCCCATAATGACAAAGCAAAAACAGGTTTATTGTACCCTTCCCCAGATCTGTTCCTCGACACAATCCTGTCTCGGAGCTCTACGGACAATTTCTTCGACTTCATGGCTTGTTTTTTGCTCTGACATGCACTGTCAACTGTGTGACCTTATATAGACAGGTGTGTGCCTTTCCAAATCATGACCAATCAATTGAATTTACAACAGGTGGACCTATCAAGTTGTAGAAACATCTCAAGGATGATCAATGGAAACAGGATGCACCGGAGCTCAATTTCAAGTCTCATAACAAAGGGTCTGAATACTTATGTAAATATGGTATTTCTGTTTTTTATTTGTAATAAATGTGCAAAAATGTCTAAAAACCTGTTTTCACTTCATCAATATAGGGTATTGTGTGTAGATTGATGAGGAAATTTGTTTTAGTTAATCCATTTTAAAATAAGGCTGTAACGTAACAAAATGTGGGAAAAGGGAAAGGTCGGAATACTTTCTGAATGCACTGTATATAGCTGTAGGCAGCATACTGGGCCTCCTATTCACTAACTTGCAGATAGTTGGGATTAGTACTGTGATTCAGAAGTGTTCAGGATTTGTGCAGCACTGTACCCTGCATGGATAGTGTTGATATATGGTTTTAGGCATTTCATTGGTTATAGGAATTGTGGTTGTAGCTCCACCTTGCTCTCTGATAGGCCAGACAGACGTTAATTCCAGATATTAATTACACCTACTCAGGCCTCTTACACCAACTCGACCTCTACCTAGAGGCAGTTTCTGACGGGGCCTCTGATGAATGCACACACCTATTGCTTACATCTATTCAATTGATCTCCCTCTTTTTCTCTGTTTAATTGTTTTAGAGGCTTCATGGGCATCAGTCCACACATGGGCTCCAAGGTGGCTTCTGGGAAGGTGATGAGCAGAAAGTCTGGAACAGTTGCGGGGAAAAAAACGAACAGTTTCGGCACCAATTTTTTTTTACCACTACCGTTCCTATTCCTCGATTTGATGATAGACCGAGTTGTAACATTTCACCCCACCCCTTATAGGTTGGCTAGGCGGTGTTGTTGAAGAACGACTTTATTGGTATGTTTCTACACTGGTTATTAGGGATGTAACCCTGGTTCAAATGTTTAAGATACAAGTTCATTGGTCTGCGGGACCCCAAACCAGTCCAAATGTAGCATTCGTCGGTCAGAAAATCAATTCACACATTACAAATCGGCGGTTCACTTTTTTCCCCTCTTCTTCAAATGGAACTGTGTTGGCAGTCATTTTGCATGCCGAACAACCCCAGGCAATATCAGTAGCCTAGTCAAACTGTGTACTATGGTCAAATATGATTTTTTTTAAATTACAAGATTTTACTGTAGTATTAATCCTGTGAAATTATAGTAATTTACTGGCAACTGAGTTGCATTAAAATGACAGTAAATGTAATAAATTACAAGAGTTTACTGTATTATTTATCCTGTGAATCTACAGTAACTTACTGCTAACTAAGTTGCAGTAAAAATACAGTAGATATAAAATGAAAAAAATGATGCAGATGATTGAACAAAAAATCCAGTAAATTGTTGTATTATGATTACAGTAAGACTACTGTATAATATTTACTGTAAAATTACATGGCATTTTTTACAGTGCAAGTTCATCCACTCGCAACATATTTTCAGCCTCCAAACAGTGGTGAATGGAAAGAGACATCTTTTACAGAAAAGACCAAAACGTATTTGGCGATTGACATTATGCCAGAATTAATGCCGCCACTGCTGTCCGCGCGGCTCAGACAATCATCTCTGCCTTGGCAAAATGTTATTGTTCTCATCGCACAATCACATTTTGGACTGTATGCTACAGGCTTTACCACCTGTTTTCAAGTCCGTTCACTCATTTTTCATGTCTCTGACACATGGTAATGATAAATAATGATGTAATAGCCTACAGTTTTCTTGACATTTTGTTTTCATTATTGTGACAGGCTCATGTTTTACCGGTACAGCATACCCACAATATTTATTTTGCAGGGATGCAGTAAAAGACCATACTGCCTTACTTTCACCTCACCGCTGGTTGTAAGTAATCTGATTTAGATAATCAACCAGCTAGTTATTAGAATCAGGTGTGCTAGATTAGGGTTGGAGCGAAAATCAAGCTCTTCAGGAACTGGGTTGGAGAGCCCTGATTGACAGCTTGCAGATTAATCTAATTCTTTCCGCAGATGGCCAATTGTCTGCAGGTTTTCGTTCCTCCCTTGTATTTAATTAATGAATTAAGGTCACTAATTTGTAAGGAACTCCCCTCACCTGGTTGTCTAGGTCTTAATTGAGAAGGAAAAAAACAAAAAACAACTGACACTAGGCCCTCCATGGAATGAGTTTGACACCCCTGCACTAGGGTGACCACTTTTTAAAATTACCCAAATGCAGGACAAAAGGATGATTTTGCAGGACATTCGCCAGGAGAGTGTAACCTTATAAAAGTCACCTTGTCCGAGAGAGATTTACATGGTTATCAAAACATCACGCCAGGGTAAGAAACACAACCCTTATTTTAAGTGTTTGTAAAATTCCCTATGGGGAAAAATTAATGGTGGAAAAACGATTGGCACCATTTCTTCTTCTTTTTCTGTGGGTTTTCTGGCGGACTACACCCAAAAAGGTGTATTGCCGTCACCAACTGGACGATGTGAACCCCCCCCCCAAAATCCAGACGTAATAGTGAAACTTAATCCACAAAAAAATAAGTACATTGCCAAAACAAACAAAACTCCCACTTCTTCCTTCTTTTAGTTCTCCATATCTCCCTTTTCAGGCTCTAGGACTTGAGGGTGGCACGGCTTGTGTCAATATTGCATGTAACTACTTCACTGAGAAATCTTTAAACCCCAGAAACCGCTCCACCGCAATCACTGATTTCTATCTTCCTGGACCTTCTCGCCACCTTGGCAGTGCCATTAATTACCATAGCTATAAATGCCACAAAGTCCACCTTCTTATCCTTTAAAATGTCAGGATCCTGCAGTGTAGGGCTATCCACTAACATGGACTATTCTGGTGCACCATTAAAACCCTCAACCCTTTTCACAGCTGCTGCATATGAAATGCTCTGTACAACCCGGACTTTGGCCACCTCATTCTTTGTCACCCTTGTGGGGCATTCGGAAGACGTGGCTTCATGGTTCCCACAGCAATTGCAATATATTCGTCACTTTTATAACACATAGTATGATCCTTTCCACAACTTTGACATCTCAGCGTCTCCCTTCTGCAAACATTTGCTACATGACCTAAAGCTTTACAATGATCACACTTCATTGGTCTTAGGGTATATTACCTACAGAGTCAGAGCATTTATCCTAACTGCACTTAAGTAGGGAGAGACTCCATATGAAAAAGCAAAAGAACAGAAACTTTTTCATGTTTCACGACAAGATTCATCTGACTTGCTTCAATCACTCCAGTAATATTTTTAATCTCTTCAAAAATCAACTAACCACGATACGCTTGTTCCCGAAGAGACACACAAGACACATCAAACGTATCAAATCGGTTCAGACAACGCACGTTCATTCTGATCCACAAAAAATCAAAACAAGCTCGCCTCTCCTGATCCTCACAGCCTTCACTTTACCCTGCACTCTCTCCACCAGTTTGGATAACTCTAATGGTTTCTTCAAGATTGGTACTCTGCTCAGTTGCTCCTTATTAACAAACCATACTCCTACTAGATATGAAGGGTCATTCTCATCCCTGTACACTACATTGCTCCGTGTTCCATTCCTTTGGACAATACTCCGATTCTACCCCCATTGTATTCAGAATCCACTTCATCATCTGCTTCCGCCATCTTTTGTGTGTCATCGGGTGCTCACTTTCCTGCTGTCGTCCGTCGTTCTGCTTGGCACCATTTCTCTGTGACTGCTAGGTTTTATGGGTATTATGACACCTCCACTGTGGGGCTTTATAGACTTGTTGCAGATGAAAGGCTGGTGGTGATGACAGTGCACATAATACTTTTTACAGTTAAATTCCTATGTGCTGCATAAAAATGACAATTTAAATGGGTTTATATTGCATTTAACTATAATGATAGGTTTATCTAAAAAAAAAAAACTGTTATATAGCAAGTGTGCCAGCTCTGGTACTGGCACATTCGCTCTAGCCAACAGCGCATAGATACAGTAGTCTACTGTTTCTATGAACTGTTGCCTAAAGCACACATAGAAAGACGCCTATAGCCTACAAAATGAGATTATGGACAAAATAGCGAGATATTTATTGAAAAGGGGCATCAAGCTCATCACCTTGCACTTTCACCACCCTATGCAGGTTATCGTAATTGATTTAATCTGTAGCCAAATAAACTACACACTTTCCAAAGTCGTAGTGGGAGGACCACACATGTCATAGGGTGGCTCCAAGTACATCTTTTATATGGATGGTTATTATATCAATATTTGCACATAAAGGCATTTCCACCAACATTTCTCATGTAAATAATTGCACCTACCTACACAAAAAGATCCCACTTTGTCTAGCTATTTTGTTTTGTCGACATTGTAGGCCTACTTTACTTGCATAAAAAGGTTGGATTAAAACCTGGTTATAGAGATAGACCTCATGGATATAACTGGTTTTAGCATAGACCTTGCCATTGAGGGTTTCCACCATTTTAAAGTAGTCAACTGGGTGGAGATTCCTATGAGTTGGGAGCAATCGGCCAAGTAGAAATTTACTACTTTAAAATGGAGATAGCCTCAATGGTGCTACCCATGCTGTCATAGACGTTATAATGGCAGATAAAAATGAGTCCTATCTCTATTGTTACAGGCTTTGGTTTTTCTATGTTGTACTTCGAGGTTGGATGTTATCATGTGGGGTGCACCGATTGGTGTCACCTTGTTAGTCTGTATTATACCTGTGCTGGTTGGTCATCTTGTTAGAGGGAAGGTGTTTCACCTGTGCTGGCCTAGTGCTCCAGTTGTCTTGACAGATGTAGGGTTAACACTTTTCGTTGGCTTCTAGACAAACAATCTTTTATCTGATTGTCCCTGTTTTTGTTTTGCTCCACATTTTGTTTTGCTTCCTGTCTTTAAGTTTGATGTGGGTTTTTCTTTTGTTTGCTTCTTCTTGGGCAAATTTAGTGGTTGCTCGTGGTAGGTGTCTTTTAGGTCGCCTCCTAAAATCCCACCCGTTTCGTTTTGGTCGTTGTACGTGACTCTGTTAGTTCGTCTTTCTGTTTGAGCGACAATGTTTGGTTTTCTTGCTTGGGAACGTAACAAAATGGGGGCTTGTTCAGGATCTTGTTTCCCATGAGAATGGTAGTCGCTCTAATGAACTACTCTGAAGCTCTGCCCCGATATTTGAGTGTTTCGAAAGACACTTTTGTGGTAGAATTCCTGTCACTGACACGAAGGGTTAGAAGATTCAATCAAATCAAATGTTATTGGTCACATACACATGGTTAGCAGATGTTAAATCTGACAATTAATCTTAATGGTTGTACAGTCATCTCAAATAAAACTTTGAAGGACCTCGGCGTTACTCTGGACCCGGATCTCTCTTTTGACGAACATATCAAGACTGTTTCAAGGACAGCTTTTTTCCATCTACGTAACATTGCAAAAATCAGAAACCTTCTGTCCAAAAATGACGCAGAAAAATGTATCCATGCTTTTGTTACTTCTAGGTTAGACTACTGCAATGCTCTACTTTCCGACTACCTGGATAAAGCACTAAATAAACTTCAGTTAGTGCTAAATACGGCTGCTAGAATCCTGACTAGAACCCCAAAATTTGATCATATTACTCCAGTGCTAGCCTCCCTACACTGGCTTCCTGTCAAGGCAAGGGCTGATTTCAAGGTTTTACTGCTAACCTACAAAGCATTACATGGGCTTCCTCCTACCTATGTCTCTGATTTGGTCCTGCCGTACATACCTACACGTATACTACGGTCACAAGACTCAGGCCTCCTAATTGCCCCTAGAATTTCTAAGCAAACAGCTGGAGGCTGGGCTTTCTCCTATAGAGCTCCATTTTTATGGAATGGTCTGCCTACCCATGTGAGAGACGCAAACTCAGTCTCAACCTTTAAGTATTTACTGAAGATTCATCTCTTCAGTGGGTCATATGATCGAGTGTAGTCTGGCCCAGGAGTGTGAAGGGAAAGCGGAAAGGCTCTGGAGCAACGAACCAACCGCCCTTGCTGTCTCTGCCTGGCCGGTTCCCCTCTTTCCACTGGGATTCTCTGCCTCTAACCCTATTACAGGGGCTGAGTCACTGGCTTACTGCTGCTCTTTCATGCTGTCACTTGAGTGGGTTGAGTCACTGATGTGATCTTCCTGTCTGGGTTGGCGCCCCCCTTTGGGTTGTGCCGTGGCAGAGATCTTTGTGGGCTATACTCGGCCTTGTCTCAGAATGGTAAGTTGGTGGTTGAAGATATCCCTATAGTGGTGTGGGGGCTGTGCTTTGGCAAAGTGGGTGGGGTTATATCCTTCCTGTTTGGCCCTGTCCGGGGGTGTCATCGGTTGGGGCCACAGTGTCCCCTGACCCCTCCTGTCTCAGCCTCCAGTATTTATGCTGCAGTCTGGAGTACTTCTCCTGTCCTATCCGGTGTCCTGTGTGAATTTAAGTATGCTCTCTCTAATTCTCTCTTTCTCTCTCTCAGAGGATCTGAGCCCTAGGACCCTGCCTCAGGACTCCCTGGCATGATGACTCCTTACTGTCCCCAGTCCACCTGGCTGTGCTGCTGCTCCAGTTTCAACTGTTCTGCCTGTGATTATTATTATTTGACCATGCTGGTCATTTATGAACATTTGAACATCTTGGCCATGTTCTGTTATAATCTCCACTCGGCACAGCCAGAAGAGGACTGGCCACCCCACATAGCCTGGTTCCTCTCTAGGTTTCTTCCTAGGTTTTGGCCTTTCTAGGGAGTTTTTCCTAGCCACCATGCTTCTACACCTGCATTGCTTGCTGTTTGGGATTTCAGCTGATGTACGAAGGGCTATATAAATACATTTGATTTCATTTAAAGCAAGTGTAGCGAAATGCTTGTGTTTCGAGTTTTGAAAGTTGCATAAACACAAAGCTTTATAAAATAAAAACCATGGAATTTAAGTTGGAAACGTTTGTGGAAAACCATATGGGAGATGCTAGATAAATGTACAAAGGTGAATCTGCTCGTCATTGCAAAGCCTTATGACGGCAAGGTGGCATCTGACGATTAAAAAACAGTAGTCGAAGAGTTATTCTATACTGCTTCGGTGGTGGAGGAAGTAATCCTTCCAGAGGGAGGATGATGAAAAGGTTCCTACGGGTGGTGGAGTACACCCCAAAGGCATGCAACTGTGAGCGGTAGAACTAAAGGAAAAATGTTAACAGAAATTAGAGCTCGAGCACAAGGAAAAGGAAAGAACGTGAGGAGAGATTGGAACAACAGAAATGAGTTGGAGCACAGAGAAAGACAAGATGAGCGTGCAGCCAAACAACAAGACTAGCCAGACTAGAACAAGAAGAATGTGTGCATGCCATTCGATTATATGAGATTGATCTGGAAGTACTCCGAATCAAGTCGGGCCATCCTGCACCCTCAACAGAGTTTGATCTTGGTCGGAACAATCGGCTTGTACCTCCATTCAACAAAAAGAAGGTGGATGTATATTTTACTCTGAGCGGATTGCCACATTCCTAAAATGCCACAAGATATTTGGTCACTGCTCCTCCAAAGTGTTCTTGGTGGAAAAGCTCAGAGTGTATTCCGCTTTCTCTTGATCAGAGTTAAGATTATGACACTATTAAAGCTGATATCCTTTCGGACTTATGAGTTGGTCCCAGAGGCATACAGACAACAGTTCCGTAAATTACAAAAGACAGAATCACAAAGCCATGTTGAGTTTGCAAGGAAACAAGCATGTATTTTTGCTCAGTGGTGTGGTTCTCAAGAGGTCAAAGACCTTGAGGATTTAAAGACATTCATACTTCTCGAGCAGTTCAAAAATTTCCTTAACAAAAGGGTTGCTACATACATTTAAAAGCACAAGCTGCAGTTCTTGCAGATGAATGTGTTGACACATAAAACTACCTTCAAAGCACCCCGTACTTATCCCTATGCAAAAAGCAATCCAGAATGCTCCTCCTACTGCAAGGTTTCAGTCCATTTCTACAGTGCCCAAAGATAGTTTTCTGCCTATTTTCGTATCCGAAAGTA
Organism: Oncorhynchus mykiss; assembly: GCF_057628025.1. Lineage (NCBI taxonomy): Eukaryota > Metazoa > Chordata > Actinopteri > Salmoniformes > Salmonidae > Oncorhynchus > Oncorhynchus mykiss. Next base: position 80,987,646 of record NC_143023.1, on the reverse strand, counting down.
TTGCTATTAGTGCCATGAGAAAGGACACATTGTCTCTCAGTGTCCTAACTTGAAACAGAAAAATGAGAGCAAGAAAAGCTGTTTCTTCTAGTGAGAGTACTACAGCCCATTAAGTTTCTGGTTGGGTAAACAAGATTTGGATCAGATATATGAACCTTTTGTTTCAGACGGGTTTGTGTCTCTGCAGAGTAGCAATGCTGTTGAGCACCAGTGAAGATACTGCGAGACACTGGGGTAGCCCAGTGATTAATTTTAGAGTGTGTTTTGCCTTTGTCACATCAGCAACTGGTTACTGTGTTTGTACAAGGTGTGGAGATTGGTTGCATGGAAGTTCCTTTGTATAATGAGGAACTCGAGTCTGATCTTATTTCTGCTTCCGTTGTTATGAGGTCTAGTCTACCTCTGAACGGGTCTCCATTTTGGTAAATAATTTGGCTGGAGGGAAGGTCATGCCAACCTTGTCATTTGTAAGAAACCCAGAGTAGAGGAACCTGATGGGTTATCAGAAAATTACCCTAGAGTGTTCCCAGGGTGTGCCGTTATGTGCTATATACATTTGAAGTCGGAAGTTTACATACACTTAGGTTGGAGTCATTTAAAACTCGTTTCTCAACCACTCCACATGTCTTGTTAACAAACTATAGTTTTGGCAAGTTGGTTAGGACATCTACTTTGTGCATGACACAACTAATTCTTCCAACAACTGTTTACTGAAATAATATTTAACTTGTAATTCAATGTATCACAATTCCAGTGGGTCAGAAGTTTACATACACTAAGTTGACTGTGCCTTTAAACAGCCTGGAATATTCCAGAAAATGTCATGGCTTTAGAAGCTTCTGATAGGCTAATTTACATCATTTGAGTCAATTGGAGGTGTACCTGTGGATGTATTTCAAGGCCTACCTTCAAACTCAGTGCAATTCCAAACGCCTGAAGGTACCACGTTCATCTGTACAAACAATAGTACGCAAGTATAAACACCATGGGACCATGCAGCCATCATACTGCTCAGGAAGGAGACGCGTTCTGTCTACTAGAGATGAATGTACTTAGGTGCACATCAATCCCAGAACAGCAGCAAAGGACCTTGTGAAGATGCTGGAGGAAACGGGTACAAAAGTATCTATATCCACTGTAAAACAAGTCCTATATCGACATAACCTGAAATGCCGCTCAGCAAGGAAGATGTTGGCCATTGGTGGTGGAAGAAGGTGAGGACCAATGCGCAGCGTGGTAAGTGTCCATCTTTTTAATAAAGTAAAGGAACACTGAACAAAGTGAACGAACGAAACAGTTCTGTCTGGTGCAGATACAAACACTCAACAGAAAACAATCACCCACAACTCAAGGGTGAAAACAGGCTGCCTAAGTATGGTTCTCAATCAGGGACAACGATTGACAGCTGCCTCTGATTGAGAACCATACCAGGCCAAACACAGAAATACCAAATCATAGAAAAACGAACATAGACAACTCACGCCCTGACCATACTAAAATAAAGACATAACAAAATAACTAAGGTCAGAACGTGACAGAAGAAGCCACTGCTCGAAAACCGCCATAAAAAAGCCAGACTACAGTTTGCAACTGCACATGGGGACAAAGATCATACTTTTTGGAGAAATGTCCTCTGGTCTGATGAAACAAAAATAGAACTGTTTGGCCATAATGACCATCATTATGTTTGGAGGAAAAAGGGGGAGGCTTACAAGCCGAAGAACACCATCCCAACTGTGAAGCACGGGGGTGGCAGCATCATGTTGTGGGGGTGCTTTGCTGCAGGAGGGACTGGTGCACTTCACAAAATAGATGGCATCATGAGGGAGGACAATTATGTGGATATATTGAAGCAACATCTCAAGACATCAGTCAGGAAGTTAAAGCTTGGTCGCAAATGAGTCTTCTAAATGGACAATGACCTCAACCATACTTCCAAAGTTGGGGCAAAATGGCTTAAGGACAACAAAGTCAAGGTATTGAAGTGGCCATCACAAAGCTCTGATCTCAATCCTATAGAAAATTTGTGGGCAGAACTGAAAAAGCGTGTGCGAGCAAGGAGGCCTACAAACCTGACTCAGTTACACCAGCTCTGTCAGGAGGAATGGGCCAAAATTCACCCAATTTATTGTGGGAAGCTTGTGGAAGGCTACCCTAAACGTTCGACCCAAGTTAAACAATTTAAATGCAATGCTACCAAATACTAATTGAGTGTATGTAAACTTCTGACCCACTGGGAATGTGATGAAATAAATAAAAGCTGAAATAAATAATTATCTCTACTATTATTCTGACATTTCACATCCTTAAAATAAAGTGGTGATCCTAACTGACCTAAGACAGGGAATTTTTACTAGTATTAAATGTCAGGAATTGTGAAAAACTGAGTTTAAATGTATTTGGCTAATGTGTATCTCATCTTCCGACTTCAACTGTATAAGAAAGTCGCTGGGAGCAAGTCTAGTGTTGAGGAGCATCTGTCCGAGATGTTTATGGTTGATCCTGATTTCGCTAAAACCCTCAGTTGACTTCTCCTTTGGAAACCCCAAAGGTGAGCGAGTTTGTTGGACCACTGAAGGAAGAGAGGGTCCATACAGTTGATACTTCGCTGTCTAGGAAGCATCTGATTACTGAACAGAGTAAAAATGTTCCTTTCTCCACTCTTTTTGCTGAGACACATCCAGAAGAGGAGTTTTGTGGGTGACATTGACAGAGATTGTGTTCTAATGAGGCGCTTTCTAATGGCACTTTTTCGCACTACTTCTGGGCAGGATGATTGGCAACATGTATCTCAAATTGTTGTTCCAGTTCCACTTCAACAAGAGATACTGGGGTTGGCTCACAAAGGTAGTATGGCAAGCCATCTTGGGGTCAACAAGACGTATAACCGTATTTTGCTTAACTTCTGGCCTGGTCTGAATCCGGATGTAGTGGCTCACTGTAAATCCTGTCACGTTCACGGAAGGTTAAACCGAACCAAGCTGTACTGGTTGCCCCTCTGCAGCCTATTCCTGCCTTTGACAAACCTTTCTGCAAGTTTTGGTGGACTGTGTTGGTCCTTTGCCCAAAGCCAGGAGTGGTAACCAGTTCCTCTTGAGTTTGAGAAAGACTGAGATGAAGGGGTCCCTCTTGTGCCGTTTGCAGTGCAGGAGGTTGTTCATGAATCTCTGGGTTTTAGTCCAAATAAGCTCATGTTTGGACATCATGACATCAGAGGTCATTTGAGCTTGCTGAGAGACCCCAAAACAGATCTATTGGAGCACGTCAGAGCTTTTAGATACAGATTGCACTGCGTCCGTCAGTTTGCCAGTGAGAATCTGGAGAAGGCACAAACAAAAACGTTTTTAAAAAAAATCAAGTTTGGTATGATCGATAGGCCCAAAAACAACTTTACCTAGCAAAGACTTATAGATGACCTGGAGCCAGTGGGTTTTGCGGAATATGTAGCGAGGACCAGCCAACGAGAGCAAACAGGTCGCAGTGGTGGGTAGTATATGGGGCTTTGGTAACAAAACGGATGGCACTGTGATAGACTGCATCCAATTTGCTGAGTAGAGTGTTGGAGGCTATTTCGTAAATGACATTGCCGAAGTCAAGGATCGGTAGGCTAGTCAGTTTTACGAGGGTATGTTTGGCAGCATGAGTGAAGGAGGCTTTGTTGCAAAATAGGAAGCAGATTCTAGATTTAATTTTGGATTGGAGATGCTTAATGAGTCTGGAGGGAGAGTTTAGTCTAGCCAGACACCGAGGTATTTATAGTTGTCCACATATTCTAAGTCAGAACCGTCCAGAGTAGTGATGCTAGTCGGGCAGCGATCGGTTGAAGAGCATGCATTTAGTTTTACTTGCATTTAAGAGCAGTTGGAGGCCACGGAAGAAGTGTTGTATGGCATTGAAGCTCACTTGGAGGTTTGTAACACACTGTCCAAAGAAGGGCCAGATGTATACAGAATGGCGTCATCTGCATAGAGGTGGATCAAAGAATCACTCGCAGCAAGAGTGACATCATTGATATATACAGGGAAAATAATCAGACTGAGAATTGAACCCTGTGGCAGCCCCATAGAGACTGCCAGAAGTCCGGACAACAGGCCCCCCTATTTGACACACTGAAATCTGAGAAGTAGTTGGTGAACCAGGCGAGGCAGTCATTAAAGAAACCAAGGCTGTTGAGTCTGCCGATAAGAATACGGTGATTGACAGAGTCGAAAGCCTTGGCCAGGTCGATGAAGATGGCTGCACAGTACTGTCTTTTATCGATGGCAGTTATATCGTTTAGGATCATGAGCGTGGCTGAGGTGCACCCGTGACCAGCTTGGAAACCCGATTGCATAGCGGAGAAGGTACGGTGGGATTTGAAATGGTCTATAAACTTACTGGGCAATTCATAAATGGATGATTCCATTTATCACATGATAGATCAACACGTTGGCCTGCTGTTACCATGACAGCTAACTTGCTTTTGGGTGCGTTCATACATTCACTCTGGCGAGCTACTCCTATTTCAGAACACTCGTCTGTGTGCCAAAGCATAGATTAAATTATGAATTTACATAAACTCAACACACTTGGAATATGGCACGGGTCCGTAAATTTAGGCCAAAAAAAAGCGTAATTAAATTGCCAGCTGCAGTTACAGTAACCAACGCTCTGGATATGAAAACAGCCTAACCAGCTCTGCTAGTCCGAGTAAAATGGTCAGAGGTGTTTATGTGTCTGGAAGTAGCTAGCAAGTTAACTTGGGTGCTTGCCGGTCGTTCTGGGGTCAGAACGCTCGTATCAACCCTACTCCTCGGCCAGCGTCGTGTACGCTCTGAGAGCGCAACGCTCTGCATTTACGAATGCCGAGAGCGCACTCCAGATTTAATTTACAAACACCCTGTCACTTTTGGTGAATGAGTTAGTTCCACAAATACCTGTCCGGCCTTAACGATCTAGTGCTATTACAAGATTATGAATTAAAAAAAATATATATATTTTTAAATTCACAAATTGCTGGGCATGCAGGGAATCCACTGATGAGTTTGAGACTTACCATCAAGCCAATCTATAACTGAGTTAATAAGTGAAACCCGGACGGACAAAATATCACAACTGCAATTTTGTTTGAGACCCAATAGAAGACTAGATTTTGGAAGCGGGAATAGAATCATTTAATATAAAGTGCTTTTCTCACCCAAGGCACCAAAGAAAATTAAAACAATCCAACACAGAACATAGTATGCAGACATCAAGGTTATATTCAGGTGTCAGAGCCAATGAACAGAACAGAATTAACACATCCTTGTACTTTTCTGAACAGCAGCCTGTAGTCTCTGCAGGCCTGGAAGTGCGCTCCACAGCAGAGGAGCCATTCAACTGAAAGCCGTGATACCCATAGTTTAGTCTGTTGAAGGGAGCTGAAGGAGCAAAGGGCATATGTGGGTTAGGATAAGGTAAGACAGGTACTTGGGTCCAGAGTTGTGGATAGCTTGGTAGGTGTGAACTGGGATTTTGGCAGATGCGCCAACAATAGTTACAATAGTCCAAACAGGATGAGATAAAGGCGTGGATAAGTAGCTCAGCTGCAGGTTGTGATAGTATAGGTTGTAACCTGTCAATGTTCAGTAGAATTATATATTAAAACCAAGGTCACACTTGATGTGGGCCTCAAACAAGAGCTGGCTATCAAATATCATCCAGGTTGTGACAACATTATGGAATCAAGATTAATAAAAGTTTATTAAAACATCTGTACAAAAACATGAATCAATAATTATATACAAAGAGATACCCAACCCATTCAAGTATTAGAGGCAATGGCTTTTCAAGTGGGGCACCATTGTCTAAGCTCATTCACCCTCAGCATCCTCAGCAGGCAGTGGTCTGGAACTGAAAGGCAAGTGATTGACATTAGATAGGCCAGCAAATATGGAATCAATGTTGTTTCGCCTATAATTAAATATTAACTTCAGTGTGCTGCAAACTAGGCTTTGCAGCACACTGAAAATCATACAGATGCATCCTGAAAATGTGAAACCTGGCTCAACACCGGGTAACTTGCATACAAACAGCTAGATGTACATTCAAACTTGGTTCAATACATTTCCAGAAACAGCAGGACTGTACTTGTAACCCATTGATTCGGCTTTGGCAAAATACCTCCGAGGCACAGGTGTAAAAAAATAAAAATAAACATTGCATTTAACAATCATTAGGCATACTTTGTATTGGCAACATTGAAATTGGCAATGTTTTTGAAACAGATTTAAGAGGAACTTCTGCAAGCACTAAAGCAGTAGGCATTTTGGGGCCGCTTTTAGACTAGTCCTAAAACTATGCTTAAATAGAATGAACGTACGTCCTGGATGACTTGGACACTCCACTGACTCCGGCCTCTTCATCATCTGACTGGGGGAGGTGGTTCTCTTTGTCAGGCTTCCTGCTGGGCCCACCAAAGAAATCTCCAATTCCCTTCTGCCAAGTTGGGGTGGGCCGAGGACACACAGGATTACCACCAGCAAATTTACTCTTTGCTGCAAAACAACATTTAGACATCTGCAAGAAACTCATCTGGAGGCAAGTTGTTTGTCATCTACCAAAAATGTCTGTCATATAACTAAGATTACATTGAAATATATGGTTATTAGCTAGTCAATGTTACTTTAAAGGTGAATGAAATCATGACTCACCAGGTGTGCCTGCTTGAGAGCTGCTTAATGCATTAGCAGAACTCGAGGCACCCAATGACTTCCTGGGTGCAGATGCAGCCACAGCTGAAAATGTATAAATACGTTAACTAACAAGTCATTTTTGCAAGCAAAGTATTAATAGCTATATTGTAATGCAGAGTTTAGTCTGATCTGGCAAAGAAATCGACACCGCCATATATACATGGCTGGCTTCCTTAATTTGGGCGGCGAAATTACCGCCAGATTGAGGATAATGAATTACAAAAGTTTGCCAACGTTAGCTAACCAAAGACGCTAATAAAGACATGTTGCGCCAATTCTTTATCAAATCTTTAGTTGTACAGTGACGATCAAAAATCAAACTTATTGGTGCAAGTAAAGTTTCGGGTAACAATCCAATCCTGCAAAAATGATGAGATGTGAGAATATAGCTAACTAGATAATGCAACATCCGGCTGGGTTGGCATACGCGTGAGCGGTGTTCACGATTCTATTGAAATGGCGGGAGACAGGCATCTAACCCGGTCAATCATGTTAGCTAATCAATGAAAATGTAGGAGTGGCAATTATGTTCGCAAAACTACAGTTGGCTACGGTAATTAAGTAGCTAACGTTAGCGATTCCAGTTCCGCACTCAACCAGCAAGCTAATTACATATTCATCAGGTTTTGATTGCAGAACATTACCTTTTCTGTAAGTTCCGGGGACACTGTCTGCCTTCGTCCTCACCATGTTGTCCTAATTTTCACCAATAAAATACAAACGGGACGTGGACTTTCACTGGAGATTTCACGAAAGCCCAATGTTCATCCTGCTTTCCCGCTTGGGTTTAAATGACAAGTATGTGTGTGTGTGTGTGTGTGTGTTTTGCCTCCTCTGACGTCATTGGTTAGGTTACTATTTCCCTCCCCTTCACCAACGCCTTGCCACAGAGTTTCTAAACCCAGAGGCGCAACATTGCAAGATTTATGGGAACATTTGCGAAACAGACCAAGCAGACCAGGCCGGGGTTTGAGAAATCAATGAGAGGCAGAAATGTCTTCCTAGTTGTTAATGTTCTCGAAATCTAAAGGCACAACCTAGATTCGAGACAATGTTGTTGAACTAGTTGAACATGTTATTACTTGAACTTCGTGAAAATGACAAGTTTAAATTTGTGCCGTATATGACGGACTGCACATGCGCAGTTTGGCGCGAGACGATCCTTAGACCACAGATAGTTTAACACAAATCGTTGCTTAGACCCGATGACATATTTCTGCGCATGAGTTTAGTTAGCCAACGTCGCCATGACATCGCCTTCAAGTGTGATCGGGGATTTCTATTGGAGAAGCAGTTTTAGCGAATCTTCTTACTGCGCTGTCCTTGGCTTCGCCTAATCGACTAATGCAGTGGTTCCCAACCAGGGGTAGGGTACTAGGGGTTATCTGTTATCTCCCTCTGTAATTCACAAGATGTCAACAAATTATTTCCCTAACACTTTCCCTGGCTGCCACTGCTCTTGCTCAACAAAACATTTCCTCTGTGTCATCACAACTTTTGGAGATATTTCAACAAAACTATTTGTGGTAAATTGATTCGGGTAATGATTTTAAAAAATATAAATTTTGTAGATATATTCCAATTAAGTTAGATCTATAATTGTTTTTTAAATATACAAGTAGGAAAGCATTAATATAAATACTCCACTTGTTTAGAGAGAAATGTAGATAATTTTTTTGTAAAGTAATAATATGTTGGATGAGTGTGTTGGGAGCAACTCGCCCCCTCTACTAGGGGGTAACTAGCCCCTGTGCTTCAATCTTACTGGCGATAGCTTTATTTGTGACCAATGTACAAATTAGAATCGTGCAATGGCAGAACATAAGAGAGTTGCCACCCCAATGTTACACTGAGTTAAGTTATTGTTATTACATCTTATATTCCAATGGTATTTAATGTTTTTAGGTATATTCCATTCCAATATTATATTCCAATTAATATTTTTATTTATTAATTCAAAACAACCATTGAAAATCCTTTGCTCCTGAATATCAATTTAAAGACTGCTGGGATTAAAAATCTTGCATTATTCAAATAATATTTAGTGCAATTGTACATAATGGATTGTACGGAAAAGGAACAACAAAGAAAGAACAAATTAATATGGAGGTGAGTTAAAAAGAGAGACTTTACATCAAATCTCCTCATAGTGTGGATATTAATGGTGACGTGCAACACCATTCCCCCCCTCCTATTTTATTTAAATAATTAAAACAAGACAACTAGACTTAGCTTTTAAGTATTGCTTCCTAAATATTTTAAATAAAACGTACAAAAAATGGATTTTTAAAACCCTATGCCCCAATTTTCTACCAGGGTAACAGTTACCCCATGGGGGGGAGCTACCCTGGTACATTCCCCTTTCTAAAAACCACATTTCACGACATAACAAAAGTGTGAACTGGAGCCATTTATTTCCCTTAATAGTTTATTTACCTCAGCATGACCTTCATCCACATACCATTTTTTCCCCCCTAACATTGCTTTTTTGTGTCAGCAATTAAACATTGTTCTTAGGGTAACTAGCCCTTACTCCCTAGCACCCTACTACACTTTACAAAAATATAAACATAACTTGAAAAGTGTTGATCCCATGTTTCATCAGCTGAAATAAAAGATCCCCAAAATTTCCCATACACGCAAAAAGCTTATTTCTCTCAAATGTTGTGCACAAAATTATTTAGTGAGCATTTCTTCTTTGCCAAGATAATCCATCCACCTTACAGGTGTGGCTTAACAAGAAGCTGATTAAACAGCATTATCATTACACAGGTGCACCTTGTGCGGGGGACAATAAAATGTGCAATTTTGTCACACACAACACACGTTTTGAGGGAGTGTGCAATTGGCATGCTGATTACAGGAATGTCCACCAGAGAATTGAATGTTCATTTCTTTACCATAAACCGCTTCCAACATAATTTTAGAGAATTTGGCAGTATGTCCAACCGGCCTACAACCTCAGACCATGTGTATGTGACATGTACGACAGCGTGTTCCAGTTCCTGCCAATATCCAGAAACTTTGCACACAGCGATTGAAGAGCAATGGGTCTATATTCCACAGGCCACAATCAACAGCCTGATCAACTCTGTATAAAGGAGGTGTGTCGTGCTGCATGAGGCAAATGGTGGTCATGCTAGATACTGACTAGTTTTCTGATCCATGCCCCACTTTTTTTTTTAAAGGTACCTGTGATCCGCAGATGCATATCTGTATTCTCAGTCATGTGCAATCCATAGCTTAATGCCTAATGCATTTATTTCAATTGACTGATTTTCTTTATATGAACTGTAACTCAGTAAAATCTTTGAATTTGTTGCATGCTGCGCTTATATTTTTGTTCAGTATAGGTTGCCACAGCCACAAAGTCAAAATGGGTATATAGTAAAAATGTATAAACAAAAAATTAAAATAATTTAAAGCTAGGCATAAGGTTAGCAATGTGGTTAGGGTTAGATTTAAAATCAGATTTTGAGAAGCAATGTAAAAATAGGCAGGATTTATGCCTTTGGCAGTGGTAACCAGTGACCCGGGGTACAAGGATCCCTAGGGGTACTTGGCCTAGCCACGGGGGTACTTGAAGACTCATGAGAGCATAGCACGAGGGTGTACTTCAGGAGTACTACAGGCAGTGCAACATTCTGTTGCTGGTACAGTAACTGAAAAAGGTTGAGAACCACTGGACGTGCGAGCACATGCATGTTATGTACCACCTGGATCATTCCTACAATGTGGTGGCTTTTGGACTTCATAACAATTTTTTGGAAAAGTATATATATTTGGAATTGTTTTAGTATTCTAAATCAGAAAGAGGATATTTGACTTTCAGAAAAATATATTGGTCTAGCCCAGGCACTTAATTTGTTTTAGGTGCATTTTACAACCTCTTAGTTGCGTAATCCTAAAAAGGTGAAACCTAACACGGTAGGCATTTGGAGCCTAAATTAGCCATAGCTCTGTGAGTAAGCAAGATTGAGCTAGCATGATGGTGAACAGGATTTTAACTTCTCTCAAACATATTTTAACATTTTGAAATGTTGTTCATTTTCTCTAGAATTTAGCAGAACAGGGTGGACATTTAAGTGGGACATAGACTAACAACATGCAAAAATAGATAGAACTGAGTGTTTATTTATTTAGCTTTGCACAAAAGAAATGACATCCTGAATGTGGTGTCGTTGTAGGAAGAGGTTGTTTTCTTAAATGGAGAATTACAACAAACAGGTAGGAAAGTGATATCAGGGACACAGAAAATCTCAAATGAAATAAATACAATGAACATGAAAAAAAAACTTTGAATTTAACTAGAACTATAAAATGAAATATTTTATGGCTCATATTTTATCGTGGAAGTTAATGAATAACACCCGGCGACCTGGCAATCCACCGAAGTGTTCAAAATGCATAGAATTCCCTTCCAAGATCCATGTTTGTATTTTTAAAGTAATGGACAACTGACCTTATATTTAAAGCCTTTTGGAATGCACACTTTACACTAAATAAGAAGTGCTATTTCTTTGGGACAGAAAAGGCACCTCATGTTAGGAATGGCCCACTGGTGTTATGTTACTGATGATTTGTTGCCACAGTTTCTACTGTTGTGGCTAGATGAAGTAGGCCAACAGCTCCATTTAGTGGTTGTGTCGGGGACAAGTCGTTGACAACTAGCATTATAGGGAAGCCTAACCGTTTCCTAACATTATCCTCATTCACCTAACCTGCTATGTTAATTTACATAACCTGCTGCTTTAGTTCTCCTAACCTGCCACGTTAGTTATCCTAACTTGCTGTGGCGAAAAATCATCAGTATCACCACACCGGTACTTCGATAAGGTTCAAATTGCATTGGAAAACTAATTGTCATGGTCTGAGTAGAGACAAATCCTCAGTTCTATGTGCAAGTTGGTTGAAATCTTCAACATAATAGAATATATCATTTTTTGTCCATTGGTGGGAACGGAAATGTGTCTTCTGCCCTTCCCAACACTCCCAGAGCAGAATGGCATAAGGAGCTATATACCACAAAAGAAGACCATTAAGTCAATCAAATCTAACAAGTTTATTCTCTGAAAAGTCTTGTTTACAGCTAGGTAACGTGTGTGTGTGAGGAAGAGGGGGGAGCAGTGTGGGACAGGTGAGCAAAAATACAGTATGAGAGGTATTAATGTTAATGTATGAATGTGTTATCTTTGTATAATATGTGTGGGTATTATCAATGTGAGTGTTTTGGCTCTATTCCACCCCCTGGCTGGTGGTGGATGGATGCCCCCCTCCCAGTTTGAAGTGTCTGTTGAGCCTCTCTGGGTTGGTACGGGTGGAGCGGGATGGGGCGTCGGGCAGGGGGGGCAATGGGGCCTGGCTGGGGGGCAGGATGTGACCCCCCTTTCTGGACAGGATGTTGATCTCCTGGCGGAGGGCGTTTGCCTCCTGAGCTTGACTCTGGACCAGCTGGTACAGCCTCTGCCTCTCGTCCTCCTCAGCATGCCGACGGCCCTGGAACTGGGTACCCTGACACACACACACGACACACGGCATGTGACTTTCAAGTTTGGGAAGCACATTTTTACCATACAAAATGCACCATTTATAATATAGCATTCCATGTATCATTGCATTTGCAGATTTATGTAATATAGCCCACGATTACGAATGTGATGACTAGATTGGATAGTCATAATTTTGGCTAATAATGTAATGCAATCACTGTTCTAAAAAAAATACAGTTCAATGCATGGCTGAGTGCGTACTGGCGTAGAGCAGGGATCATCAACTAAATTCAGCTGCAGGCCGATTTAAAAAAAACAATTGATTGAGCAGACGGATGGTCAGGGGGCTGGAACATAATTACAAGTAAGTTGTCGACTGCAAATTGACCGCAAGAGGCCCAAATAGATATACTATTTGACTAAAACATAATCATTTCAAACCTTGCTTAGATCTGTATATGATCACATACAGTATATCTATCTATTATGCGTGGGAATACTTTGGAACAGATTTCCAAAATTAAAACCACTTAGACTGATTTGCTGTTGTTTTTACAGTCCTTTATGTCCAACAATAAAATCGCCAGTTGGGGAACCCTGGCGTAGAGTATAGGCCTAGGCTATATCAGATATGTTTCTTCTTCTTTCTTTGAAGGGGAAAAATGTGCCCTTTTATAAACACATTTTATGCAATACTACTACACGTTTTATAACTGGAGACATTAGCAGAATGTCTCCAAAAATTACAGGGTAGCCTACTCTGCTGACACTAACAAACAGATCAATAAAAATGACGTTGTCTGATCCATATAATAGGCCTATGAGAAGGGTAGACAAATACAATGTCACTATTATTCATAGCATGCAATGACTACATCAAGCTTGTGACTCTACATTTGTTGGATGCATTTGCTGTATGTTTTGGTTGTGTTTCAGATTATTTTGTGCCCAATAGAAATTAATAGTAAATAATGTATTGTGTCTTTTCCGACTGTAGGCTATGCGATTTAAAACAATCCCCAGGTTATTTTTTTAAAGAAGCTTGGACACACTGTGTCCAAATCATGCTTTCTGGTGTAGGAGCCTATTTTGGCAATTTAATTCAATTTACTTTAGGGGAATCTTAGCTATATGCGCCGTCTATGCACAGAAGGACACACACACACACACACGCTGTTATTTACTCCATATAAACATGTCATATCATGCATACACACTTTCATGTAAGCACTTTTTTTTATCCCCTTTTTCTCCCCAATTTCATGGTATCCAATTGGTAGTTACAGTCTTGCTCATCGCTACAACTCCCATACGGACTCGGGAGAGGCGAAGGTCGAGAGCCATGCGTCCTCCAAAACACGACCCAACCAAGCCGCACTGCTTCATGACACAATGCCCGCTTAACCCGGAAGCCAGCCACGCCAATGTGTCGGAGGAAACACCGAACACCTGGCGACCGTGTCAGCATGCACTGCGCCCAACCCACCACAGGAGTCGCTAGTGCGTGATGGGACAAGGACATCCCTACTAGAGGTCGACCGATTAATCGGAATGGCCGATTAATTAGGGCCGATTTTAACATTTTCATAACAATTATTTTTTTAAATAAAGTTTATACCTTTTTATTTAACTAGGCAAGTCAGTTAATTAAGAACACATTCTTATTTTCAATGACTGCATAGGAACTGTGGGTTAACTGCCTTGTTCAGGGGCAGAACGACAGATTCACCTTGTCAGCTCAGGGGTTTCAATCTTGCAACCGCACAGTTAACTAGTCCAACGCTCTAACCATTGCACTCCACGAGTAGCCTGCCTGTTACGCAAATGCAGTAGAAGCCAAGGTAAATTGCTAGCTAGCATTAAACTTATCTCATAAAAAACAATCAATCATAATCACTAGTTATAACTACTAATCCAGTTTAGCAGGCAATATTAACCAGGTGAAGTTGTGTAATTTCTCTTGCGTTCATTGCACGCAGAGTCAGGGTATATGCAACAGTTTGGGCTGCCTGGCTAATTGCGAAATAATTTGCCAGAATTTTGCGTAATTGACATACATTGAAGGTTGTGCAATGTAACAAGAATATTTAGACTTATGGATGCCACCCGTTAGATAAAATACAGAACGGTTCCGTATTTCACTGAAATAATTAAACGTTTTGTTTTCGAAATGATAGTTTCCAGTTCTAGTTTTGACTTCAAGCCTATCAGCCTAATGGCTGGTGTAACCAATGTGAAATGGCTAGCTAGTTAGCTGGGTGTGCGCTAATACTGTTTCAAACGTCACTCGCTTTTAGATTTGGAGTAGTTATTCCCCTTGCTCTGCAAGGGCCGCGGCTTTTGTGGAGCGATGGATAACGATGCTTCGAGTGTGGCTGTTGTCAATGTGTTCCTGGTTCGAGCCCAGGTAGGGGCGAGGAGGAGACGGACGCTATACTGTTACACTGGCAATACTATAGTGCCTATAAGAACATCCAAATAGTCAAAGGTATATGAAATACAAATGGTATAGAGAGAAATAGTCCTATAAATACTATATTAACTACAACCTAAAACCTCTTACCTTGGAATATTGAAGTCTCATGTTAAAAGGAACCATCAGCTTTCATATGTTCTCATGAACAAGGAACTTAAACGTTAGCTTTTTTACATGGCACATATTACTTTCTTCTCCGACACTTTGTTTTTGCATTATTTAAACCAAAATGAACATGTTTCATTATTTATTTGAGGCTAAATTGATTTTATTTATGTTTTATATTAAGTTAAAATAAGTGTTAATTCAGTATTGTTGTAATTGTCATTATTACAAATAAAATAAAATAAAAATAAAAAATTGACCGATTAATCGATATCGGCTTTTTTGGTCCTCCAATAATCGGTATCGGCGTTGAGAAATCATAATCGGTCGACCTCTAATCCCTACCGTCCAAACCCTCCCCTAACCCGGACGACGCTGGGCCAATTGTGAGCCGCCCCATGGGACTCCCGGGCGCGGCCAGCTGCGACAGAGCCTGGACTCTAACCAGGATCTCTAGTGGCACAGCTAGCAACTGCGATGCAGTGCCTTAGACCACTGCGCCACTCGGGAGCCATAAAAGCACTTTCTCAAATGATGAAAAACCACACTCTTTGAAACACACAGTACCATCCTGCTCTGCCTGGTGTTGAGTTTGTCCTCCATTTCTTTATTCTGGCTCAGCAGGCTGTTCATACTGAGGAGACGCTCGGTGTGATGCCTTGTCACCTCTGTCACCGCATGACGGGCCTCTGTCACTTTCATCTGACACACACACACACACACGTATCATAAACAAAGCACCTTTGTTTGTGTGTGTGTATCATAAACAAACACCTTACTCACACATACACACTGCCATACCTCCCACTGTCTGACCTCCTGTGTGTAAGCGGCCTCTCGGACTCTGCTATCCTGTCTCATCTCCTCCAGGTTTCTGTTGCCAGACAGAGTCTGTAAGGCTTCCAGGTCCACTAGCTTCCCAAACTTCATCAGCATCAGCTGCTCACAGCGCGCCTCCAGACCTACACACACACACACAGTTTACTGTAAACAGGGCATGTCTACGATGCACTGGAAGCAATCGTGATCTGCAGTGTCTTATTTTGAACTGAAGGATCGGTTTTTCACATTTTCTCCACAGTTTTGTGCCCCTAGTCCCCTCAGCCTACTCTGTATCTTGGCCTCCATGTCCTTGCGGTCGTGAATGAGCTGGACGTGTTGCTGCCTGGCCTGTCTGTAGAGGTCTCTCTGTTCACTCTTCTCCACCTGCAGTTCTTTAATCCTCTCCTGTAGTCCTCCCAATGCCACTGTGTTCAGCACCAGTGCTGGGGCCAGGCTGCACGGTACCACCCCATTGCTCACAAACTCTATCTGGTACACAGAGGGAGAAATAATTTGTTTTTGTTTTTTTGAATATGAGTTGTTGACTTAGTTTTGTTACTTATATTGACCACTAATAACTAAAGGCATGATGACATGTGATGATGTACGAGTGAACAAGGACAGTCACGTTTCTTACAAACGTGTTCCCTCAAATCCTCTCCTCCCTTCTCTTTGACGTTTTGAGGAGGCGAGGAAAGGACAGGGGGAAAGGATGCCAGGAATTGAGGCAAGACAATTGAGAGACCCAGAAAGAGAGAGAGACATCTCTCCTCACCTGGTGCAGTCTGAGGGGAACCACCACATCCAGCTCATTGAGCTTCTGTTGTTTCTCTCTGTTGAACAGCTCCAGGTCTCCCTCTGCTGCTTTCAGACTGCCATGAACCACTTTTTCCTACATCACACAATCACAATACAGACTGGATGAAGATTAAATGAATGTCAAGAAAGACACTAAGGAGGTGTTGAGAACTAGCATGATGAGTGGTCAACAAGAAAAGCTTTGGGAGTGGAGGATGAGATGAAAAAACAGGAGTGAAGTAGACAAAGGGGGAACAGTGGATAATGACAAGATGGAGTGGTTAACTGGGAAACGGAATGTATGGAGATAAAGAGAGGAGAAATGGAAGTAGAAGATTGGAAAGGGGTCAGAAAATGTGTACCTTCTTGACGAGGGAGTCACACTCCTTCCTCAGGTTGTCTGCAGTCTTCCTCTCCTCCACTAGCAGCTCCTCAAGGTCCAGACGACGCTCACGGAGCTGCACCGTGTTCTCAAACAGCTCTGAGTTACAGTCTGGGGGAACACACACAAAGACATACAGACAGGTAGACAAAGACAAAGTGCATATCTGTGGCTAAATAATGGAGTACAATGTGGTGTATAACTGAGAATACTGTAAGGTGAATGGTAACGACTGACTTGGGGGGCAGACGCTGTCATCCAGAGGACCACCGCTCTCTGAGCCACTGTCATCCTCATCCTCATCCCAGTCAGACTCTTCATCAGAATCTTCATCACTGTCCTCCTGCTCCTCTGGTAGAAAACAACAGGATGAGCTGGGCTGATCAACCATACACTAAACACTCACGCACACAATCACACTTTCAGATGGGTCCAGGACTAACCGTCATCTCCAGCCTTTTCTTTCTTCTTGACGCGTTTGATCTTCTTCTTGAAGACCCTGGTGAGGAAGTCAGCAAACTTGTTGTTCTCCCCTAGAGAGGCCTGGAAGGTGGCAGCTATGGCCCTCTCTCTCTCCTGGAGCTTGGAGATGTCCCTCCGCTTCAGCTCCAGTGCCTGCTTACACTCCTCCAACTTAGACTGAGGAGAGAGATGGGATGATGGTAATATGGAATACAGAGACACACACACCCCTTCCTTCCCACCTACAGTGCCTTGCGAAAGTATTCGGTCCCCTTGAACTTTGCGACCTTTTGCCACATTTCAGGCTTCAAACATAAAGATATAAAACTGTATTTTTTTGTGAAGAATCAACAACAAGTGGGACACAATCATGAAGTGGAACGACATTTATTGGATATTTCAAACTTTTTTAACAAATCAAAAACTGAAATTGGGCGTGCAAAATTATTCAGCCCCCTTAAGTTAATACTTTGTAGTGCCACCTTTTGCTGCGATTACAGATGTAAGTCGCTTGGGGTATGTCTCTATCAGTTTTGCACATCGAGAGACTGAAATTTTTTCCCATTCCTCCTTGCAAAACAGCTCGAGCTCAGTGAGGTTGGATGGAGAGCATTTGTGAACAGCATTTTTCAGTTCTTTCCACAGATTCTCGATTGGATTCAGGTCTGGACTTTGACTTGGCCATTCTAACACCTGGATATGTTTATTTTTGAACCATTCCATTGTAGATTTTGCTTTATGTTTTGGATCATTGTCTTGTTGGAAGACAAATCTCCGTCCCAGTCTCAGGTCTTTTGCAGACTCCATCAGGTTTTCTTCCAGAATGGTCCTGTATTTGGCTCCATCCATCTTCCCATCAATTTTAACCATCTTCCCTGTCCCTGCTGAAGAAAAGCAGGCCCAAACCATGATGCTGCCACCACCATGTTTGACAGTGGGGATGGTGTGTTCAGGGTGATGAGCTGTGTTGCTTTTACGCCAAACATAACGCCAAAAAGTTCAATTTTGGTTTCATCTGACCAGAGCACCTTCTTCCACATGTTTGGTGTGTCTCCCAGGTGGCTTGTGGCAAACTTTAAACGATACTTTTTATGGATATCTTTAAATGGCTTTCTTCTTGCCACTCTTCCATAAAGGCCAGATTTGTGCAATATACGACTGATTGTTGTCCTATGGACAGAGTCTCCCACCTCAGCTGTAGATCTCTGCAGTTCATCCAGAGTGATCATGGGCCTCTTGGCTGCATCTCTGATCAGTCTTCTCCTTGTATGAGCTGAAAGTTGAGGGACGGCCAGGTCTTGGTAGATTTGCAGTGGTCTGATACTCCTTCCATTTCAATATTATCGCTTGCACAGTGCTCCCTTGGGATATTTAAAGCTTGGGAAATCTTTTTGTATCCAAATCCGGCTTTAAACTTCTTCACAACAGTATCTCGGACCTGCCTGGTGTGTTCCTTGTTCTTCATGATGCTCTCTGCGCTTTTAGCGGACCTCTGAGACTATCACAGTGCAGGTGCATTTATACGGAGACTTGATTACACACAGGTGGATTGTATTTATCATCATTAGTCATTTAGGTCAACATTGGATCATTCAGAGATCCTCACTGAACTTCTGGAGGGAGTTTGCTGCACTGAAAGTAAAGGGGCTGAATAATTTTGCACGCCCAATTTTTCAGTTTTTGATTTGTTAAACAAGTTTGAAATATCCAATAAATGTCGTTCCACTTCATGATTATGTCCCACTTGTTGTTGATTCTTCACAAAAAAAATACAGTTTTATATCTTTATGTTTGAAGCCTGAAATGTGGCAAAAGGTCGCAAAGTTCAAGGGGGCCGAATACTTTCGCAAGGCACTGTAGGTACCCTGAGGTCTTCCTCTTCTTCCACGCAGGCATTGAGTCTCTCCTGCAAGGAGTTCTCTCTCTTCTCAAACTCTTTGAGCAGCAGCAGCTCCTGGAACAGGGTGACATGGCGCAGGTCAGCCAGCTTCATCTGGATGTCTAGACACAGCTTCTCGTGACGCAGCAGGCACAGCTCCGCATCAAACTGCCACATTGACGACGACATCTGAGAGGAGAGAAATAAGGGAGGAAGGGAAGGGATGGAGGGAGGGAGAGAAATAAGGGAGAGGGGGATGGAGGGAGGGAGAGAAATAAGGGAGAGGGGGATGGAGGGAGGGAGAGAAATAAGGGAGAGGGGGATGGAGGGAGGGAGAGAAATAAGGGAGGGAGGGATGGAGGGAGGGAGAGAAATAAGGGAGAGGGGGATGGAGGGAGGGAGAGAAATAAGGGAGAGGGGGATGGAGGGAGGGAGAGAAATAAGGGAGAGGGGGATGGAGGGAGGGAGAGAAATAAGGGAGGGAGGGATGGAGGGAGGGAGAGAAATAAGGGAGGGAGGGATGGAGGGAGGGAGAGAAATAAGGGAGAGGGGGATGGAGGGAGGGAGAGAAATAAGGGAGGGAGGGATGGAGGGAGGGAGAGAAATAAGGGAGAGGGGGATGGAGGTAGGGAGAGAAATAAGGGAGAGGGGGATGGAGGGAGGGAGAGAAATAAGGGAGAGGGGGATGGAGAGAAATAAGGGAGAGGGGGACGGAGGGAGGGAGAGAAATAAGGGAGAGGGGGATGGAGGGAGGAAGAGAAATAAGGGAGGGAGGGATGGAGGGAGGGAGAGAAATAAGGGAGAGGGGGATGGAGAGATAAGGGAGAGGGGGACGGAGGGAGGGAGAGAAATAAGAGAGAGGGGGATGGAGGGAGGGAGAGAAATAAGGGAGGGAGGGATGGAGGGAGGGAGAGAAATAATGGAGGGAGGGATGGAGGGAGGGAGAGAAATAAGGGAGAGGGGGATGGAGAGAAATAAGGGAGAGGGGAAGAATGAGTTGGCTTGGTTTCAGTTGACAATTTGATGCCAGAGCCTGGATGTTGCATTGAGGGCCTTTGCATCCCACCTGGAAAGTAAACTATTGGAAAGGCTGACCTGTTCCAGCAGGGATTCCTCTTCATACAGCAGCCTGATCTCCTCCACCTCCCTCATCTCCTCCTCCAGCTCGGTCACCCCAGATTCCTCCACCTCCCTCTCTCTCATATCTGCAGGTGTATGGCAGGGTGTCTCCTCCTGTTTTTCTAGCTCTGCCTCCAGCTGTTCCAGCAGAGTCTGCCCCCCCTCTAGTTCCTGGCCACGAGTACAGGCCCTGTGTGTAGGATTGGCATAATAATCATTATCGCTGAATTATTAGGGGGGGTTGGGGGGGCAGGCAATGTTTAATGTGATAGTCGTTAGTTACTGTATGTTTCTATAATATTTCATTTTAAAATCACTCATTTTAAATATTTAGTATTTTGGGGACAAAAATCTGTTGGATCAGACTGACTTTTAGACTTAGGAACGTGATAACTGTTTTTAATCAATGATCTGTAATTGATGAGTTATTATGAACCTACAGTAAGTTCTGCTCCGGTCCCAGTCCCAGGCCAGACCTACCTCTGAGCCCTCAGGGCCCCGTAGCGCTGCAGGGTGGTGCGGGTGTAGCGTAGCTTCGTCTCAGGGGTCTCCTCGGGCAGCAGGGAGGGCAGGGCTGGGGCAGGGCTGCAGAAATGAGGCGCTAGGCGCTCCTGGACAGCCTGTAGCTGCTGGGCCTGGGAGCGCAGGCGTGACACGAGGCTCACCTTAGTGTCCCTTAGGGCCATTATGCGACTGTTCATCTGCGTCTTCCTCTCATGGATCTGACAGACACAGAGGGACAAACATACAGTGGGGCAAAAAAGTATTTAGTCAGCCACCAATTGTGCAAGTTCTCCCACTTAAAAAATGAGAGAGGCCTGTAATTTATCATAGGTACACTTCAACTATGACAGACAAAATGAGAAAAAAAATCCAGAAAATCACATTGTAGGATTTTTTATGAATTTATTTGTAAATTATGGTGGAAAATAAGTATTTGGTCAATAACAAAAGTTTCTCAATACTTTGTTATATACCCTTTGTTGGCAATGACAGAGGTCAAACGTTTTCTGTAAGTCTTCACAAGGTTTTCACACACTGTTGCTGGTATTTTGGCCCATTCCTCCATGCAGATCTCCTCTAGAGCAGTGATGTTTTGGGGCTGTTGCTGGGCAACACAGACTTTCAACTCCCTCCAAAGATTTTCTATGGGGTTGAGATCTGGAGACTGGCTAGGCCACTCCAGGAGCTTGAAATGCTTCTCACGAAGCCACTCCTTCGTTGCCCGGGCGGTGTGTTTGGGATCATTGTCATGCTGAAAGACCCAGCCACGTTTCATCTTCAATGCCCTTGCTGATGGAAGGAGGTTTTCACTCAAAATCTCACGATACATGGCCCCATTCATTCTTTCCTATACACGGATTAGTCGTCCTGGTCCCTTTGCAGAAAAACAGCCCCAAAGCATGATGTTTCCACCCAGAAGCTTCACAGTAGGTATGGTGTTCTTTGGATGCAACTCAGCATTCTTTGTCCTCCAAACACGACGAGTTGAGTTTTTACCAAAAAGTTATATTTTGGTTTCATCTGACCATATGACATTCTCCCAATCTTCTTCTGGACCATCCAAATGCTCTCTAGCAAACTTCAGACGGGCCTGGAGATGTACTGGCTTAAGCAGGGGGACACGTCTGGCACTGCAAGTGTAACGGATGTGAAACGGCTAGCTTAGTTAGCGTGGGCGCTAAATAGCGTTTCAATCAGTGACGTCACTTGCTCTGAGACCTTGAAGTAGTAGTTCCCCTTGCTCTGCAAGGGCCGCGGCTTTTGTGGAGCGATGGGTAACGATGCTTCGAGGGTGACTGTTGATGTGTGCAGAAGGTCCCTGGTTCGCGCCCGGGTATGGGCGAGGGACGGTCTAAATTTGTACTGTTACATTGATGCTGTTGACCCGGATTACTGGTTGCTGCGGAAAAAGGAGGAAGGTCAAAAGGGGGGTGAGTGTAACGGATGTGAAACGGCTAGCTTAGTTAGCGTGGGCGCTAAATAGCGTTTCAATCAGTGACGTCACTTGCTCTGAGACCTTGAAGTAGTAGTTCCCCTTGCTCTGCAAGGGCCGCGGCTTTTGTGGCGCGATGGGTAACGATGCTTCGAGGGTGACTGTTGATGTGTGCAGAAGGTCCCTAGTTCGCGCCCGGGTATGGGCGAGGGGACGGTCTAAAATTATACTGTTACACAGGATTTGAGTCCCTGGCGGCGTAGTGTGTTACTGATGGTCCCAGCTCTCTGCAGGTCATTCACTAGGTCCCCCCGTGTGGTTCTGGGATTTTTGCTCAGAGGTCGCCAGGTCTATTAGTGTATTACATATAGTAGTACGTTTGGTTTTGAATGGTAAAGATTGAGAGAAAGTGTGAGACGTAACCTAGTACCTTCTCCTCTAAGTGGACCAGCTGAGCTCTCTTCTTCTCTGCGTTCATCCTCAGGTGTTCTGGGACCGTAAAGTCTTTGGCAGTCTTCAGCTTGAAGTCACCCATGTTCTCCGTAGCCAATCGGATGGCTCGCACATCTTCCGGATCCTCACAGTTCTCATTGGGCTTTGTGGCATACCTAAGCAGTCACATGGAGATACAGTCATGTAGGGAAGAGTGAGGACAGAAATTCTGAAACGGAGACAAGAAACTTCAACAGAGGCCAAATGATAACAGACTCACAGTTCAGCCCACTCTTTCCTCCTCTTCTCTATCTTAACTCGGGCCCGCTCTGCCTTCTCCGTAGCCTTGCGGAGTTTCTCTGCCTGGCGGCCAGCCAGCTTGCTGCCCCCTGGACGCACCACATGGGGCGCCATAACAGCCTCCTCACCCAGGTCCTCCTGGTCCGCTGGCCAGGGACACACACATTATGATATGGTAGGTAAAACACACACACATTCTCTCTCTCTCCCCGCTCTCCTACCTGTGATGTTGGAACTGTCTTTGCCGGCCTCGGCTTTGTTCCTCCAACGTTCCTGCCCCACTGTCCCCGGGCCCCCCACCCTTCCCCTCTGTTTCAGCTCGTGGAACCTTTGGGACAGTGCCAGCAGACGATAGGTGGAGATCCTGTGGTCACTCTGGAACGCTACCACAGTAACTGTGTCCGACTCAAGAGAATCCCAGAACCTGGAAGAGCCAGTGGGCAAATCTGAAATGTCAACCCATTCCCTAAGCGCACTACCAGGTGAAAGTGCAGATTGATTGGTTGCTGGTTAAGTACCTCTCCTGTAGTTTCTGGAGTCCGATGCGGTGGCGTTCCTCCTCCCAGGCCAGCTCCTTCCTGGCCTCTCTCACCCTCTGGGCCGTCATCCTCTCAGTCTCCTCACGGAACCGCCAGTCCAGCTCCAACTCCTACACATACACACTAGATTCTCTTGGGCTGTGGCCAGAAACATGCTACAATTTATTAGGTTTATCACAGAAACATTCAAATGCTTTTTGGTTGGTTATGATACTAAACACTTCGGGACGAAGGGGTGGATTTGGGTTGCAGGGATGTATGGGTTTGTGAGTGTGTACCGTGCGGTGCAAGCGGACGTGTTCGGGCAGACCCTGGTTCTTCTCCAGTAGCTGTTTGAACTGGTTCTGCAGCTCGGCCAGCATCTTACGTCTCTCCACCTTCCTCATCTCAGCCTCCCGACGCATACGGTCCATTTCCAACTTCTGCTTAGCCGTCTCAATGCTACAGAGAGGGAAGTGGAGGAGGGAGAGAAATAGAGGGGAAGAAAGAGAGGGATGTGTGACAGAGGGGTAGCGAGCGAGGGGCTGGTTTGCCTTTAGCCAGGTGTGCATTTGTATGAGTTTGTCTCTAGGTTTCTTCCTCACCTGTATGCCGACGGGTCTTCAATATCCTGGGCCACACCCTCCATTTCAACGCCGACCTGTTTCACCAACAACACACACAGGCAACCACAGAACTGGCACTCACTTATGTGTTATTCATGAGGTTATTGTCCCACTCGTTTCCTCCATCCCTCTATTCTACCCTCCCTTCCCTGCCCCCCACTGACCCGTGGTGAGGGGACTTTGGCCTTGCTGCACTGCAGGGCTTTAAGCAGGTCCTCCTGGGGCAGTAGGCTGAAGGAGAAGATGTTGCCGTCCTCCCCTGTCGTCAGGACAAATTGGTCGTCAAAGCTACAGCGCAGCTGGCGCAGCTGTCCATACTGGTTGTCATGGACGCTGAGGGCCCAGAAGGCCTGCATGGATGTGAGGTGGAAGTCAGGTGGCTGCAGAGGGTAGGCTCGGACACTGCCTGACTGCATGCCACACAGCAACAGCTGCCTGCTTGAGCTGGGACAGAGAGAGACCACAACAACCTGTCAACATATACAGTCGTATGAAAAAGTTTGGACACCCCTCTGAGGCTGCATAATAATTTACTCTGTCGTCACAGAAAATGATCACAGTGGCATGCCATTCATTTTCTAATAAAAGCTGAGTACTGGGGTATTGTCCAGACAAATATTTTTAGCGTAGCAATATTAAGTTGTAAGAAATTAAATCAGATGTGAAAAATAGGCTATGCAAAAATGTGGGCACCCTTGTCTTTCTGTTGATTTGAATACCTGTAACTACTTAGCACTGATTAATTGGAACACACAATTGGTTTGGTGAGCTCATTAAACCTTGAACTTCATAGACAAGTGCATCCAATCATGAGAAAAGGTATTTAAGGTGGCCAATTGCAAGTTGTTGTTCTCTTTGACTCTCCTCTGAAGAGTGGCAACATGGGGGTCTCAAAACAACTCTCAAATGACCTAAAAACATAGATTGTTTAACATTATGGTTTAGAGGAAGGCTACAAAAATGTATCGCTGAGATTTAAGCTGTCAGTGTCCACTATGAGGAACATAGTGAGGAAATGGAAGACCACAGGCACAGTTCTTGTTAAGGCCAGAAGTGGCAGGCCAAGTAAAATATCGGAGAGGTGAAGGATGGTGAGAACGATCAAAAACAGCCCACAGACCACCTCCAAAGACCTACAACATCATCTTGCTGCAGATGGTGTCAATGTGCATCGTTCAACAGTTCAGCGCACTTTGCACAAGGAGAAGCTGTATGGGAGAGTGATGTGGAAGAAGCCTTTTCTGCACACACGCCACAAACAGAGTCGCTTGAGGTATGCAAACGCACATTTGGACAAGCCAGCTTCATTTTGGAATAAGGTGCTGTGGACTGATGAAACAAAGATTGAGTTATTTGGTCATAACAAGGGACGTTATGCATGGCAGCAAAAGAACAGAGTTCCAAGAAAAACACTTGCTACCCACAGTAAAATTTGGTGGGGTTTCATCATGCTGTGGGGCTGTGTGGCCAGTGCCGGTACTGGGAATCTTGTTAAAGTTGAGGGTCGCATGGATTCCACTCAATAAGCAGATTCTTGGGAATAATGTTGAAGAATCAGTCACAAAGTTGAAGTTATGCCAGGGCTGGATATTTCAACAAGACAACGACCCAAAACACTGCTCAAAATCTTGTAAGGAGGAATGGTCCAAAATATCTTCATCCAGAATCCAGACACTCATTAGAGGCTATGGGAAGCGTCTAGAGGCTGTTATTTTAGCAAAAGGAGGCTATTCTAGATATTGATGTGATTTTTCTATTGGGGTGCCCAAAGTTATGCACCTGTCTAATTTTGTTTTGATGCATATTGCACATTTTCTGTTAATCCAATAAACCTCATTTCACTACTGAAATATTACTTTGTCCATCAGTTATTTGATAGATCAAAATTAAATTGCTGATCCAAACACCCAATTATTTATGAATGGAAATTGTCAGGGGTGCCCAAACTTTTTCATACGACTGTACACACATTAACAGAACATCTACAAACCTCTGCAGTTACAACATTACAGAACACAATACAGACACACTGATACAGAAAACGTTTTCAGCCATCAGTTGTGTAGTCCCTTACCTGAAGGTGATGGTGCAGATGGGGTCCTCGTCTGTATTCTGGACAGGCAGGAAGGTGAACGGCTCATCCCTGCGCTGTAACAGGTCCTCACCCTGCTGCTCGGAAAACTTACAGTGGTACAGGAACCCCGAATCATAGCCTCCCTGAGAGAGATATGGAGAGAGAGCCTGGTTTTCACCCCGCACCTCCGCACACTCCACCGGCTTCCAGTCGAAGACTCATCCACGACAAGACCATGGTACTTGCCTACGGAGCTGCAAGAGGACTTGCCCCTCCCTACCTTCAGGCTATGCTCAAACCCTACACCCTGACCCGAGTACTCCACTCTACCACCACTGGTCTCTTGGCCCTCCCACCCCTACGGGAGGGCAGCTCCCACTCAAAGCTCTTCTCTGATCTGGCACGCCAATGGTGGAACCAGCTTCCCCCTGAAGCTAGGACAGCAGAGTCCCTGCCCATCTTCCGAAAACACCTGAAACCCTACCTCTTCAAAGAGTATCTTAAATAATCCCACAGAACCCCTCCTCACCCCCCACAAAAATAAATAATTACCTTTTGTGAACTAACACTAGCACTTTACTTTTCCCCTCCCTTCTAGCACTGACTTTGCTACTTTATTGAGGAAAAATGTATTTACTATGACTGAGATATGTGGTTGTCCCACCTAGCTGTAAGTCGCTCTGGATAAGAGCATCTGCTAAATGACTAAAATGTAAATGTGCAATGTAGAGAGAGCGAGATATGGCCCTTAATGTGTGTGTATGTACCATGGAGAGCCAGAAGGCCCCAGGAAGAGAGTAGAAGCCACAGCAGAGAGGGCTGGGGGGGTCAGGGGTGTAAAGAGGGGGCAGCTCTTCCTCCTCCTCTACCTCCTGCAGCTCCTCCTCAGTGGGCTCAAGGCCCTCCTCCTTGGCTTTCTTCAGCTGTGCTTCTCTCTCCTTCTGCTTCTTCTCCTTCAGAGCCTGCCTGCGCGCAATCTCCTCCTCCCGCTGAAATACACACACTCACAGTTACACACCCATGCCAGAGTTGAATCAAAAGAGCTGTCCACAAAGCAGATAACAGACAGATATAATGTGAGCGTGCTTATGTACGTTTCCTACTAAGTATGATGTGTATGCTTCTGTGTAAACTGTGTTTTTTACCTAGACAGCTTTTATGTGATGTGTATGTTTTATTGATTCTATGGAACCCATGACTCCTTGGAAAACAGTGGCAAGTGTTACTGAGTGGACTATCCTGGATAAATAAATAAAATTAAAATGTGTTTACAGTACAGTTGTTCCCAGACAGTGAGGGCCAGACCTTGATGTGTGACTTGATGCTGCTGAAGGTGAAGTTTCTTGTGGGGAGGCCAGAGATGTGGTAGGTGGTGCCGTGGTTCTGGGCCTCTGGGTCTGGAGACTGGACCTCCACTACATGACCACTCCTACACAGGACCAGCAGGGTGTTTTTGCCCTGAACACACACACACAGAAGGGTTCTAACTAGACTCACGTGCCATTGTCTTGCATACATTTGTCACTGATCTGGGATCAGACTTACATGTGACTGGGGGGACCACTCCAGCCCCTGTACAGGTCCTGGTACTGTGACAAACCCAATGGGGTCATACCTGTCCCCCACAGTGAAGAAGAACACAGTGCAGTCCATACTCTAGAGAGAGAAAGAGAGAAGGAGGGATGGTGGAGGGGAGAGGATTATTAATATGTTATTATTCCGATTCAGTTTGTTTTAGGTCTACAAGGGGAGTGTCTATAGAAATTAGCTAAAGATTGATTTCACATTGCCCATTGGCCAATATTCTGCGGCCTTCCCTACCCCAGTAGCTAGGATCTCGCCGTTACGTTCATATGCAATGGCTGTCACAGCTGCATTGTGGGGTTTGAAGGCCTGTTTGAGACGGAGCTCGGCATCTCCATAGCGACTGCGCCCGGCAACCACTCGTAAACTCTGGGGGTTGTAGAGCTCCAGCAGACGGACCACCCCGTCCTCAAAGCCCACCACCACCAGCCCTCCACTAGGGTTCACCTACACACACAGGCAAGGGCCACACAGAACAATGTCAACACACGGTACAGTACACAGATAAGCAAAGCAAGTTGAGACCTAGTTGAAGAACACAAGGCACTGCATGAATGATTATGTTACCATATACAGTGCATTCGGAAAGTATTCTGACCCCTTGACCTTATTCACAGCCTTATTCTAAAATGGATTAAATTGTTTTTACCCTCATCAATCTACACACAATACCTTGTTTTTTGCTCTGACATGCACTGTCAACTGTGGGACCTTATAGGTGTGTGCCTTTCCAAATCATGTCCAATCAATTCATTTTACCATTGGTGGACTCCATTCAAGATGTAAAAATATCTCAAGGAAGATCAATGGAAACAGGACGCACCTGAGCTCAATTTTGAATCTCATAGCAAAGTGTCTGAATACTTACAGTTGAAGTCAGAAGTTTACATACACCTTAGCCAAATACATTTAAACTCAGTTTTTCACAATTCCTGACATTTAATCCGAGTAAAAATTCCCTGTTTTAGGTCAGTTAGGATCACTACTTTATTTTAAGGATGTGACGTGTCAGAATAATAGTAGAGAGAATAATTTATTTCAGCTCTTATTTATTTCATCACACTCCCAGTGGGTCAGAAGTTTACATACACTCAATTAGTATTTGGTAGCATTGCCTTTAAATTGTTTAACTTGGGTCAAATGTTTCAGGTATCCTTCCACAAGCTTCCCACAATAAATTGGATGAATTTTGGCCCATTCCTCCTGACAGAGCTGTTGAACTGAGTCAGGTTTTGTAGGCCTCGTTGCTCGCACACGATTTTTCAGTTCTGCCCACAATCCTTTTCTTTAGGATTGAGGTCAGAGCTTTGTGATGGCCACTCAACATGATGCTACCACCCCGTGCTTCAAGGTTGGGACGGTGTTCTTCAGCTTGCAAGCCTCCCCCTTTTTCCTCCAAACATAACGATGGTCATTATGGCCAAACAGTTCTATTTTTGTTTCATCAGACCAGAGGACATATCTCCAAAAAGTATGATCTTTGTCCCCATGTGCAGTTGCAAAGCGTAGTCTGGCTTTTTTAATGGTGGTTTTGGAGCAGTGGCTTCTTCCTTGCTGAGCAGCCTTTCCGGTTATGTCAATATAGGACTCGTTTTACTGTGGATATTGATACTTTTGTTTCCTCCAGCATCTTCACAAGGTCCTTTGCTGTTGTTCTGGGATTGATTTGCACTTTTTGCACCAAAGTACGTTCATCTCTAAGAGACAAAATGCATCTCCTTCCTGAGAGGTATGATGGCTGCGTGATCCCATGGTGTTTATACTGGCGTAGTGTTGTTTGTACAGATGAACGTGGTACCTTCAGGCATTTGGAAATTGCTCCCAAGGATGAACCAGACTTGTAGAGGTGTACAATTTCTTTTCTGAAGTCTTGGTTGATTTCTTTTGATTTTCCCATGATGTCAAGCAAAGAGGCACTGAGTTTGAAGGTAGGCCTTGAAATACATCCACAGGTACACCTCCAATTGACTCAAATTATGTTAATTAGCCTATCAGAAGCTTCTAAAGCCATGACATTATTTTCTGGAATTTTCCAATATGTTTAAAGGCACAGTCAACTTTGTGTATGTAAACTTCTGACCCACTGGAATTGTGATACAGTGAATTATAAGTTAAATAATCTGTCTGTAAACAATTGTTGGAAAATTACTTGTGTCATGCACAAAGTAGATGTCCTAACCAACTTGCCAAAACTATAGTTTGTTAACAAAAAGTTTGTGGAGTGGTTGAAAAATTAGTTTTAATGACTCCAACCTAAGTGTATGTAAACTTCCGACTTCAACTGTAT
The DNA here is from genome assembly GCF_057628025.1 of Oncorhynchus mykiss. Classification (NCBI taxonomy): domain Eukaryota; kingdom Metazoa; phylum Chordata; class Actinopteri; order Salmoniformes; family Salmonidae; genus Oncorhynchus; species Oncorhynchus mykiss. Next base: position 80,957,644 of record NC_143023.1, on the reverse strand, counting down.
GTAAATAAGGTATGTTTTTAATTTTTAATAAAAGTGCAAAAACTTTTAAAAACTGTTCGCTTTGTCATTTATGGGTATTGTGTGTAGATTGATGAGGGAAAATAAAGATTTTATCCATTTTAGAATAAGGCTGTAACGTAACAAAATGTGGAAAAATTAAAGGGGTCTGAATATTTTCCGAATGCACTCTAGTCAATTCTCACATACATACCAGGCGTGGCGCCCAGGTCAGTGTTGTTCCACCTTGTTTGTAGCGGCTGGTTGTTAGTTCTTTCTTTGCAAGGAAGTCAAAAATCCTCACTGAGCCTGAGAAAGAGAGGAAGAAAGAGTGTGTGTGTGGAACATATCGACACAAAAATCATGCGTTTCTATAATCTGTGCTGTGTGTACAGTGATAGGCCACTCTCACGGTCTAAAGTGGTGGTGGCCATCAGATGGCTAGTGCTGGACACATCCATTCCCTGGATCACTCCAGCATGGAAGGAGAACAGACACTCTGGGTCCTGGGTCTGTACACACAATATAATGGAGTAATTTAATACAAAACCCAATACACACAGTCCCACATACACACACAAACACTGTGCTGATGGAAAGAAACTCACAATGTTGGAAAATGAAAGATCCAGTTTCCAGATGCCTCCATTGGAATCCTGGGAAGAGATACATTTGACACGTTATTTAATAAGAAATTATCTTGTTTCTGAGGGAATCCCAAACTTAAACTCATTAACATAACACTACACAGTTTCCCATACAGTCCATGGTAACCACCTATGATGGTTGTAAAACTTTAGGCTAAGTGTTGTTGTATGACCCTTGGCCATTGACCCCTGCCCTCTGACCTGGGCAAACCAGATGAAGGAGTCTGGCAGGCAGCTTTTGACCATGGAGGACAGGCTGACGTTGCGTCCAATCACCATCTCGTTCATGGGCTCAATCTCAAACAGACCGCTGTCATCGTTACAGTCTGCTGTGTCAATGCTCTCAAAGTCCCAGCCCTGCACAGTGTGGAGAAAGATATTACACAGCGAGCAATCAACAAAACTGGCCCCAGATCAGTTGTTCAGGCCTGCTTTTTAGGGTTAGCAGAGACCACTTAGACTGAGGCTGAGAGGACTGTATAGTATCTGAAAGGTTACCCTAATGGCTCCATCGGAGCCGATGGTCATGAGCTCCCCCTCGTCCAAAGCAAACTGCTGGATGGTGCCAGCGTGGCACGTCCTGCCCCCCTTACGGCATATCTCTACCTTGATCAGGCCCCCGTCCCACAGCAGCATGTTTCCCCACTCAGACCCCGACACTACCTGGCACCCGGACAGCAGGGATGTGATCAGGACAACATAGAACAAGAGAATATTGCTTTTGGTTTGTGTCAATTTCAATGATGTATGAATAGCAGGAATTTAATGTAAAAGAGCAGTGGACAGACCTTCCCATCAGGCAGCTCCACATAACCCTCGATATCCGTCAGGGCAGTCTTCCCAAACCTTCCCAGAAGCCCTTGCAGTTTGAGACCAGTAAAAGTGCTGGCCATTTTCCAAAACCTGGATGAATGATTGATGAGAGATCAACTCACATGGTGAATGACACTGTACACATAATAAACCATTTTTGTATTTGTTGTCAATATTTCATGATGAAATCTGTTTTCTCTCCGCCCAGCTTTCTATAAAGTACTTTGTAACAAATGTATAAAAGTGGTAGTACAAATACATTTTGCTCGATTGATTGCTACTAACTTGATGTGTCCAGATCCGGAGGTGGTGAGTTGCCCAGGATTGTCAGGTGAAAAGGTGACCCTGTAGACGTCCTGTGAGAAGGCCTTGCAGCGCAGCATCACCTGTTCATGTCTCCATTCCCACAGGGTCAGCATGTAGTCCGGAGCACTACCCACACTGGCCAGCAGGGTGCCCTCATGGTTAAAGTCCACAAAGCTGTAAGCCTGCCCTGTCCCACCTAACGGATAGGGATTCAAACCAAATGTCTTGATCATTAATAATATTCTTTATACATAGTTTTTTTAAATTAATTTTCAACACCACAAAGGGTGTGAGTGCCTGTGTGCATGTGGTAAAGTTCCCATACCTCTGAGAATGCGGTAGGGTCGTAGTGAGGGATACTCATAGATGACGATGTTGGGCTGGTCTCCCTTCTCTGCCACAGCAAAATACCTATTACTGGGGTGGGCCTGCAGAGAAACATAGTTACCGATGGGGATATATATGGTGAATTAAGGTTATCCAGAGCAAGTGTTTCTGTGTGTGTGTACCATGATGGTGCCGATGCCTCCCCCACTGCAGGAGCGGAGGTAGCGTTGCTCCTTGGTCCGAACATCCAGGAATATGAGCTGGTTTCCAGCCACAAAGGCCAGCGTTCGCTCATCCAGCAGCTGCAGGTTAGCCCTGCGCCCACAGTCATACCCAAAAGAGTGCCTGGAAGAATGTTAATTAAGGTGCAACGCAATACACAAACATAATACCATGAACATAACTGGGTTGTGAAGACTTCTACGCATAAACTCTGGCACATGGCATACACAGTGTTAAAAGATACGTAAGGTGCAGCAGGTTCTCTGGGATCTCCGAGTCTGCAGTGATGACTGGTCTGGAGTACAGCTCGTCATAGTTGTAGTACATGTCCTCAGAGAGTTTCTTCATCCCCATTCGCTCCTCCTCTTCCTCCACAGCATCACTACTCCCACCTGGCTGCTGCGGCACCTGCTCAGAGGCTGCAGGAGCTGAAAAGACAAACTGCTGTCAAACATCAGGTCATGGCCGAGAAGTAGGCACGCCATACTGAAACATTTTGCAGTGGGGGAAAAAAAAGGGTGTTCTTATTGTACAAGTTCCGGTAGTTACCTCCCTGTTTCTAAACGGTCTCTATCTACTGAACACGACCCAGCTCTCTCATGAGGGAGCTACCTATGTGTGGACTCTAGACAGAAAGGTCATAAAGAGAGCAGGACTACCCTGAACTTTGTCTTGTGAAGGGTCCTCTGCTTGTGTATGTGCTTCCTGTGCACCTGCTGATTGGGAAGTTGGGTTGTTCTCTGGAGGTGGCTGAACATTTGAGCTTTCCGTTTCCCCAGAAGCTTTCTGCTTTCCTGTGGGGTCACCTGTCATAAGTACAAGATCAGGAAGATTAAGTGCATCAAAAAAGGCAAATAGGACTTGTAAAACACTTCCAAGAAGAGGCTTAAGTTTATTGATAGTTTACAGACCAAATGTCTTATGTTGACAGGAGTCTTATTTCTATTGACAGTGTGTAACATATAATGCAAATATGCATACTTCATTTAAATGAATGAGCTACAATATTTGAAAATCACCCTAACGTAGACAGCAGCTAGCAAACAAGCTAGCTAGCTAGAATTGCTCATACCTTGTGTTAGGGTCAGAGCAGGGTAAATAACTAAATATCTCTTTGATTGTACCTATTAATTTAAATATTAATTTACCGTAGTCAAAATGTATAATTAGTTGAGCTGTGAACTTATATATTACCTTGAAAATTGTCTTCAGCTGGTTGTTTCTCAGAAAAGTCCATCTTCATTTGTAGTTGACTCGTTGCTGGGCAACCCAGGTAGCGGGACTTTGTAATCACAAAGCATGTTGGTTAATGTAGTCACCCACTCCGACTGAAGCTTTGGGACACGTTCAGGTATGAGGTTAACTCAGAATATATTAATAAATAAATCAGATAGTCTTACATAAAATATAGACATGTGTTTTTGTTAGTGCCAGCCTATATTAACTGAGTGAGTAGACTACAATCAGTGGTTCAGATTCACAACCTTTTTTAAAAATTGTACCACTAATCACATTTTGTCCTTTCCACGCATACCCCTGAAGTACCCCCTCAATTGCATTTGACCAGTAACCTTATAGTCTCATGAGTATTCTCAAGTAACCCCTGTGGATAAGGCCAAGTACCCACAGGGGTCCGACTACCCCTGGACTACATTGATCTGTTAATATGAGCATCCATGGACCATCATATCATATTTATATTAAAATGTGTGTGTGGAAATAGTGTCAAATAAGTCAGCTATAAAGCCATTCCAATGCCATACTAATGTCTTTTATTTTTGAAAGATCACATTTTACAGTAAGGAAGTCATAAAAGAGAAAGTGTTTTGATTAATAAGTAGTATTAGGCTTACACGTTTGACAGGACTATCGATGTATATATTACAATGAGAGAAAATAACAGACAATAATGAACAAAAAGTAAAATAAAGTGCCATGTCTATAAAACAAAAACTTATTAACTTAAAAGTTCAATGCAGCTATTTTTATCTCAATATCAAATTATTTCTGTGTAACAATTACGTAACTTTTACTGTGATTGGAAAGGGGGATACCTAGTCAGTTGTACAACTGAAATGTGTGTGGGGAGCTACCTTAATCTACATCCAACTCTTTGGCGCCTGGGGAACAGTGGGTTAATTGCCTTTCTCAGGAGCAGAACTCTTTCTTATTGGTCTATTAAAGGCCCAGTACAGTCAAAATGTGGATGTTCTGTATTTTATACACTGAATGCAGAAAACATTAGGAACCCCTGTTCTTTCCCTGACAAACTGACCAGGTAAATCCAGGTGAAAGCTATGATCCCTTATTGATGTCAATTCAATCAGTGTAGATGAAGGGGAGGAGACGTTTAACTCTTAAATGTCATGGCAAAATTTAGATTTCCGCCTAAATAAACATACCCAAAAGTAACTGCTATTAATGTGTAATTACATGATTATGACATACAAACCGTTGCTATATTTGGAAAGAAGACATCTGGGAGATTGAGGAAAGATAGGAGTTGCATAGTTCAGAATACACAAGATCAAGCACACACAAAATAACCTTTTTAATTTTAAAAGTCATCTTTTATTGACAAGCCATAGGTTAATTATTGATGACTAGAGCTGGAAACACAGATGGCTTCCACAACATGTGAACAATATGAGAAAAAAATGGGATTAATAGACCTAACAACTAGAAATGGGCAGACGTTTTAGTAAGTGGTCAGGTGTGGTCACGGGATGTTTCCAACTTTCCCTAAACCTCTCAAAAGTGGCATATAAATGTAAATTAGACATTTCCAGTGCTATTACATAATTGCAATCCCTAAATGCTATTTGTTCCGTAAAAAAAACAAATTTTCTACCATATCAACCTCACTCAAACATTGTGGTTTTATGGCGTATCAAGGGTCCTTTCAACTTCTCCAAAGTGTCCGAATGTGGTAATTGCACTGTTTTTGCACACTGGATGTGCCAAAAAGTTATTGTTCACTATAAAAAAAAACAATTATACGACACCAACCTCTCTCAAACATTGTGGTGGTGTCGGGTGACATACAGCGGATATGTAAGCAGGCAACATCATCTTTTTGATGCGCAAAGATAGTCACTCAGTGGACATTTGATGTTGACATCAAGTAATACATCAGATAACATTGGCAATAGGCTTTATTCCTACCAACCTAAGCATTCATTTGATTCCCCCCCCCCATGACGCTATAGCGTAAACACAGACCAAATTGAGTTTACTTTGTAAGATGTTTGGTAAAAACTTTGTGTAAAATAAACATTTTGATTCTCGGGGCTGGTGATCAATAACGGTAGGTCACAGGGAGACAAATAAGATATCCTCATGAGCTGTGGAGTCCAGGCTTTTGGTGTGTATCAACGTATTCTGTGATAATTTTGTTTATGCTTCACAATGCTAACCGGAATGTAGTTAGCAGCCATCTTGAAATGAGGTCATCGGCTCAGCCTGCCCTTATAAATGTGTATGCCCATATATGGTAGTAAGTCATACCTAGGCTTTCCGCAGACACCCTGCTTTTGCAGTTAGGGGCTACTGTTCTCATACCAGACTGAATTGAATAAAAAAACACTGCTGGGTTTTTCACGCTCAACAGTTTCCTGTGTGTATCAAGAATGGTCCACTACCCAAAGGACATCCAGCCAACTTGACACAACTGTGGGAAGAATTGGAATCAACATGGGCCAGCATCCCTGTGGAACACTTTCCAGTCAATGCCCCAACGAATTGAGGCTGTTCTGAGGGAAAAGGTGGGTGCAACTCAATTTTAGGAAGATGTTCCTAATGTTTTGTGCACTCAGTGTTTATATTTCCATACTATGAGGTTGGAATAATACTGTGAAAATGATGATGATGCACTTTTAGTGTAAGAGCAGGCTGAAATGTCAGGTCTTTTCAAACAACTCTTATACTAAAAATGTTTTTATTTTATTTTTAATTCAACCTTTTTTTCACTAGGCAAGTCAGTTAAGAACAAATTCTTATTTACAATGATGGCCTACCCTGGCCAAACCCTAACCCGGATGACGCTGGGCAAATTGTGAGCTGCCCTATGGGACTCCTAATCACGGCCGGCTGTGATACAGCCTAGAAATGAACCAGGGTCTGTAGTGACGCCTCGCACTGAGATGCAGTTCACAATTTCACAGTATTATTCTAACCTCATTGTGTGGAAATATATATAAAACACAGAAAAATCATGTTGACTGCATGGGAAGCATTATCCTCACAGATGATTCCAAACCAACCCCAAACCCAGGATAGAGGGGTTCAGTGAATGTGTTATTCACTCTGTGGAGGAGGGTCACTTTTTTAGAAATGCTGTAAAAGGACAGAGTTCCTGCCTTGTAGTCCAGGTACACTCCTACTCTGGAGGTGCAATGGGATCGTATTTTAGTCTTAACATTATCATGAAGGAAAGAACAACTGGTGGGAGAGCATTCCAAACTCCAAGACTGATCATTACCTCCAAACCTACACTCATTACCCTCTCCTTTCCTCACAAGAGCCACATATGAGACTGCCACAGTAATCCAGCCTCGAAGCTCAGCCTCCCAGTAGCAGTTTCCAGATAAACCCTCTCTACACAGCACTTGGTCATAGTGGGTAAATCTGTCTGGATGATCAGGATAGGCTTGAGTCTCCCCTTCACTCCATGTCACCTTGCTGTTCTTCTCAGACAGATGCAGTGTTCCACATGCTGTGTTAGGATCCACCGTGAGTTTGTAGGAATCTGAGTGAATTGACAAAAAAAAAAAAAAATGACAAAAAGAGAGATACAGTGCCTTGCGAAAGTATTCGGCCCCCTTGAACTTTGCGACCTTTTGCCACATTTCAGGCTTCAAACATAAAGATATAAAACTGTATTTTTTTGTGAAGAATCAACAACAAGTGGGACACAATCATGAAGTGGAACGACATTTATTGGATATTTCAAACTTTTTTAACAAATCAAAAACTGAAAAATTGGGCGTGCAAAATTATTCAGCCCCCTTAAGTTAATACTTTGTAGCGCCACCTTTTGCTGCGATTACAGCTGTAAGTCGCTTGGGGTATGTCTCTATCAGTTTTGCACATCGAGAGACTGACATTTTTTCCCATTCCTCCTTGCAAAACAGCTCGAGCTCAGTGAGGTTGGATGGAGACCATTTGTGAACAGCAGTTTTCAGTTCTTTCCACAGATTCTCGATTGGATTTAGGTCTGGACTTTTACTTGTCCCTTCTAACACCTGGATATGTTTATTTTTGAACCATTCCATTGTAGATGTTGCTTTATGTTTTGGATCATTGTCTTATTGGAAGACAAATCTCCGTCCCAGTCTCAGGTCTTTTGCAGACTCCATCAGGTTTTCTTCCAGAATGGTCCTGTATTTGGCTCCATCCATCTTCCCATCAATTTTAACCATCTTCCATGTCCCTGCTGAAGAAAAGCAGGCCCAAACCATGATGCTGCCACCACCATGTTTGACAGTGGGGATGGTGTGTTCAAGGTGATGAGCTGTGTTGCTTTTACGCCAAACATAACGTTTTGCATTGTTGCCAAAAAGTTCAATTTTGGTTTCATCTGACCAGAGCACCTTCTTCCACATGTTTGGTGTGTCTCCCAGGTGGCTTGTGGCAAACTTTAAACGACACTTTTTATGGATATCTTTAAGAAATGGCTTTCTTCTTGCCACTCTTCCATAAAGGCCAGATTTGTGCAATATACGACTGATTGTTGTCCTATGGACAGAGTCTCCCACCTCAGCTGTAGATCTCTGCAGTTCATCCAGAGTGATCATGGGCCTCTTGGCTGCATCTCTGATCAGTCTTCTCCTTGTATGAGCTGAAAGTGTTACGGTGAGTGAATGAGGACCCAAAAGCGAACTAACTTAAACAGAGCTTCTTTAATAACCAAACATAGGTAGGCTCAGATAGACCGGCAGATTCCGACAGGACAGGACAAGGTTACAGCAAACATGACGATAGTCTGGCTCAGGCATGAAACACAACAAACAAGAATCCGACAAGGACAGGAACAAAAACAGAGAGAGATATAGGGGACTAATCAGAGGGAAAAAGGGAACAGGTGGGAAACGGGGTGACGAGGTAGTCAGGAGGAGACAAGGAACAGCTGGGGGAAAGCGGGGGAGAAAAGGTAACCTAATACGACCAGCAGAGGGAGACAGGGTGAAAGGAAAGGACAGAAAGACACAACATGACAATACATGACAGAAAGTTTAGAGGGACGGCCAGGTCTTGGTAGATTTGCAGTGGTCTGATACTCCTTCCATTTCAATATTATCGCTTGCACAGTGCTCCTTGGGATGTTTAAAGCTTGGGAAATCTTTTTGAATCCAAATCCGGCTTTAAACTTCTTCACAACAGTATCTCGGACCTGCCTGGTGTGTTCCTTGTTCTTCATGATGCTCTCTGCGCTTTTGACGGACCTCTGAGACTATCACAGTGCAGGTGCATTTATACGGAGACTTGATTACACACAGGTGGATTGTATTTATCATCATTAGTCATTTAGGTCAACATTGGATCATTCAGAGATCCTCACTGAACTTCTGGAGAGAGTTTGCTGCACTGAAAGTAAAGGGGCTGAATAATTTTGCACGCCCAATTTTTCAGTTTTTGATTTGTTAAAAAAGTTTGAAATATCCAATAAATGTCGTTCCACTTCATGATTGTGTCCCACTTGTTGTTGATTCTTCACAAAAAAATACAGTTTTATATCTTTATGTTTGAAGCCTGAAATGTGGCAAAAGGTCGCAAAGTTCAAGGGGGCCGAATACTTTCGCAAGGCACTGTATATATATATATATATATATATATATATATATATATATATATATATATATATATATATATATACATTGTGTGGGGGGGTGGGGGGTTAATGTGTGTTCATGATGTGGGCAGTATGAGAAAACATCCTGTGACTCACATTCTAAGAACTCCTCTCTGGTCTTGGGCTCCAGAGGTCGAACAATTTGCACTTTCATCACTATGGACACACAAACGTTCGAAATGCCACTACTATTCAGTCAGATATCTCTTGTGTGATCTTAATAAATACATGGTCTACTCTTTGCCTTACCATTTTCAGATATCTTGTCTATTTCCTCCTTGCAGATACCATCCAGTTGCACTTTCAGTCCAGAAACCAATTTCTTCACACGTTCAAAAGAAATGTGTGGATTGAAAGTGGGGCTGGGTAGGGCCTCAGAACCAGGAGGGACAGAGAGTGACTGGAAACTCTACAGTGGAAACAGACAAGAAAATAACTAGTCTAGAGACAGTTTCACTTAGATGGCAACTTAGGAACTATGTGTACAGTGTAGGTATGAAGCCAATGATGTCACCTGAAGGAAATAGATGTGATCCTCTGTGTTTGAGAGCTGCCTGAGCTCAGCATCTCTTCTCTTCATCTCAGTGACTTCCTGATCTAGTCGGTCCAGGAGTCCCTGAACCCGACTCCCTGCAATCCTCTCCTGAGCTCTGATCAGCTCCTTCACCTCAGAACGCCTTCGCTCAATGGAGCGGATCAGCTCAATAAAGATCCTGTCAGTCGCATCCACTGTCACCTGTGCAGAGCGCTGTTAAGGTAGAGAAAAGAGGGTATATTTCAACCAGCCCCTCACCTCTCATCAGGACCCCGGAAAGCTTGTTCCCAACTGGGTCTGAGTGGGATTGGAATGTGGCCCACTGGTCCTTAATGGGCTCCTCACTGATCGACTGCAGGGTCAGGAGAGCCCTGACTGACTTGCCAAGTGAGTTGCCAAGTGCCCTAGAACCCTAGAAGCTGAAAGGCTAGACCCCAAAAGATTTCCGGACTCTCCATACAAATTGGTTAGATAGTAGTATTAGTAGTAGAATAAATAGACAAAACTCACCGTGAGTGTTTTCACAGCCTGCCTAAGCTCCTGTACCTCCTTCTCCATCTCCTGGATTCTCTGGTGGTACTGCTGCTGTATTTTACCCAACTGTTTCTGTGTAGATGACAAATCATATTCCACTCATTTAATTTGTGATTGTAGCTAGGTTTCCATCCAATTGGCGACAAATTTTTATGTGAATATTTAAAAAAAAATCTGCATAAAAACAATATGCTTATTTTCCCATCAGAGGTGTTTCCATCAAATGTATTTGTTGCAGATAAAAGTCTGTGCGGGATGACAGTGTCCACAAAAATACATTTTGCAGTTAAATTCCCATTAACCGACTAAAAAATACAATTTAAATGGGTTTCTATTGCATTTTCAACTCTACTTAAAAATGTATCACAATAAAATGTTGCGTTATATTGAGCACATGTATAACCTACATTTATTTGTCAAACGGCAGCCAAGCATTGATGATCATGTCATCAGAAAAAGACCCTCGATATTTATTGGAAAAGAGCATTAAGCTTATTTCCTTCCACCAGATACATCATAACTGATTTAATCTGTAGCATAATAAACTGCATGCTTTCCCCAACGAGTCATAGTGGGACCACACAAGATGTAATCGCGTTTCTCAAAGTTTACTTTGATATGATGGCTATTTTATCAATATTGCGCATAAAAGAGTTTCCACCGATATGTCTCACATAATTAATTTTACCGACACAAACGATCCCACCTTGTGTAGCGTATTTAGTTTAGTCGACATTTGGAAAATTTACCGGAAAAACTTGTTTCCATCAGGCCCGTCTTTAAATGTTTTATCCAACATGTGGGCCTACTTTACTCGCGTATTAAGGTTGGATGGAAACCTGGTTTATAGCTAGGTTTCCAATCAATTGTCGACAGATTTTATTGCGAATATTCTCAAATCTGCATAGAGAAAAAAATCCCATTTCCCTCCAGTGGTTTCTACCAAACTGACATGCTGGGGAGAAAAAATGTGCATGATGACGTAGCGCACACAAAATGTACATTTTTGCTTACATTTTCTGTACTGGATACAAGTGTAACTTGTTTCCATCGTATTTTCAACTCTACGGATAACTTCGTCACAAAAATCTGTTGCAAATGTGCCTACTCTGGTCTTGGCTCTAGCCAACAGCTCCTGCGGTTAGGCTACTTGTTTTCTCTTTTGGTGGGGTTTATCGGCTGTTGGCAACCAACGTTATGGTGCATTACCACCACCTACTGTACTTCAGCGTGGGCCAGAGACAGGGTGAAACTAAATCCTACCTACCAGGCCCATTGCTCTTAAAAAATATAACAAAATATTTGAGACTATTATCTAATGACGTTCTACACGACATACTCTTTAAACTAATTTCCTGCATTCCCTTCTCCCTCATATTATATCTCAGCCTCTCCCTTTCCCTCTGATACTGCCCACACTGTAGCAATACATGCTCCACTGTCTCTGTTTCCTGGCAAATAATCACACTTTCCTGTTGGATGCTTTCCTATCACATTTAAAGTCTTATTCAACCGTCTGTGTCCCACCCTTAAGCTTGTTAAAATAGCCTCCTTTCTTCTTTCCCTTCCTGCCATCCTCCCCGACTTTCCTCTGTACTTGAAATAAATGCCTGCCCTTAGTATCACTATTCCACTGCTCCTGCCATCTCTGCACCATCACTGTCCATATCAGGCTTTTTGTCTCTGCCTTGCTCATTGAAACTACAACATCAGCATCCCGTCAACGTCAAGCATCGGTCATCATGTCGCCAGAATAAGTAGTTTAATGTTGTCAACTTAAAAGCAAATTAATGAATGTTTAAGTTCAGCTCTTGTAGGAGATCACTGTAAAATGGAAGTCCTACCCGGGAGGAATTTGTTGAATATATCTTTCTGCTGTATGAATATTCCCTTGACATCATATATTTTTCAGGTCTTAAATGGCACTTAACTGTTCAAATCTATCAAAATGCCAGACTATTTCTATGGTGATTTTAATTTGATGATATTTACACCCTCTGTTATATTCAAAGTACAGTATTTGTACATTGATTTGTATATAGAGTAGAACATTCTATACCTGTTTCTCAGTCCTTTCTGCTGCAACTGACACCGTATCATGGCCTTTATGTTCATCCATCACACACAGCAGACAGATACACTGCCGATCAGTACAGCAGTAAACCTCCAGCAGTTTGTCATGATGAGGGCAGATCTTCTCCTGTCGTTGTGTGGAGGCTTCGACCAGCTTGTGCTTCTTAAAGGCAAGCGAGTCATAATGAGGCTGGAGATGAGTCTCGCAGTATGAGACAAGACACACCAGACAGTACTTGACAGCTTTGTGTTTTCTCCCAGTGCAGACATCACACTCCACATCTTCAGGTCCAGCATAACAGTGAGCAGATGACGCTTGAGGTCCTGTCCTCTTCAGTTTCTCCACCACTTCAACCAAGACAGTGCTCCTGTTCAGAACAGGCCTTGGGGTGAAGGTATGTCTGCACTGGGGACAGCTGTAGACTCCTTTCAGATCATCCTGATCCCAGCAGCCGTTGATACAACCCATACAGTAGCTATGTCCACAATGTATAGTCACTGGATCCTTTAGTAGATCCAAGCATATTGAACAAAAGAACGGATCTTGGTCTTTTAAAATGGCCTCTGCCATTTTGTTGCACACAAACACAGCTTGAGCAGAATGATATCTGAGATCACTTTCGTTTTCCTTGAACTGAGAAGTGGGAGTGGCTAAATTTATGGAGCTGTATGTGTGCTCAGAATCTGAAGGGGAATTTGGTCCTGAATAAAGGCCAGAATGAGAGGTCACACAAAGACTACTCAACATTTTAACAGAAAGAGATTTCAAAGTTCCAGGTAAAGAACTGTAGCATTTCCATAAATATGTTTTAAATAAATACATTACGAGTATGACCATAAATCATTTGCTTTTGTTTCATGTTTTATTGAGGAGACGAGTGAGCCAAGGTGGCAGTCTGTTTCTGGTCTCTTGAAAAGCCTTATGTGGAATTGCCTAGCCCAACCGGTTGGCAGATGGTGCTATTATTCATTTTACGTCATCATCTGCTTCCATATGCAGTACCAGTCAAAAGTTTGGACACACCTACTCATTCCAGTGTTTTTTTTTTTTTTTTTACTGTTTTCTACATCGTAGAAAATACTATGAAATAAAACATATGGAATCATGAGGTAACCAAAAAAGTGTTCAACAAATCAAAATATATTTATATTTGAGATTCTTCAAAATAGCCACCCTTTGCCTTGATGACAGCTTTGTACTCTATTGGAATTCTCTCAACCAGCTTCATGAGGTAGTCACCTGGAATGCATTTCAATTAACATGTGTGCCTTGTTAAAAGTTAATTTGTGGATATTTCTTTCCTTCTTAATGCGTGTTACGGATACAGGTATCCTGTGTGTGTGTGTGTGTATGTATCCTGTGTTATTTTCTCTCCTTCTCCCCTCACAGGTGAAAATCATCACTCCCCAATCAGTCACAAATCAATCATCAATCAGAAGACACACCTCCTCCTGTTTCCTACCCAATCACAGTTCCTTTCCCTTGGTTTAAAAACCCTGTCAGTTGTTTGCTCTAGAGCGCAATCTCTCTGTAAATGCCATATGTCTGTAGATTGCTCTGGTTCACCCTCTCCTACTATGTCTCTCTATCGGTCTTTATGTATTGAGCTATCTTTTGTTTGAGCACCTCCATATCACTGTCCTCACCTGTGAGTATTGTTTTTGGTTATGGTGTTTGTTTGCTGGTGGGAAAAGGTGGAACCAAGACAAGTCGCCCATGGGCATACACTACCCGTAGGTGAACTTTGTTAAAAACACTACTTAGAACTGGGCGGACCACCCACTGTATTTTTGGTTAGTTAGCTGTTGAAATAGGCTAGTCTAGCTTAGGGTTGTTTTTGAATGCTTATTGTTTCTTTCCTTGGGTCCAGCTCAGCCCCCTTTCCTGCTCCCCCCCCCCCCCCCCCCCATTACCGTGTGTTTTCTAATAAACCATGTGTTTGACGGTAATTTAGTTGTCTGTGGTTATTTCGTTCTCACTTTTACTTTTTCACTATTATAATTTGCATGAGTTGTTACGGGTCTCGTTACCATCTCCCCTAGACTGTCGGGCCAAAAGGGATTCGTAACAATGCGTTTGAGCCAATCAGTTGTGTTGTGACAAGGTAGGGGTTGTATACAGAAGACAGCCCTATTTCGTAAAAGACCAAGTCCATATTATGGCAAGAACAGCTCAAAAAGCATAGAGCAATGGCAGTCCATTACTTTAAATCGCAAAAACCATCAAGCGCAATGATTAAACTGGCTCTCATGAAGACCGCCACAGGAATGGAAGACCCAGAGTAAAGTTCATTAGAGTTAACTGCACCTCAGATTGCAGCCCAAATAAATGCTTCACAGAGTTAAAGTAACAGACACATCTCAACATCAATTGTTCAGAGGAGACTGAATTAAATAAATAATAATTTAACTAGGTAGGCCAGTTGAGAACAAGTTCTCATTTACAACTGCGACCTGGCCAAGATAAAGCAAAGCAGTGCGACAAGACAGTTACACATAAACAAACGTACAGTCAATAACACAATAGAAAAATCTATATACAGTGTGTGCAAATGTAGAAGAGTAGGGAGGTAAGGCAATAAATAGGTCATAGAGGTGAAATAATTACAATTTAGCATTAACACTGGAGTGATGTGCAGATGAGGATGTGCAAGTAGAGATACTGGGGTGCAAAAGAGCAAGAGGATAAATAACGATATGGGATGAGGTAGTTGGGTGTGCTATTTACAGATTGGCTGTGTACAGGTACAGTGATTGGTAAACTGCTCTGACAGCTGATGCTTAAAGTTAGAGAGGAAGATGTAAGACTTCAGCTTCAGTGATTTTTGCAGTTAGTCATTGGCAGCAGAGAACTGGAAGGAAAGGCGGCCAAAGGAAGTGTTGGCTTTGGAGATGACCAGTGAAGTATACCTGCTGGAGCGCGTGCTACAGGTGGGTGTTGCTATGGTGATCAGTGAGCTGAGATAAGGCAGGGCTTTACCTAGCAAAGACCACACATGCCTTCAGGCCTTCATGGTCGAATTGCGAATTGCTGCAAAGAAACCACTAAAGGACACCAATAAGAGGGACTTGCTTGGGCCCGGAAACACGAGCAATGGACATTAGACCGGGGCAAATCTGTCCTTTGGTCTGATGAGTCCAACTTATAGATTTTTGGTTCCAACCGCCGTGTCTTTATGAGATGAAGAGCAGATTAATGGATAATCTCTGCATGTGTGGTTCCCACCATGAAGCATGGAGGAGGAAGTGTGATGGTGTGGGGGTGCTTTGCTGGTGACACTGTCAGTGATTTATTTAGAATTCAAGGCACACTTAACCAGCATGGTTACCAAAGCATTCTGCAGCGATACGCCATCCCATCTGTTTTTCAACAGGACAATGACCCAACACACCTCCAGGCTGTGTAAGGGCTATTTGACCAAGAAGGACAATGATGGAGTGCTGCATCAGATGACCTGTCCTCCACAATCACCCAACCTCAACCCAATTGAGATGGTTTGGAATTAGTTGGACCGCAGAGGGAAGGAAAAGCAACCAACAAGTGCTCAGCATGTGTGGAAATTCCTTTAAGACAGTTGGGAAAGCATTCCAGGTGAAGCTGGTTGAGAGAAGGCCAAGAGTGTGCAAAGCTGTCATCAAGGCAACGGGTGGCTACTTGAAGAATCTAAAATCTAAAATGGCTAATACATGATTCCATATGTGTTATTTCATAGTTTTGATGTCTTCACTATTATTCCACAATGTAGAAAATTGTAAAAAATAAAGAAAAACCCTTGAATGAGTAGGTGTGTCAACTTTTGACTGGTACTGTATATACTAATCGTTCTGTCTGTGCCATTATAGCTTCTGTGACATCATGGGCAGCGCAATTTTAATGTGGTCACATTTGTTCTTCTTCATTGGCTGATTGTTTGCTATGTTTGTGTATGGTTCTCATGACTTAAGATTGGGTGTTGAGGGACCACTTGTCACATTGTCCGAGGTGTGTTTGTGTTTTGATAAACAATGCGTTCTGTCCAGATAAAGATGGTGATACAGCATTGAAACAGACCTACCACTGGCCAAATGTCTCTTTGTTTTCCTGTCCAACAGGAGTGCATCCCTCATACCACCCTCAGACAATAACTACTTTCCTTTAGTTGGCTACTTGAGCAAAACTGAAATGTAATATAACCTATTCTAGGAGCCTATTGTTTGTGTATGATCTTTATTCATTGTTCACTTGTTTTCCAGCCATATCAGATACAGGCAGGGATGACTGGGGCCTTCAGCAAGTAAAACACAGGGCCTTGAAAGTAATTTGAACATCACAGATTATTCAAAATTCAAAAGGCACTCACACATGAGGTATCTAACATCACAGATATACATTCCCACTGTGCCCATGATAAAGATAACTAAAGTAATGTAGTTGGCTACTTTGAGCAAAACCTGTATGTAATATAACTTATTCTGGGAGCCTAGTGTGTCTGTATGAACTATGTGGAATATCTTTGAATCATTGGCTTCCCTGAAAACAGGTACTGACAATAGGAGCAATATGAGTCTGTCAGAGGTCGCTGGATGTGGCTGGTGATGGAGTCCTTGGTGGTCCACACAACGAAGACGCAGGTGTCCCTCCCAGTGATGTGGAGCTGACCTTGGACTTGGTGCCAGTATGGATGGTCTTCACGGAGGCAGTAAGACCCTCTCTCCTTGATATAGAACTCCTTCTACCTCACTGCCTCTTCAATGGTAAGTGGTAAGGTCCCTTGCACCATAGGGACACTAGACCTCCACCACTGCTGTGGTGCCCACCAGACCATCCGGTGAGGCACTAAGGATCCCAGACCCTTTGACCCAAAGCACATCCATCCCTGTAGCCATTTTGAATTCCTTGATACCCTCCTCTTCGTTATCTGTGCCCCACATTACAGACAACACCCAATCCAACAACTGTCATCTGAGGACCGTTTTTAGCAGCGACGGAGTAAAGCATTTGGCACTAACCACTGCTCCATAATTGCTGGCCGTCAACCTCCCTCTCCTCATGGTGTGCCAGTTGGGGTTGGTGCGCTGTCCAACTCCACCGACAGCGGCATGCCAGCCAGGATGCCTGCGTGCCCCAGGTGCCTTTGTTTTTTAATGTCTGCTACAGACAGGGATGACAGGGAGGGTAGTTATTGTTCTGGCTCAGGTTCAAGGAGACATGCCATTCCAATGAACCTCCAGGGGGCTCCAGGAACAGAGGGTTGCAGTCTTCAGCCGGGTCCACCACTGACTGCACCTGGTTGGGCATGGCTGGCTTCCTCCACATGCATTCCACATCCGTACCGTCGATTTTGTAAACTGCCAAAATAGGCTGCATGGCTACACTCATGAGCTCCACGAAAGCATTTGCATGTAGTAGAGAATCCCCTGGTCACCTGCCAAGAGGAAGGATGTTAAGTGCCACATGCCTTTCAATGCATGACTTTGAACACCTTGAAATGCATTTGTTGTAAGAAATGTGCTATATAAATAGAGTTTGATTTGATTGATGACATTACAGCTGTAGGATATTTAGTAAACTGTAATTTTCACGAAGACAGGTGCAGTTTTTCCATTTAATTTAATTGACATACAGTGCATTCAGAAAGTATTCAGACCCCTTGACTTTATGCACATTTTGTTACGTCACAACCTTATTCTAAAATGGAATAAATGTTTTTTTCCCCTCATCAATATACACACAATATCCCATAATGACAAAGCAAAAACACGTTTAAAAAAACCCGGAAATATCACATTTACATACGTATTCAGACCCTTTACTCAGTACTTGTTGAAGAACCTTTGGCAGCGATTACAGCCTTGAGTCTTCTTGGATATGATGCTACAAGCTTGGCACACCTATATTTGGGATGTTTCTCCCATTCTTCTCTGCAGATCCTCTCAAGCTCTGTCAGGTTGGGTGGGGAGCGTTGCTACACAGCTATTTTCAGGACTCTCCAGAGATTTTCGATCAGGTTCAAGTCCGGGCTCTGGCTGGGCCACTCAAGGACATTCAGAGACAGAGACACTCCTGCATTGTCTTAGCTGTGTGCTTAGGCTCGTTGTCCTGTTGGAAGGTGAACCTTCGCCCCTGTCTGAGGTCCTGAGCGCTCTGGAGCAGGTTTTCATCAAGGATCTCTCTGTACTCTGCTCTGATCATCTTTCCCTCGAGCCTGACTAGTCTCCTAGTCCCTGTCTCTGAAAAACATCCTCACAGCATGATGCTGCCACCACCATGCTTCACAGTAGGGATGGTGCCAGGTTTCCTCCAGATGTGATGCTTGGCATTCAGGCCAAAGAGTTCAGTATTGGTTTCATCAGACCAGAGAATCTTGTTTAGCTGACTTTTGGCAAACTCCAAGCGGGCTGTCATGTGCCTTTTACTGAGGAGGGGCTTCCGTCTGGCCACTCTACCATAAAGGCCTTATGGGTGGAGTGCTGCAGAGATGGTTGTCCTTCCGGAAGGTTCTCCCATCTCCACAAAGGAACTCTAGAGTTTGGGTTCTTGGTCACCTCCCTGACCAAGGCCCGTTTCCCCCGATTGCTCAGTTTGACCTGGCTGCCAACACTAGGAAGTGTCTTGGTGTTTCCAAACTTCTTCCATTTAAAAATGATGGAGGCCATTGCTTGGTTTTTGTCAACTGATGGACCTTTATAGACAGGTGTGTGCCATTCCAAATAATGTCCAATCAACTGAATTTACCACAGGTGGACTCCAATCAAGTTGTAGAAACATCTCAAGGATGGTCAATGAAAATAGGATGCACCTAAGCTCAATTTTGAGTCTCATAGCAAAGGGTCTGAATACTTAGGTAAATAAGGTATTTCTGTTTTTTATTATTAATACATTTGCAAAATGTCTAAAAACCTGTTTTTGCTTGTCATTATGGGGTATTGTGTGTAGATTGATGAGGGAACAAATGTATTTAATCAATTTCAGAATAAGGCTTTTAACGTAACAAAATGTGGAAAAAGTCAAGGGGTCTGAATACTTTTCAAATGCACTGTATCAATCAATTAGTGCCCTCAAACTCAACTCTGGACCTTGAAGCCGGTTCCACTGCATTTTCTCATTGTTTCTCACACAGGTGGGTGCATTTAATTATCAGGTAGAAAGGAAAACCAGCAGGCGCCAGACCTCGTATGGTAAGTGTTGAGTACCCCTGATATAGTGGGAAGGATCCTATAAATCAAGACTGTGTGAATGCATGTACCACTCTGAATAAACAAATCTTGTCTTTGAAGATTTTTCTCTGGTTATGCAACTACAATACAGGCTGGATGTCTAAACAAATTCAATTCTGAATGTCATTAGATTTTTTCATTCATTCTCATCAATGACAACATTCTAGAACTGAGTTATAACTCATCGAAGTCTGGTATCCTGGGTAATCTGGTTAATGATTATATGATTAAGTGTCTCTTTCCTTGTAGAATGTTGACGGCTGTATAGAACACATTGTATTGCTAAGATGCTCAAACTTAACTTAATAGCTACAGTCACCGACACAGGATAAACTTTATCCCTCGTGCTGACCCTGACAAAACCGGCAAATTGTCCCTTACTATAGCTGTACTTCTCCACATGGCCAGACTTATAGTGGTCTTTAATGCTCTTTTGCTCTTCTTTGAAAAATTCCATGTCTGAAATAGACACCAAAGTCGACATACTGTAAAAACAATTATCTAGGCTAAGTGATACAAAATGAAGTTTTGATCTGCTGCTCTGCTAACTAGCTGAATCGTAGTCAGTGGCTAGCTAAGACAGAGAAAGGGGATGGAAGAAGTTCAACATTTTATTCAATTCATTTTAATACAGAAAATGGATTCATCATGGGTTGGGTACAGGTCTCTCAGATCACGCTGGTGAACGGTAGCTGACAGTGTCGGCTAGAGATGACTTGCAGGAGCTTTCTGCAGGAATTTGTAGTCTTGCTGAGGTCTTCTCTGTTGCTAATCAGCATTTTGTAAATTGAGGCGAATATATCGCTAAAACTCAATTTGTCAGACAGAGAATTACATGGTTATGAAAACATCACAAGGTAAGCCTACACCAAACACTTACTTAATTTGAAGTGTTTGTATAATTCACTATGTGAAAAATGAATGGTGGAAAGAGAATGGAAACATTTCCGTGTTTGACCGCTAGGTTTTATGGGTATTATGACATGTCCACTATGGCGGACTATTGCCACGTTCAAAACAACTGGGAACTCAATATTCTCATACTTCCGAATTCAGTGCATTCAAAACAACTCGGAACTCGATTTGAACAGTCACTCAACTCGGGAACTCGGGCCTCTTTCTAGAGCTCCGACTTTCCGTCCTGAAGATCACTTCTTCTTCTTGTTTGGTGTAACGGTGTTGGCATTAATTACATGTGCATTCCACCACCTACTGTACAGGTGGATATTAAGGATCCAAAAAGGGTAAAAAAATAAATAGAAATCCATACAAACTATCAGTAACAAAATGTTAATTAGTAAATCAGTAAAGTAAATCAGCCTGCTTTTCTGTTTTAATAAGGCCCCTTCACAGGCTGAGAAGGATCCCGTGATGGCAGGACATTTCCTGGCGACAGTAGTCCTTGTAGTGCTTCTGCCGTTAAATCTTGGGAGGCCCAAAAACTTCTCAGCTGCAGATATAATGATGTCCAGCTTCTTGGACACTTGTGCAGTACAATTAATAACTGTGGCTATAAATGCTACAAAATCCACCTTCTTCACAATAAGTGTATCCAGATCACTTGATGTATAACATTTGCAACTAGTTGGGGTGCATCTTCAGAACTTTGGCCTCCTTTCCCTTCAAATCTCTTCACCGCCTCCACATAGGAGATTTGCTGTACAGCCCTGATCCTTGACCCCTCAACCTCTTTCACCCTAACAGGGCACTCAGGAAATTCGGAAATATGAACTCCACCACAGTTGCAACATTTTACATTCACAGACTCATCAATAACATATTCCTTCCGTCTGCAAACACTTGACACATGGCCAAACTTTTTTCACTTCTTGCATTGCATTGGGTTTTGCACGAACGCTCTTACGACGTATCTTATATATCCAAACTTTACATATGGTAGTAAATACTCATCAACCATCAAATATACAGATAAACGTTTCTATTTTTTCTCATTCTCCACACTTGTCAAGCAACGTGCATGAACTACTCCTGTAATTTTTTGCCTAAGATATTAATTATCGATGTCCGACGGGACACCAGAGATAACACCTTTTACCAGGGCTCTGCTCTGAAAACCACAGCTGTTCACTTCATGCTTCGACAATTCTGTGAGCCACAATGCACGCTCCTTTTGCTCTTCAGATACACACGATATCAACACCATACCATTTCTGGTTACTTTGACTGCATCCACTTTTCCCAACACCTTCTTCACCATCCTTCAAAATAAAATAAAATAATAAACATCCTTATCCAAACGTTGTCCAACAATCAATGATTCATTAGACTCATTTTCCACAATAATTTTTGCCCTTTTTGTTCCATTCTTGAACTGTTGTCCACTCATCTTACTCGCTAACTGTACTTGACGTGCTTTCAGCTTCAAACGACCCTTCTGCCATCTCTTCTTCTTCGATGAGGTTTAATGGCGGTTGGCATCCAATAAATGTTGCATTACCACCACCTTCCTTATACTTTGCTTGAAAAAAAATACAAAAAGAATATAGAAATAAACACAACAAATACCCAACCATCTAACACTACACTAGGACAACAGCCTGAAAGGATGGGACACCACCACTTAACACACCCTGTAACTCTTCTGATGTCTCGCACACCCAAATACCTCTCTGCAGCTGCCACCACAACCTCTTTTTTCTGCAACTTACGTTCCATCCCTGCAGTACAGTTGATAACCATTGCTATAAAGGCCAAAAATGAAATCTTACTGAAACATGTATCACTTGTTGGTTTATTCATTTGTATTGGTACAGATCTACTACTCACACCACTCCTCTCAGGATCCTTCCCCCATCTTCATCGACTTTCTTCACTGCCTCAGCATATGACAACTTCTGCACTACTCTAACCCTGGAAACCTCAACCTGCATCTCTCACACAGGATATTTCTGATCCCCAGCCCTATAGGCACCTCTACAATTAACACAGACCACTACTTTCCCCAATGCTACATATTCCTTTGTCTCATGCCCTTCTCACACCTAGGAACCTCCCTCCTACACACTGCTGCCTCATGCTCATAAGCTTGACACATGTAACAACGTAATGTATTTGGCACAAAAGCTCGTAGAGGATAACTTATTTTTCCTAACATAATTTTGTCGGGCAAAGACTCAACATCAAAACTCAAAAGAACAGACAATGACTCTTCTGTTTCTCCACACACGCCACCCTGTCTGCGTCGCCCCAAACGACGAGCATCATAAACACAGAGAATCTTCCCCTTCAGTTGGTCAGCTTTCACATTTACCACTAACCCAGTAATCACTTCTTTCAATGGCGCCCTTTTCTTGTAGGCAGAACAATTCACATCTCTTGCCCCCATTCCTTAAACACGGAGCACATGCTCCCTCTGACCAGCAGAAACACAAACAATTATCAGAAGACCACTTCTGGTTTTCCTCACCGATTCCACAGCACAGAAGTATATTTTCATTCACCCTGAAACCCCAAATGGATCTGCCAAAATATCCCCTCCATTCCTCCTCCGTATTCCAAGTATAAGTCTCCTTATGATAACATTGCACTTCTCTTGACATACATCTTGTTCTTGCCTTGTCAAGGAACACCATTTAACCGTCTGTCACAATCTCCTTACAATCAGCACGACCCCTTGGGATGTAGCGCTCAACAGTGCATTCCACTTGTAAAGCAGTTGCTTCTTCTTGATGTTCTTCTTTTCTTCCGCCATCTCCCTACCCTGAAGATCACTGACTTCATGATTTGACCAACAAAAAAAATTCTCCAGTTGTTTTGAACTCGCCCCCCCCCCCCAAAAAAAATGGATTAGGTAAAAGTACAAAACAATCTGAGACCAGGCTAAATTAAATGTTTTATTTTATTTGTTTAACCTTTATTTAACTAGGCAAGTCAGTTAAGAACAAATTCTTATTTACAATGACAGTCTACCCCGGCCAAACCCGGACGATGCTGGGCCAAATTGTGCTTTGCCTTATGGGACTCCCAATCACGGTTGGTTGTGATACAGCCTGGAATCGAACCAGGGTCTGTAGTGACGCCTCTAGCACTGAGATGCAGTGCCTTAGACCGCTGCACTACAGAAAATTAAAGGACTGTCTTGATAAGTAGATTTACAGAGATTTGGGAAATTGTGGAGGTCTGCTGAATCAGTCATAATTTTGATATCAATGTATGACCACCGGTCATGAAGGAAAAGAAACGATGAAAGCAGGCACATTTGGGTCGCGAGATTTTGGGCAGAACGCGAGATTTTCTGTGACCAAGGGAACCGTGTTTTGTTGCTGGCAGGCATGACTTTCTAAACCGCTGTCTTGCTAGCACAGGAGCATCTTTGCAATTCGCATGGAGCTTCCAGAACCGATCAGAAGACGTTTAGGACACTTTTCCAGAACTGTGTTTGTTGATCAGAGTCGTACTCAACCATCTCCCGAAGATCATGTCACGTTTTTGGGGCACAGTGAGTGGAAACTTGCATGGATTGGTAACTGAAACGCTAGCTAGCGCTTGTCTCAGCTAGCTAAACAAGCCATTGTCAGCCCATTATCCATAGGCACCAGGCAGATATTATTTACATCTGTTGGCCCGGCCGTGTATAGGTTATATACTAACTAGCTTACTAGCAAGTAGGATACGGAAAGAACGTGAACTCTATTGTTTTACGTTCCCAGACAGTGAGGTTGTCTCCAGCCTGCCTCTCCAGATGTCACTGTTCTTCAACATGTGTTTTTTCCCACTGTGGTGGATCAGCGAGGTGGTGATGCTGCACCTCAAGGTAACTCACCTCTAGAATTTAGATGCACTCATACTCTATGTATCTAACTGTAACCAATATCTAAATAAACCCCTTTGCCTTTTTCCCATATTGTTTCAGTATCCAGCCCTTCCTGACTACTATAAGTTCATCCTCATCACCATCCTCATCCTGATGACTCTTGTAGAGGCTATCAGACTCTACCTAGGCTATGCAGGAAATTTGCAAGAGAAGGTACACACACACACACTTTCACTGTATCCTTAATTATTAAAGGGCGACTGTACTTCCTGATTTGGCCTCATTAAGTAATTTTTGTGGCCATGACTGAATTCAAAAGTGGGTTGGTTTCAGGGTATGGTTTGATAGAGTGGGTATAATTTGTGGAACGTTCCAACAGGAATCTGTTAGAAAAACTTTGTAAAGCACAAGGATTCCAACAAACAACGCATACAAAGTAGCATGATCAATTCATCTAGCTAACTAGGTGCAGAATAGGCATCAACTCACCACGTAGCTTATTCTTAATGTTTGTCCATAGGCAACAAGAGTGAGGACAGACATTTTTCGGAGTAAAGGTGGTGAGTGAAAAAAACGTAATTACATTGCCCACTCCCTACCCAGTATCTTAATCTGCCACGATACAACTTCATATGTGTTGTTTGTTGGCAACCTTGTTATTTACAACGTTTTTGGAACAGATTCCTGTTGGGACGGTCCACAAATTATTCCCACCCGGTTTAATATGGGTGTCTCGTGTGTGTGTTAGGCAAATTATTAAGGCAATTAGCTTCATCCAGCTGGTGTGCAACCCTGGCAAAATTGGTTTGGATAGCCGTGCTTCTACATCTGCATTGCTTGCAGTTTGGGGTTTAGGCTGGGTTTCTGTATAGCACTTTGTGACATCGGCTGATGTAAAAAAGGTTTTATAAATACATTTGATTGATTTGATAGCCTATTTCTGGGGCTAGTTAGGGACTGTCAATAAATTACTAATGTAAATGAGACGATGTTCATGTTGCACATCTTTTTAGTTCTCATTAAATGCTTTCAATATTTGTAAATTAATTTCTACAATTTATAGTTGGAGGTTTTTAAGTCTTTGAAATTAGGAGCTATTGGAATTTTAACATATTGTCCCATGTACATTGTGTAATTTACAGATAGTCCTTAACTAGCCGCATCGGTATATCCAAAGTCAACCCAAATTTATCACAGGCATTACGATTGGGTCGCTGCACTTCAAATTGATGATTATTTGTGAGCAACTTTCATTTACTTTTGATGTAGTTGCGACCACAAGTCTCACAAAACTCTTTTTTGGACGAGACTGACATTATGGACAAAATGATCCTATTTACATTATGTAGTTCATTTTGACAGTACACCTATATCAATACCACAGGCTGTTTTCTAAATTAGAAGTTGTTTTTCATGGGCAGTTGCACTTTAAGCCATAGGCCACCTCTGGGGTTGGCCCATGCTTGGAAAACATCTCAGAGAACTGGTCTTGGGTGATTGTTTACGATCTCTCTCTCATGACAGGTCCCTGAGCTGGCTGGTTTTTGGCTCCTGAGTCTCCTGCTGCAGTTTCCTTTGATTCTGTTTCAGCTCTTCAACCAAGCCATTCTGATCCAACCTCTGGAGAGAGGGGTTCACTTCATTCTGGCCCTGTTCATACTCACACAGGTGAGGTTGCATGCCTGTTGCCTGTTCCTACCATGGTAACTAGATTAGTGTCCAATTTGACCACATTGGGGTAATTTAAACCCTGGTTTATTTTCTCTGTCGTGTATAAAGGTTGTGTGTCTGGGGCCTCCCGAGTGGCGCCGCGGTCTAAGGCACTGCATTGTGGTGCTTGAGGCGTCATTACAGACCCGGGTTCGATCCCAGGCTGTGTTACAGCCGTCCGCGACCGGGAGACCCATGAGGCGGCGCACAATTGGCCCAGCGTCATCCGGGTTAGGGGAGGGTTTGTCCCATCGCGCTTTTGTGGCGGGACAGGCGCATGCACACTGACTTCGGTCGCCAGCTGTTTGGTGCAGCTGGCTTCCAGGTTAAGCAAGCAATGTGTCAAGAAGCAGTGCGGCTTGGCAGGGTCGTGTTTCGGAGGACGCATGGTTCTCGACCTTTGCCTCTCCGAGTCCGTATGGGAGTTGCAGCGATGGGACAAGACTGTAACTACCAATTGGATATCACGGAGAAAAGGGGGTTAAAAAAAAGTCTGTTCTAACAAAGTCTCTTTCTCTCTTAGGCCCTCTCTGGCTTTGTGGCTCTACGTGGGATGGTCAGACACACAGAGAGCCACTTCCACCTCAGACAGTTTGATGGGGTTCAGGAGCTGAGGGCCTGACTGCTCTGCTGAGCTGACATGCAGAGACAGAGGTACTCGGGTGTAAATCTCCTATTGATTATGAGAAATTTGAATTGATTATGAGAAATTTGAGTTGCTTAAGTGTATCTCAAGTTAGAATTCAGCTTTGCGTTTTCAGTGGACCATGTTCAGACATTAACACAATGTGTTTTGTGCCTTGAATGATCATTTTTGGGGGTTGTTGTACAGATGTGAAGACAATAAAGGTTTGGGTTTTTAGACGTATCTGTTTCACAATGTTTATGCTACAATAACACCAAGACTGAATTTTGAGAATGTAGTTTTCTAACAGATAATTTACTGCATAGATAGTGACTCAATCTGATTATGCCTTCAATCGATAAGCGGAAAATAAATAATTGACACTGAAATGTATACAAAATATTATGAAGTTAAAATAGGTTCACAACGACATGAAGACTCAATAAGAAAGGCAAACAATCAAGGCAAAAAAATAAATGTAATTTCTATAGCCATCTGAAAGGCAATGTGCTGTACATGTTAAGGCACATTCACACTGCACCTTAGACCAGGACTAAGAGCAGTGTTTGACTTGCAGGAGCTCACATTTAATTGGATATATCCATGCTAATAATATTGTTGCGTGTTTTTGCTAGGATCAGAAAGTTGATGTCTCGTTTGTGCACAGCATTCTTTGTACAGGGGTAAGATCGAATTTCAAAAGTGAAACATTGTTTCCCATGGCGGATAGGCAGATATACTAACCATCACTGTTGGAAATCAAATGCAAGGCAAGTAGAAGCAAAAGGAAGTGCTGTTAATAGATGTTTAATTGCTTATAACTTTGGTTGCGTGTTAATTGCTTATAATGCTGGTCGCGTGTTTGTCCGTTAACCAGGGCTTTGGAATAAAAGTGTGAATCCTTAGCCCAGGGCTAACAAATGCTGAAACACAGGCTAAGCTATCTCAGGGCCAGTCAAGCCTGGGGCCAAGCTAACCTGGGGCTAAGAACAATGCAGTGTGAAAAGACCTTTATTGTCCCATGGTCAAAATAGTTGCAGAATCTCCCTCTAGTCTCCATCCATCTTCAAGGGTTCATGTCAGCAGTCTGTCATATTTGCCAATGTGTTTCCCTGCCTGGTTCTTAGCTCAAAAGGTGTTTTATTGCGAGGAGGGCAGACCCTGACAGTCTGGCGACCATCCTCTCCTCCAGATCTGCTTCGGCCCCTCTCCCATTGGAGTGGAACCTGGAGGTCTTGGCCAGGCTGAGTTTCTGGAGCCTACGTAGACTCTCACTTTGGGGGTTGAGGACATCTGTGGTAAAACGCCCATTTCCTCTTCAAGGTCTGCTGGTCCAACCCGAGAAGAATGGTACCATTCAGAGTAGACACATTCCAAAATAAGCTCTGAATGTAGTTTTTAGAAGTACTATTTGCTAATACAAAGAACAATGCAAAAAAAGGGGTGGCATACACTTTTAGTACCTGTGGTTGTTGTTCAGACTCGCTGCTGCTGCTGCTGCATCTCCACCAGACACACGCCTGCCTGCTCCCCTTCCCCCCCAGCGGCTCTCTCTGAGGGGCCCTGCCTCTAATCTAAGCCGCTGTCTGGTCCCCCCATGGACAGTCATGGCTACAGAGAAGAGAGGGAGGAAAAAGGGGTTATAACTGGGGCAGGACAACAGCGGGAGATATGTATCTGGAGTCATTCCCAGATATAGAAAAAAATAAAAACATACACATCTGTTGTATATGTACTGTGATATATTGTGTATACCAACATATACTCTGTACAGCATAAAAAGACACACTAGAAAGTCCATATGGCTGTTGTGGAGAGGACAGTAAGTTATGTGCCTCAGGT
The DNA here is from genome assembly GCF_057628025.1 of Oncorhynchus mykiss. Lineage (NCBI taxonomy): Eukaryota > Metazoa > Chordata > Actinopteri > Salmoniformes > Salmonidae > Oncorhynchus > Oncorhynchus mykiss. The sequence continues at coordinate 80,929,192 of NC_143023.1, read as the reverse complement.
CTGGCATGAATGAGTTGCCATCTCTCCCAGGTTAACTCAGTGGGTTCTCAAAGGCTGCTGGAGGTCCTCTCTGGTCCTGCTCACTCACAGGTGCTGAGCTTGATACAGATACACCTGTTGTGTATTCTCTTTCTGGGCTCCTCCCTCGGACCTCCTCTGGCATGTACAGTAGTAGCGTATGGAGACCCGGGCTGCGTGGCCTTGTCTCTGGGTGCGGCCGATGGTGGTGGGACTTGGCTGAGAAGAAGTTGGAATAGCGGCAGGACGCTTGATTTACCATCTGTTAAACTGGGGTGGAAAAGAAAGCCCCCGACTTTACTCCTGATTGCATTTCTGTGTCATACTACTTTCATACTAGTTCATACAAATATTATGTTAGTGAACACCTAAGTTCATATTGGGTGTGTGTTCTTCATGTCAATAGGTGGAATGGAATTAATGGAACGGTATCAAACATGTGAAAACATGTTTGACTCCATTCCATTAATTCCATTCCATCCATTACAATGAGCCTGTCCTCCTATAGCTCCTCCTCTGGCTCAAACCCAACCTCTCATCTCAGTGTTGGTTTTGTGATCGGGGCTGAAGGGCATGGGCTGCTGCTGCATAACAGGCATGGAGAGGCCGCATTGCTCTATGGCCGTGACAGATAGGGGCAACTGCTGAGGGGCCGACCGTGGAGGCTGGGAGGAGCCAAACTGCAGCTGGTGACTGATACTGCCGCTGCTCCTCTGAGGAAGACAAACATCAGAGCCACATTCAGCAGAAAAACTCAAATTTGGTTAAAAAAAAAATTGGTGAAGTCATAAAACAAAATCCATTCCTAATGATAAGGTTCTATCCTCCACACCTGTGATAGGTGGCTGAGTAGGGTGAGCACGAGCCCCACTCAACAGGTATGCAGCCCTCAGCCTCCAGGTATTCATTCTGGAACACAGTTAATGCTGACCATCACACTGGCACAAAACAGTGGTCATCACTTATTCATGCCTTTTAAGTTTGATGAGGTGGGGATGTTCAGAGTGCATCAACCTACTAAGAACAGGTTTGGGAGGTCAAGGCCCAGGTTGTTGTAAAACACCTTGAGATGAATGTACCTGTAACAGTATTTTAGTAACACTGCAAACTATCAAGATGCAGTAGGGCTTGAAGGGTAATTGACAGCCATTACCTTCTGACTCCTCCTCCTGCCAGAGGGTCACATGGCCTATGACACCAATGCGAGTGGTGGGATGGGGGATCCAGGAGTGTACTGTCTTTAGAAATTAGGTTCTGGGGTAATGCACAAGCCACAATCAGTCTAAACAAATGAGGAAGAGTGAGCTTCTCTCTCATCCATACCTTCTATCTCTCTTCTCTCTGACCACAGCTACCGTTGGCCAAGATTTTCTTTAACTCAATGGGATTCGAACCTTGTCATTGACGTTCTTGCTCATCATGGGAGGGAAGATTCTCTCATGGAGCCATTGTGTGGCATCATCGCGGTTGGTACAGCCGCACATGAAGACATTGTTCTTACGACTGTGACTGAAAATCAATACAGCACCACATCTCTCTCAGCCATCAGTTTTGGGTGCAATGACAACAACGAGGACAGATGGGAAACCATAGCAACAAGGTCAGAGAAGGCAGACTGAACTTAAACCTCTACGTAGGTTAGAGAGGCATGACTCTCTCACATCTGTTTGAGTATCCTCCCACTTCCCCCCTCTCGCCTATTGACCATGTTCCTGGTGTGCTAGACGCAGGGGAAGGAATCCCTCAGCAGAGTCTTGTAGTTCCTGTTCAGGTCCCTGCCGGCCAGAGATCAGTAGTAGTTCACCACCCCGTCTGGGTTCAGCATAGGCATCACCTGCAGGTCCGCAAGGGAGCCACACAACAATCAACATCATGGGGTCTCTTTATGATGTTTCTAATTCTGAATGGAAAACGTACATTTATCCCACATGGCAATCAAACACATAACTGAAATACTTGGTTATTTTCAAAGATAAAAAAGTCAAAAGTGCATAAGCGACTTTAAACACAAAGATCTCCCTCAGCTGCCTGGTGTCGTCCGACTCCCAGCAGGAAGTCCAAGAATCCCTGCATCAACCAGGAGCTGTTGTTCTCCCCGGGTTGCACCCCGGCCGTCACAACCACCACCTGCTTGGCAATCCTCTCCGCCCACCCTCCTCCCGGCGGCGTCACTGTCAGCACATGTACAACGTTGCCGGCCAGGCTACGGCAATGCACCCGCAGCTTGCAGTAGCCGGCGGTGGCCGAATTGGAGTTGAGGCGGCTGAGGTAGCACTGCAGGTGGGAGTAGGTGTTAAGGTTAGCAGTGGGCCAGATAGGTGTCTGTCATAGGGGAACTGGCAGGTCCAGGTGAGGGATTTGATGTTCGTGGTGGTGTTGTCCTGCTCAGCCTTATGATGCTGGTTGTGGTAGTACCTGATGCTTGAGGCAGTCCGGTGCCAGCCGTCCCTTCTCCCAGGCGGCTATCTCAGAGTAGAGCATGGACCTCATGCCTGTGCAGTACAGACTGCTAGCCTTCATGTTTCTGACCCGGAAGTACTCTCCACTGCGTGTGCTTGGTGGTGTACATATCAGTGTGCAGGGTGAGCTTGTAGTTATGGACACCACTGTGTAAGTGGGAGAGGGGGGGTAGAAAGAGAGTGAGAAGGAAAGATTATTGCCTAAACACAGTCTGCAACTTAGCAACAATTGGTAAAGTGTAAAAACACACTGATACAGGCTCCATAGACTCACACTTGAACTGCCTTCTGCAGGTTGCCACTCTCGAAGCATGACTCAAAGGACTGGTCCTGATGCGTGGCACAGGAGGTGGAGCTCTTGATGAGCCCCCAGCTCCCCCCCACGTGAGAGCAGGTGAAGTAGGAGGTTTTTGTGGCTAAACAGGGGAAAGAATACGAAAAGGAGGAAGAAGGACAGGTGAGAGAGGTAACACTGAGAAAATGAAATCTGCGAAGGGCAGCGCTGTGACAAGGGGACCTTACTGACACATTAGGGTTACCTGAGTCAATGAAGTAGACCACGTTCCCCTTCTCCATCCCAACAGGCACTGGCGCCCTGTCATGGCCCGGGGACTGGTAGAACGGCTCTGGGTCTGGAGGGTCTCACTCTAGAACACGGCAATATATTTCCGTAACAATAACATTCCAATTTAGATTCACACTATGTAATAGTTTAGCACTTGGAGTCCATTCAGACTCATAACTCTGTACTGTATGCCTCTGTACAGTGTAGAGGTCAAAACAACATTGGGTGTTTGTTACAGCAAACAGTTCAGTGGTATGTACCTATGTACATTACCTATGTCCAAGGACCCTGCCTATGTCCAAGGACCCTGCCTATGTCCAAGGATCCTGCCTATGTCCAAGGAACCTGGGACTAAACACAGGGGCGTAGCCAGATTTTGGGGGGGTTGATAGGCCTAGAAAAATTTGGATAGGCATTTTTCAACTTGTTTATTACATTTATTTTGCGATGTGCACCGTATATTATTTCGTAATACAATTGTTTTATACTAGTGCATAGTACTTGGAGCTATCTCTGTTACTAGTCCAACACTCTAACCACTAGGCTACCCTGCCGCCCCATGTCATTGGAAGTGTGACAATGATCCTTAACAGAGAGTTTATATTAGGGAAAATATCATCAGGGCAGCTGTCAAGTACAGGAGGAGGAAAAGTCACTCTTTCCCATGTTCATTTTTCGACTCAACTACTGAATAAAAACAGTGAATTCAGTAACCTCAATTGATATTGCATAATGATCGCATGTGGTCTTCAGCTGCTCTTTAAGGCTGCAGGTTTGGGATTCTTTGGAAAAGGAGGCTGCCGCTCGCATGATCCCATGTGTTGCCTCAGGTCACGGTCACTCTTGATGCTGGATGTATTCCCTAATGAAGTTGTGACTACACTGTCTGCCAATTTTACAGGCAGTTTTCGCTGCCGTGATGCGCTCACGTCCCAATGACTAATATCATGCTTAATAATAATATCTTCAAATAGCTTGAGAACTTTATCAAAGTCTCCCCCTGAGTTATCTCTGAATGTAGAAAAGCTGCTTTTGAGGATTTAAATTAAACCAATACAGTCCGTCACAGATAATGTTGAGTTTTGTAATGCCTTCATAGCAAAATCACTAGTGTCAAACAATTTACTAAACGTGACTAACAGGAATAAAAACGTATTGTTCTGGATTTGATGTAAGAGGGCATCGGCTTCTAATTTGGTTTGTCCACAAGCCTCTGAAAAAATCTGCAAGAACTTCTAAAATGACATCTAGCAGTAACAGCACTTTACACACAGACCCTGATTTTGAACTCCACCGTGGATCTTTCTAGCTCGATACATGGTCTATCGGGATGCAACTCTTTCTGTACCTCTATGAATCCAGCATGTCTGTGGGATCCACTCATAAATGTGTGTAGCTGGTTTACTGTGTCAAAAGAAGTACTGACATGTCCCAACACTTGTGCCGTGGTGCACAGATCCAAATTCAAACGGTGGGAGTTGCAATGCACATATAACGCTTGCTTAAATGTTTGCTTTAGTAGGACTTGTACCCCTCCCCTCATCTGTTTCCTGACATGACTGAAGCGTCATCGAAACAAAAACCCACAAGGAGTGGGATCCCAAACTGTTATAGACCTATATCCATCCTGCCCTGCCTTTCTAAAATCTTCAAAAGCCAAGTTAACAAACTTTTGCACCCCAGTATCTCTACTTGCACATCATCATCTGCACATCCATCACTCCAGTTTTAATGCTAAATTGTAATTATTTCGCCTCTACGGCCTATTTATTGCCTACCTCCCTACTCTTCTACATTTGCACACACTGTACATAGATTTTTATATTGTGTTATTGACTGTATGTTTGTTTGTGTAACTCTGTGTTGTTGTTTTTGTCGCAATGCTTTGCTTTATCTTGGCCAGGTCACAGTTGTAAATGAGAACTTGTTCTCAACTGGCCTACCTGGTTAATAGCTAGTTAGCTAAGAGACAAAAAAAAGACAGAACACAGAAATTTCAGCAAGAAATATTTAAAAAAACGCTCCAGAAATATGATTATATTAATATACTGAGATAATGATAAAACCAGCGACTTCGATGCAAATATGGCTAAAATCAGGCTGACAGGACGCGATCAGAACATGAAGCTATGTATCGGGTAGGAAGTAAAGCGGAAATGGGCGTTGCTACATTGTGCAAAATGTCTATTGGCCCCTCTTTAATGGCCGCAAAATTGTTGTAAACTCTGGATTGGGAAACTATAAGTGCACTTGAGTAGAATGCACCGATCTTTTACTGTAACACAATGTACAGGCAATAATTTATGGTGCAATAAGTGATTATTGTGACACGTAATTATTATTTGTATGATAAGTAGTATAACATATATTGATAATTGTGCACATTTACCATCATTTTCTCCCTAATTATTAATTTACAAAGTATACAGGACAGGTCTCTTATTCTGAAAGATTCCAAAAATCTATGACCCGGAAGTACTTATTCTTGCCTGCTTTACGGTGGTCAGGGCACAAAGGTAGCTAGCTGTAACTTGCATTATCTAAACATGTCTAAAATACAGTTGTTGAGGGTGTTTCTCAACGAGCGATTAGCAGTTGCTGTTGATGAGATCTTCGGGGCAGTTGAAAAAACAATAACTGAGTACCAGGAAGAAGTTTCCCGTTCAAAGGATGAAAACGATCGTCTGCAAAGGCTGCTTGAAATCGCCCTTAAACCGGAGTTAAAGCTGCACAGAGCAGGTTTGGGTCATTCGTTTGTCTAGTTACCTTGATTGTATTTTGTATGTAACAAAATATACTGTATTTATAGGACGATTCTTATGAGCATTTGCGTTTTCTATTTCATGCTGTAAACTCACCTGCTGTCATTGTGATTTGACTTGCCTAGTGCTTCTACACCTGCATTGCTTGCTGTTTGGGGTTTTAGGCTGGGTTTCTTTACAACACTTTAAGATATCAGCTGATGTAAGAAGGGCTATATAAATACATTTGATTAGATTTTTAAATTTGATTTAATGATTGCAGTCTCATGACAACGTTTGCGTTCTAATTTATTCAGACCTCCAGCAGCTCACTTTCCGTGTGTCTGAAGAGGAGGTTCACCCTGATCAGCAGAAGTGTGTGCAGGAGTGGAGCCCCAGTCTGAGACAGGAGGACCCAGAGTTTACACAGATTAAAGAGGAGCAGGAGGAACCCAGAACCAGTCAATGGGAAGAGCAGCTTCAAGGGCTAGAAGATGATAGCAAAGACTCCATATTCATTCCTGCTTGTGTAAAAGGTGACTGTGATGAGAACCCAACTCTGCACTCATATCTTTATCATGGTCAAAATGAAGTTAACGGAGAGAGAGTCTCTCTACCCAGCACCTCAACTAAACCGATCAATACCGAACCCTACGAAGAGGATTACCTGGTATCAGAACTAACCAGTGACTCTCATACTCTCGCTGCAGTAGACTGTTCTGCAGTTCAGAGAGAAAACAGTGCAACTGTCAATGGGATGGAAAGTGGAGTCCCTCAGTCAGGTTTTAAGCGAGGAAAATCAAATAAAACATGGACAGTAAAAAGACAGAGCTATCGTGCCAATAATAAGGGTAGGAATTCCACAAAGTCCTCCATTCTGAAATCACCTAGTCAAAGTCATAATGCTCCTTGTCATTGTAAGGTGTGTGGCATGTCTTTTCATTACATGGGTTCTTTAGTGAATCATGTGCAAACTCATACAATGGATAAAGAACATCCTTGTGGTGTGTGTGGAAAATGCATCGAATCCACAGAAAGTATGAAAGATCACCTTCAAATTCACAGTGCAGCTAAGTTTTCTTGTAAAGTTTGTAGTAAATGTTTTACAAGGAATAGTAAGCTGACAGTGCACATGAGGACGCACACAGGAGAGAAACCACATCACTGTCGTGATTGTGGCCAAAGATTCAGCACTGGGTCCCATCTTAGAGTGCACATGAGGACTCATACAGGCGAGAAACCATATGTCTGTCCTGATTGTGGCATAGGCTTCTTTCAGAGTGAACATCTGAAAGCACACATTAGGATCCACACAGGAGAGAAACCATACCATTGCCGTTTTTGTGACAAATGTTTCAGGACTGGCACCAATCTGACAGGTCATATGAGGACTCACAGGGGAGAAATCATTTAGCTGTATTCTGTCTGAGAAAATAATGTTGGTGGTCTGAACTTCGCAGAAGTTGGATTTTGTCATTGTTGGACATTATGTCAGTATCTAAGAAGCGCTATTTACGCAAAGATTACATTGTATTCTTTATGACAAAAAAACTCAATATAAAAACATAAATCCTCGCTATATCTGCAACTGTTATACCCCTGAACAGGGGAAGTATAGAAATAAATCACACGGAGATGTAGCTTCGGCTTCAAGTCATTTGTAATGAGTGTTTTTCATACAAAATCATCAACCATTTACATGGGGCGGCAGGTAGCCTAGTGGTTGCAAGATCGAGTCCCCGAGCTGACAAGGTAAAAATCTGTTATTCTGAACAAGGCAGTTAACCCAATGTTCCTGGGCTGTCATTGAAAATAAGAATATGTTCTTAACTGACTTGCCTAGTTAAATAAAGGTAAAATATTATTTTTATTTTTAAATGTACAAAATAGAATGTTTCACAAATGCACAAAATATCTTCTCTCAAATGACATAGCTGTTACAACTGTTCAATAAACCAGTATTGTCTTATTTATACATTACAATGGCTCTTAGTATCCCTCTTTAAATGCTTCCTATCAAAACATCCAAGAGGATCATAATGGGACCTTCCTGGACTATGATCAGTTTCTGCCACTGCACCCCTCTACTAGCTTGAACCAGAAAATGGCTGCTCATTGTCTCGACTCCAGGTAAGCGTAAATGGATGCATGCCTTCTTACCCTGCGTCCGGACTTAAGACTTTCAAACCACTTAGAGCCCCTGTACCAGCGGGTTTTCTGCCAGGGGCTTGGGTGTTCCCTCCTTGGCTGTGGATGCCCCTCCAGCTAACTCTCCCTGTCCTGGTCAATCAACTGTCTGGGCACAGCCTGGACCACCCCCCCAGCTGGGCCGTGCTCTCTGGATCAGAGCTCTGTCCCTTTGGCTGTTGTGGCCTGCTCACAACCGGCTTCTCAGCAGCCCTCTTCTCAGGTGAGTTCTGTGGCTCTGGCCTCGCAATCTACTTCGAGACACGGCAGAGACCGGATCATTCCGATATCGCCAGGTTGCTTCCTGAGGCTGTGAGTCAGTCACCGGAACTGATACCTGAATGGTTCATGTGTGGTCAAATTACATTATGAAGGGCAGCTTAGAATAGCTGAAGATGGATTTTATAGAACTGACAAACACCCCATAATATCTGAGCCTCTGTCGTAACTTTGTATTGATTAATGTGACTGCTGTTCATCGAATGATTAACTGTTTATAATTACGGGATTCAATGAATTAATATCAATTTTACAGAAGTCGCTAATTAATTTATTTATTCTACAGTCTCATCCTGAACGTCGCATAATACGTGAATCTGCACAAACCCGAGCCTCACTAAATCATTCCGTACCACACCAATTGAGTTATTTATTTACTAACAAGCTAAATGACAATATAAGATATACACACACAAACACACAGTCTAGTCTTTTTATATAAACTTAGTACATTGAAACATGTCCCTAGTGGGCCAACACAATAGGACACGTGTTACCCAAAATGGGTAATTTAGAACTAGAAAGAGAGTGCACAACAGAAAAGCACACTTGGATACATTTGTAAACTATGCTTAGTTTAGCCCTAACACCTTGCCCCGAACTGCAGCTCTTATGGGTTAGAATATAATGGTATAATTACTTGTCAAAGGTCTCCGATGGGCTGTCTCTTCTCCTCTGATGGCGGCACTTCTTTCGTTACCAGGTGTAAGTCTCTGATTGTCCACACGATGTCAGTGCCCTTTCTCTTAGTGGTTTGTTTCCTCGCCCTCGTTCTGAAAAGGGGTCTTCTCCGGACGGCTAATCAGCCGTGTATAGATGGTTCCAGCGTGGGAATGAAAGCAGTGTAGACATGATTCCTTAGACAGAATAACCGGCTGGTTCTGCTTGAATTCACCCACTTAGACACAGCTACTCATCCTTAGCATAAATTGTTAAGAGGTTATTTTGTATTTTTCAACCTCGTGTTGCATTTTTGGGTTGCGACTACTCGAACCTTGGCTGCAGCACATGGTCACCTTGTCTGAATTGCACATTCTTAACTCACAAGTTATATACCCTCGAGTAAGAAAGGGGCGTTTCTGTCTTTATCGCAAGTTCTCTGGGCGTAACTAGTTACGAGGCAAGATATGGATTTTACTCAGATCCAATTTAGACAACGAACTTCACATTTCATCTTTACAAACACATTCTATTTGATCTGGACATTTTCCACACAATGTACAGGATACGAACATCAGATACATATTATGAAAACTCTTCAAGTTACAATGTTTCGTTATAACGCCGTCATTTAACTTTTAATAACATAACAAAAACAACATTTATTTTCATATTCCATCAATTGTTGTTTCCACCATTTATGGCATGTTACTGATCTGAGGTAGGTTCTCCACAGGGCCCACTCACACATTCCAATCCTCCATACTGAGAGGACAAAGGATTTGCCTGCTGTTCAAAGATTTACAATGGGCATGAGGTGTCATGAACATATGTCCCTCTTACTGCCCGGAATGCCTCTGCTGATCCTACAGCTATTGTATGCAGTAATCATATGCCTATGAACCAGAGTAATACTGTTAGCACTGAGGTGGTGTGCACTAGTAGGAAGTCCACTGTGTGCAGCTCAACCTGCACTAATAAAAATAACCAGAGTATGCCTACCTCTGCTAAGCTTCCCAGTAAAGCAAGAAAAATAATCAAGAATCCCAGAAAAGTGTTTTTAGAAAATTGCCCACGTTAACATATGTAGCTTACAAAACAAGGTTCATTGAATCAATAATTTGCTAGTTAGTAACAGATTACATTCATATTCTGACTATCTCTGAAACTCACTTAGATAATACCTTTGATGGTCTACAGAAAAGACAGAAATGCCAAAGGTGGAGGTGTGGCTGTTTATATTCAGAACCACATTCCTGTAAAGATAAGAAAGGATCTCATGTTAAATACAGTTGAAGTCCAATGGCTACAGGTTCATCTGCCTCACCTAAAGCTCATTCCGGTGGGAAGCTGCTGTAGACCACCAAGTGCTAACAGTCAGTATCTGGATAGCATGTGTGAAATGCTTGATAATGTATGTGATATCAATAGAGGGGTATACTTTCTGGGTGAATTAAATATTGACTGGCTTTCATCAGGCTGCCCACTCAAGATAAAGCTTCCAACTGTAACTAGTGCCTGCAACCTGGTTCAGGTTATTAATCAACCTACCAAGGTAGTTACAAACAGTACAGGAATTAAATCATCAATATGTATTGATCCTATCTTTACTAATGCTGCAGAAATTTGTTTGAAAGCAGTATCCAAATCCATTGGATGTAGTGATCACAATGTAGTAGCCATATCTAGGAAAACCAAAGTTCCAAAAGCTGGGCCTAATATTGTTTATAAGAGGTCTTACAATACGTTTTGTAGTGATTCCTATGTTGTTGGTCCATGGTGTGTAATGACGAGCAACCAGACGCTGCACTTGACACATTTATTAAATTGCTTATCCCAGTTATTAATAAGCTTGCACACATTAATAAAATTACTGTAATCTTTTTATTCACACCCACATAGATAACGTTTCACTATCGACCCAACTGTTTCATAGAGTGTTAGATACAGATTATCTTCCCAGATTGCTTATAGTGACCATTCTCCTCTGGTATTATGCATTCTCCAATTATATTTATGCTGCAGTAGTTTATGTGTCGGGGGCTAGGGTCAGTCTGTTATATCTGGAGTATTTCTTCTGTCTTGTCCGGTGTGAATTTAAGTCTCTCTCTCTCACTCTCTCTCTTACTCTCTCAGCCCTAGGACCATGCCTCAGGACTACCTGGCTTGATGACTCCTTGCTGTCCCCAGTCCACCTGGTCGTGGTGCTGCTCCAGTTTCAACTGTTCTGCCTGAGGCTATGGAACCCTGACCTTTTCACCGGACGTGCTACCTGTCCCAGACCTGCTGTTTCCAACTCTCTAGAGACAGCAGGAGCGGTAGAGATACTCTGAATGATCGACTATGAAAAGCCAACTGACATTTACTCCTGAGGTGCTGACCTGTTGCACCCTCGACGACCACTATGATTATTATTATTTTACCCTGCTGGTCATCTATGAACATTTGTACGTCTTGGCCATGTTCTGTTATAATCTCCACCCAGCACAGCCAGAAGAGGACTGGCCACCCCTCATAGACTGGTTCCTCAAATAGGTTTCTTCCTAGGTTCTGGCTTTTCTAGGGAGTTTTTCCTAGCCACCATGCTTCTATTCCCGCATTGCTTGCTGATTGGGGTTTTGGGCTGGGTTTCTGTACAGCATTTTATGACATCAGCTGATGTAAGAAGGGCTTTATAAATAAATTTGATTGATATGATCAAAATCCATTCCTACCAAGGTAAATGGAGCATATAGATGGAGACTAAATTATACACTCCTGAAGCAACCTGAATTTTGTGCATTCATCAAAGAGCAGATGAAAGACAGGCTTTTGGTAACAAAAAACTGAAATATTATACTCTGAACACATATCAAGCTGAGAGGGCCCTCACTAAATTAAAACAGCATTCCTACGAACTCGGAGAAAAAGCACACAAAGTATTGGCATGGCAACTGAAAGCAGAAGAAAGTAAGAGGACAATTAATGCTATAGAAACTCTTACTAACGAGAACTTTCAACCCTACTGAAATTAATGATACTTTTAAGAAATATTACAAAGACCTCTATACTTCTCAATCAAGCGATGATCTATCAGGAGATCAACTATTTTCTCTCCTCTCTCAACCTCTCCTGGGGAGGTCGGCTTCCCTCCAGAGTTCTATAAAACATTTAAGGAGCGGTGCCCTACCTTATGAAGGTACTTAAAAAATCCGGGGAGCACAACTGCTTTCCAGATTCTTTCTCTCAAGCGGTGATTACTGTAATTCACAAGAAAGGGAAAAACCTGTTAAAGTGCGCCGCCTATAGACCAATCTCTCCTTAACACAGATTGTAAACTGGTCACCAAGATGCTATCTAAGAGACTGGAGTCATGTCTCCCCCTGTTGGTCAACCCAGATTGGCTTCATAATTAATAGATTGTCCTCCAATAATCTCAGAAGGTTCTTTTGATATAATTCACCTTGCTAACAAAAACAAAATACCTAGTGTTGTAGTCTCCCTCGATGCTGAAAAAAGTTATTTGATAGTGTGGAATGGCATATCTCTTTCGCGTCTTGGAAAAGTTTGGTTTGTGCACCGTGTTTGTAAATTTGATAAAATCACTCTACAAATCTCCTAAAGCTAGGATTGCTACCAATGGGATTACTTCCTCCCCGTTCCCTCTCTATAGGAAGAACAGACAAGGTTGCCCAATTAGCCATCACCTCTTCGCCTTCGCCATCGAACCATTGGCTATTAGAACGTGCCCTGACATACATGGCTTTGAGGTGGGCCCCCATACCCATAAGTTATCACTTTTTGCGCACGACCTTATCTTATTTCTAACGAACCCATAACATTCCCTCTCTCACTTACAGAACCTATTACAGTATTATAGTTCTTTCTCTGGATATAAGGTCCATTTTGATAAAAGCTAAATCTTACCATTGTCTGTCTTTGACCATTAAGCATCAGTTTCCTTTTAGATGGTTGCATATGAGCTTCACATATTTGGGCATAATGGTGGATGGTAACCTAAACAACCTCTATTAACTCAATCTGGCCAGCTTGTTGCAAAAGGTGGATGGTGACCTGTGTAAATGGATGGACTTGCCTCTCACTCTACTGGGTAGAATTTATGTAATTAAAATTGAATGTCCAGCCCAGATTTCTGTATTTGTTTCAATCTCTCCCCATCCTTGTGCCCGCAGCATCCTTTTCCTCTCTCAACAAGCTGACCAGACGGTTTATCTGGCACGGCAAAACCCCTAGGGTTAACTTGGATAAGTCAAGGGGGCTTAAATCTCCCCAGTTTCAGAATGTATTACTGGGCTGCGCAGTCTAGATTCCTGGCTCAGAGATTTGACAATGGTCCTTCTCCCTCATGTTTCAACATTGGAAAGTTTGAGGTAAATGAGGACACTGGAGCAGAGTTGTTTTACAAATGGGAAAGAAAATCTATACAAACCATCACAAACAGCCCGTTAATTATACATTCTGTCCTGGCATGGTGCAAACTGCATGAGCTGATCAGACGAGAGGGATTCCTTTCCCCTAAAACCCCTTTATGGAACAATAGATTGATTCCTATGTTTTTCCAGAATAGTAACTTTAGACCATGGTCTGATAAGGAAAACTCTTCTGGAACATTGTTATGAGGAGGGAATTCTTATGTCTTTCGAACAGCTGAAACATAAATACCACTTGTCTAACAGGGACTTCTTTAGTTACCTACAACTAAGACATTTTATTAGGGTGACTCTCAAGGGACAATGGGACCTACCTAAGATGTCACCTATTGAACAACTCTGCCATTGAACAACTCTGCCATGTTCAAGACCATTTCCCGTGTTTACGATGCTCTTATGTCAGGACTAACACTGCCTGAGCTAGACAAACCCCGATTTAAGATGGGAAAAAGATCTGGGTATTAATCTTGATGGACTATGGAGAGACCTATGCAGGGATGGTGTTACTTCCACATTGAACTCCTGATTAAAGGTTGACCGATTAATCGGCATGGCATGGCATAACAATCTCAAGTTAACTACACGTGGTTGATGATATTACTAGGTTAACTAGCTTGTCCTGCGTTGCGTATAACCAATGCGGTGCCTGTTAATTTATCATTGAATCACAGCCTACTTCAACTTCGCCAAACGGGTGATGATTTAACAAAAGCAGCCTAGTGGTTAGAGCGTTGGACTAGTAACCGGAAGGTTGCGAGTTCAAACCCCCGAGCTGACAAGGTACAAATCTGTCGTTCTGCCCCTGAACAGGCAGTTAACCCACTGTTCCCAGGCCGTCATTGAAAATAAGAATTTGTTCTTAACTGACTTGCCTGGTTAAATAAAGGTAAAATAAAAAAATAAAAAGAAAGCACAATCGTTGCAAAAATGTACCAAACCATAAACATCAATGCCTTTCTTAAAATCAATGCACAAGTATATTTTTTAAACCTGCATATTTAGTTAAAATAAATTCATGTTAGCAGGCAATATTAACTCTGGAAATTGTGTCACTTCTCTTGCGTTCAGTGCAAGCGGAGTCAGAGTATATGCAGCAGTTTGGGCCACCTGGCTTGTTGCGAACTGTGTGAAGACCATTTCTTCCTAACAAAGACCGTAATTAATTTGCCAGAATTTTACATAATTATGACATAACATTGAAGGTTGTGCAATGTAACAGCAATATTTAGACTTAGGGTTTCCACCCATTCATTAAAATACGGGACGGTTCCATATTTCACTGAAAGAATAAACGTTTTGTTTTCAAAATGATCGTTTCTGGATTTGACCATATTAATGACCAAAGGCTCGTATTTCTGTGTGTTTATTATATTATAATTAAGTCTATGATTTGATATTTGATAGAGCAGTCTGATTGAGCGGTGGTAGGCAGCAGCAGGCTCGTAAGCATTCATTGAAACAGCACTTTACTGCATTTGCCAGCAGCTCTTAGCAATGCTTGAAGTACAGTGCTATTTATGACTTTAAACCAATCAACTCCTGAGATTAGGCTGGCAATACTATAGTGCCTATAAGAACATGCAATAGTCAAAGGTATATGAAATACAAATGGTATAGACAGAAATAGTCGACGAGTCATAATTCCTATAATAACTACAACCTAAAACTACTGGGAATATTGAAGACTCATGGTAAAAGGAACCACGAGCTTTCATATGTTCTGATGTTCTGAGCAAGGAACTTAAACATTAGCTTTTTTACATGGCACGTATTGTACTTTTACTTTCTTCTCCAACACTTTGTTTTTGCATTATTTAAACCAAATTGAACATGTTTCATTATTTATTTGAAACTAAATTGATTTTATGTATGTATTATATTAAGAAATAAAAGCGATCACTGTTCATTCAGTATCGTTGTAATTGTCATTATTCCATATACAGTTGAAGTCGGAAGTTTACATACACCATAGCCAAATACATTTAAACTCAGTTTTTCACAATCCCTGACATTTAATCCTAGTAAAAATTCCTTGTCTTAGGTCAGTTAGGATCACCACTTTATTTTAAGAATGTGAAATGTCAGAATAATAGTAGAGAGAAGGATTTATTTCAGAATTTGTCTTTCTTTCATCGCATTCCCAGTGGGTCAGAAGTTTACATACACTAGTATTTGGTAGCATTGCCTTTAAATAGTTTAACTTGGGTCAAACATTTAGGGTAGCCTTCCACAAGCTTCCCACAATAAATTGGGTGAATTTTGGCCCATTCCTCCTAACAGAGCAGGTGTAACTGAGTCAGGTTTGTAGGCCTCTTTGCTCGCCAGGTTTATTCAGTTCTGCCCACAAATTTTCTATAGGATTGAGGTCAGGGCTTTGTGATGGCCACTCCCATACCTTGACTTTGTTGTCCTTAAGCCATTTTGCCACAACATTGGAAGTATGCGTGGGGTCATTGTCCATTCGGAAGACCCATTTGTGACCAAGCTTTAACTTCCTGACTGATGTTGCTTCAATATATCCACATAATTTTCCACATAATTTTCTTCCCTCATGATGCCATCTATTTTGTGATGTGCACCAGTCCCTCCTGCAGAAAAGCACCCCCATAACATGATGCTGCCACCCCCGTGATTCACAGTTGGGATGGTGTTCTTCAGCTTGCAAGCCTCCTCCTTTTTTCAAACATAACGATGGTCATTATGGCCAAACAGTTCTATTTTTGTTTCATCAGACCATAGGACATTTCTCCAAAAAGTAAAATCTTTGTCCCCATGTGCATTTGCAAAGTGGAGGCACTGAGTTTGAAGGTAGGCCTTGAAATACATCCACAGGTACCCCTCCAATTGACTCAAATTATGTCAATTAGCCTCTCAGAAGCTTCTAATGCCATGACATAATTTTCTGGAATTTTCCAAGCTGTTTAAAGTCACAGTCAACTTAGTGTATGTAAACTTCTGACCCACTGGAATTGTGACAGTGAATTATAAGTGAAATAATCTGTCTGTAAACAATTGTTGGAAAAAGGACTTTTGTCATGCACAAAGTAGATGTCCTTAACCGACTTGCCAAAACTATAGTTTGTTAACAAGAAATTTGTGGAATGGTTGAAAAACTAGTTTTAATGACTCCAACCTAAGTGTATGTAAACTTCCAGACTTCAACTGTATATACACATGTACACAAACACATGATAACATACGCACTATACACACACATGTACACATGGGTTTTGGGTTATAGATATGTTGTAGTAGAGGAGAGGCCTGAGGGCACAAACTTAATATGTTGTGAAATCTGTTATGAATGTATTGTAATGTTTTTTGCTGGACCCCAGGAAGAGTTGGAGATCCATAATAAATACAAATGCAAAGACAAATTGGCACTATGAAATGCAATTACAAACCTTTTAACCTTTTTAATTGCATCACGTATTTCACTATTTATTATCACCATGAATTATACCTGTATAGTGGGGCAAAAAAGTATTTAGTCAGCCACCAATTGTACAAGTTCTCTCACTTAAAAAGACGAGAGAGGCACGTAATTTTCATCATAGGTACACTTCAACTATGACAGACAAAATGAGAAAAAAACATCCAGAAAATCACATTGTAGGATTTTTAATGAATTTATTTGCAAATGATGGTGGAAAATAAGTATATTGTATGTCTATGGTTGCCTAGATTGGTTCTCAATTAGAGGCAGCTGTTTATCGTCGTCTCTGATTGGGAACCATATTTAGGCAGCCATATTCTGTGGGTACTTTGTGGGTGATTGTCTCCGTGTCTGTGTTTGTTTCACCACACGGTACTGTTTCGGTTTTTCACGTTTCGTTTATTGTTTTGTACGGTTTCGGTTTTTCATTCAAATCTACTATGGACACTTACCACGCTGCATTTTGGTCCGATCCCTGCTACACCTCCTCTTCAGACGAAGAGGAGGAAATCAGCTGTGACATGTTAGATATTAGTAACAGTCATCTCATATCGCTATCTGACAGATAACTAGCTAACTTAGAAGCTAGAGCTGACCTGGCTGTGGTAGCTACTACTAGCTAGTGTAGCTTATTCATTAACCTCAGACAGAGAGGGGATGAAACATTAGCTAACGTCACATGTCAGTTACAATACTAGCTCAACACTGCGAATAAACACTAGTTTAGTTTTTTTCTGTTAAACAGCTGTTACCTTTCCAGCTACATCAATCAACTAAAGAGTAGCCAGTTTCTGCTCTGCTTTCTTTTACACCTCGGTGAAAGAGCGCAACACATACACACTATGTTTAGCTCTCCCGTGCTGGTCCAGCCAGCTTCCAGAAGTTTTGCCTTCACACAGCCTATCAACCCTCTCTGTGGTGTCCGCGTGGTCTTAAATCCAGCCTCCTGAACACTCCCAACAGCCTACCTGACCGCTCTGAGGCGCCCACATTGTCCTAAAGCACAATCTCCGATTTTTGTATCACATTGAAATGATAAAACTGGGGGGCACAAAAATGCAATTTCAGAATGTGGGGGCGGACTGACCTCCCCATCCCCAGTGAAAGTTGTGCCCCTGCACACAAATAACACATCGTTTTAAACAAGTTTTCTACTGCCTAAATAACACATAGTAACATCCGTAACATTCTGATATTAACAAATATGTTCGACATCACATTCATACCTAAAAGGGGGAAAATATAGAAATAAATCACACAGAGATGTGACTTCTGCTTCAAGTCACTTGTAATGTGTGAGCGCCCTATACAGGGTTGCCAGGTCTAGATTTTTTTTACACAATGACTCAAAACCCACCCAAAAGGCCTGATATCTAGCCAATTGTTCCCGCCCACATCAAGAGAGGATTTGCCACGTTTATACAGTAAACAACTTTCCCATAATGTTACGGAAACAATTAAGAAGGAATATCGACATAACTTGTAACTAGGTTAGAAGCAAAATTCGGTTTTCATCAAAATAATATTTATTGTGAACTATGACATGACGTAATAAACTAATTTGAATATGTTGCAAGAGAAAATATAATTTGCCCTTATTAAACTCGCCAGATAATTTTCGATCAATGGATGTCGATGTAACTCGTTTGACTGCTATGATTAAGCAATAAGGCACAAGGTGGTATGGTTTATGGCCATACATATACACACATGGCCATATGTGCAAATTATAGATAAATCAGACAGGAGAGTTTGAGTGATTCTAATGTTAGGCTATTTTCTGGGAAGACTACAAATAGTTATAAATGGCCCATTTGTGAGATTGACTTGTCATTTCAATAGGCATAGGATACAGAATAAAATCTGGGTTTATGATTGTAATTCAACTTTGCCATGGTTTGCTTAGATACACTACATGGCCAAAATAATGGGCATTAATATGGAGTTGGTCCCCTCTTTGCTGCCATCACAGCCTCCACTGTTCTGGGAAGGCTTTCCACTAGATGTTGGAACATTGCTGCGGTGACTTGCTTCCATTCAGCCAGAAGGGAATTAGTGAGGTCGGGCACTGACGTTGGGCGATTAGACCTGGCTCACAGTCGGTGTTCCAATTCATCCCAAAGGTGTTTGATGGGGTTGAGGTCAGGGCTCTGTGCAGGCCAGTCAAGATCCTCCCCACTGATCTCGACAAACTATTTCTGTATGTACCTCACTTTGTGCATGTGGACATTGTCATGCTAAAACAGGAAAGGGCCTTACCCAAACTGTTGCCACAGAGTTGGAAGCACAGAATCGTCTAGAATGTAATTGTACACTGTAGCGTCAACATTTCCCTTCATCGGAACTAAGGTGCCTAGCCCGAACCATGAAAAACAGCCCCAGACCTTACTTCTTCTTCACCAAACTTTACAGTTGGCACTATGCATTCGGGTAGGTAGCGTTGGCCTGGCATCCACAAAACCCAGATTCGTCCGTTGGACTGCCAGATGGTGAAGCACGATTCATCACTCCAGAGAACGAATTTCCACTGCTCCAGAGTCCAATGGCGGTGAGCTTTACACCACTCCAGCCGATGCTTGGCATTGTGCATGGTGATCTTATACTTGTGTACGGCTGCTCGGCCCTGGAAACCCATTTCATGAAGCTCCCTACGAACAGTTCTTGTGCTGACGTTACTTCCATAGGAAGTTTGGAACTTGGTAGTGAGTGTTGCAACCGAGGACAGAGGATTTTTACGCACTTCAGCACTCGGCGGTCCTGTTCTTTTAACTTGTGTGGCCTACCACTTCGCGGCTAAGCCATTGTTGAGCCTAGACGTTTTCATGTCACAATAACAGCACTTACAGTTGACCGTGGCAGCTCTAGCAGGGCAGAAATTTTACCAACTGACTTGTTGGAAAGGTGGCATCCTATGACGGTGCCATGTTGAAAGTCACTAAGCTCCTCCGTACAGCTCATTCTACTGACAATGTTTGTCTATGGAGATTGCATGGCTATGTGCTCAATTTTATACATCGGTCAGAAATGGGTGTGGTTGAAATAGCCGAATCCACTAATGTTAAGGTTTGTCCACATACTTTTGGCCATGTAGTGAAAATGCACATAGCCTATAGTTCCTTATAGGCCAACATCTTATTTCAGATAGTCTTCAGTAGCCTAGAGAAAAGGTAGGCAAGATGTAAACTGAACGATTTAGCAGATTGCTTTGTTCAAATTAACAGACTCATTTATTTGGCCATTAATAATTGCATAATAACATAATGCTACAACAACAATACACTGAAGTTATAGATTATTTATTAAATCCGTTTGCCAGCTCCAGGAAGGCTACACAAGTGGCACAAATTGATTTGCAATGACTCCAGTGATATAGTCATTTCAACACATTTACTGTATCAAATCGTAGCCTACAGTTGCCTACAATGGCATATAAATGAATAGGCTACTTGATGGCCAACAGATGCAAATGTAACATTCTCCACATTTAATGTCAGTTTCATTGAGAACTTTTCCCCATAACAGAAGCATGCGAGTGAATTCCATAACTTCCATTTCAAATTTACACTCAAGCATAATGACAAGTTAAATAGCCTACCTACCACTTGTAAAACAAATTCACGACCTGCTTGTGTGCTGCTCTGTCTCCTCTCACTCTCGTGGACTAAGCTGCACACACACCTCGGGCCCCACCCACCAATCAATAACTCAGCAACAGCACTGCCTGATAGTCAGCAGTAGCATGTCACAGTGAAATAAAAATGTTTTAAAGAGAAATGCCATGGCGATCGCTGTGTAACTTAGAAGTAGCCCAAAAACCTGCAACCCACAACCAATAGTATTAGGCCAATTTACAGTATAAAACAAATTACAAATATGTCAACCCTGCCCCTATAGGAATTCCGAGGTATAACCAATCAAACCTTGATAATTTAAAAAAAATGGTAACCTTTATTTAACGAGGCAAGTCAGTTTAAGAACAAATTCTTATTTACAATGACGGCCTACCCCGTCCAAACCCGGACGATGTTGGGCCAATTGTGCGCCGCCCTATGGGACTCCCAATCACGGCCGGATGTGATACAGCCTGGATCAGACATCAGTAGAGTACACATATCGAAAAAATGGATAGTATATTACTTACTGCTACACATTATGATTCTGTATTATTATTTTGTTATTATTAAGACACTTTTAATTATATCATACGTCCCTCCCGTCAAAGTATCCACATCAAATCAAATCAAATTTTATTTGTCACATACACATGGTTAGCAGATGTTAATGCGAGTGTAGCGAAATGCTTGTGCTTCTAGTTCCGACAATGCAGTAATAACAAGTAATCTAACTAACAATTCCAAAACTACTGTCTTGTACACAGTGTAAGGGGATAAAGAATATGTACATAAGGATATATGAATGAGTGATGGTACAGAGCAGCATAGGCAAGATACAGTAGATGGTATCGAGTACAGTATGTACAAATGAGATGAGTATGTAAACAAAGTGGCATAGTTTAGTGGCTAGTGATTCATGTATTACATAAGGATACAGTCGATGATATAGAGTACAGTATATACGTATGCATATGAGATGAATAATGTAGGGTAAGTAACATTATATGAGGTAGCATTGTTTAAAGTGGCTAGTGATATATTTACATCATTTCCCATCAATTCCCATTATTAAAGTGGCTGGAGTTGAGTCAGTGTTATCTCACCTGTGGTTAAAATATAGGATTAATTTATAATGTACAGATAGATATGTGATTGGTGATATTTCAGACAATTTGGGATATGTCATGGGGTACATTTTGTATTGGAAAAGATTTCCATAAACTGAACCGATCTTCTCGTACTCCACTCCAGCAGGTGGTGATAAATCAAAATGTGTTACCTCCTACCAGATGAGGTTGCCCGCGGAAACGGACAGAATCCAGGAACTAGCTACTTCGGAAGCTACTAAACGTAATCTAAAATGTCTAAAATACAGCTGTTAAGAGTGTTTCTCAATGAGCGATTAAGAACTGCTGCTGAGGAGATATTATGGGCAGTTGAAAAAACGATAGCAGAAGAAGTTTCCCGTTCAAATGAGGAAAATGACCGTCTCCAGAGGCAGCTTGAAATCGCTCTCATCAAGCTAAACAGAGCAGGTTTGTGATTACCTTTGTCAATTCAACCGTCATTGTATGAAAGTGGATAGAAAATATCACATCAGCTTTTACAGGTACATAGTTATGTCTGAATAGTCATACTCGCCAGCTTGTAGTCCTAAAAACCGGAAATGAGTTATCAGGATCGTTCAGCCGTTCCTATGGAGGGAAATTAATGGGGAAAGAATGCAGTTCGGTAGGGTCTGATGCTTCTTAAAGAATGGGTTTTTAGGATAAACTACGAAAATAAGGTCCGAGGTTAACACAGGCTTAGGAGTACGTTTTGTTCTATGAGATGATCAGTCAGTTAACATAACCTTTATGAATTAAGATGCCTTTATGTGCTTGTTTTGATTACATACATGCTTCACAAAAAGTAACGTTAGCTGATGATGATCTCATAGAACAGTAAGATCTGAGCCTGTGTTTACCACAGACCACACTTTGTGTTTATCCAAAAACCCTACAAAAAAAACATTAATTTCACCCATAGGCTTTGGCCAACGAGCAATGGCGGAGTTAATGCCTACAAAAATACACTGTTAATAATTCTCTCTATTGTAGGCTTACAGGTTTTCTATATCTCATCCTTCCTTTCTACTTGCCTCTAGACATCCTCCAACAGTCAGTCTCGGAACAGGTTCCCCCTGAGCAGCAGCAGTGTGTGCAGGAGTGGAGCCCCAGTCTCGGACAAGAGGACCCAGAGCCTACACAGATAAAGGAGGAACAGGAGGAACTCAGGACCAGTCAATGGGAAGAACAGCTTCAAGAGCTGGAAGATGATACCAAAGACTCCATATTCACTAATGCCTTTATGGAACCTGACTGTGAAGACCCAACTCGGCACTCATATCTTTATCAAGCCCAGAATGAGGGAAAAGAAGAGAGAGACTCTCTACCCAGCACCTCAACTGCAAATATCAAAGCAGAAACTGGTGGAGAGGACTACAGATTATCAGAACCAACCAGTGATTCTCAGCCTAATTATGCAAGAAATCCATACTGTTCTGCAGCTCAGAGGGAAAACATTGATTGGATGGCAGTTGGAGGGCCTCCGTCAGGTTTTAAACCAGTCAAATCAAAGAAAAGATGGACAGGAAAAAGACAAAGTTCCCATATGAATATTAAGGGTAGAAAATCCACAGAGTCGTCCGATCTGAAATCACCCAGGCAAAGGGATAATGCTCCTTGCCGTTGTAAAGTGTGTGGAAAGTCTTTCCAGTACATGGGTTCGTTAATGAAACATGTGCAAACTCATACAAATGAGAAAGAACATATTTGTGGTGTGTGTGGAAAATGTTTTGAGTCCACAGAAAGTATGAAACATCACATCCAAACTCACATTGCAGATAGGATGTGTTGTCATGTTTGTAGTAAATGCTTCACTAGCAATAGGGATCTGATTGTGCACATGAGAACCCACACAGGGGATAAACCGTATCAATGTTCTGATTGTGGCAAAGAATTCAGCGTTCGCAATAGTCTGAAAAGGCACATGAAGATTCATGCAGGAGGTAAAGGATATAGCTGCAGTCATTGTGACAAGTGTTTCAGCACTAGCTTCCGTCTGACATTTCACATGATGAGGAGTCACAGGGGCGAAATCATACAGGTGTCATGTATGTAGAAAAACTGCTTTACCCAATAATGTGTAATCAGAAAAGTCACACTGGGGAAAATGTGTATGAGTGCAGTGATTGCAGTAAATATTTCAGTGACAGTGGCTGCTTGAATTTCTAAAAAGTCCACACAGACCGCTGTCATATACGTTGCTCACCTAGATCTGTATAGTCCTAATGCTGGAGTAACTCGCCATTGTGCGGCCTTTGAATGAGCCTGGCTTGCAAAAAGAGACAACCTGTGTGTTTTTGGAGTTCTATTATAGTGGGAGGAAAGGAAATTAGCTACTAATGGTAATACATCTAAAACATAATAAAAGTACTATGATTTCAAGTATGTTTTATTCCATTGAAATCTGTTGAGCTACTTTTTAATGCCCAATAAATAAAAGCACAAAGCATATACTCAGTTTGGACAGTATGTGTAGGGAGTTGAATTTTAGTTAGTGGAATTGTAGCCCAAAATAATTGTGGGCAAACTACATAGTCAACCACCAGGCTCTGTACACATTGACAGTCATTTAAATGGTTATGGACAAATTATAAACTGGGTGGTTCCAGCCCTGAATGCTGATTGGCTGACAGCTGTGGTATATCAGACTGTATACCATGGGTATGACAAATATTTTTACTGCTCTAATTACATTGGTAACCAGTTCAAAATAGCAATAAAGCACCTCGGGGGTTTGTGGTATATGGCCAATATACATAAGTACAGCCCTTAGCCGTGGCATATTGGCCATATACCACACCCCCCTCGTGCCTTATTGCTTAAATATACCACAGTAACACTTGTCTCAACTATACTGACACTGGTGTTCTCTTCCAGGTAAGCCAGGCTTAAAAGTATTTCTGTAAATGTGCAGTTATTTGCTATTCCAACACAAGGAATTCTTGGTCAGGCAGCAGATACCTCTGAATGATGGCCATCACATCTTTTTCAGTGCTGTGTTCAAAGTCATGTCTGTTCTTGAATGGTAAATGCCCAGCCAGCTCCCACAGAGCCACGTTGAAGGCAGATTCATAATTGGCACCAAAGCAGGACCCCCTGGGCCACAACAATGTGCACACACCCCTCCTGGCACGCACATCAGATTCCCCAGGTGGGCAGCCTGTAGCTAAACTGTTCAAAAATATAAACACAACATGCAATAGTTTTTTTTATTTTACTGAAGTTACAGTTCATTTAAGGAAATCAGTCAACTGAAATAAATTCAATACGCCCTAATATATGGATTTCACATGACTGGGAATACAGATGTGCATTTGTTGGTCACAGTTACCTTAAAAAAGGTAGGGGTGTGGATAAGAAAACCAGTCAGTAACCACTATTTGTGACCACTATTTGCCTCATGCAGTGCGCCACATCACCATCTCATTGAGTTGATCAGGCTGCTGATTATGGCCTTTGGAATGTTGTCCCACTTCTCTTCAATGGCTGTGTGAAGTCGCTGGATATTGGTGGGAACAGGAACACGCTGTTGTACATGTCAATCCAGAGCATCCCAAACATGCTCAATGGGTGACATGTCTGGTGAGTATGCAGGCCATGGAAGGACTGGGACAATTTCAGCTTGCAGGAATTGTGTGCAGATCCTTGCGACATGAGGCCATGCATTATCATGCTAAAACATGAGGTGATGGTGGCAAATGAATGGCACGACAATGGGCCTCAGGACCTTTGTCCCATAGCTTATGCCTTCCCATACCATAACTCCATACATAGCCTACATCGACTCATTTAGCCTACTTGTGGAACAGTGCATACAGTGCAACATGACATAGATGCATAATACACGCTATCAAGGCCGACATCAATGTAAAATAACCAGAGCATAAAACAACTGACTTCGACTTAATCTCAGATAAATCCTACACATGAATTGAAATAAAATGCATGCGTCGAAGAAATTACTTAGGCTTACAATCGACCAGGACGCATAAATGAAGAAGGAAGAAAAATCTACACAATAAAGCTGCGCCTGTGATTTAGCACCGCCTTGGTACAGGTAGGCATAGCAGAGCTCCATGGGGTGGCTAAATGGACAGCGTCTCTGTCTAGTAGCCAGCTAGAATTAGGCTAATCAGTTGAGTAGCCTACAATACTTATATGAAAATCATAACTGGCATGCAGATCTTTAGACATTTTTGGATAGTACAGTATACTATGCCAGTGTTATTGTCTTGTGCGTTTCCCACCAAAATTGTTGCTCTGCATTCAGAGCTGTTCCTTATATTGTGTGAGTCCAGTTCATTTCTGTGTTTGCTGGTCTGCATTATTTGCCAGGGAAGGGAAACATTCTGCAAATACTGAAGCATTGCATCAACAAGGTGTTTCTGAGCATATTGAAACATTGTGTCAACGATTGAGGCTTCTCAGAGAATATTTCATGGGGCGGGGGGGAACTGACCACCAATACTGGATTGTTAACCACATAAGGATACATTATTTATTGATAATTGC
This sequence comes from Oncorhynchus mykiss, assembly GCF_057628025.1. Lineage (NCBI taxonomy): Eukaryota > Metazoa > Chordata > Actinopteri > Salmoniformes > Salmonidae > Oncorhynchus > Oncorhynchus mykiss. The sequence goes on along the minus strand of NC_143023.1, from coordinate 80,903,185 downwards.
TGTCCAATTAACCTCTTAAACAACGATTGTAAGTTAATAGCTTCCATTCCAGTAAAACGCTTAAAATATGGTCTTTGTAGTTTGATTAATGAGTGCCAATCTGGATTTCTGAAAGGGCATCATATTTCAAACAATTGGGTAATCAGGCTGGTCTTGGACTTGATGGAATATAGTGATTTATTAGATGACAATCCTGCTATTACATTTTTTTTCTTTCAAAAAGGCATTTAACACTGTTATTCGTGAGTTTATTTTAGATACATTGCACAATTTGTTTTTACCACTCTCAACAAATTAATATCCAATTTAATTTGGAAAAATACGCCACACAAGATCAGGAAGGATGTCCTTACCAACAAGATTTGTGATGGTGGTCTTAATGTTTTAGATTTTATGCTGTTAAACCAGACTACAAAAGTCAACTGGATTAAGAAGTGTCTCAAAAAAACTTAGTCTTTGGAATATAATATCACATTTTATTTTCCAGAAAATTGTGGGGCTTGATTTTTTACTCCAATGCCCTAATGCTGTGGGTAATATTTCTGTTAAATTAGCAACATTTCATAAATAAGCTCTATTGTGCTGGTCCTTGTTATACAAGCACAACTTTTCTCCACACAAATAATTTATTTGGAATAACAGTGATTTTAGATATAGAAATAAAACATTATTTTTTCATAATTTATTTGCCAATAACATATTTGTGGTTAATCAACTTATAAATGATCATGGTAATCTTTATACCTACAATGAATAATTAGCCAAATATAACTTTGTTATGTTAAGTAAGGAATATTCCATTTTAATGAAAGCTATTCCCAATGGAATCCTTCCTTACTTTACTGAAGGATCGATCAAGCTTTTCATTACAGTGATAGTGTAGTAATTAATGGCATCAATATATTAGATAAGAAATCTAACAACAATTTAGTCTGAGAAATGTTGTGGTAATTTCCTGTATTACTAAATGAGGAGAGTTTACAAACCACACACCAGTCAGAGTTATACTTAAACTTCATCTTTAATTATATGGGGCGGCAGGGTAGCCTAGTGGTTAGGGCGTTGGACTAGTAACCGGAATGTTGCAAGTTCAAATCCCCAAGCTCAAGGTACAAATCTGTCGTTCTGCCCCTGAATAAGGTATCCCTGGCCGGGGTAGGCTGTCATTGAAAATAAGAATTTGTTCTTAACTGACCTAGTTAAATAAATAAAAATATGAGCTTCACCATAGCCCTTTGACTCTCAGATCAATTCAGTGTCTATAAATGAATTCTGAGTGTGCCTATAAGAGAATACCAAGATCTTTTATAGCCAAGATACACCCCTCTCAACTTACACAGATCTTGGGAACAGTTCACAAAGAAAGACTTTTACTTGAGAGAGAAGTATCCCATAGCCAGATAGCATTAGCTATAAATTATCGTTCCGTTTGGTCTCTAAGACAAAGTTTGAATCTCGTTTTTGGTACTTCATAGTACCAAAACATTACCTCATCCAATGGCATATATCAATTGTCAACTCTAGATACTCCCATCTCCAATACACCCTGTCTTCTCCCCACTCCTAGACAAGCTCACCGAGGTGAGTAACTTGTGCACAGACATTGTGGAGCCAAGAGATAATTGGTTCCCCCTTAATCATCCCTTCACATGGTTTAACAGATACATTCACATATGGAGACAAGCCTGACCTCTCCCCTCTCTGGGCCCCAAGTGAGCCCTAGCTGAGAAGGGAAAAGTGCAACTGCCAACAGTATAGTCCAAAAGGAGACATTCTAATGACAAGTATCTCACAAGCATATTATGAAAGTAAATAAAACATCTTATTTATCTATGTTACCCAACTAATTCTGATTCATCCCCAACAGAAATTATTAACAGGAAGTTTACCTCTGCTTCAATTTTTCAATGGGCATCTTCAATTGATGTGACACGGCAGCGTGTGTGGACTAATCCACAAAAATATAGTACCAGTTAAAAGTTTTTTACACACCTACTCATTAAAGGGGTTCTTTATTTGTACTATTTTCTACATTGTAGAATAATAGTGAAGACATCAAAACTATGAAAAACACATATGGAATCATGTAGTAACCAAAAAAGTGTTAAACAAATTAAAATAAATTATATTTAAGATTCTTCAAAGTAGCCACCATTTGCCTTGATGACAGCTTTGCCCACTCTTGGCATTCTCTCAACCAGCTTCATGAGGAATGCTTTTCCAACAATCTTGAAGGAGGTCCCACATATGCTGAGCACATGTTGGATGCTTTTCCTTCACTCTGCGGTCCAACTCATTCCAAACCATCTCAATTGGGTTGAGGTCGGGCGATTGTAGAGGCCAGCTCATCTGATGCAGCACCATCATTCTCCTTCGTCAAATAGCCCTTACACAGCCTGGAGGTGCCTTTTGGATCATTGCCCTGTTGAAAAACCTACTCTGCCTCTCACAAAGACACAGCGGTTGAAACCAAAAATCTCAAATTTGGACTAAACAGACCAAAGGACAGCACCCGATGTCACAGGAAGGCCAAAAATATAATCAAGGACAACAACCACATGAGCCACTGCCTGTTCACCCCGCTATCATCCAGAAGTACAGGTGCATCACAGCTGGGACCGAGAAACAGCTTCTATCTCAAGGCCATCAGACTGTTAAACAGCGATCACTAGCACATAGAGATTGCTGCCTATATACAGTTGAAGTCGGAAGTTTACATACACCTTAGCCAAATACATTTAAACTCAGTTTTCACAATTCCTTACATTTAATCCCTGTAAGAATTCCTTATCTTAGGTCAATTAGGATCACCACTTTATTTTAACAATTTGAAATGTCAGAATAATAGCTGTGAGAATGATTTATTTCAGCTTTAATTTCTTTCATCACATTCCCAGTGGGTCAGAAGTTTACATACACTCAATTAGTATTGTCACGGACGTCCTCCTCTTCATCTGAAGAGGAGAGGCGAGAAGGATCGGAGGACCAAACTGCGATGTGGTATGTGTTCATCATGAATTTTAATAAAGAAAACACTGAACAATGAAACACACTATACAAAAACAATAAACGAAATAACGACTGTGAAGCTAATGAGAACTGTGGTGACACAAGCAATCAACATAGACAATCACCCACAAACAAACAGTGAAACCCAGGCTACCTAAATATGATTCTCAATCAGAGACAACTAATGACACCTGCCTCTGATTGAGAACCATGCTAGGCCGAAACATACAAATCCCCAAATCATAGAAAAACAAACATAGACTGCTCACCCCAACTCACGCCCTGACCATACTAAATAAATACAAAACAAAGGAAAAAAGGTCAGAACGTGACAAGTATTTGGTAGCATTGCCTTTAAATTGCTTGACTTGGGTCAAACATTTAGGGTAGCCTTCCACAAGCTTCCCACAATAAGTTGGGTGAATTTTTGCTCATTCATCCTGACAGAGCTGGTGTAACGGATTCAGGTTTGTAGGCCTACTTGCTCGCACACGCTTTTTCAGTTCTGCCCACAAATGTTCTATATGATTGAGGTCAGGGCTTTGTGATGGCCACTCCATTACCTTTACTTTGTTGGTCTTTAGCCATTTTGCCACAACTTTGGAAGTATGCTTGGGGTCATTGTCCATTTGGAAGACCCATCTGCGACCAAGCTTCAACTTCCTGACTGATGTCTTGAGATGTTGCTTCAATATATCCACATAATATTCCTCCCTCATGAAGCCATCTATTTTGTGAAGTGCACCAGTCCCTCCTGCAGCAAAGCACCCTCACAACATGATGCTGCCACCCCCGTGCTTCACGGTTGGGATGGTGTTCTTCAAATTGCAAGCGTTCACCTTCTTCCTCCAAACATAACGATGGTTATTAACAGTTATATTTTTGTTTCATCAGACCAGAGGACATTTCTCCAAAAAGTATGATCTTTGTCCCCTTGTGCAGTTGCGAACTGTAGTCTGCCTTTTTTATGGCGGTTTTGGAGCAGTGGCTTCTTCCTTGCTGAGCGGCCTTTCAGGTTATGTTGATATAGGACTCGTTTTACTGTAGATATAAATACTTTTGTACCTGTTTCCTCCAGCATCTTCACAAGGTCCTTTGCTGTTGATCTGGGATTGACTGCACTTTTCACACCAAAGTACGTTCATCTCTATGAGACAAAACTCGTCTCCTTCCTTAGCGGTATGACGGCTGTGTGGTCCTATGGTGTTTATACTTGCGTACTATTGTTTGTACAGATGAACGTGGTACCTTCAGGCATTTGGAAATTGCTCCCAAGGATGAACCAGACTTGTGGAGGTCTACTATTTTTTTTCTGAAGTCTTGGCTGATTTCTTTTGATTTTCCCATGATGTCAAGCAAAAAGGCACTGAGTTTGAAGGTAGGCCTTGAAACTCTTAGTGAATGTAAACTTCTGACCAACTGGAATTGTGATACAGTAAATGAAAAGTGAAATAAACTGTCTGTAAACAATCGTTAGAAAATGTACTTGTGTAATTCACAAATTAGATGTCCTAACCGACTTGCCAAAACTATAGTTTGTTAACAAGAAATTTGTGGGATGGTTGAAAAATGAGATTTAATGACTCCAACCTAAGTGTATATAAACTTCTGAATTCAACTGTACGTGATCAAATACAAATGTTAGAATCAACTATTAAAGACTACCAGCACCCACTGGATTCTACAGGACAAAATACAAACCCTCCAACCCAAAAAAGACTGTGGGGTTGATGGCATTCTAAATTAAATGATAAAATATATAGACCACATATTCAAATTGGCTAAACTTAAACTCTAACATCATCCTCAGCTCTAGCATCTTCCCCAATATTTGGAACCAAGGACTGATCACCCCAATCCACAAAAGTGGAGACAAATTTGACCCCAATATGTACCAGGGGATATGCGTACATTATGCGATACATTTCCTCAGTGAAAAAAAATGTAGTGAGCAAATGTCAAATTGGCATGAGGGTATGCGATACAATTGGATGGAAAGTGGTGTTGGGGGAAAAACATACGACATCATAAAATCCATGTACACAAACAACAAGTGTGTGGTGAAAATTGGCACAAAAAAAACTTTCTTCCCACAGAGCTGGGGTTGAGACAAGGACACAGCTTAAAGTCCACCCTCTTCAACATATATATCAATAAATTGGCGAGGGCACTAGAAGAGTCTGCAGCACCCGTCCTCACCCTACTAGAATCTGAAGTCAAATGTCTACTGTTTGCTGATGATCTGGTGTGTCTGTCCCCAACCAAGAGGGCCTACAGCAGCACCTTGATCTTCTGCACAGATTCTGTCAGACCTGGGGCCTGACAATAAATCTCAGTAAGACAAAAATAATGGTGTTCCAAAAAAGGTCAATTTGCCAGGACCACGAATACCATTTCCATCTAGACACCGTTGCCCTAGAGTACACAAAAATACATACAATACATACCTCGGCCTAAACATCAGCACAACAGGTAACTTCCACAAAGCTGTGAACAATCTGAGAGAGAAGTCAAGAAGGTCTCATCAAAAGGAACATAAAATTTGACATACCAGTTAGGATCTGGCTACAAATACTTTAATCGGTTACAGAACCAATTGCCCTTTATGGTTATGAGGTCTGGGGTCCGCTCACCAACCAAGAATTCACAAAATGGGACAAATACCAAATTGAGACTCTGCATGCAGAATTCTGCAAAAATATCCTCTGTGTACAACGTAAACACCAAATAATGCATGCAGAGCAGAATTAGGCCGATAGCCACTAATGATGAAAATCCTGAAAAGAGACGTCAAATTATACAACCACCTAAAAGGAAGCGATTCCCAAGCCATCCATAACAAAGCCATTACCTACAGAGAAATGAACCTGGAGAAGAGCCCCCTAAACAAGCTGGTCCTGGGCTCTGATCACAAACACAAACAGACCCCACAGAGCCCCAGGACAGCAACACAATTACACCCAACCAAATCATGAGAAAACAAAAAGATAATTACTTCACGCATTGGAAATAATTAACCAAAAAACAGAGCAAACTAGAATGCTATTTGGCCCTAAAGAGAGTACACAGTGGCAGAATACCAAACCACTGTGACTGACCCAAAATTAAGGAAATATTTTGACTATGTACAGACTCAGTGAGCATAGCCTTGCTATTGAGAGGGGCCGCCGAAGGCAGACTGGCTCTCAAGAGAAGACAGGCTATGAGCCACACTGCCCACAACATGACGTGGAAACTGAACAGCACTTCCTGACCTCCTGTCAAATGTATGACCATATTAGAGACACATATTTCCCTCATATTACACAGACCCACAAAGAATTCAAAAACAAATCCAATTTTGAGAAACTCCCATATCTATTAGGTGAAATACCAGTGTGCAATCACAGCAGCAAGATTTGTGACCTGTTGCATCAAGAAAAAGGCAACCAGTGAAGAACAAAACACCATTGTAAATACAACCCATATTTATGTTGATTTTCCCTTTTGTACTTTAACAATTTGTACATTGTTACAACACTGTATATAGATATGACATCTGAAATGTCTATTATTTTGGAACTTTTGTGTTCACTGTTAATTTTTCCTCTCACTTTTGTTTATTGTCTATTTCAATGTAAACATATGTTTCCCATTCCAATAAAGCCCTTAAATTTAATTGAAACAACTTGAGAGGGGTCAAGAATAAAGTGAGAGGGGTCCGGGACAAGGGGTGTGTTCATAAATTCAATCTGGAGTGCCAGAGTGCGCTCAGAGCATTTGTAAATCCATAGCATTGTCAAATTGTCAGTTTGTAAATTCAGCATGTTCAGAGCGCACAACGGCAGTCAAGCACCCAAGCTAAGTGGCTAACATTGGCTAGCTTGCAAGCTACTTCCAGAAAGAAATGAGAGAACATCTCACTCTGACCATTTTACTTGCCCAAGCAGAGCTGGTTAGGCTGTTTTCATGTTACTAGGGTGTTGGTGACTGCAACTGTGCTGCGGGCAACAACTTAATTCTGCTTTATTTTGCCAACGCTTACTGACACCTGCCATATTCAAAGGGTGTTGTGCGTTTGTAAATTCATGAGTTATTCTGCGCGAGAATGCTCTGAAATCAGAGTAGATAGCCATTGAATCTTACGACGATACAATTTGGCTAAGAATTACTGTTAGAGTTGCGTAAATTCAAATCTGGTATCAGGATAAATATAACAATGAGTCACCGATTGTATACTATGTATTTTTTATTAGCTAAGTAATAAATGGCAAATGCAACTTTTGTATATACGGGCTCACTGTAATACCACGCAGGGCAGAACAGGGAACTGACAAGATGTATGTAAACAGTATTCTTTATACTGTGATAGACAGTTCCAACCCGTCTGTTGGCCTATCACAGTAGAGACTGGGCGTGGTTTAAACTTGCTCAGCCTATTGCAGGCGCTCAGGCGGGTCCCCGCCTCTTGGCGCTTCTGTTGATAGATGTAACTGTTGCTGTGAAGAACATCCATGCGCTCATGCTCCATACCGTTATCTCGCACCTGGCTCCTGTTAACAAAAGACCACTTGTTCTGCAACCCCATGCTACTCTGTATTTTTCCATCACGAGAAAGGCCCATGGCCCTGTAACTGTTAACAATGTTTCAAGTCAGCTATGTTGCATAACACATACATACATCCACACAAGCCAACAGCAGATAATATTAAATCATATATATGGTAATGGCTATAATGTAAAACAGGATCCAACATTACATAAATAATCATGTCAATAAACGTTGGGTAGTTAGTTAATATACTGCCTGGCAAGTTTGATGTATTAGTAGCCAACTAACGTTAGGTAACTAGCTAACATATGGTATATATTGCTGTAATGCTATGCAGTTTGTAAGGATAGCGTAGCAAACAAATTGTCAGTCAACGTAATTTATTTGAAAAGGCATTACTTTATTACACTTTTCAAAATGTTCTTAACATTTGTCATAATTAGTTAAAGCAATTCATTTGTATCTACTCTCGCCTGACTTCGGCTGCATATTTTCTGCCATTTTCTTCAAATCTGAAAAGTTATGAAGCCACACCCATTTCCTGAAGAATGGCATTAGCTTGGGTGCTTGACTGCGATTGTAAGGTCAGAACGCTCAAATCAACCATACTCCTAGCAAGAGGTTGCATAGCAACATCATCAACTTCCAGTAGACAGATGAAGAGCTAGTAAGCTCAACTGAAAGGATACTGTAATGACCTGACTAGATCATAAAGGAACAATTGTCCAGACAGAGGTTTGAGTTTACGAATTGACGGTTTATTAAACCAACTTTACACAGGCTACTGTTTGGCCGTAGCCCACGCCAAATAAATGAAAGATAACCCACAAGCCAATCATGACCTTCTCTTGTGAAGAGAGAGAAAAAAGGCTAAACCTGGTCTTAACTTCCAATGCTCCATCCCCCTGCCCAACCCCCCTCCACGCCACTCCGCCAACCGCCAGGATGACCGGCATCAGAACATTCCAGGCATTCCTGTGATTGGCAGATAGCAGGTTGATTGGCATGTCCCGCGAACACTGGGTACTGGTAAGTACAACACAACCACCTACTAGCCTAACACATAACACACAGCTGTCTGTGCGGGTCGCTACAGATACCATTCGTTTACATTATACTAAAATTAACTAATAGTATATAGTATGCTCATTAAGTATGTAGTATACAGTATGTTAGTATGGGTATTCGAACACAGCTTTCGTATTTTGGCGAATTTCGTACGTCATCCGGGAACTTTTGGCATACTAACTATATCCATACTATGACCAATAAGCATACTATATACTCAATTCACGTCACAAATAGTAAGGTTATTATGAGTATTCGAACACAACTCAGGTCTGGGTTCCATTGACTCAGGCAGCCGCAGAATAGCAGGTGGCACTTCTACTTAATAATATTACGTAAATTCCGGAAAGGGAAGTGGCTCCTTTGGAAAGTTATCGAAGCAGAAAGTTCTCAGAAGTTATCTAGCTTAACAAACAGAAGAAGGGAAACATGGGGACAACAGCAAGTCAATTAGGGAAGGATCTGCTCTCAGAATATCAGGTGACATAAGATATTTAACGTGAATTAGATATCTAGCCAATAAAGTGTACACAACAAGTTGTTGGCCATTGTTACTAGGTAGGGAATAACTAACGTTACCTAAAAGCGAACCAAGTTGTTTTTAGCCAGCTAGCTATTTATCGTTACTTTTTGCCCTCATAAAAGAGTCGCGGCTCAGCTTGAATTATTGCCTATATTAACTAGCGAGTGCATTTTCAGCTTTTGACGACTGTTAGCAAGCTAACCAGTAGGACAACTTGTTGAGCACATTGCAAGTGACTGATAAAAGCAAGAAGTTGTGGTAAAAATATGGAATGCGTGTGTAGTATTAGAAAATAATGTATTAACACTTCCCTTCCAGGAGCTGACATTTCTTACAAAACAAGAAATTCTGTTGTAAGTAACTAGCTTTATTCATGATCATTTCAATTGACTGATACTGTTGTTTTCAATATCATATTTGATACAAATACAGTATATAAATACATAGGCTCCATTTTTGCCAGAGCTTAACGTCCTTGTCAACTGAAGGGCTAAAGTCCTAATTTACAAATAAATTTGACCGGCAAGATGGATTGTTTGAACTAGGTTGGAATGGTTTGTCATTTTAGATTTATTGCGAAAGGGACTTGATGAACAATCAACATCCATACAGGCAGAGCTGAGTTTGTTTGATGCGTCCTTTCTGTAGGGCACACAAGCGATTCTGTGAACTCCTCTCCAAAGAGGACAGAAACCTCACCAGTGTGCCCATGGAGAAAGTCCTTTCACTGCCAGAACTCAAGGTGACAAGATTGCAATTGAAATTCTACTCCATTACTAATACTTGAATGTTGTTACAAATCATTGTAACATGTTGGATTTCCTTTGGTCCCTAATGTTTATGTTCTGTCCCCACCCTTTAGTCCAACCCTTTCAGGAAAAGGATCTGTCTGCCATGTATTCTCAACATCTGATATGAAAGATGGAAGTCTCACCTTTGAGGACTTTCTTGATCTCTTGAGTGCCTTCAGCGATTCAGCTACACTGGAAATCAAGTCCCACTATGCATTCCGCATTTTTGGTAATACAATTGTTGGGAATTCATGGGGTACACATGGGGTATGTCATGTATTCATGATGTCTGGCAGTGTGTGGGTGGCTGGTGAAAACAAAATGGGAATTGTTTTGTCTGTTCAGACTTTGATGACGATGGCACTCTGGATGGTGGGGACCTGGAGAAGCTGGTGAACTGTTTGACTGGTGAGACTGAAGACACAAGGCTTACACCTGAAGAGATGAGGCAGCTCATCAGCAATGTAAGTTTACAGATTAAGGCCACTATTGGTCCTTCCCAATGTCAGCCTACCTCAAGGAAGACCTGTGTATGATATAGTCAGGTCTGCTTTATATGATTTCAAGTCTCCGTCTGCAATATCCAAGGGTAAATCAACTACTTATTTACTTTTCAATTTGACAGATTCTTGAAGAGTCAGATATAGACAAAGATGGGACAGTAAATCTGTCAGAGTTCCAACATGTTATCTCCAGGTCACCAGATTTCGTCAGGTGAGTTGAAATCTGATTAGAATATCTCTCCATAATCGCTACATTTTAACTATGTACTACCCCCCTCTAATATTCCACATTTTTCTTCAGTTCTTTTGAGATTGTGCTGTGAAGTCTACGAATAACACACCAGGATATGGATGCTTTGGATTCTGTTCTATTCATACTAAGAGGACCTCTTCTATTTTTTTCATTGTAATACCAATAACTTTGAGATTTTGCCTTAAATTATACGGAGTGAGATTTTTTTGATTCTGAGAATCTTCATCAGCTAACATCACTTTCTTGAATTTTGAAGAATTCATATAATCAACAACAAAAAAAGCATAGCACAAAGGCTTAATTCATAAAGGTCATGTTAACTGACTGGTATTTTCCGATATAACAAAACATAAGATCTCCTCAGCCTGTGTTAACCTCAGACCTTATTTTCTGCATTTATTCCAAAACCCTATTCTTTCCCCATTCATTTTTCACATAGGGATGGCTGAACAAACCAAAGGTAACTAATTCTGGGTTTTAGGACTACACGCTGGCGAGCTCTGATAATTCAAGTTTTTACCGGTTAAACATCCATGCAGCATCTGCATACCAACCATTTGATCTCATCAGCTTCATGGGATATGCATTTAGATCTTCGTGTTATTGTTGTTTTGAATTATGGGCTAGTGAGCAAATTTTAGAGCAGATGTTAAACTGTAGCATAGTTTAGGCTGTGTTTTTGCCAAGTGGCCACATGGATTATTTTGTTGTCTGACAGTAATGTCATACTATTATATTCGGTTCTGTTTTGTAGAATACCATCATTGTGATCTTGCAGACATTGAATCAGCTTTGATCAAACTTTATTAAACAAGCTCCATTAGCCAGAGTAGCCTGTTCTGAGTAGTACAGAGTGTGCGTAAAGTAGAGAATAATTTTTCCGGGGGGGAAAGTCTGATCCACAACCTAAATTATAGGTAGATTAATATTTTCTGTTTGAAAATGTATTTCTACATCATGTCAGTGCTCTCTTAACGGAAACTTTTTAAAATCTATAAAGAGCTAGAATAAAAGTAATCAAGTCTTAGTCACTGACTTTACTTTATTTGTCTGAAACAAGCAGCTAGTCAATCAATCTGTGCACTGTCCTTAGTGCTCAACTCCTACAGGCAGTTTTTCCATTCTATGTCGTTCTTGGTTAGAGGATTAATGATATTTGTGTCAGGATGGAGAGAGGGGTCCTCTTTGATAGCAGAAACAAAAGTGTTCCATGGTCCACACACTACATCCACCACACGCAGCCCCTGGTCCTTGAAAAACTCTACCCTTCTTGGCTCGTCTGAACTGTTCTCAGTCCCCTGTCCCAGCTGGCCGTATTCACCTGAAACGGTGGCAAATGTGAAGCTTGAGAAAAGGCCATGTCTATCCATTAATTGATATGAATTCCTGGGTGAAATACATAACGGCTATTTATTCAATACACAGGCCTACTCAAAGCCACGTAGACTACAATATTTGACATTTAAAGCTTGCCCCAGTAGACTAGAATATTTTACATTTTAAAGCTTACCCCAGCCCCAAGTGTAGAGATCACCTGTACCTGTAAAATAAATAGACAAAATACTCAGTCATCTCTCTAAATTAGTAGTTTGAGGCAGCTTGTGTGAAGGGCTCTTACTTGTGACTGCCGCAGTGTGACGCGACCCACAGCTGATCTTGCTGACCTCGCATGACTGAGTAACATCCACCAGGGCTGGGAAGGCCTGTATTGATATGAACACGTCGTCGTAGCTCTCCTCTTCATCTTTACATGTGCTGGCACCACCTAAACATACAGCAGTTCAGATATAACATATTTATATGTTGTCTATCTACACCAGTCCAGAACCTCAATGTAGGTGTTTTGCAACGCAGCCAATTAGAGGGTCTATAAGTATCATCCATTTGCCTGTATGAACACTGAATTTTAAAATGAGCTGAGCTGGTGGGTCTGCCCTCCCAAAATATAACACAGATTTCAGACAGGCAGACCTGTGTCCTGGCTCTTCTGCTGCTCTCCTCTTAGGGCTCGTGATGGCAGTCCCACCTGGCCACTCTCATTCCAGCCCCACACGTACAGGTCTCCCCCAGCTGTGGACCAGACTAGTGATCACATTGACTGAATAATGTAATGTAATGCAATCACTCTACTTTATCATTCTTTTGTAAGTTCCATCCCAGTCAGTCCCTCTTACCACTGGTGCAGACAGAGTGCCAACCCCCGGCGGCCACAGTGCTCATGGACATACCCATTAGTGCCTCCATTGCTCTGGGCTCCTCCTGCGGGCTCAGGTCCCCATGTCCCAGCTGCCCATGGCTGCCAACACAAGGAAGCAAGGTTTTCAGAACATTTAATACAGATCCTATGCTGTCGTTCATTCTGCCATGTCTGATGTACCCAAAATAGTCATCAGTAACCTATGAAAGGTGTGCTGAAAAATGCCTATTGATTAAACTGTTGTACAGGATTTGTTAATTCCATTACGAAACATGACATTTGTTGTCTTCACCTGCCTGAGCCCCAGGTGTAGATGTCTCCAGATGCAGTGAGGAGGACTGCGTGCTCTGTGCCTAGTGCCAGGCTAAAAGCCAGTAGTTGTGGGGAAAGTGGGCGGTAAAAGGGAGGATTGGAAGCTATGTACCCTCCTGGAACTAATGGGAATGCTAGTGAGGGCCCTACAAAACAAGAATGCATTATGATTACAACATTATTGAAATGCAACTATTGATTAGAGCTTCAATATATTTGCCACACACCTGTACATGGACCTGAGTGGGGGAAATAACCATATTTACTTAATTCTAGGGGTTGTGGGTGGTACCAACTATGCTACAGCGCCAGTCACTATGAATCAATACCAGTATTATCTGGAATCACCATACTCCACCCTGGTTTCTTCTCATTTCGCTCAGAGTTCCAGCACTCTACTCTGTCTGTGAAAGACAGGGCCAGATATCCCTCGCTGATATGTGCATCCTGGCACCCTCGGCTTTCCTCTACACAGCCGCCACATCCTTTCTGACTGGGGGTCCCTACTCCAAAACCTGCCAAACACAGCCTTCCATCACCTGAAACGTAAACAAATGATACAGTTAAGGGGAAACTTTGAAACAGTCCATGTAGGTTTATGAATTGAGGTACATGGTTGCAACTTAATTGATACACTGGAAACTGGTTCATGCAGTTATCAACCTTTCACTGCGGTCTCTGGTTGAGCGGTCTGCCAGTTATTATCACGAGAAGGCAGCCCTTTCAAAAAAATATAGCAGTTTTGAAACTGCAGTCGACGGGTATTTTGGACGCAGAATTTGGCAGCATACTGCAGTTATACTAAGCTCTGACTGCAATCTCCTTTTGTAAGGGATGATCGAGTTGAGTACTCTACTCACTATTTGAATGCAGAGCTGCTCTTCGACTCCAACTTGTCCTGATCTGCGTATCAACATTGCTATTATGTTGACAGATTTGGACAGGCTCCTCTTCCAAATTCCGACAAACAATATCAATAGAGATTGGATATGTCACGTTGGCATCTCCGGCACTTTCCCCATCCGTCAATTTTTCATTCGTTCGTATTTGCCCAAAGCCGTTGAAGCCAAATCCAAACCAATTCATCAGCAACTCTGCGTTTCGCGGTAGCGTAAACAAAACAATCCGTACAACGTTGCGATCAGTGCTACAGATAGAACAACGAGACAGATACTTCAACCGGATGTATAAATGTGAAGCATCCGCTTTGCGTTTCCAGTCATTACCAAATATGGTAGTGAAAGGAAACCCTCTGGCCGGCAGTGGGAGAAGATGAAACGACATGGGTTTTGGCTGACATTCTGCAAATTCTCATTGATTAAACATTTGATCTCAATTGAATTTTCTGTTCCCAAAATAAGAATAAGAATCTGTTTTGAACAGAGTGGACTACGTTTTGTACACTTTACCCTTTGGCATCCAATATGCTGCATTACCGCCCTCAACTGGACTACAAAATAAATCCATTAGGATATATATATATATATATTGTAATGAAATAGCAGGGAGCAGGTCTCGAACCCTCAAACTTCTAGCCCGAGGTCCGGCGCACTATCGACTGTGCCGCAAAAGCATGCTCGTGCGGCAGGGTAGATTACAGTGACTGTTTCACAGCGCTCCCCACCGGTCTGGGTTGCACCAAACAGCAGGCATCACAAACACCAGGAATCTTTAACTTCACACTTAACTCTAAATTATTCCTTTCAATGGTACAGATCTTAACCCAAGTAGTGTGACATAGAGCGTCCACTCCCTCTGGTCATAATAAATACAAACAAATATCACAAGTTCACGACAGGTTACCTTCACTGATTCAAATGCACCCACCTCCTTTCTCATCCACCCAGAAACCAATAATGGATCCGCTAAAAAGTAAGGATCCCCTTTCTACAAAAATGTCACTCCTACTGGACCAGATTCTTCTTTATCATGTCCATTGATGCCAGGCTCATGTTTCGAGTTCTTCAAGACAATTTCCACCTCACTTAACTCGCCCTCATTCACTTCCATTTCACCTCCAGAATTTGGGCTGGCGCACAGCCCACTCTGTTTGCACTTGACACCAGTCTTATTCAACACCCCATCTTCCTCAAATTCAAATCCAAACCTCTGTTTTCCTCATTCTCTTCGACCTCTTCTTTCTATTTGTTCCCTCCATTCCTCAGAAATCCACATGTTTGTGTCCCTGGCCCAATATTCCTATTCTCACGACTTTGCTTGCAGCCTGGTGGCATCCGGACGTAACCCCATAGTCGTCCTGCTCACCTCGGAAACGCGCCGACATTTGTAGAGCATCTTCCTGGTCATTTTCCTCTCTTGCCTCCAGCTCCATACGATGCTGGAGATGGGTGTGAGAGAATTTGATCCGTTCGATTGTGGGAGGTCAGATCAGCGTATTGAATGCATGCTGTGCAGTTGTCCGACGAGTTGAAACTAATTACATATATTAACACTGGATTGCTGATGCTATTCCTTTATCTTGCTGACATTTTTCCCGTCATGCATTTCCTTTGCATTCCCTGACAATTTCTACAAGTGTTTAATGTTTCCAACATATTATTTATGTTGTTCTATAATGCACAGAGAAACAGAAATGATTGACTTGAACCTTCTGATAATATGGATAATTTTTTCTTCCCTTTCCTATTTCCACTAGATTTCCAATGTCTCAGTTATTGTTTGTAAACCAAAAACACCAAGAGTTTAGAAGGCTGTCTGACAGAAAAACTTGCAATGTTAATACATCTGAGTGATTTCATTAAAAGCTGATCCATTGTATCTAAATAATTTCATCACCAAAGACTGCATCTAGCCTTAAATATTTATGTGCAATTTCTGGATTATGGAAATCACAGGAGGCTGCTAAGGGGAGGGAACTGAGTGAATGGAATTACATCAAACACATGGAAACCTCTTTGATACCATTCCACTTATTATGTTCCTGCCATTACTACGGGCCCATCCTCCCCAAATAAGGTGCCACCAACCTCCAGTGATGGAAATTAATTTCAAAGCAAGATGTGTCAACCAATAATAAGTATAAACATTGGATGACTGACTGATGACTGCGTGGTATTGAAGCTACCGCCAACTTGGTACTCCTCAATTGTAAAAAAAAATATATATTAATTTTGGAAGCTATATAAATGCATGTATTAATGTCTACATTCGTTTTTGACACATTTATTATATTAAAGACACCTTAATGCATACTTTTAAATGATGTGAGCTAAACATGCAAATAAAAAAATAGATACAGTACCAGTCAAAAGTTTGGACACACATACTCATTCAAGGGTTTTTCTTTATTTGTACTATTTTCTACATTGTATAATAAGAGTGAAGACATCAAAACTGAAATAACACACATGAAATCATGTAGTAACCAAAAAAGTGTTAAACAAATCAATATTTATTTTAGATTTTAGATTCTTCAAAGTAGTACAATGATCCAACCCACCTCCAGGCTGTGTAAGGGCTATTTGACCAAGATGGAGTGCTGCGTCAGATGACCTGGCCTCCACAATCACCGAACCTCAACCCAATTGAGATGGTTTGGGATGAATTGGGCCACATAGTGAAGGAAAAGCAGCCCACAAGTGCTCAGCATATGTGGGACTCCTTCAAGACTATTGGAAAAGCATTCCAGGTGAAGCTGTTTGAGAGAATGCCAAGTGTGTGCAAAGCTGTCATCAAGGCAAAGGGTGGCTACTTTGAAGAATCTCAAATATAGTTTTGATGTCTTCACTATTATTCTACAATGTAGAAAACAGTAAAAAACAAAGAAAAACCCTTGAATGAGTACTGTAGGTCTCTCATGCTGCGCTCTTTAACCCATGTCTCCGTTCTTTATTTGTCACTCCCCTCCATTTATTTTTGTCATCTCTCTCGGTCTCCTTCTCCATTGCACTCAGCATGATGGCTTCTTTGCCAAACTCTCCATGTTTCACTCTCTTGTCTCCTTCGCCCTGAGAGGTGGAGCTCGAGGTAAAGTTGCCATGGCAACAGCGAGGTCACTAGATACCCAGCCGTGGCCGTCTGTCTATATAATCTGTTATAGCTGTTCTTACCTTCTAGTTTCTAGTTTATAAAGCCTGCCGTAGCAGCATTGCAAGAATGCGCTTAAAATGCAAATAATTGTTTTCAGCCCTGCAGTTTCCCTGCTGTGTTGACTGTTGAAGCTAATCAGGGTGGGATGGGGGTTAGTTATCAGATTTGACCTGTGTTGAAACCTGTCTTCCTGCCTCCCAGGTGGTGGACAGCAGACCAACCAGCTTCCCCTCCCTACTTAGTCACATGACCTCGGCCATCCTCAACCACGAGGTGCTGGCGCTGCCCGTGCTGCCCAAGAAGCGTGGCATCCCTTCCTTGCACACCTTTGCCCCCCTTATGGGGGCCCTGCCCTGTGACTTCTACATGCTCAACCTGCGCAGCGTCCAGCACCAGGTAACTAGAAGTGAAGAAGTAATTGTCCTGTTTGTGGAACGTCAATATACTGGAAGATATAATACATGTAGGGTTCTGTGTACTAACCATTGATGCTAATATGTTTGTGTGACTCCCACTCCCCGTCTCCCTACATGGCCCTCATCCTGCATCGGAAGGGTCTGGACTGTGACCTGGAGACCCCCGACCCTGGATTCAACTGTACCACTTCCGAGGGACAGGTCAGTGGTCCTCAACAACGCGCACACACATGGATCACCACAGATACAACTGGGGCGATAGTACAGTGTGTTGCACAGACTCGTACAGCACTGCAGTGGGAGTCATTCTAGCAGTCTGGAAAGATTATTCTCTGTGTTAGACATGAGGAGTGACTGGACAAATTGTTCTCTCATACACACTCTTTCTACCTCTCTTTCACAAACTGTATCCATCTCTCGCTTTCTCTCCTTGTCTGTTCCTCCAGCTGGGTGTGTCTTCTCTGTTCCGTAACCTGGACCTCCAGCTGCTGCATCCTGTGTCTCTGTCCCTGATGTACTCCAGCCCCCCTCTGGCCAATGACTCCTCCATCAGCCTGGAGCCCATGGAGATCTCAGCCTTCAGGCTCAAACTACGCTAGCCAAGCTCAGATAAACACATCAGACCAGACACACCCAGGCCAGGCCTGGTCCCACCTGGTTTTGTCTGTTCAGTTCTAGTCTATAGGAAGATTGCCTCCCAGTGAACATAGGGGTGGCCAAGCTGGGGCTTCCTGGTCCAACCTGTGTCTACAACACACAGTACACTACACCACTCTACACTAAACCTCTCTGCACCACACTACACTACACCACACACACCCTGAACTGTAAAGTCAGCTTGGAAGAGCAGGTGTCCACCATGACTAGACTATAACTGCAGGGGGCAGATGGCTGTCAGAAACACAGTGGCTGTCTCCAATCTTTCTCAGAGAACCAGAAACCTTTGGTGATTTAGTTTTTGTGCTTGTGATAATAAAGGTGATGTCTTTATCACAGAACAGATACTGGTGGTCTTCTGCCTTTGCATTGCAATGTCAAGTTAGTGGAAACAATTTTCTTTCAGTTTTTAAATGAACTATATTTGTTTTCTTTTTAAAAAAAAATCCCATCCTAGACTAACTAATGAATGTAAATATCACATGTATAAGGACCTTGGAATGACATGGCGACCGAGTGCAATTTGTAAATGCTTTATTTTTGCCACGTTCACGTGCTAGTCAAAGCTAGGAAACTGGTTGTAGTTATACATGTGCCGCTTTCAACCAATTAGCAAGTCGAACATTTTCGATTTTCCTAGTTCTGAGGCTATGGCTCTGTAAGATACTGTATGTCAAGCAGAGTCAGTCACTCTAGTCACTACCTGGCTGGGGATTAGGTCTCTCTCTAAGGAAATACCAATCAATCCCCATGCTACTTTTTTGTTTTTAGTCATCATTATCTCCCTATTGCATGACTGTACGGCCTGCTATCCTTTCAATCCCCCCTTGCTTGTAGATGGTCTGAAGACTTTGAAACTATTGTTACGTGAGCCTCTCAAAGCTATCATGTCCCGATGAGTTGGCTGTGTTGGAATTTAAGTTACGTTTGTATTTAAATGCTCCTAAAGCCATTCCTGTGCTCCTGTTCTTTGTGTGTGTACACCAATCGATGGACGAATGGTGGTGTGTACTATACTGTATGCAGTAGAAGAAACTACTATGATGACGATACCTCTTATTTAACATATGACACATTGGTATGTATATTGATGTGGAAACATCTGTGAAGAAACAGTATGCCAGAGGAGTATTAAGATCCGGAGTGCAGTATCAGGGACAAGGTATCTGTTCATAGCACTGTACTGCTAATCATCATCATTAGTGAGTCTGTGTAGTGGGGTTGGAGGATCTGGCTTTCAAAGCCAGGCATGGAGACCCTGTTTTTAAAGGCAGGATCGTGGTTCAACCTTCCCTTCATGATGATGTGGAGAAATGGTCCGTTGAACGAACAAACGGATTCTTCAAGTCTGACTTTGACAGCGAGTTTACTGGCGCAAACATGGTAAAAAAAATGTATCAGCTTTCATCACAAAACATCTCTATAGCCTTGATCTTGGTGGGGTTAAGGTACCTGTCTATTATTCATTTCTGCCTTTGGTGTTGGTGTGGAAGGCTAAACATCAGTAGCATACATCAGTAATGGCAGATGCCCTGTTTATCAGTTATCTTTGCCATTTCTCACTATATGTTTCTCCTCTACCATCTCTTAGACCATCCTACTATCCAAATATTTTTTCACCCTGCTGTGTTCTGTTTAACACTCCTCACTCAGAACACACGTATCTACAGTCCAACATTTCATTCTACAATGCTCAGGCACTAGCCTGGCCCCATACAGCGGATGTGCTGTAGCCAACTCCTCTATTGATGTCATACTATCTTTTGGTATGAGAACAAAGAAACAGAGAGGAGTTGGTTGTACGTACCAACAGACTGGACCACCAGACTACCAATGTAGCCTGCATCGCTTTCCATCATCAGCACTTCCATACTGTCTTTTCAGATTGCATTTTCCCTCTAGCTATATGTCATAACACTACCCCTGTTCCTAATACGGCACTCCCCCCTATTGTCCCTTTCTTCCCGCTCACCTACTGTCTCTGTGTCTGAGTTCCTCTGTAGACTTGTCTTTTGTATGTGATATTTGTTGTAGGACTTTTTTTAAGATGGAGTTTATGAAGGACAAATGTCTTTGTTCTCTTTTGTTTGTTTCTTCCTGGACGTGTGTTTAAAAAAAGATGCATAGAAGAAAAATGCAGACGCGGTGGAGTCAGAATAAAGATCAAATATGATACTTGGTATATATTTGTCTCTTATCACTAACCCTTTATGTTAACACCTTTTTTAATTAACTTTTTTTTTTTAGCTACTGATCTCTAGTTTGTCAAACTTGTTGAAGGGGGCAGCACTAAGTTAGTTTGTGGGACAAGCACAAACATCAGTGGTGAGCCATGCTGTTTGTCTCAGTCCTACAGAGGTTTTAAATACTCACCAAGCTGCGATTTTATATTTCAATACATTGAACTTGACATGAAAATGCTCAATTTATTTAAATGTAAAGTTTTTGTGATTTACACAACTGAATGTGTTTTGTAAATGAGGACCCAGATGTGCCCCGGGTATCAGCCAGTTGTATTGGTCATCCACACTGAGGGTGAGGACAGACACAGACAATCTCTGTGGCCAGCCAGCCAGGCCAAAGGACCCCAGCAGCTATGGGCTGCACTGGCTCAAGTGTTTTTGAGTTCACTCTTTCGGGAGGCAGAAATGACTGGCAGAGAGATTTCTCCCCTTTATCTCACAAAGAGGAGGGTATTTACGGGTGACAAAATACTAAATTATTCAGACAGTCAAGCAGGAGACTACACGTGGAGGAAAACTACAACAAAAAAGGGGACTCAAACCAGAACTAGACCAAGGAGAAAGTTAAGCGAAATTGAGATGGATCCCTAAAGGGCAGGGTTGGGGAATACATGATCAGTTTATCATCAAAATATTGTAATCAGATTAGACACTTTTGGAAAAACTACACTGAACGAAAATATAAATGCAACCTGTTTCATGAGCTGAAATAAAATAAATGTTCTATATGCACAAAAAGCTTATTTCTTAAAAATGTTGTGAACACATTTGTTTACATCCCTGTTAGTGAGCATTTTTACTTTGTCAAGATAATCCATTAGCTGTGGCATATTTGGAAGCAGATTAAACCGCATTATAACACAGGTGCACCTTGTGCTGGGGGAAAAAGGCCACTAAAATGTGCAGTTTTGTCACACAACACAATGCTACAGATGTCTCAAGTTTTGAGGGAGCGTGCAATTGGCAAGATAACTGCAGGAATGTCCACCTGAGCTGTTGCAAGACAATTGAATGTTAATTTCTCTACTATAAGCCGCCTCACAACCACAGACCATGTGTAACCAAGACAGCCCAGGACCTCCACATCCGGCTTCTTCACCTGCAGCATCGTCTGAGACCAGTCACCTGGACTGCTAATGACATTGGATTTGTACAACTGAAGATTTTCTGCACAAACTGTCAGAAACTCTCAGGGAAGCTCATCTGCCTGCTCGTCGTCCTCACCAGGGTCTTGACCTGACTGCAGTTTGTCGTTGTAACCGACTTCAGTGGGCAAATGCTCACCTTCGATGGCCACTGGCATGCTGGAGAAGTGTGCTCTTCACGGATGAATCCCGGTTTCAACTGTATCAGGCAGATGGGAGATAGCATAAGCTACGGACAATTAACACAATTGCATTTTATCGATGCCAATTTGAATGCACAAGGATACCGTGATGAGATCCTGAGGCCCATTGTTGTGCCATTCACCTCATGTTTCAGCATGATAATGCACGGCCCCATGTGGCAAGGATCTGTCGACAATTCCTGGAAGCTGAAAATGTCCCATTTATTCCATGGTTGACAGAGGAAGAACAATGATTCCAAGCACCACCCTCCTTTTGAAGCTTCCAGTCTGTTATTCGAACTCAACCAGCATGACAGAGTGATCTCCAGCCTTGTCCTCGTCAACACTCACACCTGTCTCAACGAGAGAATCACTGACATGATGGGAGCTGGTCTTTTTGTGGCAGGGCTGAAATGCAGTGGAAATGTTTTTTGGGGATTCAGTTCATTTGCCTGGCAAAGAGGGACTTTGCAATTAATTGCAATTCATCTGATCTCTCTTCATAACATTCTGGAGTATATGCAAATTGCCATCATACAAACTGAGGCAGCAGACTTTGTGAAAATTAATATTTGTGTCATTCAAAACTTTTGGCCACGACTGTATACAGTACAATTCAAAGGTTTGGACACACCTACTCATTAAAGGGTTTTTCTTTATTTTTAAAAATATTTTCTACATAATAGTGGACTTAATGTTGCGGCCTTGTCAGCAGCTAATGGGCATCCTTAATAAAAACAATACAAATACTACAGTAGACATCCCACTGCAGCAAGGACACAGAGGGCAGACTGAATGACCACTGAAAAACCCCTACAGCACACGCTCACACACTTACATGGGTGAGTGAAAGTACATGGCAAGTCACTCTTCATCTCCTCTGCAGATTCAACACAACACTCATTCACTCACACACACGTACTTGCCATGCAAGGCATGCACAGGTTACAGGTTTCCTAAATGAGCTACAATTTCTCCCTGCGGATCTAATTATGGGGCACATTCAGGATGCACTACTATCTTAGACCTGCTCCCCTCTCTACTCTTCAGGAGGCTGGAGGAAATACTCCTCTTAATGATCTCTGCAAATACTACTGACGGACATGCACAACTTTTCCCATTCAAATTAATCTAGGTTAAATATTAATGTACTAGTATTTCAGCAGTATCTAGGGCTAGAGGAAGTTATTTTATCTCTGGGGGATCGGAGCAATGCTCTTCCTGTAGCTGAGTAGTGTGGAGGAGAAAAAGGTAGAGGAGAGTTAACTTGGCAGCACAACCAAACCAAGCCCTAGAGATAAGGAAGTGGGCTTGTGTACCGCTGGTGGCCTCTGACAAGGCATTAGCTCTGTGAGTGTGTTGTGTGAGTGTGTCTGTAAGTTTTGGCTGACTGCTGTGAGAGCAGAATGGGTCAATACAACAGACCTCATTTCACATGACCTCCCAAAGTCATTTTATTTCAGCATGACATTTATCCCCACAATATTGACATCAACCATCAGTCAAATAAAAAAGGATATACATTTTAAAAAAGGATATAAAATACAATCCAATATAATCTATTTAAAATATGCTGTAACCTTGATTGTATCGGCTTGACTGAATCGACGAGTTCAGAATATACAGTTGAAGTTGGAAGTTTACATACACTTAGGTTGGAGTCATTAAAACTCATTTTTCAACCACACCACAAATTTCTTGATAACAAACTATAGTTTTGGCAAGTCGGTTAGCACATCTACTTTGTGCATGACACAAGTAATTTTTCCAACAATTGTTTACAGACAGATTATTTCACTTATAATTCACTGTATCACAATTCCAGTAGGTCAGAAGTTTACATACATTAAGTTGACTGTGCCTTTAAACAGCTTGGACAATTCCAGAAAATGATGCTTTAGAAGCTTCTGATTGGCCAATTGACATAATTTGTGTCAATTGGAGGTGTACCTGTGGATGTATTTCAAGGCCTACCTTCAAACTCAGTGCCTCTTTGATTGACATCATGGGAAAATCAAGAAATCAGCCAAGACCTCAGAAAACAAATTGTAGTCCTCCACAAGTCTGGTTTATCCTTGGGAGCAATTTCCAAATGCCTGAAGGTACCTCGTTCATTTGTACAAACAATAGTACGCAAGTATAAATGCCATGGGACCACGCAGCCGTCATACCGCTCAGGAAGGAGACACGTTCTGTCTCCTAGAGATGAATGTATTTTGGTGTGAAAAGTGCAAATCAATCCCAGAACAACAGCAAAGGACCTTGTGAAGATGCTGGAGGAAACAGGTACAAAAGTATCTATATCCACAGTAAAACAAGTCCTATATCGACATAACCTGAAAGGCCTGAAAGGCCACTCAGCAAGGAAGAAGCCACAAAAAAGCCAGACTACGGATTGCAACTGCACATAGGGACAAAGATCCAACTTTTTGGAGAAATGTCCTCTGGTCTGATGAAACAAAAATAGAACTGTTTGGCCATAATGACCATTGTTATGTTTGGAGGAAAATGGGGAGGCTTGCAAGCCGAAGAAACACCGTCCCAACTGTGAATCACGGGGGTGGCAGCATCATGTTGTGGTGGTGCATTGCTGCAGGAGGGACTGGTGCACTTCACAAAATAGATGGCATCATGAGGGAAGAAAATTACTTGGATATATTGAAGCAACATCTCAAGACATCAGTCACGAAGTTAAAGCTTGGTCGCAAGTGTGTCTTCCGAATGGACAATGACCCCAAGCATACTTCCAAAGTTGTGGCAAAATGGCTTAAGGACAACAAAATCAAGGCATTGAAGTGGCCATCACAAAGCCCTGACCTCAATCCTATAGAAAATTTGTGGGCAGAACTGAAAAAGTATGTGCGAGCAAGGAGGCTTACAAACCTGACTCAGTTACACCAGCTCTGTAAGGAGGAATGGCCAAAATTCACCCAACTTATTGTGGGAAGCTCGTGGAAGGCTACCCGAAACTTTTGACCCAAGTTAAACAATTTAAAGGCAATGCTACCAAATACTACTTGAGTGTATGTAAACTTCTGACCCACTGGAAATGTGAAATAAAAGCTGAAATAAATAATTCTCTCTACTATTATTCTGACATTTCACATTCTTAAAATAAAGTGGTGATCCTAACTGGTCTAAGACATGCAAGTTTTACTCAGATTAAATGCCAGGAGTTGTGAAAAACTGAGTTTAAATGTATTTGGCTAAGGTGTACGTAAACTTCCGACTTCAACTGAACATTACCAGTCAAAAGTTTGGACACACCTACTCATTCAAGAGTTTTTCTTTATTTTTAAAAAATATTTTCTACATTGTAGAATAATAGTGAAGACATCAAAACAATGAAATAACACCTATGGAATCATGTAGTTACCGAAAAAGTGTTAAACAAATCAAAATACATTTTAGCTTCTTCAAAGTAGCCAAACTTTGCCTTGATGACAGTTTTGCATTCTCTCAACCAGCTTCATGAGGTAGTCATGCTTCCCCAACAGTCTTGAAAGAGTTCCCACATATGCTGAGCAGTTGTTGGCTGCTTTTCCTTCACTCTGCGGTCCAACTCATCCCAAACCATCTCAATTGGGTTGAGGTCGGGTGATTGTGGAGGCCAGGTCATCTGATGCAGCCCTTACACAGCCTGGAGGTGTATTTTGGGTCATTGTCCTGTTGTTGAAAAACAAATGATAGTCCCACTAAGCGAATACCAGATGGGATGGCGTATCAGACCAAAGGACAGATTTCCACCGGTCTAATGTACATTGCTCGTGTTTCTTGACCCAAGCAAGTCTTTTCTTCTTATTGGTGTCCTTTAGTAGTGGTTTCTTTACAACAATTCGACCATGAAGGCCTGATTTACGCAGTCTCCTCTAAACAGTGGATGTTGAGATATGTCTGTTACTTGAACTCTGTGAGGTGCATTTTGAGGTGCAGTTAATTGCCAATTTCTGAGTCTGGTAACTCTAATGAACTTATCCTCTGCTACAGAGGTAACTCTGGGTCTTCCTTTCCTGTGGCGGTCCTCATGAGAGCCAGTTTCATCAAAGCGCTTGATGTTTTTTGTGACTGCATTTGAAGAAACTTTCAAAGTTCTTGAAATGTTTCAGATTGACTGATCATGTCTTTAAAGTAATGATGGACTGTTGTTTCTTTTTGCTTATTTGAGCTGTTCTTGCCATAATATGGACTTGGTATTTTACCAAATAGGGCTATCTACTGTACAACCACCCCTACCTTGTCACAACACAACTGATTGGCTCAAACGTATGAAGAAGGAAAGAAATTCCACAAATTAACTTTTAACAAGGCACAAATGCATTATAGGTAACTACCTCATCATGAAGCTGGTTGAGAGAATGGCAAGAGTGTACAAAGCTGTCATCAAGGCAAAGGGTGGCTACTTTGAAGAATCTATAATTTGTTTAACTCTTTTTTGGTTACTACATGATTCCATATGTGTTATTCCATAGTTTTGATGTTTTCACTATTATTCTACAATGTAGAAAATTGTAAAAATAAAGAAAAACCTTGGAATGAGTAGTTGTGTCCAACTTTTGACTGGTACTGTATTTTCTTAAAAATACACTGCTCAAAAAAATAAAGGGAACACTTAAACAACACAATGTAACTCCAAGTCAATCACACTTCTGTGAAATCAAACTGTCCACTTAGGAAGCAACACTGATTGACAATACATTTCACATGCTGTTGTGCAAATGGAATAGACAACAGGTGGCAATTATAGGCAATTAGCAAGACACCCCCAATAAAGGAGTGGTTCTGCAGGTGGTGACCACAGACCACTTCTCAGTTCCTATGTTTCCTGGCTGATGTTTTAGTCACTTTTGAATGCTGGTGGTGCTTTCACTCTAGTGGTAGCATGAGACGGAGTCTACAACCCACACAAGTGGCTCAGGTAGTGCAGCTCATCCAGGATGGCACATCAATGCGAGCTGTGGCAAGAAGGTTTGCTGTGTCTGTCAGCGTAGTGTCCAGAGCATGGAGGCGCTACCAAGACAGGCCAGTACATCAGGAGACGTGGAGGAGGCCGTAGGAGGGCAACAACCCAGCAGTAGGACCGCTACCTCCGCCTTTGTGCAAGGAGGAGCAGGAGGAGCACTGCCAGAGCCCTGCAAAATGACCTCCAGCAGGCCACAAATGTGCATGTGTCTGCTCAAACGGTCAGAAACAGACTCCATGAGGGTGGTATGAGGGCCCGACGTCCACAGGTGGAGGTTGTGCTTACAGCCCAACACCGTGCAGGACGTTTGGCATTTGCCAGAGAACACCAAGATTGTCAAATTCGCCACTGGCGCCCTGTGCTCTTCACAGATGAAAGCAGGTTCAAACTGAGCACATGTGACAGACGTGACAGAGTCTGGAGACGCTGTGGAGAACGTTCTGCTGCCTGCAACATCCTCCAGCATGACCGGTTTGGCGGTGGATCAGTCATGGTGTGGTGTGGCATTTCTTTGGGGGGCCGCACAGCCCTCCATGTGCTCACTAGAGGTAGCCTGACTGCCATTAGGTACCGAGATGAGATCCTCAGACCCCTTGTGAGACCATATGCTGGTGCGGTTGGCCCAGGGTTCCTCCTAATGCAAGACAATGCTAGACCTCATGTGGCTGGAGTGTGTCAGCAGTTCCTACAAGAGGAAGGCATTGATGCTATGGACTGACCCGCCCGTTCCCCAGACCTGAATCCAATTGAGCACATCTGGGACATCATGTCTCGCTCCATCCACCAACGCCACGTTGCACCACAGACTGTCCAGGAGTTGGCGGATGCTTCTCATCAGGAGCATGCCCAGGTGTTGTAGGGAGGTCATACAGGCATGTGGAGGCCACACACACTACTGAGCCTCATTTTGACTTGTTTTAAGGACATTACATCAAAGTTGGATCAGCCTGTAGTGTGGTTTTCCATTTTAATTTTGAGTGTGACTCCAAATCCAGACCTCCATGGGTTGATAAATTTGATTTCCATTGATAATTTTTGTGTGATTTTGTTGTCAGCACATTCAACTATGTAAAGAAAAAAGTATTTAATAAGAATATTTCAATCATTCAGATCTAGGATGTGTTATTTTATTGTTCCCTTTATTTTTTTGAGCAGTGTATAACATAGTACCAATTACTTAATAATGCATCTCTGCCAAGGTGAAAAATACCAGCAGGCCAATACATTTGCTTGTCAAAGTGTGTGAAGTGTGTAATAACAAGAGAACACTATTCTCTTCTTTCCACTGATGAAGATTTGGCGGTGAAAGAAACCCTGAAAATCAATACAGCCTCCAGAGGGAGAATGAAGACAATTTTTTTTGTTGTCATTTTTTGCCCAAAGCAAGAGAATAGAGAAATGTTGAGAAGGTCAAATAGCTTTGGGTTAAGTGCTTTTTTAGAAAGATGGGAACACACATTACCGCAGGGTTGGTAATCCCTCTATAGCTAAACCAGTGTGCCAATATAATCAGGTGTCTTACTAATATAACCTGCCTTCCCTCCTCCCATTTGTTCTACGGGGTGTGTGTTTGCTGATTGATGCATGGGCTTTCTGCTTGTGTCCAACAAACAACCACACTACTAGGACTTTTGCCTTTCAACTGCCTATATTGGTATTCAGTGCTATTAAGCTGTTGTGGACAATATTTCTAAACTAAAGCTCAATAGTTATCAAAACCTTGAAGACTACTCCAAAAGAGTCTGTGCTGGATTTCTGATGTTTCTACACTTGCTTTTTCCATGACATAGACTGACCAGGGGAATCCAGGTGAAAGCTATGATCCGTTATTGATGCCACTAAATCCCCTTCAATTAGTGTAGAGGAAGGGGAGGAGACAGGTTAAATAAAGATTTTTTTAAAACCTTGAGACAATTGAGACATGGATGGTGTATGTGTGCCATTCAGAGGGTGAATGGGCAAGACAAAATATTTAAGTGCCTTTGAACGGGGTGTGGCAGTATGTGCCAGGCGCACCAGTTTGTGCTAAGAACTGCAACGCTGTTGGGTTTTTCATGCTTAACAATTTCTGTGTGTATCAAGAATGGTCCACCACCCAAAAGCCATCCAGCCATCTTGAAACAACTGTGGAATGTATTGGAGTCAACATGGGCCAGCATCCCTGTAGAACAGTTTCGACACCTTGTAGAACTCAATATTAGGAAGGGTTCTTAATGTTTTGTACACTCAGTGTATAGTGGGGTTGTATTAGCTGCTGAAGAAGTGCAGCAGCCCACGGATTATGGAGCAGAGTAGGAAGCTCTCAAAGAACAAGCAGTAGGAAAAAGTTTAATCAGAAGGTGTTTATCACAGAGAGAATCTAATTTACAAATCCAAACTTTCTCTTTCTCTTTCTGTCGTACTTGAAATAAACCCTGCTGTGTTCTTCATCCACTCAGAAACTGTGTTGGGCGGCTATTTAGCTCTTGTGTACAAAGTCACAGTCACACATACACACACACGTATGCTGATACATACAGACATCTCTTCCCATGCCTGCTCATATTAGGACAGAGGCTAAGGGCCAATGTTTATAACGCAACAAAAATAAGGTCAATGGGAAACATTAGCGAAAACTATGGCTCCCCAACTCAATTCAGAAACTGTAGTTTCCCTTTACCTTGACCCTTGGGCCAGGGGAATAATCTTATTAAAGTCTTTAAAAGCAAAGGAAAAAAATATACAATAAAATATGGTACTTATAGAATTAAAACATTTTCTGTTGATTAATGCTTGCTGGGCTGCCATCACATCCCTGGATCAGCATCTCTGTGTATCAGTCTCAGCAAGGGACGAGGCCTGAGCCAGACCCAAACCACAGACCCATGAGCTCTAGCAGAGGGAGGGGCCGGAGAGACCAACCCCTCTGAAGAGAGTTTCCCCCAGATGTAGGGGTCCGAGAGGGGGCTAGAGGGAGCTCTGTGTCCTGATAAAGGCTGTCCTCTCACTGTGGCAGTCTAGCTCCTCACTGTCCGATTCAGAGCCCCCCAGTGTTACCTGGTCCTCGTCCCTCCACACAGTGGGGATCCCCTTATAAGACACCCTTCCCTGCCTTTCCCAGCCCAGCCCCAGGCCGAAGCCAATGCCCACACGGATGCCTCCCGAGGCCCCTCTCCCTGTCTCCACAGAGTGCAGTTTGGTCCTTCGGGCCCAGGGGGCGCCACCAGAGCGCAGCTGCAGCAGGAGGAAGACCCCGGCGAAGGCTGCCAAGATGAAGGCACAGCTGAGCACTGCAAGCAGGGTAATCAGAGGGGAGGACAGGCCCAGGTTAGGCCCTGGAGGCTCTCCCCCTCCCCCCTGCTCTGACCCCACTGGACTCTCCCCTGGTCCACTCCCCTCTCCCTGGAGGACTTGGCCGGTTGGGGACTTGCGCTGGACTTGGTTCTGGTGCAGGCAGGCGGTGAGGACCAGGTGACTGTGAGGGGGGCAGGAGAGGCAGTCGTTGGGCCCGGGGCCGGAGCAGGTGAGGCAGGCAGGGTGGCAGGGCAGGCAGGCCTGGACGGAGGACAAGTCCACCCAGTTGTCCAGGGACAGGTTGAGGAGCTGGGGGCCTGAGGTGAAGCCGGGGGGGCAGAGCTTCACACAACCCTGCAGGAACAGGGAGAAGCCTGGGCTGCACTCTGGATAGGGGGAGAAAGGGGATGAGGGAAAGAGAAAGAGGAAGAGATGAGAGAAAGAGAGTGAAAAAGCAAGATGATACACATACAAAGGGGGATGAGGTGCTGCTTTTCTGAGCAGTCAGTGGGGACAAATGCTCGTACATAGACCCCCACACAAAAAGGCAAAAACATGCCTGAAACCTTTTAACAATCCTGCCATATGCATGAGAAGCCCACATCCACATGCTGAGTATCACCAAGATGATTCTGACCCCATCTGCCTCCTCTCAGCCTCCCAAAACACAGCTGCTCTCCAACCCAACACCTCTCTCAATGTCATAGCCCTACTGCTGCCTGCCAGCCACTACTACATACCCTCTCTGCTTTTCTAGTGACACCACATATGTTGTTTTCTCACATATTTAGGGTGATGCATATTCATAGCTGGCGTACAAGAATCACAACATCACGATAAGCGAGACGTTTAACTTTGAAATGGGTTTGGTTTGGCATTAAATGTGTATTCATGGTTTTGCGCAGCCCTCAAACTAGACACTCTGAATATATTATGACCTGAGCTAGGCTAGATAACTTCATAAGTAGGTCAAGTAAGTGAATACTGTCCATAGCAATGAGCAAAGAACTCATGTCCCATCCTCAGTACCAGCAGTTACCTATGGAGGGCGATGTCTCAATGTGTAAAGAGAGTAGGAATCTTCGTGCTAGCAAGCTGTCTCAGTGTGTCTCACCTATGCAGATCTGCTGGGCGTCGAAGGTCTTGCAGCTGTTGTTGGACGGCCGGGGGAAGTCAGGAGACAAGGGGTTAATGGAGCTGGAGCCCGTACCGTACAGGATCAGAGTAAACTGACTCAACACACCTGAGAGAGGGGGAGGAGAGAAAGGAGGGATGAGAGAGGAGAGGAAGAGAGAGAGAGTGAACACATTTCAAACTCAAGAGAGAGGAGAAAGAAGAACAGAGAGACTGAACAATTCAATACCACCAAGAGGACAGAGGTAGACTGGGTGAGTGTCAGGGAGATAGTAATATAATGATGAGAGGGAAGAGGGAAGAGGTAGGTGAGATGACTGACAAACAAAGGGAGAGAAGGAAGGCTGACTAAGAACATCTGAGAGAGAGAGAGAGAGAGAGAGAGAGAGAGAGAGAGAGAGAGAGGTAACTGCACACCCTAATTGAAAACAAACAAACCAGAATGCTTTGTTGATTTCAAAACTGTTTTTGACTCAATTTGGCATGAGGGTCTGCTATACAAATTGATGGAAAGCGGTGTTGGGGGGAAACATACAACATTATAAAATCCATGTACACAAACAACAAGTATGCAGTTAAGATTGGCAAAAAACACACACATTTCTTTCCCAAGGGCTGTGGGGTGAGACAGGGATGCACCTCCACCCTCTTCAACATATACAGTGCATTCGGAAAGTATTCAGACCCGTTCCATTTTTCTGCATTTTGCTACGTTACAGCCTCATTCTAAAATGGATCAAATAAAACAAATCCTCAATCTACACACACTACCCCATAATGACAAAATCAAATGAGATATGCCTTACTTACATAAGTATTCAGACCATTTGCTATGAGACTCGAAATTGAGCTCAGGTGCATCCTGTTTGCATTGATTATTCTTGAGATGTTTCTACAACTTGATTGGAGTCCATCTGTGGTAAATTAAATTGATTGGACATGATTTGGAAAGGCACACACCAGTCTATATAAGGTCCCACAGTTGACAGTGCATGTCAGAGCAAAAACCAAGCCATGAGGGGGCTCGCGAGTGGCAGATTTGTCTAAGGCACTGCATCTCAGTGCTAGTGGCGTCACTACAGACCCTGGTTCGATTCCAGGCTGTATTACAACCGGCCATGGTTGGGAGTACTATAGGGCACTGCACAATTGTCCCAGCGTCGTCTGGGTTAGGGTTCGGCCGGGGTAGGCCATCATTGTAAATAAGAATTTTCTCTTAACTGACTTGCCTAGTTAAATAAAACAAATAAAAATTAAATGAGGTCGAAGGAATTGTCCGTAGAGCTCTGAGGCAGGATTGTGTTGAGGCACAGACCTGGGTAAGGGTACAAAACAATGTGTGCAGCATTGAAGGTCCCCAAGAACACAGTGGCCATCATTGTTAAATGGAAGAAGTTTGGAACCACCTGTGTAATCGGGGGAGAAGGTCCTTGGTCAGGGAGGTGACCAAGAATCCAATGGCCACTCTGACAGAGCTCCAGTTCCTCTGTGGAGATGGGAGAAACTTCCAGAAGGACAACCATCTATGCAGCAGTCCACCAATCAGGCCTTTATTTGGGCTCCCGAGTGGCCAGCAGTCTAAGGCACTGCATCTCAGTGCTACAGGCGTCACTACAGACCCTGGTTCGATCCTGGGCTGTATCAGGAGTCCCATGGGGCGGTGCACAATTGACCCAGCATAGTCCGGGTTAGGGGAGAGTTTGGCCGGGGTAGGCCGTCATTGTAAAATAAGAATTTGTTCTTAACTGACTTGCCTATTTAAATAAAGTTTAAATACAATTGAATTAAAAATACAATTATGGTATAGCGACAGCCTGTTTGGAGTTTGCCAAAAGGCACCTAAAGGACTCTCAGACCATGAGAAACAAGATTCTCTAGTCTGATGACACCAAGATTGAAATCTTTGGCCTGATTGCCAAGTGTCACGTCTGGAGGAAACCTGGCACCATCTCTACAGTGAAGCATGGTGGTGGCAGCCTCATGCTGTGGAGATGCTGTGGGAAAGTTTAACGGAGCAAAGTACAGAGAGATCCTTGATGAAAACCTGCTCCAGAGCGCTCAGGACCTCAGACTGAGGTGAAGGTTCACCTTCCAACAGGACAATGACCCTAAGCACAAAGCCAAGACAACACAGGAGTGGCCTCGGTACAAGTCCCTGAATGTCCTTGAGTTGCCCAGCCAGAGCCCGGAATTGAACCCGATCCAGCATCTCTGGAGAGACCTGAAAATAGCTGTGCAGCGACGCTCCACGTCCAACCTGACAGAGCTTGAGAGGATCTGCAGAGAAGAACGGGAGAAACTCCTGAAATACAGGTGTGCCAAGCTTGTAGCATCATTCCAAAGAAGACTCTAGGCTGTAATCACTGCCAAAGGTGCTTCAACAAAGTACTGAGTAAAGGGTCTGAATACTTATGTAAATGTAATATTTCAGTTTTTATTTTATTTATACATTTACAAAAAACAGCTTTTGCTTTGTCATTATGGGGTATTATGTGTAGATTGATAAGGCTGTAACGTAACAAAATGTGGGAAAAGTTAAGGGGTCTGAATACTTTCTGAATGCACTGTAAATCTCAGTAAGACAAAAAATAATGATGTTCCAAAAAAGGTCCAGTTGCCAGGATCGCAAATACAAATTTAATCTAGACACCGTTGCACTAGAGAACACAAAAAAAAACATACCTCAGCCTAAACATCAGCGCCACAGGTAATTTCCACAAAGCTCTGAACTATCTGAGAGACAAGGCATCAAAAGGCTCTACGCCATCAAAAGGAACATCAAATTCGACATACCAATTCGGATCTGGCTAAAAATACTTGAATCAGTTTTAGAACCCATTTAATTGTTAGATACTACTGCACTGTTGGAGCTAGGAACAAAAGCATTCCGCCACTCCCACAATAACACCTGCTAAATATGTGTGTGACCAATACAATTTGATTTGATTTGATTAACACTTTATGGTTATGAGGTCTAGGGTCCGCTCACCAACAAAGAATTCACAAAATGGGACAAACACCAAATTGAGACTCTGCATACAGAATTCTGCAAAAATATCCTCCCTGTACAACGTAAAACACCAAATAATGCACGCAGAGCAGAATTAGGCCGATACCCGCTAATTATCAAAATTCAGAAAAGAGCTGTTGAAATCTGAAACACCTAAAAGGAAGCGATTCCCAAACCTTACATAACAAAGCCATCACCTACAGAGAGATGAACCTGGAGAAGAGTTCCCATACGCAAGCTGGTCCTGGGGCTCTGTTCACAAACACAAACAGATGCCACAGAGTCCCAGGATAGCAACACAATTAGACCCAACCAAATCATGAGAAAACAAAAATATAATTACTTGACACATTAGAAAGAATAAACCAAATAACTGAGCAAACTAGAATGCTATTTGGCTTAGGGCCAAATAGCATTCTAGTTTGCTCAGTTATTTGGTTGTACAGAGAGTACACAGTAGAAGCTTACCTGACCACTGTGACATACCCAAAATTAAAGAAAGCTTTGAACATATACAGACTCAGTGAGCATCCAATATCTATTAGGTGAAATACTTCTTGTTGCAACAAGAAAAAGGCAACCAGTGAAGAACAAACACCATTGTAAATACAACCCATATTTATGTTTATTTATTTTCCCCTTTGTACTTTAACTATTTTTACAACACTGTATATAGCCATAATATGACATTTGAAATGTCTCTATTCCTTTGGAACTTTTGTGAGTGTAATGTTTACTGTTAATTTTCTATTTCACTTTTTTCTATTTCACTCTATTTCACTTTTGTTTCTTATCTATTTCACTTACACAATGTAAACATATGCCAATAAAGCCCCTTTGAATTGAAAGAGAGAGAGAGAGAAAATGTGAGTGAAGTGATATAGTGTGGACAGGAATAAGGATGAAGGGGAGGTGGAGGGAGTAGAGAGAAGCATTATTTCCCCTGCTACACTGAGACTGCAACAAACAACATCAGAGGAGACCTTCTGGAGTGAGGAGGAGGGAAAGGATAAAGAATAGAGGAGCACGGAGCCTCTGGTGTATATGAGGAGGGGTATGAAGGTACACAGATGTCCTGTTACCATAGTCGTGCCCTTGTTCTGAGACGTTCTCTATCTCCAGGGTCCACTCCCCTCGAGGGTCCTCATCCCACGAGTGGGTGGTCATGAAGGCCCAGTCATTAAATCCCTCTGATGAGTAGTCTTTAGGCCTAAAAAGAGGGCAAGAGAGAGAGAGGGGGAGATAGAAAGAGACATAGGGAGGGAGAGCGAGGGGGAGAGAGAAGGAGGGGTAGAGAGAGAGAGCGAGAGAGAGAGCGAGAGAGAGAGAGAGAGAGGGAGAGAGAGAGAGAGAGAGAGAGAGACATCGGGAGAGAGTGCGAGGGGGAGAGTGAAAGGGGGAGAGAAAGAGGAGGGGATAGAAAGAGAGACAGGAGAAAGAGAGAGAGTGGGAGCGAGAGGGGTGAGACAAAGATAGAGGGGGAGAGAGAAAGAGAGAGAAACAGAGACAGAGAGACAAAAACAGAGAGAGAGAAACAGAGAGTAGTTAGGGTTCACAGCCGCAACCGCCCTGAACAGTGCAGGGCTCTTCAAGAACAATACCTCCCAGACCGGCTGTCAAAAATACACAGCACTTCAAGCGAACAGAGATGACAAACAACAAGCACTGCATGTGTTTTTCTGTGAACGTCTGTTTACCTGGGGGATTGTGTATCTAGCGGACTGATACTGTATGAGGTTGATGACGTTTCCTTTGTATTTCTACAGTAGATGTGTGCGTGTGAGAGTACCTGGGTGCCAGCAGGGTAGAGCGTGTCCCTAGGGGGCTGATGAGGTGTATAGCCAGGTTTCCTCTGTGGTTGTAGGAGAGAGTGAGGCGGGCCTGGACGTGCTCCAGAGAGCTGACATACTCTGGTTTGCCCCAGCAGGCGTCCAATGTCTTACTGAACAGCAGCCGGCTGCTTATGTCCCTAGGCTCTGAGAGCATGGTGAGAACACACTGGTGCTGTGGGCCCACACTTGTCCAGTTCTGAGCCAGAGCCACCATGGCCCCCGCATCCAGCAGACCATACCCATACGAATGACTCACTGAGAAACAGAAAAAGCATGAGATAAGTTATGAAGAGTCAAGTGAGTCCATTTATCATGTTGTTAAGTTATCCAAGGCATGTCCAATGAGAGCTTTCCTGTTACCTCTGCGGCCCACTCCATTGGTACTCCAGTCGTCCGTGCTGAGGTGGGCGGGGTGAGAGGTTCTCACCACCAGGTGCTGCATGTCCCTCCACGTCAGGTTCATACTATACAGAGAGAGACGAAGATATATGTATTCTTATGTTAGAGATATTCTAATCAAAGAGAGGAGAGCTTAACAGAGATATTCTAGTGAGTGAGATATCCCTCCATATCAGGTTCATACTACAGGCAGATAAGAAAGATAAAGACATACAATACAAAAAAAGATGCATACAATTACCACTAGAGGCCTGAGGGATATGTCAGGGACATGTCGGTCCCACAGCTGTGAAATGGAAGTGGTCCATAATGTTTTAATAGCAGTGTCCAGTAACAGCACCGTTATAAAGGTATCCATAAACACTGGTGTTTAATGGTGAGAAAACACAGTAAAACCTCATAGTAGGATAACAGGGTACTGTACAGCAAGCTGAGCTGAAATATTTCCCTCAGTGGTACCGCTCTTTTGAGCGTCTGTTCTCAACTGTCTTCGTAATTTCGGGGCAGATCACGTGGTCAGGCCAGCTGTGTGAACTTGGCGCTACCCACAATGGAGCACCAGTAAAGCAGCCTTCATGTAGCTCCTAGTGATTTTGTTCTTGGGACAGGTCACATTGCACTAAGTACAAGGGTCATATTAAATCTCTCTAGCTGATTTAGCGGAGGTAGGTAGGTAGAGCAGAGTGGACTAGACGTTAATGGAGCATATGCCTTTGTAGTGAGCAGAGAAAATGAGGACTGCGGGCGAAGATAATCAAACCATGAATCACATGGGTTTACTGCTCACCTCGCTGCTCGCCGCCGTGCGCCGGGCCAAGACAAAAATAGAAGCAATAGAACCACTCCGCAGCGTGACAGCAGTAGAGGCAGCAGCAGACTCTCACCTCAACAACCTTCCATATCCACACACTCCCTCCATCAGCATTCACGTCTCACACTCTCATGTGTTATTAATAGACATGAAACTCCATCCAATCAATGCCACCTCGCTGGAAAAACAGTGCCCTCCCTATTAAATGATTCCATCTACATGAATTCCATCTCCTGAGGAAATACAAGCTGCCCTGCTTTGCTCTCTCTGGGGAAATGCTGAGGTGATCTACACTTTGGATAATTATTGGGTTTGGACTGTCATTGTCTGTATATTGAAGCAAACTTCCTCCATGCCTTCACAATGCCCTTCACTGTTGCTGCAGTGGATGGAGGATTGGCAATGACTACCAGTATGCAGTATATGTTTGTACTGTATGTGTGTATGTGCAATGCTTGAGTTGGACTGAAATAGGTGCCAGTACCCGTTTTGAGTACCGGTACTGTTTATATTTAGGCGCAGGAGCTCCACAATACTTGTGAGGTAATATTCTATAAGAGGAACAGAAGCTCAAGCAGTAGAGCATTTAGGTGTCGGTACTCAGCTCTGGTGTGCTCCTGCCCAAGTCAAGCACTGTGTATGTGTGTATGTGTGTGTGGGTGGAGGGGTGGTGGTGGAGTGTGTTTGACAGTGGCTGTATCTCAAAAGGTTCCAAAAGGGTTCTTTGCGGAGGGATAGTTTTTACCAAGAACCGGTGGGTCTAATCCTGAATGCTGATTGGTTAGAACTGCATTCCAGCCCGTGTATATTGCACAAGTTACCACCAGCTAAATCTATGACGTTAAAAAGCCTATTTACTCTGTTCCATCTGACTACGCAATCCACTGTCTCATCAGCCCAGCCAATACATTTATAAACTAGATCTCCACTGTAAAAAGCATCTAGACATTATCTCACATTTCATTTAGACTAACATTTAGTTTTCAACAGCGGAGATTTGTATAAACCTTGCTGTCTGTCTCGCCTGACATTTGCAACATTGTTTCAATATTCCATTTCGATCTCCATCTGTCCCATAGTAACGAATGTGTCGGGACGAGATGTACAGACAGGCAGAAATGTTAATTGAAAAAAGGTCAAACAAAATGAAGTGCAGCTAGTTTGCAGTCTTTCCAGCTTCAGTTTGAAGTGATTGGGTTAGCTGTGTTTTTGGCTAGCGCCTCTGAACAACAGTGTTCGGACGAGTGAGCACATTTTCTATGCCAGGCGAAATTGCGCCTCATTAGCTCATTGTTATGGATGCATCCAAATAAATGTTACTAGAAAACAGCTTAAACAAATGCAAATGCAGCTACTTTGCTGTTATTCTGTCTGTAAGTTAGCCATAGTTGGCTAGATAGCAAGCAAGGGATAAGAACGTTGCCAGCCAGTATGGCAATGGAACACTTAGAATGAGCGACTGGGGCGCGTCCATAGATACATAACAAAAAGACTGAACGATTGGGTCTTGTTTTTAGCAACCGAAACCGACAGAACAAATGTCCAGCCGGGTTCGGTAGCAAACCTAGATTTGTGACGGGGCTATATCTTGTGGAAGGATGAAATAGTATGAATAAATTAATCAAAATAACGTTTTTTCTGAAAATAATTTGAATATGTTGGTAACCCGTTGTATAAAAGTAATAATGCCCTCGAAGCCGGTGTTTAGAAAATATATTGGCACGGTTTGCCTAACAACAGCCGTGCCAATATATCCTCCAAACACCCGCTTCTTCGACTACCCAAACTACCCATCATTGCATTACTTTCGACTTCTAGAAAATGTTTTTGCTCAATTATTTTGATCAATGTTGAGCTCACTTGCGATGTGATGAATTATAAATAGTAATTGCTATTAGCTCATTCATATTGTGATTTCTGTCTGCTGAGAGTTATGTAAATATGACCGCTTGTGTTACGTCAATATTTCCTCAGTTAGCGCCAGGACTAATCTATCTTATATTTTCCGGTTTGGATGATTGTGTATGCTGTTGCTACTTCTGTGAATGTCTGAACATTGCATCCAAAAATAATCTTGTCACATTCAGGACATAACTTTGTAAGGACTGTGTTTGTGCAAAATGTTTCTGTGAAAAAACTGTGTGGCTAGCTCAAATGCTGACTGTTTCGTCAATTGAAACTGGACATTAATCAAACCGGTTTGAGCATACGCTGCAAGGACCACTGTAGAATGATCACACCCGTTTGTTGGTACGTGTGAAAAGGTTAAGAACAGTATCTTGCAGGATAGTTGGAATTGTAAGAGACAGGATGGGCTGGACATGCCGAGAGATGAGTTTGGATTGGTCTGCCATATAGCATGCTTCTGCAATGAAGAAGTTGACTGAGTTTTGAAATCAGTGGAATGCCCGGTGGAAACAGTATGATAGCTAAGGAGATGGAGAAAATTCTGGAGTTTGTAAATTTGCGGAGGGAGTCGAAAAGAGAACACACAGAAGACTGTTGTATAAAACACCTGTCTCCGGATTACATCTTCAAACTAAGGGCAACCATGACATCCGTGACAGAGAGGGAGAAGCGATGTAAGAGAGTCTAGCTAGCCACATTTTCAGATACTACATGTTCTAATTTTGTCAGAAAGTCATTTTCATTGCAAGTTAAAGCGTACTGTTAGCTAGCTAGCTAACATTAGTTGGCTGGCCCCCACGCCCAAACTTCTTCCCGTGGCTATGGATATTAGCCTTTCATAAAAATATTTGTTTCGGTCTTTATTCCACAAATAAAGCGGCAATATTATAAACATAGACTGAACAAATACGTCTCCTCATCAAATGTTAACTAGTTCACTTAAACTCCAGTGTAGATTTAGACTTGTGTTTTAGGTTTTTGTCCTGCTGAAAGTTAATTCCTCTTCCCGAGTCTGGTGGAAAGCAGACTGAACCAGGTTTTTCTCTATGATTTAGCCTGTGCTTAGCTCCATTCTTTTTTTTTTGTTATCCTGAAAAACGTAATGATTACAAGCATACCCATAACAACTATGCTTGAAAATAAGTAGATTGTTACTCAATAATGTGTTGTATTGGATTTGCCCCAAACACAGCACTTGTGAATTGTGTGAATTGCTTTGCCATATTTTTTGCATTATTACTTTAATGCCTTGTTGCAAACAGGATGGATGTTTTGAAATATTTTTTATTCTATACAAGCCTCCTTCTTTCACTCTGTCAATTAGGCTAGTATTGTGGAGTAACTACAATGTTGTTGATCCATCCTCAATTGTCTCCTACCACAGCCATTAAACTTCATTCACTGTTTTAAAGTCACCATTGGCCTCATGGTGAAATCCCTGAGCGGTTTCCTTCCTCTCCGGCGACTGAGTTAGGAAGTGTCACGACTTCCACCGAAGTTGGTCCCTCTCCTTGTTTGGGCGGCGTTTCTTGTCACCACCGATCCATGTTTCATTTTCGTTTTGTTTTGTCTTCATTATACTCACCTGGTTTCCATTCCAATGTCAGTGTTCCTTATTTAACCCTCTGGCTTCCCCTGTTGTTTTGTGCGTGATTGTTTTTGTCAAGTGGTTCCGTGTACGTGATCTGGATTGTTTATGTTTATCCTTGTTGGATATTTGTTGAATTTGAGTAAATATCGTGGCTTTACTCATACCTGTGTCCTGCGCCTGACTCCACCTTATTCCATTCACCTAGAACATTGACAGGAAGGACGCATGTAGTTACTCCATCCACAATCCAAAGCGTAATGAATAACTTCACCATGGTCAAAGGGATATTCAATGCCTGCTTTTTTATTTTGACCCATCTACCAATAGGTGCCCTTCTCAGTGAGGCATTGCAAAACCTCCCTGGTCTTTGTGGTTGAATCTGTGATTGAAATTCACTGCTCGACTGAGGGACTTGACAGACACAGTGCACATGGAAAGTATTCAGACCCCTTGACCTTTGCCACATTGTGTTACCTTATAACTCTATTCTAAAATTGATTAAATAAATGTTTTCCTCATCAATCTACACACAATACCCAATAATGTAAAAGGAAAAATGTTTATTTTTATTTTTATACATGTATACATAATGTATATATAAAAAAATAAGAAATGACCTTATTTCCATAAGTATTCAGACCCTTTGCTATGAGACTCAAAATTGAGCTCAGGTGCATCCTGTTTCCATTGATCATCCTTCAGATGTTTCTACAACTTGATTGGAGTCCACCTGTGGTAAATTAATTTGATTGGACATGATTTGGAAAGGCACACACCTGTCTATATAAGGTCCCACAGTTGACAGTGCATGTCAGAGCAAAAACCAAGCCATGGGGTCGAAGGAATTGTTCTTAGAGCTCCGAGACAGGATTGTGTCGAGGCACAGATCTGGGGAAGGGTACCAAAACATTTCTGCGGCATTGAAGGTCCCCAAGAACACAGTGGCCTCCATTATTCTTAAATGGAAGAAGTTTGGAACCACCAAGACTCTACCTAGAGCTGGCAGCCCGGCCAAACTGAGCAATCAACGTTGAAGGGTCTTGGTCAGGGAGGTGACCAAGAACCCAATGGTCTCTCTGACAGAGCTCCAGAGTTCCTCTGTGGAGATGGGAAAACCTTGCAGAAGGACAACTATCTCTGCAGCACTTCACCAATCAGGCCTTTATGGTAGAGTGGCCAGATGGAAGCCAATCCTCAGTAAAAGGCACATGACAGCTCAATTGGAGTTTGCCAAAAGGCACCTAAAGGACTCTCAGACCATTAGAAACAAGATTTTCTGGTCTTATGAAACTATTTGGCCTGAATGCCAAGCACGTCTGGGTAGGGCTGTTGTGGTGACCATATTACCGCCACACCAGCGGTCACGAGTCATGAAGGCAGTCAAATTCCACATGACCATTTAGTCACGGTAATTAGGCTTCCAAGCTCTGATGCTGCTGGTCATTAGTAGCCTACCAAAGTTGCTAACTGCCTGGTACTCAGCACTCTATTGGCCCTCTAATCACTCTGACATCAATGCGAATGTTTTTGACAATCTAATTAAACACTTCAATGTTGCGCAACAGTGAAGAGGCGACTCCGGGATGATGGCCTTATAGGCTTTGCAAAGAAAAAGCCATATCTCAGACTGACCAAAAGAAAGAAAAGATGAAGATGGGCAAAAGAACATAGACACTGGATAAAGGAACTGCCTAGAAGGCCAGCATCCCGGAGTCGCCTCCGCACTGTTGACTTTGAGACTGGTGTTTTGTGGGTACTATTTAATGAAGCTGACAGTTGAGAACTTGTGAGGCATCTATTTCTCAAACTAGACACTCTAATTTACTTGTCCTCTTGCTCAGTTGTGCACCGGGGCCTCCCACTCCTCTTTCTATTCTGGTTAGAGACAGTTTGCGCTATTCTGTGAAGGGAGTAGTACACAGCGTTGTATGAGAGCTTCAGTTTCTTGGCAATTTCTAACATGTAATAGCCTTCATTTCTCAGAACAAGAATAGACAGACAAGTTTCAGAAGCAAGTTCTTTGTTTCTGGCCATTTTGAGCCAGAACAACATTAACAATGTATACACTGCATTT
Source organism: Oncorhynchus mykiss (assembly GCF_057628025.1). NCBI lineage: Eukaryota > Metazoa > Chordata > Actinopteri > Salmoniformes > Salmonidae > Oncorhynchus > Oncorhynchus mykiss. Next base: position 80,860,313 of record NC_143023.1, on the reverse strand, counting down.
ATGATCAATTTGATGTTATTTTAATGGACACTTCATTTCTAAGTGACTGCAAACTAATTTTCATCATAAAAATGCACCTTTATAATAAAAGCATTACATGCATAATTGCATTTGCGGTCACTTTTGATAATGGTGTTTTCCGCTAATGGAACATTCGCGCTTTTAGCCTACTACCATCTGTGCATTGCTGCGCTTATAATGTGGAAAAAATAGCCTAATAGTTTATCAACCTTTTAAGCAAAACGTTCTGATCTGTTGCGTTAGCTACTTTGCATAAAAAAATAATGTTTTATGCTAGTGGTTGTATTAATTTACAATCTATCGCATCCCACGACTGTCACAGACGGTTTGGAATATTTATTTATCGCACAGAATATAATAGGTTGACTTTTGTACTATGGGGATAGTAGATTGACATAGGCTAGTGCTTTTGCTATTTGTTAGGCCTACTCATCTTGTTGGCTGCCGAAAAGTACATGTGGACAGTTCATCCAATATCTTCAATATGCACCTCGGAATTGGATAAGGACGCTCGCAGTTGCGTTGCCGATGTGTCTGTCTTAACATGTATCCTGTGAGAAAGACCCGATCGTGTGATGGAGAGCCATGCGAGTGAGAGACGCTTCGGATTGCGCAGCACATTCAGGGCAAACGCAGCACTCCGGGCCGCAAAAGGCATGGATTTTTTTAGGGTGCATTATGGCCACAAAGGAGATGCTGCCATGTAATTTGAGGCATTATCAAGTGCTTGTCAAATTGTGAATGAGAGAGTATTAGAGTGTGTACAATATGCGCAAAAAAGCAGAGCTCATGCCTTTCAAGCAACTTTTTTCATATCATCATTTGAGTCTCATCTTGTAGCCTTACAATGTATTATAAATGAAAACATATAGCCCAACATTTGTAGAACAACTAGAGTTACATTAATAATTCTAAATTAAACATATAGAAGTACTTACTTCTTTGTTAACAAGAATAGCCGCATGTGCGCACTACCTCAAATCGTTTGGAGAAAATATGTATATTATATTCAGCTTTTTTCAATTGTATTCTTCATACTATAAAATAATATGAAATAATGAAACAGAATTATAAACAAATTCTGTCTGCTAAATTAACTAGTGTAGCCCACAGCCATTTGGCACCGCCACATCAGGCCCTAACATAAGGACAACAAAGAGTATGCTAATCTTTTCTTCTGAAATAGACTACATTTTCTTTATATCATGCTTCTTTAGACCTGTCTAAAATAAATAATGGATTTATTGTGAAGGTGTAGGCTATATTACATGGATTTATTATACTTTTTAAAATGTGTGGAATGTGTGGAAGCCAGGAGATGCTAAATGTGTTTATGTTAATGAATGGTCAATTACCGTGAGACCGACAGTTATTTGCTTGACAATCCCCAGCTGATTAAATTTTGTGACCACCACAGCCCTAGTCTGGAGGAAAGCTGGCACCATCCCTATGGTGATGCATGGTGGTGGCAGCATCATGCTGTGGGGATGTTTTTCAGCGGCAGGGAATGGGAGACTAGTCATGACCGAGGGAAAGAGTAACAGAACAAAGTACAGAGAGATCCTTGATCAAAACCTATTCCAGAGCGCTCAGGACCTCAGACCTCAGACCCTAAGCACACAGCAAAGACAACACAGGAGTGGCTTCGAGACAAGTCTCTAAATGTCCTTGAGTGGCCCAGCCAGTACCCGGACTTAAACTCGATCCAACATCTCTGGAGAGACCTGAAAATAGCTGTGCAGCGACGCTCCCCATACAACTTGACAAAGCTTGAGAGGATCTGTAGAGAAGAATAGGAGAAACTCCTCAAATACAGGTGTGCCAAGCTTGTAGCGTCATACCCAAGAAGACTCGAGACTATAATCTCTGCCAAAGGTGCTTCAACAAAGTACTGAGTAAAGGGTCTGAATACTTATGTAAATGTGATATTTCAGTGTTTTTTTTTAATCAATTAGCAAAAAATAAATAAAACAGTTTTTGCTTTGTCATTATGGGGAATTGTGTGTAGATTGATGAGGGAAAAAACGATTTAATCCATTTTAGAATAAGGCTGTAACGTAACAAAATGTAGAAAAAGTCAAGGGGTGTGAATCATTTCTGAACGACCTTCAATAGATACACAACCTCTGTCAGGAAAAAAACTCAGTTGGGAGTGTAAAAGTCTCCCATTCAATTGTGTTCACTTTCAAGTTGTGGGCACAAAGGCAATGAATGCCACCAGGGAAAGACAGAAAATCAAAAGCCAAAGAAAAATATGCTGCTGAAATGAACAAGAACAAGCCAGTAAGTTCAAAGACAAATCACTATAATTTATACCAAACACTTTTACAACATTCATTACATTTTAATGATGTTTAAGTGTTAAGTACTTGAAGAAGATGGGGCTTCAAACGGATGTTCCAACTCTGTGGTCACAACTCTGTGGTCACAACTCTGTGGTCACTAAAGATCCCATGGCATTGCAAGAGTATTGGTGCTTTCAAGACAACTAGAAACTTGGGGAAAAAAACTAGGTAAAATCATGACGTCAGTGATCTTCAGGTCAGAAAGTTGGAGCTCTAGAAAGATGCCAGAGCTTCCAACTTGCAATTACAAGTTGAATGACCATAAAAAAAGCATGTAAACTGTATGAATAATGTGTAACAAAATATTTGTAGAAAACAAAAATGTAAAACTGTTACTTTTGTCCTCTGTAGAGGCGAGTGGATGGGCCATGTGGCCTAATTGGGGTAAGGGTGGTTAATTTCCCCTTACATTCTAAAGAGCTTTGGGTGTCTAGAAAACTGCAAATTAATAATAATAATAATAATTATTATTATTATTCAATGTTTTGCCATCTTCCATAGCTTGAAGACCATGCCTTTGTACAGAGATGGAAACTGGCGAACTGCAAGGGTATGTTAAGTTAAATAAAGTGCTTAAGTGACAAATAAAGTAACACGTTTGAAGCTTTCATCTTAAATGATCCCAAAATCAAATGGACATTTCTGTGAAACTCTGTATGTTTAAATTGTGGATTTTGAAAAAAAAAAAAAAATTCAAGATGTGTCAATTTGTTTGTCTACAATGCCATTTTAAAAACAATGCAGCTATTGGAGTAAACCTATTTTGGGTTAAGACAAGTAACTATGAGTAGGGGCAAACATCATGATAAGCTCGCAAGCTGAGTTTGAATAAGACATCCGATTACCACTTTGCATTTAGAATGGTTAGTTTTATTATATCTAATAAATAACCAAATCATTGATGGATCACTACATAAAATAAATGCATGTCTCTCGTCTCCCCATCACACTCCCTCATCTGATTGTTCAAGTAAGTAAGTAGTACCCCTCTCATTGCAAGGTTGCCATAAAGTGTTTCTTTACATGACATTTGACTGTTGTAAAGCACTGTAATGAATATACTCAATACAAATGCTAACATCTAGTGGTGACATGACAAACTGCATGTTACTGCATTTCACAGCAACGTTTGTGAACTTGGGAACAGTGCAGTTTCAGATTTATTTGACACAAAGTTTAATTAATTCAGCCCCTTGTTTATTAGTGTGCTTGTGGTACTTCAGCACAAACACTTCTGCATTCTTATCCACAGCCATATATAGATACATCTTCACAAACCTAAGAAGGTAAACTGAACAATTGTTTTGTATTTATAGAGGATATAGTTGCTTTTTGGTGGTTATCATGTAAACTACAAATCAAATGTTGTTAAATAATGTTAATTTTAATATTTTGTTAAAAAACCTACACTTCTGCATTCTTATCCACTGCCATAGATATATTTGACTATCTACAGTATATATCAGTAATTGGTGACTTTTGCCTCCCTAAAATCGGTATCATTATCGGACTAAGAAATCCCATATTGGTTGGGCTCTAGACTCTACAATCTGCAAAGGATTCTAACTAGCACCAAAAAGGGTTCCCTAAGGAGACTAACCGAAGAATCCTATATGGTTGTACTTAGCATCTTCTGTTTTTAAGAGTTTGGTCTACAGAACTGATCACTGGCTGGCCATGCCAGACTCACCTTCCACCACACACTACTCTTTGCCAGTCGGTTGTCTTATGATATTGAGAGACTATATTCTATTGAGAGACGAATTGAATAGAGATGTTGTAGAGAGAGAGATGACGAGATGTTCTCGTGTGAGAGATGGCAGGTTAACGGAGATATTAGAGTGTAACAGAGATAACTCACTTGGCTTCCAGAGCCAGTGCGATGATCCCAGCAGCCAGGGGGGCTGAGGCTGACGTCCCCGTGTGGGAGTCTGTACACTTCTGTCTCAGGTCTGTAGTCACCTTGGAGAAGAGGAAACAACATCAGTTATATAGAGATCTCACAGAAACTATCTGATTTGCATGGAAGTTAAACAACTTGTGTAAATGCTTTATTTATCTATGCAAAAGAAGTTTGAGTATGTGGATCTCAAGTAAGGATTTTGTCATTAGGTGACTTCTGCCTAGGCAATCTGGTCTCAGAGCATTTCGTATTATTCTGTACGTAAATCTCAGACACTCAATTTTCGTATGGTTGTATTCATTTGTGGATGTCCATCACAAATTTCATATGATATATTACAAAATATGTTACGAATTTGCAAAACATATGATATGTTACGAAGTATAGCTAGGTGGCTAGCGTTAACTAGTTAGCTAGGCTAGGAGTTGGGGTTACGGTTACGGTTAAGTTAAGGAGTTAGGTCAAAGGGTAAAGTTAGGGTTAGGGTTAGCTAAAAGAGTTAAGGTTAGTGGAAGGGTTAGCTAACATGCTAAGTAGTTGAAACATCAAAGATACCAGGCCTGGTCTTCATAGCAGATTTTGAAAAGGCACTTGATAAAGTACGACTAGAATTTATATATAAATGCCTGGATTATTTGAATTTTGGTGAATCTCATATACAATCGGTTAAAGCTATGTACAGCAACCCCAGGTGTAAAATAGTAAATAATGGTTACTTCTCAACTTTTAAGAGAGTACAACAAGGTTGTCCATTGTCTCCCTATCTATTTATTATGAAAAGTGTACCATATTACGTATTGGATCGCTAAAAGACACCGTGTTTACACTACCTTGTAATTTACCAATAAATTGGGCGGATGGTGAAGTAGACATACTTGGTATTCATATCTCAATAAATGTAAATGAACTTATCACAATCCATTTCAATAGAAAGTTAGCAAAAATAAAGAAGATTCTGCAACCATGGAGAGGTAGACAGTTGTCTATTTATGGATAAATCACATTGATTAACTCTTTGGTCCTATCACAGTTTACTTACGTTGCCTACTCCAGACAACTCGTTTTTTAAATCATATGAGCCAAAATATTTAATTTAATTTGAAATGCTAAGACAGACAAAATTAAATGTGCCTATTCATATAATGAATACCAGTTTGGAGGAAAAAAATTATGAAATAAAAAAATTTAAACATCTCACTCAATAAAAGCTTCCCTCATACATACGTTATACTTAAACCCAAAATGGTTCTCCAGTGGATTATTAAGAAAGGCTCATACTTTGTTCAAAACTGGCCTTTTTGCCTTTATACAGATTACAACTTCTCATTTCTGACTGATTGAAAATGACATTTTGTTTAAAGTATCGCCCTTTCTTAAACAAGCCATACAAAGCTGGTTATAATTTCAGTTTTATCCTACAGAAAAGATAGAACAAATATTACAACAAATGTTATGGTTAAACTCAAATACAGTATAGTGATTAATAATAAAACATTCTTTATGGATTTTTGTGTGTGACAATTTTATTATATTTATTAATGATATTATGAATAGAAACGATGGCGTTATGTCACATAAGCAGCTATCGAAAATATATGCGAATGTCTGCTCAATCCAGACTTAGAACCAATTGATTGCAGCATTACCACAAAAAATGGAGGATGCAAGTTGAAGAAGGTAGGGAACTTGTTTGTCTGCCATATATTATAGATACAAATTGTATGAAAATAATTGGCATAAATATACAAATATACCAGTTTAATTTGAGGACAACATTTTTTGACAGCCATACAGGTGGCAAAATAAATGGGAAGAGATTTTTGATGTACCGATTCCATGGCACATGGTTTTATGAACTGAAACAAAAAAGCAACACTTGATTCGACACTTGAGTTTTTCAATTTAAATTATTATACAACATTCTTGCCACCAACAGGATGCTATATATATGGGGCATACAACAATCTCATCTCTGTAGATTTTGCTGCAAAGAGACAGAATCACTAGATCATTAATTCTGGTATTGCCCCTATGTAGCTTGTTTCTGGTCACAGGTTCAGGAATAGTTAACAAATCACAACATCCACTTAAAATTAACTTTACAAATAGCAGTGTTGGGTGATTTTATATAATAATACTTGTAGGAAAGGTTTTCATCTTTAGTTCACAATTTGTGGATACTATACGATTAGAAAGGTTCAAAATGTATGTAAAACATCACAGCACAATTGAAAAATATATGGCACACGAAACCAATGGAGGGTGGTCAATGGTGATAGGTGGGATGGGCTGAGTGTGGCTAAGGGGCGGGATTAAAGAGCTGAGGTCTATGGTGATAGGTGGGATGGGCTGAGGGTGGCTGAGGGGCGGGATTAAAGAGCTGAGGTCTATGGTGAGAGGTGGGATGGGCTGAGTGTGGTTGAGGGGCGGGATTAAAGAGCTGAGGTCTATGGTGATAGGTGGGATGGGCTGAGTGTGGCTGAGGGGCGGGATTAAAGAGCTGAGGTCTATGGTGATAGGTGGGATGGGCTGAGCGTGGCTGAGGGGCGGGATTAAAGAGCTGAGGTCTATGGTGATAGGTGGGATGGGCTGAGTGTGGCTGAGGGGCGGGATTAAAGAGCTGAGGTCTATGGTGATAGGTGGGATGGGCTGAGTGTGGCTGAGGGGTGGCATTAAAGAGCTGATGTTCGGTAATGTATTATTGTTATGTGATTGCTACAGTGCCTTGCGAAAGTATTCCGCCCCCTTGAACTTTGCGACCTTTTGCCACATTTCAGGCTTCAAACATAAAGATATAAAACTGTATTTTTTTGTGAAGAATCAACAACAAGTGGGACACAATCATGAAGTGGAACGACATTTATTGGATATTTCAAACTTTTTTAACAAATCAAAAACTGAAAAATTGGGCGTGCAAAATTATTCAGCCCCCTTAAGTTAATACTTTGTAGCGCCACCTTTTGCTGCGATTACAGCTGTAAGTCGCTTGGGGTATGTCTCTATCAGTTTTGCACATTGAGAGACTGAAATTTTTTCCCATTCCTCCTGGCAAAACAGCTCGAGCTCAGTGAGGTTGGATGGAGAGCATTTGTGAACAGCAGTTTTCAGTTCTTCCACAGATTCTCGATTGGATTCAGGTCTGGACTTTGACTTGGCCATTCTAACACCTGGATATGTTTATTTTTGAACCATTCCATTGTAGATTTTGCTTTATGTTTTGGATCATTGTCTTGTTGGAAGACAAACATCTCCGTCCCAGTCTCAGGTCTTTTGCAGACTCCATCAGGTTTTCTTCCAGAATGGTCCTGTATTTGGCTCCATCCATCTTCCCATCAATTTTAACCATCTTCCCTGTCCCTGCTGAAGAAAAGCAGGCCCAAACCATGATGCTGCCACCACCATGTTTGACAGTGGGGATGGTGTGTTCAGCTGTGTTGCTTTTACGCCAAACATAACGTTTTGCATTGTTGCCAAAAAGTTCAATTTTGGTTTCATCTGACCAGAGCACCTTCTTCCACATGGAGCAAGCAGAGCGAGGCGGGTGGAAAGGACGGGACAGGCAGAGCAGTGACTGTATGCTAACAGGATAGTCCATATCACCAATCATCTTTGCTGATAGTGATGTTGTGTTTCCATAAGCATTTCGCTACACCCGCAATAACATCGACTACACATGTGTATGTGACCAATAAAATTAGATTTGACAAGTGGATGAATTGGTCTAATTTAGCATGTATGCTAAAGCCTCAACCCTTAACTACCTCTTCCAATTCAAATGAGCTTGAAAGAAAGTGAATGATAACATGATTTCTTTTGTTTTGTGTGACTACAGTGGCAGAGATAAAACACAAAAATAGAGACACGCTCTAATTGAGCGAGGCATCAAAGCGGACCCGCCCTGCTTCGGTTGGGTCATTATAATTCAAAACAATGCATTCCAAAATAAATAATACACATGCTCGCCTTTGGTGAGTTCAGGCCATTAGTTTGGTATGAATCAATGTCTGTTTCACGTGGAGGTTTACTCTGCTGTAGGTATGAGTGTGTTTTTGTGCCAGTGTCAATCTGTTTCTATGAGGTTTCCTCATGTGTGTATGTGTGTATGTGTTTGTGTATCAGAGGTACATGCTAAAAGTTTCTGGTTAAGGTTGCCGTTACTGTGGGTGTGTGGGTGGATCATTATTCCAAATTATTAGGAGACTGTTTTATGTTGTGCTTTTGTGCTTTATTGTGTGTGATGAAGAGATCCTCCTGGACCTCGAGGGATTGCTAATGATGCCTCACGATCTGTTTCTCATTGGGGTTTCCGGAGCTGAAAATATGTGGCGAGTGTAGGTGTGAAGGTGGGAGTGTGTATGTATGTGTGTATCAGTGGTACTTACTATCTGTTTCTTGTTGTGGCTGCCAAAGCTGAAGAACATGGTGAGGGTGAATGTAGGTATGTGTGTGTGTGTGCTTATTGGGGTGTCTCAGGGGGAGTTTGGATATGCAAAAAACACTTTTCCAATGGACGAATATAAGCACCCACCAAATTATTATTATTATTATTTGTATTATTATTATTATTACTACTCACTATCTGTTTCTCGTTGGGGTTCCCAGAGCTGAAGGTGGTGGCGAGGGTGGAGGAGCAGGCCTCGCTGTACCAGGGTACCATGCCGTACTGGGTGGTGCTGCTGATGGATAGTGTGTAGATGCTGTTGGTGTAGCCGTCACAGTTACAGCTGTCCTTCTCACGACCACCATTCCCCGATGCCCACACAAAGATGGAGCCCAGCCTGCCTCGGCCCTGGAAATGTACACATATAGGTAAGGGTAACACACAGGCATCTAGAACACACACAAGCACAGATAACACACATACACATATTTAGACAAACATACAGTACACACAGGCATAGATAGCACACCCACACGTTCCAGTGTGTGTATGTGGAGAGATGGATAGAGAGTTTTTGTGTGTGTGTGTGCATGCGTGGATGCATTTGTGTGAGTTTCCGGTTGAGAGACTGATAGTATGAAATATTGCACCAGACAAGGATGTTTTCCCCCATTCTGTAAAAGCCTTGACATCCCTTCCTTACCTGTGATACTGTATGTTATTGTGTTTCTACTGACAAACACTGTACTGCTGCTGGCATACAGTGCATTCGGAAAGTATTAAGACCCCTTGACTTTTTCTACATTTTGTTACATTACAGCACTACTCTAAAATGTATTAAATTGCCCCCCCCCCCCATCAATCTACACACAATACTACATAACGACAAAGCAAAAACAATTTTTTTTTTTTTTTTGCAAATGTATAAAAAAATGTAAAACTGAAATATCACATTTACATAAGTATTCAGATCCTTTACTCAGTACTTTGTTGAAGTACCTTTGGCAGTGATTACAGCCTCGAGTCTTCTTGGGTATGACGCTACTTGGCACACCTGTATTTGGGGAGTTTCTCCCATTCTCCTCTGCAGATCCTCTCAAGCTCTTTCAGGTTGGATGGGGAGCTTCGCTGCACAGCTATTTTCAGGTCTCTCCAGAGATTTTGGATCTGGTTCAAGTCCTGGCTCTGGCTGCCTCAAGGATATTCAGAGACTTGTCCCGAAGCCACTCCTGCGTTGTCTTGTGTGCTTAGGGTTGATGTCCTTTTGGAAGGTGAACCTTCGCCCCCAGTCTGAGGTTCTGAGCGCTCTGGAACAGGTTTTCATCAAGAATCTCTCTGTACTTTGCTCCATTCATCTTTCCCTCGATCCTGACTAGTCTCACAGTCCCTGTCACTGAAAAATATCCCCACATCATGATGCTGCCACCACGATGCTTCACCGTAGGGATGGTGTCAGGTTTCCTTCAGACGTGACGCTTGTCATGTGCCTTTCACTGAGGAGTGGACTGATTGGTGGAGTGCTGCAGGGATGGTTGTCCTTCTGGAAGGTACTCCCATCTCCACAGAGGAACTCTGGAGCTCTGTCAGAGTGACCATGGTCACCTCCCTGACAAAGGCCCTTCTCCCGCGTTTGCTCAGTTTGGCCGGACAGCCAGTTCTAGGAAGAGTCTTAGTGGTTCCAAACTTCAAGCATGATGGAAGCCACTGTGTTTTTGGGTACCTTCAATGCTGAAGAAATGTTTTAGTACCCATCCCCAGATCTGTGTCTCGACACAATCCTGTCTCGGAGCTCTACAGACAATTCCTTCAACCACATGGCTTGGTTTTTGCGTATGAATACATATGTAAGTTGTACTTATTTTACTAGGCGAGTCAGTTAAGAACACATTCTTATTTTCAATGACAGCCTAGGAACAGTGGGTTAACTGCCTTGTTCAGGGGCAGAACGACAGATTTTTACCTTGTCAGCTCGGAGATTTGATCTTGCAACTTTTCGGTTACTAATCCAAAGCTCTACCTAAGGTAAATCTGTTTTTTATTTTGTAATAAATTTGCAAACATTTCTAAAAACCTGTTTGATTTGTCATTATGGGATATTGTGTGTAATTTAATCAATTTTAGAATAAGGCTGAAATGTAATAAAATATGGAAAAGGTCTAGGGGTTTGAATACTTTCCGAATGCACTGTAATTCATAAACAATGGCAGGCTATTTACTGTACACAGTTAGTTGACTGTGATTTGTTAGACAGATAAATTAGGGCATCATTGTACTGGGAGGAGCGGCATCATGATACAGTATAATATTATCTACTGAATACACTTATCCACCTCCTCTCCATCTTTCATCTCCATGAAGATGCCATTAGTCACAACTAAATGAAACAGATTAATTGGGCCTTTCCATCACAACAGGCGGTAAGCATATCTCAATAAAGATATACTTTGAAGCTTTTTTTCTTTTCATAACCAAATAGGAGAGGAGGTATACTGAGGAGAAGATATCATTTGGAGGGAGAGGGAGAGAGAAAGGAGCTAGGGAGAGAGAGAAAACGAGGTGGAGAAAGACAACATTCAATAATGAAAAGGATATGAGCAGAGTGGCACAGTTGGACAGATATGAAGAAATAGAGGGATTGATTGAAAATGTGAAAGAGGTTGCATAAAAGAGCAGGGGAGAGAGCGAGATGAAGGGAGGGATAGAGGGGCTAAATAGGCACACACTCTACCTCACACTGCATTGTGCCTCAACTCCAGCTGAGACTGAGATGAGAAGCAGTGGAGGGGGGCGTGGGAGTGCCAGCGACATGAACAAAACAAATCATATCTCACACAAGCACATGCACACACACACAACACTGCTTAGGGAACTTAGCCACAGTCTTTATGGATTTAAGTAGTGCTGTGAGAATGTTATTTCCTAATCCCTGTCCTCTGTGGAGGGTTTGCCCCAGCATGACTTAGTGGGACTCTCCTGCTCACCGCTGGATGGGCAGTTAAAAGGCCAACAGCCCTCACAATCCCTATTTTATTCTCACCACTGATGCATTGCTTGTTTTCTTAAGGACTAAATCAACAGGTATTTCTAATCTTTCCGGGAATTTTTTCAGTAAAACCGGTAATGTCCTGTTTTGCTGCAGGCATTTATTTTCTTTCCATTGCTCTATAATCCTGCAGGTTAGCATTTTTCATCAAATTGTACTGGAGGCAGCTCTGCAGAGTGGTCACTAGCTGGTACAACCATGAATTCAAAACCGGATTTTAAACTTAACCCTGACCTTAACCACACTGCTAACCCTAATGTCTAACCATAACTTCAAATTAGCAACAAAAGGTACACTTTTTTTTCATGAATTTTTACAATATAGCAAAGTATGGCTTTGCAGCTGGCCTATCTAAGACTCATAACAATAAGCATCAACCTGCCATTAAACTAGTGTTAGATATGAGATTTTACTATATGAATCATATTAAAACCATATTAAAAACTTCCATTAAAACTCCCTCTCCCACATTTTTACAAAGATGGCTATTCGCTATTCCAGGGTTTCTCAAACCTTTTGGGACCGGGGACCCTTTTTGTGATAGAAAATTCATCAGGGACCCCCTCATAATCAGAACACAGCTTGAGTGAGATAAAAAATAGCATACAAGGAGTTCTACTATAACTTTGGCAAGTGCATGGCCGGACGAACCAAGTCTCAGGCCCTGGAAGGAACATTTTGCTGTCTTCAAGCTAATTTCCTGCAATTCCACACATTTTGTCAAGGGGCAGAGCGATTTTTTTTTATGTTACAACTTTAAAAAATTGCCGTTTTAAAGCTTAAATTACAGTGCATTAAAAAAATGGGAAATACAAGAAGTATCGAGTTGAACTATTTGTAATTGGTAGACTACAGTGAATACCAATATGCCTGTGAGCATCTCAGACTCATGTTGCCCAGAGTTAAGAACAGAAATTGTAGAATAATAATATTACATTGTATTATTTTACAACCTCTAAACTTATTCAACAGATCCCTTGGACAAAATGTGTTTAATCTGTTAGTAATATTCATTAAAGATTTGTTATATATATTTTGATATCTGGCCACGGACCCAACTTTGAGAACCCCTGCTCTATTCCCCTCCTGTCTAAATTTGACCCTACGTCAGCAATTTCTCTCCTATTTCTTCTCTCCCATTTGTCATTCCACCATTGTATTAATGGGTTTCTGTTAATGTCCCATGCTGACACATGAGGAATGGTCTCGTTAACCTCAGATGATTTGTCCAATCCATCTGGGGCTCACTCCATCAAACCCAATGGGCCTGCTCGGACTCAGAGGGCAGGGGAAGAAACTAGGCGAGGGGATTGTATGTGGTTCTACGAGATGTGTATGATGTGTATGACATGGATATTGTATTGGGTGTTCTGGCCTGAAGTACCAGGTGTAACTATCATGTCAGGTCTACAGCGTGCTCTCTGCTAAGCCAATAACATACTCTCAGTAAACCCATCAAATAAGACAGTGGTGAATAGTTACAGTTCTGGCGTGACATGACAGTAATTCCTGCTGGTGCTCCAGGCCCGAACACGCTCTAGATCAAGTATGGCGGTTGCATCACTTGTCAGAGTTTTACTTTAGAAATCATTTATACTGGATATCATAATGGAAAACCTAATCATCTTCTAAGATAATTTGTGAGTATGTGTGTATAACGTAGAATTTGATACAGCAGTACGGTGAGTCCAAGACTAGTTTCCACTCTGGGACAATACAGTTGATCCTATCCTTTCTATGTGTGTTTCTTTGAAACAACATCTGGTAGGTATGTATCATGAACCATGTTTGCTCTAGTAATGACTGACCTCAGTGACTCCTCGGAGAAAGGCCTCCTTGGCTAGCTTGGCGGGGCCGTCTACCGTCTTCCCATCATCCTCTGGGCCCCAGCTGGCGCTGTAGATGTGGATGTGCTGTGAGTTCAGGCTGAGGGAGTGGGCCTCCACCATGTCTGTCACCTCCCCGTCCAGCATACGCACACCTGAACACACACATGCACACACACACGCACACACACACACACACACACACACACACACACACACACACACACACACACACACACACACACACACACACACACACACACACACACACACACACACACACACACACACACACACACACACACAGGAGAGATAGAAAGAGTGGGGGGTGAAGTCAGAGGGGAAATAAACTAAATAATACAGGCAGGGTGAGGCAGAAAGGGGAAAAAAGGTGAAGGTGACAGAGAGAGACAGCATGAGAGGAGAAGTAGCAGGGAACAGATCAAAATGTACAGAACGTTGGTTACCTGGAGGAAAATGTGGGAGGGTTAGGATTTTTCAATTTCAGTCAAGGAGAGAGTTTAGTATTTTTTAAATCTAGTCCAGGGCAGGGTCATGTAATGTGTAATGGATGAAATTTCAATATTTATCAGTGTTTTAGAATTAGTTGTTTATTAGGCTATATATCGATGTGTGCCTGATGCCGCCCATCATCTCTGATTCTCCGCTGGGCACGCAATATCAATTGCGCCTATAGGCTATTTAATGTGGTCTCTAAAAAATTATCCATAGCCTTTTGACTATAGCCTACGAAGTGCATGCTCAGGGAAGCACAGAGCAAAGTCATATTTCTAAAATAGCTGCTGGGATGGTGTAAATAAAACTAGGCTGCATTACACACTGCAATGGATATGCCAACCCGGAGCCCCAGCCTCCTCTGCTCTTGCTGATCAAAAATGTTTTGCTGTGCTGTGTAGGGCTACGGTGGCAGTTGAGGAGGAGAGTCAAAGGTTTTTTTCCTGAAAATTATTTTTGATTAGGCCTATTCCAAAATCTTATGCACAGACTAGCCTATAGGCTATGTTCTGTTCAGTTTGAGAATGAGAGCATTTAGATGAGAAAGAAGACAGGAGGCCAACTTTGAAACACTATATATACAAAAGTATGTGGACACCCTTCAAATTAATGGATTCAGAAATTTCAGCCACACCCATTGCTGACACATGTATAAAATCGAGCACACAGCCATGCAATCTCCATAGACAAACATTGGCAGTAGAATGGCTTTACTGAAGAGCTCAGTGACTTTCAACGTGTCACTGCCACCTTTCCAACAAGTCAGTTCGGTCAAATTTCTGCCCTGCTAGAGCTGTCAACTGTAAGTGCTGTTTGTGAAGTGGAAATGTCTACGAGCAACAATGGCTCAGCCACAAAGTGGTAGGCCACACAAGCTCACAGAACAGGACCACCGAGTGCTGAAGCACATAGCGCGTAAATATCGTCTGTCCTTGGATTCAATACTCACTACCGGGTTTCAAACTACCTCTGGAAGCAAATTAAGCACAATAACTGTTTGTCTAGAGCTTCATAAAATGGGTTTCCATGACCGAGCAGCCTCACACAAGCCTAAGATCCCCGACAATTGTCGGCTGGAGTGGTGTAAAGCTCGCTGCCATTGGACTCTGGAGCAGTGGAAACACGTTCTCTGGAATGATGAATCACGCTTCACCATCTGGCAGTCCGACGGACAAATCTGGGTTTGGCAGATAGCAGGAGAATGATACCTGCCCCAATGCATAGTGCCAACCGTAAAGTTTGGTGGTGGAGGAATGATGTTCTGGGGCTGTTTTTCATAGTTTGTGCTAGGCCCCTTAGTTCCATTGAAGGGAAATCTTAACGATTCTGTGCTTCCATCTTTTTGGCAACAGTTTGCAGAAGGCTCTTTCCTGTTTCATAATGACAATGCCCCCGTGCACAAAGTGAGGTCCCGTGCACAAAGTGATGTCCATACAGAAATGGTTTGTGGAAGAACTTGACTGGCGAGCACATATTCCTGACCTCAACCCCATCGAACACCTTTGGAATGAATTGGAACACCGACTGCGAGCCAGGCCTTATGGCCCAACATCAGTGCCCAACCTCAATAATGCTCTTGTGGCTGAATGGAAACATGTCCCCGCAGCAACATCTAGTGGAAAGCCTTCCCAGAAGAGTGGAGGCTGTTATAGCAGAAAAGGGGGGACCATATCATAGATTTTTATTAAAAATAATATAATTCTTGCACATGATGCATTTATCACAGTTTTTGACCTCACAATTAGCCAGATTCGAGTAACTTACATTGTGGTGCAGAAACTTGAAGCAGCAGCCACGGCACAATCAATCGGAAATGGACAGCTTATGGTGCTGAAAGTAGGCAAATGCGAGTAAGCAAAATTCATTTAAACCGTCTTCATTTTAGTTAGACTTCTGTTGGGGAATAATCAGAATTAGTTGGTAACATAGGGAAGATGTTTTATATTCATTATATGTTTGTGAGTTACTTCTCATCAGAATGTTTATTTTTGTATAATTCTGTGGCCGGGTTGCAGTCATCTGTTCTCTGTCAGGACTAAGTTACTTGGGCCGCAGAGAGGGGAGAGGTCAAGCGTGTATCTCTTGGCTCCACAATGTCTGTGTGCCAGCCAATGTGTCTCTGTGATATTGTCAAGGATGGGTGGATTTGATATATGCCTGTTGATATGAGGATTTGTTTTATGGTTCTGAGAGCGAGAAAATAACATAGTTTAGGAGACAAAGCTGAACTATAATTTATGGCCAATGCTGTCTGGCTATGTGTGTCTTTGCTATAAAGGATCTCAGTTGCAATGTGTAAGGACTCTCAGAGAATTCATTGATAGACACTGAATGAGTCACAGGGTTGTGATGGAGCTCATATAATTAAAGATAGACTTTATGATAACTTTGACTTGTGTGTGGTTTGCTCTCATGATTTGGTAAATACAGGAAATTTCCACGACACTTCATTGAGAACAAGAGGGCTTTGTCGTGGAGACTATTTCTTCCTATTTAAGAAATAAGAGGTAGGCCTACCTGTTTGACAGACAAAATTAGGTCATAGGTTGCTATATACATAGATTTTTCGGTCAATTCAACCACCCACCATGCACTCTTTAAAAAGCCTTCAGTGAAGGGCTGTTAAGTTAAAGCCAGGACTCAAATTGATGGTGGTTTGAGAGGGTATGCCATAGGCCTACCTTTTATTGGAGAAAATGGCAAAAAGCTCAGGCCTACCCCTTGTTAGCTTCAGATTTTGAAGAAAATGTATCTCAGCCAATCATCAATCATCAATTTCTCTCAGCCAATCATCAGTCATTTGTGTAAGTGCTGTGCTTGTTGAAAGTCCTTAAAATTGAACAAATCCAGTTATATAAAGTGATATATAACAATGCTGGTCCACGATGCTTTATGCTAGAAACAAGCTGCAAAATACCCAGGAAAGACGTGACTCCAATGCATATGGGTATATCATTGTTTCGTTTCTTTGACATTCAGAGGCTGCATTTGCTTGGAAAGTAATCTAATTCTGTCACTATCAATTGATTAAGCTATTCACTTTCTGCAAAAATAGAAGATGTTTAAACCCAGACAGCTTTAGGGAATCACTTGTGACTTTCTCTCATTGGGTGAAGCCACGGAAGAAGAGTAGCCAGCAGTTAAAGCTTAAATGTTTCTGTGTTGGTAAACCTACTCTGTCATGGGTGGAAAGGTAGGCCTACTCTGTCATGGGTGGAAAGGTAGGCCTACTCTGTCATGGGTGGAAAGGTAGGCCTACTCTGTCATGGGTGGAAAGGTAGGCCTACTCTGTCATGGGTGAAAAGGTAAGCCTAACTTTTGAAAGTACCATGCTCCGATTCCTAACGACTCAGATTGAATTATTTGCAAACTGTTGCAAACAATACACACGGATTTGGCATTGGAGAAATATGAAATGAACACATTCTCCTATCTCGTTGTCCATTCTTAGCATATCATTTTGGTAATTTTGTGTGATATAAAAAAAGATCCACTAATATGTAAAGTTAAGTAGAATTGCATGACATTTTTATAAGGGCTATTTTTTCATCGGACCTGCAAATACGATGATAGATTAATTTAATGCTTTTACTATATAGGAGATCTTTCCACCCCGACTCTTGTCCACGGTTGTCTGCGAATCCACAACCTTCTGGCCCACAGCCCTGTGTGCTATAAACATTCCTGCATTGCCATGTAATGCTTACAGGACAAAGAACAGTTTCTAAAACTGCATATCTAAGGCTCTGGTCTGTCCAAAAAGTGAGGGTAAACTGCTATCCATTTTGTTTTAATTATTATTTTGGGTATAGGGGAGGGGCACTTGTTTGTTTTCAAGTGTTCAGGGAGGGTTTAGGTAAAACATATTTTGCTGAAAGGAGGGCCATCCATTTTCATTTCAGAGAGATCAGATTTTCTCCATGTAACCGTTATTGTAAATAACATTCACTCCCTAGGTGTTATAAACATGATGCAGTTGGGAAATAAAGCCTTGTGTGTCCGGCTGTCATACTGACAAACACAGTCTGACTGGGGAGACAAAGGGCTTATGAGCCTGTCACACTGCCAGATGTGATGAACAATTGTTCTCTCTCACACACACGCACACGCACGCACACGCACACGCACACACACACACTTTGGCCATTAAAACAAGAGTCAAGACCTTCTCCTCCAAGAAACCACCAGGTAAGACAACAGACAGACAACTCACAAAAAACACAAAAACAACACAACATTCCTTCTAACGAATGAGTGTGGGAGAGTTAATGGTGCCTCCAACAGCATCTGTGACCTGAGAGAAACAAACCGGCCCATCTTTTATCATAATACCTGAACTGGCCTGCCTGCAGCTTTGATGTGGGCCGCCTCAGAACAGTAATGGAAGCTGTGAGCCGTGTGTGTGTGTGGGATGAGTGTGTATGTGTGTGGGTGTGTGGAGACACACACCCGATGGGGAACGAGGCACACAGCAAACTGTGTTGTTTATTAACAATTGTGTAACCCTGGGACATGGGCAGATTGTCAGAGGAATATGTGTGGAGCAGGAGCCAATGAGCTGTTAGAGCAGGAGATGCATGCTAATGAAGACTAGGAGGAGTAGGAGAGTTATGACTAACATCTGTGGAGGGGACTGCTGGGGACTGCTCTCAGGGCTCCACTGAGTCTTGTTGGCTGGCTGCTTGTCTTTGACAGTGTTTAGGGACACAAGTTGGTAATGGCCAGAAAGTGGCTTGAAAGAATCCATTAGACTGATTAGAGTACTTGTCTTCGACGAAAGATTAGAGACAAAAGTTGGTAAATATTCAGAAGTGACGGATAGCAAGTCATGTTCTACTGAACATGACTCCGGTTCAACTGACAGTAGACCCAAGTCAACCAATCATTGTTGGCCATTGGCAAAGCCTTCTTCAATTACAGCATGCCTCATTCACCTCCAATTTTGGTGTTGTATGCCACGCCCACCCCACATACGTTGTTGTTGGCGGCTGCAGCAACCTCTCCAGCACACCGTGTTCCATGTCTAGATGAGCGAGAGATACAGAAAAAGAGAGAGACACAGAGAAAGAGAGAGACATGGAGAAAGAGAGAGCGAAAGAGAGAGAGGAAGTGAAAGAGAGATAGACAAAAAGAGAGAGAGAGAAGAGAGCAGTTAGGATTTATAACCAAAAACACTCCTCTCATCTCAACCACCCTGAACAGTGCAGGGCTCTTCAAAAACAATACCTCCCAGAACGACTGCTAAAAATACACAGCAGCACACCAACGAATAGACGAAAAGCACATGGAGGGCCAATGCTGCTGAAGGACCTATAATAAGCAATCACAGGTAAACACTCCCCACTGGACAGAAAGGAAGGGAAAAAGACCATGAATACATTCTCTACCAAGAACTTGTCCAATTGTCCAATCCAATTTGTCTATAACTACCAATTCCCCTTTGCACAGAGAATGGGAATGAATAACATGAACCTGGGTGGAAGGACAAAAGTTCTATACAAGGTCCCCAGCTAGCACATTCGGAACCTTGGAAGTAGGTTTTTGGTTTCCCATTGGTTCTGATAACAGAAATAAAAATGATACCTTATTGAATGCTTCAATTAGACTTTCAATAACACTGCTAGCTTGTTTTGGATTAACTTTTTTTCAACTCCAAGCACAGATACAGTATGACACATGGAAATGAATTTGCTTAGGCATTAATGATGCAAACAGGTTTTTTTTTATTACGGCATCAGCGAGATTTGAACCTATGATCGTTTGTTCTCTATCCATGGAATTAGGGATGTGCCACCAGGATGGAGCTAACATGCCATGTTTTTTTACGCATACAAAACGGTTCATTATAGTCTATTCAAACAGACCCCATTTCAAAGGAAACAAGCACTCATTAAGAGTGGCCAATTAGTGGATGCGGCCAACACACCTGAACACACTTAACAAGATAGAGGATAGAGAGAGTTCTGTTGATGCTGAGAACGGAATGTACAGTATATGTTTTTAAAAAACATTCTTGAGACATTTTCTGAACATTACTAAAGTTTTCTTGTTGTTTTTCTTCATGTTCTCAGAACAGAATGTATACTGAATAAAAATATAAACGCAACACGCAACAATTTCAATGGTTTTGCTGAGTTACAGTTCATATAAAGAAATCAGTCAATTGAAATAAATGAATTAGGCCTTCAGCTATGGATTTCACATGACTGGGCAGGGGCCTGGGCAGGCATAGGCCCACCCACTTGGTAGCCTGGCCCACTCACTGGGGAGCCAGGCCCAGCCAATCAGAATTAGTTTTCCCCTGCAATAGGACTTTATTACAGACAGAAATACTCCTAAACACAGTTTATGTTAGACAAATGAACATTCAATTCTCTGGCAACTGCTCTGGTGGATATTCTTACAGTCAGCATGCAAATTGCACGCTCCTTCAAAACTTGAAACATCTGTGGTATTGTGTTGTTAATTAGCTTCTTGATATTCCACACCTGTCAGGTGGATGGATTATAAAGAATAAATTGCTCACTAATGGGGATGTAAACAAACTTTTCTTCTGGGATGCTTACTTGTTTTCAAATAAAATCAAATCAAATGTGTCACATACACATGGTTAGCAGATGTTAATGCGAGTGTAGCGAAATCTTGTGCTTCTAGTTCCGACAATACAGTAATAACCAACGAGTAATCTAACCTAACAATTCCAAAACTACTACCTTATACACACAAGTGTAAAGGGATAAAGAATATGTATATAAAGCTATATGAATGAGTGATGTTACAGAACGGCATAGGCAAGATGCAGTAGATGGTATCGAGTACAGTATATACATAGGAGATGAGTAATGTAGGGTATGTAAACAAAGTGGCATAGTTTAAAGTGGCTAGTGATACATGTATTACATAAAGATGCAGTATATGATATAGAGTACAGTATATACATATGAGATGACTAATGTAGGGTATGTAAACATTATATTAAGTAGCATTGTTTAAAGTGGCTAGTGATATATTTTTACATCAATTCCCATTATTAAAGTGGCTGGAGTTGAGTCAGTGTGTTGGCAGCAGCCACTCAATGTTAGTGGTGGCTGTTTAACAGTCTGAAGGCCTTACTGGGGAATGTAGCAGCAGTAGATGTGCTCATGTTCTTTATGTTAGAGCAGGGAGAGCTGCTCACAGTGGACTTCCTCCTAGGGCCCATCGGCTCAGTGCTAACAGTATAACTCTGGTTCATAGGCACAGAATTACTGCATACAAAAGCTGTAGAATCAGTAGAGGGATTCAGGGCAGTTAAAGGGACATAAATTAGGTTACTTACATTGTGTCTACTGACGCCCCTGGTGTAATGTACATTTTCTGAAGCATTATGACAACTCTGTGTCACAATGGTAGTGATTAGCTGAGCTGGGCTTGAGTCATTGATAAGTCATTGTCTCAACGCAGCCTTATAGTGCTGTGAAAGGATCCAGGATCCCAAATCATTTGGGTGGATCCCATCCTCCTTATAAAACGTGTTTTGTTTCCAAAAGGTTTTGAAATTGTCAACAAAACTTACACCCATTGAGCTACAATAATAACATAGCCTGTTGTGAAGAGAGAGAATCCTGATAAAGCGTTCAATCCCGCGATTCAGAGATGGCAGAGGGCCAGATATGATGGGTTTCAACTTTTCAGAACTGCCCTTCATAATGTAATTCAAACCCACATGGACTACGATAGAATCGATGTCCATGTCCTAATGTAGTGTATTCATTTACTCGAGCTCCGGGATAAGACATTGTTTTTGCACCAGGAACGGTCACATTTCTTACCATGGAGCTGCCCAGAATCACGGTTGGCGAGAAGGGCAAGGAAATCTGCACACTCTCACGCTTCTCAGGATTCGGAGAACCCTTTATGGATGGGTGAGAGGCAGGATAACTTGAGCCCGTTGCTCCCAGCTCCTGTGGCAGGCCTCCGACAGATGTAGAAGCCCCAGACTTTCTAACTGTGTTGGCATGTTTACCAATTGCCTTTCCTTAAACCTTTGTGTGAGGTCCATGGTCTGTTACTGATAAGAAGCATCAGAGCTGCATATTCTTCTGATGCGACTGAATTGACTTATAGGGAGGCTTTTAATAAGTGGACGTGGATGAAAGCAACCCCATTACAGAAAAACACAGTCAATCTCAAATGTTACCAGTCTATATACTAACATCCCCCATCAGGGCGGCCTTGAGACCCTCAAGTTCTACCTCAATGAACGTCCCCCTAATGCTCTTCCCAGCACCAATTGTACTGTGGACTTGGCTGAACTAATACTAACCTCCAACTATTTTCTCTTCAGAAGATACTTTTTCCTCTAGAACAAAGGGACAGCGATGGGGAACACTATGGCTCCTAATTATGCTAACTTAATCTAACTTAATCTAGGAATGTTTAAAAAACAGGTGGTGCTGAAAAAGTCTCCTCTGAAGAGAAAATTGTTGGAGCTTCCACCCTCACCTGGGATATGGATGCCTGATGAAGACCTAAGGGTCGAAACATTGTTGTAAATAAATACCACCTGGGAGCATAAGCAGAAGTGTGCAGCGTTTTCCTTTCTGTTTTCCACGAGTTTGTCTATAACTCCAGCACCTGTGGAAAATACCTGGATGTTCGAATGTTCTTCAGCTTTTGTCTTTTATTTCAGCTCATGAAATATAGGAACAGCACTTTACATGTTACGTTTATATTTTTGTTCAGAGTACACTGTACAGTATGTTTTTAAATAACATTCTTAGAACGTTTTCCTAACGTTACAATATTTTGTTAATCTTGTGGTTTTTATGGTAAGTTCTGAGAACAGAATTTGAAACGAATTGTTGTTAATTTAAAGCTAATTGATGTTAACATTTCTGGAAATATTCACAGAATATTGGAAACAATTGACATAAAAGACAACCATACATTGTCTGAACATTCTGAGAACATCGCTTCAGTCACACCATTTTTTAAAACATTCCTAGAATGTAGTCAAATCTGACATTAAATAGAACCACATTGGAACTTTTGTGGAATGTTCTGTGGAAGTACTGAAATTCCCACAGAATAACGTTTCTTAATGTTCTCAGAACAATTTGAGAACATTACTTGAAATAAAAACACGAGGAAACCTGTGGGAAACGTTATGCTGAAGTACTGAAATTCCCACCAAAGAATGTTATTTCATAACACTCTCAGAACTACTTGAGAACTTTCCTTATGTCAAACCAGTTGGAGAACGTTCCTAGAACATTACCAAATATAAATTAAATATAATCATGTTTGAACTTTAAGGAAATGTTATGTTAAAGTAATGAAATATCAAGAAAATAAAGTTTTTTTGTTGTCAAGTTCCTTAAATGTGCTGAGAATGTTCCAAAGCCAAGCGACTATCCTGTACAATTCCTAGAAAGTTGTGGGAAAGTTGTATGCAAAATAACCACAGGACAAACACGATCTCACCAAGCTCTATGAAACATATCGTTCTCAGAACGTTATGTGCTAGCTGGGTCTTCTCCACTCTAACAGAATGGAGAAGGTAGCCTGGGGTGTCAGGTAGCCAAGTGGTTTGAGCATTGGGCCAGTAGAAGTTTGCTAGATTGAATCCCTGAGCTGACAAGGTAAAAATCTGTTGTTCTGCCCCAGAACAAGGCAATTAACCCACTGTTCCTAAGCCATAATTGTAAATAAGAATGTGTTCCTAACTGACTTGCCTAGTTAAATAAAGGTTAAATAAAAAAATAAAAAAAATAACAGGGCATTCACTCCCACCAACACACCAGGCTAACACTTGGTGTTGTGGAATGAATATGTAATGTGTAGTGTTTCATATCTCTACAGTACTGTGGTGACAGAGCTTTCATTGAGAGGCAGTACAAATATATCTAATCTTTTAGATATTGACAAACTGGAATAACCTCAAGAAAGGCCACATTACAAACAAATGTGAAGTGAAACCTGAAGGACATGGTACTCTCTAAAACTATGATGGACGGTCTCTGAATGCAGGCCATCAGAGAGCGATATGGGATAATATTGATATGAATTAATTATTTACTGTGTCCTTCATCAATTATATGAGCTGTGTCTTGTGTAAAGAGACAGGTGATCTAAGGACGGCAGTTCATCGCATCTCTCAGCCCTACTTTGCTGCTGGCATGCCGTTTGGGCATCATGCACACACTTGTCATGATGTGCCCTGGGCTGGTAGAAACTGCCATGCAGTATTGAAAGAGTCTACCAGAACAAAGAGCTTCTCTTAGTTCAAAACTCCTAATCCCCAAAATGGTAGAACTAAACAATATTTCTACTTTTGAGAATGTGGGCATGGTCCGTGGACACTTAAGGGACAGTCATGTCGAGTGTGTTTCATTTGGTGATCTCATGAAGGACAGGAAACACACATAACTGTATCTCTTAAAATGTACATATTCCAGCTGTCAGGTTTACATCTAAATATTGTGAAACGTATGTGATTAAACATGAAACTATTTGTGAAAATACGTAAGAGTCCCCAAGTTGGAATGGTTACAATTCTATTGGCCACGGAGACCATACAGCTGTAGTTTGGCTACACGGCTGGAAATGGTTAAACTCTGAGACTATTGATCACTACAGAATGAGCAAATCTTAGACGTATAATAACTAGTCTGCAGCTAGAAATTACGTAAGTCTAGAACGAGAAAACCGACAATCGCCGAAGCATCTAATCTATGAGAACATTTCCAAATGGTTCTCTGAAGTATCCATTCTAAACCCCTACAACAATGAAAGACATTGTGACTTCTGGGAAGTTAACCAGAGACTCTGATGAACTCTACAGGACGATTGAGTGTTTTCAACAGAGAGACAACAACGGCATACGGGCGTAAATATATACATTGCAATTAACCTCAAATGAGCGGCCGTTCATGTGCAAAGGATTAGCATTTCAATTAATATAATTAGAGACTGTGTGTAGTGAATCCATTTTGTCTTTCCCGCTCTTTCTCAGTCCCCACCCCTTTCCTTTGTCTACCAAGCCGTCATATCGGCAGAGCCCGCTAGGGACTTATTCTTTGCATCATTGTTAGTAACCAAGATCTACTGTTTGTTTGTGATATATTTCTGTGATTTTTTAGTTAGTAAATAAATAATTAAGCCAATTTGTATATTTCTGATTCATTATGGAAACTAGGATTCGTGCAGATAACCAATAATTTTATGACATTTGGAATGAGACTAATGAGGTAACAATTAATAATTCATTAATAGAAGACTAATTGAACAGATATTAAAATATCTGAATATCTGAAAATTCTAACTTTGTAATCTCAACATTTTCCGTGGTGCCCCAACTTCCTAGTTAATTCATGTTTACATGATGTTAAGGGAATTTTTATCAACGATGACTAATTATGTATACATTACAATCAGGACTGACTAATCAGAATAATATTATGTTACTGTATATGTACTAATCCGAATACTATTATGTTACTGTATATGTACTAATCAGAATACTATTATGTTGCTGTAAATGTATGAGTTTTCTTTCTTGATCCCAGTACTGAATATAATGTGTGTGAATGTGGTCAAGAGTTAGAACAATGACTGTCTGTTCCTTGGTACAAATGAATCAGACTGGCTAGAATGCTTATCTACACGAGAAAACCTTGACTCGTAAATTATATTCAATTGGTAGGGAGACGGATGTGGGAAGGCTTGAGATACAGCCTTTGTACTGGAACGGAGAAGGCACGGGTTGGTGCTGGAACTAATGACGTCATTTTCAGTTTATAACCTGTGGTAACCTGTATCGTGGGCAGTACTCTCGAGAATAAACTCTGCTGTTTGACTTTCAGACTGGGCTCTGTCTATTATTATAGAATAAGGGTCTTACAAGTCCTTATGAATGGACAGAGTGTTTAATTTTAATTGGATATTAAAACATAGAGTAATTTAATTCCTTTAACACAATTAATTAATTAATTAAATTTAATTCAATCTAGAGAAGTGATTTGATATAAATAAGTCTTCACATTTAATGGTAGTCCAGACACGACACACTCTCGGGCTGGCCGATATTGTTTTTTTTGTTACCTTCTATAACGGTACTTCTATAACGGTACTGTTTGGTTTGTTAAATCTTTTACACTGCGTGTACCATCCATTTTTATAGTTTACTCCGCTACTTGAGTCATCTCTCTCCGCTCTCTCTCTCTATGCCACTTTCCACACAGACCTTATTTTTGAAGTTGAAGTTGAATTGAAATCACTTAGAATGTATGTGTTGCCACCCTTGGGTCATGCATTCATGAAGCAAATTTTGACCTTTCATTATTCAAAAACACAATGCTTTAGTGCATTTCCATCTAAAATAATCCATGAGCACCAGCATGTGAAGTTCATATGAGCACGTCAAATTGGGTGTCAAATGTAAGTTAAGAATCTATATTTGAGAAAATCTATCTATCTATACATTCTCCAACCAAACATTTGGAATAAGCAAATGGTTTGATTTCTGATCAAAAATATGGTTCAAATGTTTTGTTGTTTTGGCCCTGTACTCCAGCTCTTTGGATGTGAAATGATACAATGTGAACACTGTCAGCTTTAATTTGAAGGTATTTTCATCCATATCGGGTGAACAATTTAGAAATGTTTTGTACATTTTAGGGGACCAAAAGTACTGGGAAAAATTCACTTAGGTGTATTAAAGTATTCAAAAGTTTAGTATTTGGTCCCATTTTCCCATCAAGCTTGTGACTACAAACTTGTTGGATGTATTTGGTGTTTGTTTTGGTTGTGTTTCAGATTATTTTGTGCCCAATAGAATCAAATCAAATCAAATCTTATTGGTCACATACACATGGTTAGCAGATGGTATTGCGAGTGTAGCGAAATGCTTGTGCTTCTACTTCCGAGAGTGCAGTAATATCTAACAAGTAATCTAACAATTCCACAACAACTACCTAATACACACAAATCTAAGTAAAGGGATGGAATAAGAATGTATACATAAACTCAGCAAAAAAAGAAACGTCCTCTCACTGTCAACTGCGTTTATTTTCAGCAAACTTAACATGCGTAAATATTTGTATGAACATAACAAGATTGAACAACTGAGACATAAACTGAACAAGTTCTACAGACATGTGACTAACAGAAATTGAATAATGTGTCCCTGAACAAAGGGGGGGTCAAAATCAAAAGTAACAGTCACTATCTGGTGTGGCCATTAGCTGCATTAAGTACTGCAGTGCATCTCCTCCTCATGGACTGCACCAGAATGACCAGTTCTTGCTGTGATATGTTACCCCACTTATCCACCAAGGCACCTGCAAGTTCCCAAACATTTCTGGGGGGAATGGCCCTAGCCCTCACTCTGCGATCCAACAGGTCCCAGCCTCTCTCAGCCTATTGCAGACCGTCTGAGCACTGATGGAGGGATTGTGCATTTCTGGTGTAACTCGGGCAGTTGTTGTTACCATCCTGTACCTGTCCCGCAGGTGTGAGGTTCGAATGTACTGATCCTTTGCAAGTGTTGTTACACGTAGTCTGCTACGGCGAGGACGATCAGCTGTCCGTCCTGTCTCCCTGTAGCGCTGTCTTAGGCGTCTCACAGTACGGACATTGCAATTTATTTCCCTGGCCACATCTGCAGTCCTCATGCCTCTTTGCAGCATGCCTAAGACACATTCACGTTGGTGTTTTTCAGAGTCAGTAGAAAGGCCTCTCACTAACAGCTTACATACGATAGGCAATTAAGGTCACAGTTATGAAAACTTAGGACGCCTAAATTTTCATAACTGTGACCTTAATTGCCTATCGTATGTAAGCTGTTAGTGTCTTAACGACCGTTCCACAGGTGCATGTTCCTTAATTGTTTATGGTTCATTGAACAAGCATGGGAAACAGTGTTTAAACCATTTGCAATGAAGATTTGTGAAGTTGTTTGGATTTTTACGAATTATCTTTGAAAGACAGGGTGCTGAAAAAGGGACGTTTCTTTTTTTGCTGAGTTTATAAATATATGGATGAGCGATGACCGAGCAGCATAGGTAAGATGCAATAGATGGTATAAAATACAGTATATACATATATACAGGACATATGAGATGAGTAATGCAAGATATGTAAACATTATTAAAGTGGCATTATGAAAGTGATTAGTGATCCATTTACTAAAGTGGCCAACGATTTAAAGTCTGTTTGTAGGCATCAGCCTCTCTGTGTTAGTGATGGCTGTTTAACAGTCTTATGACATTGACATAGAAGCTGTTTTTCAATCTCTCAGTAACAGCTTTGATGCACCTGTACTGACCTCGCCTTCTGGATGGTAGCGGAGTGAACAGGCAGTGGCTCGGGTGGTTTTTGTCCTTGATGATCTTTTTGGCGGTGATACAGCCCACAGGATGTTCTCAATTGTGCATTTGTAAAAGTTTGTGAGGGTTTTAGGTGACAAGCCAAATTTCTTCAGCCTCCTGAGGTTGAAGAGATGCTGTTGCGCCTTCTTCACCACACTGTCTGTTTGTCTGTGATGTGCACTTAACACTTTCCACCTTTTCCACTGCTATCCCATCGATGTGGACAGGGGGGTACTCCCTCTGTTGTTTCCTGAAGTCCACGATCATCTCCTTTGTTGATGTTGAGTGAGAGGTTGTTTTCCTGACACCACACTCCGAGTGCCCTCACCTCTTCCATGTAGGCTGTCTCGTCGTTGTTGGTAATCAAGCCCACTACTGTTGTGTCGTCTGCAAACTTGATGATTGAGTTGGAGGCGTGCATGGCCAGGCAGTCATGGGTGAACAGGGAGTAGAGGAGGGGGCTGAGCACACAAATGAATGGTAAACAATGTATTGAGTCATTTTGGAGTCAATTTATTGTAAATAATAATAAAATATGTTTCTTAACACTTCTACATTAATGTGGATGCTACTATGATTACGGATAGTCCGGAATGAATCGTGAATAATGATGAGTGAAAAGTTCATTTGCACAAATATCATATACCCAAGGCATGCTGACCTCTCACCATTACAATAACAGGGGAGGTTAACATTTTTTGGGGGGGGGGGTAGGATATTTGTGGGCCAGTAACTTTTCGCTTGGCCCAATGTTCTTAACAGCTAGGCTACCTGTTTATGTCACCTCTCCCGGCTCTTACTGACACCTACCATGACACCTAGTGTACTGTACTGTACTGTGATGTCCAAACTTGTGAAACATATATGTTTATGATTGGTTCAGATTTGATCTGGACCAACCAAATCTGGTCTTGTTTGGTGGTAGGCCTCATTAGTATAATAGCTAGTGTGTAGAGTAAATATACCCACATATGCAAAGGATATTGTATTTTTTTTAACCTTTATTTAACTAGGCAAGTCAGTTAAGAACAAATTATTATTTTCAATGACAGCCTAGGAACCATGGGTTAACTGCCTGTTCAGGGGCAGAACAACCTCGTCAGCTCGGGGATTTGCAACCTTTTGGTTACTGGTCCAACGCTCTAACCACTAGGCTACCCTGCCACCCCATATATATTCTTACCTATTCAGGATACTTCACCATGAAGATAATTATATTCATGTCTATAATTTAAGTACAGATCAGGGACCCATGACGTAATTCTGTTAACGTAATTCCGTTACTGGATGTAAATCAACTTCACCTACTGTAGTTCAAAAAATATAAAACTCAAGATCTCATGTCATAGCTGACACCCCATTCTTTCTGCAGATACTGTATTTAAGTGAGTTGTTTGGAAAACGTGGTCTTCCTGTAAATGTGTTTTTCTGAAATGTTTTGTGTAAATTGTTAAAAGTAGTTATTGTGCATAGAATTGTATGGTTTGTTAAACTTTGAAATAATGTTTTTTGTTTGGCATATATTTTAAAGTGAAAAATGTTGAGTCAAAGTGTAACGTGAAATTGTTAACGTGGAATTGCCCTTTAGCAACTACCTAGTACCTACCCCTCTCCATACAAGACGTTGATAATAAAAACCTAGTCTAACTTTTAATGACTTTAGTCCCTCTGGGCAAAAGTCAGTCAGCTGAAAGACGAGATCATTACTGTGTGATCATTAAAATGTCTGTATTCTTCTGCAGCCTGCCCTTGTTTCAGGACCTGGTGCAATGGGATCAGAATGCAATCTGAGGGAACAGAGCAAGCGTTGGCATTTCACATAGGTCATTACATCAGACATTAAGATCTCTTCCTGATTACAGTGCAGCTATCTGATTAGGAGGCTCACACACTTTCATGCCTTTCCCTGGACGTTGTCCATCCACATAATAGGAAACACTGCTGGGGCTAATTATAAAAACACTTATTATTGTTGGAGGATCCAGTAATTCCACACGTCCTGGTTGGGTCCTAGGTTGAAGATAACAAAGGTTAAGACAACTAATAATTCCATGCAGAAGAGTTAGAAAATAAACAAATTCATTGGACTAGAGCTGGAGCAAAAATGACTGGGAGTGAATGGTAGCAGTACAGAAAGTTTGCCATCAAAGTGGAAAATAAACCCAATCGTAGTGAATTTCAGCTAACTACCCAGCAAACAACTGTTTTACTGTTACTATATTAATTTAAATGTTTTCTAAATGATCTACAGCCCTTTTATTACTTGTTCTCCCGACCGCTAGTCACGTTTTCAATACTAATCCTGTAGAATCAGCAACAGCGCTGGTCAAATGAACGTGTTTTTTTTTTATCGAACGCTCAGCGCGGAATTATTATGTTGTCTTAACTGGGGCTGTTGCGGTGATCATATTACCGCCACACCGGCAGTCACGAGTCATGTCCGTAGTAAAATTCCTCGTATCTGTTGAGTCACATAATCTCTTCTCATACCCAACTCGCTAAAGACCAACAGGTTGCTAATGGCATGATACTCAGGGCTCTATTGTCCCTCTAACTCTGATATCAATGCAAATCCAATTGAAAATCGCATCAAACACTTATTATCAAAACAATATTGTGCTCTTAAACTCACCTCACTGTGATCAATCAATTTGAACAAAAAAAGTTTAAACTGAGTGGAAACAAGACATGCTCATTGTGGATGTTGTTTCAAAGCCTAACACAATGAAATGGACAGCCATTATTTCAAAACACCCATACCATATTAGTGAGTATGCATAGGCCTATATGAGCCCAAGCCAGAAAACAAATTGAATTAAAATAATGATTGTGCCGTTATACGATACATGGCCTACCACATATTACTTAAGATGTCTTTGGTAATTTAATTGGTTTAGCCTATACTCTAAAATTAAACAAATTCTAATAATCGTCTTTGAGTGTGGACTGTATTAGTATGCATACTGGGTGGACTGGTTACCTTTTTCCACACTCCAAACTTTATATCCATGAGTCCGGGACAGAACGCATAGGCCTAGGCGATCTGTTGGTTCATTCATGCTGCATGCTCCTCAAACAGTGGTTGATGCATGGAGTGAAATAGGTGTTCATATAAGCCCAGACATTTCTATATGCAACCCCATGTGAGAGCAAAGTTTTGATGGTTGCCACTAAAAAGAGGAGGATCCCAGCTGATTCTATATTTATTTCTCAGCTGATCAAATTAGGCACATACTCCGCTATTAAGAGCGTTGGGCCAGTAACCGAAAGGTCGCTGGTTAGAATCCCCGAGCCAGCAAGGTGTAAGAAACTGCCATTCTGCAGTTGAGCAAACCGAGGTAAAGACAGTTTCAAGTTGGATATTCAGCGGATATTCGCGTTTTCAAACCTCAATAGCTTTCAAACCACTTGAGCAACAAACTCCAAATAAGTGTCATTATGTTGGAAAAATTGCGCAGGTCTTATTTTCACGATTTGGACATTAATTCGCTTTCCAAAGCTAATAAACATGTGGAAATGTGAACAGGATTTTGTATTCCTAGTTCAATTAGTTAGGGAGCGTAAACAAAGTACAAACTTTTTTTTACATTCAAATTTCAATAGCTCATTGGTCATGTGACCTACTTGACTCAAACCAGGTCCAGAACGTCCACTGACTACCCTTCTATTACCCTTTAGTTTGTCCATTTTCATCTCACAAGATTTTACATGAATTTTTCAACATTTAGAATTTCAATAGCTCCTTGGTCATGTGACCGAGTGACTTCAAACAAGGTTCAGAATGTCCACTCAGTGGGCCTACACATTGCACACCCTTTAGTTTGTCCATTTTCATCTCACATGATTTGAGATACATTTTTCAAAATGTAAAATTTTGGACAAACTAAAGGGTGTGCAATATAGAAGGGTAGTCAGTGGACATTCTGAACCTTGTTTGAAGTTCCTAGGTCACATGATCAAGGAGCTATTGAAATTTTACATTTGGAAAAATTAATGTAAAAACGTTGACGGTCCCTAACTGCTGTTGGTGGACGTAAGGAAAACGACAAGCGAATATCTGTCGAATATCCAACCTGAAACTGGCTTTACCTCGGTGTTGAGCAAGGGCAGCGCACAATTGGCCCTGTGTCGTCCGGGTTTGGCCAGGGTAGGCCATCATTGTAAATTGGAATTTTTTCAACCTCTTAAGGATGATGCAGAATCTAATCCCAGTGCAGGAACATCAATCAGCGGAAATTTCAGAGCGCCAACTATAGTTTTCGATAAAACTCAAACTTTCATTAAAACACACATGCAAGGTACTGAATTAAAGCTACACTCGTTGTGAATCTAGCCACCAAGTCGGATTTGTAAAATGCTTTTCGGCGAAAGCATGAGAAGCTATTATCTGATAGCATGCACCCCCCCAAAATACCAGAATACCTAAAATACCAAAATACCTATCTACCAAAATACCTAAACAACAGATTTTGTGGTAGCCGGCGCTACACAAAACGCAGAAATAAAATATAAAACATTCATTACCTTTGACGAGCTTCTCTGTTGGCACTCCTATATGTCCCATAAACATCACAATTGGGTATTTTTCCCGATTAAATCCGTCAAAGTATGCCAAAAATGTCCATTTATAAAGGCCGTCTGATCCAAGGAAAATGCACCTTTACACGACGCAACGTCACTTTTAAAATGAACAAAGTTGCCTATAAACTTTTACAAATCACTTCAAACTACTTTTGTAAACCAACTTTAGGTATTAATAAACGTTAATAATCGATCAAATTGATCACGGGGCGATCTGTATTCGATAGCAGCAAGTCTTGAAATCATCGTCCATTTTTTTCACTTTCATAATTTCCTGGGTGCACCCCAAGACAGGAAGTGCCTATACGTCATCCCACCAAGGATAAACGTGCAAAGAAATGCCAGTATTGGCGACATCGTGTGGAAGCTGTAGGCGTTGTAAACGGAATCTCGTCTATTTTCTGTCGCCTTAGACAATACATTGACTGGCGGATGAATATTTTTTTTGTGTTTTTGGTGAACAGTTTTCCCTGGGATTTTTACTCCTAAACAGGCTCTGTTATAGCCACAGACACGATTTTACCAGTTTTAGAGACTTCAGAGGGTTTTCTATGCACACATACTTATCATATGCATATACTATATTCCTTGCATGAGTAGCAGGACTTTGAAATGTTGCGCGATTTTTAACAAAAAGCTGCGAAAGTTCGCAGCATCCTTAACAGGTTTTAACTGACTTGCTGGGTTAAATAAAGGGAAAATAAAAATAAAAATATTAAGTTAACCCCCAACAACAACTGCTCCCCTGGCGCTATCGACGTGGGATGTCGATTAAGTCAGCCCCCCCGCACCTCTCTGATTCAGAGAGTTAAATGCGGAAGACACATTTTGGTTGAATGCATTCAGTTGTGCAACTGACTAGGTATCCGCTTTACCCTAGCCTACCTGGCATAATTGAAAAACTAACCGTCGGGTAATTGGCGTCCATTCAAGTGCATACAGATGATCATTTTCCCCCTGTTCCTGCCCATTTATTTATGGGCCATTCTGAATCGAAACAAATTTGACTTATTAGTAAAGACAACAACAACAAAAATTGAGAATAGTCTGATGGGTGAAAATATGATCACTTGATGAGAGAACAGCGTGTGTAGCCAGAGGCAAGGAACAAGGCGCAAGTTTTTTTGTGTGACTTTCTCAAATCATCAATAGCCTATAGTCGCATCATGCAGCCCATATACGTTTTAATTTCTAAGACATTCTAAGGTTTGTATCATTCACAACTATAGTTGCCAAATAACTCTAAATCTAGCGTATAGGACCTGCTTCAAATGATCACTTTTACTCTAAACATAGACACTTCATATGCGCATTTGCTCCGGAATGGAAAAAATATACTTTCTAGTTCAATTATATTCTTCTTTCTATAGAATCACATAATACACAATAATGGCACGGGACATACAGTGCCTTGCGAAAGTATTCGGCCCCCTTGAACTTTGCGACCTTTTGACACATTTCAGGCTTCAAACATAAAGATATAAAACTGTATTTTTTTGTGAAGAATCAACAACAAGTGGGACACAATCATGAAGTGGAACGACATTTATTGGATATTTCAAACTTTTTTAACAAATCAAAAACTGAAAAATTGGGCGTGAAAAATTATTCAGCCCCTTTACTTTCAGTGCAGCAAACTCTCTCCAGAAGTTCAGTGAGGATCTCTGAATGATCCAATGTTGACCTAAATGACTAATGATGATAAATACAATCCACCTGTGTGTAATCAAGTCTCCGTATAAATGCACCTGCACTGTGATAGTCTCAGAGGTCCGTTAAAAGCGCAGAGAGCATCATGAAGAACAAGGAACACACCAGGCAGGTCCGAGATACTGTTGTGAAGAAGTTTAAAGCCGGATTTGGATACAAAAAGATTTCCCAAGCTTTAAACATCCCAAGGAGCACTGTCCAAGCAATAATATTGAAATGGAAGGAGTATCAGGCCACTGCAAATCTACAAAGACCTGGCCGTCCCTCTAAACTTTCAGCTCATACAAGGAGAAGACTGATCAGAGATGCAGCCAAGAGGCCCATGATCACTCTGGATGAACTGCAGAGATCTACAGCTGAGGTGGGAGACTGTGTCCATAGGACAACAATCAGTCGTATATTGCACAAATCTGGCCTTTATGGAAGAGTGGCAAGAAGAAAGCCATTTCTTAAAGATATCCATAAAAAGTGTTGTTTAAAGTTTGCCACAAGCCACCTGGGAGACACACCAAACATGTGGAAGAAGGTGCTCTGGTCAGATGAAACCAAAATTAAACTTTTTGGCAACAATGAAAAACGTTATGTTTGGCGTAAAAGCAACACAGCTCATCACCCTGAACACACCATCCCCACTGTCAAACATGGTGGTGGCAGCATCATGGTTTGGGCCTCCTTTTCTTCAGCAGGGACAGGGAAGATGGTTAAAATTGATGGGAAGATGGATGGAGCCAAATACAGGACCATTCTGGAAGAAAACCTGATGTAGTCTGCAAAAGACCTGAGACTGGGACGGAGATTTGTTTTCCAACAAGACAATGATCCAAAACATAAAGCAAAATCTACAATGGAATGGTTCAAAAATAAACATATCCAGGTGTTAGAATGGCCAAGTCAAAGTCCAGACCTGAATCTGTGGAAAGAACTGAAAACTGCTGTTCACAAATGCTCTCCATCCAACCTCACTGAGCTCGAGCTGTTTTGCAAGGAGGAATGGGAAAAAAATTCAGTCTCTCGATGTGCAAAACTGATAGAGACATAACCCAAGCGACTTACAGCTGTAATCGCAGCAAAAGGTGGCGCTACAAAGTATTAACTTAAGGGGGCTGAATAATTTTGCACGCCCAATTTTTCAGTTTTTGATTTGTTAAAAAAGTTTGAAATATCCAATAAATGTCGTTCCACTTCATGATTGTGTCCCACTTGTTGTTGATTCTTCACAAAAAAATACAGTTTTATATATTTATGTTTGAAGCCTGAAATGTGGCAAAAGGTCGCAAAGTTCAAGGGGGCCGAATACTTTCGCAAGGCACTGTATAAGCATATCTTGTCAGCTAAATGAACAAGCCTACAGCCTATGGAATGAAGTATAGCCAGATACACTTTCTTCATATCATAATATTTCTTTAGGCATGCCTAAAATAAAGAATGGATTTATTGTGATGGTGTATATTCAATTGATTTCCAATACTTTTTTAAAGGTAGATGTTCCAAAGGTCCACATCGGCTGCTTGTAAGAGGCTTGTATGCGTGGAGGCCTGGAGATGCTAAAAGTGGTTACGTTAGTTAAAAAACCTCTTTGGGCTGAGATCCGGCTAACGGGATTGATAGGACAATAGCCAGTGAAAATGCAGGGCGCCAAATTCAAAACAACAGAAATCCCATAATTAAAATTCCGCAAACATATTTTACACCATATAAAATATACACTTCTTGTTAATCCCACCACAGTGTCCGATTTCAAAAAGGCTTTACAGCGAAAGCAAACCAAACGATTATGTTAGGTCAGAGCCAAGTCACAGAAAAACACAGCCATAAAATGAATCACTAACCTTCGATGATCTTCATCCGATGACACTCATAGGACTTCATGTTACACAATACATGTATGTTTTGTTCGATAAAGTTCATATTTATATAAAAAAATCTCAGGTTACATTGGCGCATTACGTTCAGTAGTTCTCAAACATCCAGTGATTTTGCAGAGAGCCACATCAATTTACAGAAATACTGATAATAAACATTGATAAAAGACACAACTATTATGCACGGAATTATAGATACACTTCTCCTTAATGCAACCGCTGTGTCAGATAAAAAAAAACACCATGCTATAATCTGAGTACGGCGCTCAGAGGCCAAAACAACCCAAACAGATATCCGCCATGTTGTGTAGTCAACAGAAGTCAGAAATAGCATTATAAATATTCACTTGCCTTTGATGATCTTCATCAGAATGCACTCCCAGTTCCACAAGAAATGTTTGTTTTGTTCGATAATGTCCATCATTTATGTCCAAATATCTCCTTTTGTTAGCGCGTTCAGTTCACAAATCCAAATTCATGACGCGCGATCACTAGGAGCAGACGAAAAGTCAAAAAGTTCCGTTACAGTCCGTAGAAACATGTCAAACGATGTATAGAATCAATCTTTATGATGTTTTTAACATAAATCTTCAATAATGTTCCAACAGGAATTCCAACAGAATTCCTTTGTCTGTAGAAATGCAATGGAACAGAGCTCGCTCTCACGTGAACGAGCATGGCCAGCTCGTGGCTCTCTGGCAGACCTCTGACTCATTCCCCTCTCATTCGCCCCCACTTCATAGTAGAAGCATCAAACAAGGTTCTAAAGACTGTTGACATCTATTGGAAGCCGTAGGAAGTGCAATATGACCAATATTCCCCTGTATCTTCAATAGGCAATGAGTTGAAAACCTACAAACCTCAGATTTCCCACTTCCTGGTTGGATTTTTTCTCAGGTTTTTGCCTGCCATATGAGTTCTGTTATACTCACAGACATCATTCAAACAGTTTTAGAAACGTCAGAGTGTTTTCTAAATATACTAATAATATGCATATCTTAGCTTCTGGGACTGAGTAGCAGGCAGTTTACTCTGGGAACCTCTGGGCATCCAAGCTACTCAATACTGCCCCCAGTCATAAGAAGTTATCGGTCAATTACTGTGAGACCAACAGTCTTTTGCATGACAATAACTGGCTGAAGACATTTCATGAACTGGTATTTTTCCCGAACCTAGGTTGGGTCTCCACGCCACCTTGCTGGTGAGTCAGAGGACAAAGGGATGGTGTTCTATCTCCAGCTGAGAAGCTGATTACACTAGAGCACAACTCTGTAATACATTACATTACCCACCTGCAATTTACCCATAATGTATAGGGGTGGCAGGAATCCTATAGGTTAGAAAGGTTGCTGGATTGAATCCCCAAGCTAACAAGGTAAACATCTGTCACTCTTCCCCGGTATGCTGTCATTGAAAATAAGTATTGTTTTTTTACTGACTTGCCCTGTTAATTTAAGGATAAAAAATGTTAGCTTTTAGAACACTTTCATCTGCGGAAGATTACTGTGATTTCCTCCCCTTTGGTGGGGAGTCTATCAAATACAGAGGAAAAATATAAGGCCACACAAGAGACTTTCACAATTCATACTAATCGACACAGAGAAGTCAAATTAAATCACATTTTATTGGTCACATACACATATTTTGCTGATGTTATCGCATGTGCAGCAAAATGCTTATGGTTCTAGCTCCAAAGTGCAGTATACCTAACAATACAAAACAATACACACAAATCCCCCAAATAAAAATATCAGAACGAGCAATGTCATCTGTATTGTCTCCGCCTTCTAGATGCTTCTAGATGGTAGTGGGGTGAACAGGCCATGGCTCGGGTGGCTGAGGTCCTTGACGATCTTTTTGGCCTTCTTGTGACACCGGGTGCTGTAGATGTCCTGGAGGGCAGGCAGTGTGCCCTGGTGATGGGTTGGGCTGACCACTCCACCCTCTGGAGGGCCCTGCTATTGTGGACGGTGCAATTTCTGTACCAGGCAGTGATAAAGCCTGACAGGATTCTCTCAATGGTGCATCTGTAAAAGTTTGTGAGGGTCTTAGGGATCAAACCAAATTTCTCCAGCTCCCTGAGGTTGAAAAGGCACTGTTGCGCCTTCTTCACCACACTGTCTGTGTATGGACCTTTTCAGTTTGTCAGTGATGTGCACGCAGAGGAACTTCAAGCTTTCACCCTTTCCACTGTGGCCCTGTCAATGTGGATGGGGGCAAGCTCTCTCTGCTATCTCCTGAAGTCCACAATCAGCTCCTTCGTTTTGTTGATGTTGAAGGAGTGGTTATTTTCCTGCACCACTCCGCCAGGGCCCTCACCTCCTCCTTGTCTCGTCATTGTTGGTAATTAGGCCTACCACTGTTGTGTGGGTCTAGGGCGGCGGCTAGCTGGAGGTGCGTCCATCCACATCCTTTACTAGCCTCTCAAACCCCTTCATGATAACAGAAGTGTTACGGGGCGATAGTCATTTAGTTCAGTTACCTTCTTGGGTACAGGAACAATGGTGGACTTCCTGAAGCAAGTGGGTCAACAAACTGGGTAGGAAGAGATTGAATATGTGTAAACTCTCCAGCCAGCTGGTCTGCACATGCTCTGAGGATGCAGCTTGGGATACCGTCTGGCCCGGCAGCCTTGCGAGGGTTAGCACACTCAGGTCCCTGTACTGAGGTTTTGCGTCTTTGATTGCTTTACGGAGGGCATAGCTGGTCTGGTTCTACACGTCCATGTTCCCAGTCATCTTGCCATGGTTAAATGCGGTGGTTTGCTCTTTAAGTTTTGTGTGAATGCTGCCTTCTATGCACGGTTTTAGCTTTGAATAAGTTCTAATTGTCCTAGTGGGAACAACATCATCTATGCCCTTCCTGATGAACTCAGTCACCGAGTCAGTGTATACGCCAATACTATTCTCAGAGGCAACCCAGAACATTTCCCAGCATAGATTCCGATTGGTCAGACCAACATTGAACAGTCATTTAAAATGGAAGTGTCCCGGAAAGAGGAGTTGCAATGTTCCTGAGTTCTCGATGCGCAAGTAGCACAGAAGATGTTTTGATAGAACTTTGGTAGCATTTTCCTCAGATTTCCTTTATTAAAGTACCGAGCTATAATGGCACTTGTGACCAAGGATTGGTAAGTAGAGAAAACAAGAGTATCTGATGTTAAATTATGTTTACACATCGTTTACCACTTGACCTGAGCTGTCATAAAGTTCACAATTTGGATTAGAGTGATTTATAAATTAGCAATGACACTGTCATGACAAGGGCTCACTGATTGCTCACTGACAGATGTGTCCTTTGCCCAAGGTGCCTTGCAAAGCATATGCTAACATGTTGTACATCATCTTTTAACACAACGATGCAATTCAAGTTAAATCTAAGCAATTAAGAATAGCATTAGTCTGAACATAAGTCAACTTGTCAACAAGCTTGAAGATGTTGATGCACGCACACAAGCACACGCACACACACTGAAGTTAAATCCTAAACATGCCTTAAAACATGCACCCTAGCACAGTGCACGCACGCGCGCCCACCCACACATAGTTTTTCCCATGGCTGCTGGCCAAACATAAGAACCTTTAAACCATAATATACCCTGCCATAGACAGAATCCCTGTGTCACATTCCTTTATGAGAGCATCACATTGACTTTTAAAGAGAGGGGGGATTCTAAAGGCACACCATGCTAAATGTTTTAATCACTATCAGGAGAGAGAACAGATAGCAGCCCTGCTCACTGAGTCGGTCTATACTGGCCCAATCCCAGACAACAAACAGCACCGTGGCCAGGAGGCAATCGGCCAGGCTGGGCGCGTTTCCCCAAAATGGATTCCTAGCTACCGGCGAGATCATTGTTTCATCCATAGTATCTCAAAATGGTATTTGTGGCAGAGGGTATCTAGGCACAATCGTCATTTGGCCAGACATGTGCAAGCAGGGAGGAAGGTTATCCACTACACTCATAGTGGGAAGGAACTAAAGCACTTTCACATGGTGCCGGAGGGCACCCATCCACAGAACAGCCGTTTACCAGACACACACACAGACAAACACACAGCTGCCGCATGATTACAGGGTGTGATTGGACTGGATTTCTTTCAGATCAGACAGACGACAGCTTAATGTGTGGAGAGTGGCCAAGGAGGGGGGTCTGACAACCAGATGACATCTTAATTCTAAATTTGTCAAAACAAAAATCACAGGAAATTATTTTTAGAGGAATCTCTCTCTCTCTCTCTCTCTCTCTCTCTCTCTCTCTCAAATGCACTGGTTAACGTGTCACAGAGAACATAGGACAGACAAGACTGTCAAGTAAAATTTGGTGTGAGTCTGTGTTCCTTGAAAATGATACCTTCTGAACAGCACCAATTGTGCCCTACTCATAACGCCTGGGGTTAACTGCGCAACCTGCTACAGTATGTGTGAGACTAAGGTAGACAGTGAAAGGAAAGGGTTTCGTCCCCCAGTCACTCCCTGTTTGGTGTTAAATGTGTGGAAAGACCAATTATAAAGTACTGCTTCCATCGTGCAGCCTCCACTCCTCAGTGTTAACCCAGAAGCCTGCATACCGAGCAGTTCTCCAGGAGGACTGTTGAAAGGCCACCCCTGCAGTACTCTATGGTAGATAAAGAAAGGTAACCTATACACTATCTACAGGGTCACTGTGCTCTCTTTATCCTAGCTGACTGAGAGAGGGAATGCTTTTATCTCTCTCCCCTTCAGGCTTATACAACCTCCTCCAGCCTATTGGTTGCCTTGTCCTTTTACTTAAGAATGGCATGGAGCAATGAAGCCATTTTGGGCTATTATTACGTCTCTCCAGCAAATAATGTTCTGATTTTAGATTTTAGACTCCAAGACAAAACATGCACTGTGCATGTTCAGATGTATATTATAGAGTGTGACGGACAATGCAGCGTGCTTGGCTGACTTGGTGGACCAGTGCTCTGCTGCTGCCTGCTGTAGTGGTGCTGTTGGCTGTGGGGTATCTGTGGCAGTGTGAGTGAATAGGGCTGGATGGTGGCTGGATCAAGGGGCCTGTTAAAAGGATTTGGTTATTTTCCGCTTGGCTTAACTGATCCCCGAAGCAGCTATGGGCCGGGCCGCTGTTCAAACGGCTACTCTGGAGTTCCTCCTAAGCCCAACCAATCAGGACTATGCTCTCTCTCTCTCAGGCCTTGGGAAGAGCGCAATCTACTGCTTCTTTCCTCCCACCTACCCTGGCCAGTGGTCACACGTCTCTGGTTGCCACATCTAATGAGAATCACTTATCAGGTGACTCGACCGGGCTCATGTGATAAGACTAGCTGACTCAATGATAAGGTTTCTGAAAATGGCTTTAAGAGATGCAAGCCAACCCAGTGAGACAGACACTTTAGCTAGCTATAATGAAGTGAATCATTCAACTGTGGTTTAAAAGAGACTTGTGATATTAAGCCAGTCCAACAAAGATGCTTCTAAACAAAGCAACAAAGCAAGCTGGCCTAAGCTGTGTTGTGTCTCACTGAGGGAGGTCTAACTCTTCACAGCAGTGACACACCTGCTTAAATCTGCCATTCATCAGGCCTGCCCAGTATCTGTATCTGTATATTGGTGATGGTGTCCAATCTGCTAGGGGTGGTCAGGGGCTCAGGACGTTTACAGTACTCAATCACTTATTGAAGTGGCTGGAGCAGGAGCACAGCAGCCTTCAATCATTCACACAGACAGACAGACAGACAGAGAGAGAGAGAGAGAGAGAGAGAGAGCCTGCAGACATCACTTCCTAACATCTGTTGATTCATCTCAAGGCTCTGGGCCGTCTGGGAAATAAACACACAGTCTCAGAGACACAGATAGAAAGATGGTAAACAACATAGCCAGGCCTTGGAATAGATGGGCGCTTTTAATGTGTTAAACATTGAAGTTAGGAGTCAGGGGCGAGACTTTCTATTGAATTATGTAAAAGAGAGAGAGAGGCAGTGAAAGAGAGAACATATTTTATACACCAGGCTCTACCTCTTCAAATCACATAATAATTGTCTCCAACCCTGCAGGAGAAAATATGTGTCCAGACGTTAAGTGAAGGTTGTTCAGGGGCGGGAAACAAATGGACAAGGACATTCAGACATCACTGTGCCAGTGGGTGATTGTCACAGTGGAGTACTTTGGATGTGAAAAGAACTGCTGCAGCTAGCTGCTTCTCCTCAGAGCCAAATATACAGTATACTGGAACTACTTCATACCAACCAAGGTGCACCCATAAGGGATCAGACTGGATATGTGAAGTTTGCTCCTTTATTTCTGAAAGAGCTGCAAAATCTGGATCCTTACATA
This sequence comes from Oncorhynchus mykiss, assembly GCF_057628025.1. Classification (NCBI taxonomy): domain Eukaryota; kingdom Metazoa; phylum Chordata; class Actinopteri; order Salmoniformes; family Salmonidae; genus Oncorhynchus; species Oncorhynchus mykiss. Next base: position 80,817,456 of record NC_143023.1, on the reverse strand, counting down.
TCAGCTGGGCTAGACAATCCCCCTCTTTCTAAAATGATCCACTGAAATTGTTGCAACCCCTATTATTAGCCTATTCAACCTCTCTTTCGTATCGTCTGAGATCCCCAAAGATTGGAAAGCTGCTGCGGTTATCCCCTTCTTCAAAGGGGGAGACACCTTAGACCCAAACTGTTATAGACCTATATCCATCCTGCCCTGCCTTTCTAAAATCTTTGAAAGCCAAGTTAATAAACAGATCACCAACCATTTCGAATCCCACCGTACCTTTTCCACTATGCAATCTGATTTCCAAGCTGGTCATGGGTGCACCTCAGCCACGCTCACGCTAAACGAGATCATAACCGCCATCGATAAAAGACAGTACTGTGCAGCCGTCTTCATCGACCTGGCCAAGGTCGGCAGACTAAACAGCCTTGGCTTCTCAAATGACTGCCTCGCCTGGTTCACCAACTACTTCTCAGATAGAGTTCAGTGTGTCAAATCGGAGGGCCTGTTGTCCGGACCTCTGGCAGTCTCTATGGTGGTGCCACAGGGCTCCATTCTCCTGTCAACTCTTTTCTCTGTATATATCAATGATGTCGCTCTTGCTGCAGGTGATTCTTTGATCCACCTCTACGCAGACGACACCATTCTGTATACATCTGGCCCTTCTTTGGACACTGTGCTAACAAACCTCCAAACGAGCTTAAACTCCATAGAACACTCCTTCCGTGGCCTCCAAATGCTTTTAAATGCTAGTAAAAACAAGTGCATGCTCTTCAACTGATTGCTGCCCGCACCCTCCCGCCCGACTAGCATCACTACTCTGGACGGTTCTGACTTAGAATATGTGGACAACTACAAATACCTAGGTGTCTGGTTAGACTGTAAACTCTCCTTCCAGACTCACACTAAGCATCTCCAATCCAAAATTAAATCTAGAATCGGCTTCCTATTTCGCAACAAAGCATCCTTCACTCATGCTGCCAAACATACCCTCGTAAAACTGACTATCCTACCGATCCTTGACTTCGGTAATATAATTTACAAAATAAGTTGTAATTATTTTCGCCTCTATGGCCTATTTATTGCCTACCTCCCTACTCTTCTACATTTGCACACACTGTACATATATTCTTTCTATTTTTATTTTATTTTGTGTTATTGACTGTACGTTTGTTTATGTGTAACTCTGTGTTGTTGTTTTTGTCGCACTGCTATGCTTTATCTTGGCCATGTCACAGTTGTAAATGAGAACTTGTAAAAAATAAAAATGTGTGCACTCTGGTTGGTACCTCTTCTTCTGCCTCTCCTCTCACCATTGATAGGATAGAAAGTAAGAAGGATTAAGGCCAAGCCCAGAGACAGATAGTCTGGTGGGTGGATGAAAAACTACAAGGCTGTGGACAACAGCAACTGGTACCCCTAGCATCTCTCCTCTCTAATCTCCAATAAACAATAGTGACTGTACTGTAATGGAGGACAGGAGAGAAACACAGAGAGGACAAACATTCTGACGATGGAGCACAAAATAATGACCTGCTTGGGCAAGAGCCTTGCTCCAGCCTGCCTTAAAACCCTTCCAACAATACCTGACAGTCGTACCAAGTCGCAGTACAAAGCATCTACCCGGAACAACTCCTTAATGGATGTGAATTCAAAACCCAGCCTTGAATGTCACCGATACAAATGAGCCCGCCTTGGCAGTGGAAGAGGACGTAAGTTTCCAACTAAAGTCTCCTGTTCCTTTTTCTGCCCATGAATATAGTCATATGAATATATGAATATAATCTCAATGTCGGGAGGCGGAGAGCATTACTCAGCTTCTGGCCGCGTGCCTCTATGGGGAATTACTGAACTCATCTGCTTTCATTTTTCCTCAGGTCACTCCAAACACACAGCGCTCAGCGCTATTGACAGAGACACACACTTCTCATTTCTTGGTCATAAATTGATTCCGTCCTGGATAATCGCCTTGAGAGCACCAGCCAAACATGGTGTGTATTGTACTGTGTTTGTACTGTGTGTGCATTTGTTTTTTTAGTTACAATGTGTATGTGTGCATGTGTGTGTTCTGAAGTTCTGTGCAGCAGCAGTAACAGTAGCTGCAGCAGCAGTGGAGCTGGTTAGAAGAAGCAGAACCAACCAAGGAGTAGTCTTGCATTCCCTTGTAATCAGGATTGAGTGGTGACTGGCTCAAACAGACAAGTGGGCAGGGGTAGGCTTAGGCAGAGCTAGTACCACTCCAGGCAAACATGGAAACAAGGTCCCTGGTTAAAGTGAAAGCACTTGGCCTTGACTATACAAACCAAGGAGACGGGAGGGAATCGCTTCAATATGTACAGTATATACAGTACACACACACACACACACACACACACACACACACACACACACACACACACACACACACACACACACACACACACACACACACACACACACACACACACACACACACACACACACACACACACACACACACGTCTGGGAAGGCTCTCTAGTGGGAGTTAAAGAGGGAGGGAATCGCTTCAATATGTACAGTAGAAAGGCAGCTTAAAGAGAAGAAGATAGGGGTCTGTGTTCAAGGGAAAACATTTGGTGATATGACATGCAAAGCCATTGTTTTGATTTCACAGGGGGAAATGCAGTGAATCTCTACAGTAGAGGCAGAGGCAGCTCAAAGACAGTCTGGGGAAGTTTAAACCATGTCCTGCTTTGGAGAGAATTCAGTTCAAGATCCTGTTAAGCATTGAAACAAAATAAATGAGGAAAACCAACCCAAAAAAACTAAAGAAGACTGGAATTCATCCCAGAAACAAAGGGGGAGAATTGAGGCAAATCCTGCTGTTTGTTTCAGAGGCGGAAGGAATGCAGCAGTGTCCCATCTGATCCAGGGGAATGGAACCACAGCAGAAGACAGCCACACGCTGGGGTTAGGGCGAGTGAGGTGAGAGGGGCTGAGGAGAAGGTGCTTAAGGAATTTAGAAGCTGCCCTTTTACTTTTGGACCAGTGTTTTTTTAAATTCAAACCCCAAAAGCCTGGAGACAGACTTGCTGGTATCAGCCAGGGGCAAATAAACAACTACTGCACTAGCTACAAACAATCTGCCAAAATGGCTCAGGCTCTGGGGTGGTGAGGGGGAGCTGGAGGATGGGGAGAGGAACTTCTTAATGTTGTTACTGCAGCATGGCTGATCCACCGAAACAAGTACAAAACGCTTTTTCAAAGTGGGAGCAGTCCAAAAAATGCCTACACAACTGCCACTAATCTGGTTTTGGGGAAATAAATAATGAGTCAACAACATGCATAAGAACCTCGAGGACAGAGTCTCTGAGGCTGGGCTGTAAGAAGCACTGTTACAGGGCATATTGGTATTTCATCTGATTCAGTCACCAGTCAACAATCTCCTGACAAACCATTAATGGATGACACTGTGTCAGAGAAGCAGTGCTGTTTATAAATGAGGGCAGACATACTGAAAAGCAAGGTCTTGCTTGAGGGCCTTTACTTAAAGAGACAGCATTACCCAACCAAGTGAACCTGCAAAATTTGCTTGAACAAATCTACCAAACTTTGTCAGAGCCCATTTTGCTGTATGAATGTATGTATGTATAATCCAGTTAAGGTGTGGGGCAGAGCAGGATATCACATGACCTGTTCTCGTTGCGCTGTGTGTAGCGTGGCTGGGGGTCAGAGTCTCCATCGTTGACATCATAGCTGGCCTCAGGGTCCTGGGAACAGAGATGGAAACAGGTGTTAGAGACTGTGGATATGGCTGAATTACATCCTTTCATGATATGGGTGGTAAAGGCCGCAGGTAGCCTAGCGGTTAAGAGTGTTGAGCCAGTAACCTAAAGGCCACTGGTTCAAATCCCTGAGCCGACTAGGTGTAAAATCTGTTGATGTGCCCTTGAGCAAGGCACTTAGTCCTAATAGCTCATGTAAGTCACTCTGGATCAGAGTGTCTGCTAAATTATAAGGATATGGTGAGAGTGACAACCTTCAGAATGCATCTCAACAGCCTTATTGAGAGTCTCTTTTCCTCCAGCTGTTGCGGCACTTTAAAGCAATTCCTGGAAAGTAATTTGAGGCTGAAGTAGGCATCCTCACATTGCGTTCACCTAGCTGTGTGTCTCAGAGAATGCAGATGAATCTGCACTATCTCATCTGCGCTATGTGAAAACACAGGCAAGGTGAAAGCAATGTGGAGCTGGGAAGAAAGCTACTTCTTCTTCCATCCATCCAGACAGAGCATGTTGTGTTTGTATGTACTCACATAGTTGGTGGCCAGGTCTGGGTGGTCTTTCTCTATACCGTCATCCAGGATGGTGACCACAACTCCTCTCCCAGTGTAACCCTGGGACCACGCTCCCTTGGCATTCAGGTCTGCTTGGCTGGGGTTGGACTGGCAGGGAGACAGAAGAACAAGCTTTAATGTTATATTGTTATAGCATTATTGTTATAGCATTATAGTATCATTATAGTATCATTATAGTATCATTATAGTATCATATAGTTTCACGTGGTTTAGCCCTGATGAAGGCCAATATGGTGCTGAAACACATAGGGCATCTGTTGTTTTTTGTGTGTGAAAATGCCAATACAATTTACAGATTTTTTTAAAGAGTATACTTGGAGTGCCTTTGGACAATCTTCCTTTATTTCTCAGTTATTTTTACAGTCACAACAATATCACAAAGCACATCCCTCTGTAAACTTCCCCAAAAATGAGAGAATGCTTAAGGACATTTGTATGACTCACATTTGACACACGCAAGCCACATAACTCAGACAAGTAGAGCAACCATTTAAAAATGTGAGCATCAGCAAAAATACACGTGAAAAGAGACCAGGGTGGCTCAGATGAAAGATGAATAGCCCTGCTAATGTAACACTGGGGGGCTGTGTTAGATGTTTGACTGTGTTCATACCCTGTTGAAACCCCCTACCCTCCACACACAACCACAACACACAACCACAACCACAAACACGCATGCACGCACACACACATAGACAGGCAAAGTCACACACAGTGTGTCACTGGGAAGTCTCTTTAGCGGGGCTAACCCGCAGAGCATGGGGGGCTAACTATAATTTCCCTGTCAGAGGAAGCAAGCCTGCAGCTGGAAATATGAATAAGTGAGAACCTGGTGAGAGCATTCGCCTTGCTCACAGGGGAAATAATAAAGCAGAGCTCCACACTAACCAGCAGGGAGAGAGGGAAAAGAGCAGAGAAATGTGGGAAGAGGGTGAGAGAGAAAAAGGTGAAGGAAGTGACAGAGAAAGAGTGAAATGTAGAGGTAGATAGAATGAGGAAAAAAGAAGGATAGGGAGAGAGAGAGAAAAAGAGTGAAAAAGGTAGAGTGAGAAAATGTGATTCCCCTAGAGCTCCAGGCCACCTACACCTCCACTTCCACTTCCACCACCCCCTGCTCCCTGCTGATCTCTCCCTACAGGGCAGGCCTCCTGCTGGGCCACGGCAGAACAGCATCAGGGCCTTTAGTGAGGGAGCTTAATATCCCTGGCCCTAGGGCAGCCACTGTGCTGCTTACACAGACACGATTCCTATACACATGGGGCAGAATTACCATGGGACTACACAGAGGAAGGCAGTTAGCTACTCTTTTTCTAATCATATAGGGATACAGTATAATGTAGCCTTATTTATACAGACTACGGGGAAGCAAATCTGGAAAATATATAGAGTACCAGTCAAAAGTTTGGACACTCATTCAAGGGTTTTTCTTTATTTTTTACTATTTTCTACATTGTAGAATAATAGTGAAGACATCAAAACGATGAAATAACACATATGGAATCATGTAGTAACCAAAAAAGTGTTAAACAAATCAAAATAGATTTTAGATTCTTCAAAGTAGCCACCCTTTGCCTTAATGACAGCTTTGCACACTCTTGGCATTCTCTCAACCAGCTTCACCTGGAATGCTTTTCCAACAGTCTTGAAGGAGTTCCCACATATGCTGAGCACATGTTGGATGCTTTTCCTTCACTCATCCAAATCCATTTCAATTGGGTTGAGGTCTGGTAATTGTGAAGGACAGGTCATCTGATGCATCTGCAGTCTGGAGGTGTGTTGAGTCATTGTTCTGTAGAAAAACAAAAGATAGTCCCACTAAGCCCAACCAGGTGGGATGGCGTATCACTGCAGAATGCTGTGGTAGATGTGCTGGTTAAGTGTGCCTTGAATTCTAAATAAATCAATGACAGTGTCACCAGCAAAGCACCCCCACACCATCACACTTCCTCCTCCATGCTTCACGGTGGGAACTACACATACAGAGATAATCTGTTCACCTACTCTGCGTCTCACAAAGAAACACTGGGTGGAACCAAACATCTCAAATTTGGACTCATCAGACCAAAGGACAGATTTCCACCGGTCTAATGTCCATTACTTGTGTTTCTTATTCTTACTGGTGTCCTTTAGTAGAAGTTTCTTAGCAGAAATTCAACCACGAAGGCCTGATTCACACAGTCTCATTTGGGCTGCAATTTCTGAGGCTGGTAACTCTGATGATCTTATCCACTGCAGCAGAGGTAACTCTGGGTCTTCCTTTCCTTTCATGTGGCGGTCCTCATGAGAGCCAGTTTCATCATAGCGCTTGGTGGTTTTTGTGACTGCACTTGAAGAAACCTTCCAAGTCCTTGACACTTTCAGGATTGACTGACCTTCAAAGTAATGATGGACTGTCGTTTCTCTTTGCTTATTTGAACTGTTGTTGCCATAATACGTACTTGGTATTTTACCAAATAGGGCTATCTTCTATATAACACCCCTACCTTGTCACAACACAACTGATTAATTGAAACCTGTTAATTGAAATGCATTCCAGGTCACCTCATGAAGCTGTTTGAGAGAATGCCAAGAGGGTGCAAAGTTGCTATTTTGAAGAAACTCAAATATAAAATATATTTTGATTTGTTTAACACGTTTTTGGTTACTACATGATTCCATATGTGTTATTTAATACTTTTGATGTCTTCATTATTATTCTACAATGTAGAAAATAGTAAAAATGTAAAAAGCCCTGGAATGTGCAGGTGTGTCCACACTTTTGACTGGTACTGTATATATATATATTTTTGGTGTTGTTGTATTTTCCCCCTTTTTCTCCCCAATTTCAATCTTGTCTCATCACTGCAACTCCCCAATGGGCTCAGGAGGCAAAGGTCGAGTCATGCGTCCTCCGAAACATGACATGTCAAACCACGCTTTTTAACACCCACCCCCTTAACCAGCCAGCCACACCAATGTGTCGGAGGAAACACCATTCAACTGACGACCGGGGTCAGCCTGCAGGCGCGCTACAAGGAGTCGCTGGAGCGCAATGAGCCAAGCAAAGCCCCGCCGGTCAAACCCTCCCCTAACCTGTGCACCGCCCAATGGGACTCCCTATCACGGCCAGTTGTGATACATCCTGGGATCGAACCCAGGTCTGTCGTGATACCACTACACTGCGATGCAGTGCTTCAGACCGCTGCACCACTCGGGAGGCCCTGGAAACTATTTTCAATCATTAGTTTAACAGTCTATGGCAGAACCTACTACGTGCAAACTCTGTTTTGTCAGACAGGAAAAATAAAAGCTTTGGATACACTGTCCAAAAGGCTTGTATGCAATATCACCCTATAACATCTGCATTCATCCCAATTCAAACCATGCAAACCTCATTACAGACAAGCCACCAGTGTTTGGCTTCAGAGGGACTGTTGAAGAGCCTCAAACACACAGCAGAACAGGCTTAGAGCCCTCAGCCGATTAGAGCAGTAATGCTGAATGACAGAGGTGGTTTCACAGCCTTCCATTCACAGGTGATTTGTGTCTGGCCCTGTCAATGCTGCTATTAATCCATTTCCACCATCATATGGTGCAGATTGCAGAGAGAGAGGAGGAGGATTAGGAGAAATCAAAACATCCCTGAGCCTATGAGAGGAAGAGAGAAGGAGGGATGGACACAGTCTCCTTCTGAAAGCAACAGTCCTACAGGTGTCATAATTTTTAATTTGCTATGATCTGGATCCTTTCAAAAAGAAGACACACTGAGGAGCATCTTGATGAATGACACCTGATTGATAACAGATAGAGAACGACCGATTATCGGCCAAGCCGATATACCGAGCCGGTGTTGGCATTTTATAGTCCCTCTACATAGCAAAGCTGCTGCTATTCCCGCTGCCACTCACCACCGAGCCACGAGCCCTGCACAATGCCGAGGAATGTCTAGCTGGGATAATCAGCAGCAGCAGCAAGCTAGCTCATACTCCAACAGAAAGGTGCAGTATTGACAAATGGATGATTCGACACAGTGACCAAAATAAAACTCTTGTTGCAAATATTAGTTTAGTTAATTCACTAATAATAAGGCTTGTGTTGACGTGCCCGGACATGCATGCCATATGCAAGCTAGTTAAGAAGATAGTAATCTTTGCCAACAGGTCACATGGCTAACTAACCCTTTCCTCTGTGGTGTTAGCTAGCTAGCTATATTAGCTACTATGCTAGCTAGCTGGCTAGATAAACATTGTGCTAATATATCATATAGGAGTGAATAGCCAATATAGCTAGCTAACGTTAGCTGGTTATCATTTTGACCATGCACCATTTTTGGAAACGAGCCATCTGACGGTGTAATGTTAGCTATTTACTGGTGTGCTGATCTGACCAGCAATCATATCCGTAAATTGACAGTTGATAGTCGGATTAAATGATTGTCGTAATAGGGAAAGAAGGAAGTGTTTCAAAATGCCTAAATAAAGGTTGGCAATAGGTTTAGCTACAGTGCCTTGCGAAAGTATTCGGCCCCCTTGAACTTTGCGACCTTTTTCCACATTTCAGGCTTCAAACATAAAGATATAAAACTGTATTTTTTTGTTAAGAATCAACAACAAGTGGGACACAATCATGAAGTGGAACGACATTTATTGGATATCTCAAACTTTTTTAACAAATCAAAAACTGAAAAATTGGGCGTGCAAAATTATTCAGCCCCCTTAAGTTAATACTTTGTAGCGACACCTTTTGCTGCGATTACAGCTGTAAGTCGCTTGGGGTATGTCTCTATCAGTTTTGCACATCGAGAGACTGACATTTTTTCCCATTCCTCCTTGCAAAACAGCTCGAGCTCAGTGAGGTTGGATGGAGAGCATTTGTGAACAGCAGTTTTCAGTTCTTTCCACAGATTCTCGATTGGATTCAGGTCTGGACTTTGACTTGGCCATTCTAACACCTGGATATGTTTATTTTTGAACCATTCCATTGTAGATTTTGCTTTATGTTTTGGATCATTGTCTTGTTGGAAGACAAATCTCCGTCCCAGTCTCAGGTCTTTTGCAGACTCCATCAGGTTTTCTTCCAGAATAGTCCTGTATTTGGCTCCATCCATCTTCCCATCAATTTTAACCATCTTCCCTGTCCCTGCTGAAGAAAAGCAGGCCCAAACCATGATGCTGCCACCACCATGTTTGACAGTGGGGATGGTGTGTTGCTTTTACGCCAAACATAACGTTTTGCATTGTTGCCAAAAAGTTCAATTTTGGTTTCATCTGACCAGAGCACCTTCTTCCACATGTTTGGTGTGTCTCCCAGGTGGCTTGTGGCAAACTTTAAACGACACTTTTTATGGATATCTTTAAGAAATGGCTTTCTTCTTGCCACTCTTCCATAAAGGCCAGATTTGTGCAATATACGACTGATTGTTGTCCTATGGACAGAGTCTCCCACCTCAGCTGTAGATCTCTGCAGTTCATCCAGAGTGATCATGGGCCTCTTGGCTGCATCTCTGATCAGTCTTCTCCTTGTATGAGCTGAAAGTTTAGAGGGACGGCCAGGTCTTGGTAGATTTGCAGTGGTCTGATACTCCTTCCATTTCAATATTATCGCTTGCACAGTGCTCCTTGGGATGTTTAAAGCTTGGGAAATCTTTTTGTATCCAAATCCGGCTTTAAACTTCTTCACAGCAGTATCTCGGACCTGCCTGGTGTGTTCCTTGTTCTTCATGATGCTCTCTGCGCTTTTAACGGACCTCTGAGACTATCACAGTGCAGGTGCATTTATACGGAGACTTGATTACACACAGGTGGATTGTATTTATCATCATTAGTCATTTAGGTCAACATTGGATCATTCAGAGATCCTCACTGAACTTCTGGAGAGAGTTTGCTGCACTGAAAGTAAAGGGGCTGAATAATTTTGCACGTCCAATTTTTCAGTTTTTGATTTGTTAAAAAAGTTTGAAATATCCAATAAATGCCGTTCCACTTCATGATTGTGTCCCACTTGTTGTTGATTCTTCACAAAAAAATACAGTTTTATATCTTTATGTTTGAAGCCTGAAATGTGGCAAAAGGTCGCAAAGTTCAAGGGGGCCGAATACTTTCGCAAGGCACTGTACCTAGGAATCTTCAAACCTACAAAGCTGTATAAAGCAGCGTGTGCGTTTTCACTTCTCAAACTATGGGCAGGTTTGAAACATTCAGACAGAACGTGCATCGTTGTTCGACATTTTTTTCTACAGTTGTTCTCCTTAGAAATTATGCACATTTAGGATCGGTAGCAAATTTCATTGCCATTGAGCTAATTCTCAAATTAGCAGTAAACAGCACCAAGTGATATGAGCGATGGAGAGAGACGTGAGGAGATGTGAAAGGGAGCAGAGTAGAAGTAGTTACATACGCCCATTTCTTGACAGATAGCTGAATAAGCCTATTGAGTTGTTTCAAATCTTCTTCCTGGCAGCTGAGTTATTTAGAGATGCGTACTGACAGCTATAAAAAAAACACTTTTCCCGATCACGGAAAATGACTACAATTACTAGTTTCATAAGAATCCGTGATCACGGCCTCCTTGACCCCAAGAAATCGGTATCGGCCCTAAAAAATCCATGTCATTCTATAATAACAGTCTCAACTTCGGCAAACTGTCCTTCCAGCGCTACATGCAGACAATGTATTATTTCCATGTATTCGTTGCCATCATGTATTCACTACACATGGGAAATGAACTTGGGCCTTGACAGTTGAAGTAAACAAAGTGAAGAGCGCTTTAGAACATTTTGACGACATTTAGTTAAATGACAGATACCCAGATGATGAGTTTTCTCAGCAGGCAGCACATCCAGCTTTCAGATAAATGTCAACAAGAGGCTTACTGACTGGGGGAAATAAAACCTGCTCCTCACTGAAATACTCCGATTACTACATCCTGCCTTTTCTGTGTGGCAGCAGGTCACTATGTTTTAAAGGTATGAATTTTTATTTTACCTTTATTTATCTAGGCAAATTCTTATTTTCAATGACAGCCTAGGAACAGTGGGTTAACTGCCTGTTCAGGGGCAGAACGACAGATTTGTACCTTGTCTGCTCGGGGGTTTGAACTTGCAACCTTCCGGTTACTAGTCCAGAATGTGAATGTGGTAAACAGCAGTGAAGTGGCAGTGCACTTTAAAGGCAGAATCCCTATATCAACGGTCTTAAACATTTTAAATACTGGCATGTCAAAGGGGTGTTAAGAGGTTCTATTTCAAATAGTACAATGTGTTCAGCATTACTCCTGGCTTTAGTAAAGTAGAGGCTACAGTGTTCTGGGGGATCTGACTACTACTGTCACGGTACTGATGCTCATTTTGTCCACCAGTTTCGGAGGTCTATATCACCGGCTTTCTAGGCTTCACTGAAAGGGATTCATTATCATCAACCCCAGACTGTCTTGTCTGATTAAACACACCTGGTTCCCATTTCCCCCGATTAGTATGTTATATATGTGCCCTCTGTTCCCTCTGTCTTTGTCGGTTATTGTTCCCATGTCCATTGGTGGTGTGAGTACCTATAAATTGGTGCAGCTTTTATGCTGCGTGCTATATATATTGTGTATTACGGGTATCGTCCCGTGGCGTTCAAAGAGGTTTAGCCTCGCTCTTTTGGGTACAGCCCAGTGTTTTTGTATACGTGTTTGTTTTGTGTGTATTAAAAAACCCTATTGTGTATTCCTGTGCCTGTCTCCAAAATTATTTATACCAGCGTTACAACTACCTTGCTCACCAGGTACCACTGCTGGGGGAATTTGGGGTCGGATGGTTCGGTGTAGACATCCCTCTTTTTCCTCCGCCTAGACACCTGCTGTTCCGCCCACCTCACCTAAAGAGGAACACACACAAAAACACACACATTAGCACTGATAATGAATGAAATTACCATGACATGAGAAACAACTATCCACAGTCTGCCTCCTACTGTGGCTTTCAAGTGGCCACCAATGCTCCAATGGTTAGGTCCTACAGCTGCAGTAAGACTTTACAAACCACCCAGCTGGGTTACATCAGCAACATCTAAAGGGAGAGTAGGGAGACCCATCTGATTCATCTGAATCCTTAGACGTGTGTGTGTGTGTGTTTCATCTCTCTGCTCTCTGTCTCTCTTTCATAGAATGCACATCTAAAAAATGTATTGCATCAGGTATTTTTTGAAATATTTTGTGTTAAAACTAAGAAAATTATATGTGCCTCATTTGCATTAAAAACATATATTTGCATATATGAATACATTAACACAAAGGGGGGAAACAGCCATCAAATACTTCCTCTGTCTACCCTACCTGCACTCACCATTGCTGTCTAGACTGCCTCACTAATTACTGTTGTTGTCATGTTCTCCTGCATAATTCAATAAGTATGTCAATAGCAGGATACCCCCGGATTAAAAATCAATACGCTTACCTCTAGATTACACCTATATATACATACTTTACATTGTTTGTGAGATCAGACATAATACCACTATTCCGAGTGTTCATTTTCGGGAGTGGCTTTCATTACAGCGCATCTCATTTGAAAACATTTAAACTGTATTAAAGGGCCAGTGCAGTCCAAATTATTATTTTTCCTGTGTTTTGTGTTTTGTATTATACTGTACAACAGCTGATGAAACTAACACTGTTAAAGTAAAAAAAAAAACTAAAATGTAATCACTATTATATCCTGATAGTTGCTGGTTGAAAATACAATCTGCACAGGACTTTCTAATCCGCAGGTTTGCATGGGTAGGAGTTTCGGCTTGCCTGGTGTGATCACAAGCTGGTAAATTGGTTAATAGACTAATAACAAAGAGAGTTCCAAACCTCTCTGCCAATAACAGCTAGTTTTCAGTTTCCCCCTTCCCACTCAGACCACTCCCAGACAGTCCTAGCAAAATTCTAGCTTTTTTTTGCTATTTGAATGGAAAACTATTATAGTAAGGTACTGTACTTAATTGTTACCCCAAAATAGGGATGGGCATGAGTAATCAGGTACTTGAACTGATATTAAATAATGATCTTTAACCCAAGATCACTTTTTTTTTCAAATACTGTGTGGCGACAAAACGCTAGGCACTTCTCTCTCCATGTGCAGTCTCCCGCCAATTTGTGCTCCCCGCTATATATCAAAAGTATAACGAGTAGTAAATGTAGGCTACTGTTAATCACTGCCATTTCTTCATAAATCTAGAATGTTTGGTTACAGTCATGTTTAAGAATTTTTCTTAACTGACTTGACTAGCTAAATAAAAGTTACATTAAAATTTAAAAAATAATAATAATAATGTTTGGTTACAGTCATTTACAGTCACTAATCTAATGTTTTGCTTGAAGTCAATCTTGCATTCTACCAGAAAATTGGAGGCTACACCGTGAAAAGTACCTAGAAAAGTAGCTACACACCGGCAGACAGCTACAAACGCTGTCTGCTGATAGAATCCCAGTTCATGAAGTTTCTTCCCAGTTGAGAAGCGCAACTGGGCCTCCCGGGTGGCGCAGTGGTTAAGGGCGCTGTACTGCAGCGCCAGCTGTGCCATCAGAGTCCCTGGGTTCGCGCCCAGGCTCTGTCGTAACCGGCCGTGACTGGGAGGTCCGTGGGGCGACGCACAATTGGCCTAGCGTTGTCCGGGTTAGGGAGGGATTTAGAAGAAAGGTCTTTGTTTTTGGCCATTTTGAGCCTGTAATCGAACCCATAAATGCTGATTCTCCAGATACTCAACTAGTCTAAAGAAGGACAGTTTTATTGCTTTTTTAATTAGCACAACAGTTTTCAGCTGTACTAACATAATTGCAAAAGGGTTTTCAATTGATCAATTAGCCTTTTAAAATAATAAACTTGCATTAGCTAACACAATGTGCTATTGGAACACAGGAGTGATGGTTGCTGATAATGGGCCTCTGTATGCCTACATAGATATTCCATAAAAAATCTGCCGTTTCCAGCTACAATAGTCAATTACAACATTAACATGTCTACACTGTATTTCTGATCAATTTTATGTTATTTTAATGGACAAAAAATGTGCTTTTCTTTAAAAAAACAAGGAAACATTTCTAAGTGCTCCCTAACTTTGATCGGAAGTGTATATAGGGCAATTTAGCAATTAGAACTTGTTATTTGTAATGATCATGATAAATTAGGCATTGTTGCGTGATGTTAGCATATAGATAAAGGCACATTATTGTCACCTTAGCTTGCTACATAACTTCTGAGTGATAGGAAGCACCACCACCAATCAGCCTACACCACTGCACACACACCGTCATTACTATGACTAGCGTATCCTTGTCAGCAAAAAAAAAACACCTTTATTTAACCAGGTAGGCTAGTTGAGTCTAGTTGAGAACAAGTTCACATTTATAACATTTACAACTGTTACCTGGCCAAGATAAAGCAAAGCAGTGCGACACAAAAAACAACACAGAGTTACACATGGAATGAACAAACATACAGTCAATAACACAATAGAGAAAAAGTCTATATACAGTATGCGGAAAATTAGGTAAGATAAGGGAGTTAAGGCAATAGATAGGCCATAGTGGCGAAATAATTACAATATAGCAATTAAACACTAGAGTGATAGATGTGCAGATGATGAAATGTGCAAGTGGAGATACTGGGGTGCAAAGGAGCAAAAAAATACATAACAGTATGGGGATGAGGTATTTGGATAGGCTATTTACAGATAGGCTATGTACAGGTGCAGTGATCTGTGAGCTGCTCTGACAGCTGGTGCTTAAAGTTAGTCAGCTTCAGTGATTTTTTAAATTCGTTCCATTTATTGGCAGCAGAGAACTGGAAGGAAAGGCGGCCAAAGGAGGAATTGGCTTTGGGGGTGACCAGTGAAATATACCTCCTGGAGCGCGTGCTACGGGTGGGTGCTGCTATGGTGACCAGTGAGCTGAGCTAAGGCGGGGCTTTACCTAGCAAAGACTTAGATGACCTGGAGGCAGTGGGTTTGGGGACGGATATGTAGTGAGGGCCATCCAATGAGAGCATAGAGGTCGCAGTGGTGGGTAGTATATGGGGTTTTGGTGGTAAAAAAGATGGCACTGTGATAGACCGCATCCAATTTGCTGAGTAGGGTGTTGGAGGCTATTTTGTAAATGACATTGCCGAAGTCCAGGATCGGCAGGATAGTCAGTTTTACGAGGGTATGTTTGGCAGCATGAGTGAAGGATGCTTTGTTGCGAAATAGTAGGCCGATTCTAGATTTAATTTTGGATTGGAGATGTTTAATGTGAGTCTGGAAGAAGTGTGTACAGTCTGACCAGACACTTAGGTATTTGTAGTTTTGTAAGTAAGAACATTTTCTAAGTAAGAACAGTCCAGAGTAGGGATGCTGGACGGGCGGGCAGGTGCGGGCAGCGATCGGTTGAAGAGCATGCATTTAGTTTTACTGCCATTTAAGAGCAGTTGGAGGCCACGGAAGGAGAGTTGTATGGCATTGAAGCTCGTCTGGAGTTTAGTTAACACAGTGTCCAAAGAAGAGCCAGAAGTATACAGAATGGTGTCGTCTGCGTAGAGGTGGATAAGAGAATCACCAGCAACAAGAGCGACATCATTGATGTATACAGAGAAAAGAGTCAGCCCGAGATTTGAACCCTGTAGCACTCCCAACCCTGTGACCACCTGTAGAGGTCCGGACAACAGGCCGTCCGATCTGACACACTGAACTCTGTCTGAGAAGTAGTTGGTGAACCAGGCGAGGCAGTCATTTGAGAAACCAAGGATGTTGAGTCTGCCGATAAGAATGTGGTGATTGACAGAGTCGAAAGCCTTGGCCAGGTCGATGAATACAGCTGCACAGTATTATCTCTTATCGATGGCGGTTATGATATCGTTCAGCGTAGCTGAGGTGCACCCATGACCAGCTCGGAAACAAGATTGCATAGCGGAGAAGGTACGGTAGGATTCGAAACAGTCAGTGATCTCTGTTAAATTGGCTTTCGAAGACCTTAGAAAGGCAGGGTAGAATAGATATATGTATGTAGCAGTTTTGGTCTATAGTGTTTCCCCCTTTGAAGAGGGGGATGACCGCGGCAGCTTTCCAATCTTTGGGGATCTCAGACGATACAAAAGAGAGGTTGAACAGGCTAGTAATAGGGGTTGCAACAATTTTGGCGGATCATTTTAGAAAGAGAGGGTCCAGATTGTCTAGCCCTGCTAATTTGCAGGGGTCTAGATTTTGCAGCTCTTTCAGAACATCAGCTATCTGGATTTGGGTGAAGGAGAAATGGGGTAGACTTGGGCAAGTTGCTGTGGGGGGTGCAGGGCTGTTGACCAGGGTAGGGGTGGCCAGGTGTAAAGCATGGCCAGCCGTAGAAAAATGCTTACTGAAATTCTCAATTATTGTGGATTTATCGGTGGTGACAGTGTTTCCTAGCCTCATTGCAGTGGGCAGCTGGGAGCAGGTTATCTTATTCTCCATGGATTTTACAGTGTCCCAGAACATTTTGGAGTTTGTGCTGCAGGATGCAAATTTCTGTTTGAAGAAGCTAGCCTTTGCTTTCTTAACTGCCTGTGTATATTGGTTCCTAACTTCCCTGAAGAGTTGCATATCGCGGGGCTATTCGATGCTAATGCCGTACGCCACAGGATATTTTTGTGCTGGTCAAGGGCAGTCAGGTCTGGAGTGAACCACGGGCTATATCGGTTCCTGGTTCAAAATCTTTTGAATGGGGCATGCTTATTTAAGATTGTGAGGAAATCACCTTAAAAGAATAACCAGGCATCTTCTACTGACGGAATGAGGTCAATATCCTTCCAGGATACTCGGGCCAGGTCGATTAGAAAGGCCTGCTCGCTGAAGTGTTTTAGGGAGTGTTTGACAATGCAGCGGCGTGGTTGTTTGACCGCATACCCATTATGGACTGATGTCTGAACACACACAAATCTGATTTGGTCACCACTTGTAACTTGCTGTTTGGACAGTCAATAGATCAACATGGATTTGAACTGTCCTGACTGTCCAAACAGCAAGTTACAAGTGACCAAATCAGATTTGTGTGTGTTTAGACAGTAGTAATTTGCTGACAAGGCTACGCTAGTAACAACGGGAGTGTGCGCAGTGGTGTAGACTGATTGGTGGTGGTGTTTGTGTTTCCTATCACTCAGAAGAAGCAAGCTAAGGTGACAACAATGCCTGCCATGAACGATTCCAAGCTGCATTGAATGTTCAAAATCATAGGATAAGAACACTTTTAAAGCCTCCAAGGATAACATGATCCAACTTTCAAAACAAGTCCTTTTTGGATAGCCACAGTAGTCAACTAGCTAGCTAGATAGCTGTTTTTGGCTAGCCACAGCAGTCAACTAGCTAGCTCGGTACCTGTTTAGCTTTCTAGCACATTCACTAATTTGTTTGTAAACAATTAGCTACGACATGTTCTTGTTAAACTGTCAACAGAGTAGTTAGCAAGCAACAAGCAGAATGACAGTCTAAAAACCACTTTAGGACAAATAAACATGATTTGACCGTTCAGACACAAATCACATTGCCAGGAATCAGATTTGTATCTGACTTCAAACCTCCTATGAAGGTGGTTTGAAACGTGGCTTGATCTGATTCCATGTGTTTTTTGGCTGTTCAGACTGCAGGAAAAATAACAGATTCAAATCAGATATGCAAATAAATTGGATTTGAGTAACTTCAAACTGCCGATGTGAACAAGCCTTTATAGATTCAACAGAAATACAATGTATCCCATTTAGCCATTACCAGAGTGTGTTTGACAGCTCATTACAAACATTTCTGTGGTCATAACGCTAACGGGGGGAAAAAATCACAGACAAAAGCTAGAGTATGAAAGAGTCACAGGTGTAAAGTGAAAGCAATCAATCTAACGAGATTTAAGTGAAAAGTGGATTTTGCACCCCTCAAACACAGGAAATAGATTGCTGAAAAAGACAGATCCTCAGGTAGGCCTGGTTTCTAATGATGGGCTGCTAGACACGCTGTGTCTCCTCTCTGATCCTCATACTGTATCTGACTTAGGAGATACATAAACCACAATACCGCTGCCACAGCCTCCAGACACACTGCACTGTGTTTGTGTGTGTGTGTGTGTGTGTGTGTGTGTGTGTGTGTGTGTGTGTGTGTGTGTGTGTGTGTGTGTAATAGCTACTGACAACTCCACAGGGAGAGAGGAGATTGGAGAGAGTGGACCTGAAAATATCCCCTCCTAAGTATGCAATAAGTAACAGTGAGGTTTGTTAAGATGGAATAAAAAAGCTGCCCCGAAAACAAATAGATTTCATCCATCCTTCACGGTGAGAGAGAGAGTGAGTATAAGAGAGGAGAGAGAGGGAGAAAAGAGATGACAAAAAGTATCTGGTTTAATGGTGGGGGTTATGCGATTCTGCCAATGTCATCTTTGCAGTGTGTGACTATTCAAAGCGAATGGAGCTAAGTCAGCCAGGCAGGGCTGAAGACACAAGACAATGGGAGGAATGGGAGAGACAGGTCCAGGATTACACTGAGAGGATCTAGCGGAAGCTTTACATGCACTAATTTACCTAAGCCTTACATTATAGTCACCAACCTATAGACCGTCATCCTTCCTCTGAATTACGCCACTTTCAGAAAAAACATGTAGTTCACTAATATTTAGATGAAACCATATTTAATACATCCATCTTGGGGAAAACACACAAATATGGTCACTGGAGATGGCTTGAGCTGACAAACGGGTTAAAGACTGCATTACAGAGACAAGAATGTGTTTTAGAGATAGCTTAGGTGTAGAACAATCCCTCATTGTCTCAAAATCATCTGGGAAACTAAGCCAGTGTGGGGTTAAGACGACCCACGTGCAGATAACGACAGGATGGACCCATAGTGGTTTATGATGCCCCAATCTGCATGAGGGGGGTTGAACCAACCATGACTGAGCATTGTTAGTGTCAGCTATATATAAGACTCTGCATTTGTGTAAAGGTTAGGTTACTCGGTCCAACACTCAAGGGTGGGGGGTCGACCAGCCTCATTATTGCAATAATTAATCGATATTAAATAAAGATGATTGTTTGAATAAGTAACCAAATCTCTCTCAGAACTGAATTTCCACGACAGGATATATCCAGGAAACTACTCTTTACCTCAAATTACAGTAGTAGTATATACAGTGCATTCAGAAAGAATTCAGACCCCTTGACTTTTTACAGATTTTGTTGTTACTAGAGGTCGACCGATTAATCGGAATGGCCGATTAATTAGGACTGAGTTCAAGTTTTCATAACAATCGGAAATCTGTATATTTGTGCGCCGATTTGCCGATTTTTAAATTAGATTTTTTTAGCACCTTTATTTAATCTTTATTTAACTAGACAAGTCAGTTAAGAACAGATTCTTATTTTCAATGACCGCATAGGAACGGTGGGTTAACTGCCTCGTTCAGGGGCAGAAAGACAGATTTTCACCATGTCAGCTCGGGGGATCCAAACTAGTCCAATGCAATAACGACCTGTCTCTCTCTCGTTGCACTCCACAAGAAGACTGCCTGTTACGCAAATGCAGTAAGCCAAGGTAAGTTGCAAGCTAGCATTAAACTTATCTTATAAAAAACAATCAATCATAATCACTAGTTAACTACACATGGTTAATGATATTACTAGATATTATCTAAGTATCTGACTGAGCGGTGGTAGGCAGAAGCAGGCGCGTAAACATTCATTCAAACAGCACTTTCCTGCATTTTGCCAGCAGCTCTTCGTTGTGCGTCAAGCATTGCGCTGTTTATGACTTCAAACCTATCAACTCCCGAGATGAGGCTGGTGTGACCGAAGTGAAATGGCTGGCTAGTTAGCTTGCGCTAATAGCGTTTCAAACTTCACTCGCTCTGAGCCTTGGAGTGGTTGTTCCCCTTGCTCTGCATGGGTAACGCTGCTTCGATGTGGTGGCTGTTGTCCTTGTGTTGCTGGTTCGAGCCCAGGGAGGAGCGAGGAGAGGGACGGAGGCTATACTGTTACACTGGCAATACTAAAGTGCCTATAAGAACATCCAATAGTCAAAGGTTAATGAAATACAAATTGTATAGAGGAAAATAGTCCTATAATAACTACAACCTAAAACTTCTTACCTGGGAATATTGAAGACTCATGTTAAAAGGAACCACCAGCTTTCATATGTTCTCATGTTCTGAGCAAGGAACTGAAACGTTAGCTTTCTTACATGGCAAATATTGCACTTATATGTTCTTCTCCAAAACTTTGTTTTTGCATTATTTAAACCAAATTGAACACATTTCATTATCTACTTGAGGCTAAATTGATTTTATTGATGTATTATATTAAGTTAAAATAAGTGTTAATTCAGTATTGTTGTAATTGTCATTATTACAAATATATTTATATTTTTTAAAATCGGCCGATTAAATCGGTATCTGCTTTTTTGGTCCTCCAATAATCGGTATCGGTTTCAAAAATCATAATCGGTCGACCTCTAGTTGTTACAGCCTTATTCTAAAATTGATTAAATATTTTTTTTTTCTCATCAATCTACACACAATACCCTATAAAGACAAAGTGAAAACAGGTTTTGGAATTTTTTGCTAATTTATTAAAAACAAATAACAGAAATACCTTATTACACAAGTATTCAACCCCTTTGTGAGACTCAAAATTGAGCTCAGGTGCATCCGGTTTTCATTGATCATCCTTGAGATGTTTCTACAACTTGATTGGAGTCCACCAGTGGTACATTGGGATGGGACATGATTTGGAATGGCACACAACTGTCTATATAAGGTCCCACAGTTGACAGTGCATGTCAGAGCAAAAACCAAGTCACGAGGTCGTAGGATTTATCCGTATAGCTCCGAGAGAGGATTGTGTCGAGGCACAGATCTGGGGAAGGGTACCAAAAAATGTCTGCAGCATTGAAGGTCCCCAAGAACACAGTCGCCTCAATCACTCTTAAACTGAAGAAGTTTGGAATCCCTAAGACTCTTCCTAGAGCTGGCCGCCCGGCCAAACTGAGCAATCGGGGAGAAGGGCCTTGGTCAGGGAGGTGACCAAGAACCCGATGGTGAACCTGACAGAGCTCCAGAGAACCTTCTAGAAGAACAAACATCTCTACAGCACTTCACCAATCAGGCCTTTATGGTAGAGTGGCCAAACGAAAGCCACTCCTCAGGAAAATAGTTTGCCAAAAGGCACCTAAGGACTCTCAGACTTTTCTGGTCTGATGAAACCAAGATTGAACTGTTTGGCCTGAATGAAAAGCGTCACGTCTGGAGGAAACCTGGCACCCTCCCTACGGTGAGGTTGTGGGGGTGTTTTTCAGCAGCAGGGACTGGGAGACTAGTCAGGATCGAGGGAAAGATGAACAGAGCAAAGTACAGAGAGATCCTTGATGAAAACCTGCTCCAGAGCATTCAGGAACTCAGATTGGGGCTAAGGTTCACCTTCCAACAGGACAACGTCCATAAGCACACAACCAAGACAATGCAGTAGTGGCTTCGGGACAAGTCTCTGAATGTCCTTGAGTGGCCCAGCCAGAGCCCGGACATGAACCTGATCCAACATCTCGGGAGAGACCTGAAAATAGCTGTGCAGCGACACTCCCCATCCAACCTGACAGAGCTTGAGAGGATCTGCAGAGAAGAATGGGACCAATCCCCCAAATAAAGGTGTGCCAAGCTTGTAGCGTCATACCCAAGAAGACTCGAGGCTGTAATCACTGCCAAAGGCGCTTCAACAAAGTATTTCGTAAAGGGTCTGAATACTTATGTAAATGTGATAATTCCGTTTTTTTATTTTTAATACATTTGTAAACATTTCTAAAAACCTGTTTTTGCTTTGTCATTATGGGGTACTGTGTGTAGATTGATGAGGGGGAAAAAACTATTGAATCAAGTTTAGAATAAGTAACGTAACAAAATGTGAAAAAAGTCAAGGAGTCTGTGTCACGATCGTCGTATGGAGTGGACCAGAGCGCAGCGGGGTGTGAATACATTCTTCATTATTGAATGAAGAACACGAAGAACACTTAAACAAAACAACAAAAAACGAATAAGACGACCGTGACCGCTATATAACCTATGTGCTAACGTATAACATAGACAATAACCCACGGAATACCCAAAGAAGATGGCTGCCTAAATATGGTTCCCAATCAGAGACAACGATAAACACCTGCCTCTAATTGAGAACCAATCTAGGCAACCAAAGACCTACATAAACACCTAGATGGAAACAACCCCATAAATCTACAAAACCCCTAGACAGTACAAACACCCTAGATGAGACAAAAACACACGTCACCCATGTCACACCCTGACCTAACCAAAATAATAAAGAAACAAAGAATACTAAGGTCAGGGCGTGACAGTCTGAATACTTTTCCCGAATGCACTGTAGATATATTGTATATATACAGTAAGACTGATTTCTACCCAAATACCAAAGCACCCTAAGTTAGATGGATTCCTGCCTCCATCTCCTTCTCTCATTCCTTCCTATCTCATCTGATCTCCCCATCTTATTACTTTCTCACAGATCTTATTTCTCCAGTTATCTTTAACGCCTACTGTATCTTATTGCTTTTTGAATGTAATCTTCACTGAGCTTCCAGCTAGACTGACACCCACAGCTTTCTATAGCTTATCATAGCCTAGTGGCTCACTGTCCACTTAGGTTGACATAGCTAAGCCTGGGTGAAAGACCCTTTCTCTTTCTGGAAAAGGGCAGAAAAGCCTGAAGAAAGGAATAGATACCTGCACTGTTGACAGCTCCTGTATACTGTTTCTAATTGCAACAGGCGTCTACATCAGTTTTTCTTCTTCTGTTTTTTTGGGCTATGCATCAGGAAAACTGCTGGATGTACATACACTACTTTTCAAGAACTTGACCCTGGCTAGGGGGGACAGCTAGCTGCAGGTCGTTCACGGCACACCTGTTTTCACTTCAAATCAAATTGGATTGGTCACATACACATGGTTAGAAGATGTTATTGCGAGTGTAGCGAAATGCTTGCATACTTTTTTTATACACTTTATAACTTTGACCCAGTGTTTAGCTACCCTGCAGACAAGGTCCCCTACCTCCATCTCCTCATCCAAACAACACAGTTCTGCCTGTAACTATACTGCAGAATGCAGAATGAGCGCATGCTAGAGGAACTGAACTTGACAAGTAGAGTTTTGATGCAGAATTATGCTGGAAGATTTGAATTGAACAAGCTGACTTTGAGGTAAAAAAGACTAGTTCTCTTGGGCTGAGAGAGCTGAGAGCTCATTTACAGCCAGCTGCCTAAATGAAGCTTACTCCTCGAGCTGTGAACGTCTTTGTGTAACAGATGGGCCAATGTCTGGATTCCTCTTCTCATTAACATTTGGATAAAAACAATGCTTTTACAAGACGTGCCGCAAATTGAGAACGCAAACACACAGACCAGCTGTTGTTGTTGTGTTGTTTGGAGGAATATTTGCATATTTATGACTCCACACACCTGGGGGGAGGTCAGAACAGAAGCATATGGATGGAAGTGTGCAAAGCTGTTGATGTAGGGAACAGTATGTAGAGAGTTTGACAAACTGTCCTCCATGATGGCACCAAACGATAGAAACGTTCTTCTTTGCATTTTTACTTGTAGGCCTAATTGTTTTGGAAAATATGTTGGCAACATGGCATGCACTTGCGTAGTGAAGATTTGGCAAACCTTGCTATATGGTGCATTGGCTGTGTACAGTAACCTACCTGTGGTTCCTTCTGTAGTCGTACGTGTGTTCCCCTGTGGCCTGATAGGGATCTCTTCACCACGGTGTGATGCCGGAAGTGATAATAACCCCCAAACACCTGCAGACACAGAAAAATAACATTGAGACACTGATATGCAGTCCCAATGAAAACCAAAGATACATGACGATAGCACTAGTGCACCCATGTACACACGTATACACACGCGCACGCAAACACACATTACATTCTCAGATCGCTAGAGACAGACAAATGTATTTTATAAAACGGTTACATTTGGCTCCTGGATGCTGATGGTTGATAGCAGGGAGTGCCTGTTACCAGTTCCATTACATGTATCAATGTGCATCCACTGTCCCACAGCCCATCCAGGCATACATAAACTTAATCTCCCCTGGAAAAAAGGGTCTAGACATTATTTCCCCATGCTCCCTGGCTAGTATTTGGTTTGGTACAGCGGGGGTTAATATAAGCCTCGCTGTGTGCTCATCCGACCTGTACAGAAAGCCACAGTTTTTTAAAATCTCCGCCGTGCCATGCATATGAACGTCATGAGACTGACAGCTTCTGTGACCCAGGCAAATTCATTTATCAGGATCACTATAATGGATATAGCCAAAGAATAGTAAATAGAAACAAAGGTAAAACAAACGAAAATGCACATTGTTTGCTGTCATTTCAGCTGCTTGATGTGATTGTGTGTTAGCTTTAGTTGGCTAGGTAGCTAGCTAGTGCTTATAAAAAGTCTACACCCCCTCGAACGTTTTCACATTTTGTTGAGTTACACTGACTGCGTGAATAGGCCACTTCAGGTTATCAGTGATGTGCATGCCGAGAAACTTGAAGCTTTTCAACCTCTCCACTGCGGCCCCGTTAATTTGAGGAGCGTGCTCTCTCCATGATCAGTTCTTTTGTTTTGTTGACATTGAGGGAGAGGTTATTTTTCTGGCACCGCTTCGCCAGGGCCCTCACCTCCTCCCTTTAGTCTTGTCGTTGTTGGTAATCAGGCCTACCATGGTTGTCGTCTGCAAACTTAAAGATTGAGTTCGAGACGTGCGTAGCCACACAAAGAGTACAGGACGGGGCTGAGCATGCAACCTTGTGGGGTGTTGAGGATCAGCATAGCAGAGGTGTTGTTAACTACCTTCACCACCTGGTGTTGGCCTGTCAGGAAGTCCAGGACCCAGTTGCACAGGGCGGGGTTCAGGCCCAGGGGCTTGAGCTTAGTGATGTGCTTGGAGGGTACTATGGTGTTGAAGGCTGAGCTGTAGTCGATGAACACCATTTTTACACAGGTATTCCTCTTGTCCGGATGGGATAGGGCAGTGCAGTGCGATGGCGATTGCGTCATCTGTGGATCTGTTGGGGCGGTATGCAAATTGTAGTGGGTTTAGGGTGTTGGTTAAGGTGGAAGTGATATGTTACTTAACAAGCCTCTCAAAGCCCATGATGACAGAAGTGAGTGCTACCAGGCGATAGTCATTTAGGTCAGTTACCTTTGCTTTCTTGGGTTCAGGAACAATGGTGGACATCTTGAAGCAAGTGGGGACAACAGACTGAGATAGGGAGAGATTGAATATGTCCGTAAATATTCCAGCCAGCTGGTCTGCCCATGCTCTGAAGACGGGCTTGGGATGCCATCTGGGCCGGCAGCCTTGTGAGGATTAACACGCTTAAATGTCTTACTCAGGTCGGCCACAGAGAATGAGAGCTCACAGTCCTAGTGGGTGGCAGCGGCACGCATCGGCGGCACTGTGTTTTTATTAAAGCGGGCAAAGAAAGTGAAATGTCGTCGACTTTACAATCCGTGATTGTCTGGATTTTGGTGTCTGCGCTGTTGAATTGCAACTCCACTTTGTCCCTGTACTGACCTTTTGGCTGTTTGATTGCTATACGGAGGGCATAGCTGGAATGCAATGTTTCAATGTTTCAATGTTTCCAGTTACCTTTCCATGGTTAAATGCGGTGGTTTGCGCTTTCAGTTTTGTGTAAATATTGCCTTCTATGCACGGTGTTTGGTTCGGATAAGTTCTATTTGTCCTAGTGGGAACAACATCCTCTATGCACTTCCTGATGAACTCAGTCACTGAGTCAGTGTATACGTCAATGCTATTCTCAGAGGCAACCCGGAACATATCCCAGTCCGCTTGATCAAAACAATTCCGATTGGTTTGCAGACGACAACCATGGTAGGCCTGATTACCAACAACGACAATTTCTGCCTATAGGAGGGGAGTAGCAGAATAGAGGCATGATCTGATTTGCCAAAGGGAGGGCGGGGGAGGGCCTTGTAGCCATCCCGGAAGGGGGAATAGCAATGATCAAGAGTTTTCTATGAGCGAGTAGCACAGGAGATTTGTTGATACATCTTTGGTAGTGTTTTCCTCAGATTCACTTTATTAATTCCCAAGCTACAGTAAATGCTACCTCAGAACATGTGTTTTTCAGTTTGCACAAAGTCCAGTGTAGTTCCTTAAGCCGTTACGGTGTTGGCTTGAGGGGGAATATACACAGCCAGGACGATGACCGAAGATAATTCTCTCAGGAGGTAATGAGGTTGACATTTGATGGTGAGGTATTCCAGATCACATTATGAGTAGTTTATCATGAAACATACATTTCACCTTTATTTTTCTTCCTTTCTTCCTGTCCGTGCGATGTATGGAGAACCATGCTGGAAGGACGTGGACAGTATATCCGGAGGGATCCATCACTGAGTAACTGCCTCCTTTTTTCAAGCATGGTGGTGGCTGCATCATGGTATGGGTATATTTGGCATCGGCAAAGACTGGGCAATTTTTCAGGATGAAAAGAAATGGGGTGGAGCTCAGCACAGCCAAAATCCTAGAGGAAAACCTGCTTCAGTCTGCTTTACACCAGACACTGGGAGAGGAATTCACCTTTCAGCAGGACAATAACAACATGCTTACCAAGAAGATAGTGGATGTTTCTGAGTGACAAATTTATCTATGGCAAGAGTTGAAAATTGCTGTCTATCCCTGATCCCGAACACCTTGACAGAGTTTAAAGAATTTTGAAAAGAATAATGGGCAAATATTGCACAATACAGGTGTGTAAAGCAGTTATGAGATTTACTCAAGAAGACTCACAGCTGTAATTGCTACCAAATGTGTTTGTAAGATGTATTGACTCAGGGGGGTGAATACATACATTACAGAGTATTTTGTGTAGATCATAGACAGAAAATGACAATTAAATCAATTTTAATCCCACTTTGTAACACAATACAATTTGAGGGAATCTAAAGGGGTGTAACGGTTTTCTGTATGAGAAGGAGAGTTGGACCAAAATGCAGCGTGTAGATTTCGATCCATGTATTAATAAACAACCGTAAAACACGAATCAATACAAACACTACAAAATAAAGACCGTAACGAAAACCTAAACAGCCCTATCTGGTGAAAACACATAGACAGGAACAATCACCCACAAACACACAGTGAAACCCAGGCTACCTAAATATGGTTCCCAATCAGAGACAATGACGAACACCTGCCTCTGATTGAGAACCATATCAGGCCGAACATAGAACTGGACAAACTAGACATGTAACATAGAATGCCCACTCAGATCACACCCTGACCAACCAAAACATAGAAACATACAAAGTAAACTATGGTCAGGGTGTGACAAGGAGATTGTCGCCTATTTATACATTATTTTTTAAATCATTAATCGCTGAAGTTTTTGTTGCCTATTTGTCAATTATTTATTAAATCATTATTTATTGAAGTTATTGTCTCTCGTCATCATTGCACCTCTGCTAGCTAGCTTCATGCCAATGATTTGTTCAGCATAGCAACTTGGAATGAATATAATGAACGGCTGGGTCAAAACATGATAATATAAAATAACCATCAGCCTGTTTGGTCAATTTCAGAACCTCAGAACTAGGGGTTTGCCGACATGGCCATACAGGTATTCATTATTGTTTCAGTAAATTGAGAGTTGATAGTTGGATCGGATGATACTTGTGATCGGAGAAAAACTTGTGTTTTAATATGCCTAAATAGATGTTGGCAAAATACCTCCCTGCACGTTCTCACTGCAAAAAAAGCTGCAGATTAGGAGCTGCGTGCGGACGGATGGGTGTGTTTGTGTCTGTGTGTCCTCAACTTGCATTGGGCAGATCAGTCAGAAAGTGCATTAGCGGTTCATTTTTTTCTCTACCCTTGCCCCACTTGTTAGATATTATGCACATTGATAGTTTGGGAGAAAACATACTCGACCATGTGATTTATCATAGTAGCAGGTAGCAGCAATCTAAATGATCAGACTGAAAACGTGAGGAAATGTGATCGGGTAAAATTATGGGCAACCAGGTGAAATACAGCTTCACTCCATCCAATCAGAGCGGCAGGATCAACATACTGCCAGCCCTTCTCTTTACAGACAGGCAAACTAGTCAGTTGAGTTATTTAGACCACACACATGACTGACTCAAAGACAAGACAGTATGGTTTAGAAAAGATGCTTGCTGGCACCCGAAAATATTTTGATCATAATCGTAGAAATTATGTATCATATTCGTTACAATACTTGTTTTCTCCGACCACTCGGCACACCCATACTCAGAACTAACAACAGGCTTTAGCCCATACTATATCGTCTGGTGGAAGGATGAAATAAAACTTTCACTGAACTAAAATATAAACGCAACAATTTCAAAGATTTTACTGAATTACAGTTCATATATGGAAATCAGTCAATTGAAATAAATATATCATACCCTTTTTTATTTATTATTTTACCAGGTAAATTGACTGAGAACACATTCTCATTTACAGCAACAACCTGGGGAATAGTTTCAGGGGAGAGGAGGGGGATGAATGAGCCAATTGTAAACTGGGGATTATTAGGTGACTGTGATGGTTTGAGGTCCAGATTGGGAATTTAGCCAGGACACCAGGGTTAACACCCCTACTCTTACAATAAGTGCCATGGGATCTTTAATGACCTCAGAGAGTCAGGACACACGTTTAATGTCCCATCTGAAAGACGGCACCCTACACAGGGCAGTGTCCCCAATCACTGCCCTGGGGAATTGGGATATGTTTTAGACCAGAGGAAAGAGGGCCTCATACTGGCCCTCCAACACCACTTCCAGCAGCATCTGGTCTCACATCCAGGGCCTGACCAGGACCAGCCCTGCTTAGTTTCAGAAGCAAGCCAGCAGTGGTATGCAGGGTGGTATGCTGCTGGCCCTCACTTCACACCCTAATCTATGGATTCCACATGACTGGGAATACAGATATGCATCTGTTGGTCACAGATACCTTAAAAAAGGTATAGGCGTGGATCAGAAAACCAGTCAGTATCTCGAGTGACCACCACTTGTCTCATTTGTCTCATGCAGTGGGACACATCTCCTTTGCATAGAGTTGATCAGGCTGTTGATTGTGGCCTGTGGAATGTTGTCCCACCTCTCTTCAAAGGTTGTGCGAAGTTACTGGATATTAGCAGAAACATGCTGTCGAGACAGAACAACCCAAACATGCTCAATGGGTGACATGTCTGGTGAGTATGGAGGCCATGGAAGATCTGGGACATTTTCAGCTTCCAGGAATTGTGTACAAATCCTTGCAACATGGGGCCGTGAATTATCATGCTGAAACATGAAGTGATAATCCCTGGGTTCTCATGCCTTATTGCTTAAACAACACAAAAACACACAATATGTGCGACACACACATATTCATTGTAGTACCTGCAGACACAGAGACACACTCATACATCTATCTCACACCTGCAAAGTGGACCGAGAGACCCAGCCAGTGAAGGATACTTGTCCTCACTATGCATAAACACACACCACACCTCCATAGACTAAGACATCTATTACCCATGGCTGAGGATGGATGGTAACATCCATCTCAGGTCATTAGCAGTAGCAGACATATCCATTAAGAAAACAACCCCCAATGCTGGTGCCATCGTCCATTACACAATCCCATTCACTCAAGAAACAGCTTTTAATGCTAGGGAAAGGCAGATACTGTACACTACACCCTTCCTCTGTCCTCCTCACAACCTTCTGTCTGTGACCTCCAACTTTGCTGTCAATCTGGCAATACCTGAGTGGTACCAAAGTTCTGTATCACTGACTGTTCACAAGTCAAGGACCCCATACAGACAGACAGAGACAGAGAGAGACAGGGGGACAGCAGCACACTAGAGAAAAATGACAGGGGCAGGCAGGAACAGATCATACATAGCCTCCTACTTTTATTTTATTAGGCAAGTCAGTTAAGAACAAATTCTTATTTATGACGGCCTATCCCGGCCAAACCCTAACCCAGACGACACTGGGCAAATTTTGCGCCGCCCTATGGGACTCCCAATCACTGTAGGTGGTGATACAGCCTGGAAGCAAACCAGGGTCTGTAGTGACATCTCTAGCATTGAGATGCAATGCCTTAGACCACTGCGCCACTACATGGTCCCTAACAGCCCGGGAATGTGCACGGGAGGTGGAGGAGAGACATCATCCCCCTACATCTGCATATATTCACAGGAGAGCTGCGTTTGTTTGTGGAAGTGTTCCATTATGTACTGTAGTGTAATGCCACTGGGAACTGACTCACCTTCACACAGCTAGCGGTGCGGAGAAGAGATGAGGGGAGGGAGAGAACAAGGGAAGAGGGTGGGGGCAGAGTGATAGAATGAGGGAAGAGAGGGAAAGATAAATAGGGAGAGAGAAAGAGAGAGCGGGGGAGGCTGTGACAGACGGGCCAGGCAGGATGGATGTGTGTGAGGAGAGAGAACTGCAGACGCAGCAGGACAGAGAGCTGCTCTCTGGGGGCAGCAGGATTCTGCAGGCTTGCGTATTTGCAGTCAGAGACCTGCATGAGACACTGAGCAGTGTGTGTGTGTGTGTGTGTGTGTGTGTGTGTGTGTGTGTGTGTATCTGTGTCTGAATGACATTTTAGTGGGGTCACGATGGCAAATGTTGTTGTTGTCTTAGTTGATTAGCTGTTGTTGTCTTACCTGTTGTTGCCTTAGTTAGCTCTCCCAATCAACACCTGTGATTGCTTTATGCCTCGCTTTATGTCTCTCTCAAATGTCAATATGCCTTGTACACTGTTGATTAGGATAGTTATTATTGTCTTAGTTTACTGCGGAGCCCCTAGTCCCACTCAAGATGCCTCAGATACCTCCTTTGTCCCACCTCCCTCACATGTGGTGACCTCACCCAGCATAACTAGCCCGTCCAGAGATGCAACCTCTCTTATCATCACTTGGTGCTTGGGTTTACCTCCACTGTACCTGCACCCCACCATACCCCTGTCTGTACATTATGCCATGAATCTATTCTACCACGCCAAAAATCTGCTCCTTTTATTCTCTGTCCCCAACGCACTAGACGACCAGTTTTGATAGCCTTTAGCCGAACCCTCATCTTACTCTGTTCCTCGGGTGATGTGGAGGTTAAACCCAGGCCCTACGTGTCCCTAGGCACTCTCATTTGTTGACTTCTGTAACCAAAGAAGCCTTGGTTTCATGCATGTTAACATCAGAAGCCTCCTCCCTAAGTTTGTTTTACTCACTGCTTTAGCACACTCCGCCAACCCTGATGTCCTTGCCGTTTCTGAATCCTGGCTTAGGAAGGCCACCAAAAATTCTGACATCTCCATACCCAACTACAACATTTTCCATCAAGATAGAACTGCCAAAGGGGGAAGAGTTGCAATCTACTCCAGAGATAGCCTGCAAGGTTCTGTCATACTTTCCAGGTCTATGCACAAACAGTTCGAGCTTCTAATTAAAAAAAATTAATCTCTCCAGAAATAAGTCTCTCACTGTTGCCGCCTGTTATAGACCCCCCTCAGTTCCCAGTTGTGCCCTGGACACCATATGTGAATTGATTGCCCCCCATCTATCTTCAGAGTTCATTCTGTTAGGTGACCTAAACTGGGAAATGCTTAACACCCCGGAAGTCCTACAATCTAAGCTAGATGCCCTCAATCTCACACAAATTATCAAGGACAACCCTAAACCTGGTACAATCCTAAATCCAGAAACATGGGCTCCCTCATAGATATTATCATGACCAACTTGCCCTCCAAATACACCTCTGCTGTTTTCAATCAGGATCTCAGCGATCACTGCCTCATTGCCTGCATCCGCTATGGGTCAGCGGTCAAACGACCACCCCTCATCACTGTCAAACGCTCCCTAAAACACTTCTGTGAGCAGGCCTTTCTAATCGACCTGGCCCGGGTATCCTGGAAGGATATCGACCTGGCCCGTGTATCCTGGAAAGATATTGATCACGTCAGTCGATGATGCCTGGTCGTTCTTTAAAAGTAATTTCCTCACCATCTTAAATAAGCATGCCCCATTCAAAAATGTAGAACACTCCAGACCTGACTGCCCTCGACCAGCACAAATACATCCTGTGGCGGACTGCACTAGCATCGAATAGTCCCCGCGATATGCAACTTTTCAGGGAAGTCAGGAACCAATACACGCAGTCAGTCAGGAAAGCAAATACTAGCTTTTTCCAACAGAAATTTGCATCCTGTAGCTCTAACTCCAAAAAGCTTTGGGACACTGTAAAGTCCATGGAGAATAAGAGCACCTCCTCCAAGCTGCCCACTGCACTGAGGTTAGGTAACACTGTCACCACCGATAAATCCACAATAATTGAGAATTTCAATAAGCATTTCTCTACGGCTGGCCATGCTTTCCTCCTGGCTACCCCAACCCCGGCCAACAGCTCCGCACCCCCCGCAGTTACTTGCCCAAGCCTCCCCAGCTTTTCCTTCACCCTAATCCAGATAGCTGATGTTCTGAAAGAGCTGCAAAACCTGGACCAGTACAAATCAGCTGGGCTAGACAATCTGGACCCTCTCTTTCTAAAATTATCAATCCGGTTTCCTAGCTGGTGACGGGTGCACCTCAGCCACGTTCAAGGTACTAAACAATATCATAACCGCCATCGATAAAAGAGAGTACTGTGCAGCCGTATTCATCGACCTGGCCAAGGCTTTTGACAATCCCTGTATTCTTAACGGCAGACTCAACAGCCTTGATTTCTCAAATGACCGCCTCGCCTGGTTCACCAACTACTTCTCAGACAGAGTTCCGTGTGTCAAATCGCAGGGCCTGTTGTCTGGACCTGTGGTGGTCTCTATGGGGGTGCCACAGGGTTCAATTCTCGGTCCGACTCTTTTCTCTGTATATAACAATGATGTCGCTCTTGCTGCGGGTGATTCCCTGATCCACCTCTACGCAGACGACACCCTTCTGTATACATTTGGCCCTTCTTTGGACACTGTGTTAACTAACCTCCAAACAAGCTTCAATGCCATACAACACTCCTTCCGTTGCCTCCAACTGCTCTTAAACGCTAGTAAAACCAAATGCATGCTTTTCAACCATTCGCTGCCCGCACCCGCCCGCCCGACTAGCATCACTACTCTGGATGGTTCTGACTTAGAATATGTGGACAACTACATATACCTAGGTGTCTGGCTAGACTGTAAACTCTCCTTCCAGACTCATATTAAACATCTCCAACTCAAAATTAAATCTAGAATCGGCCTCCTATTTTGCAACAAAGCCTGCTTGACTCATGCCGCCAAACATACCCTTGTAAAACTGACTATCCTACCAATCCTCGACTTCGGCGATGTCATTAACAAAATAGCTTCCAATACTCCAGCAAACTGGATGCAGTCTATCACAGTACCATCCATTTTGTTACCAAAGCCCCTTATACCACCCACCACTGCGACCTTTATGCTCTAGTCGGCTGGTCCTCGCTACATATACACTGGTCATCCCCAAAGCCAACACCTCTGTTGGCCGCCTCTCCTTCCAGTTCTCTGCTGCCAATTACTGTAACGAATAGCAAAAATCGCTGAAGCTGGAGACTTATATTTCCCTCACTAACTTTAAACATCAGCTATCTGAGCAGCTAACCGATCGCTGCAGCTGTACATAGCCCATCTGTAAATAGCCCACCCAATCTACCTACCTCATCCCCATATTGTTTTTTACTTTTCTGCTCTTTTGCACACCAGTATTTCTAATTGCACATCATCATCTGCTCATCTATTACTCCAGTGTTAATCTGCTAAACTGTAATTACTTTGCTACTATGGCCTATTTATTGCCTTTCCTCCTCACGGCATTTGCACACACTGTATATAGACTTTTTCTTTCTTCTATTGTGTTATTGACTGTACCCTTGTTTATTCCATGTGTAACTCTGTGTTGTTGTTTGTGTCGCACTGCTTTGCTTTATCTTGGCAAGGTCGCAGTTGTAAATGAGAACTTGTTCTCAACTAGCTTACCTGGCTAATTAAATAAAGGTGAAATTTAAAAAAAGTCTGCTTGGAGTTTGCTTGGAGTTTGCCAAAAGGCACCTAAAGACTCTCAGACCATGAGAAACAAGATTCTCTGGTCTGATGAAACCAAGATTGAACTCTTTGGCCTGAATGCCAAGCGTCACGTCTGGAGGAAACCTGGCACCATCCCTACGGTGAAGCTGTAGGAATGTTTTTCAGCAGCAGGGACTGGGAGACTAGTCAGTATCGAGGGAAAGATGAACGGAGCAAAGTACAGAGAGATCCTTGATGAAAACCTGCTCAGGACCTCAGACTGGGGCTAAGGTTCATCTTCTCAGGACAACGAACTTAAGCACACAGCCAAGACAATTTAGGAGTGGCTTCGGGACAAGTCTCTGAATATCCTTGAGCGTCCAAGCTTGTAGCATCATATCCAAGAAGACTAAAGGCTGTAATTTTTGTTTGTAATTTTTGTTTGTAATTTTTGTGTTTCAACAAAGTACTGAGTAAAGGGTCTGAATACTTATGTAAATGTGATATATCAGTTGATTATTCTTAACACATTTGCAAAAATGTCTAAAAACGTGTTTTTGCTTTGTCATTATGTGTGTAGATTGAGGAGAAAAAAAGAATAATGTAATACATTTTAGAATAAGGCTGTAACGTAACAAAAAAGAAGTCAAGGGGTCTGAATACTTTCAGAATGCAACTTTCTTAATTTGTCCAGAAGCCAAAGGCACAATCCTAGTCATATTAGCACCTATCCTAGTTGTTGCATCTTTAGATTCCCCCTCTTTCTACACTGAAGAAAGAAATAAACACAGCATGTAAAGTGTAGGTCCCATGTTTCATGAGCTGAAATAAAATATCCAATAAATTTTCCATACGAACAAACCGTTTATTTCTCTCAAATTTTGAGCACAAAGTCGTTTATAATTCTGTAACAGAGCATTTCTTCTTTGCCAAGATAATCCATTCACCTGACAGGGGTGGCATATCGGGAAGCCGATTAAACAGCATGATCATTACACAGGTGCATCATGTGCTGGGGACAATAAAAGGCCACTCTAAAATGTGCAGTTTTGTCACACAAGTCAATGCCACAGATGCCGCAAGTTTTGAGGGAGCGTGCAATTGGCTTGCAGATTGCAGGAATGTCCACCAGAGCTGTTGCTAGAGAATTGAATGTTAATATCTTTACCATAAGCCGCCTCCAACATCGTTCTAGGGAGTTTGGCAGTATGTCCAACCGGCCTCAAAACCGCAGACCATGTCAGCCTAGGACCTGCAGGATTGTATGAGACCAGTCACCCAGACAGCTAATGAAACTGTGGGTTTGCACAACCAAATAATTTTTTGAACAAACTGTCAAAAACCATCTCAGGGAAGCTCATCTGCATGCTTGTCATCCTCACCAGGGTCTTCAACTGACTGCAGTTTGGCGTCGTAACCAACTTCAGTGGGCAAATGCTCAACTTTGATGGTCACTGGCATGCTAGAGAAGTATGCTCTTCACAGATGAGTCATGGTTTCAACTGTACTGGGCAGATGGCAGACTGTATGTATGGCTTCGTGTGGGCGAGGGTTTGCTGATGTCAACATTGTGAACAGTATGGGTATAGGCAGGCATAAGCTACGAACAGCGAACACAAAATTGCATTTTATCGATGGCAATTTGAATGCACAGAGATACAGTGACAAAATCCTAAGGCCCATGACTGCAGCGCCACTCGGGAGCCACTTATTTGAGCTGTTCTTGCCATAATATGGACTTGTGGACTTGCCATAATATGGACTTGCCATAATATGGTCTTTACCAAGTAGGGCTATCTTCTGTATACCACTTCTACTTTGTCACAACACAACTGACCAGCTCAAACGTATTAAGAAGGAAATAAATTCCACAAATTAACTTTTAACAAGGCACACCTATTTGAAATGCATTGCAGGTGACTACCACATGAAGCTGGTTGAGAGAATGCCAAGAGCGTGCAAAGCTGTCATCAAGACAAATGGTGGCTATTTTGAAGAATCTCAAATCTAAAATATGTTTTGATTTGTTTAAAAAAATAGCTTACCACATTATTCCATGTGTTGTTTCATAGTTTTGATGTCTTCACTATTATTCTACAACAGTAAAAAAAATATATAAAAAAATAAGGAAAACACTGGAATGAGTAGGTGTGTCCAAACTTTGGACTGGTATATTTTATTTTATATATTTTTTTAATAATACAATCTTTGAGAACTAACAACCACCAAAACTACATGCTTAACAGTCAGGGAGATTTGAAAATTCCCAAAACAATACACTTAACAGTATAGATTTTGCTCTCATGTTTGAGTAATAGAACACAGTATTAGCCATGGCAAAATGACTCAGCAAAATTATGTTGGCACGAGCATCACTGCAGATATTGAGATGACCACGATGCAATACTTCGCTTTCACACAGTCATACACAGTGTCTGCTCACTGTAGAATTGCATGAAATTGGTTTAAAAATACAAAATTTTCTCTACAAAGAGCCAACCGCACCCCCTGGTACGTCCCCTGCCATGCCCCCCACCTAAGCTCCTTTTTGAACCAGAAAAACCCTGCACACACACAGACTGCTGGTGACGTGAGTGAATTAGTCATCAGTCTGCAGAATTGATGGGATTTGAGGCTAAGTTCTCCTCTGTGAACTGAGCTGTACAGCGTTTAGGGTGTTAAGCGTATGTGTGTGTGTGTGTGTGTGTGTGAGTGAGAGAGAGAGAGAGAGAGAGAGAGAGAGAGAGAGAGAGAGAGAGAGAGAGAGAGAGAGAGAGAGAGATGCAGCAGTTAGGATAAGTGTGGGAGTCATCAGGCTCTGTTATCAAACAGAACAGTCTTAGAATGCTAGCAGCCAGCCAGGCATCAAAGAAACACCCAGCAGCTACAACACATTGCAACACACCTCCTTGTTTCACTCACTGTCTGTTTCTCTAACTGACAGTCTGCCTTTCTTCCCCTTTAACTCTCTCATTAGTTTTTTCTTTCTCTGCCCTTATCTTGCTCTCTGTAGACATACCTTCTCCTCTTTTCTGTATGTCTCTCTCACTCCCTCTCTCACTCATGCTGGACTAATCATACACTAGCTCTGTTGGCTGTTAGTTCTGAATAATCTCCATCAGTTATCATTCTGTTTTAGTCCATTGCAGAGCACATGATTTCTGTTTGTTGTGGCAATGTTCATAATCCTACACTACCTGACTCAATGACCTGGAATATGTGCTTGTGTGTGTGTCTGTGCCTGACCTGTCCTGTTTTCTGTTCTTTCTCCTCCAGAGGTATGCTGGCCTCAAATCTGGGCCTGTGCTGTGTATGCCTACAGTATGTTGGTATGTGTGTGTGTGGTGGTGGGGGGGATGTTGGAAGACGCGGTAGTTAGTTAATCGGCCAGGGACAGGATTTATCTTTAGCTTGCCTGCCCATTGGGGCTGGATTGACTGAGACAGAGTCCCTGTCTGGTAGAGGCTCACAGGCTGACCACACCGCTCGCGTCGCGTGCGCGAGTGTTACAAAATACATTTAGAAATCTATGTTATTCAATTATTGCACCTGCGAGCCAACGAGTCTGTGTTGCCAAGGGCTAAAGTAGAAATCAGTTCTATTTATTTATATTTGACCCCTTTTTCTCCCCAATTTCGTGGTATCCAATTGTTGTAGTAGCTACTATAGTAGTTGTAGTTTCTACAACTCCCGTACGGAGAGACGAAGGCTGAATGTCATGCGTCCTCTGATACACAACCCAACCAGCCGTACTGCTTCTTAACACAGCGCGCATCCAACCCGGAAGCCAGCCACACCAATGTGTCAGAGGCTACACCGTGCACCTGGCCACCTTGGCTAGCGCGCACTGCGCCCAGCCCGCCACAGGAGTCGCTGGTGCGCGATGAGACAAGGAGATCCCTACCGACCAATCCCTCCCTAACGACGCTAGGCCAATTGTGCGTCGCCCCACGGATCTCCCGGTCGCGGCCGGTTACGACAGAGCCTGGGCGCGAACCCAGAGACTCTGATGGCACAGCTGGCGCTGCAGTACAGCGCCCTTAACCACTGCGCCACCCGGGAGGCCCGAAATCAGTTCTATTTCTGACGCAGATCGCGCTGCAAGTCCTGCCTCTCCCATCTCCTCATTGGTTTATAGAAGCAGGTACCCATGTGCCATCTCCTCATTGGTTATACCCACGTGGGTGACTGAAAGACGAACGAAGTCAGTCGCGGTAATGCACCTAATTTATGAAAGTTGCCAATTGCAATATAAAGTCAAGAGAAGAAAAAGCCTGGAAGGAGGAGAGATGACTAGAAACAATTCGGTTGACCGTTTTATGTGTGGATTAATTGGCAGAGTAGAGGACCTCAATGTTTATATCCCAGGACAAATTAGCTAGCAACAGCAAGCTAGCTAAATAGGTCAAATTAGCTAGAAAGTGCAAGTTAACTAGCTAAATTGCCATAAATGTTTAATGGTTTTCGACCTGTCCCCAAAATAATATAATTGGTTTGTTTTGATATTTTTACCTGCGTGTCATGATTGCGTTTGGTGTGGGGGGACAAAATAAATCAATGCACGATGGCGTGCATGTGCGCAGCCTGTTTAGGTTCCGTGTCAGTCTATTCATTCCTTGGTGCCTGAGCAGGGGGAGTGCACAACAGCCTATGCAGCTCATTGGAGACTTTCAATCATTTCCATCTCTTAACTTGTTATGGCTGCAATCCCGTTAACGGGATAATTGTCATCAACAACCGCTGAATTACATAGCGCTACATTCAATGAATATTACTAAAAATATTTATATTCATGAAATCACAAGTGCATTATAGGAAAACACAGTTTAGCCTTTTGTTAATCCACCTGTCGTGTCAGATTTGGAAAATATAGTTTACAGCGATCGCAATCCAAGCGTTTGTGTAAGTTTATCGATCGCTCGACAAAACATTAAGTACACTTAGCATCAAGCAGCTTGGTCACGAAAATCAGAAAAGCAATCAAATGAATTGTTTACCTTAGCTGATCTTCGGATGTTTTATCTCACGAGACTCGCAGTTACACAATAAATGTTCCTTTTGTTCCATAAAGATCATTTTATATCCAAAATACCTCAGTTTGTTTGGCGCGTTATGTTAAGAAATCATCAGGAAAGAGTGGTCACGACAACGCAGACAAATTCCAAATAGTTTCCGTAATGTCCACAGAAACATGTCAAGCGTTTTTTATAATCAATCCTCAGGTTGTTTTTAAAATATATAGGAGCTGGCCGTTTACAATGGGCACCTTTTCATCCAAGCTACTCAATACTGCCCCTGCAGCCATAAGAAGTTAAGGAAGAACAGTGGGCTCAATTGTTGTTTAGAGCGGCAGTAATTATTCAATTTAGCCATTATGCACTTCAATTTAGGCTCTGTGATATCCATGTACCCTAGCATCTACAAGCAGACACACACTACACACACTACACAGGTCTCTCTCTCTCTCTCACACACACACACACACACACACACACACACACACACACACACACACACACACACACACACACACACACACACACACACACACACACACACACACACACACACACACACACACACACACACACACAAGATGAGTCAGTGTGTAGTCAGCCACTCTCAGTCATCCAGTAGGAAATGTCAGCTTCACAGCGTAGCTCATTGATTGCTGCATCCCTCCACCATGCTGTCGCTGTGCTTTTTAATGTTCCGTGCCCTTACACTCACTCACTCACATACACATGCATGGACAAACACACACTGCATATCTCTGAAGACAGCTTTGCTGAATTGCTCATTGATTGTGCCTTTGTTGTTCTTATCATGGACATATGCCCTTCACTCACACACGCACGTGCACGTGCACACACACACACACAGTCTGATAGGTGTAGAGTGGGCTAATCAAACTAAAAGTTACTTGCATAACTCCTGTTCTCTAATATTATGAGTGAGACATCTCATATGTGGGGATTTGCTAGGATCACCTACTCTCGAGAGAACCAATCAAAAGTGTCTGATGGAAGCAGATGGGTAGAGTGGCGAATAAGGTGAACCCTCACCTTCCTTAAAAGGAGCAACTCTCCCAACCTCTGGTTATTCTCAAGGATGAAAGTTACACTCCCGTTCAAAGGTTTGGGGTCACTTAGAAATGTCCCTTGTTTTTGAAAGAAAAGCACATTTTTTGACCATTAAAATAACATCAAATGTATCATAAATAGAGTGTAGACATTGTTACTGTTGTAAAAAAATAAACAAATTAAAATGTCGCCACAAACTTGGATGCAAAGAATCGTGTAGAATGTCAGTCTATGCTGTAGTGTTAAGCTTTCTCTTCACTGGTTGTAAGCTCTAGCTCTAACCATGGAAAACAGCCCCAGACTATTATTCCTCCTCCACCTAAACTTTACAGTTGGCACTATGCATTAGGGCAGGTAGTGTTCTCCTGGCAACCGCCAAACCAAGATTAGTCTGTTGGACTGGCAGATGGTGAAGAGTGATTCATCACTACAGAGAACGCCACTGCTCCAGAGTCCAATGGCGGCGAGCTTTACACCACTCCAGCCGACGCTTGGCAATGCACATGGTGATCTTAGGCATTTGTGCAGCTGCTTGGCCATGGGAACCCATTTCAACCCAGCTCCCAACGAACAGTAATTGTGCTGACGTTAGCAGTTTGGCTCCGAAGCTCATCGGATCTGGCAGGGCTTGCAAACTATTACAGACTACAAAGGGAAGCACAGCCGAGAGCTGCCCAGTGACACGAGCCTACCAGACGAGCTAAATTACTTCTATGCTTGCTTTGAGGCAAGTAACACTGAAACATGCATGAGAGCATCAGCTGTTCTGGACGACTTTGTGATCACGTTCTCCGCAGCCGATGTGAGTAAGACCTTTAAACAGGTCAACATCCACAAGGCCGCAGGGCCAGACGGATTACCAGGACATGTACTCAGAGCATGCGTTGACCAACTGGCAAGTGTTTTCACTGACATTTTCAACCTCTGTCTGAGTCTGTAAAGCCAACATGTTTCAAGCAGACTACCATAGTCCCTGTGCCCAAGAACGCTAAGGTAACCTGCCTAAATGACTAACGACCCATAGCACTCACATCTGTAGCCATGAAGTGCTTTGAAAGGCTGGTCATGGCTCACATCAACACCATTATCCCAGAAACCCTAGACCCACTCCAATTTGCATACCGCCCCAACAGATCCACAGATGATGCAATCTCTATTGTACTCCACACAGCCCTTTCACACCTGGACAAAAGGAACACCTATGTGAGAATGCTATTCATTGATTACAGCTCAGCGTTCAAAACCATAGTGCCCTCAAAGCGCATCACTAAGCTAAGGACCCCATGACTAAACACATCCCTCTGCAACTGGATCCAGGACTTCCTGACGGGCCGCCCCCCAGGTGTTAAGGGTAGGTAACAACACATCCGCCACACTGATTCTCAACAGGAGTGCCCCTCAGGGGTGAGTGCTCAGTCCCCTCCTAAACTCCCTGTTTACTCATGACTGCACGGCCAGGCACGTCTCCAACACCATCATTAAGTTTGCCGATGACACAACAGTGGGCCTGACCAACAACAACGATGAGACAGCTTATAGGGAGGAGGTCAGAGACCTGGTCGTGTGGTTCAGGACAACAACCTCTCCTGCCTGTTCAGGAGCAGAACGACAGATTTGTACCTTGTCAGCTCGGGGGTTTGAACTTGCAACCTTACGGTTACTAGTCCAACGCTCTAACCACTAGGCTACCCTGCCGCTATGTTATGACATAACATTGAATAAACATTTTGTTTTTTTTCCGAAATGATAGTTTCCGGATTTTGGTAAAGCCCAGCCTTATCTCAGCTCACTGGTCACCATAGCAGCACCCACTCGTAGCACGCGCTCCAGCAGGTATATCTCACTGGTCACCCCCAAAGACAATTCCTCCTTTGGTCGTCTTTCCTTCCAGTTCTCTGCTGCCCATGACTGGAACGAATTGCAAAAATCTCTGAAGCTGGAGACTCACATCTCCCTCACTAGCTTTAAGCACCAGCTGTCAGAAGAGTTTACAGATCACTGCACCTGTACTTAGCCTATCTGTGAACAGCCCATCTATCTACCTACCTCATCCCATAATGGTATTTATTTATTTATTTGGCTCTTTTGCACCCTAGTATCTCGATCTACCATTCCAGTGTTTAATTGCTATATTGTAATTACTTCACCACCATGGCCTATTTATTTCCTTAACTTAACTCATTTGCACTCACTGTATATAGACTTGTTGTTTTCTTTTGTTCTACTGTAT
This sequence comes from Oncorhynchus mykiss, assembly GCF_057628025.1. Taxonomy (NCBI): domain Eukaryota; kingdom Metazoa; phylum Chordata; class Actinopteri; order Salmoniformes; family Salmonidae; genus Oncorhynchus; species Oncorhynchus mykiss. The sequence continues at coordinate 80,774,803 of NC_143023.1, read as the reverse complement.
TATAGACTGTATGTTTTGTTTATTCCATGTGTAACTCTGTGTTGTTGTATGTGTCGAATTGCTACGCTTTATCTTGGCCAGGTCGCAGTTGCAAATGAGAACTTGTTCTCAACTAGCCTACCTGGTTCAATAAAGGTGAAAAAAAAAAAACATTTAATCCGGGCTCTGGCTTGGCCACTTAAGGACATTCAGAAACTTGTCCCGAAGCCACTCCTGCATTGTCTTTGCTGTGTGTTCTGGGTTGTTGTACTGTTGGAAGGTGAACCACCATGATTCACCGTAGGGATGGTGCCAGGTTTCCTCCAGACGTGACGGTTAGCATTCAGGTCAAAGAGTTCAATCTTGGTTTCATCAGACCCCAGAATCTTGTTTCTCATGGTCTGAGAGTCCAAGTGGGCTGTCATGTGCCTTTCACTGAGGAGTGGCTTCCGTCTGGCCACTCTACCATAAAGGCCTGATTGGTGGAGTGCTGCAGAGATGGTGGTCCTTCTGGAAGGTTCTCCCATCTCCACAGAGGAACTCTGGAGCTCTATTAGGGTGACCTATTAGATCACCTCTATTGGTCACCTTCTTCCCTGATTGCTCATTTTGGCCAGCGGCCAGCTCTAGGAAGACTCTTGGTGGTTCCAAACCTCCTACATTGAAGAATGATGGAGGCCACTGCGTCCTTGGGGACCTTCAATGCTGCAGAAATGTTTTGGTACCCTTCCCCAGATCTGTGCCTAAACACAATTCTGTCTCAGAGCTCTGCAGACAATTCCTTCGACCTCATGGCTTGGTTTTTGCTCTGACATGCACTGTCAACTGTGCGACCTAGACAAGAGTGGGCCTTTCCAACTCATGTCCAATCAATTGAATTTACCACAGGTGGACTCCAATCAAGTTGTAGAAACATCTCAAGGATGATCAATGGAAACAGGATGCTCCTGAGCTCAATTTCGAGTCTAATAGTAAAGGGTCTGAATACTTATGTAAATAAGGTATTTCTGTTTATTATTTTTCATACATTTAAAAACCTCTAAAAACCTGCTTTCCCTTTGTCACTATTGGGTATTGTGTGTAGATATATTAAATATAACATTTTAAAAAGTCAATGGGTCTAAATACTTTCCGAATGCACTGTATGTAATTTATGACTAAAGCTTGCCTAAAGCTTGACTGGTGAGCTTTCAGAATAAATGTTCTATCTAAAAAGGACCGCAGCTGAAAGTGTTCTAATATTTTTGCTAAACATGAACGTTTTAAGATTGGGTGATAATTATTAAGATTGCAGGGATCACCACCTTTGCGGAGCAGGAGAACAAGGACGGCCTTCCATACCATGCTAGTCGACACTTAGCTGTGAGGCTTTTGGTGGTTAGCTAGCTAGTGTTCACCTAGTTGGCTAATAACCAAGCTAGCTAGTATCACGTTAGCCGAAGAAAATCGTGTGCATAGCTTTGTTTCTTCGGTCTTGAGAGTCTCTGTTGACCATAGCACCATGAAGTGTAGCTGGTCAGTTTAGCCAACAAGAACAAGTGAACGTTAGGTGTGCTAAATGTTTTCAGCATTGCTGCGAATTAGCCTGACAGGCATGAGCTAGCGCATTAGATGCCTCGCAACTAATGGATAGCGGAAGTGAGCACTGTGTATGAATCTTATAGGCGTGAGGCTAGTGTAGGCATTAGCTACCTACAACCACCTTGTGAGGCTAAAGGTAAGCTATAGCTAACACGGTGCTAGCCGAAGGGAATAGTGTGCATTGTTTGAATACGGGGTGAAAATCTGGTAAGTCTAGTCAACACAAACGAGTGAACGTATGTTGTACTAAATGAGAGAAGGGAGCTAGCAATATTACCGTGTTGCAGGTAGTAATGCTGGTGTGTCTAGCGTGCCTGGGGCATTAGCAGACTAGCAGCTACCTCGTGGTGAAGGAGTGGCTGAAAGAAACCATGTGGGGGCAGAGTTAGCCTTCAGATAGTGTTCTCCCGTGAAGGAAAGAGCTGCGAGGCTGAAAAGTTCGCAATAGACAAACGGGTGAACGTAGGTTGAACTATATGAGAAAAGGGAGATAGCAATGATACTGTGTTGCAGGTAGGGTATGCTAGTGAGCTTAGCTTGCCTCTCAGTAAGCTAGTCAAGTTAGCCTCACAGCATTGTCCAACCGAGTCTCAATAGCTAGCCATGAAGCTAGCTACCAACGGAGACCGAGAAGTAGAAAATGAATTTATACACAAAAAAAAACCCTTCCGTTTAATACTCAACCTCTCGAGAGTGTTGGAAGACCTACGCTCAGCAGCGATATCCTTCACGGTTTACTTGTGAGCAGTTAAGTAGGAAAACAGGGATCCAGTCGGTCTGAGGAGAGCTAAAGCGTAGTGCTCTTCATGTGGAAGAGAAGGGAGAATAACCAGAGTGCGGGAGAGTGGCTCCTTTTAAGGCCTTTTAAGGCTCATTCGCCACTCTACCTGAGTCTCCAAATTATGCTTTTGATATGTTCTTCCTAGAGAAGGTGAACCTAGTGAATCCCCACATGTGGGATATCGACACAGTCCTGGTCAACTGACAACTGTCAAACTCTGAGGTTTCTCTCAGAAACAGTAATTATTGGTTTGAAATAGAGGATAATTGTGTGTTTTGAAATTCAGGCTAATTGTTTATTGTGAAACGCAGGGTAATTGTTTGTTTGCTCCCAATGTGTTCCATTATGTCTATCTGGATATGGGCTTTGTCATTTCATGACACCTGTTGTGGGGAGCAACACTGTAACAAGGGCCAGCTCCTAATGACTTACCAGACAGAATAAATACATAGCTAACCATTTAGATAACCATTCACTGTTGTCAGAATTACAAAGCCTTTATATTGTGAAAGGTGTGAATAACAGTGAAGGCAAGACTGAGTTGAGAAAGAAGGGAGGCTTATGTAAGGGTTCTTTAGTAGTGGCATGAGACTTCCACAGTCAGGATGATCAATGATACATGATGAGTTGGACTGCTTCCAATCCATTCTGCTGGCTGGCTGGCTGGCCTGTCTGTCTGTCTGTCTGTCTGTCTGAATGAATTAATGAATGAATGAATGAAATGAAAAATGGCGCCGATAGAGAGGGCAGCCGAGGTCCTAGGCCCTAGGCAACTTTGCAGTACTTTGTTTTTGAATGTGTTATTTATTACATTATTAGGCCTGTTGGCATCACTATTTGTGTGTATTGTTGTGAAATTGTTAGATATTACTTGTTAGATATTACTGCACTGTTGGAGCTAGAAACACAAGCATTTCGCTACAGCTGCAATAACATCTGCTAAACACGTGTATGTGACCAATAACATTTTATTTGATTTGATGTCTGTCTGTCTACTGCAGGATATAGAACACCTGCTCTTTCCATTACATACAGACCAGGTGAATCCAGGTGAAAGCTATGATCCCTTATTGCTGTCACTTGTTAAATCCCCTTCAATCAGCGTAGTTGGGGAGGAGACCGGTTAAATAATGATTTTTAAGCCTTGAGACAATTGAGACATGAATTATGTATGTGTGCCATTCAGAGTGTGAATGGGCAAGACAAAAGACGTAAGTGCCTTTGAATTTTTCACGCTCAACAGTTTCCACTGTGTAACAACAATTGTCTCTGTCTCTCTCTCTCTCTCTCTCTCTCTCTCTCTCTCTCTCTCTCTCTCTCTCTCTCTCTCTCTCTCTCTCTCTCTCTCTCTCTCTCTCTCTCTCTCTCTCTCTCTCTCTCTCTCTCTCTCTCTCTCTCTCTCTCTCTCTCTCTCTCTCTCTCTCTCTCTCTCTCTCTCTCTCTCTCTCTCTCTCTCTCTCTCTCTCTCTCTCTCTCTCTCTCTCTCTCTCTCTCTCTCTAAAATTCAAAATGTTCTCACTGGGATGAACCTTGAATCTTAAATCCCTCTCTGGGGTTAGGAAATATGCTCACCAAATCAGTGAACACTGAATTTTCACCCCACTTCACTGGGGCATTGAATATTCATAGGAGTTGAGGGAGTTGGATTCATCTCTTCCTTACGCGTGCAACACACACACACACACACACACACACACACACCACAGCAGTATTCATCACATTAGTAGCATTAGTAATCACACAAGCCTATAATCTCTGCTCCAATGTTATACAGAGTAATGGTCGGTCTGCTGGGAGAGAGGAGCGAGGGGTGAAGGCTACTCCCTGTAATCCTTCTAATATTACTCAGAGAGAGAGGGAGGAGAGTAAGCGAGAGGGAGAGAGAGAAGCTCTTCATCAACAGCATATGAAACAGAATGTGTAGCTAGCTAGCTCTTGCTCTGGCCACTGGGGTGTTACTCTGTCTGTTGATCCCATCTATCTTCAAGGATTGAGAAACAGGCCAGATGAAAACAGCCGTCATCTCTGCTAAATGCCTGAATCATTAAATAAAACATCTGTTTTATGAGCCTGTGTGTGTACAACTATATGCGACATTGACAGAGGATATTGCCAAGTTATCATTACTCATTGTGTATCTATTATTATTTTATTATTACTTGTCTTACTTTTCTATTAATCTCTATTTTATTGATCTCTGCATTGTTGGGAAGGGCCTGTAAGTAAGCATTTTACTGTTAGTCCACACCTGTTGTGGCATGTGACAAAGAACATTTGATTTGACGCTCCACTCAAAATACAGAAAATACATGTTCAAGACTCAAAAGAGAAATCAAACAGGCTTGAGGGACAAACTGTGTGCTGCTATTTCTACTAATTTCATATTTTATATACCCTGCACTTGGTCAATTATTTGATGTGCTTGTACTGGAGCTGGTTTTAGAAAAGGTGTCTCAAAATTATTATGCCCCTTTTTCTCCCCAATTGGTAGGTAAAGTCTTGTCCCATCGCTGAAACTCCCGTACGAACTCGGGAGAGACGAAGGTCGAGAGCCATATGTCCTCTGAAACATGAACCTGCCAATTTGCACTGCTTCTTGACACACTGCTGGCTTAACCCAGAACTCCGCCGCACCAATGTGTCGGAGGAAACACTGTACAACTGGCGCCCGTGTCAGCGTGCCTGAGCTTGGCCCGCCACAGGAGTCACTAGAGTGCGATGGGACAGGACATCCCGGCTGGCCAAACCCTCCCCTAACCCGGACAACGCTGGGCCAATTGCCATGCTATTGCCTTTGCCATGCTAACATGTGATTACTTAAATTATTTTCATGAGAGTACTAGAACATAGAAATGATTTCTGTCCCAGACCTGCTGTTTTCAACTCTCTAGAGACAGCAGGAGCGGTAGAGATACTTTGAATGATCGGCTATGAATATCCAACTGACATTTACTCCTGAGGTGCTGACCTGTTGCAACCTCGACAACCACTGTGATTATTATTATCTATGAACATTTGAACATCTTGGCCATGTTCTGTTATAATCTCCACCCGGCACAGCCAGGAGAGACTGGCCACCACTCATAGCCTGGTTCCTCTCTAGGTGTCTTCCTAGTTTCTGGCCTTTCTAGGTAGTTTTTCCTAGCCACCGTGCTTCTACACCTGCATTGCTTGCTGTTTGGGGTTTTAGGCTGGATTTCTGTACAGTACTTTGTGACGTCAGTGGATGTAAGAAGGGCTTTATAAATACATTTGATTGATTTCAAATGCCCATACCTAGTTCTAACGTATGTCAAAGGTAGGGGGAAAAAACACTCTCCTGACCACTCTCCACTGCTCTTTGGAATTTGACCGCTGGTAGAAATTTGTGTGTTCCCTTGGGAAGAATGCTACCAACACTCAGCTTTGAAAATGAAACATTATGAGAAACTAGCCTGTAGGAACATCTTGGTCTGTGTGGGCATCTGGCTAGGTTATTTCAGTCTCGCGGGCACTGAGTGGTGTGTCAGTGAGTGTCACTAACTCTGCAGAATAAGCCTGGAGCCGAAGGCATCGTGTCGCCCGGATGGCAAAGTCATAAAAGTTTCAGAACTATTCGGACGTGAACAGTATGCAATCCGTTCACCCTGTACCCTCCCAACAATCACTGTAACGTTCTCTCTCTGCATCTGTCTGTTTTCATATCCAACTTTCCATGGCTCTCTGGCATTGGAAGATGTGGGCTGCGAGTGATAGGCCCTAGTTCTTTCAAGTAGCCAACAACAAAACTAGGCTACTTAATTGGGAAGGTGGCCAAAGCTTCTGTGGTGGTGTTCAAATGTAGGCTAAGTTGTTTTTGTTCTCTTTAGAATTATCACAAGAATTGCACCTTGAAAAACGTAATCTTTTGTTGTTGTGTATTTCTGTTTTCTCACTGAAATGGGTTTCTTGTTCTCTTGGCCTTCGTCAGAGCTTTAAAAACTAAATACTAAACCATCTTTAGATTTCTGCATGTGTTGGCACTGGGGACTTGGGATGTGGCTGCGTTATTGATGTCATGTTAATCAGGCTTTTTGATTTTATAATTTGATATGTTACAGAACTTTGGTTTCACTAATAAATATTAATAAATGGAAGTAATTTCTCAGTTTCTGTCTTTAGTCCTTTTTAAACTGGATAGATGGGCTATATAGTCTACTACGGTAGAGGTCGAATGTGATAGTCTGCCTATAACCCGCCTGAGTAGGCTTATAACTCCATTCCATTAAAAAAACAGGTAAAACAACGCCTCTCCCCTATTTGACCTAGATAGTTTGTGTGTATGCATTGATATGTAGGCTACGTGCGCCTTTATAGTATGAAGTTTAAGTATGTAGTACACTAGTATGGGTATTCATACACGGCCTCTGTCTTTCATTCCTTCTCCCTATTTATCTCTTTCAATCTCTCTCTCAAAATACAAGGACCGAAGTTTTCTAGAGGTTGAGAGCTGAAGTCTCGTTAGTACATACAGGGCCTAGTCGTCTATGAGAAATTAATAGCCCAGCACTCAGAAAACTGTCCTAGACCTGATTCAGTCAATCAATCAATGATTGCAGATGGGATGCATCAGTGAAAGAAGCAATGAGCCTGCGTGTGTACAATAACCTCTTAGGTGAATTAAGAGTGTGTGTGTGGTAATGAGGAGGAGAGGAATATGTCCTCTACCCATAAGCGCCCTTGACTTCAATAACCCATATCGCACAAGGCTAAAGGACTTCCCACACTGTACGTCAGATTCAGTCTTTTATGATTATTACATGTCCCACTGTCCAATGTTACCAAATAAAATCTTGATATCAACCTGGCCAGATTGTACAATTTGCTTTGGGTCTGTCTTCTTCACATTCTGCGATTGTCTTACGAGGCTGTCAACTGCAGCGATGTATTAGATCAGCGCTGCAGGACCAGCAGTGTAAGCCTTCCAAGTGAGTTCGTAAAAACTGAAAGTATGCATTTTATAAACAGTTTAAAGCTTTATACATCTGAACACAGAATTGAATAGAAAAAAAAAAGAAAAAAAAACTTTTAAGCTCCCCTTGTGTACCAAACCGGTAATACTGTACATTTATTTTTATTTTCTATTTATTTCACCTTTATTTAACCAGGTAGGCAAGTTGAGAACAAGTTCTAATTTACAATTGCGACCTGGCCAATATAAAGCAAAGCAGTTCGACACATACAACGACACAGAGTTACACATGGAGTAAAACAAACATACAGTCAATAATACAGTATAAACAAGTCTATATACGATGTGAGCCAATGAGGTGAGATAAGGGAGGCAAAAAAAAGGCCATGGTGGCAAAGTAAATACAATATAGCAAGTAAAACACTGGAATGGTAGATTTGCAGTGGAAGAATGTGCAAAGTAGAAATAAAAATAATGGGGTGCAAAGGAGCAAAATAAATAAATAAAATAAATACAGTAGGGAGGTAGTTATTTGGGCTAAATTATAGGTGGGCTATGTACAGGTGCAGTAATATGTTAGCTGCTCTGACAGCTGGTGTTTAAAGCTAGTAAGGGAGATATGTGTTTCCAGTTTCAGAGATTTTTGTAGTTCGTTCCAATCACTGGCAGCAGAGAACTGGAAGGAGAGGCGACCAAAGAAATAATTGGTTTTGGGGGTGACCAGAGAGATATACCTGCTGGAGCGCGTGCTACAGGTGGGTGATGCTATGGTGACCAGCAAGATGAGATAAGGGGGGACTTTACCTAGCAGGTAATCCCGGAATGAGAAAAGAACGGTATGACGATAGGAAAATCTGGATACCGCCCAACCCTACTTGCAAAGCATGTAAATGTTTAAATCTAACTACTATATTAATCTGACTATTCTCAATGTTCCTATTGGTCAGTCACCGGGATTGGCTCATTACACCAGCCATACTACATGATGAAGGCAAAACATTTCTGACTGTAAGGGTTTTCCTGTGGTGAAGGAGAGGCGGACCAAAATGCGGCGTGGTGGTTATTCATGTTTTTAATAAAAACGACTATACATGAACAGACTAAACAAAACAAGAAAAGTGAAAACCTAAACAGTCCTATCTGGTGCAAACACAGAGACAGGAACAATCACCCACAAACACACAGCGAAACCCAGGCTACCTAAGTATGATTCTCAATCAGAGACAACTAATGACACCTGCCTCTAATGACACCTGCCAAAACCTAGAAAAACAAACATAGACTGCCCACCCAACTCACGCCCTGACCATACTAAATAAATACAAAACAACGGAAATAAAGGTCAGAACGTGACACTGACACTGCCAGAACATTGTCGGAGTTAGGGATGTGACGATTTGAGCATTTTTCTGAACATTTAAATGGCAATTTTTCCCCACTTTAAATGGTAAGAAAATAATATTTTAATTGCATGTGAATTTACAAGGCAAAAGGGTGCCTTGTATATACAGTGGGGCAAAAAAGTATTTAGTCAGCCACCAATTGTGCAAGTTCTCCCACTTAAAAAGATGAGAGAGGCCTGTAATTTTCATCATAGGAACAGTTCAACTATGACAGACAAAATGAGAAAAAAAATCCAGAAAATCTCATTGTAGGATTTTTTATTAATTTATTTGCAAATTATGGTGGCAGAGACGTGCGCATATGTCTTGGTAATCTGTATCTCGCATATTCACCAAAGTAGTCTAAAGTTCACCTCTTCCTCCCTGGTTTTATTTAAACATTCCCCAGGCCTTTATAGTCTCATGTCTAGTTAGGCTATAACACTGCAAAGAACATGTTTTGTGATAACTGCACTGTGATAAAATGTTTGTTTTCGGTAAGGGATTTTTCTAAATGTGAACGATCCCAATGTCGTTTAAACATTTTCACTGTTAAACGCCACACCCCTAGTCGGCGCCTACGATCGCACGCAGTGGTACTTAATCAGCAGACTTAGAACCTGTCACACTGAACGAGCCAAGACGTCTGACAATCGTTTACGGCCTAAGAATTTTCCAATGATGTGGATATTTTGTCTGGGATGGCAAATCGTGGTATAACACGGCTACAATCGTACAGTCTGTGCAGGCCTTAAAGGAAAGATTCACCCATTTTGAATTGGATATTCTTTTTGGGCATCTCTGAGCGATGTTCTATCGATTCCGAGGTAATTTCATGTTTTCGTGTATATCATGAGCTTTTCCCAATCACAGAAATCGCAGAAATATAGCCGGTATGGCGTAGCATTGTGATAAATTCGCTCTCACTACTCTGGAAGTTAATAAGAAGATTACTTTTAGATTAGGAAAACGTCTATCACAAATGTCAGATTTCAAGGTTGTCTTCTCTCGAATGAGCCAATGATCAATTTTTTGCGATATTTCTACCTCACAGAGAGACAGACGGACAGACGGACAGACGGACAGAGAGACAGGACACACACACATTCCGACTCTCTGTCTCTCTCTGTCAGTGTGGTCAGGTCAGTAAAGTAGCCCTCTACAGGCTAACTTTCCCTTCCAGCATGTAGCTCAGAGAGCAGGGTTGTTAAGAGCAGTGGGATGCCGGTGGGGCTCATAAATGATTCATGGGGGTGTGTTTTACCTACCCCAGCGCTCCCTACTCTTCCATGTCACGTATCCCAGGGTCCCCTGTGCCAGGCCGGCCGCCCAGCCGAGTCACTGAGGTCTTCTGGGAAACAGACTGGGTAATGAGATCCATTTCCATTTACCATTCAACGCTTGAATTGCTCCAAACTCTCCCACTCATCTCTAACTCTCTCTACTTCCTTCTTTCTAATTCTCTAAGTCTAGTATATTTCCCTATACTGTAGCCTAATACTCCCCCCTTCTCTAATTCTCTGCTCCCTCCCTCCCTATATACAGTATCATACTCTTTCCATCTACAGTGCCTTGCGAAAGTATTCGGCCCCCTTGAACTTTGCGACCTTTTGCCACATTTCAGGCTTCAAACATAAAGATATAAAACTGTATTTTTTTGTGAAGAATCAACAACAAGTGGGACACAATCATGAAGTGGAACGACATTTATTGGATATTTCAAACCTTTTTAACAAATCAAAAACTGAAAATTATTCAGCCCCCTTAAGTTAATACTTTGTAGCGCCACCTTTTGCTGCGATTACAGCTGTAAGTCGCTTGGGGTATGTCTCTATCAGTTTTGCACATCGAGAGACTGAAATGTTTTCCCATTCCTCCTGGCAAAACAGCTCGAGCTCAGTGAGGTTGGATGGAGAGCATTTGTGAACAGCAGTTTTCAGTTCTTTCCACAGATTCTCAATTGGATTCAGGTCTGGACTTTGACTTGGCCATTCTAACACCTGGATATGTTTATTTTTGAACCATTCCATTGTAGATTTTGCTTTATGTTTTGGATCATTGTCTTGTTGGAAGACAAATCTCCGTCCCAGTCTCAGGTCTTTTGCAGACTACATCAGGTTTTCTTCCAGAATGGTCCTGTATTTGGCTCCATCCATCTTCCCATCAATTTTAACCATCTTCCCTGTCCCTGCTGAAGAAAAGCAGGCCCAAACCATGATGCTGCCACCACCATGTTTGACAGTGGGAATGGTGTGTTCAGGGTGATGAGCTGTGTTGCTTTTACGCCAAACATAACGTTTTGCATTGTTGCCAAAAAGTTCAATTTTGGCTTCATCTGACCAGAGCACCTTCTTCCACATGTTTGGTGTGTCTCCCAGGTGGCTTGTGGCAAACTTTAAACAACACTTTTTCTGGATATCTTTAAGAAATGGCTTTCTTCTTGCCACTCTTCCATAAAGGCCAGATTTGTGCAATATACGACTGATTGTTGTCCTATGGACAGAGTCTCCCACCTCAGCTGTAGATCTATGCAGTTCATCCAGAGTGATCATGGGCCTCTTGGCAACATCTCTGATCAGTCTTATCCTTGTATGAGCTGAAAGTTTAGAGGGACAGCCAGGTCTTGGTAGATTTGCAGTGGTCTGATACTCCTTCCATTTCAATATTAACGCTTGCACAGTGCTCCTTGGGATGTTTAAAGCTTGGGAAATCTTTTTGTATGCAAATCCGGCTTTAAACTTCTTCACAACAGTATCTCGGACCTGCCTGGTGTGTTCCTTGTTCTTCATGATGCTCTCTGAGCTTTTAACGGACCTCTGAGACTATCACAGTGCAGGTGCATTTATACGGAGACTTGATTACACACAGGTGGATTGTATTTATCATCATTAGTCATTTAGGTCAACATTGGATCATTCAGAGATCCTCACTGAACTTCTGGAGAGAGTTTGCTGCACTGAAAGTAAAGGTGCTGAATAATTTTGCACGCCCAATTTTTCAGTTTTTGATTTGTTAAAAAAGTTTGAAATATCCAATAAATGTCGTTCCACTTCATGATTGTGTCCCACTTGTTGTTGATTCTTCACAAAAAAATACAGTTTTATATCTTTATGTTTGAAGCCTGAAATGTGGCAAAAGGTCGCAAAGTTCAAGGGGGCCGAATACTTTCGCAAGGCACTGTATCTAACTCTCTTGCTGTCCATATCCAACTTTCTCCCCTCCCTCCCATCTCTCTGTCTCCCTGCCTGTGTACTAAAGTGTCTGTCCCAGAATCAATAGATCTACAGCCATTTCAACCTGACTAGATACATACTGCTCAGCATCTGATACAACTGAATGATACAAACAGCTCAATGTCTCCCCACTCAACTCAACAACACTGGACTAGAAAGCTTATAAAACCCTATAAATGAAAGCCCACTGACCCATATGTTAAATCTCAGTGCAACTTAAAAGTGTCTTAAATGTGGGACTAGCGTCCCACCTGGCCAAAAGCCAGAGAAAATGCAGAGCGCCAAATTCAAATAAATTACTATAAAAATATTTCATGAAATCACACATGTAAGATACCAAATTAAAGCTACACGTGTTGTGAATCCAGCCAACATGTCAGATTTCAAAAATGCTTTTTGGCGAAAGCAAACGATGCTATTATCTGAGGACAGCACCTCCGTAAACAAAGAGAGAAAACATATTTCAACCCTGCAGGCGCGACACAAAACGCAGAAATAAACATAGAAATCATGCCTTACCTTTGACAAGCTTCTTCTGTTGGCACTCCAATATGTCCCATAAAAATCACAAATGGTCCTTTTGTTCGATTAATTCCGTCGATATATATCCAAAATGTCAATTTATTTGGTGCGTTTGATCCAGAAAAACACAGGTTCCAACTTGCGCAACGTGACTACAAAATATCTCAAACGTTACCTGTAAACTTTTCCAAAACATTTCAAACTACTTTTGTAATACAAATTTAGGCATTTTAAAAATAAATAATAGATAAAATTGAAGACTGGACGATCTGTGTTCAATAAAGGAAGAAAACAAACTGACGCTACCTTTCTGGTCACGCGCCTCTAACAAACAGTACACTTCAAGTGACCCTCGTTTTGAACAGGGCTACTTCTTCATTACACAAATGAATAACCTCAACCAATTTCTAAAGACTGGTGACTTCCAGTGGAAGTGGTAGGAACTGCAAGAAGGTCCCTTAGAAATCTGGATTCCCAATGAAATCCCATTAAAAAGAGAGTGTCCGCAAAAATACAATTCTGAATGGTTTTTCCTCTGGGTTTCGCCTGCTACATAAGTTATGTTATACTCACAGACATCATTCAAACAGTTTTAGAAACTTCAGAGTGTTTTCTATCCAAATATACTAATAATATGCATATCTTATCTTCTGGGGATGAGTAGCAGGCAGTTGAATTTGGGCATGCATTTCATCTGGACGTGAAAATACTGCCCCCTGTCACCAAGAAGTTAATTGACTAGACATTCCTACAGCATGACTCAACATAGAATGGCCCATATAGAGTTAAAGTCGGAAGTTTGCATATACTTAGATTGGTCATTAAAACTCGTTTTTCAACCACTTCACAAATTTCTTGTTAACAAACAACAGTTTTTGCAAGTCGGTTAGCACATCTACTTTCTCCATAACACAAGTAATTTTTCCAACAATGGTTTACAGACAGATTATTTCACTTATAATTCACTCTATCACAATTCCAGTGGGTTAGAAGTTTACATACACTAAGTTGACTGTGCCTTTAAACAGCTTGGAAAATTCCAGAAAATTATGTCATGGCTTTAGAAGCTTCTGATAGGCTAATTGACATCATTTGAGTCAATTGGAGGTGTACCTGTGGATGAATTTCAAGGCTGTATTACAAGGCATGACTTCAAACTCAGTGCCTCTTTGCTTGACATCCTGGGAAAATCAAAAGAAATCAGCCAAGACCTCAGAAAATAAATTGTAGACCTCCACAAGTCCGGTTCATCCTTGGGAGCAATTTCCAAACGCCTGAAGGTACCACATTCATCTGTACAAACAATAGTACGCAAGTATAAACACCATGGGACCATGCAGCCGTCATACCGCTCAGGAAGTAGACATGTTCTGTCTCTTAGAGATGAACGTATTTTGGTGCGAAAAGTGCAAATCAATCCCAGAACAACAGCAAAGGACCTTGTGGAGGAAAAAGGTACAAAAGTATCTATATCCACAGTAAAACGAGTCCCATATCGACATAACCTGAAAGGCCACTGAGCAAGGAAGAAGCCATTGCTCCAAAACCACCATAAAAAAGCCAGACTACGGTTTGCAACTGCACATGGGGACAAAGATCATACTTTTTGGAGAAATGTCCTCTGGTCTGAGGAAACAAAAATAGAACTGTTTGGCCATAATGACCATCGTTATGTTTGGAGGAAAAAGGGGGAGGCTTGCAAGCCGAATAACAAAATCCCAATCGTGAAGCACGGGGGTGGCAGCCTCATGTTGTGGGGGTGCTTTGCTGCAGGAGGGACTGGTGTACATCACAAAATAGATGGCATCATGAAGGAGGAAAATTATGTGGATATATTGAAGCAACATCTCAGGACATCAGTCAGGAAGTTAAAGCTTGGTCGCAAATGGGTCTTCCAAATGGACAATGACCCCAAGCATACTTCAAAAGTTGTGGCAAAATGGCTTAAGGACAACAAAGTCAAGGTATTGAAGTGGCCATCACAAAGCCCTGACCTCAATCCTACAGAAAATTATGGGGTCAGAACTGAAAAAGCGTGTGCTAGCAAGGAGGCCTACAAACTCTACTCAGTTACACCATCTCTGTCAGTGGGAATTGGCCAAAATGTACCCAACTTATTTTAGGAAGCTTGTGTAAGGCTACCTGAAACATTTGACCCAAGTTAAACAATTTAAAGGCAATGCTACCGAATACAAATTGAGTGTATGTAAACTTCTGACCCACTGTGAATGTGATGAAATAAATAAATGCTGAAATAAATCATTCTCTCTACTATTATTCTGACATTTCACATTCTTAAAATAAAGTGGTGATCCTAACTGACCTAAAACAGGGAATCTTTACTAGGATTAAATGCCAGGAATTTTGAAAAACTTAGGTCCTAAGCACCATTTCAGCTCACTATAGACTTCAAATCCATTTCTGTGAAATAGAGTTCCAAGTGAGGTCAGTTGCATTTATTAAGGTAGACCAGCTGACATTAAGTCTTGTTCTGGGGCCAAGAGCTCTTAGGTTTGTCACAAGATTATTATTATGGTCTTATATTATATTATATTACACCGCCAATCCCTGTGACCTCATCCTGTCAAAGTAATATAGGACATCATATGACTAGACAATATAAAGGCTAGCTAGCTAGTGAGTTTTTCCTTATAGGATCACATGTACAGGAAAAACTGGCCTTATTCTGTCTCCTATAACTAGGACCTAGAGTTTATTCTAGTCACGTGGTCAAGAAAACATCCCATTCCTACATATCATATGAACATTAGGTTGATTGTGACCCATCAGACATTGTGGAATAGAAGTCAAGCCTCCAGACAGACAGGCCTCAGCTCAAGGACCAGAGTTATAGAGGCTGTGGCACGGAGGAGAGGAGGAGGGGGGGGGGGGGGGGGGGGGGTTGCTTTGAACCACACAGGCCCTTTTGAAATGGCTGGTACATTACTTTACAGCACAGCACCACAGACCCTGGGAGCTATGGGATCTAAGGACATCAGAGAGTGTGACAGTCTGCAGCCTGCAGAGAAGGGCGGCAGCAGGACATTCCCGACACCTCTGCAGGTCTTGTCTATGTAAGGAGAATAGGCTAGTGTTTCTACACAGGCTCCTCCAGGACGCCCTCATATCACCCCAGGAAGGACGAGCGCAGAACTGAGCCTAGCCAAACTGGCCCTGTGCCATCGGGTGATGGAGGAATGGAGCAATGCAAAGCGGATCGACCACGGTGACACATGCCAGGGCACACACATAAACATGGACCGAACATAGACACAATCCACACACACAGAGGACACGAACAGACTAGCTTCCTGCTGCTAAGACTTACCATAGGCATCAAAGGTAAAAGGGTGGGGAGCTTATCTGGGATGACATTCAGCCATGTCAGGTAGACTTTGTTACAGTGCTATTTAAGTAGAGATGTCCTACGGTTGCAAAGGGCATGACATTTATAACCATTTCATTTTAGCTCTGCTCTGTGTGATCACATGGCCAAGTCTCACTGCTCTGTTGGCAGCCAAAACAACAAACAGGCACAGAAAAAAAAGAGAAAGAGAGAAGCTGGTAGTGTATAATTGATTTATTATGGCACTAAGAAGTGTTGAGCTGATTATTCATCTGCTAATGTTTGAGGAGCCTCATTAGGGTACTGCGGAGTCTGGAATGTTCACTGCACCGAGCATGAAATTAATGTGGTATAAAATTAAAACGAAACGTTATCACTTGATTATTTGTGTGTGTGCGTGTGTGTGTGTAGATGGCAACGGAGAAAATATGGAGGAACAGATTGGTTATTGTGAGGTCCCATGATAATCCCGATAACGGTGATAAATGGGGCGATGCACTCTATTTGGGTAGTTCACATGACTTTCTCCCTTTAGGAAACATTTTTTTTTTGTGTGTGTTTTTTTTAGTTGAATTTTTTACCCCTTTTTCTCCCCAATTTCGTGGTATTGTCTCATCGCTACAACTCCCATATGGGCTCGGGAGAGACGAAGATTGAAGGTCATGCGTCCTTCGATACACAACCCAACCAAGCCGCACTGCTTCTTAACACAGCGCACATCCAACCTGGAAGCCAGCCGCACCAATGTGTCGGAGGAAACACCGTGCTCCCTTGGTTAGTGCGCACTGCGCCCGGCCCGCCATGCCACAGGAGTCGCTGGTGCGTGATGAGACAAGCATATCCCTACCGGCCAAACCCTCCCTAACCTGGACGATGCTAGGCCAATTGTGCGTCGCCACACAGACCTCCCGGTCGCGGCCGGTTACAACAGAGCCAGGGCGCGAACCCAGAGTCTCTGGTGGCACAGCTGGCGCTGTTTTGCAGAGCCCTTAGCCACTGCGCCACCCGGGAGGCCCCCTTCAGGAAACTCAGTGTTTCTCCTCAGATTACAACATTCTGGAAGGTTTAACCTCTACTGTACTAAACTTTCCAGACACTTTTCCCATCTCCCAAAATTCCAGTTATCATTAGGCGACTCTGTAATACAGACTGCAAGTGCATCAGCTCTAAACAGACATACACTAGTATGTGGACACCTGCTCGTCGAACATCTCATTCCAAAATCATGAGTATTAATATGGAGTTGGTCCCCCTTTGGCTGTAACAACAGCCTCCACTCTTCTGGGAAGGCTTTGCACTAGAAGTTGGAACATTGCTGAGGTGACTTGCTTCCATTCAGCCACAAGAGCATTAGTAAGGTCGGACACTCTAGATTAGGCCTGGCTCACAGTCGGCGTTCCAATTCATCCCAAAAGTGTTTGATGGGGTTGAGAACAGGGCTCTGTGCAGGCCAGTCAATTTCTTCCACACTGATCTTGACAAACCATTTCTGTAGGGGCTTCGTTTTGTGCATGGGGTCATTGTCATGGTGAAACAGGAAAGAGCCTTCCCCAAACATTTGCCGCAAAGTTGGAAGCACAGAATCATCTAGAATGTTATTGTATGTAGCATTAAGATTTTTCTTCAGAATTGAACTATGGTGCTGAGCCCAAAACAGCCCCAGACCATTATTCCTCCTCCACTTAAACTTTACAGTTGGCTCAATGTTTTCAGACAGGTAGCATTCTCTTGGCATCCACCAAATCCAACAGATTTGTCCATCGGACTGCCAGATGGTGAAGCGTGATTCATCACTCCAGACAACACGTTTCCACTGCTCCAGAGTCCAATGGCAGCACACTTTACACCACTCCAGCCAATGTTTGGCATTGCATTTGCTGATCTTAGGCTTGTGTGTGGCTGCTCAGCCATGGAAACCGATTTCATGAAGCGCCCGATTTAATATTTTAAATTGAACCTTTATTTAACTAGGCAAGTCAGTTAAGAACACATTTATATTTACAATGATGGCCCACATAGTGGGTTAACTGTTCATAGTGGGTTAACTGCCCTGTTCAGAACAGGGCAGAACGACAGATTTTTTACCTTGTCAGCTTGGGGATTCGACCTAGCAACCTTTCAGTTACTGGCCCAACGCTCTAACCACTAGGCTACCTGCCACCACTGATGAACAGTTCTTGTGTTGATGTTGTTTCCTGGGGCAGTTTGGAACTCAGTAGTGAGTGTTGCAACCGAGGACATACGATTTTTACACGCTATGCGCTCAGCACTTGGCGGTTTCGTTCTGTGAACTTGTGTGGCTTACCACTTCGCGGCTAAGCCGTTGTTGCTCCTAGACGTTTCCACTTCACAATAACAGCACTTACAGTTGACCAGCGCAGCTCTAGCAGGGCAGAAATTTGACGAACTGACTTGTTGTTAAGGTGGCATCCTATGACGGTGCTACATTGAGAGTCCCTGAACTCTTCAGTAAGGCCATTCTACACCCAATGTTTTAAACACCTGTCAGCAACGGGTATGGCTGACATAGCTGGATCCACTAATTTGAAGGGGTGTCCATATACTTTTGGCCATGTAGTACAGCTAGACAGATGGAGGATAGGCTAGTCCTATTACTCTCTGTACAAAAGGGAAAAGGCAACTCCTTCCCACACGACACCATGGCCACAGTGGACAAACACACAAAGAAGTCAATACTGCTACAGTTTTTGGTAAGCACTTCCTCCTGCACAAACATCCAGTAAACAGTAGAGCGACAGGGTTTAAAAACCCTTTACTGTACATGCCATTGCATGGTTAATCCCTTACACATAACTGCTTCCTAGTAGCCTGGTCGAGAGAGAGAGAGAAAGAGAGAGAGAGAGAGAGAGAGAGAGAGAGAGAGTGAGAGAGAGAGAGAGACAGAAAGAGAGAGAGAGAGAGAGAGAGAGAGAGAGAGAGAGAGAGAGAGAGAGAGAAGCCACTCTTGTGCAGTTCATTCATTTAGGAGCCAACTTTCATAAATTCAACATGTTGAGTGTTTGGAAAGGCATGGTGCTGGTGCTTTAGTATTCTCTAGCTCTTCTCCAGCATGACTTAATAGCTAACACACACAACAGTGGACGCTTTCATTCTCTCTCTGTGTTGGGTTCCCTGGGAGTTGCAGTTAAACACATGAAGGAAGATGTGAGCTGATGTTGTGCTCCTTTAATCAAGGCAAGATGAAAGAGGCCTCCTCCTGTTTGAAACAAAGGTGTCTGTCTTTCCCCAGGCAGAGCCAGACCTGTTTCATCTACAGAACAGAGGAGAGGCGGTAGAGTTTGGTTAATAATCCAGGAGGAACAGAGAGAAGATCAAGTCCTGGCTGCAGTCGTGTTCCAGTAGACCAGCTCTGGCATTGTTTCCTAGAATGTTTACTCATTCTAGATTATATTCTGCAAATAATGGTGCCAGACCAATTTAGGTTGATGATGATTTCCTTGGTGTGAAGATGAACAATGCAAGTTTCCTTTCAGAGACAAATGCCAGCAGCTATTCAGCATTTGAAAAATATAGTTTGGAGAACTGTCTTTTTGTACAGGCGTTTGATGACTGCTCAAGTGGTATTGCAGTCAGTCTTGGTTTGCGATGATTCCATAAAATAATAAAAAGGAGTGGTGAGTATTGAGAGATTCTCAGTCTGTGTGCATCCTCCTCGTACATGAGCAGTCCCCAGACAGGCTAGGCACTCTCCCTGCATTATGTAGACTGAGAATGATACAGCAGCTGCACAACTCTCACAGCACACACAATGACCTGGCTAGAAGTAGCAGCCACCAGCACTCAGTACAGGTTAGCGTTTTGCATCTTGAATCTTTTTTTGGAGGCAGCTCTGCAGATTGGTCACTAGCTAGCACAGCCACAAAGTCGAAAAAATCTGATTTTAAATACTTATGGCACGCAATAAAATGCAAATTAATTACTTAAAAATCATACAATGTGATTTTCTGCATTTTTGTTTTAGATTCCGTCTCTCACAGTTGAAGTGTACCTATGATAAAAATTACAGACCTCTATATACTTTGTAAGTAGGAAAACCTGGAAAATCGGCAGTGTATCAAATATTTGTTCTCCCCACTGTATATCCATCCTGCCCTGCTTCTCTAAAGTCTTTGAACGCCTAGTTAATAAACAGATCACTGACCATTTCGAATCACACCGGACTTTCTCTGCTGTGAAATCCGGTTTCCGAGCTGGTGACGGGTGCACCTCAGCCACGTTCAAGGTACTAAACGATATCATAACCGCCATCGATAAAAGACAGTACTGTGCAGCCGTCTTCATCGACCTGGCCAAGGCTTTCGACTCTGTCAATCACCACATTCTTATCGGCAGACTCAATAGCATTGGTTTCTCAAATGACTGCCTTGCCTGGTTCACCAACTACTTTGTGAGTCCAGTGTGTTAAATCGGAGGGCCTGTTGTCTGGACCTCTGGCAGTCTCTATGGGGGTGCCACAGGGTTAAATTCTCGGGCCAACTCTTTTCTCTGTATATATCAATGATTGTCGCTCTTGCTGCGGGTGATTCCCTGATCCACCTCTATGCAGACGACACCATTCTGTATACTTCTGGCCCTTCTTTGGACACTGTGTTTACTAACCTCCAAATGATCTTCAATGCCATACAACACTCCTTCCGTGGCCTCCAACTGCTCTTAAACGCTAGTAAAACCAAATGCATGCTTTTCAATCGTTCGCTGCCTGCACCAACCCGCCTGACTAGCATCACTACCTTGGATGGTTCTGACCTAGAATATGTGGACTACTACAAATACAAACTACAAATACCTAGGTGCTAGACTGTAAACTCTCCTTCCAGACTCATATTAAACATCTCCAATCCAAAATCAAATCTAGAATCGGCTTTCTATTTCGCAACAAAGCATCCTTCCCTCACGCCGCCAAACTTACCCAAGTAAAACTGACTATCCTACAGATCCTCGACTTTGGCCTTGTCATCTACAAAATAACTTCCAATGCTCTACTCAGCAAACTGGATGCAGTCAATCACAGTGCCAACCTTTTTGTTACCAAAGCCCCTTATACCACCCACCACTGAGACCTGTATGCTGTCGTGGAAATGTCCTGTATTCCCAAATCATGAGAGAGCAAACCACACACAAGTCAGTTATCATAAAGTCCATCTTTAATTATATGCGCTTCACCATAGCCATGTGACTCTCAGATCATAAATGAATTTTCTGAGAGTGTCAACATAATGGCAACTGAGATCCTTATTAGCAAAGACACACCCATCTAAACTCACATGACAAATAACAGATCTTAGGAACATTACACAAAGAACCTTTTACCAGAAAAAAGAGTATCCCATCATTTATTGCATTAGCTATAAATTATCGTTCAGTTTGGTCTCCTAAACCGAAGCTCTCATCTCGTTCTTGGTACCACTTAGGACCAAAAACATTACCTCATCCAATGGCTTACAGAGAGACTGGCACACAGACATTGTGGAGCCACCTAACTGGTTCCCCATTAATCACACCATCCCTTCACATGATTTAGGAATAGTTACACATTCACAGATAAGACTAACCCAACCTCTCCCCTCTCAGGGCACAAGTAACTTTGCCCACATAAGCATACTTATAAAAATTAATAAAACATCTTATTTATCAATATTACCTAAAGAATTCTGATTATTTTACCACAATGCTCTAGTCGACTGGCCCCCGCTACATATTCGTCGACAGACCCATTGGCTCCAGGTCATCTGTAAGTCTATGATATGTAAACCTCCGCCTTATCTCAGCTCACTGGTCACGATAACAACACCCACCCGTAGCACGTGCTCCAGCAGGTATATCTCACTGGTCATCCCCAAAGCCAACATCTCCTTTGGCCGCCTTTCCTTCCGGTTCTCTGCTGCCAGTGAGTGGAACGAATTGCAAAAATAGCTGAAGCTGGAGACGTATATTTCCCTCACTAACTTTTAACATCAGCTATCAGAGCAGCTAACCGATCGCTGCAGCTGTACATAGTCCATCTGTAAATAACCCACCCAATCTACCTACCTCATCCCAATGCTGTTTCTATTTACTTTCTGCTCTTTTGCACACCAGTATCTCTACTTGCACATCATCATCTGCTCATTTATCACTCCAGTGTTAATCTGCTAAATTGTAATTACTTCGCTACCATGGCCTATTTATTGCCTACCTCTTCAAGCCATTTGCACACACTGTATATATACTTTATTTTTCTAATGTGTTATTGAATGTACGCTTGTTTATTTAATGTGTAACTCTATGTTGTTGTTTGTGTCGCACTGCATTGCTTTATCTTCGCAGTTGGAAATGAGAACTTGTTCTCAACTAGCTTACCTGGTTAAATAAAGGTGAAATAAAAATATGAAGAAAAAAAAGAAAAAAAAGAAAAAAATTGCTATGCTGCCCCACTCTCTCCTGAATCCACATGCTTACATACACACAATCCACATGCTTACATACAGTGCAGGGAAGACAATGTGCTCTGCGGAGTGGGGTCCCTATCAGTGTGGTCACTATCAGAGTGGAGTGGGGTCACTATCAGAGTGGAGTGGGGTCACTATCAGAGTGGAGTGGGGTCACTATCAGAGTGGAGTGGGTTCAGTATCAGACTGGAGCCACTATCAGAGTGGAGTGGGGTAACTATCAGAGTGGAGTGGGGTCACTATCAGAGTGTGATCATTATCAAAGTGGAGTGGGATCACTAACAGAGTGGAGTGGGATCACTAACAGAGTAGAGCCACTATCAGAGTGGAGTGGGGTCACTATCAGTAGGGTCACTATCAGAGTGGAGTGGGGTAACTATCAGAGTGTAGTGGGGTCATTATCAGTGGGGTCACTATCAGAGTGGAGTGGGGTCACTATCAGTGGGGTCACTATCAGAATGGAGTGGGGTCACTATCAGAGTGGGGTCATTTGAAGCTTTCAAACAAAGATGTGAAATTGAACATGGAAAATATCAGTCAGTGCCTCCACACGCTGGAGACAGAAGCAGACAGTCTGAAGAGGGAGAGCTCGTCTCGAGGAGAGCCCAATCGCCATCAGATTCAGCATAACTTTCACCACTCTCCAGCTTAGCCAGTGCTAGTCCATAATACATTGTGTTGCTGAAGTGGACGCAGTAGCTAGCCTGAATCTAAAACTTTATTTATGCTTGATCTGGCAATGTGGTGTGGAGGTTGTAATGGGGATAGATGCGGTAAGGAGGGGAATAGAATGCAGACCGATGAGCTAGAAGGATGCTGGATTGGCACACATTCAACAAATCAGATCTAACAAAGTGGATATTTGTCAAATCCATCTTGATTGATGTACTGTAACAGGATAACAATGTGGCGTCTATATATTTGTCTGTTTTCGCTGCATAACATTTAGAAGTTGTCCCTTTTCAGGTTTAGAAGAAGTGACTGCTAAACGCCAACTCCTGTTCATATAAGCTGGTAGCATAGCTAGCATACAGGGATCGGTGGTGGTAGGCAAAGTTGTTTTTAACAATAATGCAGTTGATTGATGACGATGATATGAACATCTATTGGGGTTGACATACACACAAGCATTATACTCAGATTTTAATCTCAACATAGTGTGAAATACACATATAAACAATAGACTAAATGTAGGCTAATTTTGTTGGGAGGCAATGAGGAGATTCGGGATTTTCCCCCCACACGTTTAAATGGCATTACCATTGTTTTGGTCGAGTTCCATTGACATCTCTACCGCATCTATGGAAGGGGAAGCTTGCCACAAAAAGTGGAGGCAGTTGAGGGACAAGCTTGTAAAGTTAAACAAAAAGGAAGGATTGAAGTGGAGACGCGGGTGTAAAAATGGTGCCGCCTTTTTATTTCATGCAATCTTGGCTGAGCTCCTATGTCAAGCATCGGGAAACCAACTCCAACATCTGAGGTAAGGTCTTGTCTTTTCCTTTAGCCAGTTGCTCATCATAATTATTAGCTGGCTGGCTATAGAGATTAGCCCTGAATCCCTACGAGTGGTGGTGCAGACCAATTTATTGGATGCGCAATTATATTAATATAAATTATATTACCTTCTCCTTCCAAACTTTCACGTGCGCGTGTCACTCTCCCGGTCAATATCTTCAAAAATATAATCCAAATGTGTATAGCTGAAGTTCAATTTAGTGTTTATACTCTTAATAGCCATGTTGTACTTCTTACATTTGGAGAAAACTTTGTAGAAGTAATCGAGAGATGTGTAACGTAATCTCAATCTAAAAGAGGTGTTGTGTAGCCAATACGTAATGTGGAATGATGAAACAATGTTTGACTGCCTTCTAGAGTATCTGAGGGTTGCAAAGAAACCAAATTTGACTGGGTGAAACAAGGTTTAGCGTTTTAGATGTCATAGATTGTTTGATTCCAAGTTGAAAGAGTTGGAATTCATGAAAAAAATGCTGTATACAACATGGATCATGTTAGGATATAAAAATGGATTTTATCAAACAAAACTATGCTACATTTTTTCTCTGAGACCTTCAGGATGACAAATCAGAGCAATATTACTGAATGTAAGTACATCATATACTGTCAGAGGTGAATATTTCAAACCAGTTGCCTTGATAAAAGTGTTTGTTGGTGTGCACTATCCTCAAACAATAGCATGTTTTTTTCACGCTGTAATAGCTACTGTAAATTGGACACTGCAGTTAGAGTAACAATCATTTAAGCTTTCTGACCGTATAAGACATGTCTATGTCCCGGAAAGTTGTCTTTTGTTTACAATGCCATTCTAGTCAAATATCGCATATTGAGCAGCAACTGTCCCGATTTTGGGACACTGATCCAGTAGAGGTTTTTAAACAATTTAGGCAAACAGTTCCTTTTTTACCATCATAAACTCAGGATAGGGGTAAATAACAGTGATTCCCTTAAAAAGGAGAGAAATTTAGCTTTCCAACAATGCCAGAAATATTACTGTACTCCTAATATTCAGTAAATTGAAGTTTTCAATATTTAGCAATTCAAGTTTCCTGGCTGCGCATCATTTCAAAAGACTGACGAGTGACTGAAGTAAGCTCCCGAGAACTGAAAGACATTCATTCTGCCAATGAGAGGATTGCATTAAATACTCTTCAAAGCCATGTATGCTTATGATTGGACAAAACAGATGAAAAGGAGCTTCATGTCAAGAGAGTGAGAGGTTGATTTTTATTTATTAGGATCCCCATTAGCCGATGCCAGTGGGAGAGCTGGAAGATGAGGGGAAGTGGAGCAAGCACACGTGGGGAAGGTGTTAAAGAGAAGAGGAGGGTAGAGGGAGAGGTGAAAATAGGAGTTGCATGTTGGGAAAAGAAAGGGTTAGGTAGAAGTAATGGGTGGGAGTGAGGGTTTTAATGAAGAAGAGTATCCTTACGTGTACATACATACATGTACATCCATCCATACGTGTCCTTATTTAGTGTATTATTAAGAAGTATGAGAAGGAGGAGGTATAGAAAAAGTAAGGAAGATAAAATGAGGGTGAGAAGAGAGCTGAGGTAAGATGTGAGTGAACAACACTAGCAGGATGGTGGATGTGTTCCAATCTGCCAAGTGGCCTGGTGATCTACAAAGACTCATTGTTCCCGTCACAAAGCCAGAGGCAGGGTGTGTACTTGGAGGGAGCACAGACACACACACACACACACACACACACACACACACACACACACACACACACACACACACACACACACACACACACACACACACACACACACACACACACACACACACACACTATCTGATGATAACAACATACTGGCTGGCAACCTTCTCCATGGCAACAATGTGGTGGTTGTGATGGCAGAGCGGCACTGTGCTGTGTGGCGTGGCCAGGGTGCCAGTAAACAGTTAATTGCCTGGGCATTAGTCAACTCTATCTGTGGCCATGAACAGAACGAGAGGAGATGTAGCCTACACCAACACACACCACAGAGGGAGAGACCAAGTAACTGTACTGGAGAGTGCTGCTGTGCTGTCTACCAAACATGAGAAAGAGAGAGAGAGGTAAGAGACAAAGAGAGAGAGGTAAGAGACAAATTGAGATAGAGCGGGAGGTAAAAGGCAAAGAGAAATAGAACGAGGGGTAAGAGAAAAAGAGAGTCAGAGAGAGAGGTAAAAGACAGAGAGAGAGAGAGCGAGAGGTAAGAGACGAAGGTGAGAGAGCAAGAGGTAAGAGATAAAGAGACAAAGACCGAGAGGCAAGAGACAAAGAGAGCTAAAGCGAGCTAGAGCGTGAGGTAAGACACAAAGAGAGAGGGAGCGAGGGGTAAGAGACAAAGAGAGAGCGAGAGAGAGAGAGGTAAGAGACAAAGTGAGCTAGAGCGAGAGAGAGTGAGAGGTAAGAGACAAAGACAGAGAGAGCGAGAGGTAAGAGACAAAGAGAAATAGAGTGAGAGGTAAGAGACAAAGAGAGATACAGAGAGGTAAGAGACAAAGAGAGATAGAGAGAGATAGAGAGGTAGGAGACAAAAAGAGATAGAGCGAAGGGTAAGAGACAAAGAGAGAGAGCGAGAGGTAAGAGACAAAGAGAGAGAGTGAGAGGTAAGAGAGAGCGAGAGGTAAGAGACAAAGAGAGAGCGAAAGGTAAGAGACAAAGGTAAGAGACAAAGGGAGATAGAGCGAGAGGTAAGAGACAAATAGAGAGAGAGCAAGAGGTAAGAGACAAAGATAGAGCGAAAGAGTGGTAAGAGACAAAAAAGAGAGAGCGAAGGGTAGGATACAAAGAGAGAGAGCGAGAGGTAAGAGACAAAAGTAAGAGACAAAGAGAGAGAGAGCGAGAGAGGTAAAAGACAAAGGTAAGAGACAAAGGGAGATAGAGCGAGAGGTAAGAGACAAATAGAGAGAGAGCAAGAGGTAAGAGACAAAGATAGATAGAGCGAGAGAGTGGTAAAAGACAAAAAAGAGAGAGCGAAGGGTAGGAGACAAAGAGAGAGAGCGAGAGGTAAGAGACAAAAGTAAGGGACAAAGAGAGAGAGAGCGAGAGAGGTAAGAGAGAACGCGAGAGGTAAGAGACAAAGGTAAGAGACAAAGGGAGAGAGAGCGAAAGCGAGAGAGGTAAGAGACAAAGAGAGAGAGAGAGAGGTAAGATACAAAGAGAGAGAGAGCGAGAGGTAAGAGACAAAGGTAAGAAACAAAGAGAGAGAGAGAGCGAAAGCGAGAGGTAAGAGACAAAGAGAGATAGAGCGAGAGGTAAGAGACAAAGAGGCAAAGAGAGAGAGAGAGCAAGAGAGGTAAGAGACAAAGGTAAGAGACAAAGGGAGAGAGAGCGAAAGCGAGAGAGGTAAGAGACAAAGAGAAAGAGAGAGATAGGTAAGATACAAAGAGAGAGAGCGAGAGGTAAGAGACAAAGGTAAGAAACAAAGAGAGAGAGAGCAAAAGCGAGAGAGGTAAGAGACAAAGAGAGATAGAGCGAGAGGTAAGAGACAAAGAGAGGTAAGAGACAAAAAGAGAGTGAGAGGTAAGAGACGAGAGATAGAGCGAGAGGTAAGAGACAAAAAGAGAGAGCGAGAGGTAAGAGACAGAGAGATAGAGCGAGAGGTAAGAGACAAAGAGAGATAGAACAAGAGGTAAGAGACAGAGATATAGGGCAAGAGGTAAGAGACAGACAGAGTGAGAGAGGTGAGAGATAGAGCGAGAGGTAAGAGACCAAGAGAGAGCGAAAGGTAAGAGACCAAGAGAGCTAGAGGTATGAGATAAAGAGAGATAGCGTGAGAGAGGTAAGCGACAAAGAGAGATAGAGCGTGAGAGAGAGAGGTAAAAGACAAAGAGAAAGAGAGAGAGCGCGAGAAAGGTAAGCGACAAAGAGAGATAGAGGGAGAGAGACAGGGGTAATAGACAAAGAGAGATAGAGAGAGAGTGAGAAAGAAAGAAAGAAAGAAAGAATAGGAGAGGCAGTGACACAGTCAGGTCCAAAATTATTGGCACCCTTGATAAAGATGAGCTAAAGTACTAAAATATAATAAATAACTACTGAGCTATATTATATCCTCAGAAAATTGGTTAATTATATTTGTTTATACTAATACAATTGCTCAGAGAAAGAGATTTTGTTCAACAAGTAACAAAATACATTTTAAAAAGTTAGGGGTCAAAATTATTGGCACACATGTTTTCAGCACCCTCCCCTTAGAAGGATAACAACACTGAGCCTCTTACTAAAATGTTTAATAAGATTGGAGAACACATTGCAGGGCTCCAGACTAACATTTCCCCTCTTGGCACTAAGTTCCAGTTGGTGGCACAAAAAAATCAATAGTAATCATCTTATACAGTCATTCACTGTGCTTTATTACAGCGGCAATCAGCAGTTGAAACAATAACAAAGAATATTCCCAGCCACTGTTTTGGTAAAAAGCTGAGGGATAGGGCTGGAGAAATGTAACCACCCTCAAATTCATAGACAAATTCCCTTTCAAGATGATTGGATACTATCTAGAGTAGAGGTCGACCGATTAATCGGAATGGCCGATTAATTAGGGCCGATTTCAAGTTTCCATAACAATCGGTAATCTGCATTTTTGGACACCGATTATAGCAGACTACATTGTACTCCACGAGGAGACTGCGTGGCAGGCTGACTACCTGTTACGAGAGTGCAGCAAAGAGCCAAGGTAGGTTTCTAGCTAGCATTAAACTCATAAAAAACAATCAATCTTAACATAATCACTAGTTAACTACACATGGTTGATGATTACTAGTTTATCTAGCTTGTTCTGCGTTGCATATAATCGATGCGTTGCCTGATAATTTATCATTGAATCACACCCTACTTTGCCAAACGGGTGATGATTTAACAAGCGCATTAGCGAAAAAAGCACTGTCGTTGCACCAATGTGTACCTAACCATAAGCATCAATGCCTTTCTTAAAATCAATACACAAGTATATATTTTTAAGCCTGCATATTTAGTTAATATTGTCTGCTAACATTAATGTCTTTTAACTATGGAAATTTGGTCACTTCTCTCTCAGAGTCAGGGTATATGCAGCAGTTTGGGATGCCTGGCTCATTATTATACTAACATCACCAATCTGAAGAAAAACTTATGTGTAATTCCCCCTAATTCGATGTGGTCAAAACGTCAGCTTGTTTAATGTAGTAACACATACTGTCCAAATGACGGAAAGTAACGTAATGTAAATTAATTATATATAGCAAAATACTATATATTCATTTAGGATGATAGTAAAAGAAGCACTCACAGATTTTTGTTCAATAATCACATATATTTTTCATTATAAAAATAATGTACTAGAAAGGGCTCCCATAGTGACTGTGCAGCAGCTCATTCATTCTCTACTGATGGAGATCATGAGCTGCATTTTTGCAAATGTATATTTACGTAAGTATTCAGACCATTTGCTATTAGACTCAAAATTGAGCACAGGTGCATCCTGCTTCCATTGATCATCCTTGAGATGTTTTTACAACTTGATTGGAGTCCACCTGTGGTCAATTCAATTGATTGGACATTATTTGGAATGTCTGCAGGATTGAAGGTCCCTAAGAACACAGTGGCCTCCATCATTCTTAAATGGAAGAAGTTTGGAACCACCAACACTTTTCCTAGAGCTGGCTGCCCGGCCAAACTGAGCAATCGGGGACCTTGGTCAGGGAAGGGAACTGACCTAGAAACTGTTGGTCACTCTGACAGAGATCCACATTTCCTCTGTGGATATGGGAGAACCTTCCAGAAGGACAACCATCTCTGCAGCACTCCAAACAGTCCAGCACACCAAACCGTCCTTTATGGTAGAGTAAAAGGCACATGATAGCCTGCTTGTAGTTTGCCAAAAGGCATCTAAAGGACTCTCAGAAACAAGATTCTCTGGTCTGATGAAACCAAAATTGAACTTTTTGGCCTGAATGCCAAGATCCCTGATTATAACCTGCTCCAGAGCACTCAGGACCCGGGGCGAACGTTCCCGGGTCCTGAGTGTAAATGTGATATTTGCGTTTTTATATTTGTAATACATTTGCCTGTTTTTCTTTGTCATTATGGGGTATTGTGTGTAGATTGATGAGGGGAAAAAACAATTCAATCCATTCCAGAATAAGGCTGTAACGTAACAATTTCAGGACACTGATCCAGTAGTGGCTAACCTCTCTAGGGTAGGTGAGACGCTAACGTCCCACCAGGCCAACATCCGGTGAAACTGCAGAGAGCTAACATTCTAAATACACCATTTGTTATAGTAAACATTCTTGTAAATACATGTATCTTACATCACTTAAAATATGAACGTCTTATTAATCCAGCTGCTGTGTCAGATTTCAAAAAGCCGTTACTGCGAAAGCAAACATGCTATTTTCTGAGGACGGCACCACGCACACACATGTATTACTAGCATTTTCCAATCAAGCATTAGCGTCATGAAAGTCAAAAATAACAATAAAATAAATCGCTTACCATTGAAGATCTTCAATGCCAAGCGTCCTAACTACACAGTGAATGTTTGTTTTGTTTGATCAAATCAATTTTTATAGCCTAACACAAAACATTTGTAAACTGCTTGCGTCATGATTTCCGTCTCATTCAACTTTGGATGATGCGTTCGTGGTAATTACACACACTAAACAAACGTTTATCCAGTCATGGTTTCATTGCAATCCTCCGGTTGTTACTAACACAACCATACTTGATGTTTCTTTTCCCGGGATGTATTGACCGAAACAAAACGATTTGAAGACACCAATCAATGACATCATTGCACACCAATGGTAGGACCGGTCTATCGTTGATTGACTGTATTTTGTCCCAATGACCACTGATCATTTTGAAATCTTGCTTGGAAGATAGCCAATGAGCTGAGGTAAACGGCAATATGTAATGGTTATATGTTTGAAGACCAGCCTTTGTCGTAAACTCTGGCGTAAAAGAGGTTCATTCGCCATTGCAAATCTTACTTGACGGAGCCACGGGTGTTACGCATAGCAGTACATATTCAATAGCATTTTCAACAAGTTTAAATATTTAAAATATGCCAAATAAATCAGGAAAAGCTAAAACAAAGTCTAGGTATACAGATTTAACCCAAATTATAGAGGAAATAGATAGATACAGCGAAGCTAGTTTTGACTCCCAGGCGGAAGACATGTTTCTGCATGGCGAGGATGCCATGCTGGATTGGTAAGTTCTAATGCTAATGTCATTGTTTGAAATTAATAACATAAAATATTATTCATTTGAGATTTAAAAAAAAATATTTTCTTATTTTATTTGCAATATATAAACATATCATCTGTAATGAAATGTGTAAAGTATACATTGGCTATACGTGTGTGTGCATGTGTGTGTGTGTGTGTGTGTGTGTGTTTCACCATAGTGATTATGTTCCCTGTACTTTATATATATCTGTTTATTTACGTGTTGATACAGGGCTCATACGTGAAAGTATTGTTACTGATTTAAAAAAATATTTCACAGTGGCAGTGATTCTGATTATGAGCCGCCAATGTCTAGGTGTCCATCTCCCTCTGAAGCTGGTTCATCCAGCCGGACCCCCGCTGTCTCCAGCTCCACACCTACCTGGCCATCTAGAGATGTGAAGTCAGTGACAAAGAAGCGGAGGTGGGGAAGAAAGAAACCTGCAGACAGAGGACCAGAGGGTCATTGGCACTCTGTGTCAGATGATGTGGAACCAAATCCACCAGTTTTTAGACCCAAAAGGCAGCCAGGACCTCAACTAGACATGACTGCAAAGTACAGCCCCCTTCAACTTTTTCAACTGTTTTTCACCTCGTCAGTTGTTGATTCAATGGTGTCGAACACCAATAAGTATGGTGTTAAGAAGCAGGCAGGAAAGAAAGAGGCATGTCAGACCTTTTCTGCTACTTTTCAATGGTCATTTACATGGGGATGGTGAAGTTGAAAACTCTAAGGGACTACTGGAAAATGTCAGCTCTCTATCAACTGCCTTTCCCCATGACTGTCATGTCTTGTAAAAGGTTTCTGACTATCTCACGGGCGCTTCACATCAGTGACCCAGAAGTTGATGGGAAGAATGACAAGAAGAGAGGCACACCAAGGTTTGATAGGCTGTGCAAAATCAAACCTCTCTACCCCAACATCGTTGAGGCCTGCAAGACCTATTTTCAGCCCGCTCAGAACCTGTCCATCGATGAGAGGATGGTAGCCTCAAAGGCCAGAATCAGCCTCAAACAATACATGCGTAACAAACCAACCAAATAGGGTTACAACCTGTTTGTTTTCGCTGATTCTGTGTGTGCCTACACTTGCAATTGTTTTGTTTATGAGGGGAAAAACAGTTTTGCTACCGGTAATGGACTGAGTTATGATTCCGTTATGGAGTTATTGGATTTTCAACTGCTGGGGAAGGGCTATAAACTGTTTGTGGACAACTTCTACACAAGCCCTACCCTGTTTACAGAGCTGAGAAAGCGGGATGTGTGGGCTTGTGGCACCATTCGGACCAACAGAGTGGGCTTTCCAAAGACAAAGGTGAACGACATGCCTAAGCCTAAGCTGGCTGAGCGGGGTACCATGCGATGGATCCGTGAAGATGGCCTTTGTAAAGTGGATGGCTACCAGAGTGGTCATGTGCTCCAGTATCCACAAGTCCTTCAGTGGAGATCATGTCATTAGGCGTGTGAAGGACGGTGCATGGACCACAAAAAATGTCCCCATTCCAGCTGCTGTGAAGGACTACAACAAGAGCTTGGGAGGTGTGGACCTGTCAGATGCGCTGATAGGATACTACAATGTTCTCCACAAGACCATGAAATGGTACAATACATTTTTCTATCATTTCATTGACATTGCTGTGATGAATTCCTTCATCCTCCAGAAGGAAATGGCCAAGAGCTGTGGACAGCCCCCCATCTCACAGCTAACCTTCAGGGAGCTGCTCATCCAGGAGCTTGCTAGCTACAGCAAGTTCACTGTAGCACCTTCTGTCCCCTCTACCTCTGTCCATTCTGCTCCAACCAGTAGTGTTCACCTGCCCAGATTCATCTCTGCAGGCATGAATGTGCCTCAGGGCAAAACGGGCACAGTAGGGAGACGACGTTGTGCCCTTTGTCACAGGAAATGCCCCATCACCTGCACCACCTGTTCAGTAAGCCTTTGCTTTAGAGCAGAAAGAGACTGCTGTGGGCCATGGCACCAGCAGCACAATATTGTGTAGAAGACTGAGGGTCTTCACAATATTGTAAATATAAAATATGTAAATAGTTACCCTTGTTAATCATTTGTTTTATTATTATATATATTTTTAATATACTGTATATATTTTATATATATATCTTTTTTTTTGGGGGGGGGGGGGGGGGTGTTAGAATAGCATTTATGTATTTTGTATATAGTTCTTTCCTTCAAAATGTATCACTGTATCAATTCGGCCACTTGGGTACATTTGTGTGGGACACCTGGGTGACTTCATGC
Source organism: Oncorhynchus mykiss (assembly GCF_057628025.1). Taxonomy (NCBI): domain Eukaryota; kingdom Metazoa; phylum Chordata; class Actinopteri; order Salmoniformes; family Salmonidae; genus Oncorhynchus; species Oncorhynchus mykiss. The sequence goes on along the minus strand of NC_143023.1, from coordinate 80,741,619 downwards.
TCAATGTCATGTAGCTCGCTCATTTCTTAAGTTATCTGTCCAAACCTTTGATCATCTATTGTTGCCAATCTTATGTTCTTCATTCAAATCATCCACAGCATCCTACAGTATCTGTATGTTTGGCTGTTCTTGGTCATTTGAAAGATGAAAAACAATAAAAAACGTATGTTTATTTCGTATGTTTATGTTTATTTCCTTGTATTTTCTTCTACCAGATATATTGTGTTATATTCTCCTACATTCAATTCACATTTCCCTAAAATTCAGAGTGTTTCCTTTCAAATGATACCAAGAATATGCATATCCTTGCCTCTGGGCCTGAGCTACAGGCAGTTAGATTAGGGTATGTCTTTAGGCGGAAATTGAGAAGAAGGGTGGGTACCCCAAAGAAGTTAAATAATTTAGGCAAACAGTGGAAAACGTTAAGGGGTCTCAATACTTTCCAAATGCACTGTATATTGTCAATAAAATAGCAAGTGCCATTTAAGATTTTTTATTGAAACCGTAATATCAAATGGTTATATTATTATGTGGAACAATCTTCAAAAAGGCAGTAACCTCGGGAGTGGCGCTTGCTTGTAGAATCCAACAGCTGTGCAATGGCATAGCTTGTTTTGTTAATTGAGTGAATGATTGAGTGAGAGAGATGGAATGTGACATTGGAGCCACTCTCCACTGAGCAAGGTGAGTCAGTGTCACCTCTCACAGAACAATGAGCTGATTGGCTTATAAGAAACACTGCATGACATGATTTAAACCTAGACCATATGAATAAGCACAATCTATTTTAACAATAAACCATTTAGCACAACACTGAACCAAAAAATATATTACCTGACGATGCTGTAATCATCTCTGTTAAACATCTCATGACTTCCTGATTAAACACATCCTCTGCCAGCTCTCTCACAGACAATGTGTGTGCATGTGTTTGGCTGGCCCCAGGGAACAACCACGACCAGAGGGAGAGGAAGTGAGGATGACTAAGCCATCGTTCCCCCTGTTCACTCAACCATCCCCAGGCCATGCATCCTTTATCTAACCCAACCATCCCCTCAAATAGAGCTGCTGTGTGTGTGAGTGTGTCTACGGTTTTAGCCAAGACATCACCTATCACCTACTCAGAGACAAGAGGCTGAAATATGGCACCTTATTGTGGTGTGGCTGGTGCCTCACCAAAACAAAGACTAAAGCTGTATAGCTCCATAATCTAATTTCAGACAACTGTTTAAATGTTGCTTAGCAATCCTCCCTCTGCCTCTTCCTCTCACTCTGTCTTTAGCCACCGTCCATCCATTCTCCCCCACTCCTTTTCTGTTGCCAAGTTCTTACACTCACTTTTTTTAGTTGTCAATTTTTTACATATTTTTTTAAATTTCTACCAGCAGTGAAGCTGCTCAACATATTACATTGCATTCAGTCATCCAGCAGACACTCCCATCCAGAGCGACCCACATGAGCAACCTGGGTCAAGCGCCCCGCCCAAGGGCACAAGGACAGATCCCCCATCCAGTCGAATCGGGAACCCGAACCAGCGACCTATCGGCCACCGGCACAAGCTCCCAACCACCAGGCCACCAAACATGCAAGATCCCGCCACAGTTCCCCTCGAGAGCTGACCCTCAACCATCCAAGACAATAATCCAAAACCAAAGACGTCAAGGACCACAAAATCTAAAGAGCAAGCGTTTGTATGCATGTGTGGCACTATCTAAGTGTGTGTGTGTGTGTGTATGCACGTGTGTGCATTTGAATGTGAGTGTGTGTGTGTGTGTGTATGCATGTGTACGCGAGTACAAGCGCTTGTGTGGCAACAGCCTCAGGAAAACAGTTATTGGACCTCAACGTTCACTTTTAGTGTCAGTTAAATGTATTTTCTTTCTTCTTTGACCGTCATTCTATCCCCGCCCAGAAACTTCACTCCCACTTGTCTCCGGTTCCACATCCCAACCCTCAGTTTCCCTCAGCCTATCCCACCTATCTCTGCTGACCACCCTCTTCGGATTTCTACGTGCCACATATCTTTCAACTAGCTAGCTGTAAAATGGCGCCGACAGATTTTGCAGCTCTGCTTCTAGCTCCTAAGCAACTTTGCAGTACTTAGTTTTTTGTGTGTGTTATTTCCTACATTATTAGCCAAGGAAGTTTTTGTGTGTTATCACATACAGCCGGAAAGAACTTATGGATATCAGAACGGCGGTAACTCACCAGCATTACGACCGGGAATACGACTTTCCCGATATTGTATCCTTTGTTAGTACCCCCCAGGGCAATTGAACTGATTCCAGAGGCTGATCCAAAACACCGCCGGCGGAGAAGAGGTGTTCAGAGTGGATTTCTTGTCCGACTCGGGAGGCGCGCACACCATCCACCGCTTCCGAGTATATTACTCGCTAATGTTCAATCTCTGGATAATAAAGTATACGAGCACACTCAAGTCCTTTTGTTCACCCGATCTAGAATACCTTACAATCAAATGCCGACCGTATTACATGCCAAGATAATTCTCTTTGGTTATAGTCACAGCCGTGTATATCCCACTCAAGCCAATACCACCACGACCCTCAAAGAACTTCACTGGACTTTATGCAAACTGAAACCACATATCCTGAGGCCGCATTTATTGTAGCTGGGAAATTTACAAAGCAAATTTGAGGAAAACGCTACCAAAGTTCTATCAACACATTGACTGTAGTACTTGCTCTGCTAAAACAGTCGACCACTGCTACTCCAACTTCCGGGGTGCCTTCAAGGCCGTCCCCCACCCTCCCTTCTGCAAATCTGATCACGACTCCATTTTGCTCTTCCCTTCCTATAGGCAGAATATCAAACAGGAAGTTCCCGTGCTAAGGACTATTCAACGGACACCGACGTCTTGCTTCCGGACAAGCTAAATACCTTCTTCCCCCACTTTGAGGATAAGTGCCACCTACGCAGCTCGCTACCAAGAACTGTGGGCTCGCCTTCTCCGTAGCCAACGTGAGTAAGACCCAGACGGCATCTCAAGCCGCGTCCTCAGAGCTGGGTGGAGTGTTTAAAGACATATTCAATCTCTCCCTATCCCAGTCTGCTATCCCCAATTGCTTCAAGATGTCCACCATTGTTCCTGTACCCAAGAAAGCAAAGGTAACTGAACTAAATGACTATCGCCCCCGTAGCACTCACTTTGGTCAACATGAAGTGCTTTGAGAGGCTATTTAAGGATCGTATCACCTCTATCTTACCTGACACCCTAGACCCACATCAATTTGCTTACCGCCCCAATAGATCCACAGGCAATGCACACTGCCCTATCCCTACACTGCACACTGCCCTATCCCATCTGGACAAGAGGAATACCTATGTAAGAATGCTGTTCATTGACTTTAGCTCAGCATTCAACACCATAGCACCCTCCTAGCTCATCATTAAGCTCGGGGCCCTGGGCCCTGGGTCCTGGACTTCCTGACGTACTTCCCCTGGTGGTGAAAGTAGGAAACAACACCTCCAGTTTGCTGATCCTCAACACAGCGGCCCCACAAGGGTTCGTGCTCAGCCCCCTACTGTACTCCCTGTTCACCCATGACTGATTGGTCATGCACTCCTCCAACACAATCATCACGTTTGCAGACGATACAACAGTAATAGGCCTGATTACCAATGTTGACGATACAGCCTACAGAGAGGAAGTGTGGTGCCAGGAAAATAACCTCTCACTCAATGTAGACAAAACAAATGAGCTGATCGTGGACTTCAGGAAACAGCAGAGGGAGCACGCCCCTATCCACATTGACAGGACAGCAGTGAAGCAGGTGAAAAGCTACAAGTTCCTCGGCGTACACATCACTGACGAACTGAAATGGTCCACCCACACAGACAGTGTGGTGAAGAAGGAGCAACAGCATCTCTTCAACCTTAGGAGGCTGAAGAAATGTGGCTTAGCACCTAAAACCCTGATAAACATTTACAGATGCACAGTTCAGAGCATCCTGTCGGGCTGTATCACCTCCTGGTACGGCAACTGCACCGCCCGCAACCGCAAGCCCCTCATTAGGGTGGTGCGGTCTGCCCAATGCATCACCGGGGTCAAACTACCTGTCCTCCAGGACAGCTACAGCACCCAATGTCACAGGAAGGCCAAAAGGATCATCAAGGACAAAAAGCACCTGAGCCACTGCCTGTTCACCTCGCTACCATCCAGAAGGCGAGGTCAGTGCAGGTGCATCAAATCTGGGACCGAGAGCTTGAAAAACAGCTTCTATCTCAGGGCCATCACTAGGCCATCACTAGGCAGCTTCCACCTGGTTACGTAACCCTGCAACTTAGAAGCTGCTGCCCCATATACATAGACTTGAAATCACTGGCCACTTTAATAATGGAACACTAGTCACTCTAATAATATTTACATATGTTTGCTTTACTCATCTCATATGTATATACTGTATTCTATTCTACTGAATTTAAGTCTATGCCACTCCGACATTGCCTATCCTAATATTTATATATTCCTTAATTCCATTATTTTACTTTTAGGTTGTGTGTATTGTGTGTATTGTTGTGAATTGTTCGACAATTTGTGACAAATAACATTTGATTTGATTTGAACTTTGCTGTGATGTTTAACATACAATTTGAATCTCTCTAATTGAATAGATTCCACAGATTGCGAGTTGAAGATAAATCATTTACTAAGAGTATTAGTATATTAGTAAATGACTGGCCAGGTCTCTCCAAATCTTCCAACAATGCTATTTCTAAGGTCAATTCTAGATTAATATTATGCTTTTTCGGCCATTCCTGAACTTGAGACCAGAAACCGGCTACGCGAGGGCAATAACATGGCAAATTGTGCAGACAGATCAGTTCCCTACTTCCACCCGCTGCCACTTGCTTCCACCGTTTTTTGGGGGGAGTGCTGTAATCAATTGGTTGTAATCTTGGATTGAGCAAAACTTCCCATAACAATCCCGATAGCTCCACAAAATAAATAACTCTACCATTCCAATTTACAATATAATTTAAAAACAAAATACACTTCTCAAACATCTTTTCCATAAATGCAGGTATTTTATCAACCAGCACATTTGAGTTCAACCGTAATATTTGTTGTAATATTAATTTTATTTTTCTGGGGGATGAAATGTAATATCTAACAAGCTCTACATGTACTTGTTTGAAAAAGAGAGACACTTTGAACGAGGTTTCATTTTCAATTAATCAAACATTTGAAATGACAATCTGCATAAAGGCAAAAAAGGCCATTTCTAAACAAACGATTACCTTTTGTTAGTAATCTACTATTTTGAAGTAAAACGTTTGTTAAGTGAAGCTTTTAGAAAGAGGTTTTGTGCTTTCATATTTATTAATCTCAGCCCACCCAGTTCATAGTCATTGTATAGATAGGGACGCTTTATCTTGTCTGGTTTAGCATTCCAGATAAAGCTAAATATTCTTTGCTTATATGATTTGAAAAACGAATCATCAGGAGTAGGCAGCGCCATAGGTAACTGTTTAAACTGAGATAAGACTAAGGAGTTAATCAGTGTAATTTTTCCATAAATAGACAGGTATTTATTTACCTCTCCATGGTTGCAGGATCTTGTCTATTTTTACTAGTTTTCTATAGAAATTCATTGTGGAGAGCTCATTTATATATTTTGTAATATGAATGCCAAGTATGTCTACTTCACCATCAGTCCATTTTATAGGCAAACTGCAGGGTAATGTAAAAGTTGTGTAATTTAAAGATTCAGTATGAAATATGGTACACTTATCATAATTAGGTTTTAGTCCAGAGAGGCCAGCAAAGTTATCTAGATCTTCAATGAGACATTGCAGGTGTCTAGCTTGCGGACTTCATATAAAATGTGAGTCATTGGCATACATGGACACATTTATTTTTAAGCCTTGGATTTCTAATATTCTAATGTTGTTATTTGATCTGATTTTAATAGTTAGCATTTCAATGGTCATAACGAATAAATATGGTGACAGCGGACACCCTTGTTTAACTTCACTTGACAGTTCAAAACTCTCTGAGAAGTAGCAGCTATTTACTATTTTAAACCTGGGGTTGCTATACATTACTTTTACCCATTGAATAAGAGACTACCCGAAATGGAAAAAAATCCAGGCATTTATACATCATATCCAGTCTTACTTTAACAAAGGCATTTTCAAAACTCGCTAAGAATACCATGCCTGGCTTCTTAGTTGTTGTATGTTATTCTATTATATCTAGTAGTTGTCGTAAAGATGTCTCCAATGTATTATCCAAGTAAAAAACCTGTCTGATCCAGATGAACAATACCTGGTAAAACCTTTTTAATTCTGAGTGCTATGCATTTCGCCTTCAGTTTTTTTAGATGGACTGGATCTTTATATTTGCCATCTGGGTCTTGTTTTAATAATATTGAAATCAGACCATCCTGCTGAGTACCTGACAGGCTACCATTTCTATAAGCCCAGTTAAAACAAGCTAATAAAGGAGCTTTGAATATATAAAAAAAGGCTTGATATAACTCTACCAGTATGCCATCAAGCCCTGGGAGTTTTCTAGAATGAAAGAACTTAATAGCCTCAAAACGTTATTCCTCTGTAATTTGCATTTGTTAAATTATTTATTTATTATTATTTGGAAGTAATTCCTTATAGTAATCGTCATTCATAGGGTGAGGAGGAGACAGAAAAGAAAACATCTACTTCAAATATTTAGCTTCCTTTTTTTACATAATTTGGAGAATCAAGGATGACTCCGTCTTTAGTAACGAGTTCCTGTTAATTATTTTTGATAGCGTTCCTGTGTTGAAGAATTTTGTATCTTTTTCTCCATATTCCATTCAATTTCCTTTATTTGTATTTTTTTTCAGTTCTTGAATAAGTTCCTCCAGTTCTTTTGGTTCCTTCTGTTTGTTTTTAACTTCTCCCCTACTCATTTATATATAGATTCCTGCCTCTCTACCTACCTACACAACCTATCCATCACAATTTTCTATCTGTTTTCAGTTAAAACTACAAGAAAAATGCATAAAATTCCACAAGAATTTACAACGAAGCTGCCCTGCTACCAGCACCAGTTTGGGTCAAGGAGCAAGATAAATAAATAAATACAGTATGGGGATGAGGTAGGTAGATAGATGGGCTGTTTACAGATGGGCTATGTACAGGTGCAGTGATCTGTGAGCTGCTCTGACAGCTTGCGCTTAAAGATAGTGAGGGAGATATGAGTCTCCAGCTTCAAAGATTTTTGCAGTACATTCCAGTCATTGGCAGCAGAGAACTGGAAGGAAAGATGACCAAAGGAGGAATTGGCTTTGGGGGTGACCAGTGAGATATACCTGCTGGAGCGCGTGCTACGAGTGGGTGCTGCTATGGTGACCAATGAGCTGAGATAAGGCGGGGCTTTACCTAGCAGATACTTGTAGATAACCTGTAGCCAGTGGTTTTGGCGACGAGTATGAAGCGAGGGACAACCAACGAGAGCCTACAGGTCGCAATGGTGGGTAGTGTATGGGGCTTTGGTGACAAAACAGATGGCACTGTGATAGACTGCATCTAGTTTGTTGAGTTTGTTGAGTAGAGTGCCGAAGAGGAAGGCAACTGCTCAGGGACTTCACCATGAGGCCAATGGTGATTTTAAAACCGTTACAGAGTTTAATGGTTGTGATATGATAAAACTGTGGATGGATCAACAACATTGTAATTACTCCACAATACTAACCTACATGACAGAGTGAAAAGAAGGTAGCCAGTAGAGAATAAAAATATTCCAAAACATGCATCCTGTTTGCAAGAAGGCACTTAAGTCATACTGCAAAAAAACATGGCAAAGAAATTAACTTTTGTCCTGCATACAAAGCGCTATGTTTGGGGCAAATCCAACACATCACTGAGTACCACTCTTCATATTTTCAAACATGGTGGTGGCTGCATCATTTAATTTTTTTTTTTTTTTTTTTTAATTTTACCTTTATTTAACCAGGCAAGTCAGTTAAGAACAAATTCTTATTTTCAATGACGGCCTGGGAACAGTGGGTTAACTGCCTGTTCAGGGGCAGAACGACAGATTTGTACCTTGTCAGCTCGGGGGTTTGAACTCACAACCTTCCGGTTACTAGTCCAACGCTCTAACCACTAGGCTACCCTGCCGCCCCATGTCATGTTATGGGTATGCTTGGAATCGGTAAGGACTAGAGAATTTCTTAGCATGAAACTAAACAGAATACAGCTATAAGCACAGGCAAAATCCTTCAGGAAAACCTGGTTCAGTCTGCTATCCAACAGACACTGGGTGACATATTCACTTTTCAGCAGGACAATAAACAAAAAAAAGGCAAATGCATACTTTGGGGTGCTTATCCTTGCTGGTGTTTTCAATGGGGAATCCACATAATTCCTGTGGGATGCAGAAAATGGCAGAGAAGCTTTCTGTGCAACAATGTCTCTGGAAAACATTATTTCCAGGATTATCTGCTTCGATAACCAAGAAACCAGACCAGCTCAGCGGCAGAGAGACAAGGTGGCTGCAATCAGGTCAGTGTGGAACAAGTGGGTGGACCGCCTTCCCCTGTTTACAACCCTGGGCCCAACTTTACGGTTGATGAGCAGCTTATGCCATTTAGAGGCTGCTGCCTCTTCAGGCAGTACATACTGTCTAAACCCGCAAAATATGGAATCAAGATCTAGGCTGCCTGTGATGCTGCTTCATCATATGAGTGGAACTTGAAAGTGTATACGGGGAAGCCAGATAGAGGAGCACCTGAGAAGAACCAAGGGATGCGGGTTGTCCTGGATGTGACACAGGGACTCCGTGGCCACAACAACACATGCGATAACTTTTTTACTTCACACAAGCTGGGACAGGAGCTCCTCAAGAGGAAGCTGACGATGGTAGGAACAGTACGAAAAACACACGGAACAGGCCTATCAATTCCTCTAAGTTTGTGTTCACGGCCGACACGTCCCTAGTGTCCTACATGCCAAAGAAAGGCAAAAATGTAGTACTCATGAGTACGCTGCATAGGGATGGGATAATCTGTGGCCAGGAACATCAAAAAACAGAAATCATAATGGATTACAATGCCACAAAATGAGGGGTGAAAAATGTAGACAAGCCGGTGACTGGCTACAGCTGCAAAGGAAGACGTTGGTCACTTGTGATATTCTTCAACATCTTGGACATTTCGGCATTTCGGGATAGCATTGAACCCAGATTGAAACAGAGGGAAGCTCCAGAGGAGATGGCTTTTTTTCGAGGAGCTGGGCAAGGCATGGGTAAGACCTCAAATCCACAGAAGGCAACGTATCCCAAGGACCCCAGCTTCTGCAACAATCGTGAGGAGGATTCAGGAGGAGGATGCTGGTGCCCCATCCGCCCAACCCACAGAACCAACAATTATGTGAGTGAGATGTTAGTAAAATTCCTGAACTAAGTGTTTTCATCATTCTAGATTGCAGCTGGTGGACCCAAGAAGGACAGGAAGACACAGTACACATGCATCAAGTGCAAGAAATACATTTGAAACACCACACACACAGTAAAATGGTCCGTCATGTGGTGTGTACACTGGCCTTCATTTGTGTTCAATGGGGCCTTTTTAACATTTCCATAAAATACTGTATGCAAAATTGATTTCATTTATATTTGTTCAAAATAAGCATTATTATTCCACCCATGTCTTGATTATAATTGATTTTTGTTTACAAAAAAAAATCACAGACAAAAACCCTGAATAGTGCTTTTATTGATAAATGTGATCTAGCAGAGGTAAATGCCAAATATTAACCATATGCTGTCTATATTGATTGTAATTGATATAAGTCAACATCTAAGTAGTAAGTATCTTTACGTAAATTGTTATGGCTGTATTGTTTTAAACCCCAATATTGTTATGGGACCATTGGGTGAATAACAAAAACATGAATGCAATACAACGGTTAAATGCACTATGCATTATGTGGGTTGAATGCTGTGACAACACAGAATAAAAGAATTACTAAAAGTCCCATGATGGTAGTGACTGCCCATTACTGCTTATTGCTTATTAAGAATCATTTATTACTTTAATAAAATATTTCAGTTGTGTATATTACATTTGATGACTTTGATGACTTTATTATTTAATTCAAAGTCATCATCTCATCTCTATAGAGCTGCTGCCTATGCTGTCTGGCAAAATCACTATTTTAGTAATTCTTCAAAGTAAATAAGGCATACTTCTATGACTGCTGAATCCCAACTATCAATCGCTTAGATCATGTATTTTCAGGTAGAGATACCTCGCGAAGCAACTGCTCACCTGTAGAAGCAACTGCTCACCTGCTCACCTCGCGAAGCAACTGGTCGCTATCTCTCACTATTCAATTCAATTCAAGGGGCTTTATTGGCATGGGAAACATGTGTTAACATTGCAAAAGCAAGTGAGGTAGATAATATACAAAAGTGAAATGAACAATAAAAATTAACAGTAAACATTACACATACAGAAGTTTCAAAACAATAAAGACATTACAAATGTAATATTATATATATATATATATATATATATATACAGTGTTGTAACAACGTACAAATGGTTAAAGTACACAAGGGAAAATAAATAAGCATAAATATGGGTTGTATTTACAATGGTGTTTGATCTTCACTGTTTACCATTTTCTTGTGGCACTAGGTCACAAATCTTGCTGCTGTGATTGCACACTATGGAATTTCACCCAGTAGATATGGGAGTTTATCAAAATTGGATTTGTTTTTAATTCTTTGTGGATCTGTGTAATCTGAGGGAAATATGTCTCTCTAATATGGTTATACATTGGGCAGGAGGTTAGGAAGTGCATCTCAGTTTCCACCTCATTTTGTGGGCAGTGAGCACATAGCCTGTCTTCTCTTGAGAGCCATGTCTGCTTACGGCGGCCTTTCTCAAAAGCAAGGCTATGCTCACTGAGTCTGTACATAGTCAAAGCTTTCCTTAAGGTTGGGTCAGTCACCGTGGTCAGGTATTCTGCCACTGTCTACTCTCTGTTTAGGGCCAAATAGCATTCCAGTTTGCTCTGTTTTTTTGTTAATTCTTTCCAATGTGTGAAGTAATTATCTTTTTGTTTTCTCATTATTTGGTTGGGTCTAATTGTGCTGCTGTCCTGGGGCTCTGTAGGGTGTGTTTGTGTTTGTGAACAGAGCCCCAGGACCAGCTTGCTTAGGGGACTCTTCTCCAGGTTAATCTCTCTGTAGGTGATGGCTTTGTTATGGAAGGTTTGGGAATCGCTTCCTTTTAGGTGGTTGTAGAATTTAACGTCTCTTTTCTGGATTTTGATAATTAGTGGGTATCGGCCTAATTCTGCTCTGCATGCATTATTTGGTGTTCTACGTTGTACACTGAGGATATTTTTTTCAGAATTCTGCATGCAGAGTCTCAATTTGGTGTTTGTCCCATTTTGTGAAGTCTTGGTTGGTGAGCGGACCCCAGGCCTCACAACCATAAAGGGCAATGGGCTCTATGACTGATTCAAGTATTTCTAGCCAGATCCTAATTGGTATGTTGAATTTTATGTTCATTTTGATGGCATAGAATGCCCTTCTTGCCTTGTCTCTCAGATCGTTCACAGCTTTGTGGAAGTTACCTGTGGCGCTGATGTTTAGGCCAAGGTATATATAGTTTTTTGTGTGCTCTAGGGTGTCAAGATGGAATTTGTATTTGTGGTCCTGGCGACTGGACCTTTTTTGGAACACCATTATTTTGGTCTTACTGAGATTTACTGTCAGGGCCCAGGTCTGACAGAATCTGTGTAGAAGATCAAGGTGCTGCTGTAGGCCCTCCTTGGTTGGTGACAGAATCACCAGATCATCAGCAAACAGTAGACAATTGACTTCAGATTCTAGTAGGGTGAGGCTGGGTGCTGCAGACTTTTCTAGTGCCCGCGCCAATTCGTTGATATATATGTTGAAGAGGGTGGGGCTTAAGCTGCATCCCTGTCTCACCCCACGGCCCTATGGGAAGAAATGTGTGTGTTTTTTGCCAATTTGAACCGCACACTTGTTGTTTGTGTACATGGATTTTATAATGTCGTATGTTTTACCCCCAACAACACTTTCCATCAATTTGTATAGCAGACCCTCATGCCAAATTGAGTAGAAATCAACAAAGCATGAGAAGGCTACCTTTGTTTTGGTTTGTTTGGTTGTCAATTAGGGTGTACAGGGTGAATACATGGTCTGTTGTACTACGTAATTTGGTAAAAAGCCAATTTGACATTTGCTCAGTACATTGTTTTCATTGAGGAAATGTACGAGTCTGCTGTTAATGATAATCCAGAGGATTTTCCCAAGGTTACTGTTGACGCATATCCCACGGTAGTTATTGGGGTCAAATTTGTCTCCACTTTTGTGGATTTGGGTGATCAGCCCTTGGTTCCAAATATTGGGGAAGATGCCAGAGCTAAGGATGATGTTAAAGAGTTTTAGTATAGCCAATTGGAATTTGTTGTCTGTATATTTTATCATTTCATTGAGGATACCATCAACACCACAGGCCTTTTTGGGTTGGAGGGTTTTTATTTTGTCCTGTAGCTCATTCAAGGTAATTGGAGAATCCAGTGGGTTCTGGTAGTCTTTAATAGTTGATTCTAAGATTTGTATTTGATCATGTATATGTTTTTGCTCTTTTTTCTTTGTTACAGAGCCAAAAAGATTGGAGAAGTGGTTTACCCATATATCTCCATTTTGGATAGATAATTCTTTGTGTTGTTGTTTGTTTAGTGTTTTCCAATTTTCCCAGAAGTGGTTACAGTCTATGGATTCTTCAATTACATTGAGCTGATTTCTGACGTGCTGTTCCTTCTTTTTCCATAGTGTATTTCTGTATTGTTTTAGTGATTCACCACTATCTGTCTCTTCTTTCTCTCTCCTTGTCTGCCCTACACAGACCGGACAAGTAGCCGTGCAGTGGATTATGGTCATTGGAGATAATTGCCACATTTTCTGCGTTAAACTATGTAGAATATTGGCCTGTTGGAAACTACAACTCCCTACTATATTGCACAGGTGTCACGACTTCTGCCGAAGTCGGCTCCTCTCCTTGTTCGGGCGACGTTCAGCGGTCGACGTCACCGGCTTTCTAGCCATCTTGTTCCCTGCACACCTGGTTTTCATTCCCCCAATCAATCTACATGTATTTACTCCTCTGTTCTCCATCATGTCTTTGTGTAAGATTGTTTGTGTTACGTGTGTGTTGTTTACGCACCAGATTGGTTTGTTTTTTCTGTGGTATTTCACGAAGATCTTTATTATTAAACATTATTCTTGTGACTGTTTTGCGCTTTTGCCTCAATAAAGTGTGCGCTTGTTCACAAATCTCTGCTTTCCTGCACCTGACTTCGCTACCAGTATGCACTCATCTGACAACAGGTGATGTTTGATCTGATTCGATAGAGATTTGATAGAGAAACTGCACATTGAGCTCACAGAAAAGAACCCGAACAAAATGGAATTCAAATAAATTAACAGACCAAGTCAATTAGTTGTTTAAAAAAAAAACAGAAATTCCAGTTAATCACTCAGCACTATGTTATACTGATAAGTCTGAGTCTGCCTCAGCATCTGTGGCTAGGAGGGAGGGAGTGACGGGGAAGAGAGGGAAAGAGAGAAGAGCAGAGCGAGAGCGTTAGAAGGAGAGAGAGAGAGAGAGAGAGAGAGAGAGAGAGACTTGATTAAGCTCAAGTCACATCACCACAAGGCGATGGATGATCTGTACCAAGGCTAAAAAAGACAGGCCAATTTAAGTTATTAAAAATCACAATCAAACCCAAAATCACAATCAAACCCCTGCCAGTGCTTCAAGCCCTAGCTTTCTGATTGGATAAGTATCTGTCTGCCCTGCGCTTTACTGGCAGAGGGTTGGTCTGGGAGATCTACAGGTGTTTCATGCTCTAGACTGGGCACTAACTGGGAATACTGGTGGTAGTGGGGACTATACCAGAGGGCTGCACAGAGGGAAACGGCATCGGAATGCAATACTATCATTCCCTTGTCCCTGTCAGTCAGAAGTACCCTCAAAGAGTGGTCGTGATGAAGACATAAACACAAAACTATCCTCTGTGGGAAAGACAGTGTGTGTGTGCGTGTGCGTGTGCGTGTGCGTGTGTGTGTGTGTGTGTGTGTGTGTGTGTGTGTGTGTGTGTGTGTGTGTGTGTGTGTGTGTGAGAGACTGTGTGTGCGGCGTGTGTATTCGGCGTGTTCATGCATATCAATCTGTGGAGTTTGATTGCTTGAAATATGCATGCACACTGTCTCGGAGCAGAATATTAAGCAATTAATAGCCCTATTCAATTAGGCATTATTTAAGGCTATTATTTCTAATGGCCTTTTTCAATCTATCTATCTTTTTTTTCTCTCTCTCCCTCTCTCCCTCCCTGCCTCTGTCTCTCTCCCTCTGCAGCACAATCCTTTCATAGCACCCCAACAGCAATCCCTGCCAGATTAACTCAATAATCAATGAATTCCAATCAAAGCCAGCCGAGAGCGAGACACTACTTTGACAAGTAAACAATCAGAGCCAAGGAGATAATCGAGTGGTGATGGGCTTGACAATGAGAGGCATCTCACAAATTAACAATATCACATCTCCTCCTATTACTTTATGACAGATGTTAGAACTACTAACATAACAACAGAAAAAACTATTTCTGGTAAATCAAAAAATCAAATAAAATCACTTTTATTTGTCACATAAAACAGATACCAAATAAACCAAATAAAACAGGTGTAGACCTTACCATGAAATGCTTACTTTACAAGCCCAAACCAAACAATGCAGTTCAAGAAATTGAGTTAAGAAAATATTTACTAAATTAAAAAAAAGCACAAAATAACACAAAAAATACATAACAATAACGAGGATATATACAGGGGATACCGGTACTGAGTCAATGTGCGGGGGTACAGGTTAGTCGAGGTAATTTGTAAAGTGACTATACATAGATAATAAACAGAGAGTGGCAGAAGTGTACAAAAAAGGATGGAGGGGTCAAGTGTAAATAGTCTGGGTAGCCATTTGATTAATTGTTCAGCAGTCTTATGGCTTGGGGGTACAAGCTGTTAAGGAGTCTTTTTGATCTAGACTTGGCGCTGGAGTCTTTGACAATTTTTTTTAGCCTTCCTCTGACACCGCCTAGTATATTGGTCCTGGATGTCAGGAAGCTTGGCCCCAGTGATGTACTGGGCCGTACGCACTACCCTCTGTTGCGCCTTACGGTCAGATGCCGATCAGTTGCCATACCAGGCGGTGATGTAACCGGTCAGGATGCTCTTGATGGTGCAGCTGTAGAACTTTTTGAGGATCTGGAGACCCATGCCAAATCTTTTCAGTCTCCTGAGGGGGAAAAAGTGTCAACTGTCTTGGTGTGTTTGGACCAGGATAGTTTGTTGGTAATGTGGACACCAAGGAACTTCAAACTCTCGACCCACTCCACTTCAGCCCAGTCGATGTTAGTGGGGGCCTGTTTGGCCTCCTTTTCTTATAGTCCATGATCAGCTCTTTTGTCTTGCTCACATTGAGGGAGAGATTGTTACTCTGGCACTACATTTCCAGGTCTCTGACCTCCTCCCTATAGGCTATGTCATCGTTGTCAGGTCTACCACTGCTGTGTCGTCAGCAAACTTAATGATGGTGTTGGAGTCGTGCTTGGCCACGCAGTCGTGGGTGAACAGGGAGTACAGGAGAGGACTAAGCACGCGCCCCTGAAGGACCCCTGGATTGAGGATAAGCGTGGCAGATGTGTTGTTGCCTACCTTTACCACCTGGGAGCGGCCGGTCAGGAAGTCCAGGATCCAGTTGCAGTTGCAGGTGTTTAGTTCCAGGGTCCTTAGCTTAGTGATAAGCTTTGTGGGCAGTATGCTGCTGAACGCTGAGCTGTAGTCAATGAACAGCATTCTCACATAGGTGTTCCTTTTGTCCAGGTGGGAAAAGGCAGTGTGGAATGCGATTGATATTGTGTCATATGTGGGGCAGTATGACAATTGGAGTGGGTCTAGGGTTTCCGGCATGATGGTGTTGATGTGAGCCATGCCCAGCCTTTCAAAGCACTTCATGGCTACTGACGTGAGTGTTACGGGTTGGTAATCATTTAGGCAGGTTACCTTCACTTCCTTGGGCACAGGGACTATGGTGGTCTGCTTGAAACATATAGGTATTACAGACCCGGTCAGGTAGAGGATGAAAGTGTCAGTGAAGACACTTGCAAGTTGGTCCGCGCATGCTTTGAGCACACATCCTGGTAATCCGTCTGCCCCGCGGCTTGGTGAATTTTGACCTGTTTAAAGGTCTTGCACACACCGGCTACGGAGAGCGTGATCACAGAACAGCTGGTGCTCTCATCCAGAACAGCTGGTGCTCTCATGTATTTTTTAGTGTTGCTTGCCTCGAAGCGAGCTTAAAAGGCATCTAGCTCATCTGGTAGGCTCGAGTCACTGGCTAGCTCGTGGCTGGGTTTCCCTCTGTGGTCCGTAATATTTTGCAAGCCCTGCCAAATCCAACGAGCATCAGAGCCGGTGTAGTAGGATTTAATATTAGCCCTGTATTGACGCTTTGCCTGTTTAATGGTTCGTCTAAGGGCATAGCATGATTTGTTATTAGCATCCGGATTACTGTCCCGCTCATTGAAAGCGGCAGCTCTAGGCTTTTAGCTCGGTGCGGATGTGGCCAGTAATCCATGGCTTCTGGTTGGGAAATGTACGTATGGTCACTGTGGGGACAATGTCGTCGATGCACTTTTTGATGAAGCTGGTGACTAAGGTGGTATACTCCTCAATGCCATTGGATGAATCCCGGATCATATTCCAGTCTGTGCTAGCAAAACAGTCATCAAGACAGAAGCTGCATGGACAGCAACATAAAGAAAGCAGAAGATAACCCTATATTAATTTTGTAAACCGCTCTGAAAATCCTATTTTCGGGGGGGAGAGGGTGAAGGAAGGTTTGGGAGTTCAGAACCTCCTATGCATGTATTCCCACGGAAGAATCCAGACGGCTGTTCAGTGGTGTATGTAGTGAAGCTCAATGCATGCATATGTGAAAATAGAGTGAAGTCTACTGCGGAATGACTGAACTGTGATTGAAAAGGAGTAGAAGGACTTCTAACGGGCAATAACAAAGCACATAACCGGGGAGTCCAGAGAAATATATACTAATGATCAACATGTGTGGGCGTGTGTGTGTTTATGAAAAAGGATCAAATTCCAATTGACTCTAACACACAAACAGCCGCACACACAAATTCTCCCTCTCCCCAACTCTCTCCACAAAGCGAGGGATATGGAAGGAGGCTGAGGCTCAAAAGAGGACAGGACACTAGACAGGCTAGTCTCAGACTTACCTGCTTGTTTCTTTTCCCCAATTACAATCATACTTCCCCTGTAATCCTAAAATAACTCTTTCCTAGGATGCTCCATATAGAACCCAGAGTAAACAGACTGACTGGCAAAACCCTCCCCCTGGAGAGCCAGACTGCCCAGCTGTGTGTTGGGCAGAGGCACGTAAACTACCACACACAGACACAGACACACACACATATGCATGGTATGGTATGCCCCAATTAACTAGAAGAAGTGCAGGCTTTAGCTGCCAGCTATCAGCTGAACTCAAGGGATGGACGAGCCATGACATGCACTCTCAAAACATGAGGGCTTATAGGCTGTTATGTCTTTATGTGTCTTGTTGTGCATTGAAGCCTGTTGAGCAGGTTGTCACTGACAATAGAACAGGGCTTCAACTGACCACAGATGCAGGACATAGACAGGTCATACACTCTGACTAGAGAGGCTCCACAGAGTCTACCACTGTGCTACTCACATTGCCGTGGTTGATGAAACCATGTTTCCTGGAGATGCGGTCAGCCTCTTGTGGTCCTCCCTCTATATGGACTGCCCAGGTGTTAGTGTAGACCTCCTCGGCAGCGGTCGGTTCAGCAGTAAACTCCAGTGCTAAGGACAGGAGACCCAGGAGAGTCCCAAGCTGCAGCAGGGCCAGCCTGGCATCCATGAAAAGGAGAGCAGGGGCACCGGACAGAGGCACTCTGTCCGTCTGTCTGGGGTGGAGAAGTCTCACTGCTTACCAGTCACAGCCCTGAGCTCCCTCACAGCAGCAAAGTAGAGCAGTGACCTGGAGAAAAAGAGGGGGAAAAAACACACATTTGCACACACACACAGGTACAGTTGAAGTCGGAAGTTTACATACACTTATGTTGGAGTCATTAAAACTCGTTTTTCAAACACTCCACAATTTTCTTGTTACCAAACTATAGTTTTGGCAAGTAGGTTAGGACATCTACTTTGTGCATGACACAAGTAATTATTCCAACAATTGTTTACAGACAGATTATTTCACTTATAATTCACTGTATCACAATTCCAGTGGGTCAGAAGTTAAAATACTGTGCCTACTTGACTGTGCCTTTAACTTCTCTAGGATAGGGGGCAGACAAATTACTTCACTTATAACTCATTGTATCACAATTCCAGTGGGTCAGAAGTTTACATACACTAAGTTGACTGTGCCTTTAACTTCTTTAGGGTAGGGGGCAGCATTTGGAATTTTGGATGAAAAGCGTGCCCAAATTAAACTGCCATCTACTCAGGCCCAGAAGATAGGATATGCATATAATTGATTTGGATAGAAAAGACTCTAACGTTTCCAAAACTGTTCAAATAGTGTCTGTGAGCATAACAGAAGTGATTTGGCAGGCGAAAACCTGAGAAAAATCCATTCAGGAAGTAGGATTTTTTTGTTTGTTTGTAGTTTTCTATTCAATGCCCTTACAGTATCCATTGATTTAGGACTCAAATTGCAGTTCCTATGCCTTCCACTAGATGTCACCAGTCTTTAGAAATTGTTTCAGGCTTGTATTCTAAAAATGAGGGAATAAGAGCAGTCTGAATGAGTGGACCCTGCCGTGTCACAGAGTTTTTTCATGTGCGTGAGTTGATGACGTTATTGTCCGTTTGAAATATTATCGATTATTTAGGCTAAAGACAACCTGAGAATTGATTATGAACATCGTTTTAAATATTTCTACGAACTTTATGGATACTATTTTGATTTTTATGTCTGCCTGGTTTTACTGTGTTTGAGCCTGTGTATTACTGAAGAAAACTCGCAAATAAAATGTAGATTTTGGATTTAAAGAGACTTTATCGAAAAAAAGGAACATTTATTGAAAAAATGTATGTCTTCTGAGTGCAACCATATGAAGATCATCAAAGGTAAGTGATTAATTGTATCTCTATTTCTGACTTGTGTAAGTAACTCTTCTACTTGGCTGGTTACTGTTTGTAATGATTTGTCTGCTGCTATGTTCTCAAATGATCGTAAGGTATGCTTTCGCCGTAAAGCATTTTTGAAATCTGACACCGTGGTTGGATTCACAAGAAGTTAATATTTAAACCTTTGCATTTCACAAAATAGATGGTAGCATAAGGGAGGAAAATGATGTGGATATATTGAAGCAAAATCTCAAGAATCATCAGTCAGGAAGTTAAAGCTTGGTCGCAAATGGGTCTTCTGAATGGACAATGACCCCCAGCATACTTCCAAAGTTGTGGCAAAATGGCTTAAGGACAACAAAGTCAAGGTATTGGAGTGACCATCACAAAGTCCTGACCTCAATCCTATAGAAAATGTGTTTAGAATGTGTATAGAACTTAAAAACCGTGTGCGAGCAAGGAGGCCTATAAACCTGACTCAGTTACACCAGCTCTGTCAGGAGGAATGGACCAAAATGCACCCAACTTATTGTGGGAAGCTTGTGGAAGGCTATCCGAAACGTTTGACCCAAGTTAAACAATTTAAAGGCAATGCTACCAAATACTTACTGAGTGCATGAAAACTTCTGACCCACTGGGAATGTGATGAAAGAAATAAAAGCTGAAATAAATCATTCTCTCTATTATTATTTAGACATTTCACATTCTTAAAATAAAGTGGTGATCCTAACTGACCTAAGACAGGGATTTTTTTACTAGAATTAAGTATCAGGAAATGTGAAAAACTGAGTTTAAATGTATTTGACTAAGGTGTATGTAAACTTCCGACTTCAACTGTACTTGCTCACTCAATGTGCACACCCCCACATGCCACAGCACAGAGCAAAAATAGGAGACCACAGACCACAGCATGCATAGAAATAATTTGTTTTCTTCCAACACAGTTTCTCCTTCGAGAGAGACAGAAACAGAGGCTCTATTTGACATCTTTCTCTTGTTAAAGAGGCTACAACAGCATCAGGGACTTTTTCAAAAGTGTTTGTGCTGTACTTAAAAACACCAGAAATAGTACTCATCTAAAAAACAAGTCGAGCCGTAATTGAATTTAGAGAGAGTTTCAGATGAGGGCGAAAGAACAGGATCAAGAGAGTAGGTTTGCTTGCAAGAGAAGTCCTACTGTGCGAAGGCAGCTTGCGTTGTCCTGTTTTTTTTTTTGTTTGTTCAAGCTTAGTTGTGATCTGTCATATGGGGGAGAGTTAAGCTGTGATTTGTGCTGAGGCTGCGCTATCTAAAAACAGAGTGGGTAAAGCTCTATCTCTCCCCTGAGAGCCCTCACTCTGTCCAGGCATCATAGATGGGCTTTCAGTTAGACACAGACAGCCTAATGAGAATAGAGACTCAGGAAGCCCCCAAGGCATAGCTTACGGAGATGCAGTCTTAGCTTTTCATGTGTCTGCTCTGTGCTGTCTGGATCTAGGGCTGGGTATTGCCAGGGACCTCACGATACGATATTATCACAACACTGAGGTGCCGATACGATGTGTATTGCGATTCTCACGATTCTATATGTATTGCGATTCGATACTGTGATCACCTCTCCGTAGCTGATGTGAGGAAGACTTTAAACAGGTCAACATTTAAGACAGCGGGTCAGACGGATTACCAGAACATGTACTGAGAGCATGCGTGGACAAACTGGAAAGTGTCTTCACTGACATTTTCGAATCTGTAATGCCTACATGTTTAAAGCAGACCACCATAGTCCCTATGCCCAAGAAAGCGAAGGTAACCTGACAAAATGACTACTGCACCGCAGCACTCACGTCAGTAGCCATGAAGTGCTTTGAAAGGCTGGTCATGGCTCAAATCAACACCATAATCCCGGACACCCTAAACCCACTCCAATTTGCATACCGCCCCAACAGATACAAAGATGCCCACAAAGCTCATCACTAAGCTAAGGACCCTGAGTCTAAACACCTCCCGCTACAACTGGATCCTGGACTTCCTGATGGGCCGCCCCCAGGTGGTAAGGGTAGGCAACAACACATCTACCACGCTGATCCTCAACACTGGAGCCCCCAGGGGTGTATGCTTAGTCCTCTCCTGTGTTCCCTGTTCACCCACGATTGCGTGGCCAAGCACGACTCCAACACCATCATTAAGTTTGCTGACGACACAACAGTGGTAGGCCTGATAACTGACAACGATGACATAGCCTATAGGGAGGAGCTCAGAGACCTGGCAGTGTGGTGCCAGGACAACAACCTCTCCCTTATTGTGAGCAAGACAAATGAGCTGATCACGGACTATAGGAAAAGGAGGGCTGAACAGGCCCCCATTAACATCAACAGGCTGAAGTAGAGCGTGTTGAGAGTTCCTCGACTAACCTGTACCCCCGCACATTGACTCGGTACCGGCCCCCCTGTATATAGCCTCTTTATTGTTATTTTTTACTTTAGTAACTCTATTTTCTTATAACTGCACTTTTGTTTAAGAGGACCGGACCCTTTTTTTCAATTTCCGCCTAATTTGACATACCCAAATCTAACTGCCTGTAGCTCAAGACCTGAAGCAAGGATATGCATATTCTTGATACCACTTGAAAGGAAACAGGTTTGTGGAAATGTGAAATGAATGTAGGATATATAATATAACACATTAGATCTGGTAAAAGATAATACATCTTTGAAATGCAACAGAAAGGCCATACATTGAGATAGGATTATAGGTGTAATTTAGGTGTTGTCCACAAGATGGCAGCAGTGTGTGTGCAAAGTTTCAGATTGATCCAGTGAATAATTAGTTCACTACACAATATTGTGTATCAAGTCTGCCAGGAGTTTGCCCAAATGTGCCGAATTGGTCAATTTATACATTTTCAAGTAAATACCTATAGAGAACATACAAAAATGCTATGGTACTAAAAAAATTAAGTTTACATACTCCCAGGAATGTCATACATGATGGATCATTAACTTCCCTACAGAAAATAGACTAACTTTTACACATCTAACCACCGGGCGTGGTGGGTGTGGAGACGGAGACAGCAGTGGGGTCAAACTGCAGACCCCAGTTCCTACATTTTAATATAAAAATTGATTTTCTTAAACATAACTATGCTACATTTTATCTCTGGGACCCTCAGGATGACAAATTAGAGCAAGTTTACTGAATGTAAGTACATTTATTTACCTTCAGAGGTGAACGTATCAAACCAGTTGCCTTGATAAAAGTGTTTTGTTGTTGTACACTATCCTCAAACAATAGCATGGTATTTTTTTCTGTAATAGCTACTGTAAATTGGTTATCGTAAGTTAGATTAACAAGAATTTAAGCTTCCTGCCTATATAAGATATGTTAGCTGTTGTTTACAATGTCCTTCTAGTCACATTATCACATATTGAGCAACAACTGCCCCGGTTTAGGGACACCAATCCCTTAGAGGTTAAGGGCTTGTAAGTAAGCTTTTCACGGTAAGGTTTACACCTTTATTATTTGGCACATGTGACAAATACAATTATTGAAATTCTACGTTCCAAACATATTGCTCAACATATGACTTCTGCATAGGGACAAGAGAGAGCCATGAGAAAATTAGTTTTGATCAGTCATATAAATAAAAGTGCTGAAAACAAATTGGCTCCCTATTTCAAAAGAAGATGGAGAACAAGCTATGAAGGAAAATACTGGAGTTGGTGCAGGTATAGCCAACTAGCGCAATTATTGTTTTTGACATATTGTCAAAACGATACAATATATCATCAAAAATAATATCCCAATATGTAACTGTATCGATTTTTTACCCCATCACTACCTGGACCACACATTATTCAAACAGTTGAAGGCAATTTATTTATCATGATTAGTCTTTAGGTGGAGTCACACAACCATTGGTTTCCCACAGTCCCAGGGTGATCATTAAAATCTGGATCTGTCAAAAAAACATTTCACTAAACATCAAGGACACCGCGTTCCTTAACTTTAATTGGGAGGATCTATTGCAGGTTGCAGGTTACCGTAATTGCTGGACTATTAATTAAGCGCACCTGAATATAAACCGCACACACTGAATTATTAAAAAATATGTATTTTGTACATAAATAAGCCGCACATGTCTATAAGCCGCAGGTGCCTACCGGTACATTAAAACAAATTAACTTTACAGAGCCTTTAAACGAAACACGGCGTTGTAACAAAAATAAATAGGCTTTAACGAAACACGGCTTGTAACAAAAATTAAAACAGTAGCCTACCAAGAAAGTCATTGGTCACTATCTTCCTCCTCCTGTGCACTGAAACCACTGAAGTCATCTCCTTCGGTGTCGGAGTTGAATAGCCTCAGAATTGCTTCATCCGATGTTGGATCGTTTTCATTGTCGCTCTCGTCACTTTCATCCGGAGGCAAATACCCCGCTGAGCTCATGCTGCCCCTTCAACACGCAGCAGTCCAGCCTTTCGAAACCCGTTGATGATAGTGGATTTTTTGACAATGCTCCACGCTGTCAGGACCCACTGGCAGACTTGACCATAAGATGCTCTTTGTCTGCGGCCCGTTTTAGTGAAGGATTTCTCCCCACTTGTCATCCAAGCCTCCCACTGAACAAGGAGCGCCACCTTAAATGCACGATTTACACTGATGTCGAGTGGCTGCAAATACTTTGGGCCATCTGCTTTTCTTCCCTCTGAAAGCTTTTGTTTTCTTTTTGCACTGAGTCAGTTCCTCATGCTGCTGTTTCCAACGTCTTATCATCGACTCATTAAGGCTAAGCTCCCATGCAGCAGCTCTATTTCCTTTTCCAACAGCCAGATCGATCGCCTTCAACTTGAAAGCTGCATCATATGCATTTCTCCGTGTCTTTGCCATGATGAGGGTGACAAAATTACTACCGAAATCAGAATGATGGGAAGTTTGAGCGCGCTCGATTTACGTCACATTATGTGACGGTGCTCAGTTTTTTGGCGGCATGAATCTTGTGAAAGCGGGAAAAATCCATAAATTAGCCGCGTCATTGTATAAACCGTGAGGTTCAAAGTGTGGGAATAAAGTAGCGGCTTATAGTCCGGAAATTACGGTACACTAAGGCTATGGCTGGGCGATACAGATAATTTATAAGATTAATTCGAATGTATGTTTTTGCACGATATTCGAAATGCCTGTATCGCAAGAATCAAGGTTTTGTTATTTTTCATTTTTATGAACGTTTATGTCCGCTTTTTCTCATGCTGTATTTTTGTTCTTATTTCCTTCGCTCTTCTTTGCTGTGTGCGCCTTCCCATTTACACCAGAGATCTGTATATAATGACAAGACGCACATCTCCTCCCTAACAATGGGAGTCGTTGTCCCAAAGGCGGGAAGGCAGACTACAAACTTAGGTCCAAAATAAGCACATAGAAACGCATTGGCCTTATTTTGGACAGATTTTAGTGCTTCGCCTCTTCCTCTATGGTTTACACATACACCAAGCCCCTCCCCCTGCCTCTTTTTACTTAAAAATCATACAATGTGATTTTCTGGATTTTTGTTTTAGATTCCGTCTCTCACAGTTGAAGTGTACCTATGATAAAAATTACAGACCTCTTCATGCTTTGTAAGTAGGAAAACCTGCAAAATCGGCAGTGTATCAAATACTTGTTCTCCCCACTGTAGATATACATACTTTTTTTTACAATATACCATTGATATTCCCCGCAAACCCTATCACCCTTCCCCCAATTGGAGTAAACTAATAACACAAAACAATAACACTTACATGCTGACAAGACCAGACACGTCGCGTGTGCGTGCGAGTGTTGCAAAATATATTTAGGAATCCATGTTATTCAATTATTGCACCCACACTGCTCGCACGCGCCAACGAGCATCTGCATTGCCAAGGGCTAAAATATAAGTAATTCCTATTTCTGACGCAGATCGCATTGCAAGTCCTGCCTCTCCCATCTCCTCATTGGTTTATAGAAGCAGGTACAAACGTGCAATCTCCTCATTGGTTATACCCATGTGGGTGATTTAAAGGCAAACTTTTTTGCCGGTCGTCATGGTAATACTATGAAAGTTTAGATGCCAATCACCATATAAGTTCAAAGATGAAAAAGCCTGGAAGGAGGAGAGATGTGTGGATTAATTGTCGGAGTAGAGGACCTTGTGTATTTCAGGTAAAATAACAACTCAATGTTCATATCCCAGGACAAATTAGCTAGCAACAGCAAGCTAGCTAAATAGGACAAATTAGCTAGCATGTGCAAGCTAGCTAGCTAAACTGATTAGGATGAATACTATCTGACAATACTTTTTTAAACTCTAAGCATTTAGATAGGATTTTTGCATCACAACACTGAAGTGTACGAGGCCTCCAATTTATTACATTTATATATACCACTTGGTCCTGTTTCAGTAATAATGATATCAGACCTTCTTGTTGGTTGTTCGATAAACTGCCATTTATATAGGAATGGTTAAAAAATGCTAATAATGGTCCTCTGAGTATATCAAAAAAGTTTGGTATACTTCCACTGGTATGCCATCCAGCCCTGGAGTTTTCCCAGCCGTAAAGGTTTTAATTGCATCAAGAAGTTCCTCCTCTGTAATTTGGCCTTCACATGAGTCTTTCTGCAAAGATGTTCATTTTACATTATTATTATTAGGGAAAAAAGCCATACATTTAGCTTCGGTTAGTGGAGATGGAGGAGACTGAAACAAAAACATATTCTTAAAGTACTTTACTTCCTCTTTCAAAATATAATTCGGTGAATCATGCGTGACTCCATCATTTGTAACAAGTTTCAATACTTTTTTTTGGTAGCATTTCTATATTGAAGATTGAAAAATAATTTGGTGCATTTTCCCCCATATTCTGTCCAGTTCGCTTTATTTTTATAATATATTACCCTGTATCTTTCTTGAATAAGTTCCTCCATTTCTTTTTGTTTTTCCTAACTTACTCTGAGCCTCTATGGTACAGTTTTTTTATTGCTATCAAACTGTACTGTTAGTCCTTCAATTTCCTTTGTTAATACTATGGACTCTTTTGATCTAAGTTGCTTTTGTTTTATAAATGAGTACTGAATTGCATGGCCTCTAAAAAACAATTTTGTGTTGTTGATGTTGTTCCAAACGGTCAGCACTTGCTCCTTAACTTCTTTTTCTTTACATATTTTCCACAACTAGTCAACATTTATTCCACACATCTGACTTCCCCTTTACCTCCTTATAGTGACCAAACATTCCCCCATTTCGAGTTTTTTGTCATGTCATCTGCATCCACTTTTCTGTTACATGTGCTACAGTGTTTGGGGTTTGTTATAACCAGTTTATTAGTGTGATTATGATATGCTATAAGGGCGGCCTATTGGTAATTTGCATGTAATGCATACATGTGTCACGTAAAGAGAGCAAGGGTTGAGAGAATAGGGAATGTTTTTCCCAAACAAATTAGGGATTTCGGTAATAGAACTTTCAGTCAACATGGTTGATGTTCTGTGGTGGTTGCTACAGCAGGGAGGAGAGAGACAATGGGTGCTAGTCACACAGTCACTCACTGTCATTCCTCAGCTTTTTACAGAAACAGGGGGGTGCCACTTTGTAATTGTTTCAACTACTGATTGCACCTTTAAGGAGGCTTTTATTTATTTCAAAATAGAGTCCTGGGGTTCAGGGACCAATCACAATGCAAATACATTCAGGTTTTTCGACATTAGCTGGATAACAACTTGTTAACTTGACCAGTATGTTTTAAGATGGCATTGTAAGAAGGGAAAGGGGCTCCTGGATAGCTACTCCAGGAGAGGTATTTCAAAAGTAGAATTCAGATATTGGCCTTGCCTAAAAATCTGACTGCCACCATGGTTACAGTCTGAAACAAGTCTTTGTAAAAAAGACGCAAAAGTCTTTACAAGCCAGAATGTTGAATAAAATTATATTTGAGGTATTGACATGAGAGATTGACATGCATATTATTAAAATTAGCTCTCTGTGTACATCCAAGGGCCAGCTGTGTTGCCCTGTTCTGAACCAATTGCAATTTTCCTTTTTTGCGGCACCTGACCACACGACTGAACAGTAGTCCAGGTGCTACAAAACTAGGGCCTGTAGGACCTGCCTTGTTGATAGTGCTGTCAAGGCAGAGCAGCGTCTTATCGTGGACAGACATCTCCCCATCTTAGCTACTGTTGTATCAATATGTTTTGATCATGACAGTTTACAATCCAAGGTAACTCCAAGCAGTTTAGTCACCTCAACTTGCTCAATTTCCACGTTATTTATTATAAGATTTAGTTGAGGTTTAGGGTATAGTGAATGATTTGTCCCAAATACAATACTTTTAGTTTTAGAAATATTTAGGACTGACTTAATCCTTACCTCACACTCTTAAACTAACTTCAACTCTTTGTTAAGTGTTGCAGTCATTTCAGTCACTGTAGTTGCTGAAATGGACAGTATAGTGTTGAGTCATCCACATACAGTGGGGCAAAAAAGTATTTAGTCAGCCACCAATTGTGCAAGTTCTCCCACTTAAAAAGATGAGAGAGGCCTGTAATTTTCATCATAGTTACACTTCAACTATAACAGACAAAATGAGAAGAAAAAAAAAGAATCCAGAAAATCACATTGTAGGATTTTTAATGAATTTATTTGCAAATTATGGTGGAAAAGTAGTATTTGGTCACCTACAAACAAGCAAGATTTCTGGCTCTCACAGACCTGTAACTTCTTCTTTAAGAGGCTCCTCTGTCCTCCACTCGTTACCTTTATTAATGGCACCTGTTTGAACTTGTTATCAGTATAAAAGACACCTGTCCACAACCTCAAACAGTCACACTCCAAACTCCACTATGGCCAAGACCAAAGAGCTGTCAATGGACACCAGAAACAAAATTGTAGACCTGCACCAGGCTGGGAAGACTGAATTTGCAATAGGTAAGCAGCTTGGTTTGAAGAAATCAACTGTGGGAGCAATTATTAGGAAATGGAAGACATACAAAACCACTGATAATCTCCCTCGACCTGGGGCTCCACGCAAGATCTCACCCCGTGGGGTCAAAATGGTCACAAGAACGGTGAGCAAAAATCCCAGAACCACACGGGGGGACCTAGTGAATGACCTGCAGAGAGCTGGGACCAAAGTAACAAAGCCTACCATCAGTAACACACTACGCTGCCAGGGACTCAAATCCTGCAGTGCCAGACGTGTCTCCCTGCTTAAGCCAGTACATGTCAAGGCCCGTCTGAAGTTTGCTAGAGAGCATTTGGATGATCCAGAAGAAGATTGGGAGAATGTCATATGGTGAGATGAAACCAAAATATAACTTTTTGGTAAAAACTCAACTCGTCGTGTTTGGAGGACAAAGAATGCTGAGTTGCATCCAAAGAATACCATACCTACTATGAAGCATGGGGGTGGAAACATCATGTTTTGGGGCTGTTTTTCTGCAAAGGGACCAGGACGACTGATCCGTGTAAAGGAAAGAATGAATGGGGCCATGTATCTTAATGTTTTGAGTGAAACCCTCCTTCCATCAGCAAGGGCATTGAAGATGAAACGTGGCTGGGTCTTTCAGCATGACAATGATCCCAAACACACCGCCCGGGCAACGAAGGAGTGGCTTCGTAAGAAGCATTTCAAGGTCCTGGAGTGGCCTAGCCAGTCTCCAGATCTCAACCCCATAGAAAATCTTTGGAGGGAGTTGAAAGTCCGTGTTTCCCAGCAACAGCCCCAAAACATCACTGCTCTAGAGGAGATCTGCATGGAGGAATGGGCCAAAATACCAGCAACAGTGTGTGAAAACCTTGTGAAGACTTACAGAAAACGTTTGACCTCTGTCATTGCCAACAAAGGGTATATAACAAAGTATTGAGATACATTTTTGTTATTGACCAAATACTTATTTTTCACCATAATTTGCAAATAAATTCATTAAAAATCCTACAATGTGATTTTCTGGATTTTTTTTCTTCTCATTTTGTCTGTCATAGTTGAAATGTACATATGATGAAAATTTCAGGCCTCTCTCATCTTTTTAAGTGGGAGAACTTGCACAATTGGTGGCTGACTAAATACTTTTTTGCCCCACTGTACATAGACACTATGACTTTCCTCAAAGCCAGTGGCAATTCATTAGTAAAGATTGAAAAAAGTAATGGGGCTAGATAGCTGCCTTGGTGAATTCCTGATTCTACCTGGATTATGTTGTAGAGGTTTCCATTAAAGAACACCCTCTGTGTTCTGTTAGACAGGTAACTATTTATCCACAATATAGCAGGGTGTAAAGCCATAACACATAAGTTTTGCCAGCAGCAGACTATGACTGATCATGTCAAAAGCCGCTCCGAAGTCTCAATGAGCATGCTGAAACTTTGCTGTCAACTTGTTTACTGTAAAATAGCATTGTATCTGGTCAAACACAATTTTTTTCCAAAAGCTTACTAAGGGTTGGTAACAGGCTGATTGGTCGGCTATTTGAGCCAGTGAAGGGGGCTTTACTATTCTTAGGTAGCGGAATGACTTTTGCTTCCCTCCAAACCTAAGGGCACACACTTTCTAGTAGGCTTAAAATTAAAATATGGCAAATAGGAGTGGCAATATTTTCCGCTATTATCCTCAGTAATTTTCCATCCAAGTTGTCAGACCCCGGTGGCTTGTCCTTGTTGATAGACAACAATCATTTTTTCACCTCTTCCACACTAACTTTATGGAATTTAAAATTACAACGCTTGTCTTTCGTAATTTGGTCAGATGTACTTGGATGTGTAGTGTCAGCATTTGTTGATGTTACGTCATGCCTAAATTTACTAATCTTGCCAACGAAAAAAATATTAAAGTAGTTGGCAATATCAGTTGGTTTTGTGATGAATGAGCCATCTGATTCAGTGAATGATGAAGCTGAGTTTGCCTTTTTCCCCAGAATTTCATTTAATGTGCCCCAAAACTTCTTACTATCATTCTTTATTTAATGTATCTTTGTTTCATAGTGTAGTTTCTTCTTTTTATTCAGTTTAGTCACATGATTTCTCAATAAGGAACATTTACAAAATTTTGCACACAGGTTTCTCAGGGTGTATATACCAATTAATTGTGTATAAAAGCCTGATTAATCAGACTAATATTGGACTAATGTAGGCTATATCTAAATCAAATACATTTTAATCAATCTCTTTTTCTGGTACTAAATATTTTTAAATTTGGGAGCTCCAGCTAATTTATAGCCCTGGTGAGTATTGAAATGCTTGCTCTGTGTTTTTCTTAATACTACAGGATGTACGCAAGCTGTGTCTTCCTTTTTGAAAGTCAGTTATGAAATGTTTCTTAGGAAACAAACAATAAACATAACAGCTTAATTCAAAGAATGAAGCAGCAAATGTTCATTTTAAGCAGAACAGAAATGCCTTCAGGTCTAGTCTACTTTATCTTCTAGGATAGCAGCCTCATTGAGGTACGAGAAGAAATTAACAAATTGTTCATTGTACCCTGATCACAGTAATGGGCTGTATCACAGTTTCAGGGAGCCAGACTTGCAGGTCTGTCGTTAGTATACAGACGTTTCAGCAAGCACTGTTAATGATAATTATTAGAAATGTAATTTTATTGGAATGCTTGCCCCATTCGTTTCAGCCTCTTCTCATTTCAGTCCAGTAATGAGCACCTACAGTATATCTAATTTTGACAGTTTGAGGTTCAGTCTGGAATGAAGCTATCTAATGGATGGGCTGTTTTAATCTGATCTAAGGCTTTTGTCCATCACAGTAGTAGACTAAAGGAGAGAGGGTGGAGAGAGAGAATGTTAGTTGCATCATTTTGTGTGTTTGCTCCTCTCTCTATTTCTCTCACTCTCTCTCCCTCTTTCGCCTTCTCTGTCAGACTTCTCTGTCCCCCCTCTTGAGGTTCAGCTCTGTTTCTAATGAGCTCAAGAACACTGTGGCTATGCAGGGTGACATCCAGGGGAGTGATTTGATTTTCTCCTTCCCCTCTGCTCTGTAATTTACACTCTCTCTCTTTAGCTTGCACACCTGAATGTGTGTGTAGAACCTAGGGCTGTCCCTAAACAAATCTTGTTCAACGAGAATTGTCTGTTCTTTCAACCAATTGATTGGTCAACATTTTTAAATGTGAATTGTTCCATATATAGACACATCTTATGTGTTTTAATTAAATCAAATTTTATTGTTCACATACACATGGTTAGCAGATGTTAATGCGAGTGTAGCGAAATGCTTGTGCCTCTAGTTCTGACCATGCAGTAATATCTGACAAGTAATCTAACAATTTCACAGCAATTACCTTTTACACACAAGTGTAAAGGAATGAATAAGAATATGTACATATAAATATATGGATGAGCGATGGCCGAACAGCATAGGCAAGATGCAGTAGATGGTATAGAGTACAGTATATACATATGAGATGAGTAATGTAGGGTATGTAAACATTATATAAAGTGGCATTGTTTAAAGTGACTAGTAATACATTTATTACATCCAATTTTCAATTATTAAAGTGGTTAGAGATTTGAGTCAGTATGTTGGCAGCAGACACTCAATGTTAGTGATGGCTGTTTAACAGTCTGATGGCCTTGAGATAGAAGCTGTTTTTCAGTCTCTCGGTCCCAGCTTTGATGCACCTGTACTTCTGGATGATAGCGGGGTGAACAGGCAGTGGCTTGGGTGGTTGTTGTCCTTGATGATCTTTTTGGCCTTCCTGTGACATCGGGTGGTGTAGGTGTCCTGCAGGGCAGGTAGTTTACCCCTGATGGTGCGTTGTGCAGACCTCACTACCCTCTGGAGAGCCTTACCGTTGTGGGCGGAGCAGTTGCCGTACCAGGCGGTGATACAGCCCGACAGAATGCTCTCGATTGTGCATCTGTAAAAGTTTGTCAGTGTTTTTGGTGACAAGACAAATTTCTTCAGCCTCCAGAGGTTGAAGAGGCGCTGCTGCGCCTTCTTCACCACGCTGTCTGTGTGGGTGGGCCATTTCAGGTTGTCCCGTGATGTGTACACCGAGGTACTTCAAACTTTCCACCTTCTCCACTACTGTCAGGTCGATGTGGATAGGGGGGTGCTCCCTCTGCTGTTTCCTGAAGTCCACAATCATCTCCTTTGTTTTGTTG
This sequence comes from Oncorhynchus mykiss, assembly GCF_057628025.1. Taxonomy (NCBI): domain Eukaryota; kingdom Metazoa; phylum Chordata; class Actinopteri; order Salmoniformes; family Salmonidae; genus Oncorhynchus; species Oncorhynchus mykiss. Next base: position 80,709,289 of record NC_143023.1, on the reverse strand, counting down.
ACGTTGAGTGTGAGGTTATTTTCCTGACACCACACTCCGAAGGCCCTCACCTCCTCCCTATAGGCCGTCTCGTCGTTGTTGGTAATCAAGCTTACCACTGTAGTGTCGTCTGCCAACTTGATGATTGAGTTGGAGGTGTGCATGGCCACACAGTCATGGGTGAACTGGGAGTACAGGAGGGGGCTGAGAACGCACCCTTGTGCACCCAGTGTTGAGGATCCGCGGGGTGGAGATGTTGTTTCCTACCCTCACCACCTGGGGACGTCCCATCAGAAAGTCCAGGACCCAGTTGCACAGGGCGGGGTCGAGGGTTGCACAGCCCAGGGTCTCGAGCATATTGATGAGTTTGGAGGGTACTATGGTGTTAAATGCTGACCTGTAGTCGATGAACAGCATTCTTACATACAGTATATCACAAAAGTGAGTACACCCCTCACATTTTTGTAAATATTTGAGTATATCTTTTCATGTGACAACACTGAAGAAATTACACTTTGCTACAATGTAAAGTAGTGAGTGTACAGCTTGTATAACAGTGTAAATTTGCTGTCCACTCAAAATAACTCAACACACAGCCATTAATGTATAAACCTCTGGCAACAAAAGTGAGTACACCCCTAAGTGAAAATGTCCAAATTGGGCCCAAAGTGTCAATATTTTGTGTGGCCACCATCATCACAGGTTGCCACTGGAGTCCTCCTCCACTCCTCCATGACGACATCACGGAGCTGGTGGATGTTAGAGACCTTGCACTCTTCCACCTTCCGTTTGAGGATGCCCCACAGATGCTCAATAGGGTTTAGGTCTGGAGACATGCTTGGCCAGTCCATCACCTTTACCCTCAGCTTCTTTAGCAAGGCAGTGGTTGTCTTGGAGGTGTGTTTGGGGTCGTTATCATGTTGGAATACTGCCCTGCGGCCCAGTCTTTAAAGGGAGGGGGATCATGCTCTGCTTCAGTATGTCACAGTACATGTTGGCATTCATGGTTCCCTCAATGAACTGTAGCTCCCCAGTGCCGGCAGCACCCATGCAGCCCCAGACCATGACACTCCCACCATCATGCTTGACTGTAGGCAAGACACACTTGTCTTTGGACTCCTCACCTGGTTGCTGCCACACACGCTTTACACCATCTGAACCAAATAAGTTTATCTTGGTCTCATCAGACCACAGGACATGGTTCCAGTAATCCATGTCCTTAGTCTGCTTGTCTTCAGCAAACTGTTTGCGGGTTTTCTTGTGCATCACCTTTAGAAGAGGCTTCCTTCTGGGACGACAGCCATGCAGACCAATTTGATGCAGTGTACGGCGTATGGTCTGAGCACGGACAGGCTGACCCCAGGCTGATTTTGTAAAATGATACAAGCGAGTAACAATAAACAATCTCCTGTTGATGAGAATGAGTAGCCTAAAGTCAGAAGTTTACATACACTCAATTAGTATTTGGTAGCATTGTCTTTAAATTGTTTAACTTGGGTCAAACATTTCAGGTAGCCTTCCACAAGCTTCCAACAATAAGTGAATTTTGGCCCATTCCTCCTGACAGAGCTGGTGTAACTGAGTCAGGTTTTTAGGCCTCCTTGCTCGCACACGCTTTTTCAGTTCTGCCCAGAAATCTCTCTAGGATTGAGGTCAGGTCTTTGTGATGGCCACTCCAATACCTTGACTTTGTTGTCCGTAAGCCATTTTGCCACAACTTTGGAAGTATGCTTGGAGTCATTGTCCATTTGGAAGACCCATTTGGGACCAAGCTTTAACTTCCTGACTGATGTCTTGAGATGTTGCTTCAATATATCCACATAATTTTCCTCCCTCATGATGCCATCTATTTGTGAAGTGCACCAGTCCCTACTGCAGCAAAGCACCCCAACAACATGATGCTGCCACCCCCGTGCTTCACGGTTGGGATGGTGTTCTTCGGCTTGCAAGCTGCCCCCTTTTTCTTCCAAACATAATGATGGTCATTATGGTTAAAAAGTACGATCTGTGCAGTTGCAAACCGTAGTCTGGCTTTTTTTATGGCAGTTTTGGAGCAATGTCTTCTTCCTTGCTGAGCCTCCTTTCAGGTTATGTCGATATAGGACTTGTTTTACTGTGGATATAGATACTTTTGTACCTGTTTCCTCCAGCATCTTCACAAGGTCCTTTGCTGTTGTTCTGGGATTGATTTGCACTTTTTGCACCAAAGTACGTTCATCTCTAGGAGACAACGCATCTTCTTCCTGAGCAGTATTGACGGCTGCGTGGTCCCATGGTGTTTATACTTGCAAACTATTTTTGTACAGATGAATGTGGTAACTTCAGGCATTTGGAAATTGCTTCCAAGGATGAACCAGACTTGCGGAGTTCTACAATTTTGTTTCTGAGGTATTGGCTGATTTCTTTTGATTTTCCCATGATGTCAAGCAAAGAAGCACTGCATTTGAAGGTAGTCCATGAAATACATCCACAGGTACACCTCCAATTGACTCAAATGATGTAAATTAGCCTATCAGAAACTTCTAAAGCTATGACATAATTTTCTGGAATTTTTCCAAGCTGTTTAAAGGCACAGTCAAGTTAGTGTATGTACACTTCTGACCCACTGGAATTGTGATAGAGTGTGTAAACAATTGTTGGAAAAATTACTTGTGTCATGCACAAAGCAGATGTTCTAACCGACTTGCCAAACTATAGTTTGTTACCATGACATCCACCCAGCTCTGGACGACTTAATCTTAGAAAGGCTTATATTCAAGGAGTTTCTACTAGTGCTGAGCGATTAACCAAAAATGTTTTCTGTTATTAAAGAACTAATTGGCCGACGTTGGTTTAACTACCTGAAATCCATTTCGTTTCTCTTCAGAGAAATCAAATAATTATCGAGAGAAATCTGAGAAATAAAGTGAACTATGTGGGACGCTGGGCTAAAGGGAGTTGTAGTTTTCATTAAGCAAATATTCAACCTAGTTCAGTGCAGAAACGTGGTAAATAACCACATTGACCATAATCCATTGCACCAGCTTTTTCTGGCTCATTGACGGATCAGAGAGGAAGAGGCAAAGTGAGAGGTTTCACTCTCGCCAAAAGCTTTCCAAAGTAAGCCCAATGCATTTATATAGGTTTATTTTGGACCTAAGCGTGTCTTCCCGCCTCCCATTGTAAGGGCATAGACATGATTGTCTTGTAATTGTCTTGTAATTGTCTACAATTGTCTACAGATCTCTGGACGGATACACTTTTGCACCTGCTTCGTTAGGTCAGATACACACAGACCGCATACACCGCATGAGAGAGGAATGTACACAACACAACATCCACAGGGACAGATGCAGTTCATAAAAGTATACCTTATTTACTTTGAATAACTAGTAACATTATTTTGTCAGACAGCTCTGCAACATACTTAGGCAGGCTAGCTAAATAGGATGACTAAAACATTAGATGGCCTGACTGGCTGACTGCTACTGCTTGAGCTGAGAAGAGACAAATAAGTAATCAAATAAAAACTAAGAAATATACACAACTGAAATGTTTTATTATTTCATAGTAATTTCCTATTTTTTTTTATTGATATCCACCAAACCAGGACCTGACAGAGACAATGGAATATCTTCAATATTTTGGCAATTGAATGTTCACTATTTTTGGCTTTTGAATTAAAAAGCTCTAAAATCATTGTAACGTCCTTATTTCATAAAACATTTCATGTTCAAAAAAATGATCAAATGATTTGCTTTATAATTATACCGAAACCGAAGCAACCTCAAAAAGCACCAATTCCTCAGCCCTAGTTTCTACTGAACTGCAGAGGAGTGAAGCACAGCATACCACCACACATCTTCTCTAGAGACACACAATGATCAGGGAGAGGAACAACGATCATCACAGCAGTGGGAAGCACACAAACACCCTAACTGCAAGCATAGTCAGACACGCACATGCACACACACACACCTGGCTAGAGGCCACCACACGGCAGGCAGTGACCTCGGATCTCTTCATCAGTGTGTGCACCTGCTGAGTAAAGGTGAGTCACTGAGACTGCATAACTAGGTAAAACTCAATCTACTCTCTCTCTCTGAGCTTAGCTCACACTGTACAGAGGAGCAAACTGAAAAGGAAGAAATAATGCAGCAACTCTTCAAGGACAACGGTAGTGAACTTCCCCCCCAAAATGATTTGTTTTAAACCCACAGAAAAAGCATTTTTTAAGTGAACTTTCTTTGTCCTTGACAAGTTGCTGAATTTCCCACTATTTTTCAGTCCCACTTGGCTCATGACTTGCTCTACTTAGGAATGCACAAAGATAGAATGAATGCTGCCACCAGCTCATAGTACTGTATAGTGCATTAATCCACTGACACAGCCTGGGTCAATGCATTCCTCTGGATAATTGTATGTCAGCCTCTTACCATTCATTATATCACCTTATGATTGACTTTATACCTCCTTAGTACTGATGAACAAAACATCTAGGCCCTCCCTATTGATCTGTGTCATCTAAATAAAGGCTATTTCCAAGTGAGTGTCATGTCAATAGGATTCAGGTCACTCTAGAAATTGTCCGGTCGAAGTGTTCAACAGTTACACCCCGAGTTCAGCCAGTCAGAAGAGAAGTTCACAGGCAAACAAAACAAGAGCTCCTGAATATTGGACATGATGGGCAGCCAAAACATATACTTTAAAAAGTGAAAATTGTGTCATGGAGTTAATCCTATTGGGAAAGCTCTGCGTATGTACAACTCTTGCACACTTCACTTTGGTGTTGCATGCTACAATAAAGTATGACCTTGTTTTTACCCTACTGAGATTCTTGTGGCATGAATGATCAGATATACAATAACCAGAAGAGGGATTAGCTGGGTCACAGAAATTCAGTTTTAGAAGAAAACCTGACTCTCTTTATAATCCTGTCAATCAGGACTGTATTTGTTTCTTTGATATTCATCTAAATCCAGACCAGTAGTATTATGTCAGCTCATCTGTAAATCCTGATCTTGATATCAATGACATAGGCTACAGAAAACGCCTATAACATAGTAATAGGACCGCAATACATGTGCAAATCAGATGTACAATACAAAACGGATTCAGACATTTATACAAAGGAACATTTATAAAAGGAAGGAACAAATACATACACTGACACACACGCACAAACAATCAACTATGTTGAAGGCAAGTAAATGTATCACACACTAGACAAATAAATCAATATTTGACATTATGCCAAGATCTTACCAAGAGCTATTTCTGTGATGGGGACGTGCACTCAATCAGCAAGCGTTATAGGGCTGACTTCATGTCATCAAATAAAACATATGCGCATCAGTCAGCTGGTCCTGTGTAGCTATAGCACCAATGTACCCCGAACTCCGAGCTCCAACTTGGTAAGTGAAGTAGCTATCTAGTATCGACAGTTCTGTCAGACACTGGAATAAAAGGCAGAGAATGCGCTCTTGCCTTGTAGTTTAAATTACCATATATGCTTCCCTGGTTAATTCGTTCCCTCCCACCCCGCCACTTCGGGATACCTCTCCAACCTCTTTCCTCAAAGAGCAAAACAATACACGTTGGCTATGACATTTGCACCAATTTGTCGGATAAAATGTCCACGTCACGTCTCAGCTGCCCGGTTGACAGCTCTCTCCCGCGGCGTTGCTCAGGAACTCTGTGGAGTTACGTAGTCAGACACCACTCAACATACTCAGACACCACTCAAGGTCTCCCCGTGTACCTTGGTACTGCAATATTGTCACACCTAACACTCTGCTACACTTTGTTCGTAGTAGACTTTCCTCGTCTTATTAATCGTTATCTCGAACGAGTAGTACTTCAAAACCCAGTTGTTTTTCTATGTAGCTAGCTAGAGCGTTCAAAACAGTTCCGTGATATGCATACTGCTCTACTCGAACACACTAATATATTCAAAGCATGTTCTAAAATTATCAAAAGGTTATACATTTCTTTATACAGGAAACTGATATATTTGTCCACTTTGCTACCTATAATAAAATAGCAAAAAACACAGGAAGTAGCTACGTCCACACTCCACTATTTTCATTGTTATATCTCTGCAGGGTTGCCAGGCAAGCTGACATTTCTAAACAATGATTGTCAAAACCTACCCTAAAGTCCTGAAAACTAGCCAAAAAACGTTTTCAACGCAAAAGAGATGTTGCCATATGTATACAATAAACCCTTTTGCCATAACGTTATCGAGACATTTAAGAAGGAATATCATAGTAACTTGTAATGACTTTCGAAGCAAAATTCGGTTTTCCTCAAAATAAGAATTATTGCCAGCTATGACAAGGTGCAATAAAATAATTTGAATATGTTGCAAGAGAAAATATCATTTGACCTTATTAAACTCACGATATCATTTTCCATCAATGGATGTAAATGTAACTTGTTTGACTGCTATTATTAAGCATTAAAGGCGCAAGGGTTTACGGTATTTGGCCAATATACCATAGCTAACTGTGGGCTGTTCCTAAGCATGACGCAACCGCGAGTCTTGGACACAGCCAACGACTTCAACTATATATCCCATTTCAATATTATATTCCAAACTATCTTTTTTTAAATTAATTTAAAACAACTTTTGATCACCGTTTGCCCCTGAATGTCCTTTTAAAGACTGCTGGGATGTAAAATCTTGCATTATTCAAATAATATTTAGTGCAATTGTACATAATGGATTGTACGGAAAAGGAACAGCAAAGAAAGAAAAAGGCGAGTTAAAAAGAGGGAGGGCAATTACCCCGATACTTAAAAAAAAAACATTTTTTGAAAAATAACATTTCATGAAATAACTAAAAAAGTGTAAACTCTAGCCATTTTTTCCCCTTTATAGTTTATTTGCCTAAGCATGACTTTCATCCACATACCATACTATAAACCGCCCATTTGCGAGAGATGACTTGTCATTTCAATAGGCATAGGCTACAGACTAAAATCTGGGTTTATGATTGTAATTACATTTTGCCATGGTTTGCTTAGATAAAGGCAGGTAGCCTATAGCTGCTGATAGGCCTACATCTCATTTCAGATAGTCTACAGTAGCCTAGACAAGATGTAGGCAATATGTAAACTAAACAATTTAGCAGCTTGCTTAGTTAAAATTAACAGACTCATTAAATCAACATGAACAGGTAGGTGATTTAGAGGTAAGAAATGCTTGTGTTTCCCAATAGCCTGTTGTAATAAGCTACGAAGGATGGGGTCATCATTTTAATCACTGAATTAAATATTAATAATATGTACAGTAGCAGTCAAAAGTTTGGACACACACCTTTTTCTTTATTTCTACGATTTTCTACATTGTAGAATAATAGTGAAGACATCAAAACTATGAAATAACGAGCTTCATGAGGTAGTCACCTGGAATGCATTTCAATTAACATGTGTGCCTTGTTAAAAGTTCATTTGTGGAATTTCTTTCCTTCTTGATGCGTTTGAGCCAATCAGTTGTGTTGTGACAAAGTAGGGGTGGTATACAGAAGATAGCCCTATTTGGTAAAAGACCAAGTCCATATTATGGCAAGAACAGCTCAAATAAGCAAAGAGAAACAACAGTCCATCATTACTTTAAGACATGAAGGTCAGTCAATTCGGAAAATGTCTTCAAGTGCAGTCGCAAAAACCATCAAGCACTCAAACTGACTCTCATGAGGACCGTCACAGGAATGGAAGACCCAGAGTTACGTCTGCTGCAGAGGATAAGTTCCTTAGAGTTAACTGAACCTCAGATTACAGCCCAAATAAATGCTTCACAGAGTTCAAGTAACAGACACATCTCAACATCAACTGTTCAGAGGAGACTGCGTGAATCAGGCCTTCATGGTCGAATTGCTGCAAAGAAACCACTACTAAAGGTCACCAATAATAAGAAGAGACTTGCTTGGACCAAGAAAAACGAGCAATGGAAATTAGTCCTGTGGAATTCTGTCCTTTGGTCTGATGAGTCCAAATTTGAGATTTCTAGTTCCAACCGCTGTGTCTTTGTGAGACGCAGAGCAGGTGAAAGAATGATCTCTGCATGTGTGGTTCCCACCGTGAAGCATGGAGAAGGTGTGATGGTGTAGGGGTACTTTGCTGGTGACACTGTCTGTGATTTATTTAGAATTCAAGGCACACTTAACCAGCATGGCTACCACAGCATATTGTAGCGATACGCCATCCCATCTGGTTTGCTCTTAGTGGGACTATCATTTGTTTTTCAACAGGACAATGACCCAAACCCCACCCCCAGGCTGTGTAAGGGCTATTTGACCAGGAGGGAGAGCAATGGAGTACTGCACCAAGAGTGTGAAAAGCTGTCATCAAAGCAAGGGCTGGCTACTTTGAAGAATCTAAAATCTATATGATTCCAAATCTATATGATTCCATTCCATTCCATTCCACATCTAAAATCTACATGATCACATGTGTTATTTCATAGTTTTTCTGTCTTTTTTTGGTTACTACATGATTCCATATGCGTTATTTCATAAATTTGATGTCTTCACTATTATTGTACAATGTAGAAAATAGTAGAAATAAAGAAAAACCCTTGAATGAATATGTGTCCTAACTTTTGACTGGTACTGTATATGCTGAATATGTTTATTTTTAGCCTAATCTTACTACTGTTACCATCACTCTAATGCGTTCTAACAACTGATGGGAAATTTTGATAGAGCTTTGATGACTTCTAATTTAATTTACTAAACATGTCCATTAATAATTGCATAACAACACATGTTTCCAACAACAATAAACTGAAGTTATAGGCTATTTATTAAATGGTTTTGCCAGCTCCAGGTAGGCTACACAAGGGCACATTTATTTGCAATGACCATTTTTTATTGTTTTGGTAGCATCACATTCCGTGATGTTTTTGGTAGTTAAGTTTTATCCAATCGCTGTGACTCCCGAACGGACTCGGGAGAGGCGAAGGTCGAGAGCTATGCGTCCTCTGAAACAAGACCCCGCCTATGACCAGTGATATCATCACTTCAAAATATTTATTGTATCAAATGGTAGCCTAAAGTAGACTACAATGGCATATCAATTAATAGACTACTTGATGGCCAAGAGGCAAATGTATCATTCTCCACATTTAATGTCAGTTTCATATAGTACTTTTCTTCATAAAAGAACCACGCTCATTTCACATTTCCACTCAGGCAGCCCCCGAGACACAATAACTGAGCATACGTAAAACACTTCCCTTGATAACGTTTTCTTTTAGCAAAGTTAACCACCTCCGTGCGAATTAATGTAACCACCTCCGACTGATTTTTTAGAGAAATGCCATGGCGGCCGCGGTGAAACTTAGAAATAGCTCAATATCCCGCAAACCACGACCAATACATTTTCAACGCGACATCGTTTTAAAAGTATCCCAATTTACTAGAAAACGATGTACATGGCAACCCTGTATCTGTGCTACAGCTCTACGTCACCGTTCGATCATAAGTGGAACGCCGCCACCTTGCGCAACCACAAACTGTTGTCTACGACCGCCATCTCCCGGATTTATACCATACGTTCATGCATAAACAATTGGTTCCGTTCAATGTTGTACGGTTGACTACTAGATGGTGCAAAAGAGCCATCCTTTTTATTCTGACACGCTTGCTCGCACACAAACCCCATGACAAGCAGCCGGGTTCAAGAGAAATAAATCAGCCCGTTTCCAGCCTAGTGGCTCAACTGTTAACACGGGTCAAAGTTATCCCGGAATAAGGACAGCACGCATGTGCCGTCAACCCGGATGTAGAATTTGTACGATACGCTTCCCATATTTGATTATTTTATGTGACATTGTTGCTAACTGTGTCAAAAATAGAACACGTAGTCCTTTTGTGGCACGCTTGAACCGGTCTAGACCGGGATAGACAGAAGTGTGGCGTGAACTGTCACAGCTGACAGCAGTGGTAGGTCTACTGAAGCTTGGCAGTACTGTAAGCATAACAAACCTTGGTTTTGAGGCTGTAGGCTCCGATTTTGTTATTACTTTAGTTGAATGCTTCATAATACGATTTAAATAATATTTGCCTACAAATCATGTATTAGCTAATTCAGGTTAGGCCTAAATAATAGGGAATAGGATAGCCTGTACTAGCAGGTTTATTAGCTTTCAGCCAAACTCGGGCGAATGCTTGGCTATCACTACTTTGCTTGGAGAGAAAAAACACTGAGTTTTGTTTTGATTTCCATAGAAAATATAACCCAGAAGACCTGTCATCTCTCAAAGTGGCGTCTAGAATGGACTTCCGCGGTAGAAAGTATGAGCGGGGCAGCAACTGGTCCGACCCAGAGGTGGCCGAACTCCTCCAGCTGTGGTCAGATGAGTCGGTCCAACTCGAGCTGGAAAGTTGCCTCCGAAATCAACATGTATTTAACCGAATAGCGGACGTCCTGCGGGAGAACGGTATCTATCGCACTGGCGACCAGTGCAGGGAGAAGATAAAAAAGATGAAGCTGGAGTACCGCCGCATTAAGGACAACCACAGGATGATACGCGGCGGGAGGTCGTGGAAGTTTTATGACGTTATGGACCGGGTCTTAACGAACCGACCGGCCATATCCTACTCCTCATTGGGCGGTGCCGTTATAGCCCACCAAGTCCTCCAGAGCCCGCCTAGTGGGGCAGACGCATACATCCATGGTCTGCCAGGTGGTGCCTTTGGTTCCACTGCTTCGGGCGGGTTCTTGTTTGGTCATCCGCCCAGGCTGGGGGAGCTGCTTGAGATCAAATGTGAGCATGCAGAGTCCGAGGACGGATTGCTGAACTCCGATGCTGCGCCCCCAGAGCTACTGTACCATACCGGGTCTGGAGATGAGCATGACACTGATGGGAAATCTGCCGGGCTGGACCAAGAGGATCCGGTCGAGATTGCGAGAGGAGAGCGCACGACGTGCGCGCGATTCTCTCCTTCAGGTTGGCTAAAAATGCCTCTTGCCCTGTATAATTTTGCATGGATATTCATTCGGTACTTTTATTAAAAGTGAGGGTATGAGTTACAACTATTATGTTGTAGTCCCAACACTTGGTACACTGTATCATTGCGCAATTCGAACTGAACTTTGTCCTTGCAAAAACACACTACATGATTACACTTTGATTTGTGCATATATCAATGAATCAATCAATCAATCAATTTAGTTATAAAGTCCTTCTTACACCAGCTGATGTCACAAAGTTTCTGTACAGAAACCCAGCCTAAAACCCCAAACAGCAAGCAATGGGTGTCTAGGAAAAACTCCCTAGAAAGGCTGGAACCTAGGAAGAAACTTAGAGAGGAACCAGGCTATGAGGGGTGGCCAGTACTCTTCTGGCTGTGCCGGGTGGAGATTATAACAGAACATGGCCAAGATGTTCAAATGTTCATAGATGACCAGCAGGGTCAGATATTCATACACTCCTCTGCCTATGTATTTATTTGTACAGTGAAGATGAGTACATTTGGCCCTATATTCCAGCATTTTGGATTTGAGATCAAATGTTTTCTATGAGGCAAATGTACAGAATGTCACCTTTTATTTGAGGGTATTTTCATACCAATGGAGGCTCCTCAGAGGAGGTCCTCCCATCCACCTCAGTAAATAAAAAAGAAAATGAAAAAGTGCAACATGAAAAAAAATCTCCTTTTTAGATAAAATAAAAGGTAGACTAGTGGTTAGAGCATTGGTCCAGTAACTGGAAGGTTGCTGGATCGAATGCCCGAGCTGACACAGTAGTAATCTGTTGTTCTGCACCTGAGCAAGGTATTTAACCCACTGTTTCCCGGGTGCCGAAGACGTGGATGTCGATTAAGGCAGCCCCCAGCACCTCTCTGATTCAGAGGGGTTGGGTTAAATGCGGGAGACACATTTCAGTTGAATACATTCAGTTGGACAACTGATTAGGTAGCCCCCTTTCCCAATACTAAATATATTCACATCCCCAAATAATTTATTAAAACACACTGTTTTGCGATGGTCTACAGTAGCCTCAACAGCACTCTGTAGGGTAGCATCATGGTGTAGCCGGAGGACAGCTAGTTTCCATCCTCCTCTGGGTACATTGACTTCAATATAAAACCTAGGAGGCTTGTGGTTCTAACCCCTTGACTTACACATTAATTACGACAACTTCCGGAGGATGTCCTCCAACCTGTCAGCATGAACTGGCATGTTGTCCACCCTATCTAATTATCAGAGAATTAATCTGGTACTGAAAGCATTAGCTAGCTAGCACTACAGTGCATAAACTGTGGTGAGTAGTTGAGAAAGATGATAGTTGAACAGTTTTGAACAAAAATGAAAGAGAAGCGAGAGAGAGCTATATTTTGTTGTATTTTGTTTTCACTTCCACTTAGATAGCGAATGCAGCTTAGCATACTCAAACACCCGGCTCAAACAGAGAGGGATGCTATGTTGGCTAGCTGGCTATGGCTATCCAACAATGGAACTCTACCAAGTCAAGGTAAGCTTTAGATTTTTTTCATTTATTGACACCAGTACCTGCCAGTGTAACTGCTAAACTGCTTGCTGACTGTACACCGTACTGTATTATTTTAGCAGGTTTACTAACGCGTTAGTTCTAGTAGCTATGTTGACGATGACGTTAGCGAATATGGTGACAACGATGTAGGCTGTGTGTAGCGGTTAGCACTTATGATATAAAGTTTTGGCTTGGAAATGTTTTTTCGCCTGGTCACAGATAGCTGATGTGTTGTGCACTGAAGTCCACAAGCGAAGGTAAAATGTGAGAGGAGGAGAGCACTTTCGATGCGAGAAGGAATTATACTGTTTGTATGTGGGTATTATGAAAGGGAACTCTTTGCGTGTGATCAGGGGTTTATTCATTCCACCAATTATGTTGAATAACGTTTCTTGAACGAAACGGGAATAAACATAACTGAATTTGTCCAACAGAAACTCTAGTTTGCAACTGTTGGACAAATTATTACACCCTAGATCAGCTAGATGCAGTCAAGAGTGTTGAAGGTGGTATTGTCACCGTGATTACTCCAATTTTTCTCTCGACCTGTGCACCTACGTTGTAAACTTTCGTTCATAGGCTAGGTTGTAGCAACCTCATGATGGGTATAGGGAAAATTTGAGTATCGTGTAGTAGCCTAAACCTATCGATGTTACACTAAGCTGGTTGAATAGAATATGAATGAAAGTCATCTAATATGCTATAATAGAAATAAGGCCATGCTCATGAAAAAAAGTATCGTCCTCCATCACCTTAAACGGCACCGACTGCCACTGCTTCATTCATATCTGTTTTACCGTTTAGAAGTAAAATCACTTTATGTATCTAGTCCACTCATTTGAATATATATTTTTTTCTTCATAAGTGTTCGGACATATTCACTTATAGTGTATTAAAGTTGTCAAAAGTTTAGTATCTGGTCCCATATTCTTCGCAATCAATGACTATATCAAGCGTGTGACTGCATTTGCAGTTTTGTATCTTTTGCCCAATAGGAACTGAATGGGTGAATAATATATTTGTGTAATTTTGGACCCATTTTATTGTAAATAAGAATAGAAGATGTCTCTGAACACTTCTACATTAATATGGATGCTACCATGATTATGTATAATCGTAAATTAATTGTGAATAATAATGATGAGTGAGAAAGTTAGAGACACAAAGATCATGCTAACCTCTCACCATGAGGCTACAATAACAGGGGAGGTTAGCATTTTTTAGGAGTTATGATCTTTGTTCCTCTGTAACTTTCTCACTCATCATTATTCAGGATTCCTTCATGATTATCCAATATAAATAAAAGTGACTCCAAAATGACAAGAGTCCCAAGCTTGAAGAGTCCCAAGGAATATGGGACCACATACTGGGACCACATACTAAACTTTGGACTACTTTAATATACATGTAACTGAATTTGTCTAGATACTTATGACACCTTCAAATTTCTAAACTGAAATAGATATGTATGAAAATACCCTCAAATAAAAGGTGACATTCTGTACTGTTGACTCATGAGACATTTGATCCCAAATCCCAAATATTGTAGTTCAGAGACAAATTAAAGTTTTAGCTTCACTGTCTAAATACATTTGTAGGGGAGTGTACGTGTAAGTATGGATTTAATAAGCAAAATACGTTTTTGTGATCTATTATCCCTTCTTCCCTCTTCTCTCCTCTCTCTCTTTCCGTCTTCAGGTTTCAGTGATCAGAACCAGGCTGGGTCCTCAGGCACAGGGGCCTCCATTGCTGGTCCTGATGGCCGGGACACAGGGAACCAGCGTGACCCAGAGGGTTCCCGACCTGCAGCCCCTGTGAGGCAGAGGAAGCGTCGGCGTGCAGGTAGAGGGGCTGGTGGGGGAGGAGGGGGTGGATGTGGGGGCCGGGGGCCCCTGGACGAGGCCCTGGTCAGCTTCCTAAGCTGGCAGCGGTCTGCCGAGGAGCGGCTCATCTCCCTGGAGGAGGCACGGCTGGAGAGGGAGGCGCAGGCGGAGGAGAGGCGGGAGCAGAAGGAGGAGAGGAGGGCGGAGCAGGAAAGACAGCATGAGCTCCGTCTGTTCAGCATGTTCACTGGGGCCCTGGCCGCTGTTAGACAGACTGCCCCTACTGCTCCACCGTTTGCTCCTACTTTCTCTACTGACTCAACTGTACCCTCTGCCACTTCTGGACACACCGCTATACTTAACGCCCTATCTGCCCCAGCTACTTCGTCTGTCCCATTTGGCTGTCCTGCCCCAACTACAGAACCACCACCATCCATCCCAGCCTGTTGCCCCACTAAACCTGAGAGCATACTGGCCACACTAAGTGGTGCAGAGACCCCTGGCCACAGTGTGTACCTGTCTCGCCGTGGCAACTCCATTAGACAGCACCAGGGCATTCTACAGGAGGGCTACACCCAGTACCACGCTGACAAATACCAGCACACTGACAACCCCAATGTGAGTCTCCAACACTGCTGCTGCTCCGCATGTTGAGAACAGTTGTTCCAGACCTGTGTGTGGTGTCATACCACTTGTCATGTCACTTTGTGGCAAATGTTTCTGTAAAAAGTGCTAGACAAATAACAATTGATAGATTGACTGAAAGATAGATTGATAGATTTTGATGTCTCTCATCTCCAGGGCATCATCAACATGGGCACCAGTGAGAACAAGCTGTGCTATGATCTGCTGCACAAACGGGTGAGAGAGGGGGAAGAAACAGGAGAAAATAGGGGAGGGAGAGTGGTTCATGTGGTTGCTCCACGTTGCTAATCACTGACTTTGTCAATCAGAATGATATATTATTTATAGTTAGTGATGTGTCTGTTGGATAATGTGGTTCTGTACTTACTGTAACTATATTGCATTACACTCCAATGGAATGTAACCATTCTCTCTCCGTCCATAAATCAAAACCCTTTTTGTGCCCCTGCCTCCCTGCCACAGATGACCCAGCCTGACATGCTTCATATCGACCCAGCCTTGCTGCAGTATCCTGACTGGAAAGGCCACCGCTTGTAAGCAGTTACCTTGTATGAGCACTTCATATGTCATGTGGAAAAGGATGGTTATGGTACATGTATTCGTTAGAGATAATTGAAGTTCAATTCAATAACATTTTTATTACATACAAGAAAGATGTTGATTACGGCAGCGATACAGATAAGGATGATGAGGATGTTAATGATGATGGTGATGATATCCCCTCTTTAGTCTGAGAGAAGAGGTGTCCAGGTTCCTGTCCCACTACTGTGGTTCGCCCAGGCCACTGAGAGCAGACAATGTGAGTGAAGTGAGCTCGCCTCAGCCCTTAGTAGTACTGTATAATGGCTCTAGTCTAGTGTATAATCCTGGCCATTATGGAATAAGGCTGTGATTGCTGGATTCATCTATGGGTGTGAATAGTTAAATTATGAAGAATGTTTTTACTCATAAAGCTAGTGTTTTATTTGTGTGTGTGTGTGTGTTCAGGTTGTGGTGATGAATGGCTGTGGCTCCCTCTTCTCATCCATAGCCGCAGTGCTTTGTGACCCGGAAGGTTAGTTCAACTCCGTAGACTCAAGAAGTATGTCCAGTCATTTCACCTATGTCTCACATATTATAGTTTTAAATATCATCCATGCCTTGTCAAACTGTGTAAGAGATGGTGTTTAATTCATCGATTTCAGTGGTTGAATTTAATTTAATATTGTGAGGTTTATCCTGACAATGTGTCTGTGTGTGTGTTAGATGCAATCCTCATTCCAACTCCATTCTATGGAGTGATCACTGAGGATGTGCATCTGTACAGCGGTGTTCGGCTCTTCCATGTTCATCTCGACTGTGAGGTAGGTCTCCTTTCTTAACGTAATACACCCTATACCATAATATCACTCTGTGTTGTATTGTTGTAAATGTTATTTGATGGCTCCATTTTCTGGGCAATATATTTTCTAAAGTGCTTTTTGTGTGTGCTTTTAGCCTAGTGGCAGTGGCAGTCGGCCGTTCCACCTCACTGTGGACAAACTGGAGGAAGCTATGAGGAAGGCGATTAGCGAGGTTGACCCCCCCCCCAAAAAAACAGAATAGTTATCCATTGATAAAACGAAGATACAGGTACTTGAATGTTTCATTGGTGTAACTGTCCCTTGGTGTGGCCCTGTCTGTCAGGGGTTGAATGTGCGGGCCATGGTCCTGGTGAACCCCCATAACCCCCTGGCTGATGTCTACTCCCCTCAAGAGATGACTGGCTTTCTGGAGTTTGCCAAGAGGTGAGTTTTGTCCTCATATCATATTTCCATATTGTGCCATATATTTTCCCCTCTTGCGCATATAACGCTGAGTATTATGACTGTAGTTGTATTTTAAAGTGCAGCTAAGGGCTGAGGATTCTCCCAGAACCATTGGTTGTAGTCTGTGGTTCACTCAGCATTAGCACCCTCTACAGACCTCCCTATGCACTGAGCTGCACTGAGCTGTAGTAACCATAAACCAGCCCGTTTGTACAATGCGCTGCTCCCTCCGGCTGCCTACTGATAGAGGCCTTTTAATGCCTGCTTGTATTGCCTTTATATTAAAGAACAGTATACATCATAAAACGGTGCAATAGAAATTCATGATAAATGATTTATCTTTTCCTCTCTGTTCTCTCCATTCCTTCCCCCTGCCTAAGGCATAAGTTGCACGCCATTGTAGATGAGGTGTACATGCTGACAGTGTTTGAAGACACAGTAACCTTCCACAGCGTCCTCAGCATGGACAGGTATGATGCACACAAAATCTGCCTATTAAATGTACACTACCTTTCAAAAGTTTGGGGTCACTTAGAAATGTCCTTGTTTTTGAAAGAAAAGCACTATTTTTGTTCATTAAAATAACATCAAATTGATCAGAAATACAGTGTAGTCATTGTTAATGTTGTAAATTACTATTTTAGCTGGAAACAGATTTCTAATGGAATATCTACATAGGCGTACAGAGGCCCATTATCAGCAACCATCACTCCTGTGTTCCAATGGCATGTTGTGCTAGCTAATCCAAGTTTATCATTCTAAAAGCCTAATTGATCATTAGAAAACCCATTTGCAATTATGTTAGCACAGCGAAAACTATTGTTCTGATTAAAGAAGCAATAAAACTGTCCTTCTTTAGATTAGTTGATTAGTATCTGGAGCATCAGCATTTGTGGGTTTGATTACAGGCTCAAAATGGCCAGAATCAAATAACTTTCTTCTGAAACTCGTCAGTCTATTTTTGTTCTGAGAAATGAAGGCTATTCCATGCGAGAAATTGCCAAGAAACTGAAGATCTCGTACAATCCTCAACTGGAAGCTTCATTAAATAGTACCCGCAAAACACCAGTCTCAACGTCAACAGTGATCAGGGATGCTGGCCTTCTAGGCAGAGTTCCTCTGTCCAGTGTCTATGTTCTTTTGCCCATCTTAATCTTTTATTTTTATTGGCCAGTTTGAG
Source organism: Oncorhynchus mykiss (assembly GCF_057628025.1). NCBI lineage: Eukaryota > Metazoa > Chordata > Actinopteri > Salmoniformes > Salmonidae > Oncorhynchus > Oncorhynchus mykiss. The sequence continues at coordinate 80,691,394 of NC_143023.1, read as the reverse complement.
ATATGGCTTTTTCTTTGGAACGATGAACTCTATTTAATGAAGCTGCCAGTTGAGGACTTGTGAGGCACCCGTTTCTCAAACTAGACATTCTAATGTACTTGTCCATTTGCTCAGTTGTGCACCGGGGCCTTCCATTCCTCTTTCTATTCTGGTTAGGGCCAGTTTGCGCTCTTTTGTGAAGGGAGTAGTACACAGCGTTGTACAAGATCTTCAGTTTCTTGGCAATTTCTCGCATGGAATAGCCTTAATTTCTCAGAAGAAGAATAGACTGACGAGTTTCAGAAGAAAGTTCTTTGTTTCTGAGCCTGTAATTGATCCCACAAATGCTGATGCTCCAGATACTCAACTAGTCTAAAGATGGCCAGTTTTATTTACTTTATATTTCTAAGTACATTAAAAATGGTGTGCTTACAGCCTGCCGGACCCCCAGAGAACACATGTGATGTGGGGGATGAGCAAGGTAAGAGTTTAAAGTGAGGGTGTGTGTGCGTGCATATGCATGTGTCTGAATGTGTTTGTATGTACATGCTGTTGTGGGAACTATCTGGGGGTTATGTGTTCATCATGTTAGATTGTCCCCTGTCTCCTGTGTGTTGTCCCTGTGCAGGACTTTGCGATGGCAGGAGTGCGTGTGGGCACTGTGTACTCTGATAACAGGGACTTGGTGGAAGCTCTGGATAAACTGGGGATGTTCCATGGTGTCCCTGGTCCCATACAGCACCAGATGGCAATCCTGCTCCAGGACAAAGGTACACACACACACACTAGATGAGAGGACATACCATCCAAGTAGGGAGTTCAATCTACCTGTGTTCTACTCTGTAGATTGGATCAATGGGAAGTTTCTTCCAGAGAACAGGCTGAGAATGCAGGCAGCTCACAGGTACATGACAGGGGAGCTACAGAGCATGGGAGTCCCCTACCTCCACCGGCCTGCTGGCTTCTACATCTGGGCTGACCTCAGGAAGGTAAGAATACTGAAACAGGTTGGGGTTTACTGCATGGTGTGGAGCTGCTGTTTTGGCTCTTCCTGACATGGTTCCTCCTCTCTCTCTCTTTATTTCTCTTTCTTTCTTTCTCTCTCTCTTGGTCAGTACCTATATGAGCCGTCGTTTGTGGAGGAACTGTCCCTGTGGAGGTGTTTCCTCAGACACAAGGTGGTGCTGAGCTGTGGCCAAGCCTTCCATTGCTCCACTCCCGGCTGGTTCCGCATTGTCTTCACCGACCGACAGCAACACCTTACGCTCGGTACATTCAGATGCTTTTCTCTTCTCATGATAGCGGGGGAGGAAAACAGATATAGGGAGATGTTGATATTTCTTCCTCCTCCCTTTTCGCCCTCTTCTCTCTTCTATCCTGTTTTCCTCTAATTCCCATCTCTTCATCTCAGTATGTCATACAATGACATGAAAACTAAATCAAAGAGATGGTGTTATATGTGGTTGTTGTAGGCATGCAGAGGATCAGGAGGGCCTTGGAGGAGATAGATGGGGCCACATCCACCCTTGACACGGGCACAACCAACGAGGCCACAGAGGAGAAAGGGACAGAGAAGACAACACAGGGGGACACAACAGACGCACACAAACCTCTTGCTGTTAAGTCAACATCCTTGTCCATGAACAGATCATCAGAAGAGCCAGAGGAGAAGGATAATAACATCCCTGATGCCATCCCATTGGTCAGTGAAGATTTTATCTTGCTTGACTGCCAGACGTCCCACCCCGCAGAAAGTCTGGACTCCCTGATTGGTGCCCTGAGGCAACAGATCCACACCTCTGATTGGCTTGAGAAGAACACTCCGGAACTGTCTGCTGGGGAGGACCCAGAGCTTCTGGATGTGTTCAAAGACCTGCTGGACAGAGCCAGAAAGTAGAGGAGAAGAATGGATGGAGAGGAAAGGAGGGGATGGAGAGGAAAGGAGGGGATGGAGAGGAAAGGAGGGGGTGGAGGGGATGGATAGGAAAGGAGGGGATGGAGAGGAAAGGAGGGGATGGAGAGGAAAGGAGGGGATGGAGAGGAAAGGAGGGGATGGAGAGGAAAGGAGGGGATGGAGGGGATGGAGAGGAAAGGAGGGGATGGAGAGGAGAGGAGGGGATAGAGAGGAGGGGATAGAGAGGAGAGGATGGTTAGAGGAGAGGGGAGGTGGAAGGAAAGGACAGGAGGCAAGAAAGGACATCATCATAGGCGACAAAGGTTCCCCAGTTTGTCCACATCAGAATGTCTTAATTTTTTGTTATGAGAGCTGTTCTTCATTATTTCAGCCAGAAGTCAGTGTATCAGGTTGTGCTGTAATCTCTGCAGTTCTGTTCATTGAATGCCAATGTTGACTCAAACGAATATACAGAGTTAAGTTTAAGTCTCTGTCAAATACATTTTATACTTTAGTTATAACTCGTTTTCTGGTTGTACTTTTGTTCTGTAATCCACTTTAATGATTAACCTTGAATATGGTTATATGTTTATGACGTGGTCATCTATAGTACCATTCACGAGCTTTTAAGACAGTTGTTGTTCATACTGTATACATATGTACAGTAAATGGTTCTGAATATTTCACCAAGTCTTAATGTTGATAAATTGGTCAACGTTCAATAAAAGCCTTATTTTTACCACTTGTGGAGAAGTACCGTATGTGGTTTTCCAAATCAATTCTAGTGAAAGCCTAAATACTGTAGACTACATTTTTTAGTTGGTAAATCAAGGAAGTGAAACTCACATTAAATAGTTTTGAAACTCAAATTATTGAAGTATAATGTTGCCTGTTTTTGTTACTGTAGATATTCCAAGGACACAACATAATCTGTTTTTGCCTGCCTTTTGATACATAGTAATTGACCAGTAAAAGTTGCATAGGCTGTTGTTGACAGTTTGGCTCTGGGCTGGTGGGGTTTTTCCAAGATGACCCTGCTCTGGCTGGGGGCTAGAAAAGGAAGCTGGATGTCTTAATTTGAGGTGTGAAACACAAAGTGTTTGTGTGTGTTAATGTGTGTGTGTGTGTGGCGGGGGTATTTCCCCCCCCATGATGATAACCTGTCCTTTGTACACACCTGCAGAGTGAGGGAACAGGGACCAAGCTTTAAAAGTGTCCTCACCCTTCAAAACAGATATAAATGCAGTAAAAAAAAAAAGAAGTTGTTCGACTATTGTCCTTTCACTACCACGGTGATTATGGTAGAGGGAGAGAGAGCTGTTTTCACTTTCCAAACGGCATGAGCCTTTGTGTCACAGCCAAGAGATGCCGAGGGAACTCAAACACTGAGTGGGGGGTTTCCACTGTAGTGGGAAGGCGGAGAGCAACACAGAGGAAAATATTTAGTGTCATATTCCACCACTATGTGTGTGTTCCTGACTGGTACACTGGTAGTGTGAGTCACTGTATCTGAGTGGTCGATGGCTGTGAACTCATTATACAGTAGTCCATCACGCATCTGACCTGCTCCTGCTCTCCTCATGCTGGGAAGATTTATACAAAGCTTCATCGCACACTCTAATCCAGCATTCAGGAGTCCACAGTTCAGACAGAGTTCAACATAACAAGATTGTCTGATCCTCTGTATCAACAAAACAAAACTAAAGGTAAGATGAAAATGTACTATACAATCTGTCTGTTGCTAATGTCATGTAGCTGATTCACTCTCTCCATTGCTCTGTTGATTTATGGCGCCAATTGAATTTCTCTTTTATATACCTTTTAAACTTTGAACTGTTACTGATAAGGATGAACGTTTTTCAACAGATTGATACTGTAGTAGATTTACCTGTGAATGCTCCACCCTCTGTCTTGCCACATCACCCCTTCTCTCCCTGCTCTCCTCCTGTCTCCCTGTCTCATTCTCTTTTCTCTCAGCCCTCTCAGTCTGTCAGTATGAAGGTGCTAGAGGTGGGAGACTCAGTGAGTCAGTTCAGGTTGGCTGAGTCATGTGTGGGGCTGGCAGGGTGTCTGTGCGTGGCCTACTCTGTTTGGACCCCTCGCTGGCTCAATGACCAGGGACTGTGGTCTATAGGCAACAACAGCACCAACACAGACAGTGATGGTGACCAGACTGGGGACATCATCTTTAACGGTGAGTCAAGAAGCTACATTGACCATCAGCATCAACTTTCGCTCTGTTTGACTCAGAATGAGAAATGTTTATTACCCCTGTGTACGCAGGGTGTATTAACGTCAGTGACATGTTTATACAATTTCATTTATAATGTTTTAAATTAATCACGGTAATACCATCTGTTTATAAACATTTATTTTACCTTTATTTTATCAAGTTATTCTTATTGAGATAAAAATCAGAGACCTGGTTGCTAATTCAAAGTGTGTGGTTGCACCTAATGGAATGCTAAAGGTAGCAGATGTACAAGGAGTGGCTTAACTGTGAGTGTTGTTGAACATTTTAGTTACACTTAAGGTTGGCTGCCTGCCTTTGGCACTGTGGAGTTTTCCCTCAGAATCGCAGTAATGTGAACAGGTATGAACTTGCTCCTGAACCAATCATTCACATTCTCAGAGAACAGGAGGAGAGGGAGATGGGAGGGTCACGTTAAACTTTTAGGGCTGTACAACAGGTAATATACACATCCCAAATTCCTCCACCAGTGCTGGGGCAAAGGAAAAACTGATGTTAAAGATAGAAAAGCTTGCATACAGTACATGCTGCTCCCCTGCTATATTCCTGCACCCATTAAATGTATATTAACGGCAGTGACGTATGCTGTGTGGAGGCTTTTCTTCTATTGATGAACTTTTAGGGCCTGACAGGTTTGTTAGATTCGCTGTTCAGTGTGGTTTTGAGGCAGCAAGGGTATCTGATTAAATCAATGGCCTCTCACTGTTGTTCTCTGTTTAGTATGACGTCAAAGATGGACAATGTTAGAATGATAGATCAGCAGTTAATTTGACAATACATGTCATTGTGTATTGTCATTGTATTGACGTTGACAATGGCCCTTGTATTCGTCTCCGTTTGGAATCATTATTGGGATCTTGAAGAGTTTTTCAAAAGTGACATAGCCGGCTGTTATTGCTCTCTCTTCTATGTTGGACTTGAATATAGCCTGCAGATGTAGACAGGTTTAGACATGAACTCTAGTTCACTGCTGAGAGGAAGAAGAGTTCAACGTACACATAACTGAGAAACACTGTCCGAAGCAGAAATTATTACAAGTCACTGTAAAATCATGTGTCACTGTTTACATATTATAACCACTGTGTGTGTTTGTCTTCAGCCCTGGAGGCAGAGCAAGTGTTTGGGGTGCTGTCATTCCTCATGGCTGTGAATTCAGGGGCTCTGTGCCTCGTGTTCGCCCTCTGCTGGACATCCCAGACAGTGCGCTCTTACTCCAACACCCGCTCCCTCCTCATGGCAGGCCAGGCCCTCTACCCCACCGTCTTGCTGCTCCTCACTCTAGGACCCACAGGTCAGTATGGGTCCAGGGCGCAGGCCTGAAAGGAAGAAAGGGTGCATGTCTAAAGGGGCTTTTAAATCCGTTTTACCAAATTTCTACCAGCATGTCAAATATGCAACCATAGAGAAAAAAACTCTAGACCACCTTTACTCCACACACAGAGACGTGTACAATGCTTTCCCTCGCCCTCCATTTGTAAATCTGACCATAATTCTATCCTCCTGATTCCTGCTTACAAGCAAAAATTGAAGCAGGAATCACCAGTGACTCGGCCTATAAAAAAGTGGTCAGATGAAGCAGATGCTAAGCTACAGGACTGTTTTTCAAGCACAGACTGGAATATGTTCCGGGATTCTTCCGATGGCACTGAGGAGTACACCACATCAGTCACTGGCTTCATCAATAAGTGCATCGATGACATCGTCCCCACAGTGACTGTAGGTACATACCCCAACCAAAAGCCATGGATTACAGGCAACATCCGCACTGAGCTAAAGAGTAGAGCTGCCACTTACCAGGAGTGGGACTCTAACCCGGAAGCTTAGAAGAAATCCTGCTATGCCCTCCAACGAACCATCAAACATGCAATGCTTCAATACAGGAATGAGATCGAATCATACTACACCGGCTCCGACGCTCGTCAGATGTGGCAGGGCTTGCAAACTATTACAGACTACAAAGGGAAGCACAGCCAAGAGCTGCCCAGTGACACGAGCCTAGCAGATGAGCTGAATTACTTCTATGGTCGCTTCGAGGCAAGTAGCACTGAAACATGCATGAGAGCATCAGTTGTTTCGGACGACTGAGTGATCACGTACTCCGTAGCCGATGTGAGTAAGACATTTAAACAGGTCAACATTCACAAGGTCGCAGGGCCTGACGGATTACCAGGACATGTACTCCGAGCATGCGCTGACCAACTGGCAAGTGTCTTCACTGACATTTTCAACCTTTACCTGTCTGAGTCTGTAATACCAACTTGTTTCAAGCAGACCACCATAGTCCCTGTGCCCAAGAACACTAAGGTAACCTGCCTAAATGACTAACGACCCGTAGCACTCACGTCTGTAGCCAAGAAGTGCTTTGAAAGGTTGGTCATGGCTCACATCAACACCATTATCCCAGAAACCGTAGACCCACCCCAATTTGCATACCACCCTAACAGATCCACAGATGATGCAATCTCTATTGTACTCCACACTGCCCTTTCCCACCTGGACAAAATAAGCATCTATATGAGAATGCTATTAATTGACAACAGCTCAGCGTTCAACACCATAGTGCCCTCAAAGCTCATCACTAAGCTAAGGACCCTAGGACTAAACACCTCCCTCTGTAACTGGATCCTGGACTTCTTGATGGGCCGCCCTCAGGTGGTAAGGGTAGGGAACAACACATCCGCTACACTGATCCTCAACACGGAGGCCCCTCAGGGCTGCTTGCTTAGTCCCCTCCTGTACTCCCTGTTCACTCATGACTGCACGGCCAGGCACAACTCCAACACCATCATTAAGTGTGCCGATGACACAACAGTGTGTGGCCTGATCACAGACAATGACGAGACAGCCTATAGGGAGGAGGTCAGAGACCTGGCCATGTGGTGCTAGGACAACAACCTCTCCCTCAATTCTCATCGACGGGGCTGTAGTGAAGCAGTTTGAGAGCTTCAAGTTCCTTGATGTCCACATCATCAACAAACTAACATGGTCCAAGCACACCAAGACAGTCATGAACAGGGCACGACAAAACCTATTCCCCCTCAGGAGACTGAAAAGATTTGGCATGGGTCCTCAGATCCTCAAAAGGTTCTACAGCTGCATCATTGAGAGCATCCTGACTGGTGGCATCACAGCCTGGTATGGCAACTGCTCAGCCTCCGACCGCAAGGCGCTACAGAGGGTAGAGCGTACGGCCCAGTACATCACTGGGGCCAAGCTTCCTGCCATCAGGGACCTCTATACCAGGCGGTGTCAGAGGACGGCCCTAAAAATGGTAAACGACTCCAGCCACCTTAGTCATAGACTGTTCTCTCTGCTACCGCATGGCAAGCAGTACAGGAGTGCCAAGTCTAGGTCCAAGAGGCTTCTAAACAGCTTCTATCCCCAAACCTCAATTATCTCGACTAACCGGTTTCCCCGCACATTGACTCTGTACCGGTACCCCCTGTATATAGCTTAGCTATTGTTCTTTTCCTGCTGTTCTTTAATTGTTACTTTTATATCTTATTCTGATGTATCTTATTTTATATATATATATATATATATATATATATATATATATATATATATATATACACACACTGCTCAAAAAAATAAAAGGAACACTTAAACAACACAATGGAACTCCAAGTCAATCACACTTCTGTGAAATCAAACTGTCCACTTAGGGAGCAACACTGATTGACAATAAATTTCACATGCTGTTGTGCAAATGGAATAGACAACAGGTAGAAATTATAGGCAATTAGCAAGACACCCCCAATAAAGGAGTGGTTCTGCAGGTGGTGACAACGGACCACTTCTCAGTCCCTATGCTTCCTGGCTGATATTTTGGTCACTTTTGAATGCTGGCGGTGCTTTCATTCTAGTGGTAGCATGAGACGGAGTCTACAAATCACACAAGTGGCTCAGGTAGTGCAGCTCATCCAGGGTGGCACATCAATGCGAGCTGTGGCAAGAAGGTTTGCTGGGTCTGTCAGCGTAGTGTCCAGAGCATGGAGGTGCTACCAGGAGACAGGCCAGTACATCAGGAGATGTGGAGGAGGCCATAGGAAGGCAACAACCCAGCAGCAGGACCGCTACCTCTGCCTTTGTACAAGGAGGAGCAGGAGGAGCACTGCCAGAGCCCTGCAAAATGACCTCCAGCAGGCCACAAATGTGCATGTGTCTGCTCAAACGGTCAGAATCAGACTCCATGAGGGTGGTAATGAGGGCCCGACGTCCACAGGTGGGGGTTGTGCTTACAGCCCAACACCGTGCAGAACGTTTGGCATTTGCCAGAGAACACCAAGATGGGCAAATTCGCCACTGGTGCCCTGTGCTCTACACAGATGAGAGCAGGTTCACACTGAGCACGTGACAGACGTGACAGAGTCTGGAGATGCTGTGGAGAACGTTCTGCTGCCTGCAACATCCTCCAGCATGACCGGTTTGGCGGTGGGTCAGTCATGGTGTGGGGGTGGCATTTCTTTGGGGGGCCGCACAGCCCTCCATGTGCTCGCCAGAGGTAGCCTGACTGCCATCAGGTACCGAGATGAGATCCTCAGACCCCTTGTGAGACCATATGCTGGTGCGGTTGGCCCTGGGTTCCTCCTAATGCAAGACGATGCTAGACCTCATGTGGCTGGAGTGTGTCAGCAGTTCCTGCAAGAGGAAGGCATTGATGCTATGGACTGGCCCGCCCGTTCCCCAGACCTGAATCCAATTGAGCACATCTGGGACATCATGTCTCGCTCCATCCACCAACGCCACGTTGCACCACAGACTGTCCAGGAGTTGGCGGATGCTTTAGTCCAGGTCTGGGAGGACCTGGGAGATCCCACCACCTCATCAGGAGCATGCCCAGGTGTTGTAGGGAGGTCATACAGGCACGTGGAGGCCACACACACTACTGAGCCTCATTTTGACTTGTTTTAAGGACATTACATCAAAGTTGGATCAGCCTGTAGTGTGGTTTTCCACTTTAATTTGAGTGTGACTCCAAATCCAAACCTCCATGGGTTGATAAATTTGATTTCCATTGATCATTTTTGTGTGATTTTGTTGTCAGCACATTCAACTATGTAAAGAAAAAAGTATTTAATTAGAATATTTCATTCATTCAGATCTAGGATGTGTTGTTTTAGTGTTCCCTTTATTTTTTTGAGCAGTGTATATACAGTGCCTTGCGAAAGTATTCGGCCCCCTTGAACTTTGCGACCTTTTGCCACATTTCAGGCTTCAAACATAAAGATATAAAACTGTATTTTTTTGTGAAGAATCAACAACAAGTGGGACACAATCATGAAGTGGAACGACATTTATTGGATATTTCAAACTTTTTTAACAAATCAAAAACTGAAAAATTGGGCGTGCAAAATTATTCAGCCTCTTTACTTTCAGTGCAGCAAACTCTCTCCAGAAGTTCAGTGAGGATCTCTGAATGATCCAATGTTGACCTAAATGACTAATGATGATAAATACAATCCACCTGTGTGTAATCAAGTCTCCGTATAAATGCACCTGCACTGTGATAGTCTCAGAGGTCCGTTAAAAGCGCAGAGAGCATCATGAAGAACAAGGAACACACCAGGCAGATCCGAGATACTGTTGTGAAGAAGTTTAAAGCCGGATTTGGATACAAAAAGATTTCCCAAGCTTTAAACATCCCAAGGAGCACTGTGCAAGCGATAATATTGAAATGGAAGGAGTATCAGACCAATGCAAATCTACCAAGACCTGGCCGTCCCTCTAAACTTTCAGCTCATACAAGGAGAAGACTGATCAGAGATGCAGCCAAGAGGCCCATGATCACTCTGGATGAACTGCAGAGATCTACAGCTGAGGTGGGAAACTCTGTCCATAGGACAACAATCAGTCGTATATTGCACAAATCTGGCCTTTATGGAAGAGTGGCAAGAAGAAAGCCATTTCTTAAAGATATTCATAAAAAGTGTCGTTTAAAGTTTGCCACAAGCCACCTGGGAGACACACCAAACATGTGGAAGAAGGTGCTCTGGTCAGATGAAACCAAAATTGAACTTTTTGGCAACAATGCAAAACGTTATGTTTGGCGTAAAAGCAACACAGCTGAACACACCATCCCCACTGTCAAACATGGTGGTGGCAGCATCATGGTTTGGGCCTGCTTTTCTTCAGCAGGGACAGGGAAGATGGTTAAAATTGATGAAAAGATGGATGGAGCCAAATACAGGACCATTCTGGAAGAAAACCTGATGGAGTCTGCAAAAGACCTGAGACTGGGACGGAGATTTGTCTTCCAACAAGACAATGATCCAAAACATAAAGCAAAATCTACAATGGAATGGTTCAAAAATAAACATATCCAGGTGTTAGAATGGCCAAGTCAAAGTCCAGACCTGACTCCAATCGAGAATCTGTGGAAAGAACTGAAAACTGCTGTTCACAAATGCTCTCCATCCAACCTCACTGAGCTCGAGCTGTTTTGCAAGGAGGAATGGGAAAAAATGTCAGTCTCTCGATGTGCAAAACTGATAGAGACATACCCCAAGCGACTTACAGCTGTAATCGCAGCAAAAGGTGGCGCTACAAAGTATTAACTTAAGGGGGCTGAATAATTTTGCACGCCCAATTTTTCAGTTTTTGATTTGTTAAAAAAGTTTGAAATATCCAATACATGTCGTACCACTTCATGATTGTGTCCCACTTGTTGTTGATTCTTCACAAAAAAATACAGTTTTATATCTTTATGTTTGAAGCCTGAAATGTGGCAAAAGGTCGCAAAGTTCAAGGGGGCCGAATACTTTCGCAAGGCACTGTATATATTTTAACTGCATTGTTGGTTAGGGCTCGTAAGTAAGCATTTCACTGTAAGGTGAAACACCTGTTGTATTCGGCGCATTGATTTGACATCCTGCAAATATCTATCAATGTTGCTTCATACAATGTTTTCAGAGAAGATTTCCCTTCCCTGTCACTGCTTATGTTAATCTAGTTTCTCCTCTGCTCACTCCTATTTTATGTTGGAGAAGCTTTTGTCAAGTGTTTCCACACAGGTATATTAGTGAAGATGTATTGCCTTCAGTAAACACTCAGATTCCTCTGTCTACTCCTTAGACTCCTATCTGCTGATGATGACTTGACTGACTCCGCTCTTCTCCTCCCTCTCTGTCTCTCTCTAGGATTCTTCTTCCTCCTCAGCTGGTCCCTCTTCACCTACCAGCACCGGGTGGAGATTAGTGATGACTTCACATGCCTGGGCTCCTCCTTTTGGCTGGGTACCCTGGGCTGGGCCCTGCTATTGGTTGCTCTGCCTGTGGTCTTCCTGGTGGAGCAGTGTGTGGTCCCGGACATCCTGCCAGATCTCATGAAGGCTGCTGATGGGTGGCGGGGCGCCTCCCAGGTACCGTACGCCCAGCGCTCGTTCATCGTGAGTCACCAGCGTTGTCATGAAGACCAGAGTGATGAAGACATTGCGAGAGGCCTGAGGAGGTACATGTCTGTACCCTGAGAGGAGGAATAGAGAGGACACATGACAGTGATGGAGTATTAGTGTAACCTTCTTCAGGCTCAGAGACTGAGCTAACTGCAGAATGGGACTGGACTGGGCACACAGCTGATAGGGGTCCATGTTCACACTAGCAGTTCACCAGGGAGAGGAGCTTCTAGTCTGTGTCTGTATCAGAGATTTCTCCACTGTAGGATAATGTTTACAGACGCACTCTGAGAATATGTAATATTAGACTAATCAAATCAAATTTCATTGGTTGTGCACACATATTTTGCAGATGTTATCGCAGATGCAGCGAAATGCTTATGTTTCTAGCTCAAACAGTGCAGTAATACCTAACAAAACAAATGACCAATTAGCCCTTTTAAATTATAAACTTGGATTAGCTAACACAACGTGCCATTAGAACAGTGGAGTGATGGTTGCTGATAATGGGCCTCTGTACGCCTATGTAGATATTCCATAAAAAATCAGCCGTTTCCAGCTAAAATGGCCATTTACAACATTAACAATATCTACACTGTATTTCTGATCAATTTTATGTTATTTTAATGGACTTGAGAATGAGAAAAATGTGCTTTTCTTTCAAAAACAAGGACATTTCTATGCCCAAACTTTTGAACGGTAGTGTATATATACACAAATATAATGGTGTGTGTATAGACAGTATATGAATAGAAAAGTTGTGTACAGGAGTAGATATATAGGATAAGCATTGAATAGAATACAGTATATACATATAAAGTGGGTAAAACAGTATGTAAACATTATTAAAGTGACCAAAAGTGTCAATGCTGAGATAAAGGGTTCTTGTCAAGCAAGGAACAATTTATTATTTGTAGTTGTTTGTTGCCAAGCACACTTTCAGTAAGATTTTCTGTGTAGTAAAGGAAACATTTATGTTACAATAGCAGCCTCATGTGGTGAGTATGACCAAGGTTTGATGTTGAAAAGGCTATTTTTGATACAGCTTGGCAGCAGTGTTCTGTTCGCAAGTATTCAACATTAATTAGTGGAAAGTCACACATTTTGGTTGTTTGTGTACAAAGTGGGATCACTACTTGTTGAATTTAGATGAAAGTGATACATACATTTACAGTTTAACTAATACTTCTAAGACAGTCCTATGTGAATGTGCATTTTCTCAGTGAGCTTGATACTCATCACCACTATAAAGTGACTGATATCACAACGTTTTTGCAATGGGACTGTGATATTATTGATATTGTACCTTTAAAAAACAGATGAATAAACTGCTGCTTTTATTTACTCAGCCCTGTTAACCAGTATCTCTACCAGGCTCCAGATGTCTTCCCGGCATCACCAGAGAACAGTGCCATAGCACACTCCAGTCCAACAGAAAGCCTTATTATAATGCCCCTCTTCCCCTATGAGCAGTAGAACCATCACATACAGCAGTACAGTTGAATCATGTCAGCCATCTACTCAGCACTGCCAAGCTACTGTCTACCAGTCTCTCTCACAGCCCTTCTTTAGTTCTCTCAGTCTTCTCTCTTCTCTTACTTCCCCAACAGGAGAGGAGAGAGTGGGCTGCCTGCCTGCCTGCCATCATGCCACATGTTTACGTTCTGATCCTTGTTAAAGTAGGGGAGAATTAACAGGCTCTGGCTTTGTTAATTGGCCGCTAATCAGGTGTTGCTCTAATTAAAAGGCAGTTCCGCCCTGTTGGTGCCTGCTAATGAGTGTGTTATTAAATCCACCAAGGATTTGGGTCTCTTTTTCAATTTATCAACAGGGTAGAGATTAATTTGTGTTGGAATGAGAGTGGAATGTCATTGAAGGTTGTCTTGCTAGAGAGTGTGTGCTAGAGAGTGTGATCAAGATCAAATGCGCTCTTTCTCTCTACATAGACAACAAACATGCAGTGTGGTGCTGTGTTGTCGGTGTGTTGCCTTGTGTTGTGACATTTTGTCTTGTGATTTTGTGGTGCTGTGTTGTGGCGTGTGTAGTGTTGGTTTGTTATGTGTTGTGTGTTGTTGGGTCTTGTATAGTGTTGTTGTGTGTGTAGTGCACTCAGCTGCACTGAATGTTAGGATATTGATGATGTGAATACCTCCCTTGTGCTGTATTGCTCTTCAAGAGTTCAGGTTTCCACTTTTTGACATTGTGTTTACATGGAGATGTGACCCTTCCCTGGCCTCTTAATTTAAGTAGAGCAGGGCCCTTCATAACTCTAACTCTACCTACATGTACATTTTACCTCAACTAACCGGTGCCCCCGCACATTGACTCTACCTGTACCCCCCTTGTTTCTAGTCTCGCTAATGTTATTTTACTGCTGCTCTTTAATTACTTGTTACTTTTATTTCTTATTCTAATCCATATTTTTTTGAACTGCATTGTTGGTTCGTAAGTAAGCATTTCACTGTATTCGGCGCACATGACTAATACGATTTGATTTGATCAGCCACAGCTGAGGCTCTCTGCCTGGCCCTTTGAGACCTTTGGGCAAGGCCATGTGGTAACGGAGTGACACTCCCACTATAGAAATATGCAGATCTTTTTTAATAATCAAGGCCAAATCTTAATGCCATACATGTATCAATACTAACAAGTAATTGTTCAAATATACTGTATCTGTCATGCAAAAAAACTATTAGTGGTGAGTGATAGTCACAGCTGCCCAGAAACAAAACAAATCATCTTACTTTAAATAATTTGTATGCATTTTATGACTCCCATATGGTCCATGATTAATAGAACATTTTGTATCAGGAAATTGTCCTAAAAATACATATCCACAGACAATTGTATTGCAATATGCTATTTTGCACTCCGTTACCATGTAACTCCGTTACATCTCTTTCAATTATTTGTATTTTCATGATGAAGTATTATATCAAATGATACCAAAATTTGTGCTGATATAGTCAACTAAGTATTTCATTAGATGATATGTTACATTAATGGATTATCACAAAAAACAGAACGTTATGTAGGTGTGCATATAGCCCCCCCCCCCCCCCCCCCCGAAAAAAAGATGTTAACTGGCTGTGACTCAATTACCAAGCACTAGTTTGAGATGTTTTGCTTGAAAGATATATTTGAACAATTACTTGTTAGTATTGCATAAAAACACTAACCTACATACCTACATAGCATTAAGACTTGGCCCTGACTGTAAAAAAATACATGGCAGTTTTTGTAGTGGGAGTGTGACTCCTTTATCGTGTGACTTTGCCCCTCTATATAACCCGTATACAGTAGCACTTAACCCCTCTACTACTTACTTCCTCTACCCACTTCACCTTCCTCTCACCCCAACCTGAGAGATAGAGACAGAAACAGCGAGGGTAAGAGAGAGACAGAGTCTGATGGAGCGAGAGAAAGAGCGATGGACAAAGGAGAAAGAGAGTAATATAGAAAAAAATAATAGCTTAGGATGAAGGGAAAGGGAGAGAGAGGACGAGAAGGTGGTTTAGTGTTGTTTGCCAACTTGGCCTTTTGGTGGTGCTAGTGTAACGTGTTTTATTTTTGTTGTCATTTGATGAGTAATGAAATGACGGAAGATGGACTCATATGGTGTGTCCGTGTGTGACTGAGTGCACACACGTTTGCGGGTGCCTTGATATATTACAGACAAACCCTGAAAAACCCTGATGAAGTATCCAGAACAATATTTCTGAATATTTAGTAGGAGCCAGGATGCGGCGGTCGATTTAATAAGTCAGCTGTTATTCAGCTCCGTCTCCCTCTTGGAGGATGATAAATTATGAAATAAAGCAGCAACTCAGTGTTCTCTGCAGTTGTATTTTTCGGTGGTTTCTATAATTCATTGTGCATATTTGTAACTTCTCTGACAGTTAAATGCTGTTATGTTAGAGCAGAGACACTGAGGGGAAATGCAGAAATACAAGACAGCAGGGGATAAACAGAGGTGGAAATTATGAGATGTTGGAGAGGGAGTGAGGATTTGAGAAGTCAGAAGATGGTTTAACGTTTCTTCATTGTAGTCTACCAAATGTTTGAATTGTGTTGTGTCACAGACCTGTCATGATAAAATGCCCATCAGAATTCCCTCCCTCCCTCCCACTCTCTCTGCCTCCCCTGTCTCTTTAACTCTTTCCGCTATAATGTAATAGTTATGTTCCCTCTATTATGGGATCACTACCTTCAATTCCATTGCATTTGACATTTTAGTCATTCAATATAAATGGTCAGTCTACAGTATCTAAGTGAATGGAAACATCAGAAGATGTTTGGTCTCCCAGAGAAAGGGACAGAGTGAGTAAAAGAGAGAGAGAGAAAAAGACAGAGATAAAGGTGGACATGGACGTGAGGAGAGTAAACTCAGTGCCCTGGTGTCCTTCAGGCTCTCCCTTCTTGCAAGGAGGACCCTGGCTGTGCGTCTCTCCTGGTGAATGTTAAGCGTGCCTTTGCTCTTTGTGACTGGTGTCCCATCTCGTCCAGACCGCCAAGGGGCGTCATGCACCCATTATTTTAGAGGGGGCATGAAGTACGTCAGGGGGGGTGGTCCTGCATTTTTCAACCACCTGAAACAGCCAGAGCCATAATCATTATGCCTAATTCTATGTAAAAAAAATATATGTATATTTACCTCTTTTAATTAATGATGCACATAGATTTTTTAAAGACGTTTTATGCCATAGGAGTTTATTACAACTGCCACACTGGTATATAGTATCATAACCCAATAATTGTTGTCAATTGCTGGTAAGGTGATGAGATTAGGAACCTATGTAGCTGGCTAGCTAAAGCCAACTTCATAAAATTGCTAGGTGGCTAGTATTACAGAGAAAAAACAAAACATTTTTGATTTATTTATTCATCAAGAAGGAATCAATAGGTTATATAGCTTGATCAAATTAATTTACAAACATACTTCCTGCTCGTTACCGGCAGCTAAAATCAAATCAAAGGCTATGTGTCAATCTCTTTCCTGCGCTGATGTTACTGCATGGCACTAGAGCACTGTTTTCCAACTCATTCCACGGAGTGGTTGTGGATTTTCACTCCTCCCTTGTACTTGATTTCTGAATTCAGGTAACTAATTCGTAAGGAACTCCCCGCACCTGGTTGTCTATGTCTTAATTGAAAGAAAAAAAGAAAAACCTGCAGACACAAGGCCCTCAAAGGAATGAGTTTGACACCCCTGCACTAGATTATCTAGCGCCCTGCTAGGCATCTCTTTGCTCCAGTGTAAAGTTTAATAATTAGTTTAACATTTGAAAATGTTTGAAACAGGACAAATATGAGGGGGCACGCGCTTTTGTGCCTCCTAGGCGCATGACGCCAGTGAGACCACCCCTGCTGATTACACTCCCTTCAACAGGAGAGAGAGAGAAAGAAAGAGCGCGCAAAGGAAAATGTTTCAGAGATTGTGAGGCGAAGGTCACAGTCATCCCTTTGGTAGACAGTATGTATGTGAGTGTCTGTATGTGTGTAGGTACGTATGTGTGTGGTCAGTGTATGAGGGCTGTACATATATTCCAAAGGCCTTTATACTGTCTTTGTCTATTGTGCATGTCAATGGTTTTGTTTGTCTATTTGTGTGGGCCTGTGTGTGTTTGTGTCTTTCTGTATAGGCCCAGTGTGTGTGTGTGTGTGTGTGTGTGTGTAACCAGGTTTCCATCCAACCTTTTTATGTAAAGTACATGTCGGATAAAAAAAAACTTCAGGCCTGATGGAAACAACAAATTTGACGGTAAACTTTCCAAATTTCCACAAAACAAAATATTCTAGACAAGGTGGAATCTTTTTGTGTCAGTACAATTTATTATGTGAGAAAAGTCAGTGGAAACACATTTATGCTCAAATATTGATATGAAAACCATCATATGAAAGTAAACCTTGAGTCACGCAATGATACTACGACTCGGGAAAGCATACAGTTGACTTGGCTACAGATGAAATATGTTATGATGAACTTCACATGGTGGTGAAAGTGCGCAATGAAGAGCTTGATGCACCTTTCAATAAATATTTAGGGTCTTATTTTGGTGACATTGGTTGCCGTTTGACAAATACAAATAATTTCTCTATTTTGTCCATAAAAAATGCATAATATGTAGGTAGCCTGCCCTCACTGTAACTGCGAGCAGTTGGCTAGAACACACATGCCAAGACCAGAGTAGACACATTCGCTATGTAACATAAAAATGTTTTGGTGACAAAACCATCAGTAGAGTTGAAAATGCGATGGAAACCCATTTAACGTCTAAATGGGAATTTAACCACAAAAGTAATTTTTATGTGCACTATGTCTTCACACACATATTTTTATCTGCAACAAGTCTATTTGATGCAAACCCATGTCTGGTGGGAAAATGCGCATATTGTTTTTATGCAGATTTTAGAATATTGGCATGAAAATCTCTTGCCAATTGGATGGAGACCTAGCTAGTGTGTGTCTTTTTGTGTAGGCCTGTGGCTCCATTCTCATCTCTCTATTCATGCCTGGTCAACTGCAGTCTCCCGTCCCTTATCTCCCGGTGACCAAGGAAATTAAATGACAAATATAATCACTCTGTGCCAGTTTCTTTAACGCCATGCATCTGCTTTGCATATAGAGTGTGCTTGCTTTGGGGACGCGTGGTGCGAAGTTACTCATAGGCCTGTTTGAAATAATGGGCCTGGCCCTATACCTGCCGAAGTAGTCACACACTTTCTTTACACTGTTGTTCACATTCATAAAGCTTTCTGGAGGAGAAGGTTGGGGAAAGAGAGGTGGTGGTGAGAGAGACAGGTACAGAAATCTGGTGGCAGAAACATTTCTGCATTTACTGTTTTGTGTAAGCGAATAATTTAGAATAGTGTAAAGAGCTGTTGTAGGAGACAGTAAGTATATCGAAACAGACATTTCCTTGTATAAAAAAAATATTTGTTAAAAAAGGTGATTAGAATGATAACCTAAAGTGAAACTTTTCATTGTTCCATCTTAAAGGTATTCTCCCTTTTCACTGTTATCGCCTAGTTCACTTCGCTATGTAAGGGGGAGTTTGATAATAGTTTTGGGTAGGCTTAGAATGTCGCAATAACTTGACAATGATGATAGTTTAGCACACATTGAAATGCACACACACGCATGCACACACATCCAGGATCCCATGATCCCAGCCATGTTAGACCATCTGACTGAATAAACAGTCTCTCTCTCTCTCTCTCTCTCTCTCCCCCTCTCTGTCTCTCTCTGTGTGTCTCTGTCTCTGTGTCTCTCTCTTTTGCTATCTTTCTCAATTTCAATTACTCTCTCTCGTTCTTTCTGCCTCTCTCTCTCTCTCTCTCTCTCTCTCTCTCTCTCTCTCTCTCTCTCTCTCTCTCTCTCTCTCTCTCTCTCTCTCTGTGTCTCACTCTCTCTTCCTCTCGCTCTGTCTCTCTGTGTCTGTTTATATTAGAATGATGCGCTCTAGGGAGTTAAATTGAGAGTGGAAGGTAGAGGGGGTAAAATATGTTGATATGGAAGCAATGGTGTACCACCAAATCTACCCCATCCCAAAACACTTTCTTAAGCAGGTTTGTCCACACACCTACGCCTCCTTCAGAGGGGAACCCTCATGACCAACAGGTTGGTGTGTGTGTGTGTGTGTGTGATAGAGAAGGGCAGGCTGGTAAAATAATGTCTCCCTGTTGTATTCTGAGTCATGTTCTTTTGTAATTTCTCACTCCAACTGGACCAGCCAACCTCCAGAAGACAACAGTCTTCACTCCTGCTCCTCTTCTCCACGTCTCAACTTTTATTTTCCTCTGGTTCTGCCTGTTATTTCTATCGCCAACTTGACCAGCGAGCCTCCAGATGACGCCAGTGTCTCCCTCTCTCCCTTCCCCTCACATCACTAGGCTGTGAATTGGTTTAAAGAACAGTCCCTCTAAATCAGTCCTGAATCAACGTGTGTTACGTTGCCATTGTCTCCGTCTGAGCTATGACACCAACTCCACTGAAAAGGGCACGGTCGTCCTGGCATTTCCCATAATGGATGTTTTAGTTAAAGGACAGGAAAATAATAACCAGAACTATGTCTGGGAACAGTGCTGTTTGAATCTTCCAGGAGAGTGGAGACCAGAACAGGGGACTGTCAGGGGTTGCGGGCCCTGGGGGGCCTGGAGGCTGGAGCTGACAGACAACACTGCTCTTTTCACACTCAGACAAGCAGGATGACAGTTTTTTCTCTCTCTCTCTTCACACCTTTCTCCCGTGGTCAGCGATCTGCCTACTACACTGATGGAGAGAAAGATGAGATGAAAGAGAAAATGTCTCCAGGTTTTGGAGGAACCTATGCTTTCTCTGTAGCCACCCTTTCTTTCTCGGAAAGGGTGGCTACAACTTTTCAAACACAACTGTCCACCTCTGTAGAGTTCCATAATACTGTTGCTAATAACCAGATAAGCATTGAAGAGCTCCACCACATCTCTCCAGTTGCAGCAGTAGCACAAAGTACTGGTGCCTTGAAAGAGACTGAGCACACTCCTGTAATGGTTCTTCCAGGAGACACAAGCCTGCTGGTGATGGGCTGGCTGTGTAAATTTGAATGGGTTTCTAAAAAAACATACAGAGGCGATTAAACACAAAACAAATCCTCTGAGTGAGTGTTTATGTGGCTGGAGTTCCCCCCGGCTCACGGGTGCCCATCTCTTCACTCAGGGAAATCTACATTTAATTAACACAGAATTAAACAGCATTGTTTTTATTAAAGACACCAGGCTGTATTACCCACACTACTCCAGTGTCCCTGAATCCAGCTTTAATTTGATTTGGTTTTACGGAGAGTGGATCAGAACCATGTGGAGTGTCTGCCTCTTGATCAGACCCATGTTTTACTTCCTGGTGTGGGGTACTGTCTGTAGACATACTACCAGGCTTCCAGGAGTGAAATTAGATTTAACTTCTTTAACCTCCTATGCATGTGTGCCTTACGTGCTCAAAAAAAATGTATGGGCCTAATCATAAAATTATTAATTTAAAGGATCTTTGTTGGCCTAATAGTACAGATTTGTTGATTTAAAATATAACCTATTCATGTGGCATAAACACATCTGTCACAAAATATTATGAATGACATTTGATGATTGTCAAATAGGCCTACACTTGTATCCTGAATTGATGCATCCACTGCTGTCCGCATGCGTCTTGCTCTCGGCCACTCATCTCTGCCTTGGCAAATTTTGTAGTGTATTTCCACATTCATTTCCAAGGCTTGCCACATTTCAGGCTTCAAACATAAAGATATAAAACTGTATTTTTTTGTGAAGAATCAACAACAAGTGGGACACAATCATGAAGTGGAACGACATTTATTGGATATTTCAAACTTTTTTAACAAATCAAAAACTGAAAAATTGGGCGTGCAAAATTATTCAGCCCCCTTAAGTTAATACTTTGTAGCGCCACCTTTTGCTGCGATTACAGCTGTAAGTCGCTTGGGGTATGTCTCTATCAGTTTTGCACATCGAGAGACTGACATTTTTTCCCATTCCTCCTTGCAAAACAGCTCGAGCTCAGTGAGGTTGGATGGAGAGAATTTGTGAACAGCAGTTTTCAGTTCTTTCCACAGATTCTCGATTGGATTCAGGTCTGGTCTTTGACTTGGCCATTCTAACACCTGGATATGTTTATTTTTGAACCATTCCATTGTAGATTTTGCTTTATGTTTTGGATCATTGTCTTGTTGGAAGACAAATCTCCGTCCCAGTCTCAGGTCTTTTGCAGACTCCATCATTCTTCCAGAATGGTCCTGTATTTGGCTCCATCCATCTTCCCATCAATTTTAACCATCTTCCCTGTCCCTGCTGAAGAAAAGCAGACCCAAACAATGATGCTGCCACCACCATGCTTGACAGTGGGGATGGTGTGGTCAGGGTGATGAGCTGTGTTGCTTTTACGCCAAACATAACGTTTTGCATTGTTGCCAAAAAGTTCAATTTTGGTTTCATCTGACCAGAGCACCTTCTTCCACATGTTTGGTGTGTCTCCCAGGTGGCTTGTGGCAAACTTTAAACAACACTTTTTATGGATATATTTAAGAAATGGCTTTCTTCTTGCCACTCTTCCATAAAGGCCAGATTTGTGCAATTAACGACTGATTGTTGTCCTATGGACAGAGTCTCCCACCTCAGCTGTAGATCTCTGCAGTTCATCCAGAGTGATCATGGGCCTCTTGGCTGCATCTCTGATCAGTCTTCTCCTTGTATGAGCTGAAAGTTTAGAGGGACGGCCAGGTCTTTGTAGATTTGCAGTGGCCTGATACTCCTTCCATTTCAATATTATCGCTTGCACAGTGCTCCTTGGGATGTTTAAAGCTTGGGAAATCTTTTTGTATCCAAATCCGGCTTTAAACTTCTTCACAACAGTATCTCGGACCTGCCTGGTGTGTTCCTTGTTCTTCATGATGCTCTCTGCGCTTTTAACGGACCTCTGAGACTATCACAGTGCAGGTGCATTTATACGGAGACTTGATTACACACAGGTGGATTGTATTTATCATCATTAGTCATTTAGGTCAACATTGGATCATTCAGAGATCCTCACTGAAGTTCTGGAGAGAGTTTGCTGCACTGAAAGTAAAGGGGCTGAATAATTTTGCACGCCCAATTTTTCAGTTTTTGATTTGTTAAAAAAGTTTGAAATATCCAATAAATGTCGTTCCACTTCATGATTGTGTCCCACTTGTTGTTGATTCTTCACAAAAAAAATACAGTTTTTTATCTTTATGTTTGAAGCCTGAAATGTGGCAAAAGGTCGCAAAGTTCAAGGGGGCTGAATACTTTCGCAAGGCACTGTACATGCCAGGTGTCTGTCTCTGCCAGGCTGTATTTCTATGCATACATCAACCAGCCGTTGAGTTGATCAATAACAAGTCAGATGGAGGTCTCAGAGAGATGGGGGTCTCAGGGGGTCCTGCTTGTTTATTGGACAGACATCTGCAGCTTTTTCTTTCTGTCTTTCTGTCTCTTTGTCTGTATGTGCTCACCTATAACTATACAGAACATGGGGTTGGGTTCGATGGTTGTATTGAGCCAGAGCTACCCAGAGCCAACCTCCAGCACCGCATGGGTCCAAAGAGGAGTAGGATAGAAAGTTGGATAATAGTATCCTAACCCTAGAATGGCAATACATACTTACATGATTAACCCTAACCCTTACCCTTACCGTAACACTCACCCTAAACTTAGCTTCATGTCCACACCCCGGTTCCACCCTAATCCTAACCTAAGCTTCATGTCCACACCCTGGTTCAACCTTAACCCTTACCCCTCCAAATACGGCTCTCCCACTTCCGAATTCCTAATTTGAACCCTGGGTTCTGTATTCATAATCCATCATCGGTTCCTATACATATATCTTCATGTCCACAGATATGGTGAACTGCAGATCTTTAAACTTTTGCCTTCAATTTATTTTTAGTTTCAGATATAGATAGCTGCCTTTTTGTGTGGCCCATTGCATCCCAGTTAACTATAATTACATAACCTAACATCCTTCTCAACAGTCAAACACCACCACTATACAGTACTGTTCCTCCTTCCAGGTCTGTGGAACAGTGGAAGGCAGAGATGAGTAGGAGAGAACAGAGACCAAACAACTCCACTGCTTCTACTGGGGCCGCTCACTGTGTGTCTAATGACTTGGCAGGCAGATACAGCACAGCGGCGAAGCGAGAGTCTCCCCAGGCGAAGAGATACCACATTCATCCTCTGGATGAATTTAAACAAGACTGATCTTGGGCAAATTTTGTTTGTCTGTCTGTGTTTGTCTCCAAGGGGATAACATATTAAATAGTGCTTTGTAATTAGTGCTCCGTCTTATTGGAGACATGGAGGGAGGTGGTTTGGAAACTAAATAAAAGATATTACTTGATTTGTATTTGTATTTATTATGGATCCCCATTAGTTGCTGCCAAGGCAGTAGCTACTCTTCCTGGGGTCAGGCAAAATTAAGGTAGTTATACAATTTTAAAAACATTACAGTACATTCATTACAGAATTCACAGCACACTAAGTGTGTGCCCTAAGGCCCATACTCCACTACCACAAACTAGAACACAAAATCCATGTGTATGTGTGTGCATAGTGCGTATGTTATCATGTGTGTGTATGCATGTGTCTGTGCCTATGTTTGTGTTGCTTCACAGTCCCCACTTTTTAAATCTGATTTTACTGCTTGCATCAGTTACTGATGTGGAATAGAGTTTGATGTAGGCATTGCTCTATATAGTACTGTGCGCCTCCCATAGTCTGTTCTGGACTTGGGGACTGTGAAGAGACCTCTGGTGGCATGTCTTGTGGGGTATGCATGGGTGTCCGAACTGTGTGCTAGTATTTTAAACAGACAGCTCAGTTCATTCAGCTTGTCAACACATCTTACAAAAACAAGTAATGATGAAGTCAATCTATCTTCCACTTTGAGCCATGAGTGATTGACATGGATTTGATTAATGTTGGCTCTCTGTGTACTTTTATGGGCTAGCTGTTCTGCCCTGTTCCGATCCAACTGCAATTTTCCCAAGTCCCTCTTTGTGGCATCTGACCACACGACTGAACAGTAGTCCAGGTGCAATAAAACCAGGGCCTGTAGGACCTGCCTTGTTGATAGTGCTGTTAAGAATGCAGAGCAGCGCTTTATTATGGACAGACTTCACCCCATTTTAGCTACTGTTGTATCAATATGTTTTGACCGTGACAGTTTACAATCTAGTGTTACTCCAAGCAGTTTAGTCACCTCACTTGCTCAATTTCCACATTATTCATTACAAGACTGAGTTAAGGTTTAGGGTTTAATGAATGATTTGTCCCAAATACAATACATTTAGTTTTGGAAATATTTAGGACTAACTTATTCCTTGCTACCCATTCCGAAGCTAACTTCAGCTATTTGTTAACTGTTGTAGTCGTTTCAGTCGCTGTAGTAACTGACATGTATAGTGTTGAGTCATCTGCATACATGGACACACTGGCCTTACACAAAGTCAGTGGCATGTCATTAGTAAAGATTGAAAAAAGTAAGGGGCCTAGATAGCTGACCTGGGGAAATCCTGATTCTACCTGGATTTTGTTGGAGAGTCTTCCATTATAGAACACCCTCTGTGTTCTGTTAGGCAGGTAACTCTTTATCCACAATAAAGCAGGGGGTGTAAAGCCATAACACATAACTTTTTCCAGCAGCAGACTATGATCGATAATGTCAAAAGCTGAAGTCTAACAAGACAGCCCCCACAATCATTTTATGGCAGATGAACCTGTAGCCATATTACTTCAACGCTATTTAACATTAGATCGTCTCTAAGCTTTACAGGAATGTGGTTCTGAATATAGACCGCAACACCGCCCCCGTTGGCATTTCTGTCTTTTCGGTAAATGTTATAACCATGTATTGCTACCACTGTATCATCAGAGATATTATCTAAGTGAGTTTCAGAGATAGTCAGAATATGAATGTCATCTGTTACAAGCAAGTTATTGACTTTATGGACCTTGTTTCTCAGGCTGCATATGTTAATATGAGGCTTTTTATTTTGCATGTTTCTGTGTTGCTTGATTTTTTAAATTATCAAGGCACAAGGCGAGACCCATATGCAGACACAGGAGGCAGATGGTTGGAGTCTTACAGTGTTTAATAATCCAAAGGGGTAGGCAAGAGAATGGTCGTGGTCAGGCAAAAAGGTAAAAACCAGATCAGAGAACAGGAGGTGCAGAGTGGCAGACAGGCTCGTGGTCAAGGTAGGCAGAATGGTCAGGCAGGCGGGTACAGGGTCCAGAAACGGTCACGCCCTGACCTCAGAGATCCTTTTTATGTCTCTATTTGGTTTGGTCAGGGTGTGATTTGAGGTGGGTATTCTATGTTCTATTATTTGTATTTCTATGTTTTGGCCGGGTAGGGTTCTCAATCAGGGACAGCTGTCTATCGTTGTCTCTGATTGAGAACCATACTTAGGCTGCTCTTTTTCCCACCTGTGTTTGTGGGAAGTTGACTTTGTTTATGGCACATAGCCTTTAGCTTCACGGTTTGTTTTGTAGTGTTTATTGTTTCGTTTGGCGTCTTTTCTAAGAAATAGAATATGTGCGCTCACCACGCTGCACCTTGGTCCTCTTCTTTTAACGGCTGTGACAGAGACATGCAAGGGTCAATACCGGGAGGACTAGAAAAATGGGAATGGCAAATGGTGTACAGGAAAAACAAGCTGGTTGACTTGACTAAACATACAAGACGAACTGGCACAGAGAGACAGGAAACACAGGGATAAATACACTGGGGAAAATAAGCGACACATAGAGGGGGTGGAGACAATCACAGGAACAGGTGAAACAGATCAGGGCGTGACATTTAATGCTTTACTGGGAAGCTTATCAGAAGTAGACTTGCTCATGTTATTTATATTGGAGCTGATAGTGCAGGGTGAGCTGCACAAAGTGGTTTCCCTACTATTGCACACTGCCTCAGTGCTAACAGTGTAACTCTGGTTCATAGGCTCATGATTACTGCATACAATAGCTGTAGGCTCAACAGAGGTATTCAGGGCAATTAGGGGGACATACATTAAGTTACTTATATTGTGTCTGCCAACGCCCATAGGATAATGTACATTTGATGCAGCATTATGACGACTCATTGTCGCAATAGTAGGGATTAACTGAGCTGGTCTTAGCTCATTGATAATCAATATTTCAATGCAGTCTTGAAATGCGTGGACAGAATCAAGGATGATTTGGATGGACTCCGTCATTCCTGTAGAGTGTCTTTTGTTTCCAGAAGGTGTCAAAGTTATCTATAAAAGTGAAACCAGCAGAGCTACAATAATCTTTTAGCCAGATCAGTAATACCAGTAGCCTGCTGAATCTTTCACACCCGTGGCCCAATGATGGTACTTGGCCTTGGAGTTTTTTAATGCTAAAATCAGTTCTTTAAAATCCATTTTGCCCCCAAAGAAAAACAGAATCAAATGAAAGATCAAGTTCACACTCCAGTGATCGTGTCATTTACAGTAAAACATCTGCTTGGTAAGACTGGAGCCAGCATTAATTGGATTAATTAACAAATGTTCACTGCACACTCAATGTTATGTTTGTATTCTTCCCTCTGATCGTATTTAATTTAATTACTGATACAGTTGGACTGTATCACTGACTTGAGGAAGCATCCATTATTTTTAGACTATACAAGACTGTACAATAATGTAACTTTACAATAATGTAAATGGATCAATGAGCTAAGACCAGCTTTTTTCCATCTACGTAACATTGCAAAAATCAGAAACTTTCTGTCCAAAAATGATGCAGAAAAATTAATCCATGCTTTTGTCACTTCTAGGTTAGACTACTGCAATGCTCTACTTTCCAGCTACCCGGATAAAGCACAAAATAAACTTCAGTTAGTGCTAAATACGGCTGCTAGAATCCTGACTAGAACCAAAAAATGTGATCATATTACTCCAGTGCTAGCCTCCCTACACTGGCTTCCTGTCAAGGCAAGGGCTGATTTCAAGGTTTTACTGCTAACCTACAAAGCATTACATGGGCTTGCTCCTACCTATCTCTCTGATTTGGTCCTGCCGTACATACCTACACGTACGCTATGGTCACAAGACGCAGGTCTCCTAATTGTCCCTAGAATTTCTAAGCAAACAGCTGGAGGCAGGGCTTTCTCCTATAGAGCTCCATTTTTATGGAATGGTCTGCCTACCCATGTGAGAGACGCAAACTCGGTCTCAACCTTTAAGTCTTTACTGAAGACTCATCTCTTCAGTGGGTCATATAATTAAGTGTAGTCTGGCCCAGGAGTGGGAAGGTGAACGGAAAGGCTCTGGAGCAATGAACCACCCTTGCTGTCTCTGCCTGGCCGGTTCCCCTCTTTCCACTGGGATTCTCTGCCTCTAACCCTGTTACAGGGGCTGAGTCACTGGCTTACCGGGGCTCTTTCATACCGTCCCTAGGAGGAGTGCGTCACTTGAGTGGGTTGAGTCACTGATGTGATCTTCCTGTCTGGGTTGGCGCCCCCCCTTGGGTTGTGCCGTGGCGGACATCTTTGTGGGCTATACTCGGCCTTGTCTCAGGATGGTAAGTTGGTGGTTGAAGATATCCCTCTAGTGGTGTGGGGGCTGTGCTTTTGCAAAGTGGGTGGGGTTATATCCTTCCTGTTTGGCCCTGTCCTGGGGTGTCCTCGGATGGGGCCACAGTGTCTCCTGACCCCTCCTGTCTCAGCCTCCAGTATTTATGCTGCAGTAGATTATGTGTCGGGAGGCTAGGGTCAGTTTGTTATATCTGGAGCACTTCTCCTGTCCTATTCGGTGTCCTGTGTGAATTTAAGTGTGCTCTCTCTAATTCTCTCTTTCTCTTTTTCTTTCTCTCTCTCGGAGGACCTGAGCCCTAGGACCATGCCTCAGGACTACCTGACATGATGACTCCTTGCTGTCCCCAGTCCACCTGGCCGTGCTGCTGCTCCAGTTTCAACTGTTCTGCCTTATTATTATTGGACTATGCTGGTCATTTATGAACATTTGAACATCTTGGCCATGTTCTGTTATAATCTCCACCTGGCACAGCCAGAAGAGGACTGGCCACCCCACATAGCCTGGTTCCTCTCTAGGTTTCTTCCTAGGTTTTGGCCTTTCTAGGGAGTTTTTCCTAGCCACCGTGCTTCTACACCTGCATTGCTTGCTGTTTGGGGGTTTAGGCTGGGTTTCTGTACAGCACTTTGAGATATCAGCTGATGTACGAAGGGCTATATAAATACATTTGATTTGATTCAATTTGATTTAACTGCACAAAGCTCCTCTTTGTGAAAGTAGGGCTCTACTGGCTATACACTGTGTTCTCCATAAAAACCCTGTACTGGTATTATTTCACCACTCTCCCTTTCACAGTTTGGACCACCTGGTGGAGTTGAATCCACAGATGGAGGTTGGTAAAGGGGGAGGGGTGTCACAAAAGAGTCCCCACCTGGTGAGGAGCTTGAGGTGTTAATGTACTGGCAGTGTTTGTGAGTGTGTATGTGTTTGAAGGTGTGTGTTTTGATGTTTATGGATATGTCTGTTTAGGATTGTGGGTTTGTGTACTACTGTGTGTGTGTGTGTGTGTTTGAGGTTAACCTCATATTGTTTTCTGATCAGCTGCCTGTGTCTCAGGTGGCAGTGTTTGTCTGTTGGGGTCTCCGTACGGGGTATAAATACCAGAGGGCGGAAGAGAGGGACAGACAGAAAGAGATCCTTCCCATGGAGTAACAATCCATAGTGGGAGACACACCAAGCCAAGAATCAGCCCAAGGCCCAGAGATAGACACAAACATACACACACACTGTGCAGGCTGTGACTCCAAGTCCCCCCTGTGCCCCCATGCGGAGAGGAGGCCCAAGGGAACTGACACCAGCTGAGACTGAAAAACAAGGTAAGGGCCCAGCTCTCTCTCTCTCTCTCACACACACACACACACACACACACACACACACACAGTGGGTGACTCAGCTGTTAGACTCTAATGAAAGTTCAGTCTGAGAGATACAAAGAGAGCTGGGAGTAAAGCAGACTTCCAAACGTCCCAGGGAAAAATCACACTGGGTACATACACACACAGAGATGGAGAGAAGGAAAATGACACTATGGGCACGCCAATGGTGAGACATGGTAAGAGTGTTTGTTCTTTGGTTTAATTGACGTGTTGATAGTGGAGCTACTTGCATGTATCTGAATGTACATTGGTTGACATAGCATTGCAAATGTACATTGACAGTCACATGGTATTATTGTATATGAGCAGTTGACTATGAGAATGAGGATGTTGTTGATGTCTTAGCCCTTCAAAATAACTACTTCAGGGTCCAATTGGAACAGTTTCCTCTGAATTCAAGTGGCATATAAAAAATATAGGCCTATTCCTGTATAATTATTTTTCTGAAATGAAAAATTATTTCTTTTTCTGGGTGCTCCAAATGCCAGTAAGAGCCTCCTGGGGCTCCAATTCTGTCTCCAGCCTAGAAAATGACTAATAAAAGTGATTGACAGCCCTCCAGGGATAGGTGTGTCCATTTATACATTTCACAATTCCAAGGCAAAAATTGCCACAGCAGTTCCCTGAGCACCAGGATTGGGGGAAGATAGAAATAAAGTTTGTTTGGTAGTGGATCGATCCCTGAATGTCTCATGCATTTTACAGAAGATCTAAATGCCACTTATGGTACAATACAGAACTGGGTCAGATCTCAAATGTCCACCCTGTTCACTGGTTTACAGAGGACATTGTACATAAATTCCACCAGATTTAAGTTAAGCTGGTTGGACTAGGACTGATAATCTAACTCCTCTCCTCTCCTCTCCTCTCCTCTCCTCTCCTCTCCTCTCCTCTTCTTTCCTCTCCTCTCTTTTATTCCTCTCCTCTCCTCCAGAGCCGTTGCTGACACTATGGAGGAGACATATGCCCCCCGGTGCTCCATGCCGGCCGAGCTCCATCATCCCTACTCCAAGTTCTCAGACTGGAAGTTCAAGCTGTTCCGGGTCAGGTCCATGGAGAGGGCCCCACTGCCCGGGGAGATGCAGCTAGAGAGAGGGGCCTTGTCTGGTGTTGTGGCCTCTGCACCCCTGGGGGAAACTGTGGGGGATGTGGTGGGTCTCCCAGGGAGTGTGATGAAGCTTTGCCTGGGGGGTAAGAGCAAGGAGAACGTAGAGGGCCCGGGAAAGAGAGTGGACCTGAAACTCCAGGAGATGGACACACACATGAACCACCTCAGGTCAGTCGAGGAAGTGGAGTGTTTTTTAATCAGCGACAAGCTCTGAAATGTACTTTCACTCTGTTTAAAACATACTGGAAGATCAGAGACAAACTTTTGGTTTATGTAATATCCTAATGTGTGTGTGTGTGTGTGCAGGTGTCTGTGCCGTCTCTGTGGCGGGGCCCTGAGGAAAGCCAAAGGTCCAGAGCATGAAGTCCAGGGGCTTCTGGACGAGGCTAGCATGAGTGCCCTGCGTAGGATGGGCTGCAAGGCCACCAGCTGGCCAGAGGTCATCCTCAAGGTCTTCAAAGTGGACGTGGCGGGGGACATGGAGGTTGTCCATCCACCATTCTTCTGCCAGCGCTGCTGGACATTGGCCATGCGAGGAGGGGGCTTCTGCAGCTTCTCCAGGACCCATGTCCCTGGGTGGAGACCCCACACCACCCTCTGCCTCCTCTGCCACCCCAAGAAACCCTCACTACAGAGGAGAGGGAGGAAGAGGAGGAAGCCTACTCGTGGAGCCCAACGCCTGGCCAAGAGGACCAAGTGGGACCTCCAGGATAATGCTGCTATTGTTGGTGAGAAGAGAGCCTGGAGAACAGTGATAGATCCTCCCCAGGGACCTGGACTTAGACCCTGGGTGAGATCCAGCGTCCAGAGAGCTCAGTGGGTGAAGAGCATCACCCTCTGCCAGAAAGAGCACCTTAGTGCCAGACTGCTGTCCGAGGACCTCCCTGTGGACTTCCTGAGCTCAGTCACCTGTCAGGTGTGTGACCACCTGTTGTCTGAGCCCGTCCAGTCCCCCTGCAGACACCTCTTCTGCCGCAGCTGCATCGCTAAATATATTTACTCTCTGGGCCCCCACTGCCCGGCTTGCACCCTGCCCTGCGGCCCTGCCGACCTTACTGCCCCAGCTAAGGGCTTCCTGGGGGTCCTGCACTCCCTGCCGCTGCTTTGCCCCAGAGAGAGCTGTGGGGAGCAGGTACGGCTGGACTCCTTCAGAGCCCACTGCTTGGGTCACCATCTGGAGGAAGTGGATGGGGACCACAAGTCAGCGGAAAATAGCCTGGACAACTTCCTGCCTGTCAACAAAGGGGGAAGGCCCCGACAGCATCTCTTGTCACTGACGAGGCGTGCCCAGAAGCACCGGCTGAGGGACCTGAAGACCCAGGTGAAGGTGTTTGCAGAGAAGGAAGAAGGTGGAGACACCAAGTCGGTGTGCCTGACCCTGTTCCTGCTAGCTTTGAGGGCTGGAAACGAACACCGGCAGGCAGACGAACTGGAGGCCATGATGCAAGGTAGGAGTCTGGACATTCAGTAGCTCACACATACAACAAATATGATCTAATGTAATCACAGGATTTGAGCCACTTATTGTTGAGATTCGAGTATTGCATTTGTTCAAAGATGCAGTTCACATAAACATTGACAACTACCCACTCTGTGGGATATTTGTAAATGGAAAATCTTGTTACACATTCTGTCCTCTCGCTCCTCTCCCTCTCTTTCCCTCTCTCACCCCTTCTCTCTCTCGCTTTCTCTCTCTCGCTCTCACCCCCTCTCTCGTTTTCTCCCCCCTTCTCTTTTCTCTCCCCTTTTCACACTCTCTCTAATGCACAATAACAACTCTTGTCAACAACATCAGCACCACTTGTATCTGCAAATTATACAGGCAGCATCGTACTCCACTCTGGGGAATAGAGGCCAGCTGGTGTCTGTTTTCATCTGCAGCCAATACATCAGTTTATGGCAGCTTCACTGATTCACCCTGCTGTCCTCTGCATAACGTTCATAATGACAGCAAATGCAGGGGTGCAATTAAGAGATATTCCATACTGAAATTATCATCAGAGTGCTAGAATTAACTAGTGACTGAGGTCGATGACAGCTCTCTCATTCATAAACATGTCTTGGTACTCATAATACATAATATCTGCCTTTGTTTCTCTCCATCACTCTCTCACTCTCTCTCTCCGGCTCCAGGCAGGGGCTTTGGCCTGCATCCTGCTGTGTGTCTGGCCATCCGGGTCAACACATTCCTGAGCTGCAGCCAGTACCACAAGATGTACCGCACCGTCAAGGCCACCAGTGGGCGCCAGATCTTCCAGCCCCTACACACCTTACGCGCTGCAGAGAAGGAGCTCCTCCCAGGCTACCACCCCTTTGAGTGGCAGCCGGCCCTCAAGAGTGTGTCCACATCCTGCCATGTGGGGATCATTGATGGGCTATCAGGGTGGATCGCTTCGGTAGACGACTCCCCAGCAGATACAGTCACGCGACGGTTTCGCTACGACGTGGCCCTGGTGTCAGCCCTGAAGGACCTGGAGGAGGACATCATGGAGGGGCTGAGAGAGCGAGGCCTGGAGGACAGTGCTTGCACCTCGGGCTTCAGCGTTATGATCAAGGAGTCCTGCGATGGTATGGGGGACGTCAGTGAGAAGCATGGCGGAGGGCCGGCCGTCCCGGAAAAGGCTGTGCGTTTCTCCTTCACCATCATGTCCGTCTCTATTCAAGCTGAGGGAGAAGATGAGGCGATCACCATTTTCCGGGAGCCCAAGCCCAACTCAGAGATGTCCTGCAAGCCGCTAAGCCTGATGTTTGTGGACGAGTCGGACCACGAGACTCTCACAGGCGTCCTGGGGCCTGTGGTGGCCGAAAGGAATGCTATGAAGCACAGCCGTCTCATCCTGTCTGTGGGCGGCCTTTCTCGCTCCTTCCGCTTCCACTTCCGGGGCACGGGCTATGATGAGAAGATGGTGCGAGAGATGGAGGGTTTGGAGGCCTCTGGCTCCACTTACATCTGCACGCTGTGTGACTCCACTCGGGCAGAGGCCTCCCAAAACATGACTCTCCACTCTGTCACCCGCAGCCATGACGAGAACCTGGAGCGCTACGAACTTTGGAGGACCAACCCTCATTCTGAGTCAGCTGAAGAGCTGCGAGACCGAGTCAAAGGCGTCTCTGCCAAGCCCTTCATGGAGACCCAGCCCACACTGGACGCCCTGCACTGTGATATCGGCAATGCCACTGAGTTCTACAAGATCTTCCAGGATGAGATAGGGGAGGTCTATCACAAGGCAAACCCCAGCCGGGAGCAGCGTCGGAGCTGGCGGGCCGCCCTGGACAAGCAGCTGAGGAAGAAGATGAAGCTGAAGCCTGTGATGAGGATGAATGGGAACTATGCACGGAAGCTGATGACCCGGGAGGCAGTGGAGGCAGTGTGTGAGCTGGTGTGCTCAGAGGAGCGTCAGGAAGCTCTGAGGGAGCTGATGGGGCTCTACATCCAGATGAAGCCTGTGTGGCGCTCCACCTGCCCGGCCAAGGAGTGCCCAGACGAGCTCTGCCGGTATAGCTTCAACTCCCAACGCTTTGCAGAGCTGCTCTCCACCGTCTTCAAGTACAGGTATGACGGAAAGATCACCAACTACCTGCACAAGACCTTGGCCCATGTGCCAGAGATTGTGGAGAGGGATGGCTCCATCGGGGCCTGGGCCAGCGAGGGGAATGAGTCTGGGAACAAGCTGTTCAGACGGTTCAGGAAGATGAATGCCCGCCAGTCCAAGACCTTTGAGCTGGAGGACGTGCTGAAGCACCACTGGCTCTACACATCCAAGTACCTGCAGAAGTTCATGGAAGCTCACAAGGACTCTGCCAAAGCTCTGCAGGCCACCATTGACACTGTGGGGAGTCAGGAGACACAGGAGGATGCTGACATGTCACTGGATGTCCCAGACTTTTGAAAAAAATAAATAATTTGACATTTCTTTGGAACTTTATGGATTACAGGAGGGATATGTTTTAGCAGGAGCATGTCTAATTCTAATCTGTCTGTACTGTACTGTTCTGCAGGGGTGGTCAGGGACCAAAAATCAGTCCTGGCATTCCTAGCATGTTAGCCCAGTGTTTTCCTTGAGGCCCACACAGCAGCCCATTTTTTTCCTCTAGTCCCCCACACCAGCAAAATATTTTCCCTTGAGGCCCCAATTATTAGCCAGATAATGATAATTTTGTGCAAAAAAAAAACAAAGTTAGACATGTCCACTAGGCTAAAAAATGGACCCGCTAGTATAGCATTTCCACGAAAAGCCAGATGACCAGTGCGCCCCTGCTGTTCTGTTTTAATCTTAATATTTACTCTACAATATGAACTATGTATTAGTAGTGATGTAAGAGGAAGATACTTTATTCTGTAAAAACATTATTATTAATTGTCATAATCCAAAAAAGGTGGTACTTTTTTATTTGATTCATTATTTACTCTGAGGACATTTGAAAATATTTTTTACCTTAATTTCCATTCATACATTTAATTTCCATACATAATTCCCAAATGTTGTTGCATTTTATATTGGTATTTTATATTAGTTAATAATAATTTGATAGTGTTTTATCTCTGGGTGCCTATGAAATGTGGGACAGTTTATTGTATTGCATGGGTTATGACACATCCATGAATTTATCCAGTGGGTTTATTTATGGGAACAAATGAAAGCACTGTAAGTCATGGAATGGAAATTGTGATAAAGGAGCTCACATTTATGATCAGTGTATTAGTTTATCTCCAGTCCTGGAGCAAAATGGAATCATATAGACTCAAATTGTCTTCGTTTCAGGGCTGCCATCTAAAAATATTGCTTTAGAGCTTCATATTTGGGTCCTGAAGTCCAAAATGGGGGCCTGGGTGACTTTGAAACCATCTTTATCTGTTTTAGCATTTGCACAGTGAAGGAGAAATAATACCATTCTACCTCTTTTCATAAAATAACATATAAACAGCCCTTTTTGTTGACCGCATGAAAATGCAGTAGGCTCCATTACTAGGCCTAACACCTCTAGGCTTGACAGAATGATGTTTTTAGATGATCTTTATTGAATCCTCACACACCCTGGTTCTATGCTTCTTCTGGAGCGAGTAAACAGGGAAGCAAGTGAGCCTTGAGGGGAACTGAAATGATTTGATAGTTTATTTGTTTGATTGATTGATTTTATTGTTTATCTCTGATGACACCATTTTGAGTTGTGACAGGCAATTTTTATATTTGACACATTAAGTGTTCTAGCTCTATTTTACTGTCATGACTTTAACCTGATGATGTACAGATTTTCATAATGTATAATATTTAGTTTAAACAACAGTCACATAATAACATCACGTTTTACATGACGGTATGTTAAATAATGTAATTTCCATTATTAAATTGCGTTTGCTTCATGAAGGATGATGGATATGGTTTGTGTGAATCTCATATCAGCGGTGTATTCAATCTGTTGCTTTGTCATGTTTCAAGTGTACATTTAAACTCAGGAAAATAACAACTGTTGCCAAAAACACTCACTCATTTGTTTTATTTGAATGAAAATAATGATACGTATACCTGTTGCACATTTGTTCACTGTTCACTTGTTTAATGTGTTTGTTCATTTGATTTGGTGGTTTTATTGGCCTTTATTGTTTCACGATTACTGAAGTATTTGTTCATACCTCTCTACAATACTGTTAATGTACTGAAAATGTAGCAAACAATTTATCACACTATTAAACTTATTCAAAATATTTGTTGATTCTGCCATTGATAACTGAGCTTATGTGTTGGTTTATGTTATTACACCTGTGTGAACTGATCAATGTAATTTTTTTATCATAACATATTTTGTCACAAACATTCAACCACAGAAAATAAATTATATTCTATAGGTTTACATACAGTTGTGCCAGTCCAAGCAGTATTAGCCTACCTTCCAAAGAAAATTTGGCTTGACAAACCTCAAATATTCTAAAAGAATAATGAAGAATAATGACTGACAAAAACGAGGGTGAACAAAGCAAGCCACAAAGTCACTATGTGTAATATGTGGGAGTAGAACATGAAGCAAATAGACTCTGGGATTAATTTCCATTTTTATTCAATTCGGTTTCATACATTTTTTGGCAAAACTTTAGTTTATTACATAAAATATTGAACACTATAAGGAATCAAAAAACAAGGACAAAAAATTATTCAGTTTACTTATAAGTTTGAGAACAGTAAATTGCTGCAATGGCACATCAAACAATGATATGGCATTTAGGCCATATAATTAGAATGACATATTTTGAACCAGTTGATCAATGAGTAAGTATAACTATACTGCATGGTCAGACATTACTCAAACAGCCTCCTGAAGAAGCGCTTCTTGGCGGGTGTCATCTTCGGCATCATTGGGCCCTTCCTGTGCTGGGGTTTCATGGGGCTCCTCTTCAGGGACAGCACCTGACGTGGCGGGGTCATCTCCTGGCGGGGCAGGCCCCCGTGGTCCAGGCAGAAGTACTTGCCGTTTCCCTGCGAGAGCCTCACCAGCAGGCCCTCAGTCAGCTCCATACACTGGGCATGGACCCAGTGGCCTCCCTCCCCTTTGGAGCAGTAGATCATGGCTGGCCGCAGCAGTTCTGTGGAGTAGTAGGGCTCCCAAGTGTTGGGGTCCACCTGGCAGCCCAGGCAACATTTGACCCAATAGCCTGTCTGGGTCTCATCCTCCTCATCCTCTTCATTGTACGTATCCCCCTCTCCCTCGCTGCTGTCCTCCAGCTCATGGGGCTCGCGGCCGAAGTACAGCTCCTCAGAGTCCTCCAGAGGGGCGGAGTCCTCAAAGTCTGTGGACTCCTGGCTGCAGCCCTGGTTCCCATCTTCACCCTTTCCTTCCCCCTCCTTTTGGAAGCACACCTGGTAGAAGTAATGTGCTTCGGGCGGGGCTGGCCTGCCCTCAGAGGGGACCCCAATCAGAGCGCTCCCTCCACCCAAGCTGCCTCCGAACCAGGTGTGGCTGTGGCTGATTTCCCCTGTCCACTGAGGGGCCTCTCTGGGCTCGATGCTTATCCCAGAGTCATCCAGCACCACACTGCTGCACTCCATCCTCTTTTGGGTCTCTGACTGATACCCACCCAGGATAATGTACTCATGGGAGGGCCCCACACGGGTGGCAATAGCACTGGAGATGGACAGGCCGGTGTCCAGGTGCTCACAGGAGAGCAGAGGGCTGCCCTGCAGGAGCTCCACACGCAGGCAGAACACACGAGGAGGACGAGAGTCAGACGACAGAGTGTGGCCACCAAGGAAGTAGACATAGTCGTCTCTTGCCAAAGCTAGGTGGAAGGACTGGCCGTCAGTGAGCTCAGGTAAGGTGTGGGCAGAGCAGCAGCCAAATTCTAAGTCGATGATGAACACCTGAGGAGGGCAGTCCACAACGCTGTTCCAGTTCTCTGTGCTCCGCTCCCCGGCCGGCATGTAGGATCTGCCCCCAAACACAACGCAGGCCCGCTTGCCCAGACTCTGCACCATGCTAAGTGTGTGGCCGTATCGGGGCCCTGGCTGCTCTCCCACCAACTCTCTCTCCTGACAGCGCAGGGTCACTTTGCGGTTGCAGCCACGGCTGTCCAGAGTCAGCAGGTAGAGGCTGGAGGAGATCTCGTTGTTTGGGGTTCGGCCTCCATGGATGAGGTAGCCCTCTGGGTGTCCATCATGGGGCTCAAGGCGGGTCAAGGCGGGACAACGCAGAGGGGGAAGATAGCAGGAGTCATTTGAGAAGGAGATGGGTCGCAGTTTGAGCTCCCCATGCTTTAGGCGTACCCCGAAGACCCCAGTAGGACAGGAGCGCCTGGGCCAGCCTTTCTGGCCGAACAGAAATATGTCACCATCCAGCTGTAACAGGGAGCAGCCAGGCTGCAGGAGGCTGCCACAGTTCACTGCAGTCAGTGGTTGCAGAGACATGCTACCGCAGGTGGCTGTGGGAAAACAACAACACAAAATTGTCTCAGTCAGCTGCTGCTTTTGAACTGAAGGATTTTAAACATGGGTTGTCTGTCTCTTTCTAATTATATGGTCTGATTATCAGTGACAGAACTGTGTGTCTTAAAAGGAAAAGGCCCTTTTACTATGTTTGAACAAGTAGGATAAAAAACTAAAAATTCAGTCCAATTTATTCATTGTTGTTTATTTAGGAACTATTTATTCTAAATTCGTTTATGACCTGCAGAAAATACTGTCAGATACATTTCCTATTAGTGTGTAGTTTTTAATCGCTTTCTTTTCGTGCAATTAAATAGCCAAAAGACTCATTTCCCAACATTCATTGCTCTACGCAAATCCAAGCGAAGGTAACGTAAATCGACGCTCTGTTGTCAACCTTTTACTCGTGTTTTAACTAACAATTTTTCCTAAACACGGGTTAGCTAGCGATTTTGGTGAACAATGAACATAATACTATGATACAAGTGTCAGCTTCGATTGTAATAGTATATGTGGTAGCCTGCTGTGGTCATGTTTGGCTGGCTAAGCTTAGTTGGAAGTTAGCTAGCCAGCTAACGTTAGCTAGCCTAAATTAGCCTCGGCAATAATCATCTATGATGTGATGTGCAGAGATATAGCTAAAGATGGTTTAAATGAGAAACTGTGATTTGTTTTATATAACAGTACGTAAACAACGCAAACCATCTATCTAGCATTCTGCTACATTTAATCACGTTAGTTAGTAAGGTCCCATTGCGATGTCCTGCTCAATTAGACAGTAATAACGGCTATGCTAAGTTACTTATCTAACGTATGCTGTCTTTATGCTAAAGAGATAATTTAGGACATAAATTAGCTAGCTAACTTTTCTACAATCCTTACTATATATAAAATATATATCTAGCTAGCTATATGATTATAACTCCAATGTGACAATGAATGTATCTAGCTAGCTATAGATCATGTCTAGACATTCTTGTCCCATTGGAGTTATAATCATAGCTAACGTTACTACTATCATTGTCAAATCTTCCATTGAAAGTAGAATTTCAGCATTGCTTACCTTCTGCTCGAGTAGCTAACGTTACTGTTTGAACGTCTCGAAGAACAGTGTTGTGGAATGTTGTAATAAGTTAGGCTAGTCTTTGTGTATCTTTAGTACTAAACTGTGTAGACAGACAGTGGTTGACAGAGTTTGTGAAGCTCGATTAACTCAGATGAGTTACAGATCTTGAGGTTAACTGTCTGTGACTGCTGCTGACAGGCAGGTGTGCTCTCTACACTGCAATAAGACTGAGCTGGTAATACAATCACTGTTAAGTAATCATAGGTTGTGCACAGTAGAGTTTGTTTCTCTGCAAAGAACAATGTTTTTGTGCTTTAGTTTTGTCATTGCTCTTGTGATTGAACCTTGAAGAACCAAAGGTAGCTTACAGTTGTGACTGCTACAGTTTGAAGGCAGTCTGTTTGCAATTAATGGAAATGCCAGCCCTTTATATAGTTGCAAATGTAGTGCACCAATCCTTCCAGCCCCTCTCTTCAGCTCATCCTCCCTGTTCCATCGCATTCCTCTCCTGTGGACTCCTCACAGTGACAGTGTAAAAGCTGGCTTTGTTACTCTGAGTACAGCCACGTTATTGTTGTCAGATTGCTTTTACATCTAAGGGAAGGTGGTCATTAGCTCCCTGTCTCTCCCTGTGTGTGTCATTACAGCTGTGGAACATTCAGAGGGCCTCATTGTATGTATCCCATTTTTTAGCTGGAGAGCCATCATTATCCCCTCTGTGAACAGTTTGGCATTTTCCACACTACAGCTAAGTGGCATGTGTGTAGTGCCATGTGCAGTCAGTGGGACTGTGATTCATGTCCTCACATGGTACACTGAACCTGATGCATGACTTACATTATACTGTGTTAAAGAAGAGAAAGGGAAGAGAATAGCACAGCTTTATTTCTTTTTAATTTCTAGTTCTACTCCAGCTTGAATTCCTTTTCTATTATGCCTAACCACTTATTGTGTAGTCTACCGGAGGAGAGAGAGGAACATACACACACACACACAAACACACAGTGAGCTGGAAGCAGCTGTCTGACAACCATTAGCATAATGTTTTTGTGTTTTTGGAGGGGCTGTGAGAAGGCTCAGGGAGTGTACAAAACAAACGCTGCAACCACAATTGCCTGGAAGAACGTTAGAACTCAAAAACAAACAAGCAGCGGAGCACCTGTGTCTCTTTGAGTTGTTGCTTAGAGGGGGGTACCTCCAGCACCAGAAACAGGAACTAAAGCTCCATTCCTAACAGCTGAATAGGTACTGTGGGCATGTTTTTTCTATGAGTTAAGATAATACACCTCCAAATCAGCACTGAATAACAAACCAGCTCAGTCAGTCAGTTCCTTAAGGTACCTACACAGTGGTCTGCTTTATGCTGCAGCTGGGTCGTTGCAGTTGTGTGTGTGTGTGGCAGGCTCAGCAGTGAGCCATGGAGATGGATCCCAGGCCATGCAGGAATTTGAAGAGTATAATTGGTAGAACAGAGTCATTAGAAAGTGCTGTAGCACCTGTTTCTGTCCCCGCTATAATGTTTCAATACCTGACAAGTCCTTTCCTGCAAGATTCCCGTTTTGATTAATGGGCGCAGTGACAGTTGTGATGTTCTGACGATCATACTTGCTGCAGTGTTTATCACTGTTTAATGCGATGCTTAATTGTTCCCCCTGTAGTGATTGGGATTGAGCAGCGTGTCGGCAGCAGGGTAATTACACCTGGGCCTAGCTAATTTTTATTTTATTTATTTAACCTTTTATTTAACTTGGCAAGTCAGTTAAGAACATTCTTATTTACAATGACGGCCTACCCCGGCCAATTGTGCGCCACTCCCTATGGGACTTCCAATCACGGCTGGTTGTGATACAGCCTGGAATCGAACTAGGATCTGTAGGGATGCCTCTAGCACTGAGATGCAGTGCCTTAGACCGCGTGGTGCACAATATGGCCGCTGTGCTACTGATTTTAACATCTCTCTCCCTCCCCCATTTTCCAATCTCCCCCAGGTGAGCTGTACCCAGGGGTTGCCAGTGTACCAGGCCGGCCTGTTTTGGGTGGCAGGATGCCTGGGGTGGAGAGTGGCTCAGGTGGTCTGGCTGATGACGAGGTGGTCCTGGAGACCCTGAAGTGTTTCTGCAGCTCATCAGAACAGACCTACGACCAGTTCCTGTCCTCCTTCACACACCTGACTCCAGGTCAGGCTCCTTCACACAATGACTGACTCCAGGTCAGTCTCACAGGCAGTTCACACACCTAATTTGTTTCCATAAGGATTTTTTGCAATTCAATTGGAAACTAAATTGCCCCAAGCCTGGTCTCAAAGGCCTTCGGGTTGTGACTTCATTACATGTAGAGCTGATACCTTACAGGCATGTATTAAATTGATACAAATACACATGTATTTTCTCTTCTGATCTCCCTCTCACAGGGAGTGCTGGGAGGGGACACACGACTCTGCCCTCTGGACCCAGTCATCTCTCTAGGGAGATGGAGAGATCAGGGGAGTTGAGGAGGAATGGAGAAGAGGATGCAGCAGAAGAGAGGAGAGGACAGCAGAGTGTCTGTGTCCTGCCTGCTGATCAGGAGGAGGTCAGTGACACCTAGATCTGTCTCTTTCCTACAGGCATGACTGACTCAAGGCTTACACTGTAAACTCACCCCACCAGGCTTCAATCCCTCCTCTCTTTCACCTGTCTCAGCCCTTTACTCTCTCTTGTTCTCTTGCTCTTTCTTGTTCTTTTTCTCTTTTCTCTTTCTCTCATTCTCTCTCTCTTTGCAAACCTGCCGCCCTACATTATGACAATACTAACAAGCCTTCTGGAGGACTTTGTAGGGGTGTGGGGCATCGGGGGAGCTTGGTTCCGTGTTTTAATGATGTAACTATTGGGCCAATAAAGGTATTTTTAAAATAAAATACAATTTCTCTCTCTCTTTTTCTCTCTGTCGGTCTCCCTTGGTTTATTTCTGTTCCCTCCATCTATTTCAGTGTTATCCCATTTTCCTAAACCAAATTAGTGGATTGTTTCAGGAGCAGGAAGATTTACTTCAGATGTGTACATTGGAGCATGAACAGTACTTAGGACCTCAGGCTATGCCAGCTATTGATTTAACCATGATTCTGATTAAAGGTTCTCTCTGCTGTAATCAATACTACACATCAGCAAGTTACACACTGAAACTGAAAGTCTGGGATAGGATCCCATATTTGGTTTCCAATTAATCTCACTGGGGATTATTTGGAAGAGTTGAGTGAGCACAAGATCCTACAGCATCTGTAGGACTCTTAGAGGCACTCAGCTGTCCAAACACATTCGTATATGTAACTGGAGCCATAGATCAACAGAAGTAGTGGCCACGACCCCACAGAGCTCTTAGTGTCTGATGAGATCATAATGACAGTTAAACTGCTTGAGCAAAAATGCAGTGGTCATATACAGCATGAGTATCTGGCAGTGAGTATCTCTTTGTGACTGTGGTTTGGTTGCAGGTGGAGCTAGGTGCTGGAGTGACTGTGGGCAGCTGTGGAAATGGAGACTGTCGTCCACCAGGCATAACTCTCAAGGTTGATATTGTGGACTAAAGTAATGTTGTTGTAATATCCCAATTCCATACTGTATATTAAATATGGTAATATTTATGTTAGTGCATATTTTTTAGAAAAACTGCTTGCAATTTGTTAAGTATTTATTTGTCACTGACATCGGTCAGGGTCACACACATTGACTCATGATGATCACATATTATAAACTGCTATATACTTTCTCTATCGATCAAAATACAGATGTATAACTTGTTTACTACAGTAATATACACAACATGAAAAGTAATAATCACTTTCTCTTGTTTTCTGATTTGAGAAT
The DNA here is from genome assembly GCF_057628025.1 of Oncorhynchus mykiss. Taxonomy (NCBI): domain Eukaryota; kingdom Metazoa; phylum Chordata; class Actinopteri; order Salmoniformes; family Salmonidae; genus Oncorhynchus; species Oncorhynchus mykiss. Next base: position 80,648,460 of record NC_143023.1, on the reverse strand, counting down.
TGTTGATTGAAGAGTAACTCTCCATTGTTCTCTGTGTATAGCTGGATAACTACCTGGATGTTGGGGACTTCAGTGAGGAGGAAGGAGATGTAACTGCTGACCCAGGTACAGCATCTTGTTCTCTCACTCATAACTCTCCGGTTTCCAGAACTGATTTTAGATTAGTGCATTGTACAAGATAGAAAATAACTTTCTTGGCATTGTATAATGGCATTCTTGTTTCTTCTAAAGTAATTTAAGAGTGTGCATGGATCATCATTAACATTAATTTATCCTAATCTTCACTGATTACGGTAGAATTAGAAAGTTATCGCCTTGCCATGCAGTATTGATATGAGCCTTTGAGTCCACAATGCTATTTCACGGAGAATGGTTCCATTAATCGAAGCTTCTTTGACAGTAAATTACAGCGCTCCAGAGTTCTTACATTATTTCCTCAAAGAAAGGAAAATCTCAGTGAAAAGTAGAATATATTCTTAATAATCCATGTAAAGAAGGAAACATGAAGAAGTTTGCCAGTAAGCCCTAGAAGACATTTAACAGTTCACCTTCTAATAGGATTTAGTTAATGTCATGTGCATATTATTTCTGTAATAAGGCTAGTCATGCCATTCATTTGAAATACATTACCATCTATTACGCATTTTTAATACATGCAAATTGTGGCCCCGGCCCTGTAATTAGTGTTAAGGGCAATGGCTCTCTGCTCTGTGGTGTATTGCTCTCTCTGTCCTCATTTAGCAGTGAGGGATACATAGACCGCGTGCAAACTACATCTCCATACACAGAGGTACAGGGCCCTAACTCCAACCCTGATGCTGAGCCCAACAGTAACAACCAGACACCTCCACAACATGTTGTGTGTGTATGTGTGAGCTGCCCAGTGACACGAGCCTACCAGACGAGCTAAATCACTTCTATGCTCGCTTCGAGGCAAGCAACACTGAGGCATGCATGAGAGCATCAGCTCTTCCGGACGACTGTGTGGTCACGCTCTCCGTAGCCGACGTGAGTAAGACCTTTAAACAGGTCAATGTACACAAGGCTGCGGTGCCAGACAGATTACCAGGACTTGTGCTCCAGGCATGTGCTGACCAACTGGCAGGTGTCTTCACTGACATTTTCAACATGTCCCTGATTGAGTCTGTAATACCAAAATGTTTCAAGCAGACTACCATAGTCCCTGTGCCCAAGAAACACAAAGGCAACCTGCCTAAATGACTACAGACCCATAGTACTCACGACCGTTGCCATGAAGTGCTTTGAAAGGTTGGTCATGGCTCACATCAACACCATTTTCCCAGAAACCCTAGACCCACTCCAATTTGCATACCGCCCAAACAGATCCACAGATGATGCAATCTCTATTGCACTCCACACTGCCCTTTCCCACCTGGACAAAAGAAACACTTATGTGAGAATGCTATTCATTTCTACAGCTCAGCGTTCAACACCATAGTACCCTCAAAGCTCATCACTAAGCTAAGGATCCTGGGACTAAACACCTCCCTCTGCAACTGGATCCTGGACTTCCTGACGGGCTGCCCCCAGGTGGTGAGGGTAGGTAGCAACACATCTGCCACGCTGATCCTCAACACTGGAGCTCCCCAGGGGTGCATGCTCAGTCCCCTCCTATACTCCCTGTTCACCTACGACTGCATGGCCAGGCACGACTCCAACACCATCACTAAGTTTGCAGACGACACAACAGTGGTAGGCCTGATCAACGACGAGACAGCCTATAGGGAGGAGGTCAGAGACTTGGCCGGGTGGTGCCAGAATAACAACCTATCCCTCAACGTAACCAAGACTAAGGAGATGATTGTGGACTACAGGAAAAGGAGGACCGAGCACGCCCCCATTCTCATTGGCGGGGCTCTAGTGGAGCAGGTTGAGAGCTTCAAGTTCCTTGGTGTCCACATCACCAACAAACTAGAATGGTGCAAACACACCAAGACAGTTGTGAAGAGGGCCCGACAAAGCCTATTCCCCCTCAGGAAACTAAAAAGATTTGGCATGGGTCCTGAGATCCTCAAAAGGTTCTACAGCTGCAACATCGAGAGCATCCTGACCGGTTGCATCACTGCCTGGTACGGTAATTGCTCGCCCTCTGACCACAAGGCACTACAGAGGGTAGCGCGTACGGCCCAGCACATCACTGAGGCTAAGCTGCCTGCCATCCAGGACCTCTACACCAGGTGGTGTCAGAGGAAGGCCCTAAAAATTGTCAAAGACCCCAGCCACCCCAGTCATGGAATGTTCTCTCTACTACCGCATGGCAAGCGGTACCGGAGTGCCAAGTCTAGGACAAAAAGGCTTCTCAACAGTTTTTACCCCCAAGCCATAAGACTCCTGAACAGGTAATCAAATGGCTACCCGGACTATTTGCATTGTGTGCCCCCCCAACCCCTCTTTTTACGCTGCCTCTACTCTCTGTTTATCATATATGCATAGTCACTTTAACTATACATTCAAGTACATACTACCTCAATTGGGGCGACCAACCAGTGCTCCCGCACACTGGCTAACCAGGCTACCTGCATTGTGTCCCACCCGCCAACCCCTCTTTTACGGTACTGCTACTCTCTGTTCATCATATATGCATAGTCACTTTAACCACATCTACATGTGCATACTACCTTAAATCAGCCTGACTAACCGGTGTCTGTATGTAGCCTCGCTACTTTTATAGCCTCACTACTGTACAGTATATAGCTGTTCTATTTACTGTTGTTTTATTTCTTTACTTACCTATTGTTCACCTAATACTTTTTTTTGCACTATTGGTTAGAGCCTGTAAGTAAGCATTTCACTGTAAGGTTGTATTCGGCGCACGTGACAAATAAACTTTGATTTGATTTGTGAGGGTGTTTACAATGGGGTTGCAGCCAGGCCTGGCGTGTGTCCTTCCTAACTTGATGGGGAAAGGGGATTGGTAATGAAGAGAGGGTTGACTAAGTAAGTGTCAGTGTTTTGTGCCAAACAGTGTTAAAATCACTGGAAGGGTGTCAATGTCACCCTGGCTGCTTGTCCAAGGTGCTGATGCCCACAAACGTCTGACAGTGAACTCCCACCTTGATTAGCATGTACAGTATAGTTATCAATGTGCTGGGCGTAAAAGCAGGTGGAGAGGAGGAGGGGAGTGCTGGGGAAGGTGGTTCTGCTGCGTCTTTCTGACACTGAGTACATCGTAATTGCCTTTACAACAGGATCGATGACCGCTCAGCGTCTGAATGAATCTGACTGTCAGGGGTGATGGCTGCTGTGATGGGTTTTAGTTGCGTCTGAGAAAAGTATATGTAAGGTTTTGTTTAGTGAATTAGGATTCCCATTAGCTACTGCACATGCAGAAGCTACTCTTCCTGGGGTCCACATAAAACGTAATAATACATGACAAAGTACAGAACAGTTATATATAAGATATTACATAAAATAAGTTATACATTTCGTTTATTGGGTACACCCATCTAGTACTGAGTCGTACCCCCCCCCCTTTTTTGTACTTTTTTTGTACTTTATATTTTTTGTACTTTATATAGCAGCTACTCTTCCTGGGGTCCAGCAAAATTAAGGCAGTTTGTACAATTTTAAAAACATTACAATACATTCACAGATTTCACAACACACTGTGTGCCCTCAGGCCCCTACTCCACCACTACCACATATCTACAGTAATAAATCCATGTGTATGTATAGTGAGTATGTTATCATATGTGTGTATGCATGTCTGTGCCAATGTTTGTGTTGCTTCACGGTCCTCGCTGTTCCATAAGATGTTTTTTTTATCTGCTTTTTAAATCTAATTTTACTGCTGGCATGAGTTACTTGATGTGGAATAGAGTTCCATGAATTCATGGCTCTATGTAGTACTGTGTGCCTCCCATAGTCTGTTCTGGACTTGGGGACTATGAAGAGACCTCTTGTGGCATGTCTTGTGGGGTATGCATGAGTGTCTGAGCTGTGTGCCAGTAGTTTAGACAGACAGCTCGGTGCATTCAACATGTCAATACCTCTCACAAATAAAAGTAGTGATGAAGTCAATCTCTCCTCCACTTTCAACCAGGAGAGATTGACATGCATATTATTCATATTAGCTCTCTGTGTACATCCAAAGGCTAGCTGTGCTGCCTTGTTCTGAGCCAATTGCAATTGCAGTTCTGAGCCAATTGCAAAAAAAAAAAAAAGTCATTTTTTTGTGGCACCTGACCACACGACTGAATAGTAGTCAAGGTGCAACAAAACTAGGGCCTGTAGGACCTGCTTTGTTGATAGTGTTGTTAAGAAGGCAGAGCATCACTTTATTATAGACAGACTTCTCCCCAGCTTATCTACGACTGCATCAATATGTTTTGACCATGATAATTTACAATCTAGGGATACTCCAAGCAGTTTAGTCATCTCAACTTGCTCAATTTCCAACTTGCTCAATTTCATTTGCCTCTGGAACAACCTGAATTCATTCGGGGTGTGGATTCTACAAGGTACGGCGTTCAAACGTTGCTCAATTGGTATCAAGGGACCTAGCGTGTGCCAGGAAAACAATCCCCACGCCATTTATGTATTTATTTTTATTTAACGAGACGAAGTCAGTTAAGAACAAATTCTTATTTACAATGACGGCCTACCCCGATCAAACCCGGACGACGCTGGGCCAATTGTGCGCCGCTCTATGGGACTCCCAATCACGGCCACTTGACTCACTGTCTGTAGGAGTGAAATATTTTTGTGAAAGGGGTGGTGTACCTAATAAACTGTCAGCCGAGTGTATATTGGAAATACACCAGGAGACAACAAAAATACTAATTACTCACTATTCATATATACACACTGTTATATAATAATTACAGTTAAATTAGATGTTTAGACAGAGGAGAAGCGCTGTGATACAATATGTTTTTTTTTCTAGCTAAACTTTCTTTTTGCCTTAGTAACATCTGGTGGCAGAGCATTCCACAGTGTTATGGCTCTACACAACTGAACGAAGAATTACATTTGTTTTTGGTTTGGGTACCGTGATGAAACCCATAGTGGCGTGTCTGGTGGGGTATTTAAATGTTTTATTTTTTTTAACCTTTATTTAATGAGGCAAGTCAGTTAAGAACATATTCTTATTTACAATGACGGTCTTCCCCGGCCAAACCTGGACGATGCTGGGCCAATTGTGCGCCACCCTATGGTACTCCCAATCACAGCCGTTGGTTATGATATGATATGATACAGCCTGAGATGCAGTGCCTTAGACCGCTGTGCCTTCGGTAGGTATGTATGTCTGTTTGAAGTGTATGCAAATAGATTATACAAGTGGTTAGGCATTTTCAACATACAAATGTTTCTTAAAAAGACTAGAAGAGAAGAGTCAATTTCTCCTCAACCATGAAAGGCTATGCATGCATGCTGTTGATGTTAGTTCTGTGTGTGCAGTTAAGGGCAAGCAGTTAAGGTTAAGGCATGCTGCTTTGTTTTGAGCCAGCTGCAGTTTTGCTAGTCTTTCTTTGCTGCACTTGACCATATTATCACACAGCAATCCAGATGGGACAAGATCAGAGCATGAACAACCAGTACAGTTGATCTTTGTGTCAAAAACGCTGGCAACAATTGTATTATGCTTTTTTGCCGACTTTTACCGACACCGGCCATATTCAACGGTTTTGTACACTTTAGCTCAAAACACGTAGCTAGCTAGCTCTAGGTAAACAATATGTAAGGTCCCACACATCACGTAACGTTGGCTAACAAGCCAGCCAGCTAACGTTAGCTAGTTAAACAACAATGAACATAGTGCCAAATCATGTTGTTACTACCCTTCATGTATCTGCTGGGAGCTAACCAACCAGGTTTAACGTTAGCTAGCTGGTTAACAATACACTTTAGCTTAAGACATGTAGCTAGCTAGCTAGGCAAACAATGAACCTAGCTAGGTAAACAATGTGTAAGATCACACACACCATGTAACGTTAACTAACGAGCCAGACAGCTAATGTTTAGCTAGTTAAACAACAATTAACATAGTGCCAAATCATGTCGTTACTACCCTGCATGAATCTGCTGGGAGCTAACCAACCAGGTTCAATGTTAGCTAGCTAACATTAGGCTCTAACTAGCAAAGCAAACGGTTCTGGGAGACGAATAATAACGTCATACACGTAACGTTAGCTAGGGAGCCAGCCAGCTAACGTTATCTAGCTAGCTAACAGTACACTTTAGCTTGAAATAAAACCACTTTCTGTCAAACGTGTAATATCTGAAAATGTAGCTAACTAGACTATCTTACGTCATGGACGAGTCTCCCTGTCACGGATGCCATGCCACGGTTGCCCTTAGTTTGAAGATGTAATCCGGAGACAGGTTTTTTCTTCATCTCCTTAGCTATCATACTCTAATACTACTGATTTCAAAACTCGATCCTCCAGAAAGTGGAGAGCAACACGTATGCAGCTCCACTACACGATACATAAAAAAAAGCCGCATTAGACAGGATTAGCAACACAGACTGACCAGCTGAAATAGACAGAAGCCCTCTATATGGCAGACCAATCCGAACCCCTCTCTCGGCATGTCCAGCCCACTCATTATCTCAGCCAAATGGCTACTGGGAAGGTTGCTCACTTTTTCTGTGGCTTAACCAACAAGGCTCGTAATTTAACAATTTTATTCATATTTACAGATGGCATGCAAGTTTGTTATTTGTTATGCTCCAGAAGGCATTTCTGCCCCAAAAAATGCATTTTGATAAAAAAAACATTCAAATGTCCCTCCTGTGAAGTCGTGGCTTGTGACATACGCCTAGTTTCCTGAAACTGTTCACATTTAAGACCCGTTTATTTTTGATTACCCATTCTGACACTGACTAAAGGTGTCTCCAAGACATAACAAACCACTGTAGCTGTGTCCTCCAGGTGATTTTTGTCTTTAAGTAAAACATCCTTAGAGAGTACTTGTTTACCTATATTTAGTTTACATGCCCACTAATAATTAGATATTAAACTGATAATGTCAGTAGCCCGAGTGTAAAAATAGTAATGTAAACCTTACTCTGTTTATCGTAATCGGTGTAAGGTCAAAATCAAAGTAAGCATACACCGATTAAAACACCTGGTTTTCTGAGAAATCTTTCTAATTATTAGGACATGTAAACCGCTTAATCGGTGTTCCAGAGGTGTGTTTGATCTGTGCATGTGGCAGCACTGATAGCACAAGCCTTCCTCTTATGAGTGAGTGAAGAGAGTTCGCAAAAACTAAAAGTATGCATCATAGAAAAAGTTTTCATAAACAAACTTTATATGTCCAAACTCAGAATCAAATAGGCTTCGCAAATATAACATGGTCACTGTGGTAGAACGTTTATTTTGATTGCCGATTTTCTGCATCAAAAGTTCCATCAGGTAGCCTGATTTCAGATGTGCCCATGTAAACAGAATTATTAGGGAAATTGTTCTTCTTGCAAAGCATCTAAATGTTTTAAACAAATGTATATTAATCTGACTCGTATTATTGTGTGCATGTAACCGTGCTCAATGTGTGACTTTCTCATCTGCACATAATACACAAGGTGGTGTCCCTTCACCAACTCATTTTTTGTCTTGCTTCCTCATCCTCTCGTCTCCCTCCACCTCCCCTCCCCTGCTCCATCCTCCCATCCCAGTGTGACTTTCACAGTGAGAGTAATTAGCTGTTTAATTAGGATCAACACCGGCCCTGTGGCTGCCAAGCCAAGCCAAGGAGAAGTGTCAATATTTAATGGTCTCTGCTCCTCTCTAATTGATTTAAATTCCCTTTTATGAACGCATGGAGACACATAATTGTATACCTACCCTCTCTTTGACAGTTGTCTAGGCCTGTCCTTTTCAGTTTGATCGCTCTCCATCGCCCTGATGTTTTGGTCAGGGTCCTATTATCAGGAGCGTGTTTTGGGTCCTGCTATTTGAGGCTCCTCTCTCTCTCTCTCTCTCTCTCTCATCTCTGTGTTCTCTGGATGTGGGTTACATTAGCTGGCTGGCAGAGATGATTACAGCCGACCAAGGCCTTTTTAATTCAGATTAAATCTCCTCCGCCCCATTGATGTCTTTCATATGCCTGCCAGCCAGCCAGCCAACCATCCCTCACCTGTTGTCTGTGACCCTTTCTCTCATGCTGTTGTTGAGTCCCCCTGCTGCATGCTGCAGGATCTGTATTCTGGAGAAACTGTCAGAGGAAATATGGGTTCGTAGTGTGGCTTTGCATTTTGATAGAGATTCGTTTCACTGCAGAGTTACAGCAGGCTTAGTGTCCTGTTTGGATTAGTGTTGTCACGATACCAGAATTTTGGTTGTGAGCCGAGTGTCTGCGGGTTTTCGCACCACCCTTGTACTTGATGGATGAATTAAGGTCACAAATTAGTAAGGAACTCCCCTCACCTGGTTGTCTAGGTCTTAACCTGCAGACACTCGGCCCTCCGTGGAATGGGTTTGACACCCCTGCTCTATACCATCACGATACTCATTACCAAAATTATAAATATACATCTGATGGATTTGTTTCAGTCTCTGAATTGTATAATTAAGCAATAGGGCCCGAGGGGGTGTGGTATATGGCCAATATACCACAGCTAAGGGCTGTTTTTATGTATGACACAATGTGGAGTGCCTGGACACAGCTCTGTATATTGGCTATATATCACAAACCCCTGAGGTGACTTATTGCTATTCTAAACTGTTTACCAACTTAATTTAATCAGTAAATACCTGAGGTATACGCTCTGATATACCACGGCTGTCGGCCAATCAGCATTCGGGGCTTGAACCACCCAATTTAATGGAACTTTTCGCTGCCAGCTCCTGATATCAGGGCATAAAAACTCAAGTCTGTGCACTGAATTAGCCTAGAGTGCATATGCGCCCAGCTATATCCTGTCCCACTCTTGTTTTCACTGGCTAAACTAGCTGGCTAGCTGAACTATGCTAGTTTTCATCCTCATTGCTAAACTTCCTAAATACTGCACCCTCAACATCAAAACGTTGTTGCTAGTTATACAATCATGTCACTAAGAAATTCAATGTAAATAAAAATATTTATTGTTTTGTTGAATTGTCATGACTGATTCGAGCTATCTGTTGTGTCGTAAGACAATGGTGGCAAAGGATATCATTGCTACTTAATGCAGATCCAAGTTCAGTTTTGAAATTCACTGGTGTCATTGAGGTAGGGTTAGCTGGACATTTCTGACTGGTCTTGGAATTGTCAATGGGCAGCCTCTCCCCGCTTGGCTCGATGGTATATGTAGTGATTTTGCCAACACATATACAGTATGTATACCGTTTTGTACCATTAACCTTTTTTATACTATTTGTTGATTTAATTGGACTTTATTAGTATAATGAGTAGTTCCAGGAATGTCACGATTTAATTTACTCAAGAAAATAGCAACTCTACAGAGCACCAATGCCAACAATGAATGACTAAATGGGTTCACAGGGCTCCTCCTCCTCAACACTCTATAGATCATCTTTGGGGTAGACAGGAGTAAGTGAATTAATAAAGTTTTCAGTGGCAATCAGCTTTGAAATCAGCATATGTTGCCTTCTGGTTTGCATATTATCACAAACAAAGTACTAGGGTAGTGAATGGATGTCAGCTTTAGCTGTCATCTAGCTAGGAAAGTTACCGGTAGCTTACAGAGCTGGAAGCTATCTTCTTCCATTGTAAAGTGTTTTAGCCTTTATGGGCATTCTTTTGTGAACAGTAATCAACAGTTTCAACATTTCTACATGACGTGTTGCATTATTCAAGTGTGTCATGAGTAAGTGGAGCAGGCACAGTGCGTGCTATAATAAGGGGTCGGCTGTGCAGATAGACAGGCGTGATTCGTGAGACACATTTCACAGAAGTACCGAACCGTTTTTCATGTTCTAGTATCCGAAAAGTACCTTATTTTTGATATACCGTGCGACACTAGTCGGATGTGTCTGACAGGAGGAGCAGAAAGACAGATACTCCTGGGGCGTGTTCAGTTGAGTGAAAATCTTTTGAAATGGAGTGAAGCATGTAGTTGCTAAATTAAAGGAAAACTCCACTCAAAAACAACTATTCTTTTCGTTAATCCAGTGTTGATACAGTCCCAAAATGGTTTGTCTCTTGCTCAAAAAATGTATTATATGATGAAAAACACATCATCATGATGTGTCAAGTGACACTTTGGTTCTTGAATGTCCAATATCTTGAAAACCTGACTGCTGACATGCAAACCATTTTGGGACTGTATCCAGACTTGGTGCATCGGTACCGCTTGCCGTGCGGTAGCAGAGAGAACAGTCTATGACTTGGGTGGCTGGAGTCTTTTTGACAATTTTTAGGGCCTTTCACTTATACCGCCTGGCATAGAGGTCCTAGATGGCAGGGAGCTTGGCCTCAGTGATGTACTGGGCCATACGCACTACCCTCTGTAGCACCTTGCAGTCATATGCCAAACAGTTGCCATACCAAGCGGTGATGCAGCCAGTCAAGATGCTCTCGATGGTGCAGCTGTTGAACCTTTTGAGGATCTGAGGGCCCATGCCAAATCTGTTCAGCCTTCTGAGGGGAAGAGGTGTTGTCGTGCAGTCTTCATGACTGTGTTGGTGTGTGTGGACCATGATAATTCCCTAGTGATATGAACACCGATGAACTTCACGCTCTCGACCTGGTCCCCTACAACCCTGTCAATGTGGATGGGGGTGTACTCGGCCCTCCATTTCCAGTAGTCCACGATCAGCTCTGTTTTGCTGACGTTGAGGGAGAGGTTGTTGTCCTGGCACCACACTGCCAGTTTCATTGTTGTCCATGAACAGGCCTACCACCACCACCTTGTCGTGGGCAAACACAATGAGGGTGCTGGAGTTGTGCGCGGCCACACAGTCGTGGGTGAACAGGAGGGGACTAAGCAGGTACCCCCGAGGGGCCGCCATGTTGAGGGTCAGTGTGGCGGATGTGTTGTTGCCTACCCTCACCACTTGGGGGCAGCGCATCAGGAAGTCCAGGTTCCAGTTGCAGAGGAAGGTGTTTAATCTCAGGGTCCTTAGCTTAGTGATGAGATTGGAGGGCACTATGGTGTTGAATGCTGAGCTGTAGTCAATGAACAGCATTCTCACGTAGGTGTTCCTTTTGTCCAGATGGGACAGTGTGGAATGCAATAGAGATTGCGTCATCTTTTGGGGCGGTATGTGAATTGGAGTGGGTCCATGTTGTCTGGGATGATGGTGTTGATATGAGCCACCAGCCTTTCAAAGCATTTCATGGTTACAGATGCGAATGCTACGAGGTATCATTTAGACAAGTTACCTTGGCGTTTTGTGCATTTTGTGCGTGATCACACAGTCGTCCGAAACAGCTGGTGCTCTCATGCATGGTTCAGTGTTCCTAGCCTCGAAGCGAGCATAGAAGGTATTTAGTTCGTCTGGTAGGCTTGCGTCACTGGACAGCTCGCGGCTGGATTTTGCAGGAGTTGTATTATGTTACAGTGTGTAGTGCCCACTGTGGTGAGAACTTGAGGAGGTAAAATCATTACTCGTAAAATTATAATTTCTATACACGATTTCCTAGTGATACAATTCAATTGTGGTGATGAGCAGCCCTTTCTAACCTACTGGAGTCTGATTTTAATTGAACAAAGAGTCACTTCTCATTTTCTGTAATTTGATTGTCACACTTCTGAATTGTGTTTGATGATGGCACCGAACAAAGCCAATGTGATAATAATTTGCATAATGATGTACTTACTCTGATCTTCTGGAAATAATACAATGGCTTAGATCTTCAGGAGCTATTGAATCCCAATTAACTAAAATTATCTAACTTTTCAAGGAGTGCCACTTGAAAAGGCCGGCTGCTCTGAGTGAAAACTTAATGGTCAGTTCAGTTTCACTATGTGAATCCTATTCAAGCCACACTCCGTGAACTGTGCATACCATCAAAGAGGGGTCTTAATCCTGTGTGATGTTCTCTCCTTCTTTTTCAAGTTACTGAGGAAGGACAGCTAGAAGCAGAAAGAAGACACTGTTGAGTCCTCATCCTGTGTGTCTTCTCTCCTCTTTTCTCAGATGGTGGGGTTCGGGTTCTACCAGGGGAGGTGGAGGAGGAACTCCCTGCCTACCTGCCCTCTTTCTGTCATCTGACCCAGCTGGACCTGACCTCCACAGGCAGGACGACGGGGACACGGCCGGGGACACGAGGACAGCAGCAGGACACGCCACCACAGGGACAGGTACAAGAAAGGACATTTACTAATCTATGACATAAAGACACTAAGATGAAGATAACATTTACCCACCCCAGGAACAGCTTAGTTGACTCCGCAATTAGTTGACCAGGAAAATGGAACTTGCAGTTGGTATATTTTGTTTGAGAGTTATGTTAATCATTCATAAGTGTTGTTATATAAGCCAGTCTTTCTGTGCTAAAGTCATGCGAGAGGGGTCTGTCTATATACAGTATAGGCAACTTAATTCATGTCATTGACTTTTCACAGAGTGACAGTGAAGAGGTTTTGCCTTTCAACCTGGATGAGAACTTTGACTACGACAATGTTGTGCTGTCTAGCAAACATCTCCTACCACAGTTCAACACTGGTGTATGACCTCTGTGCAGGGACCACTGTCTGGGAGAGCCTTGTGTCATACCACATCAAATTACCCAACTTACCATTTAACTGGACTAATAAACCACTCCTGAAAACAGCATCCTTCCTGTCATTCTTGCTACTAAGTGTAATATTAGAACAGAGCAACACCAAAACTGTGTTTGAAAAGGACTATTTTAAAGGAACACAACAGCAGCACAGACTTCATGTACTGTAAATAGTGCTAAGCTAATGGCACAGCTTATCTGAATTCTCTCCTCTGGATCAGGAATAATCACAATGTTTTGGGCTGTGAGACTGGTCACTGATGAATGACGACACAGGAACATAGAGGCTTGGCCCACCAGTCATCACACAGCAGAAAAGCTGTGTATTTGTGTTTGTGTGTAAGAGGTAATTTGTGTGTTTGTGCTTACGTGCGTGTGTGTGCGTGCTCGTACCCCACTGGGTAAACACCCTGTACTGTAATTAATTCCCTGTAGCTACAGCCTGTGTCTCACTGTGCCTTTGCATTGGAACAAAGAGCTCTGGGAGGTGCACTGAGCAGGCTATATAACCTGAAAGCACATTCCAAATAGTTCCCTCTAACTAATGCTATGTTGTTGTGTCAGTGGTTCGTTTTTGATTTGACATCTAAAGTATTTGTGTGTGTAAGAGAGAGCGTTAGTGTGTGTGCGTGCAAGAGAGTGAGAGAGTGACAGGCGTTGACGAGTTCATACTGCAGAAAAGCAAAATACATCTTCCAGTGTGGACTGTTGGTTTACTTTAAAACATTAAGAAGAATGTGTGCAACGCGACGCGTGTGTAGCCTACTCAGTCTGAACGCAATGCATATTTAATGGATGTTCCTGTCACCTCACATTTAATTGGTGGGTGGCAGGGTTGGAACAAGCCTAAAGAGGACAAGACCTTTTCACAGTTACGTGGTAAAAGTTAAAGAGCAGACACATTTGAAAAGCTAGCATTCAATGGAACACGGTTCCTTGTGTTGTATGGGCGAGCTGGCATTTACATTGCCTTCAGAAAGTATTCACACCCCTTTACTTTTTCCACATTTTGTTGTGTTACATCCTGAATTTAAAATGGTTTAAATTTAGATTTGTTTTTGTCACTGGCCTATACACAATACCCCATAATGTCAAAGTGGAATTATTCTTTCCCTGAAATGTTTACAAAATAATTAAAAATGAAAAGCTGAAATGTCTTAAGTCAATAAGTATTCAACCCCTTTGCTATGGCAAGCCTAAATAAGTTCAGGAGTAGAAAATGTCTTAATAAATTGCATGGACTCACTCTGTGTGCGATAATAGTGTTTAACGTGATTTTTGAATGACTACCTCATCTCTGTGCCCCATACATACAATTATCTGTAAGGTCCCTCAAGTCGAGCAGTGAATTTCAAACACAGGTTCAGCCACAAATACTCTCTTCTCTGTAAAAGCTGATACTATGTGGTAGTTCTATAGGCGTATGCATCCTTGACTAGTAATATATTATTATTGTTTAATCAAGTCCAAAGAGGGGCACCTATTGGTAGCTGGGTAGTTATAAAAAGCAGACATTGAATATCCCTTTGAGCATGGTGAAGTTATTAATTACACTTTAGATGGTGGATCAATACACCCAGTTGCTGGAGAGGAAGGAAACCGCTCAGGGATTTCACCATAAGGCCAATGGCGACTTTAAAACCGTTACACAGTTTAATGGCTGTGATAGGAGTAAACTGAGGATGGATCAACAACATTGGAGTTACTCCACAATACTAACCTAATTGACAGTGAAAATAACAGGACTTGGGAGTTTTGGAGAAACTGGAGAAAATGGAGCTAAGCACAGGCAAAATCTTAGTTTCAGTTTCAGTCTGCTTTCCACCAGACACTGGGAGATGAATTCACCTTTCAGCAGGACAAACACAAAGCCAAAGCCATCTACACTGGAGTTGCTTATCAAGAAGCCAGTGAATGTTCCTGCGTGGTCAAGTTACAGTTTTGATTTAAATCTACTTGATAATTTATGGCAAAATCTGAAAATGGTTGTCCAACAATGATCAAAAAACAATTTAAAATAAAATCAATTCTAAGTGTATTTGTCACGTGCGCCGAATACAACCTTACAGTGAAATGCTTACTTACAGGCTCTAACCAATAGTGCAAAGAAAGGTATTAGGTGAACATTAGCTAAGTAAAGAAATAAAACAACAGTAAAAAGACAGGCTATATACAGTAGCGAGGCTATAAAAGTAGCGAGGCTACATACAGACACCGGTTAGTCAGGCTGATTGAGGTAGTATGTACATGTAGATATGGTTAAAGTGACTATGCATATATGATGAACAGAGAGTAGCAGTAGCGTAAAAGAGGGGTAAGCGGGTGGTGGGTGGCCGGACACAATGCAGATAGCCCGGTTAGCCAATGTGCAGGAGCACTGGTTGGTCGGCCAAATTGACAGATTTGACAGAGCTTGAAGAATTTTGAAAAGAATAATGGGCAAATGTTGCACAATCCAGGTGTGGAAAGCTCTTAGACTTACCCAGAAAGACTCACATCTGTAAAGGCTGCCAAGGGTGCTACAAAGTTTTGACCCAGAGGTGTGAATACTTATGTAGATGAGATTTCTGTATTTCATTTTCAATAAATTTGCACAAAAAAACAACGTATTCACTTTGTCATTATGGGGAGAGAAAATGGATGAGAAAAAAAATCTATTTAATACATTTCAATTTCAGGCTTTAACAACAAAATGTGGAATAAGTCAAGGAGTATGAATACTTTCTGAAAGCACAGTATGTACTACGTATGATGCTCCAATGTATTTCTTTCTTCTCTGTGAAAGCTGATACTATGTGGTAGTTCTATAGGTGTATGCATCCTTGACTGTAGTAATATATTGTTATTGTTTACTGAAGTCCATACCATATTGTGTTTATGTGTTATTGCTTACAGTATCATAGAAAATATAATCAAGGAAAGCAGAGGATGAGTATTTAATTTTGCATTGGGAACTTAGTCTCAGTTCGTATCCCTTAGCTGACTGAATTGAAATCCGACAGTGTACGGTTAAACATCTCATGCTACTCCCGTGCCTTAGCAGATGGAGCAGGCTCCCCTCCCCAGGTGCTCCTGTTGTCTGTGGTACTGTGTGTGTGTGTTATGGGGGCCGTGACCACAGCCCTTCGGTTGGTGCTACCCCACCAGAAGCCCAGGATGGGGGAGAGAGATAAGGAGGACAACCCCCCTCCTCGCCCCCGCAGGCAGCCTCACCCAGCCTCCCACAGCTGCAGCGTTAGTGGGCCACCAACGGCAGGTAACCCCCAGGTGAGGAGAGAGGAGAACACAAAGGAGAGCATTGCAGAGAAGAAATGGTAGGGACTAGTATCACAACTCTTCCAGCTTGGTACATTACTGTGAGACCTGGGTTCAAATACTATTTTAAATAATTTAAAATGCTTTTAGCTGCGGTTAATTGAGCCTGCCTGGCGCAAAGGAACCAAAAGAGTAGTTGCAAACCCCACTAATCTAGCACTCCAGGCAAGCTAAAGCAAAAGCTTAAAGTATTGGAAAGACTTCAAATAGTATTTAAACCCAGGTCTGTTACCCTATGACCAAGTAGCAGTGGCAGTTAGTCTGTGTGCAGAATGGTTAATTGGTATGTTGGTGTGTGTTTTCTACTAACTTAGTAGACGATTGAAATGCAGAGCAGACATTAAATCAGAAATGCAGCCTTCCCTTCACATTATTAGCTCTCAGCATTAGACCAATCCTACATCATTAGCTTTTTTCCTGGGTCAGTTCTACTTTCTTACAAGAGTGGCAGCATTCATTACCAAGCTTCATTATGATTTAATAAACATTTCTTTAGTCCCGTTTATTTATTAATGTGATAATTTTAATGATTCTCAAGATAGTGTGTGTGATTTAATTAGATGACAAGGACACTATCACCCCGGAGGGAATTATTTCCTTTTCAAGAATGATCTTTGGAAGTAGATGCCAGATGATAATTTAAAAACACCATACTGGGTTGTAGACTAAAGACGGAAAGAGTCTGAGACAGAGAGAAACCCAGCCAGGGATCATTGAATATTCATATAATTTGTACTGTACATGCTGAGGAAGTTTTCTCCTGGCCCATTTAAATGGAAGTAACAAAACACCCTGATATATATTAATATTTTATTATTTTGCCCTTGCCTAATATGTCTAAAGCATGCTTCTTTTCATTATAATAATTTAGGCTGGTTTAGCTTAGTGTTGGGGGTAAGGAAGGAGGGAGGGAGGGAGGGAGGGAAAGAAGGAAGGAAGGAAGGAAGGAGGGAGGGAGGGTGTTTCTCTCTTCCTGAGGGTGTCACTGTTGCCCCATGTGTGGCACCTCAATGATGGTGTGTATCAGGTCTAACACAGTGCTCTAACTACACTGATCAGCTCCACACTGGTGAGTCAGGGCACTGCCTGTCGGCACTGGAGACACAGACAAGTGTGCGCACATACAGGTAGAGACTTCGTTACATGGGTTGAATGTTGATCATCACGGCAACAATCAAGCTTCACCCAATTAACCAATCTGCATAAAAATGTTAATACAGGTTTGATGAGAACAAAACACAGAGGATGTGATTCTGCAATGTGAAGGTCATGCACTCTCCACTTTAGCAATTATTTACACAAGACGCCGTCCATGAAACAACTTCTATTTTCTAGGAACGGCATTGTTTCACTAATGGCTTCCTTCCTTCCTTCTGGTCCTTCTTGCTCCACTGCTCTGTGATGGATTCCACAGCGGAGCTGGAGATTAATGGACTCATGTGGCTCTGATTTATGCTCACATCCCTTTGCTCACGTTCACATTTAAATGAACATGAGTTAACAGTATCTCTGTGTTATTTGATTCCATTCTCCTCAGCTCTCTTCCCTCTACACATCTTTATATGGCTGTGGCCAGAGAGGTAAAGCTGTTGATTGACGCAGGTATGAAATGATGGTTCAATAAAAATATATGATAATAAAGCACCATGCCAGAGGGGGAGAGGGAGGAGATGAGAGAGAGAGAGAGGGGAATAGAAAAGAGAGATGGAGAGAGGACTTTATGTATTCCCCTCCATGCCCTGTGGCAGGCAAGGCAGACAGTCACCTTGCCAGAGCCCAGGGTGGCAGCACCAATCCTGGCTAGCCTGGGCCACCAGAGGAGCCCTGCTCTGGATGACGCTGGATTTTGTGGTGGGATCAGTGGGATTGAGAAGGACAAACAGGCAGTGCTGTAGGCATCAAGCCTGCAGAGGAAAAGTCCCAATTCGGCTCCACTCCTTGGCTGTGCTCCTTCCCCTCCTGAGTACTGATGGAGATCAGGGAGGGTCTTCGTGTTGCTGCTTGATGGAAAGCTGAGGTTCCGGATACAACATAGTAAACGTTAATTGCTTTCTATAGAATGTTTTCCTATTCAAATAAAATAAAATGTTATTTGTCACATGCGCCGAATACAACAAGTGTAGACCTTTACAGTGAAATGCTTACTTACAAGCCCTTAACCAACAATGCATTTTTAAGAAAAAAATAAGAGATAAGAATAACAAATGATTATTAAAGAGCAGCAGTAAATAACAAAGCGGGGCAATATACAGGGGGTACCGGTACAGAGTCAATGTGGAGGCTATATACAGGGGTACCGGTACAGAGTCAATGTGGAGGCTATATACAGGGGTACCGGTACAGAGTCAATGTGGAGGCTATATACAGGGGTACCGGTACAGAGTCAATGTGGAGGCTATATACAGGGGTACCGGTACAGAGTCAATGTGGAGGCTATATACAGGGGTACCGGTACAGAGTCAATGTGGAGACTATATACAGGGGTACCGGTACAGAGTCAATGTGGAGGCTATATACAGGGGTACCGGTACAGAGTCAATGTGGAGGCTATATACAGGGGTACCGGTACAGAGTCAATGTGCGAGGGCAACGGTGTCGAGGAAATGTAAGTAATTTGTACATGTACAGTTGAAGTCGGAAGTTTACATACACTTAGGTTGGAGTCATTAAAAATAGTTTTTCAACCACTCACAAATGTCTTGTTAACAAGCTATAGTTTTGGCAAGTCGGTTAGGACATCTACTTTGTGCATGACACAAGTAATTTTTCCAACAATTGTTTACAGACAGATTATTTCACTTGTACTTGTACACTTCACAATTCCAGTGGGTCAGAAGTTACCCTACACTAAGTTGACTGTGCCTTTAAACAGCTTGGAAAATTCCAGAAAATGATGTCATGGCTTTAGAAGTGCGAAAAGTGCAAATCAATCTCAGAACAACAGCAAAAGACCTTGTGAAGATGCTGGAGGAAACAGGTACAAAAGTATCTATATCCACAGTAAAATTAGTCCTATATCGACATAACCGGAAAGGCCGCTCAGCAAGGAAGAAGCCACTGCTCCAAAACCGCCATAAAAAAGCCAGACTACGGTTTGCAACTACACATGGGGACAAAGATCAATATTTTTGGAGAAATGTCCTCTGGTCTGATGAAACAAAAATAGAACTGTTTGACCATAATGACCATTGATATGTTTGGAGGAAAAATGGGTAGGCTTGCAAGCTGAAGAACACCATCCCAACCGTGAAGCACGGGGGTGGCAGCATCATGTTGTGGGGGTGCTTTGCTGCAGGAGAGACTGGTGCACTTCATGAAATAGATGGCATCATGAGGTAGGAAAATTATGTGAATATATTGAAGCAACATCTCAAGACATCAGTCAGGAAGTTAAAGCTTGGTCACAAATGGGTCTTCCAAATGGACAATGACCCCAATTATACTTCCAAAATTGTGGAAAAATGGCCTAAGGACAACAAAGTCAAGGTATTGGAGTGGCCATCACAAAGCCTTGACCTCAATCCTATAGAAAATTTGTGGGCAGAACTGAAAAAGCTTGTGCGAGCAAGGAGGCCTACAAACCTGACACCAGCTCTGTCGAGAGGAATGGGCCACAATTCACCAAAGTTATTGTGGGAAGCTTGTGGAAGGCTACCCGAAACATTTGACCTTTGGGACTGGGGGGCAGTATTGAGTAGCTTGGATGAATAAGGTGCCCAGAGTAAACTGCCTGCTACTCAGGCCCAGGTGCTAATATATGCATATTATTAGTAGATTTGGATAGAAAACACTTGTACGTTTCTAAAACTTTTTGAATGATGTCTGTGAGTATAACAGAACTCATATGGCAGGCAAAAACCTGAGAAAAAATCCAACCATGAAGTGGGAAATCTGAGGTTTGTAGTTTTTCAAATCATTGCCTATCGAATATACAGTGTCATGGGGTCATATTGCACTTCCTAAGGCTTCCACTAGATGTCAACAGTCTTCAGAACCTTGTCTGATTCTTCTACTGTGAATTGGGGGCTAATGAGTGCTGAGATGAGTCAGGGCTCTGCCAGAGTGGCATAAGCTGATCATGCGCTCTCACGTGAGAGTTAGTTTCGTTCCATCAAATTTCTACAGACAAAGGAATTCTCCGGTTGAAATATTATTGAAGATTTATGATAAAAACATCCAAAAGATTGATTCTATACTTCGTTTGACATGTTTCTACAAACTGTAATATGACTTTGTCTGAACTTTCGCCTGGACTTGCCCACTCCTCTTATGAGTTTGGATTGTCCACAACTCGCGAACAAAAAGGAGGTATTTGGACATAAATGATGGACTTTATCGAACAAATCAAACATTTATTGTGGAACTGGGATTCCTGGGAGTGCATTCTGATGAAGATCATCAAAAGTAAGTGAATATTTATAATGCTATTTCTGACTTCTGTTGACTCCACAACATGGCGGATATCTGTATGGCTTGTTTTGTTGTCTGAGTGCTGTACTCCGATTATTGCATGGTGTGCTTTTTCGGTAAAGCTTTTTTGAAATCTGACACAGCGGTTGCATTAAGGAGAAGTTTATCTAAAGTTCCATGCATAACGCTTGTATATTCATCAACATTTATGATGAGTATTTCTGTAAATTGATGTGGCTCTCTGCAAAATCACTGGATGTTTTGGAAGCAAAACATTACTGAACGTAATGCGCCAATGTAAACTGAGATTTTTGGATATAAATATGAACTTTATTGAACAAAACATACATGTATTGTGTAACATGAAGTCCTATGAGTGTCATCTGATGAAGATCATCAAAGGTTAGTGATTAATTTTATCTCTATTTTTGCTATTTGTGACTCCTCTCTTTGGCTGGAAAAATGGTTGTGTTTTTCTGTGACTAGGTACTGACCTAACATAATCGTTTGGTGTGCTTTTGTTGTAAAGCCTTTTTGAAATCGGACACTGTCTCTGGATTTACAACAAGTTTATCTTTAAAATGATGTAAAATACTTGTATGTTTGAGGAATTTTAATTATGGGATTTCTGTTGTTTTGAATTTGGCGCCCTGCAATTTCACTGTTGGCGAGGTGGGGCGCTACCGTCCCACATATCCCAGAGAGGTTAAAGGCAATGCTACCAAATACTAATTGAGTGTATGTAAACTTCTGACCCACTGGGAACATGATGAAAGAAATAAAAGCTGAAATAAATTATTCTTTCAACTATTATTCTGTCATTTCACATTCTTAAAATAAAGTGGTGATCCTAACTGACCTAAGACAGGGGAGTTTTTACTAGGATTAAAAGTCAGGAATTGTGAAAAACTGAGTTTAAATATATTTGGCTAAGGTGTATGTAAACTTCTGACTTCAACTGTAGGTGTTCCTTTTGTCCAGGTGTGAAAGGGCAGTGTGGAGTGAGTGATAGAGATTCAATCATCTGTGGATCTGTTGGTGCGGCATGCACATTGGAGTGGGTCTAGGGTTTCTGGGATAATGGTGTTGATGTGATCCATGACCAGCTTTTCAAAGCATTTCTTGGCTACAGATGTGAGTGCTAAGGGTCGGTAGTCATTTAGGCAGGCTACCTTAGTGTTCTTGGGCACGGGGACTATAGTGGTCTGCTTGAAACATATTCCTCATTGTGTACAAGGACAGCGTCAATGTCCTTCTACCCGTTTTGAAACTATGACGTTAACAAATAGTGACCTTTTTCGTACGCTTTGTTCGGTCAATGGTCTCTAGCTTTCACATTTACTCCACATCCGTTACATCTCAAATTAAATCAAAGTTTATTGGTCACGCACACAGATTTGCAGATGTTTTTGTAGGTGCAGTGAAATGCTTGTGTTTCTAGCTCCAACAGTGCAGTAATAGCTAACAATACAAAATATAAATACACAATACACACAATACAGGAAAAAATTATTAAGAAATATTAGAACGAGCAATGTCAGAGACCGGAATATAAATACATATACACTCAACAGACAGTTTTTTAGGTACACCACCCCGTTCAAGAAAATGGATCGCACCTACAGACAGTGAGTTACGTGGCCGTGGCTTTCTCTAAAAAGCAGGAAGACAGGTATCAAGGTATTCAGTTACTGTTTTATTGAACGTTAGAATGGGCAACACGAGTGACCTAAGGGACTTTGAGCATGGAATGATTGTCGGTGCCAGGTGCGCTGGATCCAGTATCTCTGAAATGTCCACCCTCCTGGGCTTTTCATGCACGACAGTGTCTAGGGTTTGCAGAGAAGTGTGATGGTTTGGGGATGCTTTGCTGCCTCAGGACCTGAATGACTTGCCTTAATAGAAGGAACCATGAATTCTGCTCTTTATCAGAGAATTCTACAGGAGAATGTCAGTCCATCTGTCTGTAAGCTGAAGATAAAGCACAGCTGGGTCATGCAGCAAGATAATGATCCAAAACACACAATCAAGTCTACATGAAAATGGCTAAAAAGCAACAAATCTGAAGTTTTGGAAGGGCCTAGTCAAAGTTCAGACCTAATTCCAATTGAGATGTTGTGGCAGAACTTGAAACGAGCAGTTCATGCTTGAAAATCTACAAATGTTGCTGAGTTGAAGCAGTGCTGCATGGAAGAGTGGGCCACAGCGATATGAGAGACTGATCAACAACTATAGGAAGCGTTTGGTTGGAGTCATTGCAGCTAAAGGTGGCACAACCAGTTTTCTGATAACATTCAATACAAAAAATAGGCATAAGTAGAGAACATTAGAAAGGGGGCAAAAACCTTTCACAGCAATGTATACAATGCATTCAGAATGTATTCAGAGCCCTTCCCTTTTTCCACATGTTGTTACGTTACAGCCTTATTCTAAGATGGATTAAATTAAAAAAATGTCCTCATCAATCTACACACAATACCCCATAATGACCCCAAATGTATGCATGTCAGAGCAAAAACCAAGCCATGAGGTCGAGGAATTGGCTGTAGAGAAATGTCTGCAGCATTGAAGGTCCTGTCGTGGCAGAATCAGAATTATTTAGTTAACATTTATGAATTTTTATTTTTTTTATTGCATGCTTATGTGAGATATGTCATTAGAATGTCTATTTTTGGATAATACTGTTGGCCGGTTGCAGTTATCTGTTCTCTGTCAGGGTTCAGTTACTGGTGCCGCAGAGAGGGGAGAGGTCAAGCTTGTCTTCATATGTAAACATATATTTTAAACCATGTGAAGGGGTGATTGAGGGGAACCAATTTTCTCTTGGCTCCACAATGTCTGTGTGCCAGTCACTGTGTCTCCGTGAGCCTGTCCAGAATGGGAGTGTCTAGAATGACAATTGATATATATCCTAATGTCTTGGTACTATGTTGTACCAAGAACGAGAAGTAGAACCTCGTTTTAGGAGAGCAAACTGAACGATAATTTATAGCTAATGCTGTCCGGCTATGGGATACTCCTCTCTCAAGTAAAGTCTTCCTTTGTAATGTTCCTAAGATCTGTTATTCGTCATGTGAGTTGAGATGGGTGTGTCTTAGCTATAAATGGTACTAAGAACTGTTTTGTAAGGACTCTCAGATAATTCATTTATAGACACTGAATTGATCTGAGAGTCACAGGGTTGTGATGGAGCTCATATAATTAAAGATGGACTTTATGATAACTCTGACTTGTGTGTGGTTTGCTCTCATGATTTGGTAAATACAGGAAATTTCCACTACAGTCCCCAAGAACACAGTGGCCTCCATCATTCTTAAATGGAAGATATTTGGAACCACCAAGACTCTTCCTCGAGCTGGTCGCCAGGCCAAACTGAGCAATCGGGGGACAAGGGTCTTGGTCAGGGAGGTAACCAAGAACCCGATGGTCACTGTGACAGAGCTACAGAGTTCCTCTGTGGAGATGGGAGAACCTTCCAGAAGGACAATCAGTAAAAGGCACATGACAGCTGCTTGGAGTTTGCCAAAAAGCAGATTCTCTGGTCTGATGAAACCAAGATTGAACTTTTGCCAAGCGCCACGTCTAGAGGAAACCTGGCACCATCCCTACGGTGAAGCATGGTGGTGGCAGGAGCATAATTCTGTGGGGATGTTTTTCAGCGACAGGGACTGAAAGACTAGTCAGGATCGAGGGAAAGATGAACAGAGCAATGTACAGATAGATCGCTCAATGACACTAAGCATACAGCCAGGACAACGCAGAAGTGGCTTTGGGACAAGTCTCTGAATGTCCTTTAGTGAACCAGCCAGAGCCCAGACTTGAACCTGATTGAACATCTCTGGAGAGATCTGAAAATAGCTGTGCAGCGACGTTCTCCATTCATCCTGACAGAGCTTACGAGGATCTGCAGAGAAGAATGGAAGAAACTCCCCAAATACAGGTGTGCCAAGCTTGTAGTTTAATACCCAAGAAGACTGTAATCGCTGCCAAAGGCGCTTCAAAAAAAGTACTGAGTAAAGGATCTGAATAATTTCTGTTTTTTATTTTTAAGAAATTTGCAAAAATTCCCCTTTATGGGGTATTGTGTGTAGATTGATGAGGGGGGGGGGGGGGGGACAATTTAATTCATTTTAGAATAAGGCTGTAACGTAACAAAATGTGGAAAAAGTCAACGGGTCTGAATACTTTCTGAATGCACTGTGTATATATACAGAATGGTGTGTAAAGACAGTATGTACAGTATATGAATAGAAAAGGTACGTACAGAAGTAGTTGTATAGGATCAGCTTATGCACATTAGAGTCTTGTGAAAAGTTCTAAAATGATTCTGATTGCAGCGAGCTAATGACCTCCACCATTAGCCTCCAGCATAATGATCATGACCCTAATGTGTGAAACAGCAGATTCGCTGGAGGCCAAAGGTCTCTGATCTGACATTATTGGACTGATGTAGTGAATGTGACGGGTCATATAAATCACGCACTTTAAGGTCTTATTCCACCGCCTGTTGCACCTATACAGCATAGGAAGGAACACTTTACATAGAATTTAATTGAACTGTATGGGGTTTCCTCTCATTAAAGGTGCAATATGTTACTTTTTGGGTGACCTGACCAAATGCACATAGAAATGTGAGTTATAGATCTGTCATTCTCATTAAAAGCAAGTCTAAGAAGCAGTATGTGTGCTATCTGTTCTATGTAACGCTATTTCTATGCTTCCCGTTCTCAAGTTTAGTTTTTGAAGTTTTTGCTTTTGGTTTTGTACACCATCTTCAAACTGCTTAAAATACAATATTTTTGGTTATGGAAAATATATTCCACAGCAGTTTAGATGGTACAATGATTATTAACACTGTACTTGCTTGTTTTGTCACATAAACTGAAATGACGCAAACTACTAGAATTTGTGCAACCAGAAAATGGCAGTACAATTTCTGCATAGTGCATCTTTAAGAATTACATCTAGCTTTGTTGAGTGTCTTTGTTCATGGTAAAGATTTGTTTGTTTGTTTTGCATTCTAAGCGCTTGTGACGGTTCACTGGGTTTGCCATTTTACCTTTCAACTTGTACTGCATTCCCCCCCAAAATTCCGCACTGTCAATGATCTATCGTGGCCAATCATACAGTGTCTATGATGACTGGATATATCAGCGTATTACGTAAAGCTATTTCCTTTATACAGGAACCTTAATATAGGGACAACCCACTGTATTTGGGACTAGCATGAGTCTTATACGGTCTATGTCTCATGTGCTACTACAGTAAATACATCTGTACACAGGCAGCGTCATACCGTAGGCACAGCAGCCCATTGGGAATAATTTGGGTCTTACATGGTGAATAACTTAGCATTCATCACTCTTCCCCTGAGCGACAGTTATGACGCTCCTACAAGGTTGTGTGTGTGTGTGTTTGTGGGGTGTTGTTCCTAACATGGGGCTTGATCTGTCAGAGCTAATCGCTGGCCTCGCTCTCCACTTTGGCATTCTCAGGCTCCGGGCAATCAGCCTCCTTTTAGTCACAGGGACAGGAGGAGTGAAGGAGAGATGGAGGGAGGGAGAGATGTAGGGAGAGAGCCTTAAAACAAGGGGAAACATCTCCAGGGCTCTCATCCCTCAGCCTCACCTCCCTGGTAAGCCCTGGGGAGAGAGGCAACACATCGGGCATCATAGAAAAATGTAAAGTGCTTCGCGAGGGTCAACTATCCCTCTCATTTATAATGACATTCTAGGTGCTGTTTTAAATGTCTAGTCTATCTCTGCTGTTAGAATAAAACCATAAAAGTAGAATAATACATTCATCTTGTGTTTTTTCTCCATCCTACAGACTAATCATCACTGAAGTAGTGGGCTTCTGTGTGATCCATGTTAACCCCACAGTCAAGCCCTTCGCTGTATGTCTGCTGCGGACAAAAGGAAATTGTGAAGTGAATAGCCTCCTAAGTAATGCCTCTCCTCCCAGTTCTCTCCCTGGCTGTGTAGAGTAGACCTAAATGTAGAAAAAAAGTTATTTTGTGTTCGGTTTACGCTTAGCGGAGTCTGTTGGCTGAGTGATATGTATCACCAGAGAAACATTCTGTGCTTTGAAGCCCGCAGAGCTGCTGTTGCAAGGCAGGAAATGAGAGGGAGGTTTTTCATTTCCCCGTTGTGCTATCTCCACTCACCAACTAAATAAGGTCCCCCTTTGCCACAGGTCCCAGATTCCATCTACCTACTCCTAGTCAGGGAGGACGGTAAAGGAAGACCGCTGTTCTGCAATCAGAGAATGTAATCTATATCATATATTTTATGTTCATGGCAAACGTTAAAACGCAACAGGGTCAAGTGTGTCTAGAGGCAGTCTCGGGGGGAGGGGCTGCTTGATAATTGATTTCAACCCCCTGGTTGTGTGAGGCCAGAGGGAGGTCAGGCAGGGATGGAGGCAGGCAAGGAGGGAGGGATGGATGCAGGTAAGCATGGAGGGAGGAAGGGACAGAGAGAGGAAGGGAGGGAAGCTGGCAGGGTGGGACAGAGGGAGGGAGGGAGGGAGAGGGCGAGAGAGAGGGAGGGAGGGGGCAGAGTGATTGACACTGTGAGGGGCTGTAGGGACACAGGCTGAATGATGGACAGATTACATCACATCATGGTGGGATAGAGTGATGTGATTATCACTTCATAATGCCTTAAGAATAGCGGATGGCAAATATCTCTCATATCCCCTCCAGTGATTCACTTTAATGTCTTCTCTCCATTTGTTCCTCCTGGGCTCTTCATTTTCTTTTGCATTTCAATGTCCAGAGTTGGATCTCTCTCTCTCTCTCTCTCTCTCTCTCTTTTCTTCTGACAGTCTCTGTTGTGGCTCAAAGGGTCTGTTGATGTGTTGCCAAAATGCCAGTCCAAAATAATGTGATCTTCACACTCCACCTCCTCCTCCTCCTCCTCGGTCTCCTCTTCCTTATCTCTTGACATGTTTGTAAGGTTTTATTTTAGAAAACCATGCCTTTTCCCCTCATCCCCTGTCCATTTGTTTCTGTGATTAATATAAAGCCTGCTCCCGCTTGGCCCACTTTTCCTCTGCAAAATGAAAGCAATTGGTGCCTATTTGATTGGCCCTGGCCTCCCTGGACTCTGTGGGAATTGAGGAGAAAAAGCAAAAGCATTTAGTCTATTCATCCATCTGCATGGAAATCAATGAGCCTCTTGTCCTAGAGACACACCCTGGCTGTTCAAACTCAGTTGGAGTCACAGGAAACATGCCTCTGGCCTGAGTCAGCAGTACCAAACGTGTAAACTGGAGACCGTGGATGGATGGCCACCGTTGCTGTTGTCTTCATAAATTCTCCAGCAGTTAAGCATCTTTAATGCAGTATTAGAAATGTTGTTATAAATCAAGATTAGGATAATTTGAAATATTTATGGGTATGGCTACGGACTTGACTGTCAGAAGTAGATGGTGAATTTGGTGTTAGTGCATGCTGTGTATATGTAAAAAAAATAAAAAATAAATGTAACCCTTATTTTACCAGGTAAGTTGACTGAGAACACATTCTCATTTTACAACAACCACCTGGGAATAGTTACAGGGAAGAGTAAGACAGATGAATGAGCCAATTGAAAGCTGGGGATGAGTAGGTTGCCATGAGGGCCGGATTGGGAATTTATCCAGGACACTGGGGTTAACACCCCTACTCTTACGATAAGTGCCATGGGATCTTTAGTGTCCACAGAGAGTCAGGTCACCCGTTTAACATCCCATCTGAAAGACACAACCCTACACAGGGCAATGTCCCCAATCACTGCCCTGGGGCATATTTGTTTTAGACCAGAGGAAAGAGTGCCTCCTACTTGCCCTCCAACACCACTTCCAGCAGCATGTGGACCGAC
The DNA here is from genome assembly GCF_057628025.1 of Oncorhynchus mykiss. Classification (NCBI taxonomy): domain Eukaryota; kingdom Metazoa; phylum Chordata; class Actinopteri; order Salmoniformes; family Salmonidae; genus Oncorhynchus; species Oncorhynchus mykiss. The sequence goes on along the minus strand of NC_143023.1, from coordinate 80,620,234 downwards.
CCTGCTTAGCTTCAAAGGCAAGCCAGCAGTGGGATCCAGGGTGGTATGCTGGGTGGTGTGCGTGTGTGTGTGTGTGTATATATATATATATATATATATATATATATATATATATATATATATATATATATATATATACATACATACATATATATATAAATACATACATACATACATATATAAATTAAGAATACATGATTGACTGCACGGTTAGCCAGGTTCTCCAAAGGAAGCCGGTGGGGTTGCCTTGGGCTGCTTGTTAACCTTTTAGATGCCTATGAAAAGGTTATTGGGCTCATAGTTTTTATTTTATTAATTTACCCCTCCTGTAGCTAAAGAGGTCTTATTGTACAAATGCAGTCTGTATTGCATGTCATTTGAACATTTTAGAAGATTTGAAGATGAAAAAAAAAAACAGTTTTACAGTGATAATGGTGATATGTGGTTGTCAGACCAACTTTAGTCGAATGTGCTACTAAATTACTTAAAATGTGTATTTAAATGTATTTCAACTTTGCACTCATTGCTCAAAGTTAAATGGAATTAACATTGCGCATTGCATAAATGTACTTTACTCCACACCTAATGATGTTAAGTGCATTTTAAATATGACAGACAGTCAGCTCTGTGTTGTAATAAATCAAGTAGCTGTAACGCGTCTCACGCTGCAGGAGTGTTAGGATGGAGGAGGAAGAGGAGCGGAGAGGGGGAATGTTGGCACCCATACACGCTCCCAGAAAGAAGAGAAGGAAGTGAAGTGAAAGGCTGATTGAAAAGAGGAGAAAATCAATCAAGCGAGTCTGTCTGATTGACAGCTTGCCAAGGTGTTTTCTGTGGAGGTGTCAAGAGCTGCACAATTGCTCTCTCTTCCCTCACTTCCTTCCCTCTCTCTCTTTCCCCTCTCTTTCTCTCACGTCTCATCCATCACTCGCTTTCTCACCCATCATCACGCTGTCCTATTCTCCTAAACGTCTCGCCAAACTCCCCCAATATCTCTCCACTTTTCACTCCATCGTACCTCCTCTGCTCCCTCTCTCTCCACAACACCCTCTCATTTTCTCTCCTCTCTGTCGCTCGATCATTTCTTTAGGAGTGATGCACTCACCGCCAGCCACTTAGGGTTGCTGTCTGACACTCCTTTAATCTTGTTGTTCCCTAACCTTCACAGAAAAGCGAAGTGATGCTCCAGTTGCACTGCCTTCATATAAATACCCCTCCATTCCTACCTCCCTCCTTCCCCCACTTTATCCAGCAGAGTGGCTGCTTTCTTCCATTTGTTTTCATTAACATGCCTGCACATACATTACAGTGTCAGGGCAGAGAGAAACAGGACAGAGGGAAATGGAAGTAGGTTTGCCATTGCGGTTGCGACAGGAATCCTGTGTAGTTTCTAGACTTCCAAGCTTAAGCTGCATTTGCGTAACAATGGGTGCACAAGCTGTATTCGACGGCCTGACAAAAGTGCTGATATTCAATGTTGAGATAGGCCTGAATATAGTGTTGTATTACAGAGCAAAAGTCACAGTGCATAGGATAAGGCAGTCCCTTGTTGTTAACCAACAAAGCACACTATTTCAGGAAGTGTTAAGACCTGTGTTCACTCACAACAGTCGACAGACAACAGTCGTGCGATCAACAAAATGTAAATGGACAAGTCAGTAATGCAATGTACAAGTCTATGATTGAACGGGCTATGTTTACCCTCTTTAAAAAATAGGATTATCAAATAAGTTTGTTCAGTCCTTGAAACTGTAGTGAGTTGAAGGTAACTTGTAGCAGCTGTTTTGGGTCTGTTGCATTCATTATCCACAGTGTGAGGAGGGGAGGGAGCTGGGCATGGAGCCCTGTTGAAATGACTTGTCAATCAGTCGGCACTGTTGTATTATTATAAGAAGACATATTGACTCAGCCATCCCTGAGTGCCCTTGCTGGCTGGCTTCTAGACAGAGTGAGCCTTGATGCTAATTAGAATGGGAAGACAAAGACTCTCAGGCGGGCCAGCCTGGCCTCAGAGCCATACGAAATATACTTCCCGTATTTCTGAGCACCTACAATACGTACTATGATAGAAGTGAATGGTCCAGTTTGAGACAGAAATGAAAGTATCATTTTAGCTAACTCTTCACCTAACCCTTATTCTAAATTCAACCCAATTCACATGACCTGAGTTGTCCTTATGCTCCTAGTCCTTAGTCCTGCTTTTGACACCATGGATCATGACTGTCATTTGGAGAGATTAGAAACTAAAATTGGTCTCCTCGGACAAGTTCTGGCCTGGTTTAGATCTTATCTCTCTCTATCTTTCAGTTTGTCTCTGAGGATAGTTTGTCCTCTGACAAATCAACTGTACGTTTCGTTGTTCCTCAAGGTTCTGTTTTAGGACCACTATTGTTTTCACAATATATTTGACCTCTTGGTGATGTCATGTGGAAACATAATGTTAACTTTCACTGCAATGTGGACAATACACAGCTGTACATTTCGATGAAACATGGTGATGCCCCTAAATTGCCCTCCGTGGAAGCTTGTGTTTCAGACATAAGGAAGATGATGGCGGCAAATGTTTTACTTTTAAACTCGGACAAAATAGAGATGCTAGTTCTTGGTCCCAAGAAACAAAGAGATCTTCTGTTGGATCTGACAATTAATCTTAATGGTTGTACAGTCGTCATAAATAAAACTGAAGGACCTCGGCGTTATTCTGGAGCCTGATCTCTCTTTTGACGAACATATCAAGACTATTTCAAGGACAGCTTTTTTCCATCTACGTAATATTGCAAAAATCTGAAACTTTCTGTTAAAAAAGGATGCAGAAAAATGTATCCATGCTTTTGTCACTACTAGAATAGACTACTGCAATGCTCTACTTTCTGGCTACCCGAATAAAGCACTAAATAATCTTCAGTTAGTGCAAAACACGGCTGCTAGAATCTTGACTAGAACCAAAAAATGTGATCATATTACTCCAGTGCTAGCCTCTCTACACTGGCTTCCTGTAAAGGCTAGGGATTGTTGCAAGGTTTTACTGCTAACCTACAAAGCATTACATGGGCTTGCTCCTACCTATCTCTCCGATTTGGTCTACATGTAAGCTATGGTCACAAGACGCAGGCATCCTTATTTTCCCTAGAATTTCTAAGCAAACAGCTGGAGGAAGGGCTTTCTCCTATAAAGCTCCCATGATCTGCCTATCCATGTGAGAGACGCAGACTGTCTCGATCTCTAAGTCTTTATTGAAGACTCATCTCTTCAGTAGGTCCTATGATTGAGTATAGTCTGGCCCAGGGGTGTGAAGGTGAATGGAAAGGCACTGGAGCAATGAACTGCCCTTGCTGTCTCTGCCTGGCCTGTTCCCCTCTCTCCACCGGGATTCTCTGCTTCTGGCCCTATTACAGGGGCTGAGTCACTGGCTTACTGGTGCTCTTCCATTCCATCCCTAGGAGGGATGCGTCACTTGAGTGGGCTGAGTCACTGACGTGATCTTCCTGTCCAGGTTTGGTGCCCCCCTCGGGGTCGTGCCGTGGAGGAGATCTTCATGGGCTATACTCAGCCTTGTCTCAGGGTAGTAAGTTGGTGGTTTGAATATATCATTCTAGTGGTGTGGAGGCTGTGCTTTGGGAAAGTGGGTGGGATTATATCCTGCCTGGTTGACCCTGTCCGGGGGTATCGTCGGACCGGATCACAGTGTCTCCGACCCCTCCTGTCTCAGCCTCCAGTATTTATGCTGCAATAATTTGTGGTGGGGGGCTAGGGTCAATCTGATATCTGGAGTATTTCTCCTGTCTTATCCGGTGTCCAGTGTGAATTTAAGTTTGCTCCCTCCAATTCTCTTCCCCTCCCTCTCCCTCCCTCCCGGAGGACCTGAGCCCTGGGACCATACCTCAGGACTACCTGGGCTGATGACTCCTTGCTGTCCCCAGTCCACCTGATTGTGCTTCTGTTCCAGTTTCAACTGTTCTGCCTGTGGCTATGGAACCCTGACTTGTTCACCGGATATGCTATCTTGTCCCGGTCCTGCTGTTTTCGACTCTCTCTTTCTACGCACCTGCTGACTCTGAATGATTGGCTACGGAAAGCCAACTGACATTGACTCCTGTGGTGCTGACCTGTTGCACCCTCTACAACCACTGTGATTATTATTATTTTTTTTTGACCCTGCTGGTCATCTATGAACGTTTGAACATCTTGGCCATGTACTGTTTTAATCTCAACCCGGCACAGCCAGAAGAGGACTGGCCACCCCTCAGAGCCTGGTTCCTCTCTAGGTTTCTTCCTAGGTTCCTGCCTTTCTAGGGAGTTTTTCCTAGCCACCATGCTTCTACATCTGCATTGCTTGCTGTTTGGGGTTTTAGGCTGGGTTTCTGTATAGCACTTTTTGACATCGGCTGATGTAAAAAGGGCTTTATAAATGCATTTGATTGATTGATTGATTGACATGTTATGTAAATTCACCTAACCTTTGTATAGTTCTCCTAATTGCCTACGTAAATGATCCCCATAAACTTTGCAACAAGCAACCTGGCCTCAGATAAATACATGCACCTCCAACACATATGATAAGTTATGTCCAGTGTCTGTGTTCTTTTCCCATCTAAATCTTTTCTTTTTATTGTTCAGTCTGAGATATGGCTGTTCTTTGCAACTCTGCCTAGAAGACCCGGAATACAACTTTCCTGAAGCGGATCCTTTGTTCTGACCACCCACCCAGGACATTGGATCTAATCCCAGAGACTGACCTAAAACAACATCGCCACTGTAGAGATAGACGGAGTGGTCTCCTGGTCAGACTTCGAAGGTTTGCACACCACCCACCGCTTACGAGTATGTTATTTTCCAATGTACAGTCTCTAGACAACAAGGTGGATGAAATTAGGGCAAAGGTTGCCTTCCAGAGAGACATCAGAGATTGTAACATTCTCTGTTTCACAGAAATATGTCTCTCTCGGAATATGTTGTCAGAGTTGGTACAGCCCCTGGGTTTCTTTGTGCGTCGCGCCAACTGAAATTAACATCTCTCTGGGAAGAAGAAGGGCTGGTCCTTCTTTTCACTTGACCTATAATTTCTTACAATCAAATGTCGACCATATTATCTCCCAAGAGAATTCTTGTCAGATATTGTCACAGCTGTGTATATACCCCCTCAAGCAGGTACCACAACGGCCCTCAAGGAACTTCACTGGACTCTATGTAAACTGGAAACCATATATCCCAAGGCTGCATTTATTGTAGCTGGGGATGTTAACAAAGCAAATTTGAGAACAAGGCTACCTAAATTCTATCAGCATATTGATTGCAGCACTCACGCGGGCAATATGCTGGACCACTGCTACTCTAACTTCAGCGATACAAGGCCCTCCCCTGCCTTCCCTTCGGCAAATCCGACCACAACTCCATTTTGCTCCTAACGTCTTATAGGCAGAAACTCAAACAGGATGTACCCATGACTAGAACCATTCAACGCTGGTCTGACCAATCGGAATCCACGCTTGAAGATTTTTTAGATCATGCTGACCGGGAAATCTTTCGACAGACTCAGAGAATAACATTGATTTATACGCTGACTCGGGAGTGAGTTTATAAGGAAGTGCATTGGAGATGTTGTACCCACTGTTGTTGTACCCATGTTGTACCCACCTACCCTAACCAGAAACCTTGGATGGATTTAACCATGAAACGATGACAGGGAATATGGCCGAATATAAACAGTGTAGTTATTCCCTCCGCAAGGCAATCAAACAAGTGAAATGTCGGTATTGGGACAAAGTGGAGTGGCAATTCAACGGCTCAGACACGAGATGTATGTGGTAGGGTCTACAGTCACTTACGGACTACAAAAAGAAAACCAGCCACATCACGGACAGCGACGTCTTGCTTCCAGACAAACTAAACACCTTCTTTGCTTGCTTTGAGGATAATACAGTGCCACCGACGTGACCTGCTAACAAGGACTGCAGGAATCCCCTCTCCTTCTCCGTGGCCGACGTGAGTAAGACAATTAAACGTGTTAACCCTCGCAAGGCTGCTGAACCAGATTGTCACAGCTGGCTGAAGCACCGGACCAAGGTGCAGCATGGTAAGCGTACATTTTCTCTTTATTAAAAAATGACGCAGATAAAACGAAGAACAAAAACCAACCCGTGAAGCTTTGGGCTATGTGCCCTGAACAAAGACAAAGTTAACTTCCCACAAAACAGGTGGGGGAAAAGGGTACCTAAGTATGGTTCTCAATCAGAGACAACGATAGACAGCTGTCCCTGATTGAGAACCATACCAGGCCAAGACATAGAAATATAACATAGAAAAAGGAACATAACCTAACCACCCTAACTCACGCCCAGACCAACCTAACACAAAGACATAAAAAGAAACTAAGGTCAGAATGTGACACAGATGGCATCCCTAGCCGCGTCCTCAGAGCATGCGTAGACCAGCTGGCTGGTGTGTTTACGGACATATTCAATCACTCCCTATCCCAATATCTTGTCCCCACATGCTTCAAGATGACCACCATTGTTCCTGTACCCAAGAAGTGCTTTGAGAGATTAGTCAAGGATCATATCACCACCTTACCTGCCACCCTAGACCCACTTCAGTTTGCATACTGCCCCAACAGGTCCACAGACGCTGCAATCACCATCACACTGCACACTGCCCTATCCCATACGGAGAAGAGGAATACCTATGTAAGAATGCTGTTCATTCACTACAGCTCAGCATTCAACACCATAGTCCCTCCAAGATCATCATTAAGCTTGAGGCCCTGAGTCTCAACCCTGCCCTGTGCAATTGGGTCCTGGACTTTCTGACGGGCAGCCCCCAGGTGGTGAAGGTAGGAAACAACATCTCCACTTCGATGACCCTCAGCACTGGGGCCCCACAAGGGAGCGTGCTCCTGTACTCCCTGTTCACCAATGACTGCGTGGCCGTGCATGCCTCCAACTCAATCATCTATTTTGCAGACGACACAACAGTAGTGGGCTTGATTACCAACAACGACAAGACAGCCTACAGGGAGGAGGTGGGAGCACTCTGAGTGTGGTGTTAGGAAAACAACCGGGACAGTAGTGGAGAAGGTGGAAACTTTTAAGTTCCTCGGCATACACATCCCAGACAAACTGAAATGGTCCACCCACACAGACAGTGTGGTGAAGAAGACTGAATAAATGTGGCTTGTCCCCTAAAACCCTCACAAACTTTTACAGATTGACAATTGAGAGCATCCTGTCAGGCTGTATCACCACCTGGTAGGGCAAATGCACCACCCTCAACTGCAAGGCTCTCCACAGGGTGGTGCAGTCTGTCTAACACATCACCGGGGGAAAACTACCTGCCTTCCAAGACACCTACAGCACCCGATGTCACAGGAAGGCCAAAAAGATTATCAAGGACGACAACCACCCGAGCCACTGCCTGTTCATCCCGCTACCATCCAGAAGGCAAGGTCAGTACAGGTGCATTAAAGCTGGGACCGAGAGACTGAAAAACAGCTTATATCTCTTATATAAGGCCGTCAGACTGTTAAACAGTAATCACTAACTCAGTGAGGCTGCTGCCTACATACAGACTCAAGTCACTGGCCACTTTAATAAATGGATCACTAGTCACTTTAAATAATGTCACTTTAATAATGTTTACATATCTTACATTACTCATCTCATATGTATAGACTGTATCTGAAACCATCCATTGCAACTTGTCTATGCCACTCGGCCATCGCTCAACAATATGTACATATTCTTATTCCATCCCTTTAGATTTGTGTGTAGCTGTGGAATTATTAGATTACGTGTTAGATATTACTGCACTGTCGAAACTAGAAGCACAAGCATTTCGCTACACTCGCATTAACATCTGCTAACCATGTGTATGTGACCAATAACACTTTATTTTATTTATTTTAATCGAAATAGCCACCCTTTGCCTTGATGACATATTTGCACACTCTTGGTATTCTCTCAGCCAACTTCATGTGGAATGCTTTTCCAACAGGCTTGAAGGAGTTCCCACATATGCTGAGCACTTGTTGGCTGCTTTTCATTCACTCTGGGGTCCAACTCATCCCAAACCATCTCAATTGGGTTGAGGTCGGGTGATTGTGGAGGCCAGGTCATCTGATGCAGCACTCCATCACTCTCCTTGGTCAAATAGCCCTTACACAGCCTGGATGTGTGTTGGGTCATTGTCCTGTTGAAAAACAAATGGATTGTCCCACTAAGCGCAAACCAGATGGGATGGTGTATCCCTGCAGAATGTTGTGGTAGCTATGGTGGTTAAGTGTGTGCCTTGAATTCTAAATAGATCACCTACTCTGTGTCTCACAAAGACACGGCGGTTGGAACCAAAAATATCTAATTTGGACCAAAGGACGTATTTCCACCAGTCTTATTGTCTATTGCTCGTGTTTTTTTGGCCCAAGCAAGTCTTTTCTTCTTATTGGTGTCTTTTAGTAGTGGTTTATTTGCAGCAATTCGACCATGAAGGACTGATTCACGTCTCCTCTGAACAGTTGATGTTGAGATGTGTCTGTTACTTGAACTCTGTAAAGCATTTATTTGGGCTGCAAATCAAATCAAAGTGTATTTGTCACGTGCGCCGAATACAACAGGTGTAGACCTTACAGTGAAATGCTTACTTACAGTCTCTAACCAATAGTTCAAAAAAGGTGTTAGGTGAACAATAGGTAAGTAAAGAAATAAAACAGTAACAGTAAAACAGTAAAACAGTAAAAAGACAGTGAATAATAACAGTAGTGAGGCTATATACAGTAGCGAGGCTATAAAAGTAGTGAGGCTACATACAGACACCGGGTCGTCAGGCTGATTGAGTATGTACATGTAGATATGGTTAAAGTGACTTTGCATATATGATGAACAGAGAGTAGCAGTAGTGTAGAAGAGGGGTTGGCGGGTGGCGGGGCACAATGCAAATAGCCTGGTTAGCCAATGTCCGGGAGCACTGGTTGGTCGGCCAATTGAGGTAGTATGTACATTAATGTATATTTAAAGTGACTATGCATATATGATAAACAGAGAGTAGCAGCAGCGTAAAAGAGGGGTTGGACACACACACACACAATGCATATAGTCCGGGTAGCCATTTGATTACTTAATCAGGAGTCTTATGGCTTGGGGGTAAAAACTGTTGAGAAGCCTTTTTGTCCTAGACTTGGCACTCCGGTACCGCTTGCCATGCGGTAGTATAGAGAACAGTCCATGACTGGGGTGGCTGGGGTCTTTGACAATTTTTAGGGCTTTCCTCTGACACCGCATGGTGTAGAGGTCCTGGATGGCAGGCAGCTTAGCCCCAGTGCTGGGCCGTACACACTACCTTCTGTAGCCGAGCAATTGCTATACCAGGCAGTGATGCAACCAGATGCTCTCGATGTTGCAGCTGTAGAACCTTTTGAAGATCTCAGGACCCATGCCACATTTTTTGAGTTTCCTGAGGGGGAATAGGCTTTGTCGTGCCCTCTTCACGACTGTCTTGGTGTGTTCTGACCATTCTAGTTTGTTGGTGATGTGGACACCAAGGAACTTGAAGCTGTCAACCTGCTCCACTACAGCCACGTCGATGAGAATGGGGGCGTGCTCGGTCCTCCTTTTCCTGTAGTCCACAATCATCTCCTTAGTCTTGGTTACGTTGAGGGATAGGTTGTTATTCTGGCACCACCCGGCCAGGTCTCTGATCTCCTCCCTATAGGCTGTCTCGTCGTTGTCGGTGATCAGGCCTACCACTGTTGTGTCGTCTGCAAACTTAATGATGGTGTTGGAGTCGTGCCTGGACATGCAGTTGTGGGTGAACATGGAGTACAGGAGGGAAATGAGCATGTACCCCTGGGGGCTCCAGTGTTGAGGATCCGCATGGCAGATGTGTTGCTACCTACCCTCACCACCTGGGGGCGGCCCGTCAGGAAGTCCAGGATCAAGTTGCAGAGGGAGGTGTTTAGTCCCAGGATCCTTAGCTTAGTGATGAGCTTTGAGGGTAATATGGTGTTGAATGCTGAGCTGTAGTCAATGAATAGCATTTTCACATAGGTGTTCCTTTTGTCCAGGTGGGAAAGGGCAGTGTGGAGTGCAATTGAGATTGCATCATCTATGGATCTGTTTAGGTGGTATGCAAATTGGAGTGGGTCTAGGGTTTCTGGGATAATGGTGGTGATGTGAGCCATTACCAGCCTTTCAAGGCACTTCATGGCTACGGACGTGAGTGCTACTGGTCTGTAGTCATTTAGGCAGGTTGCCTTTGTGTTATTGGGCACAGGGACTATGGTGGTTTGCTTGAAGCATGTTGGTATTATAGACTCAATCAGGAACATATTGAAAATGTCATTGAAGACACCTGCCAGTTAGTCAACACATGCCCGGAAGACACATCCTGGTAATCCGTCTGGCCCCGCAGCCTTGTGTACGCCTTGTTTAAACGTCTCACTCACGTTGGCTACAGAGAGCGTGATCACACAGTCGTCTGGAACAGCTGATGCTCTCATGCATGCCTCAGTGTTGCTTGCCTCTAAGCGAGCATAGAAGTGATTTAGCTTGTCTGGTAGGCTCGTGTCACTGGGCAGCTCGTGGCTGTGCTTTCCTTTGTAGTCTGTAATAGTTTGCAAGCCCTGCCACATAAGATGAGTGTCAGAGCTGGTGTAGTATGATTCAGTCTGAGCCCTGTATTGACGCTTTGCCTGTTTGATGGTTTGTCGCAGGGCATAGCAAGATATCTTTAAATCTTACAAGCTTCCGGGTTAGAGTCCCGCACCTTGAAAGCGGCAGCTCTACCCTTTAGCTCAGTGTGAATGTTGCCTGTCATCCATGGCTTCCGGTTGGGGTAGGTACGTACAGTCACTGTGGGGACGACGTCCTCGATGCACTTATTGATAAAGCCAGTGACTAATGTGGTGTACTCCTAAATGCCATCGGAAGAATCCCAGAACATGTTCCAGTCTGTGATATCAAAACAGTCCTGTAGTTTAGCATCTGCTTCATCTGACCACTTTTTATAGACGGAGTCACTGGTGCTTCCTGCTTTAATTTTTGCTTGTAAGCAGGAATCAGGAGTTGTGGTCGGATTTACCAAATGGACGGCGAGGGAGAGCTTTGTACGCATCTCTATGTGTGGAGTACAGATGATCTAGAATGATGATGATGATACAGGTGATCTGCAATCTGAGGTGCAGTTAACTCTATTGAACTTATCCTCTGCAGCAGAGGTAACTCTTGGTCTTCCTTTCCTGTGACGGTCCTCATGAGAACATTTTCATCATCGTGCTTGATGGTTTTTGCGATTTTACTTGAAGAAACTTTCAAAGTTCTTGAAAAGTCCCAGATTGACTGACCTTCATGTCTTAACGTAATGATGGACTGTCATTTCTCTTCGCTTATTTGAGCTGTTCTTGCCATAATATGGACTTGGTCTTTTACCAAATAGAGCTATCTTTTGTATTCCACCCCTACCTTGTCACAACACAACACATTAAGAAGGAAAGAAATTCCACAAATTAACTTTTAACAAGGCACACCTGTTAATTGAAATGCTTTCCAGATGACATGAAGCTGGTTTAGAGAATGCCAAGAGTGTTCAAAGCTGTCATCAAGGCAAAGGCTGGCTACTTTGAAGAATCTCAAATATAAAATATATTTTGATTTGTTTAACACTTTTTTGGTTTCTATATGATTTCTTATGTGTGATTTCATAGTTTTGATGTCTTCACTATTATTCTACAATGTAGAAAATAGTAAAAATAATATAAAAACCTTGAATGAGTTGGTGTGTCCAAACTTTTGACTGGTAGTGTATGTTGCCCTAGAATAATTAGTAAACCCTTGCTCACCAGAAAATGGTCATAAATGATAGAATGAATGCTTCAATCAATGCTAAGTTCTCTGTCATCTCTGCTTCTTTTGCAGAGCAAAGACGTTTAAGGACCGGGGAGAAAATGCAATACATAATAAAAAATATATACAGTTGAAGTCGGAAGTTTACATACACTTAGGTTGCTGTCATTAAAACTTGTTTTTCAACCAGTCCACAATTTTTTTGTTAACAATCTATAGTTTGGCAAGTCTGTTAGGACATCAACTTTGTGCTTGACACAAGTAATTTTTCCAACAATTGTTTACAGACAGATTTTTTCAGTTATAATTCACTGTATCACAATTCCAGTCGGTCAGAAGTTTACATACACTAATTGACTGTGCCTTTAAACAGCTTGGAAAATTCCAGAAAATGATGTCATGGCTTTAGAAGCTTCTGATAGGCTAATTGACATAATTTGAGTCAATTGAAAGTGTACCTGTGGATGTATTTCAAGGCCTACCTTCAAACTCAGTGCATTTTTGCTTGACATCATGGGACAATCAAAAAAAAATCAACCTAGACCTCAGAAAATAATTGTAGACCTCCACAAGTCTGGTTCATCCTTGGGAGCAATTTCCAAACGCCTGAAGGTACCACGTTCATCTGTACTAACAATAGTACGCAAGTATAAACTCCATGGGACCACGCAGCCGTCGTACCGCTCAGGAAGGAGATGCGTTCTGTCTCCTAGAGATGAATGTACTTTGGTGCGAAAGTGCAAATCAATCCCAGAACAACAGCAAAGGACCTTCTGAAGATGCTGAAGGAAACAGATAAAAAAGTATCTATATCCACAGTAAAACGAGTCCTATATCGACATAACCTGAAAGGCTGCTCAGCAAAGAAGAAGCCACTGCTCCAAAACCACCATAAAAAAGACAGACTACGGTTTGCAACTGCACCTGGGGACAAAGATTGTACTTTTTGGAGAAATGTCCTCTGGTCTGACGAAACAAAAATAGAACTGTTTGGCCATAATAACCATCATTATGTTTGGAGGAAAAAGGGTGAGGCTTGCAAGCCGAAGAACACCATCCCAACCATGAAGCACGGTGGTGGCAGCATTAAGTTGTGGGGGTTCTTTGCTGCAGGAGAGACTGGTGCACTTCACAAAATAGATGGCTTCATGAGGCAGGAAAATTATATGGATATAATGAAGCAACATCTTAAGACATCAATCAGGAAGTTAAAGCTTGGTCGCAAATGGGTCTTCCAAACTAACCTAAAACAGGGAATTTTTACTGGGATTAAATGTCAGGAATTGTGGAAAAACTGAGTTTAAATGTAGTTGGCAAAGGTGTATGTAAACTTCCGACTTCAACTGTATATATACAGTGCCTTGCGAAAAAATTCGGCCCCCTTGAACTTTGCGACCTTTTGCCACATTTCAGGCTTCAAACATAAAGATATAAAACTGTATTTTTTTGTGAAGAATCAACAACAAGTGGGACACAATCATGAAGTGGAACGACATTTATTGGATATTTCAAACTTTTTTAACACATAAAAATTGAAAAATTGGGCGTGCAAAATTATTCAGCCCCTTTACTTTCAGTGCAGCAAACTCTCTCCAGAAGTTCAGTGAGGATCTCTGAATGATCCAATGTTGACCTAAATGACTAATGATGATAAATACAATCCACCTGTGTGTAATTAAGTCTCCGTATAAATGCACCTGCACTGTGATAGTCTCAGAGGTCCGTTAAAAGCGCAGAGAGCATCATGAAGAACAAGGAACACACCAGGCAGGTCCGAGATACTGTTGTGAAGAAGTTTAAAGCCGGATTTGGATACAAAAATATTTCCCAAGCTTTAAACATCCTAAGGAGCACTGTGCAAGCGATAATATTGAAATGGAAGGAGTATCAGACCACTGCAAATATACCAAGACCTGGCCGTCCCTCTAAACTTTCAGCTCATACAAGGAGAAGACTGATCAGAGATGCAGCCAAGAGGCCCATGATCACTCTGGATAAACTGCAGAGATCTCCAGCTGAGGTGGGAGACTTTGGGGGTGACCAGTGAGATGTGGCACCGGATCACCGCTGGCACCGATTGGCTATAGTGGCTAACGCCACTGCCACAAAGCTAGCACCAGTTAGCCGTGAGCCAGGCACATCTCCCGGGTAGCAAACAAAATTCTACAATACCTCTTTCGCCATCTGGCTTGGATTCTCTGTCGACACGACGCCCCACCGCACCACCACATCTGGTCTGCCGACGAATACTCCATCCGCTGTGCCTTCAACCGGCCTCCGTCTGAGCAGACCCCCCCTACTAGACTTGGGCTACTAACTTTAAACGCTGTGCCGCCCGCGTGCTAGCGTCGCCTGTTCCATCTACTGCTGCCCCCTGGACATTATGATCACTTGGCTACAACATAGCTGATGCCTGCTGGACTGTCCATTAATCACGGTACTCCATTCTGTTAATTTGTGTTTTATCTGTCGGCCCCAGCCGCGAACTCAGGCTCTGTGTGTAGTTAATCCGACCCTCTGCCTAGTCATCGCCATTTTACCTGCAGTTGTTGTGTTAGCAGACTAGCTGTTGTTGTCTCACCTGTTGTTTTAGCTAGCTCTCCCAATCAAGACCTGTGATTACTTTATGCCTTGCTGTATGTCTCTCTCAAATATCAATATGCCTTGTATAATGTTGTTCAGGTTAGTTATCATTGTTTTAGTTTACAATGGAGCCCCTAATTCCACTCCTCATACCTCTGATACCTCCTTTGTCCCACCTCCCACACATGCGGTGACCTCACCCATTATAACCAGCATGTCCATAGATACAACCTCTCTTATTATCACCCAGGGCCTGGGCTTACCTCCGCTGTACCCGCACCCCACCATACCCCTGTCTGCACATTATGCCCTGAATATATTCTATCACGCCCATAAATCTGCTCCTTTTATTGCTTGTCCCCAACGCTCTAGGCGACCAGTTTTGATAGCCTTTAGCCGCACCTTCATCCTACTCCTCCTCTGTTCCTCGGGTGATGTGGAAGTTAACCCAGGCCCTGCATGTCCCCAGGAACCCTCATTTGTTGACTTCTGTGATCGAAAAAGCCTTGGTTTCATGCATGTCAACATCAGAAGCCTCCTCCCTAAGTTTGTTTTACTCACTGCTTTAGTACACTCTGCCAACCCTGATGTCCTTGCCGTGTCTGAATCCTGGCTTAGGAAGGCCACCAAAACTTCTGAGATTTCCATACCCAACTATAACACTTTCCGTCAAGATAGAACTGCCAAAGGGGGAGGAGTTGGACACCATCTGTGAATTGAACACCCCCCATCCAGCTTCAGAGTTTGTTCTGTTAGGTGCCCTAAACTGGGATATGCTTACAACCCTAAATCCGTAAACATGGGCACCCTAATAGACATTATCCTGACCAACTTGCCCTCCAAATACACCTCTGCTGTCTTCAATCAGGATCTCAGCAATCACTGCCTCATTGCCTTTATCCGCTACGGGTCCGCGGTCAAACGACCACCCCTCATCACTGTCAAACGCTCCCTAAAACACTTCTGTGAGCAGGCCTTTCTAATTGAACTGGCCCGGGTATCCTGGAAGGATATTGACCTCATCCCGTCAGTTGAGAATGCCTGGTCATTCTTTAAAAGTAACTTCCTCACCATCTTAGACAAGCATGCTCTGTTCAAAAAATGCAGAACTAAGAACAGATATAGCCCTTGGTTCACTCCAGACCTGACTGCCCTCGACCAGCACAAAAACATCCAGTGGCGGACTGCAATAGCATCGAATAGTCCCCGCGATATGCAACTGTTCAGGGAAGTCAGGAACCAATACACGCAGTCAGTCAGGAAAGCAAAGGCCAGCTTTTTCTAGCAGAAATTTGCATCCTGCAGCTCTAACTCCAAAAAGTTCTGGGACACTGTAAAGTCCATGGAGAACAAGAGTATCTCCTCCCAGCTGCCCACTGCACTGAGGCTAGGTAACACGGTCACAACCGATAAATCCGTGATAATCGAAAACTTCAACAAGCATTTCTCAACGGCTGGCCATTCCTTCCTCCTGGCTACTCCAACCTCTGCCAACAGCTCCAACCCCCCCCCCCCCCCCCCCCCGTAGCTACTCGCCCAAGCCTCCCCAGCTTCTCCTATACCCAAATCCAGATAGCAGATGTTCTGAAAGAGCTGCAAAACCTGGACCCATACAAATCCGCTGGGCTTGACAATCTGGACCCTCTATTTCTGAAACTGTCTGCCGCCATTGTCGCATGCCCTATTACAAGCCTGTTCAACCTCTCCTTCGTATCATCTGAGATCGCCAAGGATTGGAAAGCTGCCGCGGTCATCCCCTTTTTCAAAGGGGGAGGGAGACACCCTGGACTCAAACTGTTACAGACCTATATCCATTCTGCCCTGCCTATCTAAGGTCTTCGAAAGCCAAGTCAACAAACAGATCACTGACCATCTCGAATCCCACTGTACCTTCTCCGCTGTGCAATCCGGTTTCCGAGCCGGTCACGGGTGCACCTCAGCCACGCTCAAGGTACTAAACGATATCATAACTGCCATTGATAAAAGACAGTACTGTGCAGCCGTCTTCATCGACCTGGCCAAGGCTTTCGACTCTGTCAATCACCATATTCTTATCGGCAGACTCAGTAGCCTCGGTTTTTCTAATGACTGCCTTGCCTGGTTCACCAACTACTTCTCAGATTTCAGTGTGTCAAATCGGAGGGCATGTTGTCCGGTCCTCTGGCAGTCTCTATGGGGGTACCACAGGGTTAAATTCTCGGGCCGACTCTTTTCTCTGTATTTTTCAATGATGTTGCTCTTGCTGCGGGCGATTCCTTGATCCACCTCTATGCAGACAACACCATTCTGTATACTTCTGGCCCTTCCACTGTGCTATCTAACTATCTAAGCTTCAATGCCATACAACCCTCCTTCCGTGGCCTCCAACTGCTCTTAAACGCTAGTAAAACCAAATGCATGCTTTCAACTGTTCGCTGCCTGCACCTGCGCGCTCGACTAGCATCACCACCCTGGATGGTTCCGACCTAGAATATGTGTACATCTATAAGTACCTAGGTGTCTGGCTAGACTGTAAACTCTCCTTCCAGACTCATATCAAACATATCCAATATCCATATCAAATCTAGAGTCAGCTTTCTATTTTGAAACAAAGCCTCCTTCACTCACGCCGCCACACTTACCCTAGTAAAACTGACTATCCTACCGATCCTCGACTTCGGCGAAGTCATCTACAAAATAGCTTCCAATACTCTACTCAGCAAACTGGATGCAGTTTATCACAGTGCCATCCGTTTTGTTACTAAAGCACCTTAAACCACCCACCATTGCGACCTGTATGCTCTAGTCGGCTGGCCCTCGCTACATGTTCGTCGCCAGACCCACTGGCTCCAGGTCATCTACAAGTCTATGCTAGGTAAAGCTCCGCCTTATCTCAGTTCACTGGTCATGATGGCAACACCCACCCGTAGCACTCGCTCTCACTGATCATCCCAACAGCCAAAACCTAATTTGTCCGCCTTTCCTTCCAGTTCTCTGCTGCCTGTGACTAGAACGAATTGCAAAAAACGCTGAAGTTGGAGACTTTTATTTCCCTCACCAACTTTAAACATCTGCTATCTGAGCAGCTAACCGATCACTGCAGCTGTACATAGTCCATCGGTATTTAGCACACCCAATTTACCTACCTCATCCCCATACTGTTTTTATTTTATACTGTATAGTTTTCTGCTCTTTTGCACAACAGTATCTCTACCTGCACATGTTCATCTGATCATTTATCACTCCAGTGTTAATCTGCTAAATTGTAAATATTCTCTCCTATGGCCTATTTATTGCCTACCTCCTCATGCCTTTTGCACACAATGTATATAGATTATTTTTTTCCTACTATGTTATTGACTTGTTTATTGTTTACTCCATGTGTAACTCTGTGTTGTTGTCTGATCACACTGCTATGCTTTATCTTGGCCAGGTCGCAGTTGTAAATGAGAACTTGTTCTCAACTAGCCTACCTGGTTAAATAAAGGTGAAATAAAAAATTAAATAAAAATATATATACCTGCTGGAGTGCGTGCTATGAGTGGGTGCAGCTATGGTGACCACAGAGACTTGTAGATAACCTGTAGCCAGTAGGTTTGGCGACGAGTATGAAGCGAGGGCCAGCCAATGAGAGCGTACAGGTCGCAATGGTGGGTAGTATATGGGGTTTTGGTGACAAAATGTATGGCACTGTGTTAGACTGCATCCAGTTTGTTGAGTAGAGTGTTGGGGGCTATTTTGTAAATGACATCACCGAAGTTGAGGATCGGTAGGATGGTCAGTTTTACAGGGTATGTTTGGCAGCATGAGTGAAGGATGCTTTGTTGCGATATAGGAAGCCGATAACTAGATTTAATTTTGGATTGGAGATGCTTAATGTGAGTCTGGAAGGAGAGTTTACAGTCTAACCAGACACCTAGGTATTTGTAGTTGTCCATGTATTCTAAGTCAGAGCCATCCAGAGTAGTGATGCTGGACAGGTGAGCAGGTGAGGGCAGTGATCGATTGAATAGCATGCATTTAGTTTTACTTGCGTTTCAGAGCAGTTGGAGGCCACGGAAGGAGAGTTGTATGGCATTGAAGCTTGTCTGAAGGTTAGTTAATACAGTGTCTAAACACATAGTGCAGAGAGAGATTTGCACTATGTGAGAGGTTATAGACCTACAGTCAGTAGTGTCCAGATTTCAGTTTCCATTTAAACCATCTGAACAGTAGGCTACAGTTCCCTTGATGTGCCATAGGCCTGTTTGAAGTCCCATTCGTGTCAAATTTGTATAGTGCCTCACAATCATCACACATAACATAACATGGAATCATTGTCTTTTACCACTTTACCAAATCTTTCCCAAACATTATTTTTCAGACCCTCCCTTCTCTTTATTTTCAACTCTCCATGTTACAGCTTTTCGCTTATTGAATTAAACTCCAACATTTTCCTTTTTGCTACATTGTATGACCTTAAACTTTTCTTCCTGTTCCCAAATGCATTTGGCAATTGGTGTGTAGGCTATTTGGCGTGTGTAAAGTTAGGCCCTCAAGTTTGGCTTATGCACTAATGCATAAGGGTAGCCTAGTGGTTAGAGCAGTGGACTAGTAACCGGAAGGTTGCAAGTTCAAACACCCGAGCTGATAAGGTATAAATCTGTCGTTCTGCCCCTGAACAGGCAGTTAACCCACTGTTCCTAGGCTGTCATTGAAAATAAGAATTTGTTCTTAACTGACTTGCCTAGTTAATATAATGTCTACATACCCTACATTACTCATCTCATATGTATATACTGTACTCTATATCATCTACTGCAATACATGTATCACTAGCCACTTTAAACTATGCCACTTTTTTTTACATACCCTACATTACTCATCTCATATGTATATACTGTACTCGATACCATCTACTGCATCGTCTATGCCGTTCTGTACTATCACTCATTCATATATCTTTATGTACATATTCTTTATCCCTTTACACTTGTGTGTATAAGGTAGTAGTTTTGGAATTGTTAGGTTAGATTACTCGTTGGTTATTACTGCATTGTCGGATCTAGAAGCACAAGCATTTCGCTACACTCGCATTAACATCTGCTAACCATGTGTATGTGACAAATACATTTGATTTGATTTTTATCTGTTAATGACGACAATGGTTTGAGGATGTCTGTATCCTGCCAATGCCAGCTGCTTCATTGTCTTAATTGTTCATGTCAACTCACATTACAAAATATGTGCAGTGTGCAAAACGGAGAGCTAGTTCCAAATTCCCTTATTAAATACAAAATACTTCACCCACTCAACACAATACTTTTACTTGGGATGATACTGTTAAACAAACACAATTTGTCACTTTAGTACCAATCGACTGTATGCTGGGAGCAGTGAGTGATAAAATAATGACTCCTTTATAGAAATTTCTCTCTGTATGACAGCTGGGGAAAGGAAATACATGGTTCATCATTTTTGGGCACCTACTATATTTATCTTAATGTGCCCGCCTAACGTGGTCTGAGGACAATTCGCATGTTAATCTGTGACACTATTTAGTATGATATTTTTTATTTATTTCTTTATCTTTATTTAAGTAGCATTGTTTAAAGTGGCTAGTGATTTATTTGACATCAATTTCCATCAATTCCCATTATTAAAGTGGCTGGAGTTGAGTGAGTGTGTTGGCAGCAGCCACTCATTGTTAGTGGTGGCTGTTTAATCAATCAAATTAATTTTATTTTTTATATAGCCCTTCGTACATCAGCTGATATCTCAAAGTGCTGTACAGAAACCCAGCCTAAAACCCCAAACTGCAAGCAATGCAGAAGAAGAAGCACGGTGGCTAGGAAAAACTCCCTAGAAAGGCCAAAACCTAGGAAGAAACCTAGAGAGGAACCAGGCTATGTGGGGTGGCCAGTCCTCTTCTGGCTGTGCCGGGTGGAGATTATAACAAAACATGGTCAAGATGTTCAAATGTTCATAAATGACCAGCATGGTCGAATAATAATAAGGCAGAATAGTTGAAACTGGAGCAGCGGCACAGTCAGGTGGACTGGGGACAGCAAGGAGTCATCATGTCAGGTATTCCTGGGGCATGGTCCTAGGGCTCAGGTCCTCCGAGAGAGAGAAAGAAAGAGAGAATTAGAGAGAGCATATGTGGGATGGCCAGTCCTCTTCTGGCTGTGCCGGGTGGAGATTATAACAGAACATGGCCAAGATGTTCAAATGTTCATAAATGATCAGCATGGTCGAATAATAATAAGGCAGAACAGTTGAAACTGGAGCAGCAGCACAGCCAGGTGGACTGGGGACAGCAAGGAGTCATCATGTCAGGTAGTCCTGGGGCATGGTCCTAGGGCTCAGGTCCTCCGAGAGAGAAGGAGAGAATTAGAGAACGCACACTTAGATTCACACAGGACACCGAATAGGACAGGAGAAGTACTCCAGATATAACAAACTGACCCTAGCCCCCCGACACATAAACTACTGCAGCATAAATACTGGAGGCTGAGACAGGAGGGGTCAGGAGACACTGTGGCCCGTTTAACAGTCTGATGGCCTTGAGATAGAAGCTGTTTTCAGTCTCTCAGTCCCTGCTTTGATGCACCTGTACTGACCTCGCCTTCTGGATGATAGCGGGGTGAACAGACAGTGGCTCGGGTGGTTGTTGTCCTTGATGATCTTTATGGCCTTCCTGTGACAACGAGTGGTGTAGGTGTCCTGGAGGGCAGGTAGTTTGCCCCCGGTGATGCATTGTGCAGACCTCACTACCATCTGCAGAGCCTTACGGTTGTGGACGGAGCAGTTGCCGTACCAGGCGGTGATACAGCCCGATAGGATGCTCTCCTGTGCATCTGTAGAAGTTTGTGAGTGCTTTTGGTGACAAGCCGAATTTCTTCAGCCTCCTGAAGACGCCTTCTTCACGACGCTGTCTGTGTGGTTGGACCAATTCAGTTTGTCTGTGATGTGTACGCCGAGGAACTTAAAACTTACTACCCTCTCCACTACTGTCCCATCGATGTGGATAGGGGGGTGCTCCCTCTGCTGTTTCCTGAAGTCCACAATCATCTCCTTTGTTTTGTTGACGTTGAGTGTGAGGTTATAATTATAGTTAACCTCATATAGTTATACTGTGTATTGTGTATGCTTGTATTTATCCAGAAAGCATGCTCATACGCACACACAAATGCATGGATGAAAGCACGCACACACAACATTTTTACATCAGAATATTCATTGATTAGTTTTGACTGGTTGCTTGTGAGTGTCTGAAACACCGTGGTTCTGAAATTTAACTCAGAGTTAGGAACGTAAAAGGGATTTCTGTGTGCTGAATATCCAATAAGTAGTTAAAATAGTAATGATGCAGACTGTCACTGCTTCTCAAAGAGGTCTTACAGCTAGACGCAGCAGCTAGCCAACATAACGTCACTTCATTTTGCCCCTTAGAATCAGCACTTTAAGTACATCAGCACTTGTGCTTTGTCTCTACCTACACTGGAGACCAACAGTAGCAGGAAGGAAGGCATGTATGCAACAACAGCACATCCAAGATGGAAATAGGACAGAGAATATGTCTTGAGTGTTTTATGCTACCTTCCATTGTATGCTACTGATTACTCAAAATTATTTAAAAGAATTGTGTTTGATGATGCAACACATACTTCAAATTTTGTGAACTGGTTCACTGACTCCTGGTTCATTGTGTTACCTTTGTTTGTAATTTAAATAATATGTTTTCTCACTGGAAGTGTTATTGCTATTTAGACCCAGTAACTTACTATCTTCCGTTCACAGTTTAGGAGTGTGAATGAGTCATTGATGCACTTATGAAGCTCATAGCTTTGGAACTGCTGTATTATAATCTATATTTTAGTATCTAGAATGTAAAAAACGGTAACACTTATTTTGAAGGATACCTGCACAAACATTTGTTCATTATTTCAGTAAAAGTGAGTATTCAAAGTGAAACGTTTGACAGTTAAAATGCCATTACCCTGTCTACATGTGGTGGTGGAATGACATGTCGCGTACAGAATTGGAACAGACCCATCTTTAATATGTCATCTAGAGATGCATGCTCTTTGAGATCTCAATAGCTCCATTCATTCCTAATGACAGAGGATAACAAAGGGAGGAGACAGTTACATATCCCAAAGGTTCTCATGGCCAAGCTCAATGGACTGGTTATCAGTACAGTAATTAGGGCTGTCAAATGAGGGTGGAGAGCCAAATGTCAATGCCATGGCAGTGGTAACTCTGAGATTGAGCTGCTCTGGTGATGGCAGCAGATTAAAAAGGATGATGAAAGGTTATCAGACACTGATTTTCAACCAGGAGAGAGAGAGAGAGAGAGAGAGAGAGAGAGAGAGAGAGAGAGAGAGAGAGACATTTAAATGTGACCTTTATTTAACTGGGCAAGTTGTTAAAAACAAATTCTTATTTATAATGACAGCCTACCAGGGAACAGTGGGTTAACTGCCTTGTTCAGCGGCAGAACAGCAGATTTTCACTTTGTAAGCTCGTGGATTCAATCCAGCAACCTTTCGGTTACTGGCCCAATGCTCTAACCACTAGGCTACCTGACAGAGAAAGGGACAAAAAGTAGGTAAAAAGACATGGAGAGTGTTAGAGAGAGCGGAAGAGAGGGACCAGCGATTAACCAGCATTCCCCTTAAATCTGTGCTTTAGTCCCGCAGTAGAAGGGTACCTTGGGAATGCCAATAGTTACATTATTAGACAGCTCCCTCTGTACGGTTTTCAAGATTTATTCTCATACTGCACATTACTACCTTAAAATATATATATGTTCATTAGTCCACTGATCATACAGTCCCAAAAGGTTTGTATGCCAAGTTTTAATTTTACATTTTTATGAAGTATTTGTACAGGATACAAAACGCATCATACACTTTCTGTATTTTGAAAGTTCTATATCTCTTCAGAACCAGAGGTGTCTAACTGTGACCAATACACACTATGGATTTATTTCCAGGAAAGCCACAGGGCACTATGAGTCAGTACTACCTGTGTCCTTGTCTACCGGCACAAGAGAAGTCGGAACACAAACGTTACCATGCAACCAGGTAGTCAAGCAATTTGACCATAATCAAAAGATGTTTTTTGACACACAGGATGGCATGTTTGTGGGTGTATATTTTTCATGATTAAGCCTCATGTTGTCATTCCACAGAGCAGAGTATGGCTGTGCCTTGGATTCTTCATTATTATGACCTGTACTGGCTGATTATCCACGTTATGGCAATTATCATGAGCCGTCAGCCTCACTCACTCAATTATATAGTGTGTATGCTTGTGTGTGTGTGTGTTTGTTTGTGTGTGTTGGTTATTTCCTCTGTTATCAATCAACCCACACTGCACACCTCCTGTTGTCATTGCTCGAGTGACTCACTCTCGTTACCACAACAGTGGGATGCCTCAATGTCAACCCCCCCCCCCCACACACACACCAAAAGGAATCAACCAGCCTGATACAATAATTAATATTTTCTTGTCAGAAGCTGTCAGCCAATTATTTGATATGTGACAACAGTTTCATGTGTGGTTCAGATGGGGTTTGCTTATGGTTGGGAGGCAATTGCTATATGTGTATAAGAGGTTGACCTTTGTGTATATAGGTAGATACTGCTGACATTTCTGTTGGTGTTTATTGTTGGTCCCTATTCCTTGTTTCACACTCTGGTTGAAACCTTTGTGCTTTTTTAGAGGCCCTATGTACCAATAGTATCTTATAAGGTGTGTAGATATACATTGTAGTCTCTGTGTTTAGTTGGGACTTAGTGAGGGAGCAGGCACTCTATACTGTTTCAAAGGAGTGGGTAAACTTCAAACTTTAAATAGCTCACAATATAGGTCATGACGCAAAGCCAATAGGTAGAGTACAGAGACACGTACAGAGACACAGAGTATAGAGTTTAGATCAGTATAGAGAAGATACGTGCATGAGCATATGAATTCTCTCTACGTGTCACATACAGTAATGTACATAAAGTAAGAGACTGATTTGGCCTCCTTGTCGTGATGGTCCCTCAGACGGAGACCCTCTTTCAGTGGTGATTTTAAAATAACAATATTGGTGTAGATATGCATCGAAACCAGTACACAACTATTTATTTTTAATTGATTTAACTAGGCAAGCCAAATCAGATCCTCGGAGCTCCCAGCCTCACCAGACCATGATGCTGCCTGAGAGACCGGCCCATTCAACATCACCAGCTGTCATTATAGGAAGCTCTATGGTGAGAAACATCTCGGTCCCCAAGTCAAAAACCCTGTGCTACCCAGGAGCATGAGTACAGGACATAACAATGCTGTTTCTGACTGTTCTACCCTGGAGCATGTGTACAGGACATAACAAGGCTGTTTCTGACTGTTCTACCCGGGAGCATGAGTACAGGACATAACAAGGCTGCTTCTGACTGTTCTACCACAGATGCCGGGAGCTGAGACTTTCTTGGTCCATGTGGGGTCACACGACATCAGGAGGGCTAGCTCGGAAATTTGAAAATGGATTTTAAAGAACTGATTTTAGCATTAAAAGACTCCAAAAAGTGGTCAATAATTTCATGTTCAGTACCATCTTTGGGCTGCTGGTGTGAAAGACTCAGCAGACTGCTGGCATTACACATCTGGCTAAAAGACTACTGTAGCTCTGAAGGAGCCACTTTTATTGATAACTTTGACACCTTCTGGAAACAGAAGATACTCTACAGGAATGATGGAGTAAATCCAAATCATCTTGGCTCTTGGTCTCTGTCCACACATTTCAAGGCTGCTTTGAAACAATGACTGGTAAATGATCCAAGACCAGCTCAGTTAATCCCTACCATTGTGACAATGAGTCGTTATAATGCTGCATAAAATGTAAATGATCTTAGGGGCATTGGCAAACACAATGTAAGGAATTTAATTTATGCACCCCTAATTACACTGAATACATCTATTTATCCTACAGCTATTGTAAGCAGAAATCATGAGCCTATAAACCAGAGTTACACTGTTAGCACTGAGGCGGTGTGCAATAGTAGGAAGACCACTTTATGCAGCTCACCCTGCATCAGCTCCAATGTAAATAGCATGAGTAAGTTTACCTCTGAAAAGCTTCCCAGTAAAGCATTAAAAACCAAGCAAACCAAAAAAGTGCTAAAAAAATAGCCCATATTAACATATGTAGCCTAAGAAACAATATCCATGAGGTCAATAACTTGCTTGTAACAGATGACATTCATATTCTGATCTCTGAAACTCACTTAGATAATACCTTTGGTGATACAGTGGTAGTAATACATGGTTATAACATCTACTGAAAAGACAGAAATGCCAACGGAGGCGATGTTGCGGTCTATATTCAGAACCACATTCCTGTAAAGCTTAGAGACGATCTAACGTCAACTACTGTTGAAGTAATATGCCTACAGGTTCATCTGCCTCACCTAAAGCCCATTATTGTGGGAAGCTGCTATAGACTACCAAGTGCTAACAGTCAGTATCTGGATAATATGTGTGAAATGCTTGATAATGTATGTGATATCAACAGAGAAGTATATTTTCTGGGTGATTTAAATATCAACTGGCTATCATCAAGCTGTCCACTCTGCCCACTTCCTTGCAACCTGGATCAGGCTGTCAGTCAACTTACCAGGGTAGTTACAAATAGCAAAGGAATTAAATCACCAACATGTATTAAGCCATTTTTACTAATGCTGCAGATATTTGCTTTAAAGCAGTATCCAAATCCATAGGATGTAGTGATCACAATATAGTAGCCATATCTAGGAAAACCAAAGTTCCAAAGGTTGGGCCTAATATAGTGTATAGTGTATACAATAGTCATACAAGAAGTTTTGAAGTGATTCATATGTTGATGATGTAAAGAATATTTGCTGGTCTATAGTGTGTAATGAGGAGCAACCAGACGCTGCACTTGACGCATTTATGAAACTACTTATTCCAGTTACTAATAAGCACGCACCCATTAAGAAAATGACTGTAAAAACTGTTAAATCCCTTTGGATTGATGAGGAATTGAACATTTTTATGGTTGAGACAGATGAGGCAAAAGGTATGGCAATTAAGTATGGCAACTCAACTGATTGGCAAATGTACTGCAAATTAAGAAATCTTGTGACTAAACTAAATAAAAATAAACTACACTATGAAACAAAGATGTATTATATAAAGAATGATAGTAAAAAGCTTTGGGGCACCTTAAATGATTTTTTTTTTTTTATCAAACTCTGCTCCTTCATTCATTAAATCAGATGGCTCATTCATCACAAAGCCCACTGGTATTGCAAACTACTTTAATTACCTTTTCATTGGCAAGATAAGCAAACTTAGGGATGACATGTCAGCAACAAACATTGACACTATCAGACCAAATTATGAAAGACAAGAATTGTACTTTTGAATTCCGTAAGGTGAGTGTGGAAGATGTGAAAAAATATTGTTGTCTATCACCAATGACAAGCCACCGGGGTCTGACAATCTAGATGGAAAATTACTGAGGATAATAGCAAACGATATTGCCACTCCTATTTGCCACATCTTCAATTTAAGCCTACTAGAGAGCATGTGCCCTCAAGCCTAGAGGGAAGCTAAAGTCATTCAGCTCCCCAAGAATAGTAAAGCCCCCTTTACTGGCTCAAATAGCTGACCAATCAGCCTGTTACCAACCCTTAGTAAACTTTTAAAAATTGTTTGACCAGATACAATGCTGTTTTACAGTAAACAAATTGACAACAGAATTTCAGCATGCTTATAGGGAAGGACACTCAACAAGCACAGCACGTACACAAATGACTGATGATTGGTGGAGAGAAATTGTTGTTAAAATTATTGTAGGGGCTGTCTTGTTAGACTTCAGTGCAGCTTTTGACATTATTGAGCATAGTCTGTTACTGGCAAAACGTATGTGTTATGACTTTACACCCCATGCTATAATGTGGATAAAGAGTTACTTGTCTAACAGAACACAGAGGGTGTTCTTTAATGGAAGCCTATCAAATATAATCCAGTTAGAATCAGGAATTCCCCAGGGTAGCTGTTTAAGCCCCTTGCTTTTTTCAATTTTTACTAATGACATGTCACTGACATTGAGTAAAGCCAGAGTTTCTATGTATGCGGATGACTCAACACTATACATGTCAGCTACTACAGCGACTGAAACAAATCTTGCCTTCTCCATTGCTAGCCTCTCTACATTGGCATTCTGTTAAGTCTAAGGATGATTTCAAGGTTTTACTACAAAGCATTGCATGGACTTGCTCTTACTTATCTCTCTGATTTGGTCCTGCCGTACATACCTACACGTATGCTACGGTCACAAGATGCAGGCCTCCTTATTGTTCCTAGAAATTTTAAGTAAACAGTTGGAGGCAGGGCTTTCTCTTGTATAGATACATTTTTATGCAATAGTCTGCCGATCCATGTGAGAGATGCAAACTTGGTCTTAACCTTTAAGTCTTTACTGAAGACTCATCTCTTCAGTACTGTAAATCCTATCATTGAGTGTAGTTTGCCCATGGGTGCAAACGTGAACGACAAGATACTGGAGTGACGAACCACCCTTGCTGTCTCTGCGTAGCTGGCTTCCCTCTCTCCCCTGGGATTCTCTGCCTCTGACCCTATTACGGAGGCTGAGTCAGTGGCCTGCTTGCGCTCTCCCATGCCATCCTTAGGAGGGTGCATCTCGTCATGCCAGGCTTTTTTCACTACTCGACTTGAGTGGGTTGAGTCACTGACGTGATCTTCCTGTCAGGTTTTGCGATCTTCGTGGGCTATACTATGCTTCCTTTGGTGGTGTGGGGAATATGCTTTGGCAATGTGGGTGGGATTATATCCTACCTGGTTGGCCCTGTCCGGGTGAAACTTTGCGGGTGGAACAATACCTCAGGACTACCTGACCTGAAAGAAATGCTATAACCCCCAGCCACATTCAGTGGTGGAAAAAGTACTAAATTGTTATACTTGAGTAAAAGTATAAATCATTTCAAATTCCTTATATTAAATCAGACGGCGCAATTGTATTTAAAAAATCAAATAAAAATGTACAGATATCCAGGAGCACAATGTACTTAAGTATCAAAAGTAAAAGTACAAATATAAACCATTTCAACTTCCTTATATTAAGCAAACCAGATGGCACAATTTTTTATTGACAGATAGCCAGGGGCAACACTCAGACATTATTTACAAACTAAGCATTTACGTTTAGTGAGTCTGCCAGATCAGAGGCACTATGGATGACCAGGGATGTTCTCTTGATAAGTGTTTGAATTGGACAATTTTCCTGTCAAAGTACTTTTGGGTGTCAAGGAAAATGTATGGAGTAAAAAGTACATTATTTTCTTTATGAATGTAGAGAGTAAAAGTGGCCAAAAATAGAAATAGTAAAGTAATACCACAAGATATCACAAATAATACTTAAGTAGTACTTTTTTTTTTTTTTTTACATCACTGCCCAAATGCCTTCACACCTGTACATTAGCATACTTTATATACGGTTACACATGCACTTATCACATAGTATTCCATACAGAAGTTAAGGCCATGCAACCTGAGTTGAAAACTGAGCGAGGTGCACATGTACAGTACATAAATAGATGCATGCACCATATCTTTAAGTGGTGGACACTTGATACGTTATATTGTTGTGGTATGTCACAAAATCATGTTACGACCACACATATCAATATTAATTTTACATATCAATATTTATACTAAGTCTTGCTAAGTGGATGGTCTCTACAGAAGGTGTAAATGGCACAGCCAAATGGTTACTTGCAAAGTAGCAATATCAGAAATAGATAGTGTCAATATAAATAAATTATACAGTATGTACAAGAACAACGATATCAGTGATAGACGTGATCAGGAAGGGAAGGTCCAGATTGTGGTGGAGCTTGTGTGCATGGTCCATCAGGCACAATACCAGAGCACAAACTTAGTGAAATAGTGCATGTAGTTGATGACTGAGCTGCTGCCTTTGCTTGTTTGGGCCAGCTCTCTTTTTAATGACTGTATGTATGGTGGATTAGATTCAGGCGTGTTCTACTGATTAATTAAAAAAACTAATTCCAGATACAAATATTTGAGCATTATTATACAATAGATGCGAAATGGCATTCTGAGATATATCCACACACAGTTCATGCAGGTAATGTTAGCTACTGTAACTAGTCAGCCATCTAACGTCAGGTGGCTAGCTACCTAGCAATACAAACTGATTGTCATAGCTAGCTGAAGTTAACCAATAAGTTCAATGTTAGCTAAATAACAATAGGCTACAACTAGCAATGCAAAATGGCATTCTGAGAAAACATCACTAACATTACACACACTTTATACACATAGGGTAATGTTAGCTAGCAAGCCACCTAACCTCAACTAATGCTAGCTAGCTAACTGCAAGCTTTAACTTGGGATCTTTAGTTTAGACATGTCACTTTAACGTTAGCTAGATAGCTAAAAAATGAACTATAATCCCAATCCATAGCAATACAAACCGATTGTCATAGCAAGCAAAAAGCTAATGTTAGGTTCACTGTTAGTTAACAAGCCAGCTATCGAACTCCATCTGGCTAGCTAACAGCATGCTTTAGTTTGCAATGAAAACAAATTTCAGACAAAATTAGAAACGTTAAATATCTGAATCTGTAGCTAGATTCTTACCTGTATACAGTTGAAGTCGGAAGTTTACATACACTTAGGTTGGAGTCATTAAAACTCCTTTTTCGAACACTCCACAAAATTCTTGTAAACAAACTAGAGTTTTGGCAAGTCGGTTAGGACATCTGATTTGTGCATGACAAGACATTTTTTCCAACAATTTTTTACAGACAGATTATTTCACTTCTAACTCACTGTATCACAATTCCAGTAGGTCAGAAGTTTACATACACTAAGTTGACTGTGCTTTAAACAGCTTGAAAAATTCCATAAAATGATGTCATGACTTTAGAAGCTTCTGATAGGCTAATTGACATCATTTGAGTCAATTGGAGGTGTACCTGTGGATGTATTTCAAGGCCTACCTTTAAACTCAGTGCCTCTTTGCTTAACATCATGGGAAAATAAAAAAAAATCAGCCGAGACCACAGAAAAAATTATAGACCTCCAGAAGTCTGATTCATCCTTGGGAGCAACTTCCTGAAGGTACCACGTTCATCTGTACAACCTTAGTACGCAAGTATAAACACCATGGGACCACGCAGCCGTCATACCATTCAGGAAGGCGACGCGTTCTGTCTCCTAGAGATGAACGTAATTTGGTGCGAAAAGTGCAAATCAATCCCAGAACAACAGCAAAGGACCTTGTGAAGATGCTGGAGGAAATAGGTACAAAAGTATTTATATCCACAGTAAAACAAGTCCTATATCGACATAACCTGAAAGGCTGCTCAGCAAGGAAGAAGCCACTGCTCCAGAACAGCGCTAAAAAGCCAGACTACTTTTTGTAGAAACGTCCTCTGGTCTGATGAAACAAAAATATAACTGTTTGACCATAATGACCATTGTTATGTTTGGAAGTGAAAGGGTGAGGCTTGCAAGCCGAAGAACACCATTCCAACCGTGAAGCACGGGGGTGGCAGCAACATGTTGTGGGGGTGCTTTGCTGGTGCACATCACAAAATAGATGGCATCATGAGGTTGGAAAATTATGTGGATATATTGAAGCAACATCTCAAGACATCAGTCAGGAAGTTAAAGCTTGATCTCAAATGGGTCTTCCAAATGGACAATGACCCCAAGCATACTTCCAAAGTTGTGGCAAAATGGCTCAAGGACAACAAAGTCAAGGTATTTGAGTGGCCATCACAAAGCCTTTACCTCAATCCTATAGAAAATGTGTGGACAGAACTGAACATGCGTGTGCAAGCAAGGAGGCCTACAAACTGACTCAGTAACACCAGCTCTATCAGGAGGAATGGGCCAAAATTCACCCAACTTATTGTGGGAAGCTTGTGGAAGACTACCTGAAACGTTTGACCCAAGTTAAACAATTTAAAGGCGATGCTACCAAATACTAATTGAGTGTAGGTAAACTTCTGACCCACTGGGAATGTGATGAAATAAATAAATGCTGAAATAAATCATTCTCTCTACTATTATTCTGACATTTCACATTCTTAAAATAAAGTGGTGATCCTAACTGACCTAAGACAGGGCATTTTTACTGGGATTAAATGTCAGGAATTGTGAAACTGAATTTAAATGTATTTGACTAAGGTGTATGTCATCTTCCAACTTCAACTGTACATGGATGAAAGCTTCACGGCAGACTGCAACCCCTTTTGTAAGATATCCTGTGTTTCTGTTTAGTTTGCACAGCTTGTTTGGCCCGTTGTGTTCCACTGATTTCAAA
Organism: Oncorhynchus mykiss; assembly: GCF_057628025.1. Lineage (NCBI taxonomy): Eukaryota > Metazoa > Chordata > Actinopteri > Salmoniformes > Salmonidae > Oncorhynchus > Oncorhynchus mykiss. Next base: position 80,588,473 of record NC_143023.1, on the reverse strand, counting down.
AAGAGTTATGAAATGAGAGAGTCAGCATTGCATGGTACGATCATCGTCCAGAAAGTAGTCCATCGCAACTTTTCCCCACTGACCTTTGTCGAATGATAAATTCAGTGCAACAATGTTATTGAGAGCAGTAGCAACATATTTTCAGTTCTCCATGGCTAACATAATATCTCAAAAAATAACTGCAGTAGAAACAATTATTTACGCATTACAAGCAGCTCATTTTATAGGCACAAAATGCAACACCGACCAATCCAAACTCATCTCTCGGCATGTCCAGCCCACTCATTATCTCAGCCAATTATGGCTAGCGGGAAGATTTGCTCGCTTTTTCTGTGGCTAAACCAACTAGGCTCGTAATTTAACAATTTTATTTGTATTTACAGATGACATACAAGTTTGATATTAAGGCACATGAAAGTTCACATGTTCGAGAAGATATTTCTGCCAAAAAATGCTTTTTGATCAAAAATATGTTTTTACGTTCAAAAGGCTCTCCTGTGAAGTCGTGACTTGTGACATAACCCTAGTTTCCTGATTCGGGTCACATTTGCTCTGAGGTGCTGGCCTGTTGCACCCTCTACAACCATTGTGACTATTATTTGACCCTGTTTGTCATCTATGAATGTTTGAACATCTTTAACAACATCTTTAACATCTGGCCTAAATGGTCATATACTCATATAATCTCCACCTGGCAAAGCCAGAAGAGGACTGGCCACCCCTCGGAGCCCGGTTCCTCTCTAGGTTTCTTCCTATGTTCATGCCCTTCTAGGGATTTTTTATTTGCCACTGTGCTTCTAAATCTGCATTGCTTGCTGTTTGGGGTATTAGCATGGGCTATCTGTATAAGCACTTTGTGACATCTGCTGATATAAAAAGGGCTTTATAAAACACATTTGACTGATTGAAATGGCATAGTTCCAGGTCCATGGGTTATTACAGTCTGACATCAAACATTAACAACGAGACACATCGTAGCTAACTACCTTAAACAGCCATTGCTTCCATCCAAACCATTTGGTTGAATCTCTTCTTTCCAGCTTGCTTTATTTTAACGGAGGCCTTATTTTAGTGTTCAGTGGCTGATGAGCACCAAAATGTTTTCTACATGTCCTTCATAACGCAAAGTTTGAAAATGATTTGCTAGGAGATAGTCAACATAATTCCTTATGACTAATCAGCTAGCTAGCTAGCTAGAAGACGATAAATAACCATGAAGTCCAATCAAAGCTACCGGAGATGAGACATCGATTTATCCGTGGCCAATGACATTGAGCCTTCTTGAGTGGGCACTACTAATGTGTCTCTATGGCAGCACCCAAGGGCTGAAGCTGCCTGACCACATAACCAGTAAATCTAAATCATATCAAATGTTATTTGTCACATACATTTGTCACGTATGAAAGGTGCAGTAAAATGCTTTTGTGCTAGCTCCCACAACATTACAGTACAATATTTAAAAATATAAAGTGGGTAGTGTCTTGGTTGTGCAGTTGAATAAATAGTATATACTAGAGCAGCAGTGTTGACTGTGTGTGTGGGAGTGTGTGTGTGTGTGTGTGTGTGTGTGTAAGGGTTGGATGTGTGGAGAATCAGTGCAAGTAGTTGTCTAAGGTGCAGATAGTCTTTATGGTATTTGGTTTTTCTGGTATTTTATTAGGATTCCATTAGCTGTTGCAAAGCAGCAGCTACTCTTCCTGCAGGTCTGTGCAGGGAGACAGCTAGGGTTACCTTGTGGTAGAAGCTGTCTTGGAGCGTGTTGGTAGGAGCCCCGATGCTACGATACCACTTGCCAGATGGTAGCAGAGTGAACAGTCTGTGGCTCGGGTGACTGGAGTCCTTGGCGACCTTCCAGACATTCCTCAAGCCTCGTTGTCGGTGTGATCGGTCCATGTCAGGATCCTACCCACACATGTGATGTGCACGCTGAGGATCTTGAAGCTTTTGACCCTCTTTACTGAAGCCTTGTCGATTTCGATAGGGGCGTGCACCCCCCCCTTTTCCTGTAGTCCACAATCATCTCCTTGGTTTTGCTGACATTGAGGGAGAGACTGTCTTCCTGGCACAACTGCCAGGATTATAACATGCTCCCTGTAGGCTGTCTCGTCACCGTCTGTGATCAGGCCCACCACCATCTGCAAACTTAATGAAAGTGTCCCTGTTTTTGACCTTGTGGGAGATCTGTCGATGTGCCCTTGAGCAGGGCATTGACCCTGGTTGCTTCTGTGTGTCCCTCTGGATGAGAGGCTGTTAGATGACTAATGTGATGTAGTTGTTGAGTGACTTCACTGCAAGTATATTGTATGTTTAAAATATTCAATAAAATATACACTGCTCAAAAAAATAAGGAGAACACTTAATAAACAACACAATGTAACTCCAAGTCAATCACACTTCTGTGAAATCAAACTGTCCACTTAGGAAGCAACACTGATTGACAATAAATTGCACATGCTGTTGTGCAAATGGCATAGACAACAGGTGGAAATTATAGGCAGTTAGCAAGACACCTCCAATAAAGGAGTGGTTCTGCAGGTGGGGACCACAGACCACTTCTCAGTTCCTATGCTTCCTGGCTGATGTTTTGGCCACTTTTGAATGCTGGCGGTGCTTTCACTCTAGTGGTAGCATGAGACGGAGTCTACAACCCACACAAGTGGCTCAGGTAGTGCAGGTCATCCAGGATGGCACATCAATGCGAGCTGTGACAAGAAGGTTTGTTGTGTCTGTCAGCGTAGTGTCCAGAGCATGGAGGCGCTACCAGGAGACAGGCCAGTACATCAGGAGACGTGGAGGAGGCCGTAGGAGGGCAACAACCCAGCAGCAGGACCGCTACCTCCGCCTTTGTGCAAGGAGGAGCAGGATGAGCACTGCCAGAGCCCTGCAAAATGACCTCCAGCAGGCGAAATATGTGCATGTGTCTGCTCAAACGGTCAGAAACAGACTCCATGAGGGTGGTATGAGGGCACAGCCCAACACTCTGCAGGACGTTTGGCATTTGCCAGAGAACACCAAGATTGGTAAATTTGCCATTGGCGCCCTGTGCTCTTCTCAGATGAAAGCAGGTTCACACTGAGCACGTGACAGACGTGACAGAGTCTGGAGACCCCGTGGAGAATGTTCTGCTGCCTGCAACATCCTCCAGCATGACCGGTTTGGCGGTGGGTCAGTCATGGTGTGGGGTGGCATTTCTTTGGGGGGCCGCACAGCCCTCCATGTGCTCGCCAGAAGTAGCCTGACTGCCATTAGGTACCGAGATGAGATCCTCAGACCCCTTGTGAGACCATATGCTGGTGCGGTTGGCCCTGGGTTCCTCCTAATGCAAGACAATGCTAGACCTCATGTGGCTGGAGTGTGCCTGCAGTTCCTACAAGAGGAAAGCATTGATGCTATGTACTGGCCCGCCCGTTCCCCAGACCTGAATCTAATTGAGCACATCTGGGACATCATGTCTCGCTTCATCCACAGACTGTCCAGGAGTTGGCGGATGCTTTAGTCCAGGTCTGGGAGGAGATCCCTGAGGAGACCATCCGCCACCTCATCAGGAGCATGCCCGGGCGTTGTAGGGAGGTCATGCAGGCACGTGGAGGCCACACACACTACTGCGCCTCATTTTGACTTGTTTTAAGGACATTACATCAAAGTTGGATCAGCCTGTAGTGTGGTTTTCCACTTTAATTTTGAGTGTGACTCCAAATACAGACCTCTATGGGTTGATACATTTGATTTCCATTGATATTTTTTGTGTGATTTTGTTGTCAGCACATTAAACTATGTAAAGAAAAAAGTATTTAATAAGAATATTTCATTCATTCAGGTCTAGGATGTGTTATTTTAGTGTTCCCTTTATTTTTTTGAGCAGTGTACATAAAAAAAAAAACAGACAGACAGACAGACACTAACAAGCCTAAGGAGTCCCATCCCAGAATGACTGACATTAAGATCACATTGGGGCACATAATGCAATTTACCTGTCTCATCAGCTAATGGAGAACAAATCCATTTTCTCCCAAACAGGAAGGGCCACATACATTAACTTGATTGCGGTGCAGATTCAAGTGGGCGCGGCTAATGAGAGCTGATGTGATTACTGTCCACCACTCATTTGAAAATGCTGCAAACAAAATAAACCCTAAACCCCAAATAGAGCAAGGAAGAGAATGGGAGTGAAATCAAAAACAAAACCTGGAAAAACAAAAACAAGACTCTGGGCTGCGGACGTGACCGCCTAGCTCTGTAGAGGGTCTGCAGTAGACGTTTCGATCAACAACAAACAAATAGAGAATAAGGAAGGGAATGAGGAGGTGTGGAGTGGCTGGTGTTTGAACAGTATCTCACTGAAACTTTCCAGTCGACGGGGCTTAGAGGGAATAGAATCAGAGTTGGGTACAAATAAGATAAAGGTCTCATCTCCTCTCCATCCCCTTCTCCTGTCTACTCGCTGGATGATAATGTACTTTTGTTTTGTGAAGTTTAAGTGCACCTCTGCTCTCTTCTCCTCTATTTATCTCCCATTACCTCCCTCTTTCTCTTTGTTCATACAAGGTGACTTCCAGAGTGGTCTGAGACTCTATAGAGGTTACAAGGAGAGGAGCGTTTGGTGGCAGTGGCACGCTGTGTCTCTCTCTCTCTTTCCCTATGCTTTGTTTCTGCTTCAGATCCGACAGAGAGATTGATACAGTAGTGTTATTCAGGGGAGAGGAGAGCGGTTATCTGAACCCAGCCTAGCAATTTCATTCCATTAAGTTATGCAAAGTGTGTGAGAGTAGGAGGAAAGGAGAGAACAGGATAGACCACAGATACCATAGATGCCCATAACTAGAGGGAGATCCAAAATGAAGTAAAATGCTAAACTGTCTCTCCTCAGGCCCACAGGACACCATTTTAATTTCCAGCGAGAAGTTCACTCACTAGCTTTTTCTCTGAGTTTGTTTTTCCTATCCTCACACACACACACACACACACACACACACACACACACACACACACACACACACACACACACACACAAGTTAAAGTCGGAAGTTTGCATACACTTAGGTTGGAGTCATTAAAACTCGTTTTTCAACCACTCCACAAATTTCTTGTTAACAAACTATAGTTTTGGCAAGTCGGTTAGGACATCTGCTTTGCGCATGACACAAGTAAATTTTCCAACAATTGTTTAGACAGATTATTTCACTTATAATTAACTGTATCACAATTCCAGTGGGTCAGAAGTTAACATACACTAAGTTTACTGTGCCTTTAAACAGCTTGAAGAATTCCAGAAAAATTATGTCATGGCTTTAGAAGCATCTGATAGGCTAATTGACATCATTTGAGTCAATTGGAGGTGTACCTGTGGATGTATTTCAGTCAATTTAGTGTATGTAAACTTCTGACCCACTGGAATTGTGATACAGTGAATTATAAGTGAAATAATCTGTCTGTAAACAATTGACTTGTGTCATGCACAAAGTAGATGTCCTAACCGACTTGCCAAAATTATAGTTTGTTAACAAGAAATTTGTGGAGTGGTTGAAAAACCAGTTTTAATGACTCCAACCTAAGTGTATGTAAACTTCCGACTTCAACTGTATATCCTAATTAGGTAGTTTTTTTGTGGCAGGAAACCGGATGGGTTAAAAGTGTGTGTGGTATGAATAATTAAAACAAAATAAAATGAATAAAATTTAAAAAACGGGTAAATAATCTTATCATATCCACCAGCTGTGTAGATACACCACCTCCCCACACCCCCACACCCTTTCATTCCCGTAAAAACACGAACACGAGGCCTAAGCTGCTTATAAATATTTCTAATTAAAAACAGAAGGGGGAAGCAGGGCAAGTAACGTCTTTATCACCCCAGCCACTGCTGCTCCAGGTATCTTTGATGCCGAAACAGCCATTTTGATCTGACAGTTTAGTTTAGGGAGAGACTTCAATCGGCTTGTCTCACTCCTCTCTCTCACCTTACCTCATCCTCTCCTCTCCTCATCCTCTCCTCTCTCCACACACACTCACCTGTTAAGGACTTCATTAGCTGATTGTATCATATTTCATCTGTTTTTGTCAAACTTTTGAAAAATCCTCAGTCCTTTTTTATTATTTATTTATATCCTAAAAATGAACACAAGCTCTTCTCTCCGAAGATCAATATTTTACAGTTACATAACAGTCCAAAAACTGTTCAATTTGTCCAATGTTCCTCTGTGCCGAGTCTTTGAGCCTTTTACTTACAAAAATAATTATTTTTAAAGTTCTAAGTTTGTGGAAGATGGGTCGTCAATCATTATTTTTGCATGGCAACATATGTCATTCTTGAGCTATTGTGTTTATGTAACTTATGCTTGCAGTATTCATGTAACTCATGTATCTTATTCTCTGTAGAAAAACAGACCATACAACAGGGTATAAAACTTTGAGTCCAACTCTGGAAGAGTATCATATTTTCAGCAAGTTCGAAGAACTTGTTTTGTTGACTAAAGAATTAAGATTTCATTCAGACAGCAAAACTTTGTTAAAAGAGAGTATATTTTGAAGGTACAACTTCAGTGAGGTTTGTGAAGCCCCTCGTGGTGGCCTTGTCAGGAGAAGCTGGGTAACTTTCACATCATTCTACAGCTGCAGACGAGGAGATGGGAGCACTGTGGCCTACTTAGCCACATCTCTCTCTCTCTCGCTCTCTCTCTCTCTCTCTAAAAATGATGACTACAGAATCATACAGGAGAAAAAAAGACTAAATGTCTGTTTTTGTTCCTGCCAGTTAATGACACGCTTTCATTCCTGATGATGGCTGTCTCGTCGTACTGCAGTATCCTTGACTGACAGGTCCACTGGTGTTTGAGGCGTGGCAGGGGTTGGGAAAGGGATGGTGTGTGTGTGTGTGTTTGTGTGTGAGGGTGAGATGAGGGGGAGTTGGATATCACACACACATAGTTTTATCACAGGATCAGACATGTTGCTTACCCATACAAACAGTACTGTAGGTCTGCAGCTGTTCCATTACCTCTTTGAACCCTAACTTTGTGGCTGGTTGATGCAGCACTCAAAATATTATCTCTGGTCTCATCTCTTGTCCTCTTTCTCTCTCTCGCTCTCTATCTTCTACCCCCACTCCCCCCTCCTACAAATTAGTTGTTTCTGAATTATCTGAGCTTAACATAGTCAGGTGAGACTATCGTATAATTATTTTATGAGAGATATTATTATTATCAGTCTAATTCATTTGTAAAGCCCTTTTTACATCAGCCGATGTCACAAAGTGCTATACAGAAACCAAGCCTAAAACCCCAAACAGCAAGCAATGCAGATGTAGAAGCACCTTGGCTTGGAAAAACTCCCTAGAAAGGCGGGAACCTAGGAAGAAACCTAGAGAGGAACCAGGCTCTGAGGGGTGGTCAGTTCTCTTTTGGCTGTGCCGGGTGTTGATTATAACAGTACATGGCCAAGATGTTCAAACTTTCATAGATGACCAACAGGGTCAAGTAATAATAATCACAGTGGTTGTAGAGGGTGCAACAGGTCAGCACCACAGGAGTAAATGTCAGTTTCTTGTCATAGCCGATCATTCAGAGTTAGAGACAGAGAGTCAAAAACAACAGGTCCGGGACAAGGTAGCACGTCTGGTGAACAGGTCAGGGTTCCATAGCCGCAGGCAGAACAGTTCAAACTGGAGCAGCAGCACGACCAGGTGGACTGGGGACAGCAAGGAGTCATCAGGCCAGTCCTGAGGCATGGTCATAGGGCTCAGGTCCTCCGTGAGAAGAGAGAAAGAGAGAGAGAGAAAGAGAGAGAGAATTAGAGGGAGCATACTTCAAGGACACTGGACACTGGACACTGGATAAGACAGTGTCCTGTGTTATTATAAAGTAGATGCTGTGTAGTTCTAAAATATGGTGAATCAGTTGTTTGGAATTGTAGTGGTAATTGATTAACTACTTAGCAACTAATTGGCTGCTAACATATGGCTGTCAATGTGGTCAGTTCATCATTCAATATGTCTACATTGCAAGTCATCCATCCACCATCTATAGGACCTTCAAACTACACTAAGCATGTAAACCTATGTTACCTGTTCACCTCCTTAATTATCTGTTTCTCCCTCTCTGTCTCCATATCACAATAAGTTTCTCCCTCTCTCTTCCTATCCCTCTGTCTTTTCCTCTATATGCCACTCTAGTAAACTGTCATGTTTCTCAGTTTCTCTTCTCATTAGTCAAGACATAATAAATACCAGATCTAAATGAATTGCTTACGAGGTTACCATGAATGTTTAATAAAATTAAATAATTAAGTAATAACTAAAAAAAATGGCAATCATCCGTTTTTATCATCAGTAAATAACTGCTAGCAATTGGCTGCTAACAGCTGAGAACTGCTAGCTAACTACTAAGCACAAAAACAGTAAACAATTTTGGGAGTACAAACCCCAATAAATCGGTTGATCTCCCTCTAGTGGTGAAAGTAAGAACTTCCGAAAATGCAGCCAGAATAATTATTATTCTTTCACGGAATTATTATTATTGTAATTTTTTCTAGAGGCATACTAAAACAAAAGAAACTTGACACAGGTTGTAAATGATAACACATTAGCCCAGGAAATTAATAAATTGATTAAAATGCTGGAAGTGAATGATGGAATTAAACAATTTGTAAGGACAGACGCTGGAGACAAGAAGCAAGTACAGGGAGTGAACATTCAATGGAAACGGACATTAACAAAACAAGAACAGCATCTGGACGGGGGTAGCCAAACGATATTACGACAATAATGCTGACATGGGGAACCAACTGAGGAACAGACAGATATAGAGGCATAGGCACTGGACAAGCCGGCTGAGGCGTGGGAGTGCGACGAGCCGGCTGAGGCCTGGGAGCCCAACAATCCCGCTGAGGTGTGGGAGCCCGACGAACAAGCTGAGGCATGACGTGGGATAGGAGCCTGATGAGCCGGCTGAGGCGTGGGAGCCCAACAAGCCGGCTGAGGCATGATGTGGGATGGGAGCCTGCCGAGCCAACAGAGGCCACGTATCCTCTCAAGCCAGCTAAGGCGTGGAAGCCTGATAAAGTAATGAAATACTAATAAAGTTTTTTTTGTCAGGTTCCTTAAATGTACTGAAAATGTTCCATAGCCAAACAACTATCCTGCACCATTCCCAGAACATTGTGGGAAGGTTGTATGCAAATATACATAGGACAACCATGCTCTCACCAAGCTCTAAGAATCTAATGGTTCTCAGAACATTATGTACCATTTGGGTTACTACTGTTTGGAAATGATAGCAGGCTAGCAGGCCTGTTTACCTCTCTGTTGGCTGGGTATCTGGTCCTTGGAGCTGCATTATAAGCACAATTTTTATCAGGGCTTGAGGCTATGCCCTGGTGGACAGACTTAACCTCTAACACACTAGCTAGCTACAGCACTGTTGTTCAACGCTGTGGAAATATCTCATGGCTCCCTCTGGAAACAATACTGTACAAGCAAAACCTTGTCTGTTTTTCCCTGTCTCTTTTGTTGTGTGTGAGGTGTCTTTTCAATTCAATTCAGTGGAATGAATTGAAATTGAAATTCGGATATGTGAATTGAAAATTGTGAAAAATTTCATAGAAAATGAATTTAATAGTAAATTAATTCATCCCTTGAATGAAATATAGTTAACCTCAAACCTGGTATAATTTCTGATCATTTGTAGACATTATGAGTTTCTCAGAAATGTAGACTTTTTCATTTTGTTTTGTACAGGCACCATACAAAATACAGGCACCATAGGTCCTGTACAGTAACACATCTCCTCTTGTTGAGGAGACTGATTGGGTCTGTGGGTTTTCTCCCTGTTTTGACACGACACATCTCAGTTAACGTGCAACTCTTGCTGGTTGCCAATGTTGATTAATGTGCAGTCCCTCAAAAACAAGAGAAGTACATCACAGCAACTTGTCAGGTAGCTACATAGCTGAATGATGGGTCAGCGCTGAGATTCATACCGCTTTTTCCATTATTGTCCACAATCATCCTAGACGCTTTGTCTCACATGAATATTGAGTCCTCTCCCTCATGAGGAAATTGGTATGGCTGCGACTTCATCTAGCTCCCCTGGACCCTGACTCCGCGAGCCCAGCCAGCAGATTGAGTGTTATCTAGGAATGCTAACGCCACCAAACACAACACAGTGCCACTCCAGTTGGACCTAACACAAGGTGACAGCACTCCCTAACACACATCCCACCATGTCTAACTCATTTGTGTTGGGGCACCTTCCAGAGGGACAGAGGAATAAGTGTAAGAGACAGCCAGCTCTCCTGTTTGTCTTATCTCATAAGCCCGTTATTAACTTCCCACTGGCCGCTCTCGTTGGTCATAGCACCGCTGTGATTGATACTCTGCCAGGCCAGATAAACGTGCCCATCTCCTGGCTCCCAGCAAACGAGCAACCACCGGTATAAAGGGAATAAAATATGAAAATCGGGCTCTGTTATGACGGGGAACATTAGCAGTGCGTAATGACCATCTGTCTGTGAAGTGACCTTTCCCAAAAAATGTGGTTAGTCTGTCTTTAACCGCTACCAACGTCTCTCTCTCTCTCTCTCTCTCTCTCTCTCTCTCTCTCTCTGACTGGTAGCAGGGATATGGTGGTGTGATTTTCTTTGTGTTTGGACAGCGCTGGGGTGCAACCTTAAGGGGGATTGAATGAGAGACTGTCACTTCTCTGGGCGAGATGTAAAATCAAAGAAAACAAAGTTTGGGCTTTTGAGGAGAGTGATGGTGTTGTGTGTATGTGTGTGTGTGTATGTGTGTGTGGCGGGGGGTGGGGGGAGTCCTTAGTGGTCAGCAGCATAATACAATACATCCCACTGCTGGCTTACCGCTGAAGCTAAGCAAGGTTGGTCCTGGTCGGTCCCTGGATTGGAGACCAGACGCTGCTGGAAGTGGTGTTAGAGGGCCAGTAGGAAGCACTGTTTCCTTTGGTCTAAAAATATGCCCCAGGGCAGTGATTCAGGACATTGCAGGGTGTCGCCTTTCGGATGGGACGTTAAACGGGTGGCCTTGATTCTCTGTCGTCACTAAAGAATCCATGTCACTTATCGTAAGAGTAGGGGTGTGAACCCTGGCTAAATTTCCAATCTGGCCCTCATATCGTCATGGCCACCTAATCATCCCCAGCTTCCAATTGGCTCATCCATCCCCCTCTTCTCCCCTTTAACTATTCCCCAGGTTGTTTATGTAAATGAGAATGTGTTCTCAGTCAACTTACCTGGTAAAATAAGAGTAAAAAATATATATTAAAAAAACAGCCATGACCGTTTGCAATATTACAACAAAGAAGCTACAACAAACAATGTTTTTTCCCTTCTGACATCAATGCACAACCAATAGAAGAGCTGAGGAGCTGCTCGACGTTTCTCAGCTTTACAACAAAAACAGTAACAACAGTGATGGGACGGCCAGTGGCACTGTTTCCCTCTACTGAGGACTACTTAAGGGAATGAGATCAGAGCGTGGAGCAGAGAGAAGCAGCATTGAAATAACTCTGCAGGGGCAGGAACTGGAGCTGTTGGGGGTCGGGATGGAAGGGGCAAACCCTGCTAGACTCTTACACTTGAAGGTGTGTGTCGTCTATTAGCTTGAGTCTGTGTGTGACGTGTACAGTTGAAGTCAGAAGTTTACATACACCTTAGCCAAATACATTTAAAGGAATTGTGAAAAACTAAGTTGAAATGTATTTGGCTAAGATGTATGTAAATGTCTGACTTCAACTGTAAGTGTGTGTATAAGGGAGTGTGTTTGAGGCTTGTTGTATGCAAAAAGCTCTCCCTTGAGTGAGTGCTGTAGTGGGGGGACTAGTGGGCTCTGCAGCAGTGTGTGTGTGTGTGTGCGTGCGTGCGTGCGTGCGTGCGTGCGTGCGTGCGTGCGTGCCAAACAGTAAGGGCCACAGGCACAGAATTCGAACGCTCCTCGTCAGGGTTCAAGTTTATAAATGAGTAACAAAACCACCTATATTTACAAATCACTTCTGCCAAGTCAATTAGACGAGAGAGCGAGGGAAAGTTCACCTCAAACAAAGCAAAGCGGTAAGCTGTGCACATTTCACATCTAAGTCATGCCTGTTACTTCCCATAACTTCTTCCCCATCCCATCCAGTGTATTTATCACTCTTGCACATGTTGATTAATCAAATGCCTTGTGATTATTTGTCAGTTGGCTCATCACTAAAATGAACGTAGATGCATGTTTGATCTATATTCAATACTCATGTTCCACTGTCTTATCACTGAGTATGTCAATAACCTGGGGCCTATGATAAATTATGGTCCATAAATTCAGCATGAGTTCAAGCGTATGTTAATGTGTGGTTGAACTGTGTGGGGTGCTGTGAGACGGTCAGGTCGTGTCCTGAACAGGTGGAGTGTTTACGAGGAGATGAGCCGCAAGCAGACGAGTTCACAGACGGTTTCTGTCTATGCTCTCCAGTCTCTCTCCTCTGCCTGGTGCTCCAGACAGGTTGCAGTGTTCTGGTGGTCTCTGTATTAGCATGGAAAGCAGCACACTCCTCCACCACCTGCAATCTCTCTGTCACTGTCTGTCTCTGTCTCTCTCATGCTCTCTCTCTTTCTCTTTCTCTCTCTCTCTCTCTCTCTCTCTCGTGCGCTCTCTCTTTCTCTTTCTCTTTCTCTCTCTCTCTCGTGCTCTCTCTCTCTCTCTCTCTTTCTCTCTTTCTCTCTCGTGCTCTCTCTCTCTCTCTCTCTTTCTCTCTCGTGCTCTCTCTCTCTCTCTCTCTCTTTCTCTCTCTCTCTCTCGTGCTCTCTCTCTTTCTCTTTCTCTCTCTCTCTCTCGTGCTCTCGCTCTCTTTCTACGTGGCAAAATAATGTGCTGTCGAAAATCACTTAACATTGCTATTTCTTTTCACCCCCCCTCTCTCTCACTCTACCTCTAGCTCTGTGTAGCAAAATTAAGTGTTGTTCAAACTGCCCTCAGTGTCCCTCCCTCTTTTTTAGGAGAGACCTGTGTTTGTGTGATTAATGTTAGCGGTGTGTGTAAGTAATCACTGCTCATCCATGCAGACTGTTCTTCCCTGGGCCTGACAGGCATGCCTGGGCACACAGCTCCGCACTGCCTCCCCCTACCTCCCAGTCTATAAAGATGATTTCAAACACAGACGTTTCAGATGAGGTGCACGAGAGCAGCTTGTGAAGCGAGTGGAGCTATACTGTCCAACTCTCTCTCTCTCTCTCTCTCTTTCTGTCTGTCTGTCTGTCTGTCTCCCTTTTTTTCTCTCTCTCTCTCTTCCTCTATCGCTCTCTCTTTCACAGTATAACTCTCTCTGCTCTTTCTACGTTATACTCCCTCTGCCTCTCGACTTGCCTTCCAACTGTTATAGTGTGACAAGGAAAAGCAAGTCGTGGCTTGAATACTAACAAACATTTCTTGACAGTGTCTCTCTGTTTGTCTGCTATCACCTTGATAAGATGATTTTCCTTTTCCTCTGGGTTTGTTGTTGTTTTGTCTTGGCACAGATGGGCAGAATGAGGTAGTTAGTCTATCCTTCCACTCTCCCTCTCCCTCCCTCGCTGCTCGCTGCTCGCTCCTCTCTCTTTCTCATTCTCTCTCCATCTCTGTTGTCTCTCATATCTTTATGAACACTACACACTCAGTGAGAACTCATAGCAGGCAGAGATAATTGGAACGTGCAGGAGAGAAAAGTGCTCACTGAGGACAGCAGTAAGGTACAATTCCCAGTGTTAAATTAAGGATTTGACATGAGAATTGACTGAATGGGTATGATGGCACGCATACCAAAACAAAGGCTAGCCTTTTAGCCCAGTGTTTACTCATGTCCCCTCAGAGCTGTAATCACAGTTAATTGTCCTCTTGATGTGTGTCACCATTGGTTGGAAGAATTGATAAACTCTAAAGGATCCTTACTTACCAATGACATTTCACCAAGAAAAGGAGAGACAAACAGTGTGAAAGAATCTACTCTGTTTATGTGACACCTGACATACGAAAGAGGATGCCCTTCGGTTGCATTTGCCCTGTTGGAATTGAAAAATCAATAGAGCCTGCATGCTTTAGAGTTTAGACACTGATCAGGCCTCCCATTAAAATATGGGGAGTTTGATAAGAGATAAACCAGTCTCTCTTTAAGGTGGCTGCATCCATCCCGCCTCTGAGATTTATTTCTATGTGATTACATTCTTAAATACATTAGGGTGGAGGTGTGCAGGGATAAACATCAGAGATGTCTGCAGTAAAGCCTGGTGGTCCCCCCATCCCTTGGAATACCCTGTGGCTGAGCTGCTGATCTGCAGGAGGCTGAAAAGATTTGGCAAGGGCACTCTGATCCTCAAAAAGTTATACAGCTGCACCACTGAGGGCATTTGACTAGCATCATCACCGCTTGGTATGGTAACTGCTTGGCATCCGAATACAAGGCATAACAGAAGGAAATGCATACGGCCCAGTACATCATTGTAGCCGAGCTCTCTGCCGTCCAGTACCTCTATACAAGGCGGTGTCAGAGGAACCCCCTAATAATTGTCAAAGACTCTAGCCACCCAAGTCATAGACTGTTCTCTCTTCTACTGCACGACAAGTGGTACTGGACCACCAAGTCTGGGACCAAAAGACTCCTGAACAGCTTCTACCCCCAAGCCATAAGACTGCTGAAAATCAGATGAGACATTGGTCTTTCTGCTTCTCTGACACACACGCACACGCACACGCACCGTTCAGCCTGAGATTGAGACTATTGAGCCATTGTGTGCTTGTGTTTACTCTGCATTAGCCCATGCAATAGCAACAGGCAGGGGAGATCCACAGGTTGTTTATGCTGCAGAGAGAGATGGCCTGAGAGATGAGGAAGGCGTAGAGCCACAATCGTGCGATCCTCAGTGTGAAATCTGGTGGAGAGACTGCGGTTGTTGCCATCTGCTATGGCTATCTCAGTCTCTCTTCTCACCAGTCCGTTGTCAGGGGGAACCGGAGAGAAGAATGGTGCATTAAACATCTAGCTGTTAGATAGACAGCCAAGGGGATTTGGTACAAGGAAAAGCAGTCACTGTGAATTTTTCTGCTCAGACCTGTGGATATGTACTGATAGAAACATCTCTAAAAGTATTTCTAAGAAGCAATGTAACCATTTCTTTGTATATCTGAGTCATTCTCTGTATGTGTTCTATGTACAGTACAATACAGCTACATATCTCAAGGATAAACAAAGGTGTCCTTCCTAGATCATCTGCAAAGACAAGCACATCTCAAGTACATTTCTTTGAATAATGTCATGTACATACAATTATCTGTAACATGTAACATGTTTTCAGAAATATGTGCAAATGTGTTGAATATTAAATAAAGAAATATTCACACCCCTGGGTCAATACATGTAGAATCACCTTTGGCAGCGATTACAGCTTTACACACCTGGATTGTGCAATAATGAACATTATTATTTTTTAAATTCTTCAAGCTCTGTCAAGTTGGTTGTTGATCATTGCTAGATAGACATTTTCAAGTCTTGCCATAGATTGTAAAGCCGATTAAAGTCAAACTGTAACTAGGCCACTCGGGAACATTCATTTTCAACTTAGCAAGCAACTCCAGTGTATGTTTGGCCTTGTGTTTTAGGTTATTGTCCAGCTTAGGTGAGTTTGTCTCCCAGTGTCTGTTGGAAATCTGACTGAATCAGATTTTCCTCTAGTAATTTGCCTGTGCTTAGTTCTATTCCGTTTATTTTTATCTTTAAAAACTCCCTCATCCTTGCCGATGACAAGCGTACCCATTACATGATGCAGCCACCACCATACTTGGAAATATGAAGAGTGATCATTGATGTGTTGTGTTGGATTTGCCCCAAACTTAAAGTTTTGTATCAAGGATATAAAGTTTATTTTATTTTATTTATTTCTTTGCTACATTTTTAGCAGTTTTACTTTAGTGCCTCAATGCAAACAGGATGTATGTTTTTGAAAAAGTTAATCTATACAGGCATCCTTCTTTTTACTCCATCATTTAGATTAGTATTGTGGTTGAATCTGTGTTTAAAATTCACTGCTCGACTGAGGGACCTTACAGATAATTAATTGTCTGTACTGGATACAGAGACGAGGTAGTCATTAAAAAGTTAAACCCTATTATTGCACACAGAGTGAGTCCATGCAACTTATTATGTGACTTGTTAAGCACATTTCTGAACTTATTTAGGCTTGCCACAACAAAGGGGTTGAATACTATTGAGTCAGTATTTAATTTTTTATTAATTTGTAAACATTTCTAAAACTCCACTTTGACACGAGCGGTATTGTGTGTAGGCCAGTGACACAAATTCTCAATTTAATAAATGTTTAATTCAGGCAGTAACACAACAAAATGAGGAGAAAGTCGAGGGGTGTGAATACTTTCTGAAGGCACTCTATATCTGCAGTTATATCTACATTGTAGCAGTATGACAAATACTACTGCCTACTCTACAATCTCACATGTGGCCTCTGCACAAAGGATTTAAAAACATTTATCAGAGCCACTCATTCCTTCTGGGAAGGATAAAGTAAATGGAGGCTGTAGTAACATGTAAATGCCTCTGGGGAACCATTAGACACCTACTGTAAGACGTAAGCCATGAATTCTACATGTATGAATTGCTTATTTTTATTGAGGATTTTCTATGCACATAAAAGTGGATATCATCAAATGCAGTGTGGTCTGTTAACACCAAAGCTCCGGCTGCAGTATCTCACAGACTTGCTAGAGGGTAGCATAGCACTGTCCGTGAGCTTTTGGCTGCCAAGCTTGGGGGAAAGAAAATAACGCTTTTCTCTGCATTCATTAGTTTCCATACTCTGCATGAATTACCCACAACATCGATCCAATACTGACCCTCTCCTCTCTCAGTGCAGGCTACGGCCCACATGCAGCGCATGCTCTGTTCTCCTACACCAGGACTGCAGACAGGCAGGAACAATGCAGCCTTGATTTACATTCTGTAGATCCTGTTCCTTGGCCGAGAGCAATCAGTTTGCTCTCTACCTATATTGCATTAGATCTAGTTGATTGAAATATTATATATGTTATCAGAATGAATCCTATACATTCCGCTTCAGGCCGAGAGGCAGGGATAGGAATAGGCGTTCTCTTCTGAATAAAGAGAGAGATAAACCCCACAAACATAAGAGTGGGAGAGTAAACTGAAGAGAGCAAGCGGTTAATCATAGCTGGCACCGTACTGATCCCCAAACATTTGGAGCCGTTCTGCCACTCTACTCCATTGGAGTAGAGAGATAATGGCCAAGCTTGACCATAAGCCTTGACCTTAAAGTATTGAGACTTTCATTGTGGCGAGAGCTCTCTCTGTCAATCCCCCTACAGAACTGGGAACAAAAGGCCTGGCTGGTGTGTCTGCCTGCCTCCCCTCTCAGCTGATAATCAATTCATTAATTTATTGGTTTATTTGTATCCCCATTCGTTTTTGGCAGAATCAGCAGCTGCTCTTCCTGGGGTCCATAAAAAAACACAAAACATGGCAAGTAACAAAACACTGATAGATAAGGACAGTCACACAGATTTAAAATACAATGATATACAAACAATACAATACAAAAATATGTGTGTGCTAGAGTGTGTGTGCATGTGTTTATGTGTGTGTCCCCTCATAGTCCCCGTCGTTCCATGAGTTGTTGTTTAATATGTGCTCTTTGCTCTTTGCTTATGTAATTGGAGATGGTAGGGAGTTTCATGCGATCATGGCTTTGTATAATACTGTGAGTTGACTTGAATTCGTTTTGGACTTAGGGACTGTGAAGAGACCCCTGGTGGCATGTCTTGTGGGTTATGTATGGGTGTCTGAGCTGAATGTTATTTGATTATGGAGACAATCTGGAATTTTCACACAGTAATAGTGCCAGTTAGAGCTGCCAGTTATTGACAGAGGAGATTAATTACTCCCTCCTCCCCTGAGGGTCCTCCTGCGCCTCATCCTCTCCGTTTGAGTTCTGACAGGCAGGTCTCAGGGTCCTCGTCTTCTCCTGAGCCAGGAACTGGACTTCTATGTTGCGTTATGCCCAGTCTGAAACACTCATGCTCATCTAATCATTTTACATTTCCGATAGGTGTCTAGGAGTAGGGGCTAGGCGTTGGTTTTAGTACTGGGCGTATTCAGAGCTCATGTCTGTTGAGCTGATTTGAAGAGTTTATTATGGACATGTAATTAGTGCATAATGAATGCATAGTATCTCGGTCATGTGAGATTCTAAAGTTAGTGAAAACCCAGGCAAAAAATTCCCAACTTTATAGTTGTACATTGTGCTGTTCCTCCCCTCTGGCCTCTTGAGGCGTTGCACTGTGACTCAGGCACATCTGTCTGTCGGTACCTTTGTTCTCTAGAGGCAACGATTCTGCTCTCACTTGCTCTCTCTCTCTCTGCCTCTCTTTGCTTCTCTCTGCAGCTGCCAGCCACAGCCTGTGTGCTGTATGTTTCCCTGTGTATGACTGTGACCAGATGGGCCATTCAGGGATCCTCTCCTCTCCTCACACAACCCTGATTGATCTTCCGTGAACACTCACCTGAAAACAAACACGGCGAGCTCCTCGCTTCTCAACCATTAACTATGCCTTGCTGTAATCAGCATGTCGTCTTCAAGTTAACCAATGCCCTTTATGCACATTGGCC
Organism: Oncorhynchus mykiss; assembly: GCF_057628025.1. Classification (NCBI taxonomy): domain Eukaryota; kingdom Metazoa; phylum Chordata; class Actinopteri; order Salmoniformes; family Salmonidae; genus Oncorhynchus; species Oncorhynchus mykiss. The sequence goes on along the minus strand of NC_143023.1, from coordinate 80,569,823 downwards.
TTTGTAAACTGATGAAGCGGCCTTGAAAAGCCTGTTTGCACAAAAATGTTACAGCAGCATCTTTGTTCATAGTTTTTTTTAATTGAACCTTTATTTAACTAGGCAAGTCAGTTATGAACAAATTCTTATTTACAATGACAGCCTAGGAACAGTGGGTTAACTGCCTCGTTCAGGGGCAGAATGACAGATTTTTACCTTGTCAGCTGGCCCAAAACTCTAACCACTAGGCTACCATATGTCCAAACAGACAGTGGTTGGATGTGTATCTGCTCCTCTGGACAGCTCACGACACAGAAGCTGTTCTGTGTTTAGCTTCCAGGTAAGGATCTGGGTAAATGCCTCAGTAAACTGGAGACTGTAAGACACACATCAGAAATGATCACACTATTCTGGGCAAACAAACTAAGCTGCCCACAGATCCAGTAATCTAGCTATATTACATATTAATAAGGACAGCATGAAGAAGGCTCCCCTGATTGGATTAAAGGAGATATTTTTTCCTTGCTCCCATGTCCTTTTCCCCCCTGGATCTTTTCAGAATATGGCTGTGCTAAAAGCTGTGCTCTCTTCTGCACATACTATATACATGTCATTGTGTTTGTGTGCGCTGTGTGTAAGTGCAGTATGTCTGTCCACTTATCCAGATGTTGATTTTTAATTTGACCTACACTACCAGTAAAACGTTTTTGAACACCTACTCATTCAAGGGTTTTTCTTTATTTCTACTATGAAACAACACATATGGAATCATGTAGTAACCAAAAAAGTGTTATTCAAATCAAAATATGTTTTATATTTGAGATTCTTCAAAGTATCCACCCTTTGTCTTGATGACAGCTTTGCACACTCTTGGCATTCTCCCAACCAGCTTCATGAGGAAGTCACCTGGAATGCATTTCAATTAACAGGTGTGACTTCTTAAAAGTTAATTTGTGGAATTTCTTTCCTTCTTAATGTTTTGTATACTCAGCGTATGTCTGACTGTCTAAATATGTGTTTTTCAGCGATATGCTGTGGACCTACCATTACCATCATCACTATAATCATGTTGTCTACCTACACCAATGCTTTCACATAATATACATGTACTGAAAAGCACAGACTTATTTTAGAATGCACCACACAAACAATAACCATATTGTACTTGAATGTATTTAGAACCGGGTCGGGGAGGATGGGTATGCGTAATCCGCAACGTCAAGCAATCCAAAGGTTGTGTGTTCGAGTCGGATTGGGGACAACTAACATTTTAGCTAACCCTTCCCCTAATCCTTATTCTAAATTTAACCCTGCTACTGTAGGTAATTTCACCTTACCTTTGTCGTTTTAGTCCTCCTAACCTTTGATGTAAATTATCCTAAGCTCTGTTGTTAGTTCCCCTAACCACTAATGTGAATTCTCCCCGTAATTCTCCTTTGTTGTTACGGCACAACAAGCAACCTGGGCTTGTATCCACAAAGCATATCAGAGTAGGATGGCTGATCTAAGAACTGTCCATATGATCTAAAAGGCTAAACTGATCCTAGATCAGCAGTCCTACTCTGAGGTGCTTTGTGGATAAGGGCCCACGTCCTCCAAGACGTATGATAAGTTAAGTCATCCAATTCGCTTGCTGTCTTACGACGGGGTAAGACGTATGATACTATACATCTCATAATTTGTATGATATTATACGACCTCTATTCCATTCATAATGTATCCTAATGTAACGTAATATATCATACAGAATAATACTAATTGCCCTGAGACCACGTTGGAATACTGGCACTAGCCAAAGAAAATATAAATGCTGTTAATTAATTCTGTGGTTAGGTAATGTTTTCAATAGCACCAGCCAGCTACACATCTGAAGAGAATCTGTTTCTAAACACAAGGGAATGACAAGTTATGGATGTGTTTGCATTATGTGTCCACATGGAGCCATAGGGTCTAGTGTAATTAGATGTGATGCATAGATACAGTAAGATGAGCCTTTTAGCAGTGTAGCACACTCCCTCTGTGATAGACATGATCAAATTATTCTAGAATACTATCTCTGTTGGAATGTTCAATAACACCCAATGGTCACTCCAGGGTTGCTAAATGCTAGCAAGAGGACATACTGGACTTTTATTTAGAGGGTTTAGTCAATAAACACATTTAATTAAGCAGACAGAATAAATTAGGCTAGCGAAGGGTTTCCTTTCGTCTCAGGTCAGAGGAGTGGAATGGACAGCACTGGGCCTACAGAGCGTTTACTGTCCAGGGGGAAATGTTAAATCAGACACCGTTTGCTGCCAGGCTGGAGCTAAACAGCTAAGAGGAGCCATTTGTTTTAATGGTCCTCTTAGATCGAATGGTCTCCCGCTGTTTCCAGAAACCCCCACTAAATTATCTTCGGTTGAACTTCTTCCACCTAACCAATCTACTATAGCGTCTACTGTGTCTAGTGTTTAAAGGTACTGCTAAAGTAATCCAATCTAATCTGCATGGTAATCAACACCTTTTACTGGCATATTTACTTGGTTGATCTGTACGGTACCACGAGTTACACACATTGTGGGCTTATTGATTCCAACCAGTTGAGGAAGTGTGTGTGTTGTCTGTTTAGTATGTGTTCTTCATATGTACTGTATGCATGTACGTTAAGTATTAATGAGCCCCACTCTATATCTCTAAAATTGAGGAGATCACAAAATCTGCGTGATCAATCCACTCTGAAATACTCAGCTGGAGTTACTTGCGGTTTATTTGAATGTTTTCCCAGAATAATGTGGCACACGTGGGCAGGATAGGATTGTGTTTGCATTGTCATGGATAATTACAGAAGACATTGGTGGTGCTCCTTGCCTCTGCTCTGCGTCTTCTTCCAGGTGCATTATGGGTAGTGGAGAACAGTAGCCCGGCTCTGTCTCACACTGTTACTGCTATTACAGTGTTACTCTGAGAATTATGTTAGGACGTCTCTCAGGGTGATCGGTCGAAAAACAGAATAACAAACCTTAGCAATTATGCCTTTTGAGCATTTGTAATTTAATTGCAAGACTAAACTGGTTATCTTTGTGTGATTCTGATTGGGTTTGCCACTTGAGTGATGGCTGGCTGACGCTCAGCATCCTGTCTTCAAGATCTTCTCTTCCTATCCCAGTGCAAGACATATTACCGTGCTTACCAATACCATGACAAAATGAATACTTCAAAGAAAAGTAACATCGTTTTGTTTAGCTTTCTATGAGAAGCGAGAGTGCAAAGCAAAAGCATTTCTTCCCCTAGGCAACGTGTGTGATGTGTCATCTGCATATTTACTTGATTGTTTGAGAATGTGTGAGACAGGAGTGTGCTGCAGTACAGAATTTCTCTCTGGGTTAGAGAATTCAAAGTTCATTTCACCAGCTACTGAAGACAAAATCTCATCTGCGCTGCTAAGACACTTGATGAAATGGTGACTTATCACTGTAGAGTGTAAGAAATACAGCTCCCAATTACAACTCACCACCACAAGAACCAAATGAACCATTAATCTTACTTTCTCAGTGTCTCACTGTGCTCACCGCATCCCTACATCCCTGCTTGTGAATGCATGCAAGCATGAAATGGATCTAAATCCTTGTGCCAGAATTAGACTGTATTTTAGCTGATTATTTATCTATGTGTGTGTGTGTGTGTGTGTTTGTGGTCGTATCTATTGCACAGGAATGCTGGATGTAGCAGGGTCTAATGCTAGTCTATTACTGCACAAACAAAGACAGTCATTTCATATCATGATCTTTTGCACAGGAAAGAATTACGCGACTAATGCAATCTAATCCCTCCCTCCCCCGTATCCATTTCTGAGAAAACCGCAGAGGTCCTGCGAGCTTAAATGAAGTTGAAGTCATTGCTTCGTTACATGCAAAATGCCTAGCATTAATTGGTGTATGTGTACAAAGGAGTACCTAGTAAAGTACAGACGATGAGAGAGTTAGCATGCTATGTCCACATCTATTGTACGTCTAGCCGTTAGCAGTGGGCAGGCAGCACCCCCAGCCTAGCAGGCTATGCTGCTGGAATATCCTATGAGTCTGTTTGAGGAGCACTTGAACTTGAGTGGAATCCAACATATCTGATGGTGAGCAATAGGCTGGGGTTTTGATCAGCTAAACACACTGTTAACCATTGCAGATGAGGATGGATGTCTTTAAAGGTTAACTGAAGGCGAGCTCACCCTTTCTAAACTCTTTGGTTTTTAAATATCCCCCAACTTTAAACTAACACTGATAGCATACTAAGTGGTGATGCTTTCGACGTGGCTCTTATTTCCATGCATGCTGTGATTCAGCCTTTCTCTTTGAAATGTATTTACTTCAAGTCTAAGAACTGTTTATTCATTCCCTTATACTCTTTCCTATTTATTCAACTGAGACTCTTTTCCTTCTGATCAAAACTGCTGACACTATTTGGCACTAATATCAACCTCCAACCTATCCTGTGAGGAAAAGCATCATCTTGTTATACAACTTCAAAATATCATAGGTAATTGCTTTTTAAAGCCCCTCCTTTTTTATTCAGTTTTTGATAAACATGTAATGTGCTTATTTCTTCCGCATGATTTGAGCTGTGCGACCTTCAGCTGCGGCTGTGCAAATGACCAGGGCACTAATGGCACGGAGATCCCTGTGGACCCCTTGCTGTCCTCCCTAGTGCCAACAAAAACCCAGTCCCAGGGCTATTTCATGCCATGCCTCTGTTGAAGGGACGAGAGCTGTGCTGACAGGGCATATAGTTGACGTGGTAGTGTTTTTTTACATTGATGTGTGTGTGCAAGTTTGTGTGTGTGTGTGTGTGTGTGTTTGTTCGTTGCTTGGTTGCTAATGTTATTCCCATCCCAATTTGCTGCTTTTACACATTCATTACCACTGCAATTATACTGTTGGGGTATATAGAAAGCAGGGGTAAATGAATTAGATGGGAGCGTGAATTAGGTGGTAGAGGGACGGATGTTGGAAAGCGGAGGGGTCTCTAGCCCTTTTAATGATGTAGACATTTTTGCTGAAGATAGGGCCCTGTTAATGGAATTTAAGCTTAATTATAGGGTAACCCACGCTCGCACGCACGCACGCGCACACACGCACACACACACACACACAGGTATGGCAGTACTTCAACATTCTTGAAGTCAACAAACCCTTATTCATATTTTTAGAGATACCCATCTTACTGGGTGGAGAGCAGATAATGGGAAAGTGGCTCAAATTGAGAGGTTTAATAACTTCATATAGTTTGATGTGGAGAGAGTCTGATTGAAAGAAAATACCTGGCCAAGAAGGCAGCAACAATCAATACATTACAGAATTAAAACATACAACAAAACAATACAACAACATGATTCAGCCTAAAAAAAAAGCATTTACCGTAACAGAGTCTTCCATCAATATTACCAGCAGCGGCATCTAAAACTGTCACACTTTAGTTTAATAAAAAAACATGCTGATAATATCGTTGGGAAAACACATTATGAAAGTGAATCTACGGAGTCTGTAGAGCAGTGGTTTGTTTGAATCTTGAATTTGTCAAATGCCATTGATAAAATGCCAGTTTTCAGAATCCTATTGAATTGATCCTGGTCTATTGTGAATAATCTTTGTAAAGGAAAATAGGTTTTTACCATCAGTCTTCATCATCAGTCTTCACATATGGATATATACACATGGCTGTTTTCTTTGGCAGAAGGTTTTCAATTCCAAAATGCACTTTTTTATTATGTGGACGAAACAATCCCAAATGATTTTCAGTTGAATCCTGCAGCCATATTTTCCTACAGAACATAATTGAACATGTTTTTTAACCCAGTGAAAAAAAACAACTACTGCTGAGGAACGTTAGTTTTATCATGTTCATTACGGAAACCCTGGACCAAAATAAAAAATATATGGTTTTGTACTGCTATCTGACTGCCACAAGGAGTTTCTGGGACAAATCCTAAAATTATCCAGGTCCTTTTCTACATTATGCCCTTAGTTTGCAGCCTCACCAATGCTGCTTTTGGACATTATTCCTTTTTATTAAATGCAAAACTTTAATAGCACAGTTCTTATAAAATACTGTAAAAAAAAATTAAATACGCGTTATCCCCTTTATCGTAATTAATTAAGTTATGTCTTCATTAAATCTTTGAAAGCCTGTGGCTGTACAGTACAACTGACGGAGACAGAGAAAGAGAGAAACTTAGAGATACAGTAACAGTGGGGTTTTATCTCCGATGCATATTCTAGCCTGAATTGTTCTTTCAAAGGTTATCACCACCTGTCTGCATATAGACACAGTTAATTGGTTGATAGTTGCATAAGAAATCCATTTAATTCAGCAGGTCAGAATGAAACAAAAAAAGCAACAGATATGGAGAAATTTATGCAGAATTTAACTTCAATTAGATACAGAACTGTACAGTATTCTACCCTGAAGTAAGTGTTTTAAAATGTACAACAAACTTAGACCATCTGAGAGAGAGACACACAGAGAGACAGAGAGAGAGAGAGAGAGAGAGAGAGAGAGAAAGAAACTTAGCCAATCTGAGAGAGAGACACACAGAGAGAGACAGACAGCGAGAGAGAGAGAGAGAGAGAGAGAGAGAGAGACAGACAGACAGACAGCGAGAGAGAGAGAGAGAGAGAGAGACGAAGGTGCGGTGATGCTGTGTGAGGTGATGCTGTGTGAATGTTGACATGGGCCGACGGTGTGGCCTAAGTGGCAATTTCCATATTTTTTCCACATGGTTTCCCCCCAGCAGGGTCACCGTGGTGTCTCTGTCAGCAGCAATGAGAGGAGCTGTCACAGGTCCCTCGCAGAGACATGGCCCAGGTTAATTTGGGGGCCAGGACAATTTCACAGCCCCTCAGTGGTAGAGATGCCCCTATAAACAGCAGCTTACAGTACCTCAGTTCTTGTCTCCTCCCCACCCTCCTCCTCCTCCTCCACCACCTGTCTGTCTCTTTCTGCCACTCTCATTCAATTTCTTGAGTGCCTGTCATTGGAGTGTTTTTCAAACTGAACTATTTTGTACTTTGAGTGTGTGTGGACTCGGATGTGTTTATGTACATTATAAATGTTCTTAGAATCCAAATGTATTTTATTTATCAAGCTTGCAATGATTACTACACTTTGCTTTAGTATGCATAAATGTAGCCTTAGGGATAAAATAAATTAATGTTACTCACACAGTTGTGACATCCACGTACACATGCCTTTTGATGGATTGCAATTGCTATGTATTTTTTAAAATAATATCTCATATGAACATGTTCTTACAAATCCATTACAGTTAGGCACTATGGGACTACAAGCATCCAAATTAAAATGGGTTAAAAGATTTGATTGTGAACACAGAGCCTGAATATTCTGCACTTTGGTGAGTTGGGGGCGAAATGCTTCTCCAACGTATTTGATGGCATGCATCATTGAAGATGACAAAATTAAAAAACTGTTTAGAAGACCCCATTAAATATATATGAAACAGTGTTCTCAAGGTGGGCCTAGACAGGGAGATCCATCATCGCAGTGTAAAAAACTGAAATACTATTACAGAATGAATATTTAGTATGGTAGCCGTGTTACAGAGCTGTGCAGCACAGCTAGGGAACCCTGAGAACTCCAGGTTAATATTACATGTGACATATATGTATTGTTGTTTCTCCACCTCGATGGAGAAGCCATTCATTATGAGCGGAGTGGAAGGAGGTCCCCTGATGTGCAGAACTGGTCCAGGTGTGATGGTGAGTAATTACCATTAGATCAATAAATTATAATTTTGACACTGAAGAGATGGCTCTCAGCGAGCCTGGGCAAAACAGATAGAACAATAACATTGCAAAATAATTGCTATCATATTTAAACTTATGATTGAACAATAACATAGCAAAATAATTGCTATCGTATTTAAAGTTATGACAATGTATACAAATCCCTCTCAACTCTCTGAAATCCCTATCACTATTCAATGTTATTACGATTTTGAACATCCTCTTGTAAAATGACACTGGAGTTGAACGAAAAAGTCAAGAGACCACCTCCCTTTACACCAACTTCAGATTCTTTGAGTGTCTTGCCAAGACTTGGACACTTTCATTCACTTCTTCCCCTGGCTTTTCATTCATACCTCTTTTATTTGGTTCATTGTACCCTGAAGATCGAGGACACTCGCACAGGTGCTCAATTTCCTCAAAATTGTGGCCTTACAACAACAAACCTCAGGGCCTTATAATCATGGTTTACAACAATAAACCTCAGGGCCTTACAATCATGGCCTTACAACAACAACAACAAATGCCAGTATATCTCCTGGCAATGCAATACTGAAGTTAATCCTTCCAGCTACCTCTCGAGTCTGGCAGCTTTGTGTTGTTGAAAGTGGGGAGTCCACACTGCTGTGCATCCAGGATGTCTCACAAAGACAGGAGAGCGGGGTTAGTGGAGAGAGAGAGAGCGAGAGAGAGAGAAAGGGAGAGAAGAAGAAAAAGAGAGGCAGAGAGGGAGAAAGATAAAGAGAGAGAGAGAGGGAGAATGAGAGAGGGAAACAAAGAAATAGATAAAGTGAGAAAGAGAGCTGAGGAGCTGCAGCTGGATCAGTACTTGAGTGATGCTGTATTGCTCACAGCAGCGGCCTGTCAAACTCCCAAAGGAGAATCGTTGGACTTCCAGTGAGGTAGCTCGGGAAAGTAGAAATGTTTTTTTCCACCTCATTTCTCTCTGACAGGTCTTTTTTCTTGACAATAAGATGAAAAGTTTACTGACTGACCTACAGAGCAGGAAAATATTATGGATTCAACAATCTTTTGCTAAGTTGATAGGTAGATGAAACGTTGTGAAAATGTTTCGTGATTAAATGTCATTCGACTTTGGTGGTTTTACTTTCAAGTGTGGTTTGCATCTTGGGTTTGTTAGAGAGTTAGGACAGGGAGTTGTGATGTGAAAAGGAACACATGGAGTGAATGTCAGGTGAGATGATGAAGCCACTGCAACTATCAAAGACCTACTCCTCAGGTTGGCTTCTGTACAAGTCACTGTGAGCCAAACCTTAGGCCTAGTCATTTGACAGTGTCAAATCTGTTGTGGCTCTACAGTATTTGTTTGTGCCTGTGTGTATTTTGTGTATCTGGGAGTGTGAGAGTGTGTCTGGGTTTTATTGTTTGAGTACTGTGGAATATCCACAGCCACAGTAAGTTAGGCATAGATTAATCGGCAGGCTAACCTCTTTAATGTCTTCCCCATGCATGGTATAAAATGTGAATAAAATATGACTTATTGCCCTGCCTCAACCATAATCCCTGCCCTGCTGCATTCCCTCTGAACAGGCTCCCATGTCATACAGTATATCTCCCTACATCCTGGAGAATGCTGATAAAAGTTAATAATTCTGACTTGCTAACAAAATGGTCCCCAAGCTATATATATATCAGGCATCACAGGGTGGCTGGACCTGAAGGGCCGGGCCATAAAGTCAGGTCAACAGAGCAGGAAATATGACCTGTAGCTACAAATAAAATACAAATTTATATAAACCATTTAGACATCTGTCAGGACAGGAGAGTACTTGGCCTTAAACTGCCCATTGGGGTACATGGAGATTCTTTGCATGTTTTCTTTCTGATTAACATGTTTTTTTAAATTATTTTTACAACAGAAACGTGTTGTATTCAGGGAATTGATTTGATGCATCATTAACATGCTCTGTCATACTACCTCATACTATGCAAATTAACATCCGTTTTCTTGTAGTTCCTAATTTAATTACACCCCCCCCCCCCCTGAAAAGTTACATTAAAAAGCAATTTAAAGAAGTAGACCTTTCTGCCATGATGTTAATTAGTTGATCGTATACTCTGGAGACCTTTACCCCTGTGGGGAATTATCAAGAGCCAATGATTTACATCATCACCTTCATTAATTAAATTAACTGCTAGTCTTTCCACCACCACCACCACCAAAACGGTGTACAAGATGAACTGTCAAGCAACACATGGAGAATTTTCACTGTCCTCTTCATTGTTATGTGAGAAATTCATATTTTTCTGAAAGCTCCAGTGTACTTTCGGGAACTCTCTGAGCCTGTGTGTGTTTGTGTAGTGGTGTGGGTGGGTGGGTATACTATGCATGACTGCTATCCAAAAGCTCACTGGTTTGAATATTTTTGTTTATTACAGGAAGCAATACTTGGACCTCTCGCTTTGTTGATGTTCACATTAGGTTATTAAAGCCAGATGAATGATCACACAGCAGAATCCCTTTTATTTACTTGTTGAAATGTATAAACAATGAAAAGGCAGCTAGAGACTATACAATGTATTGACATATATTTCGATGAGAAAAAGTACAGAGAGAGAGAGAGAGACTCAAGAGAGGAGTAGTTATGGGACTGATATGGCTCTCCCCCTGGGCTCACTCACGCTCCCTACCCTCCCAATGTGGATCAATAGCATTTGAACTCTGACTGCCACAGCAGCAGCCTTATCAAATCCACAGATACACACTGTCCACAGCCGATCAATACCCCACCTGCACCAGAGAAATTACTTAATTGAGGAAAAACCAACAGTAAGCTCAACCATGCCCAACAAAATTTGATTGATCCTGGCATCTTCCTGGCAAACTCCACATTACTAAATTAGCACATCCTAAAGTGAAGTGTTATGTCACCTCTGAGATGTGGCCCTATCGGCAGCCACAGCCTACACTTCAGGGACTAAGCTGCAAGAGCAAGAATATCCATTTAGTCCCACCGTTTCAAAGAAAGTCTCTGATGCAACCTACCTAACGCACGCACGCACCCACACACAGTATATACAGTTGAAGTCGGAAGTTTACATACACCTTAGTCAAATACATTTAAACTCAGTTTTTCACATTTCCTGACATTTAATCCTAGTAAAAATGCCCTGTTTTAGGTCAGTTAGGATCACCACATTATTTTAAGAATGTGAAATGTCAGAATAATAGTAGAGAGAATGATTTATTTCAGCATTCCTTTCTTTCATCACATTCCCAGTGGGTCAGAAGTTTACATACACTCAATTAGTATGTGGTAGCATTGCCTTTAAATTGTTTAACTTGGGTCAAACAATTCGGGTAGCCTTCAACAAGCTTCTGTGGTATCCCAGGAGGTCTACCCGGGGGATGGTAATAGAGGGGAGGTATGTGAGGCGACGTTGGCTCCCTCTGCTGGGAATACGGGAGCTGGGTACCACGACACGGACAGCTGAGTGGAGGTAATTAGAGAAAAGTGCCAACCAGCTGTGGAGGCCAAATAAAACAAGCACGGTGGCACACCGCGAGAGACCGACACCAAGCCACAGAGGAGAATAAGGACTGTGCCAAACCTAAGTGATTTTCTTTGTTATGTTTATTTTCTGTCTTAGTAAAGTTGTTTTTGTGGACTAAAGCCTCCCTGTCTCTGTGTCAATCTCTGCACGCTCAACCCAACACCCCACGGTTTACCACACTTCCCACAGTAAGTTGGGTGAATTTTGGCCAATTCCTCCTGACAGAGCTGGTGTAACTGAGGCAGGTTTGTAGGCCTCCTTGCTCGCACACGCTTTTTCAGTTCTGCCCCCTTTTCCATAGGATTGAGGTCAGGGCTTTGTGTTGGCCACTCCAACACCTTGACTTGGTTGTCCTTAAGCCATTTTACCACAACTTTGGAAGTATGCTTGGGGTCATTGTCCATTTGGAAGACCCATTTGTGACCAAGCTTTAACTTCCTGACTGATGTCTTGAGATGTTGCTTCAATATATCCACATAATTTTCCTCCCTCATGAAGCCATCTATTTTGTGAAGTGCACCAGTCCCTCCTGCAGCAAATCACCCCCACAACAAGATGCTGCCACCCCCGTGCTTCACGGTTGGGATGGTGTTCTTCGGCTTGCAAGCCTCCCCCTTTTTCCTCTAAACATAATGATGGTCTTCATGGACATTATCACCATTTTTGATTCATCAGACCAGAGGACTTTTCTCCAAAAAGTACAATCTTTGTCCACATGTGCAGTTGCAAACTGTAGTCTGGATGTTTTACGGCGGTTTTGGAGCAGTGGCTTCTTCCTTGCTGAGTGCCCCTTCAGGTTATTTCGATATGGGAATTGTTTTACTGTGGATATAGATACCTTTGTACCTAATTCCTCCAGCATCTTCATAAGGTCCTTTGCTGTTGTTCTGGGATTGATTTGCACTTTTCACACCAAAGTACGTCCATCTCTAGGAGACAGAACGCATGTCCTTCGTGAGCGGTATTGACGGCTGCATGGTCCAATGGTGTTTACACTTGCGTACTATTGTTTGTACAAAATGAACGTGGTACCTTCAGGCATTTGGAAATTGCTCCCAAGGATGAACCAGACTTGTCTTGGCTGACACCTTTTGATTTTACCATGATGTCAAGCAAAGAGGCACTGAGTTTGAACGTAGTCCTTGAAATGCATCCATAGGTACACCTCCAATTGACTCAAATGATGTCAATTAGCCTATCAGAAGCTTCTAAAGCCATAAAATAATTTTCTGGACTTCTCCGAACTGTCTAAAGGCATAGTCAAATTAGTGGACGTAAACTTCTGACCCACTGGAATTGTGATTCAGTGAATTATAAGTGAAATAATCTGTCTGTAAACAATTGTTGGAAAAATGACTTGTTTCATGCACAAAGTAGCTGTCCTAACCAACTTGCAAAAACTACAGTTTCTTAACCTCTCTGCGCACGGAACCCGCTAGCGGGCTGAAATTCCGTCTGGGTTAGGGAGGGATTGGTCGGTAGGGATGTCCTTGTCTCATCACGCACCAGCGACTCCTGTGGCGGGCTGGGCGCAGTGCGCGCTAACCAAGGTTGCCAGGTGCACGGTGTTTCCTCCGACACATTAGTGCGGCTGGCTTCCGGGTTGGATGCGCGCTGTGTTAAGAAGCAGTGCGGCTTGGTTGGGTTGTGTATCGGAGGACGCATGACTTTCATCCTTCGTCTCTCCCGAGCCAGTACGGGAGTTGTAGCGTTGAGACAAGATAGTAGCTACTACAACAATTGGATACCACAAAATTGGGGAGAAAAAGGGGTAAAAAAATAATAACAAATAAATGAAAATACAAGTCTCTCACATGTATCGAAAGTCTAGAATCTTGATAATCCAACTGCGTTGTCAGATTTAAAAAAGGATTTACTGCGAAAGAATACGATGCGATTATCTGAGCATAGAGCCCCATAAAAGCCAGCACAGGCTAACAAAATCACAAACTGCATTAAAATAAATTGTTTACCTTTGACGATCTTTGTCTGTTTGCAATTCCAATGCTCATTGTTACACAATGAATGATCTTTTGTTTGATAAAATCCGTTTTTATAGCCTAACACAAAACATTTTGTGAGCCGCTTGTGTCGTGAATTCCGTTTCATTCCATTTTCGACGACACATTCCAGGCAAATACACGTAACCCACACAGAATGTGACTTTTCCAGTCATGTTTGGTTTCACTGGAATCAACTGGTTTGTTTGTAACACAATCAAACGTGATGGGCCATTTCGCGGGACGTATTGACTGAAATAAACCAATTTGAAGACAACAAGTCATGACATCATTGTGCACCAATGATTTGCCCACTTTCGTTGATTGACTGTCTTTTAACCCAATGACCACTAATCGTCTTGAAATCTAGCTGAGTAGATAGCCAATGAGCTAAGCTAAATGGCAATATGCCATGTTTATGTGTTGCAAGACCAACCCATGTAGTAAGCTCCAGCGTAAAGTGAGTTATTTGCTATTGAAGTTTCATACCGGAAGGAGAAACCCATATTACGCACTGCATTGTTTGGTGAACGCACAGATTCAGCTGTTTATATATCAATCATTATGGCGACTAAGTTAGGGAAAGCTAAATCTAAGTTTAGATATACAGATGTACACACAATTTTAAAATACATTGATTGGGAAGGTGAGACAGAGATTGTTGTAGGACGCTTCATTTAGCGATTGTGGAGAAATATTTTTTGAACGGGAGAGGACATCATTTTGGACTGGTAAGTTCTTATCATGCTAATGCCCTTGTTTGAAATTAATAATCTAAAATATTATTTGTGATTTTTTTTACATTTTAGAAGCAATATATAAACATGGAATGTCATGAAATGTGAGATGCGTGTGTCTGCCACCCCACCCCAACCCACATGAAATAGCCTATTTGAAGCTGTTGAGGAGAGGGCAGGACCACATCAATGGCCAAAGTGAAATGGAGACAGTAGATACAGCTGGTCTGTCACAATATAAAATAGACAGTAGATCTAGCAGGTAATAATAATATAAAAATATATTCAACCTAATATATTCAACCTTCAACTCTCTCTACATATATGTTTATTATACTGTACCTCTTAAAACCTGTTGCGACGACCAAACCCGGATCCGGGATTCTATTTATAGACCTAAGCTCATTACCATAACGCAACGTTAACTATTCATGAAAATCGCAAATGAAATGAAATAAATATGCTATCTCTCAAGCTCAGCCTTTTGTTAACAACACTGTCATCTCAGATTTTCAAAATATGCTTTTCAACCATAGGAAAACAATCATTTGTGTAACAGTAGCTAGCTAGTGTAGCATTTAGCGTTAGCATTAGCGTTAGCATTTAGCAGGCAACTATCACAAAAACAAGTAAAGCCTTCAAATAAAATAACTTACCTTTGAAGAACTTCTGATGTTTTCAATGAGGAGACTCTCAGTTAGATAGCAGATGCTCAGTTTTTCCAAAAATATTCTTTGTGTATTAGAAATAGCTCCGTTTTGTACATCACATTTGGCTACCAAAAAATAAATTAAAAAAAATAAAAAACGAAAATTCAGCCCTCAAAACGCGAACTTTTTTCCAAATTAACTCCATAATATCGACTGAAACATGGCAAACGAGGTTTAGAATCAATCCTCAAGGTGTTTTTCCACATATCTCTTCAATGATATATCCTTCGTGGAAGCCTGGTTTCTCCTTGCTCTCAAATGGAAAAATAATTGCACCTGGCTTTATGCTCCAATTTCGACGCAGGGACACCAGGCGGACACTTGGAAAATGTAGTCTCTTATGGTCAATCTTCCAATGATATGCCTACAAATACGTCACAATGCTGCTAACACCTTGGGGGAACGACAGAAAGTGTATGCTCATTCCTTGCGCAATCACAGCCATATAAGGAGACAATGGAAAACAGAGCTTCAGAAATTCTGCTCATTTCCTGGTTGACGCATCATCTTGGTTTCGCCTGTAGAATGAGTTCTGGGGCACTTACAGACAATATCTTTGCAGATTCTGAAACTTCAGAGTGTTTTCTTTCAAAAACTGTCAAGAATATGCATAGTCGAGCATCTTTTCGTGACAAAATATCGCGCTTAAAACGGGAATGTTTTTTTATCCAAAAATGAAATAGCGCCCCTAGAGATCAAAGAGGTTAATACAGGGCTCATATATGAAACTATTCTAACTGAACATTTCTTTCACAGTGACACTGACTCCGAATGGGAGTCTTATCCGGTGTCCTGTGTGAATTTAAGTATGCTCTCTCTAATTCTCTCTTTCTCTCTCTCGGAGGACCTGAGCCCTAGGACCATGCGTCAGGACTACCTGGTATGATGACTCCTTACTGTCCCAGTCCACCTGGCCTTGCCGCTGTTCCAGTTTCAACTATTCTGTCTGTGGCTATGGAACCCTAAACTGTTCATTTTTACTCGAGGTGCTGTCCTGTTGCACCCTCTACAACCACTGTGATCTCCACCCGGCACAGACAGAAGAGGACTGGCCACCCCTCATAACCTGGTTCCTCTCTAGGTTTCTTCCTAGGTTTTTGCCTTTCTAGGGAGTTTTTCCTAGCCACCGTGCTTCTACACCTGCATTGCTTGCTGTTTGGTGTTTTAGGCTGGGGCTATATAAATAGATTTGATTTGATAGAGGACTGAGGGTCTTCCAAATATTGAAAGTGTGTAAATAGTTACCCATGTTATTTTGTAAATGTATACACTGCTCCAAAAAAATAAAGGGAACACTAAAATAACACATCCTAAATCTGAATGAATGAAATATTCTTATTAAATACTTTTTTCTTTACATAGTTGAATGTGCTGACAACAAAAATCACACAAAAATTACCAATGGAAATCAAATTTATCAACCCATGGAGGTCTGGATTTGGAGTCACACTCAAACTTAAAGTGGAAAACAACACTACAGGCTGATCCAACTTTGATGTAATGTCCTTAAAACAAGTCAAAATGAGGCTCAGTAGTGTGTGTGGCCTCCACGTGCCTGTATGACCTCCTTACAATGCCTGGGCATGCTCCTGATGAGGTGGCGGATGGTCTCCTCAGGGATCTCCTCCCAGACCTGGACTAAAGCATCTGCCAACTCCTGGACAGTCTGTGGTGCAACGTGGCGTTGGTGGATGGAGCGAGACATGATGTCCCAGATGTGCTCAATTGGATTCAGGTCTGGGGAACGGGCAAGCCAGTCCATAGCATCAATGCCTTCCTCTTGCAGGAACTGCTGACACACTCCAGCCACATGAGGTCTAGCATTCTCTTGCATTAGGAGGAACCCAGGGCCAACCGCACCTAGCATATGGTCTCACAAGGGGTCTGAGGATCTCATCTGGACACTACGCTGACAGACACAGCAAACCCTCTTGCCACATCTCGCATTGATGTCCCATCCTGGATGAGCTGCACTACCTGAGCCACTTGTGTGGGTTGTAGACTCCGTATCATGCTACCATGAGAGTGAAAACACCGCCAGCATTCAAAAGTGACCAAAACATCAGCCATTTTTTTTTTTGGGGGGGGGGGGGGGGGGGGGGGGTGTGTTAGAATTCCGTTTTGGTATTTTGTATATAGTTATTTGTTTCAAAATGTATACCTTCACCAATTTGGCCACTTGGGTACATTTGGGCTACTTGTGTGGGACACCTGGGTGACTTCATGATAAATGTCATGTAGCACACATTTGGGAAGTTGTCATTCTGAAACTTTGCACAAGTACTGTTGCCCTCTTATATTTTTCACTGAAATTGTCCCCATCATCCTATCTGAATGTTTGTTTTATCTTGTTCATTTTAAATGTGATGATGCAAAAAAAAACGTGTTTTTTTTCATTATTTTATCTAAACCAGATCTATTGTGGGTTATTCTCCTACATTCAATTCACATTTACACAAACTTCAGAGTGTTTCCTTTCAAATGGTACCAAGAATATGCATATCCTTGGTTCTGTGCCTGAGCTACAGGCTGTTAGATTTGGGTATGTCTTCAGGCAGAAATTGCACAAAGTAGGGGGAGCTGCAAGAGGTTTTAAGGGGTGTGTGCTTAGTCCCCTCCTGTACTCCCTGTTCACCCACAACTGCGTGGTCACGGATGACTCCAACACCATCTTTAAGTTTGCTGATGACACACGGTGGTATGACTGATTACTGACGACGATGATGCAGCCTATAGGGAGGAGGTCATAGACCTGGCAGTGTGGTGCCAGGACAACAACCTCCCTCAATGTCAGCAAGACAAAGGAGCTGATCGTGGACTACAGGAAATGGAGGGGCGAACATGCCCTCCACATCGATACGGCAGTAGTGGAGCAGGTCGAGATCTTTAAGTTCCTCGCTGTCCATATGACTAAGGAATTAACATGGTCCACACATACCCACACAGTTGTGAAGAGGGTACGACAGCGCCTCTTCCCCCTCCTGAGGCTGAAAAGATTTGGCATTGGCCCATAGATCCTCCAAGAGTTCTACAGCTGCACCATTGAGAGCATCTTGACTGGTCGCATCCCACCTGGTACGGCAACTGCAAGGCACCCGACCGCAAGGCGCTACAGAGCATGGGGGTGAGTACGGTCCAGTTAACCACTGGGGCCGAGCTCCCTGCCATCCAGGACCTCTACACCAGGCAGTGTCAGAGGAAGGCACAAAAAATGATGAAAGACTTCAGCCACCCAAGCCATATATCGTTTTCTCTGCTACAGCACGGCAAGTCTGGAACCAACAGGACCCTGAACATCTCTAAGCCATAAGACCGCTAAACAAGGCTGCTAAATAGCTAATCATATGTCTACCCGGTCTACCTGCGTTGACCCTTTTATTTTACTACATCTCTTGCACACACACTGGCCTCTACCGCAACACACCACATACGCTGCTGCTGCTACTGTTCCACATACGTTGCTGCTGCTACTGTTCCACATATGTTGCTGCTGCTACTGTTCCACATACGTTGCTGCTGCTACTGTTCCACATACGTTGCTGCTGCTACTGTTCCACATACGTTGCTGCTGCTACTGTTCCACATACGTTGCTGCTGCTACTGTTCCACATACGCTGCTGCTGCTACTGCTCCACATACGCTGCTGCTACTGCTCCTCATACGCTGCTGCTACTGCTCCACATACGCTGCTGCTACTGCTCCACATACGCTGCTGCTACTGCTCCACATACGCTGCTGCTACTGCTCCACATACGCTGCTGCTACTGCTCCACATACGCTGCTGCTACTGTTCCACATACGCTGCTGCTACTGCTCCACATACGCTGTTGCTACTGTTCCACATACGCTGCTGCTACTGCTCCACATACGATGCTGCTACTGCTCCTCATACGCTGCTGCTACTGCTCCACATACGCTGCTGCTACTGCTCCTCATACGCTGCTGCTACTGCTCCACATACGCTGCTGCTACTGCTCCACATACGCTGCTGCTACTGCTCCACATACGCTGCTGCTACTGCTCCACATACGCTGCTGCTACTGCTCCACATACGCTGCTGCTACTGTTCCACATACGCTGCTGCTACTGCTCCACATACGCTGCTGCTACTGTTCCACATACGATGCTGCTACTGCTCCACATACGCTGCTGCTACTGTTCCACATACGATGCTGCTACTGCTCCACATACGCTGCTGCTACTGCTCCACATACGCTGCTGCTACTGCTCCACATACGCTGCTGCTACTGCTCCACATACGCTGCTGCTACTGTTCCACATACGATGCTGCTACTGCTCCACATACGCTGTTGCTACTGCTCCACATACGCTGCTGATACTGTTCCACATACGCTGCTGATACTGTTCCCTTTATATAGCGATGTTATTTTAACTCGTTATTGTTATGCATTATTCAGTCCTTGTGTCACTATTTCTATTTTTATTTTATTTGAAAATGACCCGTAAGGAAGTATTTCACATCTGTTCTACATCTGTTGTTTATGAAGCATATGACAAACACATTTTGTTTGGATTTGATTTAACATTAGAGGAAAGAAGGTAAGAAGCGGGATAGAGCGAGAAGGAGAGGGAGAGAATGAAAAAGAAGACTGAGTGGCTATTATGAGGAGAGAGTGTATCCTCTGGAGGAGGTGCAGGGATGGCGTAAGTAAGAGAAGCGCGGCGGCCATTCCTGCACTCTCATTACAGTAATAGAGACCCATCCGTTCTGTCAAGGCCTCCTGGAAATCTCCTCCGACACGATTGCTTTCCTCAACTGCTCCACCAAGCATCTCACAGGGAAGGGAGGAGGAGAGGGAGCGAAAAAAGGAGAGGTGCCAGCTGACTGGCTCCGCAAAAAGCTGGGGATGATTTGTGCGTTTGGTACTGTAATAAGGTCTTGATTAGGGCTCGTATTGGCCGTCAGAGTCCATAAAGTTTCCTAACGGTTGACACTGACGTTGGTTAGAAGGAAAGGCTTCTGATCAGCGGAGCCTTACTGGGCAGGTCCCCAATAAAGAGAGGGGTCACTGGGAGGGAGGGCAGTGGGGATGGAGAGATGGACTGACTGGTTGGAGTGGGAGAGACTCTGTAACCTCACTGAGCCTATCATCATCAACATCGGTTCTGGTGCCAGCCATCTTCAATAACTTTAACTGGGGATCTCTGCTTCAGCCTTACAATACAATAACATTTCACTCATGTCATGAAAAGTTAAAAGGGTATTAACTGAGGTTCGTCCTTGATGCAATGATGTTAATTTGGACTCGTTAGAGGGTGTGAGTTACCTTGTAAAGTAATGGTATCTGAGTGAGTGGATGGGTAAGAAAAGTGGGTGGCTGTCTTTGCCAGGTGCTGACTGAGTGTCATTGTGCTGTTGTGAGTCAAGGTCAGGATCCACCATCAATCTTTCAAGAAAAAAATCACATCGATTTTGAGATCATGGTTTTGTGAGCCATGAAGATAGTTATTACTGTAAGAATGTAGCAACTCTACTGTGAGGAGGCACTTCTTCTAGTAGTAATATCACATTATCATTCATTTGATCGACGTGAGCAGCACCTGAAGTATTGTCACGGTCAAGTTTTACAATGATTGAAAATATACGTTTTTTACGTCTGTTTTCAACCATATTCACATTATCAATCAGATTACTTGACTGAAACTGAGATTCAATTCAAGGTGTCCTGCACACGAACAGGAGTTTTCAATTTGTTTTTGAATGCATGGTTTCTACAGTGTTTAGTAAAAGATCTGTGTCAGTCAACCCCATCTGGGTCGTTCTAGTGCCTTTTGCTTCCCTTTGATACAGTATTTTTAGTAGAGATTGTGCACCAATATTGAATTTTAAAAGCCTGCTATATTGAAGTGCCCTTTAATATAGACCACATGGCGAATTCAATAAATCTGATATTCAGCATTATGAAATGTCCCTCTATCAACCCCGTAGGAAGAGTCCAACCCACTTAATCCAAACATTTATCCAAGTTCCACCATCATTGTGGGACGGCAGGGTAGCCTAGTGGTTAGAGAGCTGGACTAGTAACCGGAAGGTTGCAAGTTCAAACCCCCCGAGCTGACAAGGTCGTCTGTTGTTCTGCCCCTGAACAGGTTCCTAGGCCACTGTTCCTAGGCCGTCATTGAAAATAATAATTTGTTCTTAACTGACTTGCCTAGTTAAATAAAAAAATCCTAGGTATTTTGTTGCTGTGCCAAAGTAATTTCTGAAGATTATTATTAATTTAACTATGTCCCTCACTTCCCTGTTACGTGAACTGAACTCTCTTTTTTATATAGTGACACCATTCCTTTTTAAATGTATATTAAAAAAGAAACCTTGAACATTTAAAGTCAAATCAGTGTAAAAGCAGGTGAGCTGGTTCTACTCTTTTTAGCCATTTTCGGGTGTTTTGTGGTGGAAAACTGACTGGGTCAAGCATAACACATCAACCCATACATAGACAGGCTAGACATTTTTGGTGAATCTTGCATTCAATTGCCACTCCCTATTGCATACAACATGCTTCAATTTTCCCTGTAAAAAGGGTATATATGGCTGATTTAAGATTCAATCGTCAACCACGTTACGGTCAACACTGTTGCGGTCAACCCTGTTACTTTATTTGGCACTTGATAGGCACTTACTCTAGTCATTATTTTAGGCCCAGTGCAGTCAAAAACGTGATTTCCCTTGTGTTTTATATACACTCATTGGCTACTTTATTAGGTACACCCATCTAGTACTGTGTCGGAACCCCTTTGCCTCCAGAACAGACTGAATTCTTCGGGTCATGTCAATGCTACTCTATTGGTATCAAGGGACCTAACGTGTCCCAGGAAAACATTCCCCACACCATTAAACCACTGCCACTAGCCTGTACCGTTGACACCAGGCAGGTTGCTTATGCCAAATCCTGACTCTGCCATCAGCATGACGCAACAGGAAACTGATTCGTCGGAACAGGCAATGTTTTTCCACTCCTCAATTGTCCAGTGTTGGTGATCGCGTGCCCACTGGAGCCGCTTCTTCTTGTTTTTAGCTGATAGGAGTGCAACCCGGTGTAGTCATCTGCTGCAATATCCCATCCATGACAAGGACCGACGAGTTGTGCGTTTCGAGATGCTGTTCTGCACATCACTGTTGTACTGTGCCATTATTTGCCTGTTTGTGGCCTGCCTGTTAGCTTGCATGAGTCTTGCCATTCTCCTTCGACCTCTCATCAATGAGTTGCTTTCACCCACAGGACTTCTGCTGACTGGATGTTTTTTGTTTGGCACACCATTCTTGGTAAATCCTAAACACTGTTGTTCATGGAAATCCCAAGAGGCTGGCCATTTCTGAGATACTGGAACCGGTGCGCCTGGCACCGACAATCATACCACGGTCAAAGATGCTTAGGTCACTCATTTTGCCCATTCGAATGTTCAATCGAACAGGTTGAATGGGGAGCATCGTTGCACAGTTATTTTCAGGTTTCTCCAGAGATGTTGGATCGGGTTCAAGTCCAGGCTCTGGCTGGGTCATTCAAGGACATTCAGAGACTTGTCCTGAAGCCACTCCTGCGTTGTCTTGGCTGTGTGCTTAGGGTCGTTGTCCTGTTGGGAGTTGAACCTTCTCCTCAGTCTGAGGTCCTGAGCGCTCTGGGGGAGGTTTTCATCAAGGATCTCTCTATACTTTAAGCCGTTCATCTTTCCCTTGATCCTGACTAGTCCCTGCCGGTCAGTCCCTTCCGCTGAAAAACATCCCTACAGCATGATGCTGCCACCACCATACTTCACCATAGGGATGGTACCAGGTTTCCTCCAGACGTGACGCTTGGCAGTCAGGCCAAAGAGTTTCATCTTGATTCTCATCATCTGAGAGTCCTTTAGGTACACTCCATTTGGGCTGTCATGTGCCTTTTACTGAGGAGTGGCTTCCGTCTGGCCACTCTACCATAAAGGCCTGATTGGTCAAGTGTTGCAGAGATGTCTGGGCTTCTGCATGGTTCTCCCATATCCACAGAGGAAGTCTGGAGCTCTGTCAGAGGGACCATCGGGTTCTTGGTCACCTCCCTGACC
Organism: Oncorhynchus mykiss; assembly: GCF_057628025.1. Lineage (NCBI taxonomy): Eukaryota > Metazoa > Chordata > Actinopteri > Salmoniformes > Salmonidae > Oncorhynchus > Oncorhynchus mykiss. Next base: position 80,547,045 of record NC_143023.1, on the reverse strand, counting down.
AAGGCCCTTTTCCATCGATTGCTCAGTTTGGCCCAGCTGCCAGCTCTAGGAAGAGTCTTGGTGTTTTCAAACTTCTTCCATTCAAGAAGAATCTGTGTTCTTGGGACCTTCAATGCCGCAGAAATCATGGCTTGGTTTTTGTTCTGACAAGCGCTGTTAACTGTGGGACCATACATATACAGGTGTGTACCTTTCCAAATCTTGTCCAATCAATTGGATTTACCACAGGTGGACTCCAATCAAGTTGTAGAAACATCTCAAGGATGATCAGTGGAAACAGCACCTAATCTGAATTTCAAGTCTCATAACAAAGGGTCTGAATACTTATGTAAATATGGTATTTCTGTTTGACATTCTTTATGTGAAAAATTCTAAAACCCTGTTTTACCTTTGTCATTATAGTGTATTGTGTGTAGATGGAGAACATTTTAAATCCATTTTATAATGCTGTAATGTAACAAATTGTGGAAAAAGTCAAATGTACTGTATACACTGAGGACAGTTTATTAGGTACACCAATCTAGTACCGGGTTGGACCCCCCTTTGCCTCCAGAACAGTCTGGGTTTTTCAGGGCATGGAAACATTGCTCAATTGGTATCAAGGGACCTAATTTATGCCAGGAAAACTTTCCCTACATTAAATGGGGAAAACATTAAAAATGTTGTCCCAGAAGCATTTAAATTGATTTTGAAGTGCATGAATGTAAATAGTAAATTGGTTGCATATACTTAAAAAAAAAATGTTGACCTTTTATTTAACAAGGCAAATAAGTTAGCAACAAATTCTTATTTACAATGACAGTCTACCAAAAGGAGACCGTCATTATAGGACAACACACTTCACGACAAGAGACACCACAGCACTACATAACGAAATAAGACAACATAGGAAGGCAGCAGCACAACATGGTAGCAGCACAAAACATGGTACAAACATTGGAAACAGACAACAGTACAAAGGGCAAGAAGGTAGGGACAACATTACATAACGCAAAGCAGCCACAACTGTCAGTAAGAGTGTCCATGAATTGTTACGCACGCCTCTATGAAGAGAGAACGCAACACTCTGCTACAACTCAACTCTCCGTGAAGTGAAAGAGGTATGGACTGTAGGTGTGAGTAAGGATGACAAAAGGCAGAGAATTCACACGGTACTATGGGGAAAAGGGTCTGGACGGAACCAAAGCAAAGAAAGTAAATCTCAAAGCCCCCTCTCCTACATTACCTGCCTACCCACTACTTACCTAATTTAGCACCACCTGGTGCCCTAACCAAAATACAGGGGGTGGTCCGCCCAGGTCTTACCTAGTGTGCCTAGACAGTGAATATACTACGGGTATATGTATGCCCACGGGCCTCTTGCCTAAGCACTCCCTAGGTGCCTTCCCCTTTCCCCCTGGGAACAAATGAAACAGAATATTATAAACAATTTTACAAACACACTGAGGAACAAATAGGCTCTGACTGAGCAACAAACTCACACAGAACATACCAAAGCTGCTCCCAGCAACAACTAACAGTAAATAACCCACAGCCATCGTCTTTCTCTCTCAGCCATCGTCTTTCTCTCTCAGCCATCGTCTTTCTCTCTCAGCAATCGTCTTTCTCTCGCAGCAATCGTCTTTCTCTCGCAGCAATCGTCTTTCTCTCGCAGCAATCGTCTTTCTCTCGCAGCAATCGTCTTTCTCTCGCAGCAATCGTCTTTCTCTCGCAGCAATCGTCTTTCTCTCGCAGCAATCGTCTTTCTCTCGCAGCAATCGTCTTTCTCTCTCAGCAATCGTCTTTCTCTCTCAGCAATCGTCTTTCTCTCTCAGCAATCGTCTTTCTCTCTCAGCAATCGTCTTTCTCTCTCAGCAATCGTCTTTCTCTCTCAGCAATCGTCTTTCTCTCTCAGCAATGACCTCCCAGCAATGATCAACCTCCTGAACAACAGAACGCTGGCTTTTATAACTGGAGAAGGAGTCTAATGGGTAATTGGAGACAGCTGCGTCTTGACTAGGGGGCGGGGTCAGCTCTCCAATTAGCCATGGAGTCGACCAATCAGCTTTTTGAGGGAGTTCAGGAAGCCATTTCCTGAAATACACACATGCAAATACACAAACTACAACACAGAAACTGGGGAATGTAACAGAATGAGTCTTTGAATGAAGAGATGGAGATAAAACTGTCCAGTTTGAATGTTTTTTTGCAGCTCGTTCCAGTCACTAGCTGCAGTCGAACTGAAAGAGAAGTGGCCCAGGAATGTGTGTGCTTTGGGGACCTTTAACAGAATGTGACTGGCATAACTGGTGTATGTAGAAGATGAGGGTTGCAGTAGGTATCTCAGATTAGGAGGGGGCATGAGGCCTAAGAGGGTTTTATGAATAAGCATCAACCAGTGGGTCTTGCGACGGGTATACAGAGATGACCAGTTTAAAGAGGAGTATAGAGTGCAGTGATGTGTCCTATAAGGAGCATTGGTGGCAAATCTGATGGCCGAATGGTAAAGAACATCTAGCCACTTGCGATCACCCTTACCTGCCGATCTACATTACCAGTCAAAAGTTTGCACACACCTATTTTTTTTATTTTAAGGCCTACACCGGCCAAACCCTAGCCAAGACGATGTTGGGCCAATTGTGCTACGCCCAATGGGACTCTCGATCACGGCCGGTTGTGACACATCCCAGGATCGAACCAGGGTTTGTAGTGATGCCTCTAGCACTGTAATACCTCTGGGCCACTCTGGACCCCTACTCATTCAAGGGTTTTTATTTATTTTTTACTATTTCTGACACTGTAGAATAATAGTGAAGACATCAAAACAGTGAAATAACACATATGGAATCATGTAGTAACCAAAAAAGTGTTAAATAAATCAAAATATATTGATATATTTGAGATTCTTCAAAGTAGCCACCCTTTGCCTTGATGACAGCTTTGCACACTCTTGGCATTCTCTCAACCAGTTTCATGAGGTAATCACCTGGAATCCAGTTGTTAAAATATTGCCCTTCTGCATCTGCGGTTAAAGGTGACAGAGCTGGAGTGATGTTTTTCATACCATGCCGAAAATTGTCTTGTCACGAAAACATCTGTAGCGTCCAAACGGATAAATACATGTAAAAAAAATAGACATTTCTTATATCACTTCAGAACAATCTTTTTTTAGATTTTTTTTGTTCATGTAGTAAATCTGTTATTCAATGCATTTCTATTGTCTAATAGCAGCATTGCCAAATTCAACCATTTTTTTAAATATATTGTTTTGATACCTTGAGGGGTCTTAAAATTCAAAATGAAATAGCTACTGTAAATAATCCTTGGTATCACCATTTTAAAACATTTCCATAAATTGGCTTAGAACCCCCCTCCCCCATATTAGACAAGGTTAGACTCTAGAGGGTTAATAAAGCCCTTTTACCAATTATAAGTGAACCAGAGGAAATTCATGTGGATAGAAACATTACCCAGGTGAACTGTTGGGGGCCATTAATTAACTACAAAATGGGAAATCTCCTGGTAATGATGGATTCCCAGTGGAATTTTCTAGACACGTATGTCCCAAATTACTAAAGCCTATGTTACATATGCTCACAAAAGCTGTATAGAAAAATGTACTTCCCCAGTCAGTATGTTTGGCTACAACCACCCTACTTAAAAATAAAGATAAGGATCCATTGTCATACGGATCATTCTACCCAGTATCACTCTTGAATGTGGAATACAAAATCATTGCTAAGGTATTGGCTTTTCATACACACTGCTCAAAAAAATAAAGGGATCACTTAAACAACACAATGTAACTCCAAGTCAATCACACTTCTGTGAAATCAAACTGTCCACTTAGGAAGCAACACTGATTGACAATAAATTTCACATGCTGTTGTGCAAATTGAATAGACAACAGGTGGAAATTATAGGCAATTAGCAAGACACCCCCAATAAAGGAGTGGTTCTGCAGGTGGTGACTACAGACCACTTCTCAGTTCCTATGCTTCCTGGCTGATGTTTTGGTCACTTTTGAATGCTGGCGGTGTTTTCACTCTCATGGTAGCATGATACGGAGTCTACAACCCACACAAGTGGCTCAGGTAGTGCAGCTCATCCAGGATGGGACATCAATGCGAGATGTGGCAAGAGGGTTTGCTGTGTCTGTCAGCGTAGTGTCCAGAGTATGGAGGCGCTACCAGGAGACAGGCCAGTACATCAGGAGGCGTGGAGGAGGCCGTAGGAGGGCAACAACCCAGCAGCAGGACCACTACCTCCTCCTTTGTGCAAGGCGGAGCAGGAGGAGCCCTGCCAGAGCCCCCCAAAATGACCTCCAGCAGGCCACAAATGTGCATGTGTCTGCTCAAACGGTCAGAAACAGACTCCATGAGGGTGGTATGAGGGCCCGACGTCCACAGGTGGGGGTTGTGCTTACAGCCCAACACCGTGCAGGACGTTTGGCAATTGCCAGAGAACACCAAGATTAGCAAATTCGCCACTGGCGCCCTGTGCTCTTCACAGATGAAAGCAGGTTCACACTGAGCACATGTGACAGTCTAGAGACGCCGTGGAGAACGTTCTGCTGCCTGCAACATCCTCCAGCATGACCGGTTTGGCGGTGGGTCAGTCATGGTGTGGGGTGGCATTTCTTTGGGGGGCCTCATTTTGCCTCATTTTGACTTGTTTTAAGGAGATTACATCAAAGTTGGATCAGCCTATAGTGTTGTTTTCCACTTTAATTTTGAGTGTGACTCCAAATCCAGACCTCCATGGGTTGATAAATTTGATTTCCATTGATAATTTGTGTGATTTTTTTGTCAGCACATTCAACAATGTAAAGAAAAAAGTATTTAATAAAAACATTTCATTCATTCAGATCTAGGATGTGTTATTTTAGTGTTCCCTTCATTTTTTTGAGCAGTGTAGAAACAGTAATACAAATGTTGTGGCTGAATGGAAGCAAGTCCCCGCAGCAATGTTCCAACATCTAGTGGAACGCCTTCCCAGGAGAGTGGAGGCTGTTATAGCAGCATGGGCGGGGGCAACTCCATATTAATGATGATTTTTTAATGAGATGTTCAACGAGGATACATACTTTTGATGTAGTTTAACTTGAAAGACCTTGGTAGCAAGCTGGACTAAGGTAACACAGACATCAGGGGTGTATTCATTACGCCGATTCTGTTGCAAAATGGTTAATCTGTTGCAAAACATTTTCCAGCAGAAGCTGTTTACTACACCCTTGTCGTAGCGGGGTGCGTAGTTGGCGGCAGAGAAGTCAGGCGTAGGAGTGCAGAACTTGGTAATAACCGGAGATGTATTAAGCAAAACCAACGACATCCAGAACAACAAGAATAAATGGGCACAAAATAACCCATCATGCGCTCCCGGGGAATGTGCACAAGCACTACAATACCACACAAAGACATGGGGAGAACAGAGGGTTAAATACACAACAAGTAAATGAGGGAATTGAAACCAGGTGTGAGAAAAAACAAGAAAAACAAATGGAAAATGAAAAGTGGATCGATGATGGCTAGAAGTCCGGCGATGCAGAGCGCCGAACCCTGCCCGAACAAGGAGAGGACCCGACTTCGGCGGAAGTCGTGACAGTATCCCCCCTTGATGCGTGGCTTCAGCAGCGCACCGACGCTGGCCTAGGGGACGACCCGGAGGGCGAGGAGCAGGGCGATCCGGACGGAGACGGTGGAACTCCTGCAGCATTGAAGGGTCCAACATGTCCTCCACTGGAACCCAGCACCTCTCCACCGGACCGTACACCTCCCACTCCACGAGGTACTGAAGGCCCCTCGCCCGACGCCTCGAATCCAGTATGGAGCGGACGGAGTACGCCGGGGCTCCCTTGATGTCCAGAGGGGGTGGAGGAATCTCCCGCACCTCAGACTCCTGGAGCGGGCCAACCAGCACCGTCCTGAGGAGAGACACATGGAACGAGGGGCTAATACGGTAATCGGGGGAAGCTGTAACCTATAACAAACCTCGTTCACTCTCCTCAGAACGTTAAATGGCCCCACACACCGCGGGCCCAGCTTCCGGCAGGGCAGTCGGAGGGGCAGGTTTCAGGTCGAGAGCCAGACCCGGTCCCCCGGTGCGAACACCGGAGCCTCACTGAGGTGACGGTCTGCGCTGGCTTTCTGGAGCAGTACGGCCAGCTGGAGGTGAATATGGCGGCATCCCATGTCTCTTCCGTGCGCCTGAACCAGTAGTCCACCGCAGGAGCCTCGGTCTGACTCTGATGCCAAGGCGCCAGAACGGGCTGGTACCCCAGTACGCATGGGAAAGGGGAGAGGTTAGTGGAGGAGTGGCGGAGCGAGTTCTGAGCCATCTCGGCCCAGGGCACGAACGCCGCCCACTCCCTCGACTGATCCTGGCAATACAACCGCAGAAACCTGCTTACATCCTGGTTCACTCGCTCCACCTGCCCATTACTCTAGGGATGAATCCCAGAGGTAAGGCTGATCGAGACCCCCAGACGTTCCATGAACGCCTTCCAGACCCTCGAAGTGAACTGGGGACCTCGATCAAACACTAAATCCTCAGGCACCCCGTAGTGCCGGAAGACGTGCGTAAACAAGGCATCCGCAGTCTGTAGGGCCATAGGGAGACCGGGCAGAGGGAGGAGACGGCAGGACTTAGAGAACCGATCCACAATGACCAGGATCGTGGTATTTCCCTGTGAGGGGGAGATCGGTAAGAAAATCCACAGACGCCCAGCGGGACACTGGAGGGGAGCGGGCTCTGCACGTAACGCCTGCTCAATGTCCGTGTCCAGCTCCCACACTACTGGCTCCACCAGGCAGGAGGCCAGGAGTGGGATCCATGGGCCGCTCCTCTGTGTCATACTGCAGTGCTGAGCTTCTTCGAGAAGAAAGCACAGGGGCGGAGCTTCGGTGGCGTACCCAAGCGCTGAAAGAGCACAGCTCCTATCCCAGCCTCGGACGCGTCCACCTCCACTATGAACGCCAAAGAAGGATCCGGATGGGCCAGCAAGGGAGCAGAGGTAAACAGAGCCCTCAGATGACCAAAAGCCTTGTCCGCCTCAGCCGACCACTGCAAGCGTACCGGGCCCCCCTTCAGCAGTGAGGTGATGGGAGCCGCTACCTGACCAAAACCTCAGATAATTCCAAGAAGGCGTAGCAGTCAGACATCTTTGTCTTTTGTCCTGTCATGTCCATTGTATATATCTTTTTACATATTTTTCTTCGCATGTATTTTCTAAATGTTTTCCTAAACCTCAACTGCTAAGTACTCTCCTGCAACCCGGCTCACCCAATGTGGCCTGGATCTGCTTTTTTCTAAAGTATTTCTATTTACTCCGGATCTGGAACCTTGCGCAAGACCCTAGATGCAGTTGCATCCCTAAAAACTAAAAACATTTCTCATAAGAAACTAGCTCCCTGGTATACAGAAAATACCCGAGCTCTGAAGCAAGCTTCCAGAAATTTGGAACGGAAATGGCGCCACACCAAACTGGAAGTCTTCCAACTAGCTTGGAAAGACAGTACCGTGCAGTATCGAAGAGCTTACTGCTGCTCGATCATCCTATTTTTCCAACTTAATTGAGGAAAATAAGAACAATCCGAAATTCCTTTTTGATACTGTCGCAAAGCTAACTAAAAAGCAGCATTCCCCAAGAGAGGATGGCTTTCACTTCAGCAGTAATACATTCATGAACTTCTTTGAGGAAAAGATCATGATTATTAGAAAGCTATTACAGACTCCTCTTTAAATCTGCGTATTCCTTCAAAGCTCAGTTGTCCTGAGTCTGCACAACTCTGCCAGGACCTAGGATCAAGAGAGACACTCAAGTGTTTTAGTACTATATCCCTTGACACAATGATGAAAATAATCATGGCCTCTAAACCTTCAAGCTGCATATTGGACCCCATTCCAACTAAACTACTGAAAGAGCTGCTTCCTGTGCTTGGCCCTCCTATGTTGAACATAAACGGCTCTCTATCCACCGGATGTGTACCAAACTCACTAAAAGTGACAGCAATAAAGCCTCTCTTGAAAAAGACAAACCTTGACCCAGAAAATATAAAAAACTATCGGCCTATATCGAATCTTCCATTCCTCTCAAAAATTGTAGAAAAGGCTGTTGCGCAGCAACTCACTGCCGTCCTGAAGACAAACAATGTTTACGAAATGCTTCAGTCTGGTTTTAGACCCAATCATAGCACTGAGACTGCATTTGTGAAGGTGGTAAATTACCTTTTAATGGCATCAAACCGAGGCTCTGCATCTGTCCTCGTGCTCCTAGACCTTAGTGCTGCTTTTGATACCATCGATCACCACATTCTTTTGGAGAGATTGGAAACCCAAATTGGTCTGCACGGACAAGTTCTGGCCTGGTTTAGATCTTATCAGTCGGAAATATATCAGTTTGTCTCTGTGAATCGTTTGTCCTCTGACAAATCAACTGTACATTTCGGTGTTCCTCAAGGTTCCGTTTTAGGACCACTATTGTTTTCACTATATATTTTACCTCTTGGGGATGTCATTCGAAAACATAATGTTAACTTTCACTGCTATGTGGATGACACGCAGCTGTACATTTCAATGAAACACGGTGAAGCCCCAAAATTGCCCTCACTAGAAGCATGTGTTTCAGACATAAGGAGGTGGATGGCTGCAAACTTTCTACTTTTAAACTTGGACAAAACAGAGATGCTTGTTCTAGGTCCCAAGAAACAAAGAGATCTTCTGTTGAATCTGACAATTAATCTTACAGTCGTCTCAAAAAAAACTGAGAAGGACCTCGGCGTTACTCTGGACCCTGATCTCTCTTTTGAAGAATATATCAAGACCGTTTCAAGGACAGCTTTCTTCATCTACGTAACATTGCAAAAATCAGAAACTTTCTGTCCAAATGACGCAGAAAAATTAATCCATGCTTTTGTGACTTCTAGGTTAGACTACTGAAATGCTCTACTTTCCGGCTACCCCGGATAAAGCACTAAATAAACTTCAGTTAGTGCTAAATACGGCTGCTAGAATCCTGGGTGAAGGGGCGGGCGACTAGTGGAGACCGCGGTTGTGCTGGTGGAGGAGCAGGAGGGACTCTCTGTCTCTCCCAGCTGTCCATGGTTTGGACAACGCGGTCCATGGCAGTGCCGAGATGGTGGAGCATCGCTGCGTGCTCCCGGACGCTCTCATCCACCCCTATTCAAGGGGCACCTGCTCCTGCTGACTCCATATGTTGTGGTGTGGGATTCTGTAGCGTGGTGCGTAGTTGGCGGCAGAGATGTCAGGCGCAGGAGAGCAGAACTTGGTAATATCCAAAGATTTATTAAGCAAAACCAACGGCATCCAGAACAACGAGAATAAATGGGCACAAAATAACCCGTCATGCGCTCCCGGGGAACGTGCACAAGCACTACAATAAATAATACCACACAAAGACATGGGGGGAACAGAGGGTTAAATACACAACAAGTAAATGAGGGAATTGAAACCAGGTGTGAGAAAAAAACGAGACAAAACAAATGGAAATTGAGAAGTGGATCAACGATGGCTAGAAGACCGGCGATGCCGAGCGCCGCCGGAACTAGAGGACCCGACAGAAGTCGTCACACTTGTGCACTCCTTAGCCATGCAGTCTCTCCAGGTTTTGATAGGCTAGCCAGCCTGACCCACGCTCTCCAAGGGAGTAAATATTGCCTCTACCCAAATGTTTTTTTTTCCAGTCTGTGAGCATGGGTGGACTTCTGCACATGGGATGCGTGAGAACATAACCATCGTCATGTACATTTCCATGTTCATCTTTGTCAGTGTGTGCCTTTTCATTTTTGGTTCTAGCTGGCTTAATAACGTACAATGTGTGATTAGTGAGTGTGCTTTTGCAGCAACAGAAGGCCTATGTTAAAACAAATAATGGAGAATTTGGTTACAGGAGCAGTAGACGGGGGGACATCAAATCAACTAAGAGGGATCTGTCCCCATAAAGCCCTGGGCAGTGATTCGGTGAGAGAGGTGGCTGTGGCTGCTCTGCTCGCATTCTCATGCATAGTCATGGCATCCAGTTCACTGCAGCCTGCCTTATCAGGCCCCGTCGCCATATGCCTCATCCTTAATCATCGGCAGCACAGAAAGGTCATTACGCAAGTAAATGACCTCTTTAGCATTTTATTATTCCCCTTTTCTGCTCTCTGGTGGGTATCAGTGTCAAAGAGATTACAGTTTATTTATATATCTATAATTGAATAATAAGGAAACAACTTACATGACATTGATGTTTTATAATGGAGACGAGATCAGATTTTTTTCCACAAAAAATGAATTCAAGTAACATTGAACAGTTCATATTTAAAAAAAAAAAAAAATTACGTTTCTGACTCTCTCACCATCTTTCCTCCCTGCCCTCGTATGTCCTGAGGGGAAAGACATGGAACGGAGATTCTGGCTGCGTATTTGCATTTATGGAAAAGGCGGGGTGATAAAGCACTCCGACAGTCCAGTGCACTTACACGCCTGTAAAACATCTGTTGAAAGTCAGGCATAATTCATCCCCCTCAAAGCTACTCGTACATTAACACACACACCTGCACGCACAGACACACACACATATCAGCACACATATCAACACACGTATCAACACACATATCAACACACACACACCCAAGCCCTAACTTACTCTCACTCTGTTCGGCTTATAACTCTGCCTCCGAGCAGCTGTTGCTGCCTCTTTTCGTATTATTCTCTCTCTCTCCCTCTCTCACAATCTCTCTCTCTCAATCTCTCTCTCTGTGTCTCTGTGAAGTCCTATAAAGCAGAGGGCTGATTTAGATATGCTATAATGACAGAGATGCCAGTTGCTGCAGCGATGTGCACCATAATGCATTAGAAGACTGAGCACTAGATCCCCATGATCCATTCTGAAACACAGCCTTTTGCTTTCCACTTGGGTTCACAGGCACTTTCTGCATCTCTGTCATCTCATCTCAGATGACAACCGAACTGACATCATATTCATTAAACCCTGTCTAGGACACAGGTTCCGCTAACGGAACCCTCCCCCCAACATTCTGCTGAAAAGGCGCGGGAAATTCAAAAATGTTTTTTTGAAATATTTAACTTTTACAGTCCAATACAGCAAATTAAAGATAAACATCTTGTTAATCTACCCATCGTGTCCAATTTTTTAAAAGTTTTACAGCGAAAACACAACATATATTTATGTTAGATCACCACCAAATCCCCAAAAACACACAGCCATTTTTCCCAGCCAAAGATAGTCACAAAAGCAGAATTAGAGATAAAATTAATCACTAACCTTTGATAATCTTCATCAGATGACACTCATATGACATCATGTTACACAATTCATTTTTGTTTTGTTCAAAAATATGCATATTTATATCCACAAATCTCAGTTTACAATGGCGCCATGTTCAGAAATGCCTCCAAAATATCCGGATTAATTACAGAGCCTCGTCAGATAACAGAAATACTCATCATAAACCTTGACGAAAGATACATGTTTTACATATATTAAAGATACACTGGTTCTTAATACAACCGCTGTGTCAGATTTTAAAAAAAAAACTTTATGAAAAAAGCATACCATGCAATAATCTGAGACGGCGCTCAGAAGTAAATATATTTCTCCGCCATGTTGGAGTTAACAGAAATACGAAATTACATCACAAATATTCCCTTACCTTTGATCTTTCATCAGAATGTAGTGCAAGGAATCCTAGTTCTGCAATACATTGTTGTTTTGTTCCATATTGTCCATTACTAGTGTCCAATTAGCTACTTTTGCTAGCAGGTTTAGTTCACTTGTCCAAAAGCTGGCGCTGGTTCAGGCGAACTCGGATAAAAATTTAAAAAAGTTATATTCCAGGTCGAATAAACTGGTCAAACTAAGTAGAGAATCAATCTTCAGGATGTTATTATAATATATATCCAATAACGTTCCAACCGGAGCATTCATTTTTGTCTACAGAACGTGGAATGCAAGGTGATATAATGGCTACTGCGCGTAACCAGGAACTGGCATTCTGCCAGACCAGTGACTCAAATAGCTGCCATCCGGTCCCACATCACACTAGAGGCTTCATTCCACGTTCTACTGACTGTTGACATCTAGTGGAAGGCGTAGGATGTGAGAACAGATCCATATCTTATTTGGCTGTGAATAGGCGATGAGTTGAAAAATCAACCAGCCCCAGAATTTCCACTCCCTGTTTGGAAGTTTGCCTGCCCTATGAGTTCTGTTATACTCACATAATTCAAAGAGTTTTAGAAACTTCAGAGTGTTTTCTATCCAATAGTAATAATAATAATATGCATATATTAGCATCTGGGACAGAGTAGGAGGCAGTTCACTATGGGCACGCAATTCATCCAAAGTGAAAATGCTGCCCCCTATCCCTAACAGGTACCATTGCATATGTTCAATTGGTAAGATTTCCAGAATATAGTTCATTTCCCCCCACCTTCTGATGTTCCCAGAATCTCTGTTAACCAAGGGATTTTCAAATGTAACATCAGTAGGGTAGAGAGAGGAAAAAGGGGGGAGAGGTATTTATGACTGTCATAAACCTACCCCCAGGCCAACGTCATGACACCAGGCTATCTGCATTGTGTCCCACCCACCGTAACGGCTTTCTTCTTGGGAAGGAGAGGCGGACCAAAACGCAGCGTGGTTATAGTTCATGGTTCTTTAATAAGAGACACTTAACATGAACAAACTACAAAACAATACATGTGAAAACAGTCCTATCTGGTGCATAGACACAAGACAAGAAACAACCACCCACAAATCCCAACACAAAACAGGCTACCTAAATATGGTTCCCAATCAGAGACAATGACTAACACCTGCCTCTGATTGAGAACCATATCAGGCCAAACATAGAAATGGACAAACCAGACACACAACATAGAATGCCCACCCAGCTCACGTCCTGACCAAAACTAAAACAAGGAAAACACAAAAGAACTATGGTCAGAACGTGACACCAACCCCTATTTTTACACTACTGCTACACTCTGTTCATCATATATGCATAGTCACTTTAACCATACCCACATGTACATACTACCTCAATAAGCCTGACTAACCGGTGTCTGTATATAGCCTTGCTACTCTTATTTTCAAATGTCTTTTTACTGTTGTTTTATTTCTTTACTTACCTACACACACACACACATACTTTTTTTCTCTGCACAATTGGTTAGTAAGTAAGCATTTCACTGTAGGTTGTATTCGGCGCACGTGACAAATTAACTTTGATTTGAATTGAACCCTGCATTGCCAGGGACTTGATGATTTTAGGATTGTTTCTAGGTCTGGTGATGATGTGATGTTTGCATGGTCTGATGTCTACCAGGACAAAGGTCTGGTCCATCAGAACACACTTAACTCCGGTCCTCTCTTTCTGCTGTTTTCCTGCTTTTCTTATGTGTGATTTGAAGTTAAAGTCATTGCAGTAATATGGAGATCTAATAGATAGCATTGTAGTGGGGAAATAGTGAAATGTTAACATGATTGTAATATTTCCTGGGATTTTGTGGTGTCAACAGTGATAATGATCATCAATCACTTGCAAATCTGAGCGATCATTAGAATTTTCAAGTGCGTCAATAAAAAATATTTTATGCATTGCTCTTTTTAAAGGTCGGAAACTACCCTAATTTGGCAGGTTATTCTGAGACTTTGATTTGTAAGTGTTTATACAGTCACGACTGCAAAATATGAATTGTGTGTGTTTGTGTCCCACTGGGCAAAAACAAGTTCACTCCTCCGGGATCGGTGTCCTGTCCACGGGACGGTTAAGCTAACGTGGGCTAATGCGATTAGCATGAGGTTGTAAGTAACAAGAAAATTTCCCAGGACATAGATATATCTGATTTTGGCAGAAAGCTTAAATTCTTGTTAATCTAACTGCACTGTCCAATTTACAGTAGCTATTACAGTGAAATAATACCATGCTATTGTTTGAGGAGAGTGCACATAACAAGTTATTAATAAACAAATTAGGCACATTTGGGCAGTCTTGATATACAATTTTGAACAGAAATGCAATGGTTCATTGGATCAGTCAAAATGTTTGCACATACACTGCTGCCATCTAGTGACCAAAACCTAAATTGCACCTAAGCTTGAATAATACATTATGGCCTTTCTCTTACATTTCAAAGATGATGGTACAAAAAAATACAAAAGAACCGTTGTTTTTTTCTTTGTATTATCTTTTACCAGATCTACTGTTCCCCTGCATTCCTTTCACATTTCCACAAACTTCAAAGTGTTTCCTTTCAAATAGTACCAAGAATATGCATATCCTTGCTTCAGGACCTGAGTTACAGGCAGTTAGATTTGGGTATGTCATTTTAGGCGAAAATCGAGGTGCATCCTTCAGAGTTTCAATTAATGTTGTTTCCATGTTATTTCAACAACAACCAATCTATGTGATGACGTTGAATCAATGTCGAAAACTGATTAAATTTGCAAAAAGTCATCAACGTAAAACATCAAATCCAGTATTTTTTCATCCAACTTTTAACCTTAATCCAATGTCATTGTGACATTTTTTGTTGATTTTCACATTGAATTCACATTAGTTTTACCAAAGTAAATCGAAAATAGACGTTGAATGATGTCTGTGCCCAGTGGGGTGGGTGTGTGCGTGTGCATGTGCACATATGTGTGCGTATACTTGTCTAATGTACTCTTAAATGAGCAATTATTGCGTAACAGTCTTGTATAATTTATAGAAAACTGTTTTTGGTCTCGACTTGATATTCCATTGCAATTTAGCAAATCTCTGACTACAGTTATGGGAACTAAAAGCTGTGTGACATTGAAATGTAGTAAAATGGGTAGCACTAATGATCATGTGATTGTCATTCTCACCTAGGTCTGGTATAAATTGATCCAGGATCAACTTGAACTCTAATCCTTTCCATACTGTACCTATTATTAAAATAAACATACACTAAACAAATGCACATAAACTAAACAAATGCACACACACAAAAGCACTCACAAAATCACACACTTGACCCCAGTGGTAGGATCAATACAATTGTCCATTAAAACAGTGGTTTCCAACCTTTTTCAGTTACTGTACCACCAACTGGATTTAGCTCTGCCCGGAGTACTCCTGAAGTACCCCCTCATGTGCATTTTACCAGTAAGCCTATGGTTTCATGGGTCTTTTCAAGCACCCCATGTGGATAGGCAAAGTACCCCCAGGGGTCCTGTACCCCTGGTTGGAACCACTGCATTAAATACACTAGACGTATAATTATGTCATAGGGAGCTGGGGGAAACAGTGTTGCTTTGAATCAACAAATAGATTTACATTATTTGTTGCCTGCAGCTCAGATGGTCCCAGAACAATTGTTGAATGTATCAGTATACTGTAGGTAGTAAACCAGACATGCTACCCTGTCCCAGACATGCTGTTTCGACCCTCTCTCTCCTGCTGTATCGACCTCTGAATGCTCAACTATGAAAAACCAACTGACATATACTCCTGACATGCTGATCCCTTATTTTACCAGGTAAGTTGATTGAGAACACATTCTCATTTACAACAACAACCTGGGAAATAGTTACAGGGAGATGAATGAGCCAATTGGAAGCGGGAGATGATTAGGTGGCCATGATGGTATGAGGGCCAGATTGGGAATTTACCAGGGCACCAGGAAAAACACCCGTGCTCAAACAATAAGTGCCATGGGATCTTTAGTGATCATAAAAAGTCAGGTCACCCGTTTAACATCCCATCCAAAAGACTGCACCCTACACAGGGCAATGTCCCCAATCTCTGCCATGGGGCATTGTGATCTCTTTTTATGCCAGAGGTAAGAGTGCCTCCTACTGGCCCTGTAACACCTCTTCCAGCAGCATTTGGTCTCCTTTCCTGGGACCAACCAGGACCAACCCTGCTTAGCTTCAGTGGCAAGCCAGCAAGTGGATGCAGGGTGGTATGCTGCTGGCCAATAACACCCTCTATAACCACTGTGATTATTATTTAAACCTGCAGGCAGTGTTGCCAAATAATTGTCAGGGGAAGTTGTTACTGGCAGGTCGATTTGTTGCTAAAAGTTGCTAAATGACGTGATGTCATTGCTTGATGATGTCATCATTACGTAGAATACACAATAACATTACTCAAACTGACTGGCCATCTCAGCAAAAAATATGATTTGACATTTGTAAGTTTAGATTTGTTTGTTTATAATCACATATTTGTATTTGTAAAAGTAATATAAACACAACACATTTTATATGATCAGATATTTTTATTTTTAATCACAACATATTACACATTGAACAATTACGTTTTATTTATTTTCTTTTTAATTAGTAAACCTACACATTCTGGACAATTGTAGTTTTAAGCAGTGCATTGGTAGTTGGTTAACTGATCAACAATTATAGGTACAAGATAAAAACATGGTATAGATGCGATCTTATTGAACAAGCAACTTAACTCAAATAATCCAGCTCTCTCCAGGTTGTTGTGCTGCTTGGCTGGCTAGCTGCTCAATGGTTTCCTCCAGATATGGCCACTGTTCTCGCTCACACTGCAGTGCACACTGCCACCATTAGCTGTGTGTCTCCGCCAGTTCCAGAAAGTCCACTCCTTGCATATGTACTGTAAATATGATGAATCATAGATTGGCAAGGAAATCCTCTTCATCTTCACTGTCCAAATGCATTTCACGGAGCTGGAACCAGCAGAAGAGGATGGAGTGGCCTTAAAGCTGTATGTAGCTGTGGTGCCAAACTGCTGTAGAACTTCACTTCGTAGTTTATGCTGGTAACAGGTATCACCAGCCAACTTCAGTCCATACCGCACCAGAAGTAAGGAGTTGAGAGTGTGCAGTGACATTCTATTTCTTAACTTTGACTTGACCACACTCATTTGGCTGAACAGCCATTCAAACTGCGCATTTAAGTGTGGCAAGGAGAGGGCAGCGAAGATGTATGTTTCTCCATTGGGAAACAATTGTATCAATTGTTTGGAGCTGTTATCCCAGTAGCCCAGCTACTTTAATCATTTCAGTGGTGCCTTTATTGTGCTTTAGCGTTTCCTTAACACTGAACAAGGCCATGTTTCACAAGGCTTCTAGGTTGTCTGGGAGCCTTGCTTGCAGCTCCTTGCTTAAAGCAACAATGTAGTTGATGCACTGTCTTCAAATGACCTTTTCTTCCTCTGGCGCAAGACTGAGTTGGTACACAGTGGTCTTGAAAAGGTACCCAAGGTATGGTGATGGATTGAGATGTCCATCAATACCATCCTTCAAGACATTTTGCAGTTAGGGTTGACTACTCTGCTGCAAATTGAGGTTAAGAGGTGTACCAGATTGTCCAAAAGCTTGACATGATCTGTTTGCTCTCCTAAAATGACTTCACTGCAACTTGTACGTCAGACAGGATTGATTTCAAGAATGTCCGGTAGACATAGTTGGTCTTGTACATGGTGTGGAGCACATCCACCATGTAGCAATGCTCACTGGCCTTGGTCAACTCAAAGTGGAGTTTCAGTTCTTCCCACTGGCTCAATATACGAGTTACAGCAGGCTCAATCCATAGACAACGTATGTTACACACTTTGGTGATCTGCAGGGGTTTCTGGCCACAATTATTGGTGGCATACACTGCTTTGTACGACTCGCGCCGTTTTGGGGAAATCGAAAACCAGTTGTAGGTTTCCCTGACTAAGTACTCAACACTCCTAGGGATGGTTTCTTTGGATGCTGCACTGACAGCCAATTGTAAAGAATGGCACACACAGCGGATTAGTACCAAATTGGGCAATGCACATTCTTCCTTTAAAATCTTGTTCACCCCGTTGTGCACCCCAGTCACCACGGACGCATTATCAGTGCCAATACCCTGAAGATTATCTTTTTTAAGGTTCTCTTTTCATCACTTCTCAAGAAACTTAACTACCGCCTTTGCTATTAATCTGGCATCACCCCCCTCCAATTCAACCAGCCCGAGAAATGTGGACAAACCGAATCACCACACCCAGGTATTTTGAGACACTGACATCAGAAGACTCATCCAAAAGGAGACTGAACTTCTCATTCTCCACATCTGATGTTACCCTGTTTAGAAAATAAAGAGCCAGTACTCCCCTAATAATTACTGTGCAGTTGGTGCAGTGCATTTGGAAGTTTGTTGCTGCCACAGAATCTGAAAAGGCAGCTTTACAAGCCATACCTAAATGGTCACATGCTAGCAGCGTACAATGTTCAGCATTCTGTACTTCTGTAGCATTCTGTACTTCTGGCCGTACAATTTTGATTGAGACATGTTGATTGATGTTGTAAGTTCTGTTCAAGATCAAACATTCGTGACCAACTACATTCATTGGGTTTTTCTTGTCGAACGCGAAATGCGTGCATTATATCATTTGAGTCACTTTTCAAAAGTTGCTAAAAGCTCCAAATATATTTTTAAAAGTAGCTACATTTGTTGCTAGGTTCTGTTTGAAAAACAAGTTGCCGGGGTGGTCTGAAAAGTTGCTAAATCTAGCAACAAAATTGCTAAGTTGGCATCACTGTCTGCAAGTCATCTATGAACGTTTGAACATCTTGAAAAACGATCTGACCTTAATGGCCATGTACTCTTATAATATCCACCGGGCACAGCCAGAAGAGGACAGGCCACCCCTCAGAGCCTGCTTCCTCGCTAGTTTTTTTGTTCCTGCCTTTCTAGGGAGTTTTTCCTAGCCACTGTGCTTCTTCATTGCTTGCTCTTCAGGGTTTTAGGCTGGGTACCTGTATAGGCACTTGTGACATCTGCTGATGTAAAAAGGGCTTTATAAATACATTTTATTGATTGCGTAAACAACACTTTAAACTGCACACAGTTTGCACACAAGGCCACACCATAGAAACAGAATAGTGTGTGTGTCTTGTGTGTGAGTGTGCCCAATTTGCATCTCCTCCTATTCGCTTACCTCCCTCTCCCTCCCCCTACTTTGAAATGGCAGCTATGAATCTTCATTGCATTTGGCGGCGTGGAAAGCATCCCATCCCTAAATGACTATTGATGACGACGTCACACTGTAAGGAGAGTGAATTCGGCATGGAAATGATAGTGAGTGAGGGAGCCAGAGAAAAATGAGAAGAGGGAGAGAGAGAGAACGAGAGAGAGAGAGAAAGGGGGGGAGACAGAGAGAGAGATAGGCAGGGCCATTCCACTACAGCCTGA
Organism: Oncorhynchus mykiss; assembly: GCF_057628025.1. Classification (NCBI taxonomy): domain Eukaryota; kingdom Metazoa; phylum Chordata; class Actinopteri; order Salmoniformes; family Salmonidae; genus Oncorhynchus; species Oncorhynchus mykiss. The sequence continues at coordinate 80,527,865 of NC_143023.1, read as the reverse complement.
ATCTAAAGTCACACCCCAAGGCACAGCAAATACTGTGGGTCTGATTTATCTGCATGTTCCCTCTGGATGGGGGTGCGGTGTTGGAGAATAAAATATGATGAGTTTCAAACTCATGGCGGGGAATAGGCTGAGGGAAGGAAGGGAAGCGGAGCAGAGGAGCTTCACATCGCACTGAGCAGAGCTGGTGTCTGCTCTGTTCAGAAATTAAAAATACCATTCCCTGGGGGCCAGCTTTAGTCTGCTTGAGTCTTTAGCTTATTATTCCTCTGATTACAGTGCTGCAGACAAATGAAAGGGAAGGGATAATGTATGGTACACCAGTGAATAACTTTAGGATAATACAGATAACCTTACAAGGCCTCCATTTACTGCATTCAATCAAATGTTTGGAGCAAATGGTGAATCTTACAACTGTAATTTAGTTTACATTTTTCACTTGTCTGACCTTGGTGGATGCGTTGTTAAGTTGAGAGGGGGCTGGATGGTATCATCAAAGAAAACTGGATGAATGCTACCCAAGGTCTTTCTCTCTAGTTCTGAACACTCTGCTGCCCCCAACCTTATTCTTCCTCCTCGGCAGACAACAGGCTGAAAGCTCGTGAAGACGGATGGCTTATGGGGCTTGTGGGCATTGATGATATCCTCTGATAGATAAAAATTCCTCACACACCATTCACCCAAGGACTAGAGAACTACACAACTCGCCCATGGAAAGGGGAGTTAAGAAATGTGAAGTTCTTCTGACAGAAAGAGAATCATAAATTCGAAGACCTTGGAAAACAGATGGATCGTTCCACTGATTCGGTGCCTTTTGAAAAGTGTAACTCAAGTAAGAATTTTTCTAGGACAGTCTGGGAGTGGTCTGAACGGGAAGGGGAAAACGGAAAACCAGTTGTTATTGGCAGAGAGGTTTGCAACTCAGTCCGGTGCTTCCGGCGACGGCTCACTGTCCGGAGCCTCCAGCGACTGTTCACGGTCCAGAACCTCCTGCTATGGTCCACAGTCCGGAACCTCCCGTGCCGGTGCATGGTCCGGAACCTCCAGCAACGGTCAACGGTCCGGAACCTCCAGCGAGGGTCAACGGTCCGGAGCTTCCCGGAAAGGCGTCCAGTCCAGCTCCAGGGCAGGAGCCTTCCTCTGCACCGGTGGCCAGTCCAGGCACGGTGTCCAGTCCAGCTCCATGGCAGGAGCCTTCCTCGGTGCCGATGCCTAGTCCAGGCACGTGTCCAGTCCAGCTCCAGGGCAGGACCCTTCCTCTGCGCCGGCCACCAGTCCCGCTCCATGGCAGGAGCCTTCCTCTGCGCCGGTGCCCAGTCCAGGGGCCTTCCTTTGCGCCGGTGCCCAGTCCGGGTACGGTGTCCAGGACTGAGGGGGAGTTAGGGGAGGGTGACTAGTGTCAGTGGAGGCTCCAGTGCGGGGGGGTACTGTCACGCCCTGACCATAGAGAGCCCTTGTTTCTCTATGGTGTAGTAGGTCAGTGCGTGACTAAGGGGTATTCTAGCTTATAATTTCTATGTTGTGCTCTAGTTTATAATTTCTTTGTTGGTGTATGATTCCCAATTAGAGGCAGCTGCTGGTAATCATTGTCTCTAATTGGGGATCATATTTAAGTAGCTATATTTCCCACCTGTGTTTGTGGGATATTATTTTGTGTTTGTGCACCACGTAGTCACGTTTCGTTGTTCGTTTATTGTTTTTGCTTTAAGTTTCACTTTTGAAATAAATATGTGGAACTCAACTTCCGCTACGCCTTGGTCCCGTTCTTACGACAGCCGTGACAGTTACTTTGTAAAAAAAAGCTGTTACGGGGCTGTTTAATTTATTGTAACTCTGTTGCTGCTCAAATGTATTCTAAGGGAAACCAAAATAACATGCTACGTGTTGCAGTAGGCCTTTAGAATAATGCAAATGTCACATCCGTCATCGGAATAAGACCAAAGCGCAGCATGGGAAATGTACATCTTTCTTTATTTTTAGATGAACAACAAAAGATAAATGAATGTAACATTCTGCAGGCTACACAGTAAATGAACAAAAAACAAGATCCCACAAACTCAGGTGGAAAACAGGCTGCCTAAGTTTGATTCCCAATCAGAGACAACGATAGAGAGCTGCCTATGATTGGGAACCATACCCGGCCAACAAAGAAATAGAATGCCCACCCAAATTACATCCTGACCTAACCAAATAGAGAAATAATCAGGCTCTCTAAGGTCAGGGCGTGACAGCAAAACACATCCTTGACACTATCCAAGTTGATAAGCGGGAAACAAATGCTGCCAGTCAGCCGGCCCATCGAAACTACACGTAAACTATGCTGAAACAAATTTCACAAATCATAAGTTAGCCTACAGACAAGATTAAATTGACAATTTGATGAGTGACAATATTAGGCCTATCAGTTGTCAAATTGTACATGAGGAGATTGGCACATCTCGTAATTGACAGATGCAGGGAAAGGAGCATCAATTTATCAAATCCTCATTCAGAGTCACCTGCAGGTAAAACGTTTGGATTTCTATATAGTATCAGAAAGAACAAATTCTGCCGTTTCACTTACCTTTGTCAAATAACTCTCAAAATTCAAGAGGTGCAGTTCTATTTCCAAATTTCACTTTTTCCAAGAATATCATGCATTCAACCTATGACCCCTCACGTGGCAGCATTGCTCTGGCTACTAAGCAAAAACTAGTAACAAAATAAACGTAACATTTAAATATACTATTCTGTTGTCAATGGATGAATGGGCGATAGAACCCAGATAGAAACTGATAATGGTGCATGTGCATTCAAATAACTGAATGATGAGGATGTTGACGAGGGGGTGAAGAGGGTGATTGAATTTGATTGGTCTGAATGATGAAGGTGAAGAGGATGATTGAAGTTAGAACAATAGTGAAATTATGATGAAAAATTGTAGCTGTTGTGTGCGATCTAATTCTTTCATTATGAAAGGCTGGAAATGGTATATAATTTATCCTCGGAGAGTCAAATCACACACTGAGTACAACATACAATGTGTTTAGTTCACAATGTCAAGCCGATCCAAACAAATGGACACCCTGACAGCATTGCAAATGCGGCAGAATTTATATGAACTGGAGTCGGATGGAGGATTGGATATTGAGCTTGAAATCGACGTTGCTGATGAAGAGTCTTCATCTGATTCTGATGTTGACGTTGAGCCTCCGCCTCAGATGCCTGAGCCTTTCTGCAGAAAAACCTGAACAGAGCCAACTGAGACAGTCATCCCAACTGCCATGGTGAGACGGGCGTCTGGCTTTGTAGAAATGTACAAAACAGATTTTTTACTCAATCTTCAAGTTCCTTGGTTTCCACATCACCAACAAACTAACATGGTCCGAGCACACCAAGACAGTTGTGAAGAGGGTACAACAAAACCTATTCCTCAACAGCAGACTAAAAAGATTTGACATGGGACCTCAGATCCTCAAAAGTTTCTACAGCTGCACAATTGAGAGTTGGTTGCATCACTGCCTGGTATGGCAACTGCTTGGCCTCTGACCGCAAGGCACTACAGAGGGTAGTGTGAACGGCCCAGTACATCACTGGGGCCAAGCTTCCCGCCCATCCCGGACCTCTATACCAGGCGGTGTCAAAGGACGGACCTAAAAATTGTCAGACTCCAGCCACACTAGTCATAGACTAAAAACATTTTTTATTTGTATTTACACAAATATTTATTAATACAATTAATCCTTTACAATAGTTTATGCAATATTTATCAAGCATTGGTGCTTATGGATCTGATACTAAAGGAGACACCTCTCTATTTTCTACAACATTCTCTATTTTTTTAAATTTGTACTTTATTGAACTAGGCAAGTCAATTAAGAACAAACTCTTATTGACAATGACAGCCTACAACACTGGGCCAATTGTGCACTGCCCTATGGAACCCCCAGTCACAGCCAGATGTAATACAGCCTTGATTTGCACCAGGGTGTCTGTGGTGATGCCTCTTGCACTAAGATGCAGTGCATTAGACCACTGCGCCACTCGGGAGCTCTAGCAGGTTTGAAATGCTGAATGGCAGTTCTCGTGCTAACTGCAGTGCTCTCCCACATCATATGAAGGAATGTGCTTACCTGATTTAGGGCACAGTGAACAGTTGGGAGTTGGGGCTTTTGTGAAACTTTTCCTTGGTGTTTAAATACATTCTGTTACAGTCTGTTAAGCTAAAAATGTATAAATTGAGGGTTCGGATTACGGGATGCCAAGGTCATAGTTTTCCATATTCTGTTCCAGTTAAAGGGTTGTTCAGATTCACTTACATCTGTGAACAGTACCTTGTTAATGGCAATTTCAGAATATGAGATTTCCAAAAGTTATTTATATATTATAGAGATCAGTCCTTTTGTTAACCCAAATATTTTATTTATAAATCCCATCCCGTTTGATGGTTCGGTAGTTGGGTTTCCCAAGGGACTCCATAGGCCAGAGCAGGCAGATCACTAAGAGCAGGGTGGTATAATGAATTGTAACATCAATGCAACATCCATCCGCTCTGTGAACCAGTAAAGCCTAGGGCACCCATAGAGCTAAAGCAAGCGCCATTTATCGGCTACATGTTCAGTTGACATAGCTACATTTCTTGTACATTCCACTTTGGGATTCAGTTAATTAATTCATTTTGATATAATTGAGAGCTGGAAATAATGTTTGAAAGGTGAATAGTTGTGCCCTTCATTAACGTTATTCATTTTACTTTCTGAGGGACAAAAAAAAAAGTATAATCGACTCGTGATGATATCATGTTGAACACATCGTGTTGTCTTGTTCACTTGTCAGTTTGTTACTGAAACAAATAGATTATTGCTGTAGCCTACTAATGAATGGGTTGTCATTTAGACTGCATAGCCAATAGTCATTAAAGTGTTATTCATTTAGACAGATAGCCTGGATGGTGCTGTGATTGTTTTTCAATAGGTGTGTGAGTGAAGGCATTAACATTTACATTTTACTAATTTAGCAGACACTCTTATACACAGTCAAATTAAATTGTATTTGTCACATGCACCGAATACAACAGGTTACGAGACCTTACTGTGAAATGCTTACTTACACGCCAACAACAACAATGCAGTTTTAAGAAAATATAGTTAAGAAAATGTTTACTAAATAAACTAAAGCAAAAAAGAAATACAAAAAAGTTACACAATTAAATAACAATAATGAGGCTATATACAGGGGGTACCAGTACTGAGTCAATGTGCTGGGGTACAGGTTAGTCGAGATCATTTGTACATGTAGGTAGAGGTAAAGTGACTATGCATAGATATCAAACAGCGAGCAGCAGCAGTGTAAAAACAAAGGGGGGGGGGGGGTCAATGCAAATAGTCCGGGTGGCCATTTGATTAATTGTTCAGCAGTGTTATCGCTTGGGGGTAGCTCTAGCCTTTAGCTCTGTGCAGAGGTTGCCTGTATTCCATGGTTTCTCATTTGGATATGTATGCACTGTCACCGTGGGGATGACGTCATCGATGCACTTATTGATGAAGCCAGCGACTGAGGTGGTATACTCCTCAATGCCATTGGATGAATCCCGGAACATATTCTAGTCTGTGCTAACAAAACAGTTCTGTAGTGTTTCATCCAAGTCATCTGACCACACTTATTGAGCGAGTCACTGGTACTTCCTCCTTTAGTTTTTGATTGTCAGGAGGATAGAATTATGGTCAGATTTGCCAAATGGAGAGTGAGGGAGAACTGTGTACGCATCTCTGTGTATGGAGTAAAGGTGGTCTAGATTTTTTTGTTCTCTGGTTGCACATGTTACATTCTGGTAGAAATTAGGTAAAATGGATTTAAGTTTGCCTGCATTAAAGTCCCCAGCCACTAGGAGCGCCGCTTCTGGATGAGCATTTTCTTGTTTGCTTATGGCCTTATACAGCTCATTGAGTGCGGTCTTAGTACCAGCATCGGTTTGTGGTGGTAAATAGACGGCTACGAAAAATGTTGATGAAAACTCTTTTGGTAGATAGTGGGGTCTACCGCTTATCATGAGGTACTCTACCTTAGGCGAGCAATACCTCGAGACTACCTTGGTATTAGACATCATGCACCAACTGTTATTGACTAATAGACACCCCTCGGATGTAGCTGTTCTGTCCTGCCGATGCACTCAAAACCCCGCCAACTGTATATTATCCATGTCGTCATTCAGCCACGACTATTGTAGTTTTTAATGTCCCTTTGGTAGGATAGTCTCGAACACAGCTCATCCAGTTTATTCTCCAGTGATTGGACGTTGGCCAATAGAACGGATGGTAGAGGTGGGTTACCCACTCGCCAACAAATTCTCTTCTTTTCTTCATGCGAATGACAGGGATTTGGGCCTTGTCCGGGATCAACACTATATCCTTCATGTCAGACTCATTAAAGAAAAAAATCTTTGTTCAGTTTGAGGTGAGTAATCGCTGTTCTGATATCCAGAAGCGGTAGCATCAACATTATGTACAAAATAAATTACAAACAATGCGAAAAACACACAAAATAACACAATTGGTTAGGAGTCCATGAAACAGCAGCCATCCCCTCTGGCACCATTCTATACATATTACAGTTAGTGCATTATTCTTAAGATACAGTAGCTAGGTGGGACAACAACATATCACAGGCATAGAAAGTACATTTTCCCTCAATAAAGTAGTTATTAGTAGTCAGAGCTAGAAAGGGGGGGTGAGGGGGGGTCAAGTGCAAATGCTGGTTTGTGTGTGTGTGTGGGTCGGGGTGGGGGGATCAAGGTGAAGAAGAGGATTATTTAAGATACTGTTTGTAGAGATGTGGTTTCAGATGTTTTCGAAGATGGGCAAGAACTCTGCTGACCTAGCTTCAGGGGAAAATGGTTCCACCATTGGGGTGCCAGGAGAGAGAAGAGCTTGGACTGGGATGAGTGGAAGCTACCCTCCAATGGGGTGGGAGTGCCAAGAGACCTCAGGTGGCAGAACGGACTGCTCAGGTTGGAGTAGGATTTGAGCATCGCCTGAAGGTAGGGAGTAACAGTTCTTCTTTCTGTTCCATAGGTAAACACCATGGTCTTCTAGTGGATGCGAGCTTTGACTGGAAGCCAGTGAATGTGCGGGGGAGCTGGGTGACATGAGAGAACTTGGGAAGGTTGAAAACCAGGCGTTCTTGATAAGTTGCAGAGGTTTGACGGCATAAGCGGGGAGCCCAGCCAACAGCGAGTTGCAGTAGTCCAGATGGGAGAGGACAAATATAAACATAACATGTAAAGTGTTGGTCCCTTGTTTCATGAGCTGAAATAAAATATCCCAGAAATGTTTCATACACACAAAAAGCTTATTTCTCTCAAATGTTGTGCACAAATTTGTTTAGATCCTTGTTAGTGAGCATTTCGCCAAGATAATTCATCCGCCTGACATGTGTGGAATATCAAGAAGCTGATTTAACAGCATGAAGTTTGCAGTCAGTCCAACCTGCCTCAGAACAGCAGACCACCTGTAACAATGACAGCCCAGGACCTCCACATCCTGCTTCTTCACCTGCAGAATCGTCTGAGACCAGCCACCCAGACAGCTGATGAAACTGTGGGTTTGCACAACCGATTCATTTCTGCACAAACTGTCAGACACCTTCTCGGGGAAGCTCATCTGCGTGCCCGTCATCCTCATCAGGGGTCTTGACCTGACCTGAAGGTGTAACCAACTTCGGTGGGGAAAACGCTCACCTTCAATGGTCACTGGCACACTGGAGAAGTGTGCCTTTCACAGATGAATCGCTGTTGGCGGACAGGTATGGCGTCATGTGGGCCAGCGGTTTGCTGATGTCAGCGTTGTGAACAGAGTGCCCCATGGTGGCGGTATATGGTATGGGCAGGCATAAGCTACAGACAACAAATACAATTACATTTTATTGATAGCAATTTTAATGCACAGATGTACCGTGACTAGATCCTGAGGCCCATTGTCGTGCCATTCATATTCCGCGTCACCTCATGTTTCAGCAGGATAATGCATGGCCCCATGTTGCAGAGATACCAAAAGTGGTCTTTATGAAAAGATATTATCAAGTACCTGTATTGTAATCAGAAACGGTTCTGTAGAGAAACTCGGGGTTGATCTAAATACGAGACCATTCTGCACTGTCTCCACACCACCCCATTCCTGGAAGCTGAAAATGTTCCAGTTCTTCCATGGTCTGCATGCACGTTTGGGATGCTCTGCATTGACCTCTACGACACCTAGTTCCAGTTCCTGCCAATATCCAGCTACTCCAGACACAGCCATTGAAGAGGAGTGGGACAACATTCCACAGGCCACAATCAACAGCCTGATCAACTCTATGGGACGGATATGTGTCGCGCAGAATTAGGCAAATGGGGGTCACACCAGATACTGACTGGTTTTCTGATCCACGCCCTCCCTTTTTCTTACGGTATCTGTGACTGAAATATACTTATCTGTATTCTCAGTCATGTGAAATCCATAGTTTAATTTATTTAAATTGACAGATTTCCTTATGTATTTATATTTTTGTTCAGTGTACAGTTCTCTTTTGTATCTTTGATGTGATGGGGTGTTATAGTCCTCATTACAGTAGCCTAAACAGTTCAAAAGTACAGGCACCCCATCTGTCCTACAACGTCTGTTGAGAAGCTATCCTGTAGTCTATACATTTCATTAATTGCCATTTCCACCTTGTCCAGATTATCCAGGAATTGCGTAGTTTTTTTTGCTGATTTCAATGTGATGTCTCTTTCCTTCCATTATTTTTGTTCCCAAGAAAGCTAAGGTAACTGAGCTAAATGACTACCGCCCCGTAGCACTCACTTCCGTCATCATGAAGTGCTTTGAGAGACTAGTCAAGGACCATATCACCTCCACCCTACCTGACACCCTAGACCCACTCCAATTTGCTTACCGCCCCAATAGGTCCACAGACGACGCAATCTCAACCACACTGCACACTGCCCTAACCCATCTGGACAAGAGGAATACCTATGTGAGAATGCTGTTCATCGACTACAGCTTAGCATTTAACACCATAGTACCCTCCAAACTCGTCATCAAGCTCGAGACCCTGGGTCTCGTCCCCGCCCTGTGCAACTGGGTACTGGACTTCCTGACGGGCCGCCCCCAGGTGGTGAGGGTAGGTAACAATACTGATCTTCAACACTGGGGCCCCACAAGGGTGCGTTCTGAGCCCTCTCCTGTACTCCCTGTTCACCCACGACTGCATGGCCATGCACACCTCCAACTCAATCATCAAGTTTGCGGACGACACTACAGTGGTAGGCTTGATTACCAACAATGACGAGACGGCCAACAGGGAGGAGGTGAGGGCCGTCAGAGTGTGGTGTCAGGAAAATAACCTCACACTCAACGTCAACAAAACAAAGGAGATGATTGTGGACTTCAGGAAACAGCAGATGGAGCACCCCCCTATCCACATCGACAGGACAGTAGTGGAGAGGCTAGTTAGTTTTAAGTTCCTCGGCGTACACATCACGGACAAACTGAATTGGCCCACCCACACAAACAGCGTTGTGAAGAAGGCGCAGCAGCGCCTCAGGAGGCTGAAGAAATTCGGCTTGTCACCAAAAGCACTCACAAACTTCTACAGATGCACAATTCGAGAGCATCCTGTCGGGCTGTATCACCGCCTGGTACAGCAACTGCTCCGCCCACAACCGTAAGGCTCTCCAGAGGGTAGTGAGGTCTGCACAACGCATCACCGGGGGCAAACTACCTGCCCTCCAGGACACCTACACCAAGGACATCAAGGACACCACATCAAGGACAACAACCACCCGAACCACTGCCTGTTCACCCCGTTATCATCCAGAAGGCGAGGTCAGTACAGGTGCATCAATGCAGGGACCGAGAGACTGAAAAACAGCTTCTATCTCAAGGCCATCAGACTGTTAAACAGCCACCACTAACATTGAGTGGCTGCTGCCAACATACTGACTCAACTCCATCCACTTAATAATGGAAATGTATGTAAAAAATGGATCACTAGCCACTTTAAACAATGCCACTTAATATAATGTTTACATACCCTACATTATTCATCTCATATGTATATGTATATACTCCACTCTATATCATCTACTGCATCTTGCCATCTTTATGTAATACATGTATCACTAGCCACTTTAAACTATGCAACTTTATGTTTATATACCCTACATTACTCATCTCATATGTATATACTGTATTCTATACCATCTACTGCATCTTGCCTATGCCGTTCTGAACAATCACTCATTCATATATCTTTATGTACATATTCTTTATCCCTTTACACTTGTGTGTATAAGGTAGTAGTTGTGGAATTGTTAGGTTAGATTACTCGTTGGTTATTACTGCATTGTCGGAACTAGAAGCACAAGCATTTTGCTACACTCGCATTAACATCTGCTAACCATGTGTATGTGACAAATAAAATTTGATTTGATTTGACCGGTAGTTGTGCGGGGTACACCAAAGAGAACAGGATTATTTTTTCCTTAGCTTTTTCTTCATGTAGAGGTCTCTGCTCATGTCGTCGTTGATGTAGATCTGATGGCCCTAATACATTTAAGGTCTGACTCCCGCCTTCGGGCTTGGATGGCCAGTCGTAGAAATTTATATTTGTCCCTATAGTTAAGGAACTTTGAGATGATGCCCCTTGGTTTGCTGCTTGTGCCCTCTTTCGGGCCGTCTCTTCGATGCGCTCATTCAATTGTGGAAGCTCGTCTGAAGTTCTCCTGGCCCAGTAGTTGTGGTATTACCTTTTCCAGGAATTCTACCATTCTGGTTGTTCCACAGCTTTCGGGAAATCTATGAAATTAAGATTTTTGAGGAGAATGTACAATTTTGAACATGAAAAGTTATTAATAAAAAAAATAGGCGCATTTGGGCAGTGTTGATACAACATGAACAGTAATGCAATGGTTCGTTGGATCAGTCTAAAACTTTGCACATACACTGCTGCTATTTAGGGGCCAAAATCTAAATTGCACCTGGGCTGGAATAAAACATTATGCCTTTCTCTTGCATTTCAAAGATGATGGTTAAGAAAAATACGAAATAACGGTTGTTTTTTTCTTTGTATTATCTTCTACAATACCTATTGTGTTATATTCTCCTACATTTCTTTCACATTTCCACAAACTTCATAGTGTTTCTTTTCAAACAGTACCAAGAATATGCATATCCTTGCTTCAGGGCCTGAGCTACAGGCTGTTAGATTTGGGTATGTCATTTTAGGCAAAAATTGAAAAAAAGGGGCGGATCCTTAAGAGAGGTGTGTTTTCTGTTTCCCTTTGCAGTAGCTTGATTTCGGTTCCCTGTGTTTTCGTCCCAAGCGTTGGGTTTTCTAGTCCTAGTGTTTGTTGTTTTTCCAGTATCACTGTTATCCTTATGTTCTCGTTTTTCAAGTAAAGTATTATCCCAAATCATTGATTCCTCGTCTAGTCCATTCTCTGCATCTGGGTTCAACCTCAGCCCCTCACTGATTTGAATGGCGACTGAAGACCTCCGTCCTTTTGTTTATCCATAGTTTTCTGGAGCTATTCTGGTGCAATTTTCTCTGGGGTTAGCCAAGTTTCGACTGCCCAGTTCAGTCATATCAGTTTAGATTTTTTTTTACATCAGATATTTTCTTCATCTGCTTGTACAGTTTCTCATTGCCAGTGCCAATTTCTTTTAGTAATATCTCTAAACTCACTTTAGTCGAGTCGTCAGCTACTTGATCCATTGGTCGTGTTGTTTCGCTGTGTTTGATTGTCTCTAGTTCTTGGTGGCTCCCAAGTGGTGCAACAGTCTAAGGCACTGCATCTCTGTACACTCTCTGGTTTGAATCCAGGCTCAATCAAATCCAGTCGTGATTGGGAGTCCCATAGGGCGGTGCACAATTGGCCCAGCGTCGACCGGGTCATTGTAAATATGACTTGTTAGTTAAATATACTGACTTGCCTAGTTAAATAAAGCTTTAATAAAATACAAAAATCTAGTATTTGAAAAACATGAAGTTGCCAACTTAACATTTAATTTATTTCTTATTGTGAGTTCCAAATATCTCTAATGGTCACCCCAGCGTGAGTTGTTTTATTCACGTGATGTCAGAAGGCACTCATTGTTCCAAAATGTGATTGTTACGCAACAGGACTATTAACACGTGATGCCTGCTAATTATCTATATCTATTCAACTTGTCAATTTCAAATTATTTTCAAACTTGTTTTGTTTTCTAACAACAGTTTGAGTTGAGATGTGTTCTGCCTCCTTGTTAATTCACATAGAAGTAGCCCATTTCTGTGTTACAGACAATTTATGTTTGAGGCTTTACTGAGCCGGACAAACTTCCAATTTGAGAAGAGTCCAAGCACTTCCCCCTTCAACATGCACAATATAAACAGACCAAACTCATCTTGTCTCCTCTCATTATCTTTGGTTGACACGAAAAAACAAACATGGCGGCGAGCACAAACTACCCATCGGATTACTTTTGTTTTCTAGAAAGTGTTTTACTCAATTATTTCGATCAATGGTGAGCTCACCTGTGATGTGATGAATAATAAATAGTAATTGCTATTTGCAAGTTCATATTGTAGTTTCTGTCAGCCGAGAGTTATCTAAATATGACGACTTGTGTTATGTAAATCTTTCCTCAGTTGGCGCTAGGACTAATGTAGCCTACTTTTTCTGGTTTGGATGATTGTGTAAGCTGCCAATACTTCTGGGATCCAGATTCCAACAGTAGAGCTGAAAATCGGATGGAAACCCATTTAACTTGTTTGTTATTCGGTACATGGGAATTTAACTGCAAAGTTAAACAAAATTGTTTTTTTTAATGCACTCTATATCATTACACACAGCCATTTACCCAGAACAAGTCAATTTGTTAAACATTTTAGAATATTTGCATGAAAATCTGTCACCAATTGGATAGAAACCTCTCTACTAAGGGCGATTTATCTATTGACAATTTTGTGCAACTGAAATGAACTATTTCCTTGTTTACCACGGGAAATCTACTGTTAATTTACCCGACACTTTGTATGAATGGAAAACGAATGTTGATGTAGCTTACTCTTATTTTATTTGTTTCCACTTTGTTTGCACTTCTCATTGTAATCCATTAAATACAACTGTGTTTAAAAGAAAATGGTCTGGTTGTCACGCCCTGTTTCACCCGTCCTTGTGCTTGTCTTCACACCCTCCAGGTGTCGCCCATCTTCCCCATTATCCCCTGTGTATTTATACCTGTGTTTTCTGTCTGTCTGTTGCCAGTTCGGCTTGTTTGTTCAAGTCTACCAGTGGTTTGTCTCAACTCCTGTTTTTCCATAGTCTCGCTTATTCTCATCCTCCTGGTTTTTGACCTTTGCCTGTCCTGACCCTGTACCCGCCCGCCTGACCACTGCCTGAGCCTGCCAGCCATCCTGTACCTTGACCTCTGCTCTGGATTATCGACCCCTGCCTGCCATTACCTGTTGTTTGCCTGCCCCTGTGGTTACAATAAACATTGTTACTCCACACAGTCTGCACTTGGGTCTTACCTTGATTCCTGATACCTATTTCTTATCAAGATCGGGGTTATTGCCCTGGACAATCCCTATTTTAAAAGTGTAAGTAAATCAAGGAAATCATGGTTGAGTTACAGTACCAGTCAAAGGTTTGGACACACCTACTCATTCAAGAGTTTCTGTATTCTTACTATTTAATACATTGTAGAATAATAGTGAAGACATCAAAACTATGAAATAACACATGGAATCATGTAGTAACCAAAAAACGATTAAACAAATTAAAATATATTTGAAATTCTTCAAAGTAGCCACCCTTTGCCTTGATGACAGCTTTACACACCCTTGGCATTCTCTTTTCCAACAGTCTTGAAGGAGTTCCCACATGCTGAGCACTTGTTGGCTGCTTTTCCGTCACTTTGCGGTCCAACTCATCCCAAACCATCTCATTTGGGTTGAGGTCGGGTGACTGTGGAGGCCACGTCATCTGATGCACCACTCCATCACTCTCCTTCTTGGTCAAATAGCCCTTACACCGCCTGGAGGTGTGTTGGGTCATTGTCCTATTGAAAACTAATCATTTTCCCACTAAGTGCAAACCTGATGGAATGGAGTATCGCTGCAGAATGCTGTGGTAGCCATGCTGGTTAAGTGTGATTGAATTCTAAATAAATCCCTGACAGTGTCACCAGCAATCTTCCTCCTCCATGCTTCACGGTGGGAACTACACATGCAGAAATAATCTGTTCACTTACTCTGCGTCTCACAAAGACACAGCGGTTGGAACCCATAATCTCAAATTTGGACTCATCAAACCAAAGGACAGATTTCCACCGGCCTAATGTCCATTGCTCATGTTTCTTAGCCCAAGCAATTCTCTTCTTCTTACTGGTGTCCATTAGTAGTGGTTTTGTTTATAGCAATTCAACAATGAAGGCCTGATTCACGCAGTCTCCTCTGAACAGTTGATGTTGAGATGTACATGTTACTTGAACTCTGTGAAGCATTTATTTGGGCTGCAATTTCTGAGGCTGGTAACGCCAATGAACCTATCCTCTGCAGCAGAGGTAACTCTGGGTCTTCCTTTCCTGTGGCGGTCCTCATGCAAGCCAGTTCCATCATAGCACTTGATGGTTTATGTGACTGAACTTGAAGAAACTTTAAAAGTTCTTTATTTTTCTGGTTGACTGACCTTCATGCCTTAAAGTCATAGTGGACTGTCATTTCTCTTTGCTTATTTGATCTGTTCTTGCCATAATATGGACTTTGTACTTGACTAAATAGGGCTATCTCCTGTATACCACCCCTACTTTGTCACAACTATTGATTGGCTCAAACGCATTAAGAAGGAAAGAAATTCCACATTTGAACTTTTAACAAGGCACACCTGTTAGTTGAAATGCATTCCAGGTGTCTACCTCATGAAGCTGGTTGAGAGAATGCCAAGAGTGTGCAAAGCTATCATCAAGGCAAAGGGTGGATACTTTGAAGAATCTCAAATATAAAATATATTTTGATTTGTTCAACACTTTTTTGGTTACTATGAATCGACATGTGTAATTTTATAGTTTTGATGTCTTCACTATTATTCTACAATGTAGAAAATAGTACAAATTAAAAAAACACTTGAATGAACCGGCCCTGCCCAACACCATAATCACTCCATACATCGCAAAACTCCCCATTAGAAAAACGCAGTTGAGATCAAATACATGGGAAATGTGCCATTTACAACATCTTACAACAATGGAAACGGAAGATAAGGGTCCCAGAACAATAACATCTGGTGTATTTTATCTGCCTGATAGAAATAAAGCAGTGTAATGAGATGGCTTATTAATAGCTATAAATATCTAAAACACATCACTCACTAATGCTGTTAAAACATTGAAGATTTTGTGGATTTAATCAAGTGTAAATGAGATTCATGAGGAGCCCTTTGAAAACGTACAGACGTTATGCCAAAGGGTGAGAGATAAGGCAGTAGGGAGGGGAGTTTCATAGCTGGAGAGTAGGCGATGATGGTTCTCCGGGTCTGACAGTGGCTCCTGAACTGTGCTATGTCAACATTCCAGTCAGTTGCGCAACACTGAAACCATTGCCTGCCCCGCAGGGGCAGCTGGAAGGCTCATGTTTGACAGACTTGATTTGATTTTGTAAAAAGTGTTCTGCGGCCCCCAGCGAGACCAGGCCTGCTGCTGCTCTCTCCACTCACATTTTCGTGTTGTGATGGGTGAATGATGGGTTTAGCAGTGGCATCTGTCTGAGAGAGATGGGTTTATCATCCTTGGCGTCTCAATATGTGAGTGCTAATCTGGAGTCTCGCTCTCTCTCCAACCAGGGGTAGACGTAACATAGTAATAGTAAATCGTTCTCCCTCCATCTAGTATATGTTACATTTCTTATGGTATGTATTTATATGTGGATGTCCATCATCCATTTCATATGACATATTACGAATTACAATTCGTACAATATTTAGCTAATTTGCATTACATATGATATGTTACGAATCCAATTTTTTGTGGCTAACTTTAGCTAGGTGGTTAGATTACTAACTCTAACATTAGCTAGGTGGCTAACATTAACTAGGCTAATGGTTAAAGGGCTAAGGTTAGGGTTATAAGTTACGTTAAAGAGTTAAGGTTAGAGGAAGGGTTTGCTAACATTGCTAAGTAGCAAAGTAGCTAAAAAAGTAGTTGCTAATTAGCTAAAATGCTAAAGATGTCCATTATGACATTCAAACACGCCACCTTTGTGATGCTAGACATTTGCGTTATCCGCCTACCCATCCACCCTGACCAATCCCCCTCCTTACATTTTTTTCCTTAAGGAACCTTATCTCTTATGTAACCATACCAAACTTAACATATCATACTAATTTGAGTGTCCTGGACTTACGTTTATAATGTTGGTCTATGAGACCAGGCTGCTCTCTCCCTTTCTCTCTCTCTCTTTCTGTCTTTCCCACCCTCCCACTCAATCTCTCTTTCTCAGGCTCTGTTTCTGTTTCTCTTTTCTCAGATTGTGCCAGTTCATCTCAACTCCCCTGGACAGTCTAGCAGGAATATCAATGAATCCATTTCTATTAACGTCTTCAATGAAACTCTGAGTGATGTGGAACTATAGTTCCTAATGAGACTGATGTGCAATGCCACTGTTGAAGCATTGGTTGAAATCAGGCTGCTCCCCCCAGGCTATTCCATTAAAAGACCTCTTGAAAAATAAAATAAAAAGCTGCAATGTTATTGTTTGTGCTTCTTGAGACGGCGTAGCAACAACATAGCCAGTATACACTTCCTCAAAATGGTCTGAATTAATCTATGATAAATCAAGAAATCTGTAATTCATTTTGAGGTTTTTGCCAAGGAGGTCTTAGTCGTGCAATTTTGCATCTAACTAAGATGTTTGGTGCAATATTTCTCAAGTGAGAAATTGCATAAAAACGAGTTGCCTCTTGTTGAATGACAACAAACACTTAATTGAAGAATCCCTTCCATAGTTCTTCCCACTCCTACTAGTAGTAGTACTGTTGACCAATCACCAATGAAGGGGTGGAGACTTCAGCTACCAAACTTCAACTTGCCTGAAGAAAACATTTTGTGTGCATGAACAGCCCCCCAAAAAACAACTGAACACCAAAACTAACAAAAACGGCAACAAATTGAGTCATAATATGTGCACAACCTGTTTCGACTGGGAAGCATGCGACATGCATGCAAGTGGCTAGGCATAAAGATGACAGGGGTGGGGGGAGGATAGTGCTGGGGGCGAAGGCAGACAGATCCAGATAAACATGAGGGATTCCAGATGTTTTATGGTTAGATTGGTGAATATAGTTACATGTTTCTATGGAGCATTGCTATTCTATTGGCGGACCGGTCTGCTGGATGAGTTTTGTCTGTTGGTTGGACTCTGTCAAGAGGAAATACATCATGCTGTTTGACGCTGCCTGCTATTGACATGCCATAGCTGATATTTGTGTGATTTCAGGTAGTCATTTATCACCTAAGGCTTCAAACACACTCTTAACAGCTTCTTCAACTTCAGCTTTAAGCACCAGCTGTCAGAGCAGCTCACAGATCAATTCACCTGTACATAGCCCTTCCAACTACCTCATCCCCATACTGTATGTATTTATTTATCTTGCTCCTTTGCACCCCAGTATCTCTACTTGCACATTCATCTTCAGCACATTCTACCATTCCAGTGTTTAATTGCTATATTGTAATTACTTTGCCACCATGGCCTATTTATTGCCTTACCTCCCTTATTCTACCTCATTTGCACATGCTGTTTATAGAGTTTTTCTACTGTATTATTAATTGTATGTTTGTTTATTCCATGTGCAACTCTGTGTTGTTGTATGTGTCAAACTGCTTCGCTTTATCTTGGCCATGTCGCAGTTGCAAATGAGAACATGCTCTGAACTATCCTACCTGGTTAAATATAGGTGAAATATATATATATATATATATATATATACAGTGCCTTGCGAAAGTATTCGCCCCCCTTGAACTTTGCGACCTTTTGCCACATTTCAGGCTTCAAACATAAAGATATAAAACTGTATTTTTTTGTGAAGAATCAACAACAAGTGGGACACAATAATGAAGTGGAATGACATTTATTGGATATTTCAAACTTTTTTAACAAATCAAAAACTGAAAAATTGGGCGTGCAAAATTATTCAGCCCCCTTAAGTTAATACTTTGTAGCGCCACCTTTTGCTGCGATTACAGCTGTAAGTCGCTTGGGGTATGTCTCTATCAGTTTTGCGCATCGAGAGACTGACATTTTTTCCCATTCCTCCTTGCAAAACAGCTCGAGCTCAGTGAGGTTGGATGGAGAGCATTTGTGAACAGCAGTTTTCAGTTCTTTCCACAGATTCTCGATTGGATTCAGGTCTAGACTTTGACTTGGCCATTCTAACACCTGGATATGTTTATTTTTGAACCATTCCATTGTACATTTTGCTTTATGTTTTGGATCATTGTCTTGTTGGAAGACAAATCTCCGTCCCAGTCTCAGGTCTTTTGCAGACTCTATCAGGTTTTCTTCCAGAATGGTCCTGTATTTGGCTCCATCCATCTTCCCATCAATTTTAACCATCTTCCCTGTCCCTGCTGAAGAAAAGCAGACCCAAACCATGATGCTGCCACCACCATGTTTGACAGTGGGGATGGTGTGTTCAGCTGTGTTGCTTTTACGCCAAACATAACGTTTTGCATTGTTGCCAAAAAGTTCCATTTTGGTTTCATCTGACCAGAGCACCTTCTTCCACATGTTTGGTGTGTCTCCCAGGTGGCTTGTGGCAAACTTTAAACGACACTTTTTATGGATATCTTTAAGAAATGGCTTTCTTCTTGCCACTCTTCCATAAAGGCCAGATTTGTGCAATATACAACTGATTGTTGTCCTATGGACAGAGTCTCCCACCTCAGCTGTAGATCTCTGCAGTTCATCCAGAGTGATCATGGGCCTCTTGGCTGCATCTCTGATCAGTCTTCTCCTTGTATGAGCTGAAAGTTTAGAGGGACGGCCAGGTCTTGGTAGATTTGCAGTGGTCTGATACTCCTTCCATTTCAATATTATCGCTTGCACAGTGCTCCTTGGGATGTTTAAAGCTTGGGAAATCTTTTTGTATCCAAATCCGGCTTTAAACTTCTTCACAACAGTATCTCGGACCTGCCTGGTGTGTTCCTTGTTCCTCATGATGCTCTCTGCGCTTTTAACGGACCTCTGAGACTATCACAGTGCAGGTGCATTTATACGGAGACTTGATTACACACAGGTGGATTGTATTTATCATCATTAGTCATTTAGGTCAACATTGGATCATTCAGAGATCCTCACTGAACTTCTGGAGAGAGTTTGCTGCACTGAAAGTAAAATGGCTGAATAATTTTGCACGCCCAATTTTTCAGTTTTTGATTTGTTAAAAAAGTGTGAAATATCCAATAAATGTCGTTCCACTTCATGATTGTGTCCCACTTGTTGTTGATTCTTCACAAAAAAATACAGTTTTATATCTTTATGTTTGAAGCCTGAAATGTGGCAAAAGGTCACAAAGTTCAAGGGGGCCGAATACTTTCGCAAGGCACTGTATATTAAATCTTCTGGGTCAACAGTTCCCACAGACAAGTCAGTGGAAATGAGACATTGCCTATTGAATCCCTCTCAGTGGTTAAACATTTCATAACCCTGCATGGATGTTTATGAACCAGTTTCATAATAATCTTGATGTTGCCCCAGGGAAAATGCTACTTTTAGCTGCTTGTGAAATTCTTCAAGTAGTTGGACGGATTTCAGTTGAGGTTTCAGTAAAACTTCACATTAGGTGAAGTATGAGATGGTCATAACGTATGCATGCTAGTTTGCAATACCTAATAAGGCATGCTATAGCACTGTACAGCATACACAGTATTTCCATAAGCCACAGAAGACACTAGACCTGGCTATAGCGTGGCTGCAGAGAAATCGCATGGCAGAGACGTCACGGGACCAATAGCCGAACTGACAAATAACTGTCACTGTGTATGAAATACTGTTTTTCATATTATTAGACTCACTTAAGACTCACAAGTGGAGCACACTCACAGCACACATTTGCATATGACTTATGGGGAGTCATGGAACTGGGTATGGCCTCTAATTCTGTTGTTGGGATCACTGATTTATCGATTGGCTGTGGTAGAGATGTGCCTTCCCATATCCAAGTAAGCTGTAGTGTTATTGAGACTCATTAATCAGCATGACAGAAACTAAATGCGCAGAGGCATATTTTACTCACAACTTGGAGAGAAAGAGAGCGAGAAGAGGGGAAAAACAAGCTGTGGAGGCATGCTGATGTAAAGTATCAATGCCTGCCTCCTAAAATCCAATGAATATGCTTTCATCATGTCCATTTCAAAGATAGGAGTATTTGAAAGAAGGCTATTGATCCTGAAGATGGTCAGATACTCATGTAGATGGCAACTGAGCATTAGCGGTTCAAATCAAATTTATTTATATATCCCTTCATACATCAGCTGATATCTCAAAGTGCTGTACAGAAACCCAGCCTAAAACCCCAAACAGCAAGCAATGCAGGTGTTGAAGCACTTTGGCTAGGAAAAACTCCCTAGAAAAGGCCAAAACCTAGGAATAAATCTAGAGAGGAACCAGGCTATGAGGGGTGGCCAGTCCTCTTCTGGCTGTGCCAGGTGGAGATTATATCAGAACATGGCCAAAGTGTTAAATGACCAGCATGGTCAAATAATAGGTCTGGGACAGGTAGCATGTCCGGCGAACAGGTCAGGATTCCATAGCCTCAGGCAGAACAGTTGAAACTGGAGCAGCAGCACTGACTGGGGACAGCAAGGAGTCATCATACCAGGTAGTCTTGAGTCATGGTCCTAGGGCTCAGGTCCTCTGAGGGAGAGAAAGAGAGAATTAGAGAGAGCATACTTAAATTCACATAGGACACCGGATAAGACAGGAGAAGTAATCCAGATATAACAAACTGACCCTAGCCCCCCCGACACAAACTACTGCAGCATAAATACTGGAGGCTGAGACAGGAGGGGTCAGGAGACACTGTGGCCCCATCCGATGATACCCCCAGACAGGTCCAAACAGGAAGGATATAACCCCACCCACTTTTCCAAAGCATAGCCCCCACACCACCAGAGGGATATCTTCAACCACCAACTTACCATCCTGAGACAAGGCCGAGTATAGCCCACAAAGATCTCCGCCACGGCACAACCCAAGGGGGGGGCCAACCCAGACAGGAAGATCACATCAGTGACTCAACCCACTAAAGTGACGCACCCCTCCTAGGGACAGTATGAAAGAGCACCAGTAAGCCAGTGACTCAGCCCCTGTAATAGGGTTAGAGGCAGAGAATCCCGGTGTCATGACCGTCGTAAGAAGCGGACCAAAGCGCAGCATGGTTTGAATGCATCATTTAATAGATGACAAAAAACACAAAGTAAACTGTACAAAAACAATCAACAAATAACAGCCATGAAGCTATCATAAGAACTGTGCTGACACAAGCAACTAACATAGACAATCACCCACAAACAAACAGTGAAACCCAGGCTACCTAAGTATGATTCTCAATCAGAGACAACTAATGACACCTGCCTCTGATTGAGAACCATACTAGGCCGAAACATAGAAATCCCCAAATCATAGAAAAACAAACATAGACTGCCCACCCCAACTCACGCCCTGACCATACTAAATAATGACAAAACAAAGGAAATAAAGGTCAGAACGTGACACCCGGTGGAAAGAAGGGAACCGGTTGTTGTCTATATGGTTGTCTACTCTACCCTATACTGTAACTTTACATGGGGTCATTCAGTTTGAACATTTTGTGGAGTCAGCATTAATGAACACGATTCATATCAGTGCACTGGCAATGCTAATATTTCCCCCTGGCTGTTTTGTAAATAAGATCAAATAGATGGAGCTACAATAAATACATCAGCATCATGTTAATTTACATGCCTCTGTTTACCCATACATTTATTTTGGGGGAAAAATATCACAACTTTGCCCAACTCCTGTTTTGGGAAGATAAATTTAGACAACTTTCAGGCATATTTATTCATGACCTTACCCGTTGAAATCTTTGAGGTGTTGTCAGGACTCCTTAGCTGAAACCCTCTCACTTTCTCTTTCTCTCTCTGTACAACACATAACAGATTATCAGCTGTTTTTGCCAGCAGCAAGCTCTGCTCTAGATTTCTGTGGTATGCGTTCACATTGGTGTTGTCAAGGGTTTGCGTGGCAATCTGTATATTGTGTTTTTCATTTACTTTCCCAATTCAATGGTTCTCGATGTTTTCAAACTTTCATTATTAAAAACAATGCTATGCTGTCCCGGTAATTATCGATGATTCTTGATGGAGTGATATGGGAGGGAAGGATGCATTCGTCAATGTAGTCTTACAGGCCTTTAAAAATCTAAATTATCCTGGATTCACTTCAGAATGTTGGAATACAAATTCCTGGCTCTGCCCCTCCTCATCTGGACTGATGCGATATGTGTTGTTTTTCTGCAAGGTTAATCACAGAGGATGGGCTACATAGGTGGAGAAATGGATGTGAAATCAACATAGCTCCATACGACTCCCCCTGGAGCACATCTGTGATCAATTATTTATGTATTTATCAGAACCAAGTAACTACATATACAGTAAGTACAATTTCCCCCCATCTTTCATGTTTTGCAATCTTTACAGGAAATACTGGTACTGAACAGTTGCGTTTCTGCCTCTGAAGAGTTCCCAAGGTGAGAAAAGAGCAGGATGAGAAAGGGTAAGGATGGAAAAGTAAAGAGACAAAGATAGAGAAAGAGGTAAATGTGTGTGTTAATGTTTGAAGGATGGGAGGTTAACTTGATGCCATACTGACAGAGCGTGTTGTCTGTCCTCTCATCACTCTGCTCTTGCAGTTCCTCGCCTTACACTCACCCTCCTGTTAATCACACGCTGCCATGGCAACCTGGGGGAGGCGGCCTGATCATGTCGCCATGTTACACTTCAGTAAACCAATCAAAGACCAGCGTGACCCTGCGTGAGCCCCCTTACAGGCCAATGAGATGGTATTGTGATAGATGATATAGTGATAGCACAATATCAGGTGTGTGTAGTCGCTGCAGGGTTGAAGGGAAATTAAGCCTTATTAATGTCCCCAGACACAAAAACAGTGGGAACAAAACATTTAAAACTGTCCTGTAATCAGTCAAACACCTGGTCTGTGATCATCTCCTAGGTAACACACTTTCTCTACTGTTTCTTTCTTTCAGTTGTCAGGTCAGAATTTTAATCATGGGTTTGTTGTGGTGCTACTTGCTCTCTGTTGCACACTGGTGAAACATGAAAACAAAACCATAATGTAGTAGCATTTCCCCACTCTTCTACAACTTCTCTTCTCCAACTTTTTCCTTTGTTCGGATGCAAGCCTCAAGGCTCTAAGTGACATCATGAAGGACAAAACTACAGGAGGATGGAAGAGAAAACAGACAAATTGAGATGGAGAGAACCTAGACAGCGGGAGACAGGCTCTATTCACTATGAGTTTTTTTGCGGGGGGGGTCTCTCTGTATAGCACCTCTATTGTTTTATTTGAAGAGACTAACAATAGGTATCACACAGGCTACTGGTACCTCACACTCCAATATAACCTTGATGAGGGGATAATTCATCTTAGGCACTTGTCTAGCACATCATTTTCCTAAGCTAATTTTTAGTATACCCCATCCACCGCTCTTTCTTGTCCGTCACAAATGTCCACAAGGACTCAAACATCAATTACTGTACCTTATGAGTCCCCTCCTTCTGCAGAAGAACACACATTTGCATTTCTATCCCATATAATTCAATTTCTCGACACTCATAGCAGGGTTTTATTTCATAACTTTAGATTAGCCTCCTACAAACATAATTATTCCCTTTGGTTACAAAATACATTTCAACTCCCTGAGCAGAAAATATTTATTCAGGTGCCTCTTTCTTGGTAACCCTGATCTGGTGTCATTTCATCCCTCGTTTTCTTTCTCTTCTCTTAGAGGAAGTTCTTCATGTAGCCACACCACTCTGTCTGTCTGAAGGAAGGCACTGGCCTGGAGAGAGAGAGGTATGGCATGGAGAGGGAGCGGTATGGCTTGGAGAGAGAGGTGTATGGCCTGGAGGGGGAGGTGTATGGCCTGGAGGGGGAGGTGTATAGCCTGGAGGGGGAGAGGTATGGCCTGGTGAGGGAGATGTTTGGCCTGGGGAGAGAGAGATATGGCCTGTGGGGGTAGGTGTATGGCCTGGAGAAGGTAGGGTATGGTATGGAGAGGGTGGGGTATGGCCTAGAGAGGGAGGGGTATGGCCTGGGCAGGGACAGTATGGCTTTCTGTGATGTGAGTGAACTGTAATTGAAAAATGCTTATACGAAAAGGTGGGTGGTCCTGATGGGGTACTGTCAGTGAACTTGGTTGCTAGGGAGGTAGGACAATGAGATTACGTCTCAATCAGAAATCACTCCATCGTCTACAGTTAGTTCAAAATGCTGTAGCTCTGCTTTTAACAGGCATCAGAACATTTAACCATATCACACCTGTTTTAGCATCTCTATCCTGTCTACCAGTCCCTTTTAGAATAGATGTTTAAATCGCATCAATCACATTTAAGGCTATACTTGGTTGAGCCCCATCTTATATCTCTGATCTTTTATCTCCCTACGAGCCAGGATGCAGCCTGAAATCATTTGACATGGCACTGTTGACCATCTAAAGTCTAGGTTGAAACAAACAGAGACCAGGCATTTGCCATTAGGGCCCCTAGACTTTGGAATGGTCTGCCAGAGGAGATCAGGCTTGCAGATTCAGTGCCTCTTTTAAAAATCCCTGCCGAAGACACAGATTTCTAAAAAGGCTTGTAGTAATGTATGGTTTCAAGTTATGATTTTAATTAGCTATCTTTTTAATTCTCCTCCCTCCTTTGTTACTGTACTTTTATTTATTTTATTATTCATGATGCAGAGCACTTTGTTACTTGTATTGAAAAGCGCTACATAAATAAAGTTATTATTATTATTATTAGAGTCTTTGAACTTGGCCATTCGTCCCATTGGCTTTCTGAAGGCCCACTCTTGGCTTATGTCTGATAAATGTGACTTGCTCTATCATAATCAGTCACATTGACCCCAGAACACATTTGGAGTTTTATACAGTGCTGGAAAGAGGAGAATGTTAGCTTTTCTACTCCAAATATCAAGTGAGTTACATGACATTACATGCTGAGTGTCACCAAACCAAAGTCAAAGTAACTTTTAAGACATTTATTCGTATAATTTATCACAACTATTTACTTAATACAAACATCAATGCAAGAAACACATTTGTACACATACAAACATAATTTATAGGCTACATTCACTTATTTTCAAACATGCACACACATGTACACATGTACAGTACATGCATATGTATGACAGAGAAATACTCTCACGCTGCACATGTTCATGCCATGATATGTGCTAGGACTAGATGCGGTGTGCATGTGTTTGTGCGCATGTGTACGTGCATACATGTACACGAGCGCACAAATGTGTGCACATCCCATGTAGTCCACAAACATGTCATGGTTGTGGCCCACAGATTTTCCATGTTAGATTCAGAGATAAGGCTTGGGAGGAAAAATAATGAATTAAATAGCATCTCTTATAAATACGTCACAGAGAATGTGTATAGATGTGGTCAAGCAACCCAGGTTCTGCATTTTTCTGACAGTCACACAGAGAAACAGCATCTAAAAAGAGCTAAAAGAGATGGAGGGGTTGAAAGCTAAAAATGGTCAGAGTAAACTTTGGTCTCTAAGCAGCTAAAATGAAAAACGTTAAAGAAAATCTGACCACACATATGTGTCACCAGAGAGTAAAGACTGACAGTCTCTTTGGATCCGATTTGTGTGGGCTTTGGTCTTTGCCGCTGGTCCACTGGCTGGAGCTAACAAACGTTTGATACAAATATAAGTATCAAGTTTTAGGAAAACACTAACCATGACCACGCATAAACGTTTTTGTACTTGCG
The DNA here is from genome assembly GCF_057628025.1 of Oncorhynchus mykiss. Classification (NCBI taxonomy): domain Eukaryota; kingdom Metazoa; phylum Chordata; class Actinopteri; order Salmoniformes; family Salmonidae; genus Oncorhynchus; species Oncorhynchus mykiss. The sequence continues at coordinate 80,501,797 of NC_143023.1, read as the reverse complement.
CCACACAGAGGACTTGGTCTCAAATGTCAGTAGCACCTGTATGTCTGCCCTCTTAAATCCAGGAATCTATCCTGGGAGCGGCATTGCCTGGACTTCAGCGAAGTTGTTGACTTGGTGGACGATTCACTGAATGTTCTCGTAGGACAGCACCTGTTTGCTGGCGAGATGACCACCACACCTCCTCTTCCTTAGAGCCACACCGTGTTCTTTGTAGAACTTTATCACTGCAGTCAAATTTTTGTAGAAATTCAGAAATGAGAAAATACATTATTTAAAACATGCCTTTAATATGTGCTGTAAGGCACAATATATTCTCAGCTATAGCTATTTTATTTATATTCGTGATACAGCCAACTACTAATTTTTTCTTAAATACCTTCTGCACTTTTTAATACGTGTAAGAACTTACGCCTGTAAGAACTTGAATGTTACTCTTCAGATTTGCTGGCTATCAAGGAAATAGGATATCCTCTGATGTTTCCTTTTTGTTTGTTTGCTCCTTTTCGAGCTGATGGTTTCCTTGGAGAGGTTCGTGGAACCAGCGATCTTGCCAATGAGCACTAGATGTTTTTCATCCGAAAAATAAGACAAATACTATAGTAATTTAACATTCAGTCATCCTCATAATCTATTCTATCAACACTCTTTCAATAACACACACTAACTACACATAACCTGCATTTATTGAAATGCATGCATGAATCCCACACACACCAACAACAGCACACACACACACACACACACACAGGTCCCATAAAATATCAGATACATACACACACACTCACTAAATACACTGCCTTTAATACACTAGCTAGCTAGTCAGTCTACTTGTGTCTCATCACACACACACAAACATAGACACTGACAGATAGACAGACACAGAAACATGCACACATTACACACTCACAGCCAACTGAACTTGACTAATTGTTGAATGGCAAGCACTTACCCTTGGTTAGTTAAAGATCTGTCAAAATGCCAGGCATACACCAGAGCACATGCACATGGATACATGTGAGCACACCTACAGAACTGAACTCAGTTCACACAGAAACTCAGTCATGAAAGCAAATAAAAGGCATGAAAGCACACGTAAATATTCATACCTACATGAATATGGATCAGATACACATGCACACACACACGCACGTCTATCAGGCATCTCACTCATTCTTCACTTTCCCAGCTTCTCTCTAGCTATATCCCGTATGAAAAAAATAAATGTCAATATATTTAACATCATGTAAAATGTATTTAAAATACATGTAGATACATTTTCATCTTTGATAAAATACATGTCATGCATTGTATGCCAGAGATGCATGTACAGTGTCTTCAGAAAGTATTCATACCACTTGACTTATTCCACAAACTGATTAAATACAAATAAAAAATCTCACCCATCTACACATTATACCCCATAATGACACATTGAAATGACAAATTGAAATTTTGCAAATATATTAAAAATGAAATGCAGTTCTGCAGTGGATGGTTATTGATGTTATGGTGTGTTCGTAACCAAGTGGGAAGTGGGAATTTACCACATCTGGGAAAAATCCACTTCAATGGTCGTCCAACTGGTAATTACTTGTTAAATCAGCCATGAATCCCGTTGCGACCGGGGGAATTGGATGCAAAAAATATACAAATATTTCTAGCCTGTATAATTATTGGTAACAAGGTTGACGTGTTATGCCCGACCCACTCAGTTTTTCACCACAAAACACCAGAAAATAGCACAAAAGAGTAGAACCAGCTCACCTGCTTTTATACTATGATTTGACTATTAGAAGTTCAATGTTTCTTTTTTTTTATTTATTTATTTATTTTACCTTTATTTAACCAGGTAGGCAAGTTGAGAACAAGTTCTCATTTACAATTGCGACCTGGCCAAGATAAAGCAAAGCAGTTCGACAGATACAACAACACAGAGTTACACATGGAGTAAAACAAACATACAGTCAATAATAAAGTATAAACAAGTCTATATACAATGTGAGCAAATGAGGTGAGAAGGGAGGTAAAGGCAAAAAAGGCCTTGGTGGCAAGGTAAATACAATATAGCAAGTAAAACACTGGAATGGTAGTTTTGCAATGGAAGAATGTGCAAAGTAGAAATAAAAATAATGGGGTGCAAAGGAGCAAAATAAATAAATAAATTAAATACAGTTGGGAAAGAGGTAGTTGATAGGGCTAAATTATAGGTGGGCTATGTACAGGTGCAGTAATCTGTGAGCTGCTCTGACAGTTGGTGCTTAAAGCTAGTGAGGGAGATAAGTGTTTCCAGTTTCAGAGATTTTTGTAGTTCGTTCCAGTCATTGGCAGCAGAGAACTGGAAAGAGAGGCGGCCAAAGAAAGAATTGGTTTTGGGGGTGACTAGAGAGATATACCTGCTGGAGCGTGTGCTACAGGTGGGAGATGCTATGGTGACCAGCGAGCTGAGATAAGGGGGGACTTTACCTAGCAGGGTCTTGTAGATGACATGGAGCCAGTGGGTTTGGCGACGAGTATGAAGCGAGGGCCAGCCAACGAGAGCGTACAGGTCGCAATGGTGGGTAGTATATGGGGCTTTGGTGACAAAACGGAATGCACTGTGATAGACTGCATCCAATTTGTTGAGTAGGGTATTGGAGGCTATTTTGTAGATTACATCGCCAAAGTCGAGGATTGGTAGGATGGTCAGTTTTACAAGGGTATGTTTGGCAGCATGAGTGAAGGATGCTTTGTTGCGAAATAGGAAGCCAATTCTAGATTTAACTTTGGATTGGAGATGTTTGATATGGGTCTGGAAGGAGAGTTTACAGTCTAACCAGACACCTAAGTATTTGTAGTTGTCCACGTATTCTAAGTCAGAGCCGTCCAGAGTAGTGATGTTGGACAGGCGGGTAGGTGCAGGTAGCGATCGGTTGAAGAGCATGCGTTTAGTTTTACTTGTATTTAAGAGCAATTGGAGGCCACGGAAGGAGAGTTGTATGGCATTGAAGCTTGCCTGGAGGGTTGTTAACACAGTGTCCAAAGAAGGGCCGGAAGTATACAGAATGGTGTCGTCTGCGTAGAGGTGGATCAGAGACTCACCAGCAGCAAGAGCGACCTCATTGATGTATACAGAGAAGAGAGTCGGTCCAAGAATTGAAATCTTTTGAAATCAACATATAAAAAGGAATACTTTCACCACATTAAAATGAGAGTTCAGTACACGTAACAGGAATGACCATAAAAATCGGGGTCAGATGTAAATTAATCACTATTCATATGAAATAAAACAATTATCTTAAGAAATAACTTTTTCAAATCAACGAAATAACTAGGGTTTTACAATGATGGTGAAAACGTTGAGTATTTTTCGGGGTTAGTATGTTCAAATCTTCCTAGAAGTCACAGAGGGTGCATGGAAGGACATATCAAAAAGATTAATTTTGGCACTTTAGCAAGTCTTTATTCATATTGAAAATCAGATTTTTTGGAATTCTCCATGTGGATTTTATTAAAGGGCACATCTTTTGATTTAACAGTCTTTTAAGATGCAATATTGTTGCATCATTTCTATTTAACATATCAACACCCAGAAGACGCTAAGTTCTGCCAGTTGGACATTGGTTGCAATGCACTCATCATGTTTGTTTGTTAAATGCATTTAAATGCATGGTAGTGCTTTTTGGTGTGTCAATTACAATGAAAATGCAATTTGACAAAATATATTGTATCGGCGACAGCCGATAAAAATACTTGGAAACGTGGCTTTTGGGGGGCTTTGTCTTAGTGATTTTTGACCTCCCATGAGATGGATTGTTATGTTGTGTTCTGTGATGAAAGATTACGCTTGTACACTGCCAGTTCTGCACTCTGAGTCAGCATGGCATCACATTAAACCTACCATCCTTCAAACATTAAAACTCACATTTATTGACATGTACTGTACATATGATACCAAAATACATACCAAAAGACTGACATAATGCATGTGATACCAAAGAGCTGAACAATTCATGTTGAGAGGTATCTGTTACTTGAACTCTGTGAGATGCATTCTGAGGTGCAGTTAACTGCCAATTTCTGAGGCTGGTAACTCTAATGAACTTATCCTTTGCAGCAGAGGTAACTCTGGGTCTTCCTTTCCTAATGAGAGCCAGTTTCATCATAGCGCTTGATGGTTTTTGCGACTGCACTTGAAGAAACTTTCAAAGTTCCTGAAATTTTCCGGGTTGACACCTTCATCTTAAAGTAATAATGGACTGTTGTTTCTCTTTGCTTATTTGAGCTGTTCTTGCCATAATATGGACTTGGTCTTTTACCGAATAGGGCTATATTTTGTATACCACCCCTACCTTGTCACAACACAACTGATTGGCACAAACGCATTGAGGAAAGAAATTCCACAAATGTCCTTTTAACAAGGCACACCTGTTATTTGAAATGCATTCCAGGTGACTAACTCATGAAGCTGGTTGAGAGAATGCCAAGAGTGTGCAAATCTGTCATCAAAGCAAAGGGTGGCTACTTTGAAGAATCTAAAATATATTTTGATTTGTTTAACACTTCGTTACTACATGATTACATATGTGTTATTTAATAGTTTTGATGTCTTCACTATTCTACAATGTAGAAAATATTATAAATAAATAAAAACCCTGGAATTAGTAGGTGTGTCCAAACTTTTGACCGGTACTGTGTGTTTTATTAAATACATTCCAAATAATGTATATGTAATACATTACTTGGCCAATTTTAAATATTTCACGTCTCCCAAAAACATATCTAAAATTGGATTTGAAATCAACTCAAATATAAATCGTATGAGATTCCACACTTCCCACTTCACATTGTCTGGGCCACAATTAATAAGCCAGAATTATTATTCTTGCTAAAAAGACTACATTATTCTTTTCATCAACCTCTCTCAGTGCAGAGGTCACGCAGGAATGTTAAATCAAACCATGTTGTCTCTGTCACTACTGTAACCCACCAATCACACAAGGAATAATTGGAAGGAAGAATCAGCCTTACCACTTCAAATACCACTTAAACATGAAAAACACACATACTACTGAAGTCCTCCATTAAAAGGGTTAGTTCTGTATCGTAGAGAAGGAAAAAAACTGAGATTAAAGCGAAAAATGACACATTGTGAGACACGGATCAAATATATATATATATATATATATATATATATATATATATATATATATATATATATATTTGAATAATTGATATACACACGCTTATTGAAACATTTCCAGAGACTTTGAAATCCATATACCCCAGCACAACTATAAGAAAGCGTTCACCGTTACACCAAATCTCAAGTTTTATTTAGTCGGGATGTACGTGATACGCATGGTATACATCGAACAATGAAATACTTACTTGATGGTTCCTTCTCGACAATGCAACGATAATAAGAAATTATGAAAGATAAAATACGAAGATAAAGGAAAAGGCTCAGTAGAACAGAATAAACATTCTAGCATAAGTATAATACAGGAAGGCACAATTTATAGTCCAATATTTACACTTGTATCGGGGAAGGGGGGGTTATAAGCTGAGCTGTATAAGAAGCGTCTGGTAGCAGCATTTGTGATTTGTGTGTAGCATGAATTTATATGTGTGTGTGTATGTCTGTGTGGGTGTATGGATGAGTGAGTGCATGTTTACTAAGGTGCGCAGAATCAGAGCAGGTGGTCAGTCCAGTTCAAATGTTCAGTAGTCTGATGACTTGTAGATGTAAACGGTCTCTGCGCCTGTTGGTATCATACCTCATTCTCCGATAATGTCTGTCCGACGGTAAGGGAAAGAACAGCTCGTGGCTTCAGTGTGTGGGGTCCTTTGTGATGCTATGTGCCTTCCTCAGGCACTATATTGAGTAGATGTCCTGGATGGGTGGGAGCACAGTCCCAGTGATGTACTGAGCCTTCTTCACCACCCGCTGGAGAGCCTTGTAGTCGTGGATACAGCAATTCCTGTACGAAGCCGTGATGCAACCAATCAGGACGCTCTCAATGGTTCAGAGGTAGTATTTGGAGAGGACCTGTGACGGCATGCCAAATTACTTCAGCCACCTTAGAAAGTAGAGACGTTGTTGCACCCTCTTGACAAGAGTTGTGGTGTTATTGGTCCATGACAAGTCCTTGGTGATGTGGACGCCAAGAAACTGAAAACTCATGACTTTCTCCACTGCAGTTCCGTTGATGTGGATTGGGGCATGTTCTCTCCTGAAGTCAACAATCAACTCCTTTGTTTTGCTGATGTTGAGGAAGAGGTTGTTTTCATGACACCACAGTGCCAGTTCACTTATTTCTTCCCTGTAGTAGGCTAACACGTCATTGTTGGTTATCAGGCCTACAACCACGGTGTCGTCAGCAAACTTGATGATGGAATTGATGTTGTTCAAAGCCAAGCAATCGTGGGTGAATAGGGAGTACAGCATAGGACTGAGGACACACCCCCGGGAGGCCCCTGTGTTAAAACTTCTTGCGGATCTGTTGCGTCCCACCTCGCCAACATCCGGTGAAATTGCAGAGAGCGAAATTCAAAATACAAAATTCTTAATATTAAACATTCATGAAAATACAAGTGTCTTACATAATCTAAAAGCTTAACTTCTTGTTAATCCAGCCACTTTGTCAGATTTCAAAAAGGCTTTACGGCGAAAGCATACCATGCGAATACCTGAGGACAGCGCCCCGCATACAAAAGCATTACAAACATTTTCCAAGCAAGCAGAGGCATCACGAAAGTCAGAAATAGTGATAAAATAAATCACTTACAGTGGGGCAAAAAAGTATTTAGTCAGCCACCAATTGTGCAAGTTCTCCCACTTAAAAAGATGAGAGAGGCCTGTAATTTTCATCATAGGTACACGTCAACTATGACAGACAAAATGAGAAAAAAAATCCAGAAAATCACATTGTAGGATTTTTTCTGAATTTATTTGCAAATTATGGTGGAAAATAAGTATTTGGTCAATAACAAAAGTTTATCTCAATACTTTGTTATATACCCTTTGTTGGCAATGACAGAGGTCAAATGTTTTCTGTAAGTCTTCACAAGGTTTTCACACACTGTTGCTGGTATTTTGGCCCATTCCTCCATGCAGATCTCCTCTATAGCAATGATGTTTTGGGGCTGTTGCTGGACAACACGGACTTTCAACTCCCTCCAAAGATATTCTATGGGGTTGAGATCTGGAGACTGGCTAGGCCACTCCAGGACCTTGAAATGCTTCTTACGAAGCCACGCTTTCGTTGCCCGGGCGGTGTGTTTGGGATCATTGTCATGCTGAAAGACCCAGCCACGTTTCATCTTCAATGCCCTTGCTCATGGAAGGAGATTTTCACTCAAAATCTCACGATACATGGCCCCATTCATTCTTTCCTTTACACGGATCAGTCCCTTTGTAGAAAAACGGCCCCAAAGCATGATGTTTCCACCCCATGCTTCACAGTAGGTATGGTGTTCTTTGGATGCAACTCAGCATTCTTTGTCCTCCAAACACGACGAGTTGAGTTTTTAACAAAAAATTATATTTTGGTTTCATCTGACCATATGACATTCTCCCAATCTTCTTCTGGATCATCCAAATGCTCCCTAGCAAACTTCAGACGGGCCTGGACATGTACTGGCTTAAGCAGGGGGACACGTCTGGTACTGCAGGATATGAGTCCCTGGCGGCGTAGTGTGTTACTGATGGTAGGCTTTGTTATTTTGGTCCCAGCTCTCTGCAGGTCATTCACTAGGTCCCCCCGTGTGGTTCTGGGATTTTTGCTCACCGTTCTTGTGATCAATTTGACCCCACGGGGTGAGATCTTGCGTGGAACCCCAGATCGAGGGAGATTATCAGTGGTCTTGTACGTCTTCCATTTCCTAATAATTGCTCCCACAGTTGATTTCTTCAAACCAAGCTGCTTACCTATTGCAGATTCAGTCTTCCCAGCCTGGTGCAGGTCTACAATTTTGTTTCTGGTGTCCTTTGACAGCTCTTTGGTCTTGACCATAGTGGAGTTTGGAGTGTGACTGTTTGAGGTTGTGGACAGGTGTCTTTTATACTGATAACAAGTTCAAACAGGTGCCATTAATACAGGTAACGAGTGGAGGACAGAGGAGCCTCTTAAAGAAGAAGTTACAGGTCTGTGAGAGCCAGAAATCTTGCTTGTTTGTAGGTGACCAAATACAAATTTTCCACCATAATTTGCAAATAAATTCATAAAAAATCCTACAACGTGATTTTATGGATTTTGTTTCTCATTTTGTCTGTCATAGTTAAAGTGTACCTATGATGAAAATTACAGGCCTCTCTCATCTTTTTAAGTGGGAGAACTTGCACAATTGGTGGCTGACTAAATACTTTTTTGCCCCACTGTACCTTTGAAGATCTTCCTCTGTTTGCAATTCCAATGGTCCCAGCTACATAACAAATAGTCATTTTGTTCGATAAAGTCCTTCTTTATATCCCAAAAAAGTCAGTTTATTTGTGGCGCTTGATTCAGTAATCCACCGGTTTACCTTGTTCAAAATGCATACAAATGAATCCCAAAAGTTACCAATAAACTTCATCCAAACAAGTTGAACAACATTTCTAATCAATCCTCAGGTACCCTAATATGTAAATAAATGATACAATTTAAAACGGTATGTTCATTACTGGAGATAAATATCGAAGTGCGCACCTTCATCCACGCGCGCCTCAATACTTCAGCCAAAGTGGGAGCCACCTAGAAAAACTACAATTTCTAGCTAATTTTTCAAAAAACAAGCCTGATACTCTTTCTACAGACTGTTGACATCTACTGGAATCCCTAGGAACTGCAATCTGGGAGGTATTCCATTGATTTTCCCATAGACATTTCAATGAGTGCTGAGCTCAAAAAAATATATTTCTGGATGGATTCTCCTCGGGTTCTTGCCTGCCATATATGTTCTGTTATATTCACAAACATTATTTTATAAGTTTTGGAAACTTTAGAGTGTATTCTATCCAATACTACCAATTACATGCATATCCTAGCATCTGGGCCTGAGTAACAGGCAGTTTACTTTGGGCACCTCAGTCATCCAAACTTCTGAATACTGCCCCCTATCCCGAAGAGGTTTTAAGAGTTAGTGTGGAGGAGGTGTTGTTGCTAATCCTCACAGCCTGTGGTCCGCCTGTCAGGAAGTCCAGGATCCAGTTGCAGAGGGTGTTGTCCAGACCGCAGGAGGATGGTGGTAACTTAATTGGGGAGAACGTGCTTGTGTTAATGACTGGAGAGCAAAAAGTGGAATGGTATCAACTACATCAACCATCAAATGGTTTCCAGGTGTTTGATGCCATTCCATTTGCTCTGTTGTGGCCATTGCTATGAGCCGTTCTCCCCTCAGCAGCCTCCTCTGGTCCAGACCCAGGGATCTGAGCTTGGTGTCGAGCTCCGAGGGAATGATAGTGTTGAATGCTGAACCGTAGTCAATGAACAGCATTCTCACATTTCCTCCTGTCCAGATGTGTTACTGCTGTGTGAATAGCGATGGAAATGGCATCTTCTGTGGATCTGTTGGAGAGGTAGGCAAATTGGATTGGTGGCCTTGATAAGGGCCATGACCAGCCTTTCAAAGCACTTTATGATGACCGAGGTGACCGCGACTGAGCGATAATCATTTGGGCATGTCACCTTGTTTTTCTTGGGCACTGAGACGATGGTGATCTCCTTAACCTCTAGCGTCAAGCAATCCCGTATCCGGGAGCGTAATCATAGCCTCAAGCTCATTACCATAACGCAACATTTCCTATTCATGAAAATCGCAAATGAAATGAAATAAATATATTGAAACACAAGCTTAGCCTTTTGTTAACAACACTGTCATCTCAGATTTTCAAAATATGCTTTAACCAAAGCTACACAAGCATTTGTGTAAGAGTATTGATAGCCTAGCATAGCATTAAGCCTAGCATTCAGCAGGCAACATTTTCACAAAAACAAGAAAAGCATTCAAATAAAATAATTTACCTTTGAAGAACTTCGGATGTTTTCAATGACGAGACTCTCAGTTAGATAGCAAATGTTCATTTTTTCCAAAAATATTATTTGTGTAAGAGAAATAGCTCCGTTTTGTTCATCACGTTTGGCTAAGAAAAAAAACGAAAATGCAGTCACTTACAACGCCAAACTTTTTTCCATATTAGCTCCATAATATCGACAGAAACATGGCAAACGTTGTTTAGAATCAATCCTCAAGGTGTTTTTCACAAATCTATTCGATAATCTATCAGTGGTGGCAGCTGGCTTCTCATCAGAAGAAAACGGAAAAATACTGCAGCTGGAGATTACGCAATAATTGCGACGGAGGACACCAAGCGACCACCTGGTAAATGTAGTCTCTTATGGTCAATCTTCCAATGATATGCCTACAAATACGTCACAATGCTGCAGACACCTTGGGGAAAACGTGGAAAAGGTAAGCTGACTCCTAGCTCCTCCACAGCCATATAAGGAGTTTATATGAGGCGGTTTAAAAAAATGCAGCACTTCCTGATTGTATTTTTATCTGGGTTTTTTCTGTAACATCAGTTCTGTGGCACTCACAGACAATATCTTTGCAGTTTTGGAAACGTCAGAGTGTTTTCTTTCCAAAGCTGTCAATTATATGCATAGTCGAGCATCTTTTCGTGACAAAATATCTTGTTTAAAACAGGAACGTTTTTCATCCAAAAATTAAAAGAGCGCCCCCTATATCGAAGAAGTTAAACCAGCAGGATAAACACGGTGTGGTCTGCGGCACTCTGTGGTTGGGCTATGATGCCACCACACAGGAAAGCATGTAATAGATAGACATAAGCAACAGCTCCTGAAGAGGCCTCGGCTACAGAAGTCATATACAGATAAAAAACATGGTAGGATGTTATTTCTCAGTAAATACCTGGTGTTTTACTTCCTTGTCAATACCAGGTCATATGCACCGTAACATACAGTGCTATAATCGCCATTATGGGTCAAAATAACAATACGGCATCAACTGAAAAGCCAGGTAACGTGAGCATGCCTGCCCTTTGCTGTTGGCTCTCACCCGTTAGGTCCTATTGGCTGGCTACTTATTGAAATACTGAAGATGAGTGACACTTCCTCACACACTGGTCTTTGATTGGTTAACTGATGAGTGACATAGCGACATGATCAGGCCGACTCCGCCAGGTTGCCATGGCGGAGCGGTAGGAGCAGAGTGCAGAGAGGACAGACAGAACACGCTCAGTCAGCATGGCATCAAATTAACCTCCCATCCTTCAAACATTAACACACACATTTACCTCTCTTTACTTCCCTCTCACAGACCTCACTCTCTGTGTCGCTCTCTTCTCTCTCTTTCTCTTTCCCTTTCTCCATTTAAGGCACATTTTAAGAATCATTTTAATTTGTCCAAAGAAGGTCCAAAGAAAATGCCGGTATGTACTGTAGTGGCAAATCGGTTCAAATATGACACAACCAAGAACTTTGTGAAAATCAATATAGACTTTTAATACAACAGTATCATAAGCCGGAGCGGTCCGCGGAACACACACACTTTTTCAGAGCCCTCGCTCTGAGTTATACACCTACCATATAAGTCCCTCCCATATGCAAATTAAGTTACATCCCAATCCGTGCTTCCTGCTTGTTCAGCCCAATAACGCCCCCATCTGCTTTCCATTAGATCCTAATGGTGACAAGACCCTTGCTTTGACCCTTCACTCAGCTTAATGCGTTCTCCTGTTTGTGTGTTATCTAGGGTCAGCAGACTATGTGTCTCTTCTGTTTTTAGCATGCTCAGCTATACTAAAAATACTATACATTCCTCTTTCCTGTGGCCTGTGTTCATACCCTGTAATTAACTCCATGTGTCCCTTTTGGTGTCTTTCATCTCCTTTAGCTTTAGGGTGCCTAGCTGTTCTGGTCGCCTTCTCTTCATATGGTTGTCTAAGATCAAACAGACTTGTCTCCTGTGATGTGATTGATGTCTGTAATCCATCAATTGGTCCTTTGGCTGAACCCCCCGTCCTTAGATAACCTCTGATCTTTGTATGTCCAGCTGCCCTAGGTGTTGCCCTCTCCCATGGCCCCACTCTGGCTTCCTGTCCTATACAATAGACAATGTACCTTACCAGAATGGCAAATGCATCCCTCTTTTATATAGGACAGTATATTTATCCATATATGTACCTAATTTCTCCCACAGTACTTGAGTGATCATTAAGTAGTGAAAGAGGTGAGAGGTAGTGTAAATAGTAACTGGGTGCAAATTTCCTGATGATTAGAACTAATGTATACATTGTGAGATTAGAGTTTGCTTGTTGTTATAGCGATGAGCTGAAGGAAGAATAGCAGATGGTAAAATTACCCGGGCATGCACTGCTGTTTTTTTCACTTCATTATTTTTTATTTTTTTTGTCTACCATTTTCCCTCATAGACAGGACATTGGATTCATGCAACAAACAATTCCTACTACTACCAACTGCCTCTCATGCACCACTGTTGGCCCAGATGGTTTCAAACCCTGATATATCATTGGAGGCATTTGGCGATTTTCATGGAATTGCGATGCACATAGAGCCAGTCTTCAGTCCGGATGCATCTTCTGGAGCAGGAGATGAGGTTTGTCTGTGAGTGTAAGTGTGGGCTGTGAGCGAGCGATAGATCAGAGCGGCCTGTGTCGGTCTACCACACTGATGTGCTGACGCGCTCGCTGCCGTGCTCAGGTAATTACAGCATCTGTTAAGAGCTCTGCTGATTGTTTTTCATCTCCACATGGTCGCCACTCCAGAAAACCAATTACCTCAGGGAACGCTAACTCACTAGGCTCCCTTTTGTTATTTTCCTCTGCTTTTACAAAAGACACACTAAAACTTGGAAAGCAAAGGGTTTTGTTGTGTGGTTTTGTATCTCAAAAACAGTAATGGTGCCTAATGCTCAGTGGTTCTGCTAAATACAACCTTCTTTTTATTGCAGTTGTGAATCTCACTGACAACCACTGTGTTAACTGTCAAGTGCTAATGATGCTAGAAGTGGTTTATAATTGCTGTTGCATGCAGTGAGTTGCATGCAGTGAAGAGTCTACTAAAACTTGACATATTATAGGAAGATGTAATCTTTGTAAAAATGATGGATCGCAAGCATTGTCCCATGTAAATGCTTATGATGTGTGACACATTTGCTTCACAAATCAAGTTCAAACATCATGAATGAATCAAGTGGAATACATTCACACAGGTGGAGAAATATGTACTTATTTCTTAGCTTTGTGTGAAAAATAGTGTAAACAATTTCAAGCAAGTACCGTTCCTCAAGGATAGGATAGATTGTAACGCAGTGCTACCTCTACTGCTGAGATGGACTGGTTCTCTAACCTGACAGGCAGGCAGGTAGGGTCATTCCCTTTCTCCATAGAGCATCAGAGGTCAGATCTGAGTCGACTCCTTTATTTATAAAAATAGATCAGATAAGTGGTGTAATTCAGGTTAACTGTTGATTTGATTTAAATAATGTGTACAAATACGTTTTTCTTACCCTCTGACCTCAATCTCTGATGTCCTTTGGAGCCATGGCAATTACTTCTATTTTTTCATCCTCTGCTCCTCTCTTACTCCAACCCGACAATGTTTCTGTGAAACCTCTAAGCCGATTTTGGTTTCACAAAAAAAAAAGGCCACAATGAGCAAATTGAAAGGCTTTATTCTCCTGGAGCTCTGGTCGGATCAGTTTTATAGTGCTGCTTAACTCTTTTTATTTCTGCACTCCTTTAAACTACCGTGTCTAATTGCGATGGCATTTTTAATTAAAACTCAAGGATATGTGGTTGTTTGTGAGGAGAGACTAATCTTCCTGTGTCCCCGCCTTTCCCCGTCCCTGCTATCTGCCATCTATCTGCCTAATGAGAAATTGGAACAGCCAGCGGAGGACTTGTTGATATTTGTCCTTCTCTAAGTGGCTTTCTGCACTTTCCCGATTAGCAACCGGGTCCCAGAAGCCAGCTAGCACATCTGCAGCTCCAGGATACATCAAGCTACAGTAGCTAGCGCTCCTGGATTATTCATGATAACCATGCAGAGACAGGTCTTCATTTGACTTGGTGTCGTGCAGAAACTTTGAAAAAAGTGGCTGAATCACATTGTGTTCTAGTTACTTCCTTCCTATTTTTCTGTTTGTGTTGGATCTGGGTACAACACATACAATGGATACTATGGTTACAATGGGTATTGTATTAACATAAACTCGGCAAAAAAAGAAACGTCCCTTTTTCAGGACCCTGTCTTTCAAAGATTGTTCGTAAAAATCCAAATAACTTCATAGATCTTCATTGTAAAGGGTTTAAACACTGTTTCCCATGCTTGTTCAATGAACCATAAGCAATTAATGAACATGCACCTGTGGAACGGTCAATAAGACACAAACAGCTTACAAACGGTAGGCAATTAAGGTAACAGTTATGAAAACTTAGGACACTAAAGAGGCCTTTCTACTGAAAGGCCATAGGAAAGATGCCCAGGGTCCCTGCTCATCTGCACAAATGTGACTTAGGAATGCTACAAGGAGGCATGAGGACTGCAGATGTGGCCAGGGGAATAAATTGCAATGTCCGTACTGTGAGACGCCTAAGACAGCGCTACAGGGAGACAGGACGGACAGCTGACTGTCCTCGCTGTGGCAGACCACGTGTACAGTGCCTTGCGAAAGTATTTGGCCCCCTTGAACTTTGCGACCTTTTGCCACATTTCAGGCTTCAAACATAAAGATATAAAACTGTATTTTTTTGTGAAGAATCAACAACAAGTGGGACACAATCATGAAGTGGAACAACATTTATTGGATATTTCAAACTTTTTTAACAAATCAAAAACTGAAAAATTGGGCGTGCAAAATTATTCACCCCCTTTACTTTCAGTGCAGCAAACTCTCTCCAGAAGTTCAGTGAGGATCTCTGAATGATCCAATGTTGACATAATGACTAATGATGATAAATACAATCCACCTGTGTGTAATCAAGTCTCCGTATAAATGCACCTGCACTGTGAAAGTCTCAGAGGTCCGTTAAAAGTGCAGAGAGCATCATGAAGAACAAGGAACACACCAGGCAGGTCCGAGATACTGTTGTGAAGAAGTTTAAAGCCGGATTTGGATACAAAAAGATTTCCCAAGCTTTAAACATCCCAAGGAGCACTGTGCAAGCGATAATATTGAAATGGAAGGAGTATCAGACCACTGCAAATCTACCAAGACCTGGCCGTCCCTCTAAACTTTCAGCTCATACAAGAAGAAGACTGATCAAAGATGCAGCCAAGAGGCCCATGATCACTCTGGATGAACTGCAGAGATCTACAGCTGAGGTGGGAGACTCTGTCCATAGGACAACAATCAGTCGTATATTGCACAAATCTGGCCTTTATGGAAGTGGCAAGAAGAAAGCCATTTCTTAAAGATATCCATAAAAAGTGTCGGTTAAAGTTTGCCACAAGCCACCTGGGAGACACACCAAACATGTGGAAGAAGGTGCTCTGGTCAGATGAAACCAAAATGGAACTTTTTGGCAACAATGCAAAACGTTATGTTTGGCGTAAAAGCAACACAGCTGAACACACCATCCCCACTGTCAAACATGGTGGTGGCAGCATCATGGTTTGGGCCTGCTTTTCTTCAGCAGGGACAGGGAAGATGGTTAAAATTGATGGGAAGATGGATGGAGCCAAATACAGGACCATTCTGGAAGAAAACCTGATGGAGTCTGCAAAAGACCTGAGACTGGGACGGAGATTTGTCTTCCAACAAGACAATGATCCAAAACATAAAGCAAAATCTACAATGGAATGGTTCAAAAATAAACATCTCCAGGTGTTAGAATGGTTAGAAAGTCAAAGTCCAGACCTGAATCCAATCGAGAATCTGTGGAAAGAACTGAAAACTGCTGTTCACAAATGCTCTCCATCCAACCTCACTGAGCTCGAGCTGTTTTGCAAGGAGTCTCCCGATGTGCAAAACTGATAGAGACATACCCCAAGCGACTTACAGCTGTAATCGCAGAAAAAGGTGGCGCTACAAAGTATTAACCTAAGGGGGCTGAATAATTTTGCACGCCCAATTTTTCAGTTTTTGATTTGTTAAAAAAGTTTGAAATATCCAATAAATGTCGTTCCACTTCATGATTGTGTCCCACTTGTTGTTGATTCTTCACAAAAAAATACAGTTTTATATCTTTATGTTTGAAGCCTGAAATGTGGCAAAAGGTCGCAAAGTTCAAGGGGGCCGAATACTTTCGCAAGGCACTGTAACAACACCTGCACATGATTGGTACATCCGAACATCACACCTGCAGGACAGGTACAGGATGGCAACAACAACTGCCCGAGTTACACCAGGAACAAACAATCCCTCCATCAGTGCTCAGACTGTCCACAATAAACTGAGAAAGGCTGGACTGAGGGCTTGTAGGCCTGTTGAAAGGCAGGTCCTCACCGGATATCCCCGGCAACAACAGGAACAAACCCACTATTGCTGGACCAGACAAGACTGGCAAAAAGTGCTCTTCACTAACGAGTCTAGGTTTTGTCTTATTCCTTTTCTGTTAATCACATTCGCATTTATCGTCAAAGGAATGAACGTTACACCGAGGCCTGTACTCTGGAGCGGGATCGATTTGGAGTTGGAGGGTCCGTCATGGTCTGGGGCGGTGTGTCACAGCATCATCGGACTGAGCTTGTTGTCATTGCAGGCAATGTCATTGCATTCCATCTCAACGCTGTGCGTTACAGGGAAGACATCCACCTCCCTCATGTGGTACCCTTCCTGCAGGCTCATCCTGATATGTCCCTCCAGTATGACAATTCTACTAGCCATATTGCTCGTTCTGTGCGTGATTTCCTGCAAGACAGGAATGTCAGTGATCTGCCATGGCCAGTGAAGAGCCCAGATCTCAATCCCATTGAGCACGTCTGGGACCTGTTGGATCGGAGGGTGAGGGCTAGGGCCATTCCCCCCAGAAATGTCTGGGAACTTGCTTGTGCCTTGGTGGAAGAGTAAGGTAGCATTTCACAGCAAGAACTGACAAATCTGGTGCAGTCCATGAGGAGGAGATGCACTGCAGTACTGCAGCTGGTGGTCACACCAGATACTGACTGTTACTTTTGATTTTGAACCCCCCTTTGTTCATGGACACATTATTCCTTTTCTGTTAGTCACATGTCTGTGGAACTTGCTCAGTTTATGTCTCTGTTGAATTGTGTTATGTTCATACAAATATTTACTGAAAGTAAACTCAGTTGACAGGGGTTGAGTTTACCTACTTGTCACATTTTCATTGTGTTCATCATTCAATTGTTATCAATGGATGAATCTCCCATCTAGGATGATCTTGAATCTTCGTATGTGAGTTTTTTCCCCACCTACAATAGACCAACATAGCTACTGTAGTAGATGAAAAATGTGTGCTGGAAAACTTTGGTTGAGTATGGGTGGAGTGAGCATTGTGGTGCTCGTGTGAATTTCCTTTATTTTTCAGCGTCAGACCAATGCCTACTTCTCACTTAACACTTTGTTTTTGAATTCCCATGGTTTTCACACCGGAAGGTGATCTTCTTTTAAAAATGCATTATACAACCTTTCCACATGCAAAACCAGATTTCTTTTGATTAACCAAGTATGCCAAAAGGTCTGGGCCTTCATGGCGCAAGTGGTATGCTTACATAACTGCAAGGATTGCTGCTTTCAACCCTGGTCTGCTGTTATCCTCGAATAGGTAAAATCAGTTTTAAACTATTGAAGTATGTTTAGAATTTCCATGGATAGTTAAAAGTCATTGTCTGCAGTTTTCAGAAGGTGAATAGCTCAATTGATTGTGACAGTCTTACATTGTAAAATATGACGCAATACCCATTGAAAACAAAGTAATGTAAAATGGTTTTAAGTCATTGACTTTTGAAGGTAGTTTAATTAACTCAGCCATAGAGACTAAACAAAGATATCCCCATGTACACTAGAGCCGCGTCTTTTGTTTGCCTTTTAGAGCTTGTTTCTAGACTAAAGCAGTGCAGTTATGCATCCTATACATTTATTTAATCCGGGTTGGTGGAGGCATTAACCCTTTTCCCCCATCCCTATTGGTGTACCACTGGAATGGCCATCCACTGTTGATCAACACAGATTTGGAATAAAATGTCAAGAAGACAGGAGAAGGAGTGTACTGGAATATATTCTGGATGCTCGAAACTGGTGAGTTTAGCTAATTCTAGCAAACATGCATTTGCACACCGGAGTGCATAACCACGCTATTTACATGTGCATTTGTTTTTTCAGCTACAGTTTGAGTTGTGTCCTGCCTGACAGTGAAATATGGCTAGCTCTTACTGTAGCTTGGACTATAGAGTAGCTACCTAGCCAGTGTTCTAAAAGTGCATTGTATGCAATGTAAAGTAGCAAAGTGACAATTTTCCCAACATTTGGTGTTGGTTTTGAACTGATCTAGCTAGCTAGCTATGCTTTGTGGACAATTGGGACTGGACGTGAGCTAGCTATCATTAACTAGCTTCTGTGTCAAGGTCAGCTGTTGTTGTCTGGCTCAAGCTAGCTAGCTAAAGGCTGAAGTTATTTGTTTAAACCCCTTCAACAAGAACTATTTGCCTATTCGTTAGCTAGCTATCTTTCGGGTTGCTGTTGTTAGCTAGCTGCTGGACATTGGACAAACAAGCTAATGTTAGCAAACAGTAACGTTAGCTAGCTAGCTAGTTAATCAAAATATCTGTTTGCATGTAGTGATTAACCGTAGCTTGATTACCACCATATAGCTAGCTATCTATCTACAGTAGCCTAGGTTTGTTCTCAGTCACTTCTTATGACTGAACAATCAAGTTGCTCGACCCGTTTAGATAGATCACATTTGAGGCAGATTAAATAGAACAAGGATTAACAAAGAGAGAGATATTTTACATACATACCCACTCCTGTCTAGGTTAACTTGCACAAGGCAAATGTGCATATCACCCAAACATTGATCAAACACATAACTGCTCCCTGTGTGGGGCTTGGACATGGGGATGGCAGAAGCCCATTGTCCTGACTGCCTGTCAGGCCCAGCAGGCCTCGTAGAGCTAGCCACAGCTGGGGTTCAGTGTACTGAGGACATTAGTAGTGTGCTCCATTGCTCCACTTCATGGAGGGGGCCAAGTGCCCAGTTGCCCAGCTGAGGCCATGTCTGGCAATGCCTGGACACTAGCTGGCTAGCCCAAGAGGTAGATGACAACCAGAGCATGAATCAAACAACTCAGCCAAGCTCACACACCGAACAAGCTTTCAGCTTGGGTGGTTTGCTATAAGAGTGTTTGTGATCGGTCTTGGGTTGACAAACAAAGTACTGTTAATGTTTTTGTTGGTAAGTGCCAGATCTTATCAACTCACTCTGGCATCAGAGAACATGCTTGTCTGAAGATCCAAGATGTTCAAAACACATATCTTGCCAAGATGTTCAAAACACATATCTTGTCAGATGTCATGTACCAAGCTAACTTGCATAAGTAGGCTAGAATTGTATGTAAACATAATTGTGTATTTTTCTGAATGTATGTTCTGAATATAAAACAAATTGCCCAACAAGGCAAGGTAGTCTGATGAAATTAAGAAGTTCGGTCTGAGGTTTTTAGTGTGCTCTATTATAATGCCTCATCCATGTTACACTCATATGATCCAGAATAGACACACCTAGTTTTGCCCTGGTCTTATCATCTCAGCAAAACATAATCAGATAACCTGCACTACCATGACGATTCACACCCTCATCGTCTGATCTCGTCTGCCCCATGTTGTTGTGTCTTGCCTGGTCCCTGTTCTGTGTTGAGTGTGCAAACACTCTAGCTGGCTTTCCAGGCCTAAACTGCATGTAGGAAGTCAGGCGGGGTTCCCAGCAGGAGGCTTAGGGGCAACAGAGCCTGTTCTGTCCTGAACTCCCTGTGGCCAGTCTGTTGTTGTGGGCTCAGCATGAGGAGGGTGGTGTAGCAGCCAGGTCGTTCAAGATTAACAAGATTGGACATCTATCCATGTCCTGAGGACGTTCGGAAATCCCTTCAAAACCAGCCACTGGTGGCAACAGTAGGCTTGAGTTTAGCTAAGGTGTTGTAATCCCATGACTCTGGAGCCGAAGTTTGTGTGCTCGATCCCAGTCGCAGACACAGTTTTTTTTATTTGAGGTTTTCAACCATTTGGAATGAGTGTCTAAACTTAATATTTTAATACTATCCAAACCTTAACCCTTACCTTAACCAATCGAAATGACTGCCTAAACTTAATCCCTAACTTAAAAATGTGACGTTTGGAGAAATGGAACGATACAGAGCAGCAGGATGAACAAAAACACTTCGAAATTTGACATTTGACGCAATTCCTAAATTTGTCATTTGGAGAACGTGGATGAATTCTGCAGTGAGACTGTGAGAGTTTATTGTGTGTAGAGATTCCTGGTTCATCCAGCTGAGCTGTCTGGCTGGGTCTCCTTGGGCCTCGCTGGGCTAGCTTGCTGGGTCTCTGGAAGGGTGAGGGGGACCAGGTGTCAATTCTCTCCTACAAAGACCTTTGACGCCAGAGTGCAGCTTGACCCAGTCAGATCTGGAAAGACCACTTCTGTCATAGTTCTACTCTTGGAGCAAATCTATTAGCATTGAACTTGTTTTATAATCGCTGCCTAAGCATCAAATCAAATTTTATTTGTCACATGCGCCCGAATACAACAGGTTTAGTATCACCTTACCATGAAGTGCTTACTTACAAGCCCTTAACCAACAATGCAAGAAGGAATTAATTTAATATTTACTAAATAAACTAAAGTAGTTGTACATCAGACTTGGTACATAGCTGTTCGCCTGGCACTCCCTCATTGCCCTAACATGTTTTTGCAGACTCCTTCCATAGAGGTTGAGTCTATGTTGAGCATCAGAATGAGACTATTTCTGTTACAGGTCAACAATACAGTGGTGAGTTTATAATAACCAGGATGTGTAGATCCTAGTTTTAAAGTTAGAAAATGTAACAAAAGTGATTTAACTGTCCCTCCGCATAATACAATAATATAAAATACAGATACAAAATTAAACATTATGGACCACTGAAATTGAGTTTATGAGACACGAAAAGCAATCATTGGAAAACATGGTACTTTACATCATCTAAACACATAAAAAAGTACCTGTTTTGTGTGTCTACTTGATGCCTTCATCAGAGTGCCCTTGAGAAGAGATTCATGATCATTATGGATTGTCACGACATGGGAGAATCAAAGGGAAAATGCGATATGCATATTAAAGGTGAAGGATTAATGGATTATATTTTAATTGGTCTGTTATTATTAGTGGTTGATTGGATTGTTCTTTGCAGTTTATTAATCGTGGGGTTGCGGTTGATTAAGAAATGGGCTAAACTATGGTGGATGAGGGGAAACACACAGCAGAACAACATGGAGAGGAGAACAGATATGTAAGGAATTGCTTCTAATAATTTAGCTGAGCTGAGCGAGCTGAAATGTTGAAAAGTTATTTTCAGCCAACTAGCTGTTGGAGAGTAAAAGAACAACATGTAAAATTAGAGATAAGCAAAAATGGGCAACACACCAAATCTTTTCTAGAGATTGATTTGAGTAAATTCATTGTATCTGGAAGGAAGTCTCTCTTGAAAAGAAAGGGAACACTGAACTAACCAACTTAAAACCACACTGGGTTAAAAGATTATCTCATAAGATTAAAATGTAGTTATTATATGGAAATGTTTGCGAGGCTGCAGACAAAATCCAAATGTTTCTGAGAACAATGGTTCCAGAAACTAACAGTGCCTCCTGCCTTATCGTGAACCAGATGGTTCTCAGAGGGAGTGTGGGTCCATGTGGCTGTATAGGTGAAAGGGCAATGTCTATCTGTGACTGGGGGTCGCCCCGTCCAGACTGCCCGTGTGACAGAAATGTCCTGTTCCTGTCAATACAGTCTGTGCAGGCCACACTAACACACTTAACCCTCTGTGGAGATACATCATAGTCAAGCCCTGTCCATGGTCCTGATTCAAAATACAAAAGCCCTGTTCATGGTGCTGATTCAGGATACAAAAGCTCTGTGCAGGTCATGTTGTTCTTCACATTCACTTTTCTGGTAAATACACACTATATCAAATCAAATCTAAGTTTATTTCTCACATGGACAGGATACAGAACATGTAAACGGTACAGTGAAATGGTTACTTGCATAGTAGCAATATCAAAAACAGAAGGTGTCCAGATTAAAATATTTTACAAATATTTTAAATTATTGGATGATGCTTACCCGACACACTTCTCTAAATTGATGGAATATGAAGGAAATGCTATAACCACCCCCCAGCCACATCTAGCTAAGTGGATGGGTCACTATGTCTAGACATGTACACATGTTTATGAAATACAATTGATGTCCGTAATCACACCCAGACACACCTGGCTAACTTGATGGGTCTTTTGTTTAGACATGTAAGTAGATACCTAGCTGGCTAGCTAAACAATGAACTGGCATAATCCCAACTCATACTACTACCAATACAAATATTGTCATAGCTGTAATATGAATCTGCAGGTAGCTAAAGAGCTAACCAACTAGGTTCAATTTTAGCTAGCTAACATTAGGCTATGACTAGCAATGCAAATGGATTTCTGATTAGAATAATATTTCTACAAAGAACATACACATAACGTTAGCTAGTGAGCCAGCAAGCTAATGTTTGCTAGCTAGCGAACAGTACGCTTTAACTTGCAATGAAGACGACTTTCTTACAAAATTAGAAACGTATATTATCTGAAAATGTAGCTAGCCTCTTACCCTCATACATGGATGAACGCTTCACGGCAGACTGGAATCATTTAACTCTGTTTTGTTTGTAGCAACATCTTGTTGGGCGAACATTGTTTCAAGTCACTCCGGTTTACACTGACCATCAAATCAAATCACACTGTATTGGTCACAAACACATGGTTAGCCGATGTTAATGCAAGTGTAGGGAAATGCTTGTGCCTCTAGGTCCAACAGTGGAGAAAAAAACTAAGGACTCGAAGCGAGGCGACTATCTCTGTTGGCGCCATCTTGTTTATGTGGCATGTGCAGAGAGTAGCCCATCTCTTTTTCCAACTGATCTATCTATAGCGCTTGCTAAATTCAGGTCATCACTGTTGTTTAGAAAAGTAGCAAAACTTTTAGCAACATCTTGTTTGGTATTCCATCCGTATTTACAGATGGAATACACGTGTGTTATTAAAGCACATGAAAGTTCACATGTCTCAGAAGGCATTTCTGCCCCCACAAAAAATTGGGATAAAAAAGTGATGTGTGACATACGCTGAGTTTCCTGATATGAGTCACATTTATCAAAATAAAAACATGTAAAAGATCATACCACGGATCCTTTAGCTATTTGATTTTGAAGTATCAAAAAAAATATGGCCTTACTGCTATTAGCCCATACAAATTAATTGACCCAACAGGGTTCCTCTTTAAATGATGTTCAGCTTATAATGGCTTCATAAAGCCTTCATAATGCCTTCATAAGCACTGCATAAATGTGCTACAAAGCATCTAAAACCATATGCCATGCTTTATAAAGGGTTCATAAATGTGGCATAACTGTGTGACACAATCACCAATGTGAAATGTGACATAACCCACTATGTTGAATATGACATAAACATGTGCTTTATAAAGGGTGACATGTTACGCTGAAGGATGGCATACGCTTTAAAATGATGTCAGGTTAGTCACATTACACCAAATCTTGTTCCCAGACACTTCCACAGATCTGGTGGACCAACGCATCAAACTTGCCCTTCATTACTTGTGGTTAGATTTAAAATCAAATTTTAAGAAGATACATTGTGTAAATGGGCAGGGTTTAGCCATAATTATGACTTTTTGACTGTGTTTAGTGACGATGACAAATACTTTACTCAGTGAGGTCACTCCTATAGAATTCTATGGTTAGTCCCACTACGGCCAACTTTGAATGGTTAATATCCAAGCCTTATATGTGCTGTGTGTGCAATAGTCTGGGGACAACGTCACAGCAAGAAACACTTAACTTGATGAAAGCCCCCAACCTAAAGAAATTGAATGAGTCTGTCTTCTGGAACCAAATTACATTTTCCTCAGCACACAAACAAGCTTTGCAGGTCCATCAACCCATTTAAATACCTCTCACACCCTACAGTAACCCGTGGATCATGAGAGAACCTTCATAAATCAGCAGAATGTTAATAACCTATTTATTGACAATACATGTAGTGTCCGGTAATACTTAGTTTGAAGTGAGATACTTTCGGTCATTCATAACACATCCAGAAAGACTCTATATCACATGATGCTGTACTTCATTTAAAGTCAGACCCCTTTGATATTTATAACATGTACATACATGCCTTATATCATATGACCCTGTATTTACTATTAGGTCAGACACCTTTGGTCATTCATAACACATACATAAATGCCTTGTCTCATATGACACTGTACTTACTATGAAGTCAGACATCTTTGGTCATTCATAACACATACATAAAGGCTTCCTTATGTAAACACAAATGTATTAACACTTAGGGAATTATCACCAACGGCTAAAACAAATAAACATTAAAGACATGTTTAAACCATACATTTTATTTTATTTGTTCATGTTTAAAACAATACAAATACATTAAGTTTCAAAAGTACAGCAATGCAGTTACGTTGAACAAAAATATAAACGCGACATGCAACAATTTCAAGGATTTCATTGAGTTACAGTTAATGTTGAAACAAATTCATTTGGCTAATTTCACATGAATGGGAATACAGATACAGAGGTGTGATTAAAAAAAGAGTCAGTATCTGGTGTGACCACAATTTTCCCAATGCAGTGTGAAACATCTCCTTCACGTAGAGCTGATCAGGCTGTTGTCTGTGGCCTGTGGAATGTTGTCCCACTCCTCTTTAATGGCTGTGTAAAGTTGCTGGATATTGGCGTGAACTGGAACACGCGGTCATACACGTTGATGCAGAGCAGACCAATCATGCTCTGTGGGTGACATGTGTGGCGAGTATGCAGGCCATGGAAAAATTGTTCAGCTTCCAGGAATTGTGTATAGATCCTTATGACATTTGGCCGTGCATTATCATGTTGAAACATGAGGTGATAGCGGTGGATGAATGGCATGACAATGGGCCTCAGGATCTCATCACGGTATCTCACAGCATTCAAATTGTCATCAATAAAATACAATTGTATTTGTTGTCCGTAGCTTATGCCTGCCTGTTCATACCATAACCCCACCGCCACCATGGGGCACTCTGTTCACAACATTGACATCAGGAAAACGCTCGCCCACACAACACCATACACGCTGTCTGCCATCTGCCTGATAGAGCACACTTCTCCTGTCACGCCCTGACCTTAGAGATCCTTTTTATGTCTTTATTTTGGTTTGGTCAGGGCGTGAGTTGGGGTGGGCATTCTATGTTTTGTGTTCTATGTTTTCTATTTATTTGTGTTTGGCCGGGTATGGTTCTCAATCAGGGACAGCTGTCTATCGTTGTCTCTGATTGGTAACCATACTTAGGTACCCTTTTTCCCACCTGAGTTTGTGGGAAGTCGACTCTGTTTAGAGCACTTCACGGTTTGTTTTTGTAGTTTTTAGTGTTTTGTTTGGCGTCATTTAGATTAAAATAAAGAAAATGTGCGCTCACCACGCCGCACCTTGGTCCTCTCTTTTGAACAACCGTGACATCTCCAGCATGCCAGTGGCCATCGAAGGTTGGAGGCAGCTTATGGTAGAGAAATTAACATTAAATTATCTGGCAACAGCTCTGGTGGACATTCCTGCATTCAGCATGCCAATTGCACACTCCCTCAAAACTCTAGACATCTGTGGCATTGTGTTGTGTGACAAAACACCATAATTTGCAAATAAATTCATTAAAAATCCTACAATGTGATTTTCAGGATTTTTTTTCTAATTTTGTCTGTCGTAGTTGAAGTGTACCTATGATGAAAATTACAGGCCTCTCTCATCTTTTTAAGTGGGAGAACTCGCACAATTGGTGGCTGACTAAATACATT
Source organism: Oncorhynchus mykiss (assembly GCF_057628025.1). Classification (NCBI taxonomy): domain Eukaryota; kingdom Metazoa; phylum Chordata; class Actinopteri; order Salmoniformes; family Salmonidae; genus Oncorhynchus; species Oncorhynchus mykiss. The sequence goes on along the minus strand of NC_143023.1, from coordinate 80,475,727 downwards.
TTGCCTCACTGTATTTGCCTAGAGTAAGAACTATTCTGGGTGCCTCAGTTAAAGTATAGTAGGGAATACACAGGAGGGTCTGTAGAATGTATATGGTGTCATTTCATGGGGTTCTGAATAATACTGCTGACCTTTTACTCCACCCATTACGTTGACAGCCCAAATCACATATGTGAGCTCACTGCACTACAGAAAACCAGATAACAAAACAACAGTGCAGGGCATGCTCACTGAATTAAAGAGCAAATACACACACACACACAAAAAAATGATTAGATTGTTCCCAGACCTCAAAAGTCACCCCCTGATGTGGTTTAACTATTGTTGTGAACACAGCAAATCTAATGTTTTTGTTTTATATATAAAAAAGAGTGAAAAACTGGTGTAAAACAGAAGAAATCTGAAACATGTAAAAACAAAACCAATATTATTTTTTTTAAATAAACAGAAGTAGGCAAAATATTTAAACTGATTTTAAAAGGCACTAACAATGTTTTTTTTCTTCCTGTGCGTGCCGACACTTAAGAGTGTGTCATCCTGCAGTACAGCATTTTGGGGGAAGTTGAGGTCAGGTCCAATATTGACTATGCACCCAAGAGGGAAAGAGGTTGGGCCATCCTAGAAATGTTTTAGTGAAATATGATATAATATATACAATTTAGCAGACACTTTTATCCAAAGCTAACAACAGTCATGCAAGAATACATTTTTACGTACTGGGAATTGAAACTAATATCCTGGAGTTGCAATGCTCTACCAAGATGCATGCCAGGGTTATAAATGCTTTGTGAAGCCTCAATTTAATACGATTTGCTTATGCCACCATTTGTAAAGCATAGGTTTATGTAATATTGACAAAGTAGGTTATGTCACATTTGACATTGGTGGTTATGCCACACAGTTATGACACAATTATGAACCACTTATAAAGCATGACATGAGGTTATAGATGATTTGTAACACATTTATGTTGTGTTGTTGAGTGCTTTATGAAAGCTTTATGAAGCCTTTATAATTTGTATGTCATTAAAAGCGGTACCAATAACAGATTCTCTACCTGGAACAACCTATTGTCCCACAATTTATTTTCAAAATTAAGCTTATTCTGAAGTGTCTGTCCTATATCTGAGAGATATAATAAAGATGAGGAAACATATTTTGTTATTTTTTATTTGACATGTTTTTGGCACTAAACAGTCTCCATATAGGCCTATCAATTTTCTCAACTGGTACCCGGGGGGACCTTCAGACATGTATGTGTTCGAGAGAGTCTCACCTTTCCTCAGAGGGGTCATATTAGTTTGTAGCCCAAACAGACGATTTTGTGAGAAGACCGACTTTCTCATGGTCTCATGGTCTGACAAACACATATCTCTAGCTTAAACTGACTGATTTATTATGATGGTAATTAGATGTAGACTCTAGGGGGGTTTCATTGGTAACCAGTTGTAGAAAAGCAATTGTACACTTGAGGTTGTGCAAAACAACTTTATTAGCATGCCCTCTGGTGTTCAACTGCATTAACAAAAAGCTGAAAACAATTTAGCACCATTTTAAAAACTCAAATTATCTCTCTGTATTTCTGTTTAATTAACAGTATTTTGGCACAGTATTAGCTTTCTAAAGCAATCCAAGTCTAATGCCTATTCCGTTCTCCTATTCTAACATACTGGGAAACTTAAATTCCCTGAAACATCTTATTCTTTGCATTTCTGTATGCAATATAAAAGCTTCCAGTAACCGTTTACATTAATGCTTTATGTACCTAAGGGAAACACAGACAATATGCCTTTTTCTTCTCTCTCCCCCAACATTTCTTTCACCCACACTCAAAATGAGCTTCATACAATCCCGGACATTCTTTAACAGGCTCAGTTTAGCAGCACATCCATGTCAAGGTCAAGGACAGCCAAGGAGGAACTGTGTGACTACTGAGGGAACAGTAACAGCAGGCGGTAGGAACAGAGATAGGCCTACTGGTTAGGGAGATGAGAGGGGGAACATGAGAGAAGGGGATGGGTTTGTTTAGCAGCCTGAGGAATGCTCGAGATGCTTGCAATCTGAATGCCTCTCACTGACAGCAAATTAAAACACTTGCATAAATCACAACAATCAGGACCTTGTCACATCACCAGAGGCATTTGTGTAAGAGAGGCAGAGAGAGAGGGAGAGGATAAGAGAGAGAAAGTGAGGGAGAGACAGGCGCAATAAAACAAATCGAATAACTAATTACATTGTTTCTTCCTCTTGCTATAAACACAGGATCGCCATTGGGGAAACTGTTATCATTTTTATTTGAAGGAGAAGAAGAGGAAGGGATGGAAAAAATGGTGGCAGAAATAATTAAAAGTGTCCTTATCGTCCCCTATTTTCTGTGAGGTGCACAGGAGAGGCAGCGTTAAATGTCACTGGAGAGGAAAGCTCTTTGAAATGTATGTGTCACACTGTTTATGAATCCATTTATTGGTCTGGCTCTGTCTCTCTGATAGCAGTGTGTTCAGTAATTTGTCTGTAGAAGACAGACTCTAGGACTTTCTGTGTTCATTTTGGTGGATGTTTTCCATTGTAAATCTTTTGAAGTTACATGTTCAACATTTTGAGTGGGTGTTCAACAAGTGAGTGAGCTCATTAGAAGTTTGTCATTTTGGAGAAAACGCAATATGTGGCTGTAATTTTATTAAATTGTATCTGTAAATGGAAGAAGGAACACTTTCCGATTGTGTTTAATAATTGAATCAGAGCAAATAAAAAACTTGCAAATCCTGCAATGAATTGAATGAACATTTCCTGCTTCATAAAAGGGATGTTCTTGGAGAGCAGAGACCATGCCAGCTTCTTATTCAGATGGTTGTTGGAAGACATGAATACTGTACTGGTGCCCCCAAAAATTGGTTTTGATGGAATAATCATCATCTAAATGCTTAAAATAGTGTCTTTATCTCTGGAATGTGGATTATGAGAGGTTGATTATTCATTGGTGGGCCTAGATGAATCTACCATGCTGGAGAACTTTGAGGGCTCAATCTCGGTGCACCATCAGTGGGACTTTGTCTCGCTGCAATTAAAGTGATGAGTGGATGCAGCTATTAGTGTGTTCATTACATTATGCTACCGCTCTGTGCTTCATCAGGAAACCGAGAGCTAACAGTATAGGCCCCTGTCAAATCCTGAAAGTATGAAGGCTGTTTTATGTAAGTAGCCTTGCACATGCCTTGGTGTGAGGCAGCTTGATGTACAAGTACATCACCTCGCAGGGCCTCACGCCCAATATATCTTCTTATGGGCAAAAAATCTGTCCACAAGGGTATACAGCGATAAGCAGAATGCCTGCCTTCCAAAACAACTCCCATTGTTTGGGCCAGAAAATGACCATCTCATCATTATATACAGTATACAGTGGGGAGAACAAGTATTTGATACACTGCCGATTTTGCAGGTTTTCCTACTTACAAAGCATGTAGAGGTCTGTACCTTTTTTATCATAGGTACACTTCAACTGTGAGAGACGGAATCTAAAACAAAAAATCACATTGTATGATTTTAAGTAATTATTTAGCATTTTATTGCATGACATAAGTATTTGATCACCTACCAACCAGTAAGAATTCCGGCTCTCACAGACCTGTTAGTTTTTCTTTAAGAAGCCCTCCTGTTCTCTACTCATTACCTGTATTAACTGCACCTGTTTGAACTCGTTACCTGTATAAAAGACACCTGTCCACACACTCAATCAAACAGACTCCAACCTTTCCACAATGGCCAAGACCAGAGAGCTGTGTAAGGACATCAGGGTTAAATTGTAGACCTGCACAAGGCTGTGATGGGCTACAGGACAATAGGCAAACAGCTTGGTGAGAAGGCAACAACTGTTGGCACAATTATTAGAAAATGGAAGAAGTTCAAGATGACGGTCAATCACCCGCGGTCTGGGGCTCCATGTAAGATCTCATCTCGTGGGGCATCAATGATCATGAGGAAGGTGAGGGATCAGCCCAGAACTACACGGCAGGACCTGGTCAATGACCTGAAGAGAGCTGGAACCACAGTCTCAAAGAAAACCATTAGTAACACACTACGCCGTCATGGATTAAAATCCTGCAGCGCATGCAAGGTCCCCCTGCTCAAGCCAGCGCATGTCCAGGCCCGTCTGAAGTTTGCCAATGACCATCTGGATGATCCAGAGGAGTAATGGGAGAAGGTCATGTGGTCTGATGAGACCGTATTGAGGGGAGGATGGATGGGGCCATGTATCGCAAGATCTTGGCCAACAACCTCCTTCCCCCAGTAAGAGCATTGAAGATGGGTCGTGGCTGTGTCTTCCAGCATGACGACCCGAACCACACAGCCAGGGCAACTAAGGAGCGGCTCCGTAAGAAGCATCTGAAGGTCCTGGAGTGGCCTTGCCAGTCTCCAGACCTGAACCCAATAGAAAATCTTTGGAGGGAGCTGAAAGTCCGTATTGCCCAGCAACAGCCCCGAAACCTGAAGGATCTGGAAGAGTTGGCCAAAATCCCTGCTACAGTGTGTGCAAACGTGGTCAAGAACTACAGGAAACGTATGATCTCTGTAATTGCAAACAGGTTCCTGTACCAAATATTAAGTTCTGCTTTTCTGATGTATCAAATACTTATGTCGTGCAATAAAATGCAAATTAATTACTTAAAAATCATACAATGTGATTTTCTGGATTTTTGTTTAAGATTCCGTCTCTCACAGTTGAAGTGTACCCATGATAAAAATTACAGACCTCTACATGCTTTGTAAGTGGGAAACACTGCCGATTTTGGACAATATAACCACATCTGTTTATGTTCCTGGCATGTATAGAAGTCAATGCTATAATTGTTTCAGAGAAGGGTTTAAGGTAGACAGCGTTATGACATAGCATCAGGTAATGCGATGACCGCAATGCAAGACTTTGCTGTCACACGGTCACGCATAGTAACTGTGCATGGGTACGCGTCACACTGATACAACGTAGTGGCTACTGGAGTTTAACCTTTCACTTTAACGCTCTTAGTTTTTGCGGAAATTGACCACTAATTCTGTTGACTTTGTGCATCTCTGAGTCATCCTTCAAGTAGCATAAGCAGATTGACACACATGCTACTGTTTATGGATTAATTTATCTCTCCATTTAGCCTACTGTTGGGCAGGGGACTCTACTCCACAGGGGACTCTACTCCACTGTACTCCATCCAATCAGTAGCCCTCTCAGCACAAGCTGGTAACATTTGCCATTATTTTCTCGGAGAAATGCTTAACCACATGGGTTACTGTAAACAGGTTAAACACAGAATGTTTCTCTGTCAAAATATATTCACTGAGCTATGATTTGCAGTGACCCAAAACGGCATTTAAAATGATCATAAGCTTGTCCCACTGACAGGCGATGAAGATAAACAAGAATGACATTAGTGAGGCACTGCATTACACTGTCAAGGCTGAGACGTAGTACTTAGTACGAGGTGAAGCAACAATTAAAATGATCTGAGAATTGGTTGTCAGTCAGGCATTACAAATCATGATAGGTTAATGACCATGGAAAGGTTACAGTACCAGTCAAATGTCTTCCTTTATTCTAAACGATTTTCTATATTGTACAATAATAGTAAAGACATCTAAACTATGAAATAACACATATGGAATCAAGTAGTAACCAAAAAGTGTTAAACAAATCAAAATATATGTTATATTTGAGATTCCTTTGCCTTGACGACAGCTTTGCACACTCGAGGCATTCTCTCAACCAGATTCATGAGGTAGTCACCTGGAATGCATTTCAATTAACAGGTGTGCCTTGTTAAAAGTTCATTTGTAGAATTTCTTTCCTTCTTAATGCTTTTGAGCCAGTCAGTTGTGTTGTGCCAAGGTAGGGGTGGTATATAGAAGATAACCATATTAGGTAAAAGACTAAGTCCATATTAAGGCAATAACAGCTCAAATAAGCAAGGAGAAACTACAGTCCATCATTACTTTAAGGCATGAAGGTCAGTCAATGCGGAGAATTTTAAGAACTTTGAAAGTTTCTTCAAGTGCAGTCGCAAAAACCATGAAGTGCTATGATGAAATTGGCTCTCATGAGGACCGTCACAGAACTCAGAGTTACCTCTGTTGCAGAGGATAAGTTCATTAGAGTTACAAGCCTCAGAAATTGAAGCCCAAATAAATGCTTCACGGAGTTCAATTAACAGACACATCTCAACATCAACTGTTCAGAGGAGACTGCGTGAATCATGCCTTCATGGTCGAATTTCTGCAAAGAAACCACTACTAAGGACACCAATAATAAGAAGAGACTTGCTTCGGCCAAGAAACATGAGGAATGGATATTGGACTGGTGGAAATCTGTCCTTTGGTCTGATAAGTACACATTTGAAATGTTCTGTTTCCAAACGCTGTGTCTTTGTGAGACGTAGAGTAGGTAAGTGGACGATCTCCGCATGTGTGGTTCCCACCGTGAAGCATGGAGGAGGAGGTGTGATGGTGTAGGGTGCTTTGCTGGTGACACTGTCAGTGATTTATTTAGAACTCAAGGCACACTTAATCAGCATGGCTACCATAGTATTCTGCAGTGATAAGCCATCCCATCTCGTTTGCGCTTAGTGGGACTATCATTTTGTTTTTCTACTAGACAATGACCCACACAAATATGTTATTTTGTAGTTTTGATGTCTTCAATATTTTTCTACAATGTAGAAAATAGTAAAAATAAAGAAAAACCCTTGAATAAGTAGATGTGTCCAAACTTTTGACTGGTACTGTATGTACCACCCCTCAGCAAAGTCATGTTCCTTCAGACGGCCCACATGTTCATGCTTCAATGTTTCACTACTTACTGTAAATACTGTAGGTCTTGCAATTAATATTGAGGGCTCCATTTTACATGTGCAGCTTTATCTAAAGCCATCCCTTTAAATTTGGTGCACCTTTAATAAGAATTAATAAGAATATATGAGGATATGGAGACAATTCAGAATATTAGTGATCAATGAAAGAAAGCCATGTAAATACATGCATATTCGTCTTCTTTTCAGCACCAATTGGTAGATTGAAAAATACTCAGATATTTTATGTTATATAGGGTTAGGATTTTTTTTTGAATAAAACAGGTTCTTTAAGCACAAAATATAATGTGAATCAAACATTCAGTGGTTTGATTCATCCTGAAAGTTGCCATATTCAATTGTTCAGTCAATGAACTATTGGAAAGTGAGAAAAGTGTACAATAGAGGTTGAACAATAGTTATAAATCTACTCTAATATTCCTCTAATTATGGAACTGTAATGGAAACGGTCCAGTCCTCATGTCGTGAACCGCGCACAAGGCAAGACCCAAATGCAGACACAGGAGGCAGATGGTTGAACACCGATATTTATTATAACAAAATGGGTAGGCAAAAGGCAGGTCGGGGACAGGCGAGAGTTCATAAACCAGGTCAGAGTCCAAACAGTACCAGGCGATAGGCAGGGTCGAGGTCAGGACAGTCAGGGGTTCAGTGATCAGGTCAGAGTCCAAACAGTACCAGGGGATTGGCAGGCTCGAGGTCAGAACAGGCAGAGTGGTCAGGCAGGTGGATTCGGCATCAGGATGGGCAAGGTTCAAAACCAGGAAGGCTAGGAAAAAACAGGAGCTAGGAAAACCGCTGGTTGACTTGGCAAAACAAGGCAAACTGGCACAGAGAGACAGGAAACACAGGGATAAATACACCGGGGATAATAAGCGACACCTGGAAGGGGGTGGAGACAAGCACAAGGACAGGTGAAACAGATCAGGGCGTTACACAAATGTCCTAAATTATTGCACTACTTGTAATATGTTAACCTAATATGATCCGCTAATGCTAGCGATCCTCAGGAACAACCACAGAAAAAGTAAACTAATGATGTAATGGAATGATGCAAAATGTAAGGAAACTAACAGTTATAACTGACGGTGCCTACGATAGTGGCTAATATTTAACACGATACAAATTATAAAAAAATACAGAGAAAATTCTGGACGTATAATCAATACTGTACATTCTAGAAATCATAAATCAACTCGGTAGGTTATACTGTCATTTGCGCTTGGCTACAGAAGCCTATAGTTGGGTCTACAAATGTCCTCCCTGCAAGTTATAAGCCTAGCATTTCATGAACTTCATTCGTAAAAATCCAAATAACTTCACAGATCTTCATTGTAAAGGGTTTAACCTCTCTGATCTCCCCATCCCGGATCCGGTATCGTGACTACAGCCTCAAGCTCATTACCATAACGCAATGTTAACTATTCATGAAAATCGCAAATGAAATGAAATAAATATGCCATCTCTCAAGCTTAGTCTTTTGTAAACAACACTGTCATCTCAAATTTTCAAAATATGCTTCTCAACCATAGGAAAACAATCATTTGTGTAAAAGTAGCTAGCTAGCGTAGCATTTAGCGTTAGCATTAGCGTTAGCATCCAGCACGCAACATTTCAACAAAAACATAAAATCCTTAAAATAAAATAATTTACCTTTGAAGAACTTCGGATGTTTTCAATGAGGAGACTCTCAGTTAGATAGCAAATGCTCAGTTTTTTCCAAAAAGATTCTTTGTGTATTAGAAATAGCTCCGTTTTGTACATCACATTTGGCTACAAAAAACCCCCGAAAATTCAGTCCTCAAAACGCAAACTTTTTTCCAAATTAACTCCATAATATCGACTGAAAACATGGCAAATGTGGTTTAGAATCAATCCTCAAGGTGTTTTTCACATATCTCTTCGATGATATATCGTTCGTGGAAGCATGGTTTCTCCTCTCAATCAAATGGAAAAAATCTTGCAGCTGGCTTTGCGCACCAATTTCGACGCAGGACACCAGGCGGACACTTGGAAAATGTAGTCTCTTATGGTCAATCTTCCAATGATATGCCTACAAATGCGTCACAATGCTGCCGACATCTTGGGGAAACGGCAGAAGGTCTAAGCTTATTCCTGTCGCATTCACAGCCATATAAGGAGACATTAGAAAACAGAGCTTCAGAAATTCTGCTCATTTCCTGTTTGACGTTTCATCTTGGTTTCGCCTGTAGAATAAGTTCTGGGGCACTTATAGACAATATCTTTGCAGATTCTGAAACTTCAGAGTGTTTTCTTTCAAAAACTGTCAAGAATATGCATAGTCGAGCATCTTTTCGTGACAAAATATCACGCTTAAAACGGGAACGTTTTTTATCCAAAAATGAAATAGCGCCCCTAGAGATCCAACAGGTTAAACACTGTTTCTCATGCTTGTTCAATGAACCACAAACAATTAATGACCATGCACCTGTGGAACACTCGTTAAGACACTAACAGTTTACAGACGGTAGGCAATAAAGGTCACAGTTATGAAAACTTAGGACACTAAAAGAGGCATTTCTACTGACTCTAAAAAACACTAAAAGAAAGATGCCCAGGATCCCTGCTCATCTACGTGAACATGCCATAGGCATGCTACAAGGAGGCATGAGGACTGCAGATGTGGCCAGGGCAATAAATTGAAATGTCCTTACTGTAAAACGCCTAAGACTGCGCTAAAGGGAGACAGGACGGACAGCTGATCATCCTCCCAGTGGCAGACCACGTGTAACAACACCTGCACAGGATCGGTACATCCGAACATCACACCTGTGGGACAGGTACAGGATGGCAACAACAACTGCCCGAGTTACACCAGGAATGCACAATCCCTCCATCAGTGCTCAGACTGTCCGCAAAAGGTTGAGAAAGGCTGGACTAAGGGCTGGTAGGCCTGTTGTAAGGCAGGTCCTCACCAGACATCACCGGCAACAACGTCACCTATGGGCGCAAAAAGTGCTCTTTCCTGCCGAGTCGCAGTTTTGTCTCACCAGGGGTGATGGTCGGATTCGCATTTATCATCTAAGGAATGAGCATTACACCGAGGCCTGTACTCTGGAGCGGGATCGATTTGGAGGTGGAGGGTCCTTCATGGTCTGGGGTGGAATGTCACAGCATCATCGTACTGAGCTTGTTGTCATTGCAGGTAATTTCAGCGCTGTGCGTTACAGGGAAGACATCCTCCTCCCTAATGTGGTACCCTTCCTGCAGGCTCATACTGACATGACCCTCCAGCATGACAATGCTACCAGCCATACTGCTTGTGCAGTGCATGATTTCCTGCAAGACAGGAATGTCAGTGTTTTGCCATGGCCAGCGAAGAGCCCGGATCACAATCCCATTGAGCACGTCTGGGACGTGTTGGATCGGAGGGTGAGGGCTAGGGCCATTCCCCCCAGAAAGGTCTGGGAACTTGCATGTGCCTTGGTGGAAGAGTGGGGTAACATCTCACAGCAAGGACTGACAAATCTGGTGCAGTCCATGAGGAGGAGATGCACTGCAGTACTTAATGCAGCTACACCACATACTGACTGTTATTTTTGATTTTGACCCCCATTTGTTCAGTGACACATTATTCCATTTCTGTTAGTCACGTCTGTGGAACTTGTTCAGTTTATGTCTCAGTTGTTGAATCTTGTCATGTTCATACAAATATTTACACATGTTAAGTTTGCTGAAAATAAACGCAGTTGACAGTGAGAGGACGTTTCTTTTTTTGCTGAGTTTGTTGATATGCTTCAGTTTGATGCCAGTTTTTCTGTTTTTCCATTGGTCTCCAGCGATCCTGAGGTAAAAGAGATTACAGTGCATTGAGAATGGTGCTTAAATTGAAAACAAAATGTTTTATTCCACTTGGAACTGACAGGTTGCTTGACCTTATTCATAATTTCATTATGTGTAGAAGGAGTGGAATTATGAGGGAATTAAGTCAAGGTCAGAAAACGGCTTATCTGTAGACACACCTCCGCCACACCTTCATTTATGTTTTAACTCCACCCCAAATGAATAGTGGGTGAATAGCATGCCATTCTCATGCTTAAGTTCAAGTTCAGAATACACATAGAGAAAAAAGTGCATAAAAAGTTACATTTGCTTGCGCTTAACTCGGGTCGGAATTCCCCCATATGTGCCTGGTTTAAGAAGACTAAAATTAATCTTGGACACTGAGGACTAAGTGGTGGACAGACAGCCAACAGCACTTGGTGATTGTCACCTAAGCTGTAGTGTGCTATGGCAATGGATAGATAGCAGTGTGAACTCTGAAGGTGTTAAGAAGGACTGCATGGAGCCCCTGACCTTTTACCCCTACTGGTTCCATGCTTTTTAAAGTCATTTACAAGACACCACAGTGGTATGTAGGGGGTGTGAGTCAGTGTTACTGTGGAGTCTATGTACAATCCTGCAAAGTCCCCCTTAAGCAAATCCAATTTGACTCTTGAAAAGATGATGTCACTCTCCCTCTCTGCCTGTCTCACTTCACCACTGCAGTGTGAGTGAAAAGGTGTCAGCTCAACCGCTTGATTGGTCAAGTCACCCACCAGAGACACTTAACAGCATCAGTCTCCCAGCTCAAATATTTGTAGTTGTTGTTTTCGTTCACTCAAATGGAATAAAACGCAAAAGATAATGGGTATCGATATCCTCTGTGGGTTTGCTATACAATTGCATTGCCAAGCAAAATGAGAATAAATTGAGCTGGAGTCCAATGCTGGAGAGAGAGAAAAAACAAACTAAGGTTGCAGAGTTTTATTTAAAGAAGATAGAACAGGGAGTGCTCCAGAATGCTCCCTGTGGAGCCTTGTGGTCAGAGTTTTATGCCAGAGTGACCTCTCACCCCCTGTGCACTACTGACTACTTCATGTACAGACACCAGATCACAGAGGGGCCAACCCGCAGAGTTTGGACCCACCAAGAATTCATTACTTGGGACTGGGCTACGTTGAATAGAAAATGATGTCCCTAATAAGCAGGAATTAAAAGAGCATGGTTGGGAATGTGCTATCTTCAGAACCTCTTTTGGGCTGCCACAGGTTAACTCTTAGCATTTTCCTTGGGCTGTGGCGGTGCAGTCTGGGATGCAACGTCAGGCATACTTGATGCCAATCTGTGAGTGGCGACAGAGTGTTCCTTATGATGTCAGTGGCTGGGGAAATTGGAATCTTTATCTCTCTCTCTGTGCACCGAATGCCAGGTTCTTGGCGTTCCAAACACGTCTGACTTTGTTAATTACACACACACACAGTGAGAGAGAGAGAGAGAGAGCGAGCTCCCAATCCACCCTCCCAGCACCTCTACACCACTTCTCTCTGTCTACTTCCTCCATCCCTCATTCCCTCTCTTTCCTTTCCACCCTCTTAATTTCTCTCTCGTTCATTCTCTTCCTCTTGTGTCTCCCTCTCTCTCTTCCTATCTCCCCCCTCTCTCTGTCCCCACCCTCTCCCCTATGCTCCAGGGGTGGGAGGGAGGCCCGGGGATATGTGTATATTAATAATGCAGTGCTGCCTGGAAACCAAACACGCTGCAGAGGAGTGCTGTGTAGAATGCTAAAGAGGTATTTGTTTGTGCATCGCTGCCCCCTTTCCTCTCTCCCCCCATCCGTCCTCCCGTCACTACACTGCAGCCCCCTGCCTCAATCGTCTTCCAGAAGCACTGTTTGGATCAGTCTGCCTCCTGTTTGTACTTTGTAGGGACCAGGTATGGTCGTCGTAACTGTTACATTGGTCCTATAATGAGAGGGAGAGTTTTTATGTGCTATGATTTTTTTTGAACTTACTTTTCTGTTTGAATGTAGATTTTAATGATGTAAGAAGCAAGATGCTGCAGTTCCAAAGTTGAAGTGATTTCAACTACTACATCAAAAGAGATGGGAGGAAAATACATTTCCTTGAGAAAGATGGGAGAGTTCTGACAGTCAGACAAACAATTCTTCAATTTTCAAGTCTTTGGAAGTCTGTAGTCAAGTATTGTGGTCTTTGAGTGAAACACTATTTTACATTGGCTGTGGAAAGCTGGATTCTTTACAGGATAGTTAGCAGAAGTTGGCAGCTGGCACTGTTTGTCAAATCAAATCCAATTAAAGTCTATGTATCACATGCCACTGAATACAATAGACTTTACCGTGAAATTCTTACTTACAAGCCCCTAACCAACAATCCAGTTCAAGAAACAGAAATAAGAAAATATTTACTAAATAAAAATAAAAAAACGATTCTAAAAGTAACACAAGAAACGTACATAACAATAACGAGGCTATATACAGGGGGTACTGGTACCGAGTCAATGTGAAGGGGGTACAGGTTAGTTGAGGTAATTTGTAAAGTGTTTATGCATAGATAATACACAGCGAGTAGCAGCGGGGGGGGGGGGGGGGGGGGGGGGGTCAATGTAAATAGTCTGGTTGGCCATTTAAGGAGCTTGGGGCTTGGGGGTTGTAGCTGTTAATGAGCCTTTTGGTCCAAGACATGGCGCTCTGGTACCACTTGCCATGCGATAGCAGAGAGAACAGTATATGACTTGGGTGACTGGAGTCTTTGACAATTTTTTGGGGTCCTTCCTCTGACACCGCCAAGTACATAGATCCTGGATGTCAGGATGCTTGGCCCCAGTGATGTACTGGGCCATACGCACTACCCTCTGTAGCGCCTTACGTTGAGATGACAAGCAGTTGCCATAGTTGGTTGGAGTCAGAGTTTCACTACTGCTGCTAGCACTCCTGTAAAGACAAAGTGCAGCTTAAACAATGTATCATCCTCCAATTACATTACATATCAATGAAGCTGTGTTCTATAGCTGCATCGGTTATATTTTTGGGGGGCAGTAGCGGACAAGCATCAATCTGTCACAATGAGTCTGGCCAAAAGTGTCATTTGGGAAAGCCCAAGAGTCCGGCTGAGTGAACTATCATTCAGAGAGGCTCCAAAATCACCCCCAGAGCCTCTCCACTGTCCCGTTGTCCTCTCAGACACAGGCTAGTTGTGACTCATTGATCCACAGGATCATAGGGTCATAGGATTACAGGGTACATGCACAGCACTCTGTCAGACCCATCACACCACTGACAAGACCGCTTTAGTTTGGCTATGATTGCCTATGTCTTTCATTATTTGTGCCATATGGTTACACTTTTTTTCTAATGCTTTCACAGTTCAATTGCCATTGATTCAAATCAGTGTTTGGCCATATCGCAGGGTTGATCCTCAAGCAAAAATAAGCTTAGATACATACAGAACACACTAAGAGGTCTGGAGATCACATGATATAAGCAGGGGATTTTCATAATGTAATGGGTTTGACCTTATAGCTTCTATGCGCAAGTAAATAGTAGTCCAGGTTTATGCCGGAATCATTATCATAAATATGATAAAGTGGGATGCATGATGAAGAGTGAAATTGACATCATCAACAAAAAATATAAATATGTGACTTATGGCTAGCCAATAAATATGTATCTGAATGATTATCATATGTTGTTGTAAAAAACATGAATTCAATCAAATGCAAATACAGTATTTGACAAACACAGACAGAGAGGGTCTTTGTCAACGTAACTTGATAAAGTCTTGTGCATCCAACTAATGTCTCCTCTTGGGGTGGTATTTAGGTGTTTGGCCTAAATAAAGACAAATCTGGGAAGATTTTTAAGATCATTCACAGCGCTGGGATTAGTTCCTTCATTACTCAGGCCTGTTTTAAAACTGTGGTTTTATTAAGTGTGTTAGAATTCTCCTTCTTTTAATGTACTGAAAAGATATAGACCTTTAGAAAAGCCCTTTAAGCCCAAGCATGGTTGGATGATATATTCCAGTGTTCTTTTTATTCATGTTATTTGTTGACACAGGGACCAGACAATAAGCATGCGGTAACACTTACTATGATCAACTACCCCGCGGGACAGTTATATAACGCTGCATTGCTTGTTTCTTATTCAATTGAAATGTTACACCATTTACAATGAACGTCTTCTCAGAGTAATGTTTTTTAAGTGTTTATAAATTATACATTGAAATGAATTTATGCAGTATAAATGTAGGGTGTAAAATTAAAGCCATAGATGCTATTGTAGGTAATAAATTCAGGTTGCCTTGGCCTCTTGGCTTACCACTGGGTCTGTTTAGAGAGAGCATTATGGTTGCTGTGTGTATTTTGTAGGGAGGGTTGGTTTCTGTAGGGAGGGTTGGTTTCTGTAGGGAGGGTTGGTTTCTGTAGGGAGGGTTGGTTTGGCTGCTTATTAATGAATAGTGCATGAACACATGCTGCGATTTAGACTTAAAGAGTTAGTTCCATGGATTGCTATCATACCTTGTCCATAGACTGCTTACAGGGTAAG
Source organism: Oncorhynchus mykiss (assembly GCF_057628025.1). Taxonomy (NCBI): domain Eukaryota; kingdom Metazoa; phylum Chordata; class Actinopteri; order Salmoniformes; family Salmonidae; genus Oncorhynchus; species Oncorhynchus mykiss. The sequence continues at coordinate 80,460,532 of NC_143023.1, read as the reverse complement.
GAAACCAGTGTGTAATTTTGCAATTTGGGGGAGCTATTATTTTAACATACAGAATCTTAGCATGCACAATAAGCTATGATGGGTACAATTTGTGTATTTTTTAACAGATGTCAAAATGCTTTTAATATACATATTACATATACAGTATATGTTTAATTCAGAGGCATGGATGTAATACATTGACAAGACACGACATTCAAAATATTGTCCCTTTTTCCGTATCCATCCATCAGTAACAAGTGGCGGGCATTGAATGGTGTCATTAGTGACTTAGCATCTCTTTACATGGAGCTGGGCTGTTCTACATTCAGGCTGTGGTGCTGTGGTGAAATGGTGCTCGGCCCAACCCAAAATAAATGTCAAGACCACTGGAAGGAATTCTTAACTTCTGTCACATATTGATCCTGTCTGATAGAGTTTTCAAACAGAGATTAATGAGAGGGGATTGAGTCTGTTTCCTCCATTCAAGCATTTTCCCCTGACTTTTTTGGTCTCTGTAAATCAAACAAGGTGCATGCCTATATTTAATAATATCCCAACCAGTTATAAATGAAATAAAACACTTCTGAGTACTGATGGACAATCATCAAATATGTAATGGTTGACATCGACAAAGCATTCAGGGTAAAATGTCCCCAACTCCTTAATTTATGTAATTGGTCACAAACCATTTGCGCCAGTATACTGTGCTATAGCTAAACCAATGAGGAGGTCCTTTGTATAGGTCAGGTGGACCCAAATACTATTTGAGAAGATCTGGTCACACACTATATGGCCAAAAGTATGTGGAAACCACTTCAAATTTGTGGATTCAGCCATTTCAGCCACACCTGTTGCTGACAGGTGTATAAAATCGAGCACACAGCAATGCATTCTCCATAGACAAACATTGGCAATACTATGGCCCTTACTTAAGAGCTCAGTGACTTTCAATATGGCACCGTCATAGGATGCCACCATTTCAACAAGTCAGTTAGTCAAATTTATGCCCTGCTAGAGCTACCCCAGTCAACTATAAGTGCTATTATTGTGAAGTGGAAACGTCCTGGAGCAACAACAGCTCAACCGCGAAGTGGTAGGCCACAAAAGCTCACAGAACGGAACCTTGGATTGCTGAATCGTCTGACCTCACTACCTAGTTCCAAACTTCCTCTGGAAGCAAAGTCAGCACAAGAACTGTTAGTCGGGAGCTTCATGATATGGGTTTCCATGGCCGAGCAGCCGTACACAAGCCTAAGATTATCATTCGCAATGACAAGCATTGGCTGGAGTGGTGTAAAGGTTACTGCCACTGGACTCTGGAGAAGAAGTCCGACAGACATCTGGCAGTCCGATTGACATAATTGGGTTTGGCAGATGCAAGGATACGCTACCTTCCCGAATGCATAGTGCCAACTGTAAAGTTTGGTGGGGGAAGAATAATTGTCTGGGGCTGTTTTTCATGGATCTGTCTAGGCCCCTTAGTTCCAGTGAAGGGAAATCCTATGACGCTATAGCATATAGGGACATTCTAGACGATTCTGTTCTTCCAACTTTGTAGCAACAGTTTGGGGAAGGCCCTTTCCTGTTTCAGCATGGCAATGCCCCTGTGTACAAAGCGAGGTCCATACAGAAATAGTTTGTTTTTGTGGAAGAACTTGACTGGCCTGCACTCCATCGAACAACTTTGGAATGAATTGGAAAGCTGACTAAGTGCCAGGCCTAATCGGCAAACATCAGTGAATGGAATCTTGTTATAGCAGCAAAGGGGTGACCTGCTCCATATTAATGCCCGTGATATTGGAATGAGATGTTCAACAAGCAGGTTTCCACATACTTATGGCCATGTAGTGTACTTTTTACTCCATACATTTTCCCTGATACCCAAAAGTAATCATTACATTTGGAATGCTTAGCAGGACAGGAAAATGGTCCAATTCATGCTCTTATCAAGAGGTCATCCCTGGTCATCCCCTGCCTCTGATCTGGAGGATTCACTAAACACAAATGCTTTGTTTGTAAATTATGTCTGAGTGTTGGTGTGTCCCTGGCGATCCATAAATAAAAAAATGAAAATTGTGCCATCTGGTTAATATAAGGGATTTGAAATTATTTATACTTTTTTTCTTTTAATACATAAGTATATTTAAAACCAAATACTTTTGGACATTTAAAAATAGAAAATACTGGGTGACATTCACTTTTACTTGAATCATTTTCTATGAAGGTATCTTTACTTTTACTGAAGTATGACAATTAGGTACTTTTTCAATCACTGCCTAAACATTTTGTGTGGGTAAACCTGTGGTATGCTCTGCACAGGCAACCACCATGACAACATCTCCCTCACTACTAGCTGTTGGGCAGGCAAAGAGAGTGAGTACTGCTGTCCACTTGTTTGAAATGTCATTACTAATTAATACTTTTTACCAAGACTTTATACATCTTAGACACTTACTTTTGCTTTGTGGACATAAGGAATGGGAATTACTTTTTGTGTCAGTGTCATGAGTGAACCACGTATTTGCGTTCACAAAGTGGAGAGAGCTTAAGGGATTTGAAACCGACCTTCTGATAAGGTAAGACATAGCTAAAATATCTTGCTAGATATAAAGTGATATGTTGTTTCGCTATTTAGTTGTAAACAGCTATAACTATATGTATCCTTGAGGTTGTGTTATATTTCTGATGTCAGTGATTTGAAAGTTACTAATCTGATTAGCTTGCCAGCTACTTCACACTAGTGGCTCGGAATAGCCATGATCATTGTAAGAATTTCTAAATCCATTGTGAAAAGCTATGGAGTTTGCGTTGCAAACTATTCGAATGAAATGTGTCCATGTATTGGTCTTTTAGTGCCACCTATCACGTGTAACTGTGGATACTACATCATTTTAAGGCTAAGCTCAGTTGAGCAGTGTGTCATTTTGTCGGATGATAGCTATGAAATATGCTGCCATCAGAGGCTTTGCTTGTGTATCTTGGCTACATTGGTAATTACATTTGGTGACAACTGTTTGTCAATTTTCAGTTAATAGCCTGTGTCACTCTGGTTGTTGGAGCTATCTGTTGTATGGTGAACTTGGGCTTCATCAAGGTTTATTTGTGAGTAAATCTGCCTTTGATAATAACCATTGCTTACCCAGCCACCGACCTCACCGTATCCATCAACTGAAGCTGCAAATGAGGCCCCTTGTGCAATTACTGGACCTTTCAACAACAGCCACCCCAGGACATCCCCTTTGGGCCCTGCTGATCACAGCATAGCAAGGCTGCAAAATGTAACAGCACTTGAATGACACATCTCTCCCCCCCACGCTCTTTCTCTCTTTTTTCCTTTTCTTCTCTCCCTCTCCCTCCAGTCTCTCTCTCCCAGTGTCCGCTCAACAGCAGCAAGCAGCTAGCTGTTCCAGTATGTTTGTTTTCTCAGTATTCCCCAGTTGACTCCTAACCTTTAGTGCTTTTTAATGTGTCGCCTCCCCTCCTACTCATTGGCAGAAAGAATGTCAGTCCCAATCTCTCCTGACATTTGTGCTGGTGATGTTCTATTATGTGACAAAATAAAACACAGGTCTCAACCCCCCCCCCCCCCTCCAGAAGTCAAAGTCCCAGGAGATAAGCAACAGCAAACAACAAGGTTTCAGTGTCATACAAAGTGCTATGACTGAGATGTTATGACTCAGTCCATCTGGAATGGATTTGCTTATTTGTCGACTCAAGGGCAACAAGAAAATTACAGGCATATTCTGAGCTGGAATGGATTCTGTGCTGGAAAACTTTCTGAAAACTGAAATTGGATATCAACTAACATTTAAATGTGACTGCAGACAAAATAAAATATTACTGTAATTGCCAATTTCCAAATTTACACTTCAATTTAGAACAGAATGCACAGCCTTAGACATACTGTACACAGTGATGCCAACTTAACAATTTTGTTGCTAGATTTAGCAACTTTCCGGACTACTCAGGCAACTTGTTTTTCAAACAGCACCTAGCAACAAATTTAGCTACCTTTAAAAATGTATTTGGATGCTTTTAGCAAATTTTGAAAAGTGACTCAAATGCTAAAATGCATGCATTTTTCCTCTAAATGACACAAAAACGATTTTCTCTTTCACACACTAAGTCACAACACACGTGCCTGGCTGCCAATGTGCATTGTGAGTGACGTCTGTAGCAGGCACTCAGCTCGTGCACAGGCAGCAGCAGGCTAGCAGCAATTTCAACAAACTGCAAATCATTGTTGGCTGACTGCAGCAGCAGTAGTATGCCTTCGACGAGACAAACTCAATGAATGTAGTTGGTCAAGAATGTTTGATCTTGAACAGAACTTACAACATCCATCAACATGTCTCAATCAAAATTGTACAGCCAGAAGTACAGAAAAGAGTGAGTCTGTACCTGAATTGTAAGGGTGGCTGATGCCAGTAATTGGGGGTGATTGTCGGGTACTCTGAGTACTGCAAATCAGATATGCTTGCAAAAATATATGACTTCAAAAAACATTGTGCTACAGCGAAGCATATAAATACATGAAAACCGTAAAACCCTGCAACGCAGTCTACATTGCCACAGTTGGAAAGTAGATTACTGCAAAACCGCAGAAGCTAATATGGCAATGGCCATTGAGGAGCATTGTTCGCTGCTAGCATGCGACCATGTGGCTTGCAAAGCTGCCTTTTCAGAATCTGTGGCAGCAACAAACTTCCAAATGCACTGCACCAACTGCACAGAAATTATTAGGGGAGTACTGGCTCCTTATTTTCTCAAAAGGGTAACATCAGATGTGGAGGATGAGAAGTTCAGTCTCCTTTTGGATGAGTCTACTGATGTCAGTGTCTCGAAATACCTGGGTGTGGTGATTCGGTATTTCAGTGCTAAAACAATAACCGTTGTGTCCACATTTCTCGGGCTGGTTGAATTGGTGGGGGGCGATGACAGATCAATAGCATAGGCGGTAGTTGAGTTTCTTGAGAAGTGTAACCTTAAAAAGAGAATCTTCAGGGTATTGGCACTGATAATGCATTCGTGATGGCTGGGGTGCACAACGGGGTGAACAAGATTTTAAAGGAAGAATGTGCGTTGCCAAATTTGGTACTAATCCGCTGTGTGTGCCATTCTTTACAATTGGCTGTCAGTGCAGCATCCAAAGAAACCATTCCTAGGAGTGTTGAGCACTTAATCAGGGAAACATACAACTGGTTTTCGATTTCCCCAAAACGGCGCGAGTCGTACAAAGCAGTTTATGCCACCAATAATTGTGGCCAGAAACCCCTGCAGATTACCAAAGTGTGTGCCATACGTTGGCTATGGATTGAGCCTGCTGTAACTCGTATATTGAGCCAGTGGGAAGAACTGAAACTCCACTTTGAGTTGACCAAGGCCAGTGAGCATTGCTACATGGTGGATGTGCTCCACAAGACCAACTATGTCTACCGGACATTCTTGAAATCAATCCGGTCTGATGTACAAGTTGCAGTGAAGTCATTTGAGGGAGAGCAAACAGATCCTGTCAAGCTTTTGGACAATCTGCTACACCTCTTAACATCAATTTGCAGCAGAGTAGTCAACCCTAACTGCAAAATGTCTTGAAGGATGGTATTGATGGACATCTCAATCCATCACCATACATCGGGTACCTTTTCAAGACCACTGTGTACCAACTCAGTCTTGCACCAGAGGAAGAAAAGGTCATTCGGAGACAGTGCATGAACTACATTGTTGCTTTAAGCAAGGAGCTGCAAGCAAGGCTCCCAGACAACCTAGAAACCTTGCAAAACATGGCCTTGTTCAGTATTAAGGAAAGGCTAAAGCACAATAAAGGCACCACTGAAATGATTAAAGTAGCTGAGCTGCTGGGGTATAAGCTCCAAACAATTGATAAAATTGTTTCCCAATGGAGAAACATCCATCTGTTTAGGTGGGTCTCAACTGAGAATACAGTCGAGTTTTGGAGTGACGTGAATAACTACACAGACTCTTCCGGGTCAAATCCATTTGAAGAACTGTGCAAAGCTGCATTCGCTGCCCTCTCCTTGCCAAACTCAAATGCGGAGGTTGAACGGCTGTTCTGCCAAATGAGTGTGGTCAAGTCAAAGTTAAGAAATAGAATATCACTGCACACTCTCAACTCCACACTCCTGGTGTGGTATGTCAGTGTTCTGCAATTTCTGGGGGGAATGGCCCTAGACCTCACCCTCCGTTCCAACAGGTCCCAGATGTGCTCAATGGGATTGAGATCCGAGCTCTTCGCTGGCCATGGCAGAACGCTGACATTCCTGTCTTGCAGGAAATCACGCACAGAACGAACAATATGGCTGGTGGCATTGTCATGCTGGAGGGTCATGTCAGGATGAGCCTGCAGGAAGGGTACCACATGAGGGAGGAGGATGTCTTCCCTGTAATGCACAGCATTGAGATTGCCTGCAATGACAACCAGCATGATGATGCTGTGACACACCGCCCCAGACCATGACAGACCCTCCACCTGCAAATCGATCCCGCTCCAGAGTACAGGTCTATTCGGCGCATGTAACTAATCAAATTTGATTTGATTGGAGCTGCAGTCTGGGATCAAGACAATCATCAGTGCAAATAAAAACATGTTGCTCTCACAAGTTGTGATATATAATTTGTAATTGAAAGGAAAATATGCTAATTCAATTAAATGAATAAAGCATAATGGGCAACTCTATCCACTCTATGCATCTCTCCAGCTATGAATGACATCTCCTCAGCGGGGCTTCTCAAAATTGTCCTTATACTATCCTTACATCCTTACACATGCTTTTAATTAGCCTTTTTAAAAATGCACAGTCACAATGATAATTCATACATGTACATTCAGAATTCTCCAGATAAGGCAGCATAGTGTAATCAAGTGTTTTGACGATGTGTCCTGTCTTATTCATGAACATTGCTTTCAGGATAAACATAACACTTTCTCAAAATCATACATTTGGACACGTCCTATAAATAGTAAGAAAACGTTTTGTCTACATACTTTTGAAAATTACAAATGCAGCTGCATTTCTGTGGAGTCTGGCTGTTTACCACAAACCAGTCTTTTCTTTCCTCCATCAGGCTCATTACAGTCATTATAATGATCACCTCACTGTCCCTCTCCTCCTAAACCATTATCTCCACAGTGTGCCTGTAATTGTGTTTGCAGCCATTACAACTGCTCCTATTATAATGCTCTTACTGTACTCTCCATCTAGCTTCTCATATCTGGATACCTTAACGTACCTCACCACAAGCCACTCCTTACCTCTTTCCTCCTTTGGACCTCTGACTCTCACCTTTCTCTCCTCTTTCCCCTCTAAATGTTCTCTCACTCCCACTTCTTTCTTCACATGCTGAGTTCTCCCTCCTCTAGAACAACATTTCTCCCTCTATTCTCTCTCTCCCATGTTTAGACTCCTTCATGTATCCCTCTCACCTCTTTCCTTTCCTTTGCACTAGCTTTCCCTCCCATTTCCCCCTCTTCCTCTCTCTCTTCTTTTACATTCTTTGGAGTGCAAACTTTCTCATAGCCCCTCTGTTTCCTCTCCTCATCTCCCTCTTTCTGAGATTCCCCTCTTCTTCCTCTCTCCACCCTCAGCTCAGCTCCGCTTCCATCTACCTCGCCTCCCTCCTATTGGAATCCGTCCTGCTGTAGCCCACTGTGATGCGTCGGTGTGGCCTGTGCACTACAGTACACCCTGTGTATATGAAGCATCCCGTGCCTCATCACTCCCAGCTGTGTGTGAGTTCAGCTGGCTCAGTCCGACCCATCTGTGTGATCAGCTGCCAGATATCTGGGGCTTGGCACCACACGGCCCACCCCTTTCCAAATCTCTCACCAGGAGAGGGAGGGGAAGGGGGGGAAGGGAGAAGAGATGGTGGGAGGGAGTGGCACAGGTCGGTTACAGGACCTAGAGCACCGCCTCATCTAACTACATTAAAGAAGCACCGTGAAGACCTGGCTAACAATCTGATTTTTGTGTCCAAACTGGTAACGTTAACTAACTCACTTTTGTACATTGCGCTGTTCCGTACAATTGACCTTATTTTAGCGGCCAAAAAACAATCAACCAGATCAACTGTAATATTAATATCATTGTAATGCACAATTTCTAACCTTTCCAACAAAATCAATGATGAGACCTTCATGATGCCCATCTCTGCATGATTCAAGCAGGCAATGAGGTCCGTCGGGTCTTTTTTTAAATGACACTTTCTACATTTTGAATGGCAAGAATCCCATCTAGACAAATTCATAATTTCTCTTCTTTTCTTTTCTTCCAGCTAATTAATGTTAGTGATTTAACCTATCACCTATAATGACATTTTGGAGATATAACAATGCATTCTCCATAGCTGAATCATTTTATATCACCGTGAATTATCCTCATAAAAGTCAATCAACTCCCACAGAGCTGTATCACACCATTGAAAAGAAGAAACTAGCCGATCATATTGTCTGTCAATGATAGGACAGTTGTTATCTTCCAGAGGTCATACTGGTCTTAAAGAGGATTTAATTAAGCTATTACATTTTTCATGCTAGACATGAGATGGTCACAAGACTGTAATATTTAGGGGAAATAATTACCATGTGGGAGGAAGCGTTCCCCACTTTCTTAACACTCTCCCAGGGGAACGTTTCAATGGTAAGCTTCTCACAATCATTGCGGTGTGTCTCTCTTTAGCTAATTATCCAAATGAGGCTTAGAAAACAAAGCCTTCTTCATTCAGGGTTTCGCCCACGTTTGTTTCACGTTTCCTCACCATTGCCTTTTAATAGGCGCTACAACATTGTACAAGATGTCAAGTTAATGGAACACATTTGATGTCATGTAAGAGGGGCTGGGGCTGGACTTTAATAAGGCAGTTAAGTGCTAATAAGTCTGAGTATCGTTCTGTGAGGCCTCAGAGAGTGTTTAAACACTCACCGCCGCCTCGGTCGTGGCGAAGGCCCAGGTACTCCCCAAGGGAACAGACACCCCAGTACTAACTGGATTACCCTCCACATTCTCTTTGAGAGAAACATAATCCTCTGTTGCAGAGGTTGAACTGCCTTTTCCAGGTCTGTGAGCAGGGTCATTGAGAAATCCACAACAATAAATATCAATTTTCTTCTCTCTCCCACCATGACAACAATGGGTGGAGCTGGATGATGAGGGGTAGAAGCTTGCGTGATGAGTGACCTTGTTTTGAGAAGATATTTGTTTGCTTTTCAGGCTCATGTCTAGACATTAATTCAAAGTGGTTAACACAGTCTTTTGGCATGCAAGGGACCAGGGTTCAAACCCAGTCAGATGACAGGATATCATTTAGTTTCTTCTTTCCCTCTTTGTGATGTGCATGTCTTCCAGGCATGTGCACTACATCTCTCATCTACCTGCTGGACATGTATCGATTCCTAACTTATGGGGATGGGTGGGAACATGCTACAGCATTGGTTGACAACAGCCAACCAATGCTGATACACGTGATGCACTTCCACAGATGATTGCTGATTCCTCGCAGCCCATGGTCAGGTTATTTCCTAACCCGGTCTGGCTCTGTTTTTCTGTTTGATCCTAGTGTTCAGTCACCTGTCAGCCACACCAACCATAAGCACTGGGGCTGTTTTTACATTACATAAACATTATTATTATTTCTCTCCTCTCAGTCCTGATTGATAGCATCCCCTCCAGCCACACAAAACAAATACAACATGAGTGATCTGATGTTGCCAACTCTGCACCCCATGGGCAGAGTGCAGCTTTCAAACCACACCACATAATTCCCTCCGTTTTTAAATAAAAGCAGAGCTGGGAGAGAGGAGTGCAGGGCAAACAGAGCTCCAGGACATAAGTCTAGCATGGTGCTGTTGAAAAGACACATTTCTCTGGGCCAACAACTGTACCGCTAACATTTAGCCTTTTAAAATAATGACCCTATTCCTCCTGAGGTCTATTTATAATTTTGAAACCAATTAGGTCCACCGTTACTTGAAATGATTAACACAGCCGTTCACAAAGGTTCATTTGGAAGTGAATAGAGCACTAATTTAGCTTTTATAAAAAAATGTATTGATACCACCCAGTGCTCTCACTATTGATAAACACAGATAGTAATTTTTTTATTTTTTATTCTGTGGTCCCATCTCAAAACGTACCTACCCATATTGGTAACAAACCCGACCAAAGTGAGTTTGTTAAAAAACGATTATCCTCAGATAACCTCTGCCGTCTTTAACTTACATGCTTCATCAGAAACCAAAGAAAATATTTTTGTTCGATTTTGGAAAATTAATTAAAATACAGATTAAAATACTGTATGCCAATCCTTCAGCCTTAGTAATAACAGGCAATACCTGCTCTGTTACGTTCAGAATACCTGCTCTGTTCCGTTCAGGTGATCTCACCTCTGCTATTTTTATTGTCCATGGAGCCCCTGTCCTAGGCAATTTTGACAATTGAAAGAAATTACATCAATTTCTCTCAATTCTAGGGATCACGTCATATGCCGATGATATCTTACCTTTTCTAGACAATGTATATACATTTCTCCCAAAAGCTTTGAATATCATAGACAAATTCAACTCAAGTTATTGGGATAAAATCCAGAGTGCAGTTTCAAAATGTACTGGGCAAGGTAAGCGAGGCCAGATAAAATTAACAAATTTGCAAAGAGGGAAAGACGTAGGAGGACTATCTGTAAAAAACTGTTTTATATTCAGGCACTAGCATATCGTCTCATTCTAAATTGGTATAGACATGATTCTTCCACCCCCTGGCTGAGTATAGAGAGAAATATGATGTCTCCTATTACCCTGGAAGAGGTGGTCTTCACTGATATATCCCTTTACACTAGAACCGCTGAGCCTTGACGGACCCCTCTTCAAGCTAATGAGCAGTCATTCTGACTGCAACATCCTAATGGTGTAATTAATAAATGTCACATACACTATCGTAAAAATACTAATTTGGTTGTGTTTATGAAGGCATTGGGTAACATTAGAATACTATTTAAACATGAAACAGAAAGTATATGTGTTGGAACACAATAACAGGTCATTTCTATAATGACCAAATAAATTAAATATACCCCAACCAACAAGATGCACGGTTAAGACACATGAAAACATCAGTAGCCTAAACATAATTGTTAGCGCCAAGCGGCCTTGATAAATATTGAAACTCAGCACAAAAGCAATAATGGCATTATAATGAATATGGTGGCTACTTTGAAGAATCTCAAATCTCAAATATATTTTTATTTGTTTAACACTTTTTTGGTTACTACATGATTCCATATGTGTTATTTCATAGTGTTGATTACTTCACTATTATTCTACAATGTATAAAATAGTAAAAATAAAGAAAAACCCTTGAATGAGTAGTTGTGTCCAAACTTTTGACTGGCACTGTATATTACCAGGCAACTCCTTTTTTCTATATTTACAACTGAGGTGAGCTATGCTGGCTTATGGAGTCCCCTTGGGAAACCCAACTACCGAACCATCCAATGATGGGATTTCTAAATAAATTATTTGGGCTCCCGAAAGGACTGATCTCCATAACATATAAAACTTTTGGAAAGTTAATATTCTGAGCTAGCCATTAAAACAGTGTGGTCCACATATCTAAGTGAATCTGAACAACTCATATTCACTTCAATGCTTCCCACAGTTGTGCCAAGTTGGCTGGATGTCCTTTGGGTGATGGACCATTCTTGATACACACAGGAAAATGTTGAGTGTTAAAACCCCAGCAGCGATGCAGTTCTTGACATAACCGGTGCTCCTAGCTAGAGCTGCTCCTAGCTAGGAGAGGTAATTGAACGTTAACTAACAAACACATTTAGCATCTCCAGGCCTCCACACATACAATCCGCATACAAGCTGCTGATGCATGCCTTTGGAACATCTACCTTTAAAAAAGTCTAATAAATCCATTATTTATTTTAGGCAGGTCTAAAGAAACATTATGATATGTAGAAAATGTGTTTCAGAAGAGTAGAATATGAGTTGTCCTACTGTATGTTATCTGGCTATGCCATAGGCCTATTCATTTAGTAGACATGATATGCTTATAAGTCACGTGACATTATTTTATATTACATGATTTTATAGTAAGAAGTAACAATAATAATAGTGATTGAACTTAGATAAATGAAATAAAAAATAATATTTTTCTCTTTTCCAGAGCAAGTGCGCATATGAAGTGGCTATGTTGAGCATAAATTGATCATTTGAAACAGGTTGTAACGCTCGTCGTGGGTGGAAGAAGAGGAGAACCAATGCGCAGCGTGGTAAGTGTCCATATTGTTTTAATAAGAATACTGAACATTGAACAAAAACAATAAAACGACAAAACGAGCAGTCCTGAATGGTGAAGCAAAACACAGAACAGAAAATAATCACCCACAAAACACAGGTGGGATAAGGCTATCTAAGTATGATTCTCAATCAGAGACAACGAACGACACCTGCCTCTGATTGAGAACCGTACCAGGTTAGATTTAGAGTTATTTGGCAACTTTATTTATGAATGATACAAACCATAGAATGTCTTAGAAATCAAAACATATATGGCCTGCATGAAGTTGCAAAAAATGCATGCGCTCTGTTCAGGTTTCCTCCAGACGTGATGCTTGCCAATCAGGCCAAAGAGTTCAATCTTAGTTTCATCAGACCAGAGAATCTTGTTTCTCATGGTCAGAGTCCTTTAGGTTCCTTTTGGCCAACTCCAAGTGGGCTGTCATGTGCCTTTTACTGAGGAGTGGCTTCCGTCTGGCCACTCTACCATAAAGGCGTGATTGGTGGAGTGCTGCAGAGATGGTTGTCGTTCTGGAAGTTTTTCCATCTCCACAGAGGAACTGGAGCTTTGTCAGAGTGACCATCTGGTTCTTTGTTACCTCCCTGACTAAGGCCCTTTTCCCCTGATTGCTCAGTTTGGCCTGGTGACCATCTCTAGGAAGGGTCTTGGCGGTTTCAAACTTCTTACATTTAAGAATGATGGAGGCCACTGTGTTCTTCGGGACCTTCAATGCTGCAGATAGTTTTTGGTACCCTTCCCAGTGCATCTGTGCATCGATACAATCCTGACTCGGAGCTCTACGGAAAATTCCTTCAACCTCATGGCTTGGTTTTTGCTCTGACATTTGTGTGCCTTTCCAAATCATGTCCAATCAATTGAATTTACTACAGGTGGATTCCAATCAAGTTGTAGAAACTGGTTTTTAATTTGTAATACATTTGCAAACATTTCTAAGTACCTGTTTTCACTTTGTCATAATGGGGTATTGTGTGTAGACTGATAAAAAAATGTAAATCATTTTCAGAATAAGGCTGTAACTTAACAAAATGTGAAAAAGGTGAAGGGGTCTGAATACATTCCAAATGCACTGTATATTTTGGAGTATAGGCTAGTCCAGTTATGTACCAAAGACATCTTAAATCAGTTAAACAATATATATAATTCTCCAATACATAATATGCGGTAGGCTATGTACTGTATTACGGCACAATTAATATTTTCCTAACGTTATTTTTTTGGGCTTGGTGTCACGGTCGTCATATGGAGGAGACCAAGGTGCAGCGTGGTAAGCGTACATACTTATTTTAATGAAGAAAGAATACTGAACAAACTATACAAAACAACAAAACGAACCGTGAAGCTAATATGAGAAGTGCAGAACAGGCAACTAAACATACCCAAGGAATATGGCTACCTAAATATGGTCCCCAATCAGAGACGACGATAAACAGCTGCCTCTGATTGGGAACCAATTCAGTCCACCATAGCCCTACATAAACCTAGACTTACAAACCTCTTAGATATACAAAAAAAACCTAGACAATGCAAAAACTAACATATCTACCCTAGTCCCACCCTGACCTGAACAAAATAATATAGAAAACAAAGATAACTAAGGTCAGGGCGTGACACTTGGGCTCATATAAAGGCCTATGTCTATGCGTATGCATAAGCTTTAATATTCATATCGGTGTTTTGAATTAATCATCACCTTAGAAAGTGCTGTCCATTTCGTTGTGTTAGGCTTTGAAACAACATCCACAACGACCGTGTTTTACACTCAGTTTCAACCTGTCGGTGAACTTCTTTCTTCAATTTGATCAATCACAGTGAGGTGAGTTTTAAAAAGCACACTGCTGTTTTCATAGCCATTTATTAAATCAGAAGAAAAAAAATATTCTAATAATAAAAAATATATATATTTGTCTTTTCTCAGCGCCCACAACCTCAAACATCTTCCCGCGGCTATGAATGTTGATGATAAGAGTTTGATGTGATTTCGATTGCATTGATGTCAAAGTGGTTAGAGGGACAATACAGCCCTGAGTACAAAGCCATTATTCGACCTGATGGTCGTTAGTGAGCTGGGTACTACCAACGCATGTCCAGAGTGCATAAGAGAAGATTACCAGACTCAAAGGTCAAATGCAATTTTACTTTGTTCATGACTCATGACTGCCAGTCACCGCAGTCAGCTCTACGCCTGACACTTACGTTCAAAGGAACTTTTTATTTTATTTTATTTCACCTTTATTTAACCAGGTCGGCTAGTTGAGAACATATTCTCATTTGCAACTGCGACCTGGCCAAGATAAAGCAAAGCAGTTAGACACATACAACAACACAGAGTTACACATGGAATAAACAAACATACAATCAATAATACAGTACAAAAATCTATATACAGCATGTGGAAATGAGGTAGGATAAGAGAGGTAAGGCAATGATAGGCCATGGTGGCGAAGTAATTACAATATAGCAATTAAACACTGGAATGGTAGGATGTGCAGAAGATGAATGTGCAGGTAGAGATACTGGGGTGCAAAGGACCAAGATAAATAAATAAATACAGTATGGGGATGAGGTAGATTGGATGGGTTATTTACAAATTAGCTATGTACAGGTGCAGTGATCTGTGAGCTGCTTTGTAAATGACATCGCCAAAGTCGAGGATCGGTAGGATGGTCAGTTTTACGAGGGTATGTTTGGCAGCATGAGTGAAGGATGCTTTGCTGCAAAATAGGAAGCCAAATCTAGATTTGATTTTGGATTGGAGATGTTTAATGTGAGTCTGGAAGGAGAGTTTACAGTCTAACCAGACACCATTTGTAGTTGTCCACATATTCTAAGTCAGAACCGTTCAGAGTAGTGATGCTGGACGAGCGGGTGCGGGCCCGCAGGTGCGGGCAGTGATCGGTTGAAGAGCATACATTTAGTTTTACTTGCATTTAAGAGAAGTTGGAGCCCACGGAAGGAGAGATGTATGGCATTAAAGCTCACCTGGAGGACCTTTTGCCACATTTCAGGCTTCAAACATAAAGATATAAAACTGTATTTTTTTGTGAAGAATCAACAACAAGTAGGACACAATCATGAAGTGGAACGACATTTATTGGATATTTCAAACTTTTTTAACAAATCAAAAACTGAAAAATTGGGCGTGCAAAATTATTCAGCCCCTTTACTTTCAGTGCAGCAAACTCTCTCCAGAAGTTCAGTGAGGATCTCTGAATGATCCAATGTTGACCTAAATGACTAATGATGATAAATACAATCCACCTGTGTGTAATCAAGTCTCCGTATAAATGCACCTGCACTGTGATAGTCTCAGAGGTCCGTTAAAAGCGCAGAGAGCATCATGAAGAACAAGGAACACACCAGGCAGGTCCGAGATACTGTTGTGAAGAACTTTAAAGCCGGATTTGGATACAAAAATATTTCCCAAGCTTTAAACATCCCAAGGAGCACTGTGCAAGCGATAATATTGAAATGGAAGGAGTATCAGACCACTGCAAATCTACCAAGACCTGGCCGTCCCTCTAAACTTTCATCTCATACAAGGAGAAGATTGATCAGAGATGCAGCCAAGAGGCCCATGATCACTCTGGATGAACTGCAGAGATCTACAGCTGAGGTGGGAGACTCTGTCCATAGGACAACAATCAGTTGTATATTGCACAAATCTGGCCTTTATGGAAGAGTGGCAAGAAGAAAGCCATAAAAAAGTGTTGTTTAAAGTTTGCCACAAGCCACCTGGGAGACACACCAAACATGTGGAAGAAGGTGCTCTGGTCAGATGAAACCAAAATTGAACTTTTTGGCAACAATGCAAAACGTTATGTTTGGCGTAAAAGCAACACAGCTCATCACCCTGAACACACCATCCCCACTGTCAAACATGGTGGTGGCAGCATCATGGTTTGGGCCTGCTTTTCTTCAGCAGGGACAGGGAAGATGGTTAAAATTGATGGGAAGATGGATGGAGCCAAATACAGGACCATTCTGGAAGAAAACCTGATGGAGTCTACAAAAGACCTGAGACTGGGACAGAGATTTGTCTTCCAACAAGACAATGATCCAAAACATAAAGCAAAATCTACAATGGAATGGTTCAAAAATAAACATATCCAGGTGTTAGAATGGCCAAGTCAAAGTCCAGACCTGAATCCAATCGAGAATCTGTGAAAAGAACTGAAAACTGCTGTTCACAAATGCTCTCCATCCAACCTCACTGAGCTCGAGCTGTTTTGCAAGGAGGAATGGGAAAAAATGTCAGTCTCTCGATGTGCAAAACTGATAGAGGCATACCCCAAGCGACTTACAGCTGTAATCGCAGCAAAAGGTGGCGCTACAAAGTATTAACTTAAGGGGGCTGAATAATTTTGCACGCCCAATTTTTCAGTTTTTGATTTGTTAAAAAAGTTTGAAATATCCAATAAATGTCGTTCCACTTCATGATTGTGTCCCACTTGTTGTTGATTCTTCACAAAAAAATACAGTTTTATATCTTTATGTTTGAAGCCTGAAATGTGGCAAAAGGTCGCAAAGTTCAAGGGGGCCGAATACTTTCGCAAGGCACTGTATACAGAATGGTGTCAACTGCGTAGAGGTGGATCAAATAATCACCAGCAGTGAGTGCGACATCATTGATGTATACAGAGAAGAGAGTCGGCCTGAGAATTGAACCCTGTGGTACCCCCAAAGACTGCCAGAGGTCCGGACAACAGGCCCTCCGATTTGACACACTGAACTCTATTGGAGAAGTAGTTGGTGAACCAAGTGAGACAATCCACTTGAGAAACCAAGGCTGTTGAGTCTGCCAATAAGAATGTTGTGATTGACAGAGTCGAAAGCCTTGGCCAGGTAAATGAATATGGCTGCACAGTAATCTCTCATCGTTGGCGGTGATGAAATCGTTTAGGACCTTGAGCGTGGCTGAGGTTCACCCATGACCAGCTCGGAATACAGATTGCATAGCGGAGAAGGTACGGTGAGATTCGAAATGGTCGGTAATTGTTTGTTAACTTGGCTTTCAAAGACCTTAGAGGGGCAGGGTAGGATAGATATAGGTCTGTAGCAGTTTGGATCTAGGGTGTCTCCACCTTTGAAGAGGGGGATGACCGCGGCAGCTTTCTAATCTATGGGAATCTCAGACGATACGAAAGAGAGGTTGAACAGGCTAGTAATAGGGGTTGTAACAATTTCGGCAGATCATTTTAGAAAGAGAGTGTCCAGATTATCTAGCCCGGCTGATTTGTAGGGGTCCAGATTTTGCTTCTCTTTCAGAACATCAGCTATCTGGATTTGGGTGAAGGAGAAGTGGGGGAGGTTTGGGCGAGTTGCTGTGGAGAGTGCAGGGCTGTTGACCGGGATAGGGGTAGCCAGGTGGAAAAAATGGTCATCCATAGAAAAATGTGGTAGTGACAGTGTTTCCTTGCCTCAGTGCAGTGAGCAACTGGGAGGAGGTGCTCTTATTCTTCATGGACTTTACAGTGGCCCAGAACTTTTTTGAGTTTTTACAACAGGATGCACATTTCTGTTAGGAAAGCTAAGGCTAGTTTTTTCAAACTGCCTGTGTATATTGGTTCCCAAATTCCCTAAAAAGTTACATATCAATGGGGCTATTTGATGCTAATGCAGAACGTCACAGGATGTTTTTGTGCTGGTCAAGGGCAGACAGGTCTGGAGTAAACCAAGGGCTTTAAATCTATTTCTTGTTCTAAATGTTTTGAATGGAGCATGCTTACTTAAGTTGCTGAGGTAGGCACTTTTAAAGAGCAACCAGGCATCCTCTACTGACGGGATGAGGTCAATGTCATTCCAGGATACTCCGGCTAGGTCGATTAGAAAGGCCTGTTTGCTGAAGTGTTTTAGGGAGCGTTTGACAGTGATGAAGGGTGGTCATTTGACCGCAGACCCATTACGGACGCAGGCAATGAGGCAGTGATCGCTGAGATCTTGGTTGAAACAGCAGAGGTGTATTTGGAGGGCATGTTAGTTAGGATGATATCTATGAGGGTGCCCGTGTTTACGGATTTGGGGTTGTACCTGGTATGTTCATTGATAATTTGTGTGAGATTGAGGGCATCAAGCTTAGATTGTAGGATGGCCGGGGTGTTAATCATGTCCCAGTTTAGGTCACCTAGCAGCACGAGCTCAGAAGATAGATGGGGGGCAATCAGTTCACATATGGTGTCCAGGGCAAAGCTGGGGGCAGAGGGTGGTCTTTAGCAAGTGGCAACTGTGAGAGACTTTTTTCTGGAAAGGTGCATTTTTAGAAGTAGAAGCTCGAATTGTTTTGGTACAGACCTGGATAATAAGACATAACTCTGCAGGCTGTCTCTGCGTAGATTGCAACACTGCCCCCTTTGGTAGTTCGATTTTGGTGGAAAATGATATAGTTAGGTATGGAAATTTCAGGGTTTTTGGTGGTTATCCTAAGCCAGGATTCAGACATGGCTAAGACATCCAGGTTGGCAGAGTGTGCTGAAGCAGTGAATAAAGCAAACTTAGGGAGGAGGCTTCTAATGTTAACATGCATGAAACCAATGCTTTTACGTTTACAGAAGTCAGCAAATGAGAGCACCTGGGGAGTAGGAGTGAATCTAGGCACTGCAGGTCCTGGATTAACCTCTACATCACCAGAGGAACAGAGGAGGAGTAAAGTAAGGGTACGGCTGAAGGCTATAAGAACTGGCCGTCTAGCACGTTCGGAACAGAGAGTAAAAGGAGCAGGTTTCTGGGCACGTTAGCATAGATTCAAGGCATAATGTACAGACAAAGGTATGGTAGGGAGAGAGTACATTGGAGGTTAACCTAGGCATTGATTAATGATAAGAGAGATATAGTCTCTAGAGACGTTTAAACCAGGTGATGTCATTGCATACGTGGGAGGTGGAACAACATGGTTGGTTACGGCATATTGAGCAGGGCTAGAGGCTCTGCAGTGAAATAAGACAGTAATCACTAACCAGGACAGTAATGGACAAGGCATATTGATATTAGGGAGAGGCATGCGTAGCCAAGTGATCGTATGGGTCCAGTGAGTGGTTGGCCTGGCTGGGGACACGTCCCTCACAGGCCGGGGCTAGCAAGCTAGCATAAGGGCCTTAGAGGGACGTTGCGATGGGGGAAAAGTCTGTTTTTGCCTCCTTGTGACGTCGATAGACCAGTCGTGGAATTAGTAGGGTTCCAAGTAGCAGAGGGGTCCAAGTCCATTTGGCAAAATGGTTATAGTGGTCCAAGAAACTGGCCGATGGATCAGCTAACAGTCCAATGTTTTCTAGATAGCTAGCAGGCCGCGGTTAGCAGAATGGGCCTTCAGGGGACGTCGCGCCTGTGGGGCCTGTTGGAATCCTCGGACAGATTATGCCGGTGTTCCAGTCGTGAAGGATCGGTGGGGTTCCGTGCCCCGTACCGGCAGTAGAAGGAGTCCAGATATTGTAGCCGAGGAGGGGGCTTAAGGAGTAGCCCAGGAGCCCTAGTCGGGAGATGGGTCTAGCATGGGCTAGTTGGTGCTTGCTCCGGGACAGAAACGTTAGCTAGGAGCAGTCAACCAAGGGTTTCGGTTAGCTAGCTGCGATGATCACGATGAAAAGGTTCAGAGTTTGCGGTAGGAATCCGGGGATATGGAGAGATAAATAGGTCCTTTGTGCTCTGGTTTGAAACATGTTGTATGAACTGGCGAGAGCTTTCCGAGCTAAAGGTTAGCTGAATGACCGCTAGCAGTGGTTAGCTGACTGATAGCTGATATCTGGTTGCTATTTAGCTAGCTAGCTTCAGTTGATGATTCCAGTTTGGAGGTAAATAGAAATACTTTAGAGAAAAAAACAGATCCACACCAAATTGGGTGGGACGGGTTGCAGGAGAGTATTTTGAAGTTGAGGTTTAGGATTTTTTTTTTAAAGAATGCAAAGAAAAATATATAAAAAAATATATACATGGGACGAGACAAGACAAAGACAAAGACGTCTGACTGCTACGCCATCTTGGAAAATATCACTTAAATATTTTATCTTGCCCATTCACCCTCTGAATGACACACATAGACAGTCGATGTCTCAATTGCCAAAATTGCACTGATTTAAGTGGATTTAACAACTGACATCAATAACCTCACAGCCTTCACCTTGGTGTAAACTGGAAACCAAATATCCTGAGGCTGCATTTATTGTAGCTGGGGATTTTTAACAGAGCAAATTTGAGAACAAGGCTACCTAAATTCTATCAGCATATTGATTGCACTATACGTGGGTGCAATACACTCGATCACTGCTACTCTAACTTCCGCGATGCATACAAAGCCCTCCCTTCAACAAATCCGACCACGACGTCATCTTGCTCCTACTGTCTTATAGGCAGAAACTCGAACAGGATGTACCAGTGATTAGAACCATTCAATGCTAGTCTGACCAATCGGAATCCATGCTTCAAGATTGTTTTGATCACGCGGACTGGGATATGTTCCAGTCAGCCTCAGATAACAACATCGATCTATACGCTGACTCGGTGAGTGTATAAACAAGTGCATTGGAGATGTTGTACCCCCTGCAACTATTAAAACCTACCCTAACCAGAAACCGTGGATGGGTGGAGGCATTCGCGCAAAACTGAAAGTGCATTTATCTACCGCATTTAACCATGGAAAGAGGTCTGGGAATATGACTGAATATAAATAGTGTAGAAATTCCCTTCACAAGGCAATCAAACAAGCGAAATGCCGGTACAGGGACAAATTGGAGTCACAATTCAATGAATCAGACACAAGACGTATTTGGCAGGGTCTACAGAAAATCACGGACTACAAAAAGAAAACCAGCCATGTCACGGACAAAAACGTCTTGCTTCCAGACAAACTAAACATATTCTTTGCTCGCTTTGAGGATAATACAGAGCCACCGTCGCGGCCCACTAACAAGGACTGCCCCCCCTCCTTCTCCGTGGCCGATGTGAGTAAAACATTCAAACGCGTTAACCCTCACAAGGCTGCTGGCCCAGACGGCATCCCTTGCCGCGTCATCAGAGCATGCGCAGACCAGCTGGCTGGTGTGTGTACGAACACATTCAATCGCTCCCTATCCCAGTCTGAGGTCCTCACGTGCTCCAAGATGGCCACCATTGTCTCTGTACCCAAGAAGGCAAAGATAACTGAACCAAATGACTACCGCCCCGTAGCATTCACTTCTGTCATCATGAAGTACTTTAAAAGACTAGTCAAGGATCATGTCACCTCCACCTTACTGGCCACCCTAGACCCACTTTAGTTTGCATACCGCCCCAACAGTTCCACAGACAGTGCAATCGCTATCACACTGCACACTGCCCTATCCTACCTAGGCAAGGTCAGTAGAGGTACATCAAAGCTGGGACCGAGAGACTGAAAAACAGCTTCTAACTCCAGGCCATCAGACTGCTAAACAGCAATCACTAACTTAGAGAAGCTGCTGCCTACATTGAGACCCAATCACTGGCCACTTTAATAAATTGATCACTAGTCACTTAAAACAATGCAACTTTAAATAATGTCACTTTAATAAAGTTGACATATCTACGTTACTCATATCATATGTATATACTGTATTTAATTTCATCTATTGTACCTTGCCTATGCTGCTCGGCCATCGCTCATCCATATATTTTTATGTACGTATTCTCATTCTCCCCTTTAGATTTGTGTGTATTAGGTAGTTGTTGGGAAATTGTTAGATTACTTGTTAGCTATTACTGCACTGTCAGAACTAGAAGCACAAGCATTTCGCTACACTCACATTAACTGCTAACCATGTGTATGTGACCAATAAAATATGATAGAGATATGGAGGAGGGGGGGTGGAAAACGTGCGGGAGGTTGGACGGAGACATGTTGGGCTGGGGGAATGGGATGGGCGTTGGGGGTGTAAACCCACCTCTTTCTGTTTCTGTTTTCTTTACATACCAATTTTATTATTACAATATTCTGTGTGATCAATATGACAATTTCTCTATATATTTAGAGTGGCAGCCTACGTGTACATTTGATTAACACAACGGACCAAAAAGCATTTTTGCCTTTAAGGAAGTCAGCACCGAGACAAAGAAATAAATAAGTCATCAATAAAGATTAAGTTATTTTTAAAGCGGAAGAATCACTCAGCCATCTAAACTTCCTTAGCTACAGACTGTACATGTACAGTATGTCATATAGTGCATTCTGGAGGTATTCAGACCCCTTTACTTTTTCCAGACTAGATTGATGAGAAACATTTTTTATTTAATCCATTTGAGAATAAGGCTGTAACGTAACAGTATGTGGAAAAAGTGAAGGTGTCTGAATTCTTTCCGAATGCACTGTAGGTAAAGGGTTTTTACAGTTTTTGTTTTCTGGATGTATTTCATTAACTGGATGTGTTTAACCTCCCTTACAGCCCCTGCTTGTTTTAGTTCCTGAGATAAACTGGGAACAGCATTGTGAGTGATGATGTCATTTAAAACAGTTTAATCAGAAATAACACAAAAGTAAAAGAATGAACACATGTTAGTAACATGGCTTCTAAGCAGTCCAATCTGCCACTTCAGGCCTGATTTAAGGCTTGTTATTTGTATGCCCTGGGAGCCTGGGAGTCTGAATCTGGGTTGATTAGCATAGGGATGCATGTTAAATTACTGCATATCAATATACTGTCAACCCACGCTAGCTGTGGCATTCAGATGTGATTATAAAAGACATCTTACAACTGGTCTAAGGCGATTGTGTGTGTTTTCTTCTTGGTGCATCCTACATAAAGACGGATGAGTGAACAGCTCATCGCTCTGCATTAAGATGTGAGGAGACACAACTGTCCAATAAATACAGTTCAAGGATGAGAATTGCATTTGTCATCATTTTAACTGTCTATTTAGCCTCTGCTAGCCCCCTTTTGATGGATACATGGTAGGGGTTTATAGGGGTAAAACAGTTAGATGAAAATGCAGTGCCCAGGAGAAACAGATAAATAATGGTGTGAAGGTGAACACCATTCATAAGTGCGGTGTCCAAAATAGGACACTCTGTCTGAGATAGACTTGAGTATCTCAGTAAGAAAAAAGGAAAGGAAAGGGGGATACTTAGTCAGTTGTACAACTGAATGCATTCAACTGAAATGTGTCTTTCGCATTTAACCTAACCTCTCTGAATCAGAGAGGGGTGGGGGGCCACCTTAACCGAAATCCACGTCATCGGCGCCCGTGGAACAGTGGGTTAACTGCCTTGCTCAGAGTTGAGTCATTCTCAGTAGGAGTTGTCAGCAGGAGTTGTGTCATCTGGAGTTATCTATCTATCTATCTATCTATCTATCTATCTATCTATCTATCTATCTATCTATCTATCTATCTATCTATCTATCTATCGGGTCTGGTCTGGTCTTGTCTTGTCTTGTCACGATGCTGCTGGAGATGTTCAAGAGAACAATGCTATTCCTTGTCCAGTGTGGCTCAGCTTGTAGTGCATGGCGCTTGCAACACCAGTGTTGTTGGTTTGATTCCCATGGGTGGCCAGTATGAAAAAAGTATACACTTACTGTCGCAAGTTGCTCTGGATAAGAATGACTGAAATTAAGCTTACATTTTTGGGGGGGGACAGCAGGGTCACGTTCGGCAGCCAAACGTTGTCGAACATTGCAGATAGAAATGCCACGAATGGAGCCTATGTTATACCTTATTCTTCCAGCTTTGCATACTCCACTGTCCCTGTCTCCTTACTGGGCTCAAACCAGTGGTACTCTGATCTCAAAGACACGTGACAGCCCGCCAGGACGCAACGTTTTGAAATGTTCAAATATAAATATGCAATGTAGAACAAACACCTCTCTGATATGTAGAATATGGAATCACGGTGGCTCTACTCGTGTGATCTAGCTGCAGTGTTCGACAATTTTTGGCTACCGAACGTGGCCCTAGAGAGACAGATAGATAGATAGATATTATATTCTAGAATCATGCTCATATTTTAAATTACCATGACAATTATAATAGATATAAAAAAATCCTGCTGACTAACTGACAAAAGTCCCAATGACACAACTCCCGATGACATCCCGATGACACAACTCTTGATGATACACTTCTTTCCGACACAACTCCTACTGAGATCAACTCAATTCTTACTGAGATCGACTCACGTCTTAACGAGACAGAGAGCGTCCTAAAATGGACACCTTACATCATATCCCTAGTGGGAGCGACTGCAGAGCAGATCTGCCAGCGCTAGTGGGACAGGCAAAGAGCAGACAAATGGCACGTACTTGACACTTCTATGTGTTACAAGAAGAATAACATGAATGTTTGATCACAGCAAAATGACATGTATGCCATAAAGGGGAGTTTTTGACTGCCAAATGGTATGAAGTGATCAGTCATATACGACAACTTTGAAGTTGTATTATACAGTGTCTGACGGCTAAGACTACATGACTTTCTAGCCATTTGAAAGCTTTATTTGAAATAGAGTAAATCCCTTCAGACACAGCCAGTAAAGTGGCTACTCTGGTTATATATTATTCAGCTTACAGATGTGTATAACATCTAATGAATGTGATTTTGTTTTATATTCTACTTGACCTTAGACGAGAAAGAAAATTTACCCCGGGTAAGTTTTAGATTTAAATTTAGATGAAGACAAATAATGGCAAGGCAACACCATCCAGTCAAAGACATAATTGAAGTGTCATTCAAAAGAGTGAGAGATGAGCACAGAGTGGTTTTACATTACAGCTCAGCTCTCCAAAGTTCACAGGTGCAGCCATTTTGGGGATAAAACAAACAACCTGAAGAACAAAGAATGCTCTGTCACACAGGGCAGCCCAAGCTTGAACTTATTTACTTCCTCAGCGGAAGGCCCTAGTCTTAAAAAAATAATGCACCCTTCAAATCGAATCAAAGTTTATTTGTCAGGTGCGCTGAATACAACAGGTGAAACACCTTACAGTGAAATGCTTACTTACAGGCTCAAACCAACAGTGCAAAGAAGGTATTAGGTGAAAAATAGGTAAGTAAAGAAATAAAAACAACAGTAAAAAGACAGAAAAATAGCAGTAGCGAGGCTATATACAGTAGCGAGGCTATATACAGGCACCGGTTAGTCGGGCTGATTGAGGTAGTATGTACACGTAGATATGGTTAAAGTGACTATGCATATATGATAAACATAGAGTAGCAGTAGCGTAAAAGAGGGGTTGGCGTGTGGCGGGGCACAATGCAGATAGCCCGGTTAGACAATGTGCTGGGGCACTGGTTGGTTGGTGGTATGTACATGAAGTGGTATGGTGGTATGTACATGAATGTATAGTTAAAGTGACAATGCATATATGATAAACAGAGAGTAGCAGCAGTGTAAAAGAGGGGTTGGGGGGGACACACACAATGCAAATAGTCCAGGTATCCATTTGATTACCTGTTCAGGAGTCTTATGGCTTGTGGGTAAAAGCTGTTGAGAGGCCTTTTTGTCCTAGACTTGGCACTCTGGTACCGCTTGCCATGCGGTAGTAGAGAGAACAGTCCATGACTGGGGTGGCTGGGGTCTTTGACATTTTTTAGGGCCTTCCTATGACACCACCTAGTGTAGAGGTCCTGGATGGCAGGCAGTTTAGCCCCAGTGATGTGCTGGGCCGTACGCACTACCCTCTGTAGTGCCTTGTGGTCAGAGGCCGAGCAATTGCCGTACCGGTCAGAATGCTCTCAATGTTGCAGCTGTAGAACCTTTTGGGGATCTCAGGACCCATGCCAAATATTTTTAGTTTCCTGAGGGGGAATAGGCTTTGTCGTGCCCTCTTCACAACTGTCTTGGTGTGTTTGGACCATTCTAGTTTGTTGGTGATGTGGACACCAAGGAACTTGAAGCTCTCAACCTGCTCCACAACAGCCCCATCGATGGGAATGGACGTGCTCGGTGCTCCTGTTCCTGTAGTCCACAATCATCTCCTTAGTCTTGGTTACGTTGAGGGATAGGTTGTTATTCTGGCACCGGCCAGGTCTCTGACCTCCTCCCTATAGGCTGTCTTGTCGTTGTCGGTGATCAGGCCTGCCACTGTTGTGTCGTCAGCAAACTTAATGATGGTGTTGGAGTCGTGCCTGGCCATGCAGTCGTGGGTGAACAGGGAGTACAGGAGGGGACTGAGCACGCACCCCTGGGGAGCTCCAGTGTTGAGGATCAGCGTGGCAGATGTGTTGCTACCTACCCTCACCACCTGGGGGTGGCCTGTCAGGAAGTCCAGGATCCAGTTGCAGAGGGAGGTGTTTAGTCCCAGGTTCCTTAGCTTGGTGATGAGCTTTGAGGGTACTATGGCGTTGAACGCTGAGCTGTAGTCAATGAACAGCATTCTCACATAGGTGTTCCTTTTGTCCAGGTGGGAAAGGGCAGTGTGGAGTGCAATAGAGATTGCATCATCTGTGGATCTGTTTGGGCGGTATGCAAATTGGAGTGGGTCTAGGGTTTCTGGGATAATGGTGTTGATGTGAGCCATGACCAGCCTTTCAAAGCACTTCATGGCTACAGACGTAAGTGCTACGTTTAGTCATTTAGGCAGGTTGCATTTGTGTTCTTGGGCACAGGGACTATGGTGGTCTGCTTGAAACATGTTGGTATTACAGACTCAATCAGGGACATGTTGAAAATGTCAGTGAAGACACCTGCCAGTTGGTCAGCACATGCCCGGAGCACACGGCCTGGTAATCCATCTGGCCCCGCAGCCTTGTGAATGTTGACCTGTTTAAAGGTTTTACTCATGTCGGCTACGGAGAGCGTGATCACACAGTCGTCCGGAATAGCTGATGCTCTCATGTATGACTCAGTGTTGCTTGCCTCACAGCGAGCATAGAAGTGATTTAGCTTGTCTGGTAGGCTCGTGTCACTGGGCAGCTCGCGGCTGTGCTTCCCTTTGTAGTCTGTAATAGTTTGCAAGCCCTGCCACATAAGATGAGCATTGGAGCCGGTGTAGTACGATTCAATCTTAGCTCTGTATTGACGCTTTGCCTGTTTGATGGTTCGTCGGAGGGCATAGCAGAAGCTTCCGGGTTAGAGTCCCACACCTTGAAAGTGGCAGTTCTACCCTATAGCTCAGTGCGAATGTTGCCTGTAATCCATGGCTTCTGGTTGAGGTATGTACGTACTGTCACTGTGGGAACGACGACCTCAATGCACTTATTGATAAAGCCAGTGACTGATGTGGTGTATTCCTCAATGCCATCGGAAGAATCCTGGAACATGTTCCAGTCTGTGATAGCAAAACAGTCCTCTAGTTTAGCATTTGCTTCATCTGACCACTTTTTTATAATCAGGAGGATAGTATTGTGGTCGAATTTACCAAATGGAGGGCAAGGGAGAGCTTTGTACGCATCCCTCTGTGTGGAGTACAGGTGATCTAGAATTTTATTCCCTCTGGTTGCACATTTAACATGTTGATAGAAAATAGGTAAATCTGATTTAAGTTTCAATGCATTAAGGTCTCCGGCCACTAGGAGCGCCACCTCTGGGTGAGCGGTTTTCTTTTTGCTTGTTTCCTTATACAGCTGACTGAGTGCCGTCTTAGTGCCTGCATCCATCTGTGGTTGTAAATAAATAAAAGTATAGCTGAAAACTCTCTAGGCAGATAGTGTTGACCCCAAAGAGATACTCTTTGGGGTCAACCAGTGAAGGGTGCTTGTTTACAAGCTATTTTCATTTTCTTTTTCTTCATCCTTAAATATACTTCCCCTCATTCCACTCTGTCACGCCGTCTGATGTTCCATCAAAAAGTGATTATTTCGAAATATTATCTGCATTCGCACAAATAAGCAACCCAATTAGTGTGCCGGCGGCAGCTGAGTTATTTGGGAGAGATCTTTTAATTCTCCCTGAATGGAATATTAGAGACTGGCTGCAAAATAACCTTTTGGAGACCCTGCAGAGAGAATAATGTATTCAATATCCAATGGCACATCACTGGCGAATGTGAGATAATGAGTATTTGGGGGTGTTCCTCCCGTTGAGCGTTCATTTGCATGTCCTTCATTGGAAAGCCCCCACGGCTCAGAGAGGGAGGATAAGCATGCCAGTGATATTATGGGCAGTTGTCTTGTCCTATAATTGACCATTGTCTGATCCCATATTCAAATTACAGTAATAAGCTGAGTTGTTTCTCTTTACCATGTTAATTTACTTCCCCTTGATGATGAACTCACTCCCACAAACTGTAGACCTTTTAGTATCTACCTATCAAAACATGTTGTGTAAGTGATCACGCTGTCATCAGTAGCCTACTGTAATGTTCTTCTGACAGAGTGTGATATAATTAAGAAATAAGGCCCAAGGGGGTGTGGTATATGGCCAATATACCACCGCTAAGGGCTGTTCTTATTCACGAGAACCTGGATACAGCCCTTAGCTGTGGAATATTGGTCAACTGCCTTATTGTTGCTGGACCCCAGTAAAAGTAGCTGCTGCCTTGGCAGGATAAATACAAAATATACCACAACCCCCCGAGGTGCCTTATTGCTATTATAAACTGGTTACCAGTATATTTAGAGCAGTACAAATACATGTTTTGTCAAACCTGTGGCATATGGCCTGATATATCACGGCTGTCAGCCAATCAGCATTCAGGGCTCGAACCTCAAAGATTATAATGCCAGATCAATACATGGACCTGTTTTTCACAGCCTACATTCTAAATTGATGAGGTTTTGAGGTTGTTCTAATATAGATACACATACACTTCGTACAAAACTGTATGTAAAACTGTCTGAAAAAATAATGAGCAAGTAACTAGAACGAAGATAATTCAGACTTACTTTCCTTAGAGATACTTCCCGGAAAATTACTTCCCCTAAAACTACAGGAAACCTGCAATTAAAAAAAGGTGAAAATATGAAGCAGTAAATATTACCATTTAGGAAATCAGAATTGACCGAAAGGCAAACAGATTTGATTAATGTAATGCTTGACTGGCAAGCCTGAGCTTTCACTTCCAAACTAAATGAGAAAAATACACATTTGAAAAACATAACATAAGGTTTTTTAAGCTGTCAGGCAGTGGTGTAAATCCATTAGCAGTTCATGGCAGAGGAATCCACTGACAACGTCTTCTTTTCCCCATCTTCCTCTCGATGATTCATTCCACAATTACATGTCTGGCCGAAAGAGATCACATTTGATCAAGTCTCTGCTCTTAGATGTTGGAGGTTTGTCAGCTATCATTGGAGTAATATTGAGCAGTTATCTCTAAAGCGCCAAAACAAAGTACAAGGTGTCAATCATTTTAGAGATGCTGGTTGAGGAGTAAAAAGCTGGAATATTGTATTTAGTCCTTCTTTAATGTGAATAAGTGTGATTATGTGGAACTTTGGGCTAGTTGGAGTAACTTCTGCTTTTAAAAACAGTACATATTGGCACTGTATGTCTAATGAGTGGTTCTATACTGGGTGCTTGTTGAAATTTAGACCCTTTTAGTAAGTCTTCCTTGGAGTTGGATGAGAAGATGCTGTTGGTATTTGTCTTGGTATATTAGTTCAAATGTACAGCTTAAAATAGAATTTGCTGAGAGAGATTTTTGCTGTGCTTTGAAAAATTATATTAATGACAAATCTTGATTTCACCTTTTCTTTGTTTCATCCTACTACAATATAGCCAGTAATTGTGCACGTACGCACACACACACACACACACACACACACACACGCACACACACTATTGCTAGCATTATCTCCAAGCAAAGTAGTACTACACACTACAACACATTTAATCTATATACAGACTGTGATTTCAGAAGGACTTTAATAGATGGGAGGGTGGGTCTTCCTTAGTTCCAGCCAGCTCTGCGGTACAGTGGTCCAGTACAATCTGTCCAGCAGGGGACACTGTGGTGCTGGAGAGGCACACAAACCAGCACTGTATGAGGAGCCAGAGAATCTGGGAGTCTCAGAAACACATTCACAGAACAGCTCACTCTTAACAGATGCCCCTTGTGAAATAATTCATATAGTAAAACAGCTCATCCTTGGAGTGTGGTACACGTGTACCTTCAGCATGGCATTCCCAGTCCTGCATTCCCGGTCCTCAGTCATTTGTACAGGGACATAGAGGATTTGGTGAACTTTTACAGTATGAATATGTATAATTTCAACGTTTTCTCTGGTTAGAATAGGCACTGTTTAATGGTGGCAGTGCTAGCTGTTGAGTGTTGCCGGTAAGGGACGTGTTACACTGATTGAGATGTCTTTTCTCTATGTGGGGTATACAGTGCTGTGTGCATTGTGTTTTCTCTAAGGCTACAGTGTGTCAGTGGTGTGCTGCAGTCTTGTTTCTGGTGATGCAGTGAAAAGAGACATGCAGAAACTATTGGAAGGCCCATTCCATTGCTCTGCTCAGAGACAGCTGTGTGTTCCAGTGATAGCATTCCTGCACCCACACTGAGAGAGCTGCATGGAAACAGAAGTGTGTGTATGTGTATGTCTCGCTAGGCAAGAGTGTGAGATCTACCAGGCTGTGTCTCAGACACAGGTAGTACAGACGCTGGCACATCCATAAGACAGTCGTTCTCCCTCTGTCCTCAAATATCTCTGCTCTGAGAATGGATGATTAGAGTAATTAGCTTCCAATGCCAGACATTGTCCTCCATTCCCATCAGTGGCAGACTGTCGGTTTCCCCACCACACAGAGGGTTGGGAGTTTTGTCACACTAACAGGGTGACAGAGCTCTGGCAGGAGCTGCCTGTTTACATAACGCAGAGTTGTGACCACATCAGTCTCTGGTCAACACTGATGAGCTAATGGGGCCTATCGGGGCCTGCCGTCAGCAAGAGGGGGAGAGGGAAAGGAAGGAGAGAGAGAGGGTGGGGATGAGAAAGACAGCGATAAATAGAAAGGAAGTGTGGGAGGAGAAGAATGGGTGCCAGAGGGAGAGAGGATTGGATAGTGAGAGAGCGAGAGGATAGGAATAGATAAAGAAGAGAGAGAGACAGGGAGAGAGAGGGGGCAAGAGATGGGGGGTCAAACCAAAGGAAATCAATGTAGTTCCCTCTTGCCGTGCTTCTCAGGCATGGGCATGATTAACTTAATTGGTTAATGATCATCGAGCCTGGGCTTGTGCCTAATCCTCCTGTGTGTTAGCCCCTTGTGACTTTGGCTCTGAGACTTCAGAGGGAGAGAGAGACACTTTAGATGCTTCCATAACATATACTCACACAGTCACAGAGACAGCTACACACACATACATATACATAGAGTATGTGTTATAGCGCCAGAGAGCAAACTTCATGGTTTGGAGAACACTGAAGAGGCTAGATGTTTCCATAACACGCGGACCTATGAGATAAAGGCATGTATGACTTGCACTATTAAAGGAGTTATTTATACATTGAGTATACAAACCTCTTTCCATGACATAGACTGACCATGGGAAAAATGCCTTTGAACAGGGTATGGTGGTGTGTATCAAAAAGGGTCCAACACCCAAAGGACATCCAGCCAACTCAACACAACTGTGGGAAGCATTGGAGTCAACATGGGCCAGCATCCTTGTGGAACACTTTCAACACCTTGTAGAGTCCATGCTCCGACGAATTGAGGCTGCTCTGAGGGAAAAAGAGGGTGCAACTCAATATTATGTTTTGTACATGTTAGTGTTCTTGCAGCAAGATTTATATTGGAAAAATATCCAGCGCTTTCAAAGTATTCTTTGGAGAACATAAATATGCTATAAGATGTCAAAATATCACCTCGCTAGTTGCTAGGCACTTTATAGAGCAAAATCACTCTATTAATGAATTGTGTTGCGTCGGGATCTAAAAAGTTAATCCCCCACGCAGAGGAATCGGGATCTAAAAAGTTAATCCACCACGCAGAGGAGTCGGGATCTAAAAAGTTAATCCACCACGCAGAGGAGTCGGGATCTAAAAAGTTATTCCACCACGCAGAGGAGTCGGGATCTAAAAAGTTAATCCACCACGCAGAGGAGTCGGGATCTAAAAAGTTAATCCACCACGCAGAGGAGTCGGGATCTAAAAGTTAATCCACCACGCAGAGGAGTCGGGATCTAAAAAGTTAATCCACTACGCAGAGGAGTCGGGATCTAAAAGTTAATCCACCACGCAGAGGAGTCGGGATCTAAAAAGTTATTCCACCACGCAGAGGAGTCGGGATCTAAAAAGTTAATCCACCACGCAGAGGAGTCGGGATCTAAAAAGTTAATCCACCACGCAGAGGAGTCGGGATCTAAAAAGTTATTCCACCACGCAGAGGAGTCGGGATCTAAAAAGTTAATCCACCACGCAGAGGAGTCGGGATCTAAAAAGTTAATCTACCACGCAGAGGAGTCGGGATCTAAAAAGTTAATCCACCACGCAGAGGAGTCGGGATCTAAAAAGTTAATCCACCACGCAGAGGAGGTGATTATGACGACAAATTACTCCAAAGAGAAGACATGAATATTTGGTGATTACATTCCGTATCCCAACACAGTTTAAACGAAGAACTATATTTCACCTCCTGTAGGCCAAATTTAGACTGTTATACAAGAACACTGGCAATATCAGATTTTGCATATAATTTATGAGTTAAACCCACATATTTACGAATGGCAGAGCGTGATATCCTTTGTGGTAAGCTATATTGTGAATTGATATAATGTATTCAAGTGAGCGGACACATGAGGAAATTCATTCATGAGTGGTTCACGCCTGATGCCCTCAAGTGACCTTCAGGCCCGCTCCCATACCCTATAATTCTGTATTTCTTCGTGACTGTAACTTGCATACTGGTAGACTACAGAAGTCACATCCCAAATTGACAGATAAGTGGCAATCCTGATCAGAATCACCTGCTGCTCCTCAGTTGCTACATTGTGTTCCCTAAAAATGCTGTTTTGAAGGAAACAGATTTGTACCGTACCTACAGTCTGAAGAAGGCTGCAAAGCCGAAACATCTGTGTATGCTGTCCCTGATGCAGTGAAAATAATAAAACACATTTTTATATGAAGTAAGCTTTATGCAACATCTTTGAGTGCAGACCCATCACACCTTTTTATTTATTATTTTCTCTCTAACACACACACGAATGGATGCACACAGGCTCGCACATACGTACGTATTCCCTGTTGTTTTAAAATTGCTATAGTGCAAACATAAGGTACTACATTATCTACTATATACAGTATTCAATGTATGAATGAATAAATTAAAGAATTACATTTCATTTCAATGTCAAATTGTCAGTTGGCAACCCATTGCTTACGGAATTAATTGACACACAATCAAACATTGCAATAATTCACTGTGATAATTCAGTGATGTTTATAATTCTTCTGGTGTTCTGTGTAGTGCACATCACATAAAATATTTGTATTTTTATTTTTACATAATAGTAAATAAGGTTATCCAAGCAATAATTAAAACCCTAGAGCAGTAAATATAATAAAAATACAGATAAATGAAACGAAATGACTTTGAACCCAGTATGGCGCAAAAAGGAATTAAGTGTGTGTGACTTTTTCCGCATTTTGTTATGTTACAGCCTTATTCCAAAATAGATTGTTGTTTTTTTCCCTCCTCAATCTACACACAATACCCCACAATGACAAAGCAAAAACAGGTTTTTAGATTGTTAAAGTTAAAAAACTGAAATATCACATTCTCATAAGTATTCAGACACTTTAATCAGTACTTTCTTGAAGCACCTTTGGCAGTGATTACAACCTCGAGTCTTCTTGGGTATGATGATACAAGCTTGGCACACTTACAGGGGCAAGAAAAAGTATGTGAACCCTTTGGAATTACCTGGATTTCTGCATAAATTGGTCATCACATTTTATCTAAACTTCATCTTGTCTAAGTCACAACAATAGACAAACATAGTGTGCTTAAACTAATAACACAGAAATGATTGTATTTGTCTTGTCTATATCATTTAAACATTCACAGTGTAGGTTGTAAAACGTATGTGAACCCCTAGGCTAATGACTTCTCCG
Source organism: Oncorhynchus mykiss (assembly GCF_057628025.1). Classification (NCBI taxonomy): domain Eukaryota; kingdom Metazoa; phylum Chordata; class Actinopteri; order Salmoniformes; family Salmonidae; genus Oncorhynchus; species Oncorhynchus mykiss. Next base: position 80,426,306 of record NC_143023.1, on the reverse strand, counting down.
AAAGCTAATTGGAGTCAGGTAACCTGGAGTCCAATCAATGAGACAAGATTGGAGATGTTGGTTAGAGCTGTCTTGCCCTATAAAAAGTCAGAACATTTGAGTTTGCTATTCACAAGAATCACTGTCTGATGTGAACCATGCCTCTAACAAAAGAGATCTCAGAAGACCGAAGACTAAGAATTGTTGACTTGCATAAAGCTGGAAAGGGTTGCAAAAGTATCTCTAAAAGCCTTGATGTTCATCAGTCCACGGTAAGATAAATTGTCTATAAAATGAGTTCAGCACTGTTGCTACTTTCCCTAGGAGTGGCCGTCCTGCAAAGGTGACTGCAAGAGCACAGCACATAATTCTCAATGAGGTTTAAGAAGAATCCTAGAGTGTCAGCTAAAGACCTACAGAAATCTCTGGAACACGCTAACATCTCTGTTGATGAGTCTACGATACGCAAAACACTAAACAAGAATGGTTCATAGGAGGACACCACGGAAGAAGCCACTGCTGTCCAAAAAAAACATTACTGCAAGTCTGAAGTTTGCAAAAGTGCAAAAATATTGCTGAACTGAAACAGTTTTGTAAAGAGTAATTGTCCAAAATTCCTCCTGACCGTTGTGCAGGTCTGATCCACAACTACAGAAAACCTTTGGGTCAGGTTATTGCTACGAAAGGAGGGTCAACCAGTTATTGAATCCAAGGGTTCACATACTTTCCCCACCCTGCACTGTGAATGTTTACACAGTGTTTTCAATAAAGTCATGAAAACATATATAATTGCTTGTGTGTTATTAGTTTAAGCAGACTGTGTTTGTTTATTGTTGTGACCTAGATGATCAAATCACATTGTATGAACAATTTATGCAGAAATACAGGTATTTCCAAAGGGTTCACATACTTTTTCTTGCCACTGTATATTTCAGGAGTGTCTCCCATTCTTCTCTGCAGAGCTTCTCATGCTCAGTCAGGTTGGGTGGGGAGCGTCACTACACAGCTATTTTCAGGTCTCTCCAGAGATGTTGGATCGGGTTCAAGTCTGGGCTCTGGCTGGGCCACACAAGGACATTCAGAGATTTGTCCCGAAGCCACTCCTGTGTTGTCTTGGCTGTGTGCTTATGGTCGTTGTCTTGTTGGAAGGTGAACCTTCACCCCAGTCTGAGGTCCTGAGCGCTCTGGAGAAGGTTTTCATCAAGGATCTCTCTGTACTTTGCTCCATTCATCTTTCTCTCAACCCTGACTAGTGTCCCAGTCCCTGCCGCTGAAAAACATCCCCACAGCATGATGCTGCCACCACCATGCCAGGTTTCCTCCAGACGCTACACTTGGCATTCAGGCCAAAGAGTTCGCTATTGGTTTCATCAGACCAGAGAATCTTGGTTCTTGTAGTCTGAGAGTCCTTTAGGTGCATTTTGGCAAACTCCAGGGGAGCTGTCATGTGCCGTTTACTGAGGAGTGGCTTCCATCTGGCCACTACAATGAAGGCCTGATTGGTGCTGCAGTGATGGCTGTCCTTCTGGAAGCTTCTCCTATCTACACAGAGGAACTCTGGAGCTCTGTCAGAGTGACCATCGGGTTCTTGCTCACATACCTGACTAAGGCCCTTCTCCCCCGATTGCTCAGTTTGACCAGGCGGCCAGCTCTAGGAAGTCAAGGTGGTTCCAAACCTCTTCCATTTAAGAATGATGGAGACCACCATGTTCATGGGGACCTTCAATGTTGCAGAAATGTTTTGGTACCCTTCCCCAGATCTGTGCCTCGACACAATCCTGTCTTGGTGCTCTACGGACAATTCCTTCGACCTCATGGCTTGGTTTTTGCTCTGACATACACTGTCAACTGTGGGATCTTATATAGACAGGTGTGTGCCAAATCATGTCCAATCAATTTAATTCACCACAGGTGGACTCCAATCACGTTTTTGAAACATCTCAAGGATGATCAATGGAAACTGAGCTCAATTTTGAGTCTTATAGCAAAGGGTCTGAATACTTATGTATATACGTTTTTTTTTCCGGTTTTTTTTTTGTGCATTTGCAAACATTTCTAAAAACCTGTTTTCACTTTGTCATTATGGGGTATTGTGTATAGATTAACAAGGATTTTTTTAAATCCATTTTAAAATAAGGCTGTAATGTAACAGAATGTTGAAAAAAGGAAGAGGTCTGAATATTTTCAGATCGTAATGTACATAAGTGCCATTTGCTATATAGGAGCTAAGTATTTGTATAATTTCACTATAGGTCGCTCTTCTTCTTTTATTCCAGGTTTTATTAAAAAATTCCGCAAACGGAAATACACAAGGGACAAAAAAAAATTAAGTTTCTCCTCATCGCTCATTGACATAATGCAAGGGTATATCTGGTGGGCTTTCTGGACAATAGTCTATTGTGGTAGAAAGGGCAATAGAGGATAAAATTAGTTTCATTCTCTATTTCTCCGAGGTCACAATAATTACATAGTCTTTCCTCTTCCAATTCACAACAATACTGAACTTTTCCAATAAGCAGGGGCAATATACCTAATCTTACTTGTGCACATAGCGATCTCTTGCCTTTAGGTAGGTTGTACGTAATATATCTCTCAAAAATGAATCCCATTTAAATACTTGCTGTCTATTCTGGCAATTGGCATATCCTACAGTCTATTCTAATGTCTCACCATACACACCTTCCATCTCAAAGGGTTCTCAGCCCATGTATCCAGGTTTTTCCAGTATAGGTGCAAACTTGTGGATTTCTAAAAAAAGTTACGTATTGCTAGGTTATGGACTTGTTTGTGTCATGAATCCCTCCGGAACTTTCATCACGCACACCTGTCCCCTTTTCCCACTGATTAGTATTTGTATATATGTGCCCTTTGATTTCCATGGTCTTGTCGATTATTGGTACAATGTCCGTTGGTGCGTGTGAGTACCTATGCTGTGTGTTTTGGATTTCATCCCATTGTGGATTGTGCAGATGATTACGGGTCTCATCCCGTGTGTTAATCATTGTGCGCATGTGTTATTTATTTGAGGAACTCCTCGCTTAGGGCTTAATTGTCACACCCTGACCTTAGAGATCCTTTATTCTCTATTTTGGTTAGGTCGGGGTGTGACTAGGGTGGGCATTCTAGTTTCTTTACTTCTAGGTTGGCTTGGTATGGTTCCCAATCAGAGGCCTGGTTCCAGAGCCTCCAGCGACATTCTGCGGTCCGGAGCCACCTGCGACGGTCTGCAGTCGAGAGCCTCCAGCGACGGTTCCCAGCCCGGAGCCTCAAGTGATGATCCATGGCCCGGAGCCTCCAGTGATGATCCATGGCCCGGAGCCTCAAGTGATGATCCATGGCCCGGAGCCTCCAGTGATGATCCATGGTCCAAAGCCTCCTGTGAGGGTTCCCAGTCCAGAGCCTCCAGCGAGGGTTCCCAGTCCAGAGCCTCCTGTGAGGGTTCCCAGTCCGGAGCCTCCTGCGAAGGTTCCCAGTCCGGAGCCTCCTGCCAGGGTTCCCAGTCCAGAGCCTCCAGCGAGGGTTCCCAGTCCAGAGCCTCCAGCGAGGGTTCCCAGTCCAGAGCCTCCTGTGAGGGTTCCCAGTCCGGAGCCTCCTGCGAAGGTTCCCAGTCCGGAGCCTCCTGCCAGGGTTCCCAGTCCAGAGCCTCCTGCGAGGGTTCCCAGTTCAAAGCCTCCAGCGAGGGTTCTCAGTCCGGAGCCTCCTGCCAGGGTTCCCAGTCTGGAGCCTCCTGCGAGGGTTCCCAGTCCGGAGCCTCCTGCGAGGGTTCCCAGTCCGGAGCCTCCTGCGAGGGTTCCCAGTCCGGAGCCTCCTGCGAAGGTTCCCAGTCCGGAGCCTCCTGCGAAGGTTCCCAGTCCGGAGCCTCCTGCCAGGGTTCCCAGTCCAGAGCCTCCTGCGAGGGTTCCCAGTTCAAAGCCTCCAGCGAGGGTTCTCAGTCCGGAGCCTCCTGCCAGGGTTCCCAGTCTGGAGCCTCCTGCGAGGGTTCCCAGTCCGGAGCCTCCTGCGAGGGTTCCCAGTCCGGAGCCTCCTGCGAGGGTTCCCAGTCCGGAGCCTCCTGCGAGGGTTCCCAGTCCGGAGCATCCTGCGAGGGTTCCCAGTCCGGAGCATCCTGCGACGATCCACGGTCCGGAGTCCCCGGCGACGATCCACGGTCCGGTTCTTCCGGCGACGATCCACGGTCCGGTTCTTCTGGCGACGATCCACGGTCCGGTTTCTCCGGCGACAATCCGGTTCCTCCGGCGACGATCCACGGTCCGGTTCCTCCGGCGACGATCCACAGTCCGGTTCCTCCGTCGACGATCCCACGGTCCGGAGTCCCCGACGATGAGCTACGGACCGGAGCTTGGCTTGGTATGGTTCCCAATCAGAGGCAGCTGTCTATCGTTGTCTCTGATTGGGGATCATATTTTGGCAGTCTTTTCCCACCTGTTTGTTGTGGGATCTTGTCTATATATTGTTGCCTGCGAGCACTACATTAGCTTCAAGTTTTGTTTTTGCGCTTTATTGTTTTCTGTGTGTTTCACTTCTAATAAAAGATGATGGAACCATACAACGCTGCATTTTGGTCCGATACATATAACAACGATCGTGATGTAAACAAAAAAAACTATTACGCTTCCTGCGCCTGTCTCCCGAATAATTTATGCCACCGTGACAGTTTGTTTTTGAGATACCACATAGCACCCCACACTCCTGCTGAATAGTCCAGATCGGGACAGACGGATGCAGTTTGGAATACGTGGCACAACCAATATCTGTGTTTTTGTTTTCCCTATAACTCCCCCAAGAACTCTACTTGCTGTATTTTCCCAGACCCCTGGAAGAATAAGTTAAGATTGAGATCTCACAGTCTGAATCTCTATCTCTGAAATAGCTGCCTTGGGAGAAACCAGCCATACTTACTTAATCTGGAGGGATTCTGTCCATCACGTCAGGAAATCTTAAGGAAACATTTCCTTTTATCATATTTAATTTCAATGCTGTGTAGATTTCATGGGGCTGGGAGGGCGGGCGGGAGGGTTGGAGGGATGTAGGATGTAGGGTGAGTAGGGTGAGAGAGAAAAAGAGGGAATACATGGAATCGTGCCCTTGAAGCTATTTCTTTAATGAAGGGGGAGTCAGGTGAGAAGGGGAGGCTTATGGGGAGATACACGGCACTGTGCCTTTCATATAAAACACACAAAGTTAGACACACACACACACACACACAGAGAATGTCAGTGAACTCTGTTGTACCATCTCTAAGTGCTAACAGCACTGTTGGAGCTGCTGAAGAATGGTGATGGAGGATGGGCCTGGCTGTCAGGTTGCTGGTCACCATCAAGCCTTCCCTGAGTGCTCTCTGGGAGGACGTCGGGCCCGCACACATCACATGAGCCTATCACATCACTCCATGACTGCACAAATGAGAATAACCAATTCATATTAATTGGGTTTCAATAACAGTCTTTTGACTTTCTGTTGTCATGTACTGTATTCCCATAAGCAATATGTTTGAGTTATTGACGTTCTTGGATATGTCGACTTTGTTTTTTAATTTATTTTCCACCGTTACTCCGATATGCTCATGGAATGATTTTTACCCAGGATGTCCATCCTCTGTCATTATACAGGAATACCAAGGTGTGCCTAAACCATTTTGAAGAAAGACACACAACAAACATATCTGAGCTATTAGCTTCTGTGAATGGCGTGTTTAGGTCTGACCAAGTATAGACTTAGCGAAATCACTTTCCCAAGCTTACATAAACATCCCTTCATAGCTCAAAGAAGAGTCTCTGATGTATTTATTTGTTAATTTATAGCATGGCACAAAGAAAGCACAGCTGAAGGATGAGGGCACACAGAGCTTCCCTACACCAACAGCATAATAGCTTAATTTGGTGGATTAATTTGCACATGGCTATGTGAGTGTGTGTGTGCGTGTGTGTGTGTGTGCGTGTGCGTGTGCGTGTGTGTTTGGGCCTGCATATATATGTATATGCATGTGTATTCATAACCTTGATTTTTATTTATCCCGTGAGGAAGGATGTCTCATTCCCCTCACGTACCCTCACGTACGTGAGCAAACAGCGATCTAAACACCTACACACTACAACATGATACCAAGGTCTGTTGGGATATGTTTTCTCCTCCAACTAGACAGGCTGTCATTTTCTCTGCGAATGAAGCCTAGATGTGGCTACAGGAGCATATTTTACAAGGCAGGGTTACAGGTTGAGCCCCTCTCATAAGACCATCGGGGTTAATAGTTGAGATGAGATTGCTGGAACGCTGAGAGGTATTATAGAAACGTTCCTTTAACCTCCGTGTCCCCCGGATCTCGGTGCATGTCAGGTTTATTGGGAAGGGCACCCTTGTGTGTAGCTTCTGGTGGTGTGTGTCCAACTCCAGCCTCTCACCTGACAAAGAGGTGTGTGGAGAAGGCTTGTGCTTTACTGCATGTGGTCTCTGCGTGTGCATAGACAGACCACAGGATTGTCACTCACATATATCCTCCCTTTTTTTGCATGGTGTAAAGTGCTTTACTGAGAACCTGGTAAGTGACGATATTACACGCTGCTTGAAGAGCCACTTATCTGGGGTATATTTTTTTGACATTGTTATGGGATTACTTATCTGTATGTACATCAGTTTTGTGTACAAGTATATAGTACGTCACTCCTGTGCAAGTGTGTGTATGTATCTGTGCGTGTGTGTGTCCTAGCAGCGGCATATACATACCTGAACTGCTGCAGTTCTGAGTGTTACATCATCCACTAGCATATTGTATGAACATGCGTCTTGTACCCACTGGTGCAGTTGTGCCGTAGGTGTGTTATTCACATTACCACACAGCACGCATACTGCACTGTATGCACATGAACTGTGTGTATAGTATACCCATGGGACTAGTGTTTCTCAGTGCCTCCTACACAGTAATCACCACAATATGCTCCAGATAAAGCTGCATATCAGATAACAGCGGGAGGGGGGGTTGCTATACGCATTGCCATTAGAAATACACTATCTCACAGTGTATAAGGTTTTAGGGACGACTAAGATACAGACAGTGTCAAAGTAACAAAAGTGTAATACTAGAACAGGGGGCATGCAAAATGACAGGTCAAGGGCAGGCAGAGGTCAGTAATCCAGATCAGAGTCGAAAAGGTACAGAATTGCAGGCAGACTCAGTGTCAGGGCAGGTAGAGGTCAATAATCCAGTGTGGTGTGCCAAGGTACAGAACGGCAGGCAGGCTCAGGGTCAGGGCAGGCAGAATGGTTAAAACTGGAAAAACTAGAAAACCGGAACTAGATACAGATAGGAGCAAGGGGAAAACACTGGTAGGCTTGAAAAACAAAATGAACCCCCCCCCCCCCCTGGTGTTCTGTTTCAAGGACAGCTTTTTTCCATCTACTTAATAATAAACTTGTATGCCATCTGTAAATACGAATACAATTGTTAAATTACGAGCCTTGTTGGTTAAGCCACAGAAAAAGTTGACAACCTTCCCATTAGCCATGATTGGCTGACATAATGAGTGGGCTGAACAAGCCGAGAGAGTTTGGATTGTTCTGCCGTAGAAGCTCATCAGTCTGTGTTGGTAATCCTGTTGAACGTGGCTTTAAAAAAAAAACGATTGTGTAGTGGAGCTGCATAGGTGTGGCTCTCCACTTTCTGGAGGATCAAGTTTTGAAATCAGTGGATTTAGAGTATGATAGTTAAAGAGATGGAGGAAACACCTGTCTCCAGAATTCATCTTCAAACTTCAAACCGTGGCATGGCATTCCTGACAGGGAGACTTTTTTGACAGAAAGTGGTTTCATTTCAAGCTAACGTTAGCTGACTGGCTCCCTAGTTCACATTATTATTAGTTTCCTGTTCTAGTTAAAGCCTAATGTTAGCTAGCTAGCTAGCTGGTTGGTTAGCTCCGAGCACTGTGGCATTGTTGACACTGTTTATCGTTTAAAACTTCTTGACTCTACCCATCCCTGTTGCGGGATCATTTTCGTCAGCAACCGCTGAATAGCATAGCGCAACAGTCAAATAATATTACAAAAAAATATTCAGATTTATGAAATCACAAGAGCAATATTGCAAAACACAGTTTAGCCTTTTGTTAATCCAGCTGTCGTCTCAGATTTTGAAATTATGCTTTACAGAGAAAGCAATCCAAGCGTTTGTGTAAGTTTATCGATAGCCTAGCATAGCATTATGTACACTTAGCATCAGGAAGCTTGGTCACGAAAATCTGAAAAACAATCAAATTAACCGTTTACCTTTGATGATCTCTGGATGTTTTCACTCACGAGACTCCCAGTTACACAACAAATTTTCCTTTTGTTCCATAAAGATTATTTTTATACCCAAAATACCGACGTTTGTTTGTCGCGTTATGTTCAGAAATCCACAGGAAAGAGCGGTCACGACAACGCAGATGGAAATTCCAAATAGTCTTCATAATGTCCACAGAAACATGTCAAACGTTTTGTATAATCATTCCTCAGGTTGTTTTTAAAACTTCTTACAGAGGTGGTCCCTGCACAGGAACAGCTCAGCGGAAATTTCAGAGCGCCACCTATAGTACTCGAGTATAGTACTCGATAAATCTCAAACTTTCATAAAAATACACATGCAAGGTACTGAATTAAAGCTACCCTCGTTGTGAATCTAGCCACCAAGTCAGATTTGTAAAATGCTTTTCGGCGAAAGCATGAGAAGCTATTATCTGATAGCATGCACCCCCCCAAAATACCAGCACGACACGTAAACAACAGATTTTGCGGTAGCCGGCGCTACCCAAAACGCAGAAATAAAATATTAAACATTCATTACCTTGGACGAGCTTCTTTGTTGGCACTCCTATATGTCCCATAAACATCACAATTGGGTCTTTTTCCCGATTAAATCCGTCATTGTATACCCAAAATGTAATTTGCTGAAGGCCAGTCTGATGCTGCAAAAAGCCCATTTACAAGACGCAACGTCACTTTTTAAAATTACAAAAGTCGCCTATAAACTTTTCCAAATCACTTCAAACGACTTTTCTAAACCAACTTTAGGTATTAATAAACGTTAATGATGTATCAAATTGATCACGGGGCGATCTGTATTCGATAGCAGCAAGTCTGGAAATCATCGTCCATTTTTTCAGTTTCACAACATACTGTGGTGCGCCTCAAGAAAGGAGGGGCCTATTCGTGTTGTAACCAAGGATAAATGAGTCAGAAATTGACAGCAAGGGCGACATCGTGTGGAAGCTGTAGGCATTTACAAGGGATCATTTATTTTAGGTCGCCTTAAACAATACATTGAATGGCGGACGAATATTTTTTTTGTGTTTTTGGTAAACAGTTTTACCAGGGATTTTTACTCCTAAACACGTTCTGTTATAGCCACGTTCTGTTATGGAAACCTTAGAGTCTTTTTAGATATATGCACATTCTAGCATCTGGTCCTGAGAAATAGGCCGTTTACTTTGGGAACGTTATTTTTCCAAACATAAAATTAGTGCCCCCTAGCTTCAAGATGTTAACTAGCTAATGTTATCTGGCTGGCTCGTTAGCTAATGTTACGTGACATGTGTACAACACCCGTTGAATATGGCCGTAGTCAGTAAACATCTGCAAAAAAGTGTAATGAAATTTTTGCCAGCAGAGCTAGTTAGGCTGTTTTCATGTTGTCCAGAGGTAAACAAATCATTGACCAGAGTGTCAAGTGTGCGCTTTGAGAACGAAACGAGATGGGTGGGGCTAAAGCTTAGGTTGAGGGTGTGAATGATGCTGAATGGATGTAGACAAAGAAGAGCTCTTCACTATACTGTATAGCAAAACATTCAACAGCGATTTTCTCAAAAAGGGGGTTTGCAAGTTCATCAAATTTCAAAGCAGAATTACTTTCCCATTGTTCCTCAAATGCAGTGTATGATATAGCATTTTGTAGCTCTGAGTTTCTACTTTTGTATAATGTAAAAAACACCTTTTCAAATGTTGCTACATAAGACCGAATCTAGGTGATCAGTCACATATGTGTCTTTTCATAGTTTGATGTCTTCACTATTATTCTACAATGTAGAAAATAGCAAAAATAAAGAAAGACCCTTGAATGAGTAGGTGTGTCCAATCTTTTGACTGGTACTGTATGTAATGTACTGTCTTAACCTCTCTAGGGTACACTAGCGTCCCACCTCGTCAACAGCCAGTGAAACTGCAGGGCGCCAAATTCAAAACAACAGAATTCCCATAATAAAAATTCCTCAAACATACAAGTATTTTACACCATTTTAAAGACACACTTGTTATAAATCCAGCCACAGTGTCCGATTTCGAAAAGGCTTTACGACGAAAGCACACCAAACTATTATGTTAGGTCAAAGCCAAGTCACAGAAAAACACAGCCATTTTTCCAGCCAAAGAGAGGAGTCACAAAAAGAAGAAATAGAGATAAAATTAATCACTAACCTTTGATGATCTTCATCAGATGACACTCATAGAACTTCATGTTACACAATACATGTATGTTTTGTTCGGTAAAGTTCATATTTATATCCAAAAATCTGAGTTTACATTGGCGCGTTATGTTCAGTAGTTCCAAAACATCCGGTGATTTTGCAGAGAGCCACATCAATTTACAGAAATACTCATAATAAACATATAGATACAACTGTTGTGCATGGAATTTTAGATCCACTTCTCCTTAAATAATTAAGCACGTTGATGCTGGTGAACAGCATATGCTGGTATGCTGGTCACCTGTGTCTGAAACACATGTTGGTATGTTGATCACCAGAACACCAGGTCACCAGCAAAAACACAGCGAAGGCACCAGCAAAAACACAGCAAAGGCACCAGAAAAACCACAGAGAAGGGACTAGAAAAACCACAGAGAAGGCCCCAGCAAAAACGAAGAGAAGGCTAGTTACCAGCACAACCATCCTATGCTGGTCTCTGCTGTTTTTTCAGCAGGGTGTAAAGTGATATGGTGAGCTGAATATCAATCGTTATTTCATTGGGATTAAAAGAAAATGACAAACATAATTTTGAAAGTGTATAGGATTAAGATATCGAAACCCCTGTAAAATAGTCTTCATGGTCATTTTTCATCATGCTGATTTTCCATTGCCAAACCTTTCATCCTTGCTTCCTTCAACATTTTGTATCGCCAAGCCTTTATCCTTAATTCCCCACACCCACTTCTTTCCCACCCACCAATATCTTCATTGGTCTCTAACCTCTACCACTCTAAGACACAGTGGCCATGTCTGAAATCTGGCTTGCCTACTACTTATTTAAACTGCATACTGTGTAGTAATTATAATACATACTATTTAGAACTTACTATTTAGTAAAAATAGGTATGCAGTAAGCAACAAATATCAACATACTACTCATCCATACTGAAAAGGTGTCATTGAATGCGCAATCACTCCTTATCCTGCCATTTGTTAAGTTTTCTAGAATGCGGCAACCCCTATTCTGATTATCAGCTGTTGTCGACACACAAGGGCCTAATTAACAAAAAAAATATTCCCCAATAGTGTGCTGCACATTCTACTAGATTAAATGCTGATATTACTGTAGTATGACATCTGGCATTTAAAGTATTGTAGATTTTCAAAATTTCACATATTATATATTTTTTCGCATAGTATGGGTATTCGGACAAGCCCTGCTCCCCCGCCCCCTCATGTATGCACCTCTCATGTATGCACGTCTCCAATCATTAGCACTCTCAACGCTAATATCTTAACCACCTTACCATGCCATGCAGTACCGTCTCAGGCCTGGCTCAATGACGAGGTGAGTCAGCTTTCAAATAACACCAGCCATCAATCAACACCGCATATACTAGGTTTCCATAGTAACCATGGTCAAGCTAAAGACTGCTCTCTCTCTCTCTCTCTCTTTCTCATTTATTTCTTTAACAGATTCACATGTCACTCATCACACACATCCTGTCTGTGGGAGGGTGTCATGTGCTGTATGCTCTATAGGAAATAATTATGATCATATAACAACGGTTTGTTGTGGCATGCATTTGACATGTGTTTCATTATAATGAGAAAGTCTGTACTCCACTTCAAACAGACCTCAATGATAGAAAATAACAGAGAAAATAATTTACTGCTTACACCTTGGCATAGAGATACTTTGTGTAAAATAAAAAAACATACCATGAACATGTTTAATGTGCCCTGTAGTCTTCCATCTCTTCCCCAAGGTGTGAGTTCACCCATCTCCCAAATAACGTTGTGTGTCTGGTCCTTTGGGTTCTGAAAACCAAAGTGCATCACAAAAAATTATGGGGCCTTGCTCTGCCAAAAGAGCAAAATCATTTCAGCAAAACCCTTGAGAAATAAATATGTGTCAATCAAAGGCATCTCATGTGCCTGAACGGCTCCAAATTTCACATGCCCCTCACATTTTCTCACATGATTTAAAGTGACCTGTCTCTCGACCGCCTCTTTTTAAATCTTTCTGGATGAGACACAATGCGCGCGAGAGAGAGAGCGAGAGAGAGAGAGCAATAGATAAAGTGAAAGAGAAAGAGGAAGTCTGAGAAGTAAAGAGCGAGAGATTCTGCCCAAATACATCCCGCTTTTGTAAATGAGAAAAATGTCTCTAATGTTATTTATAATACCCTGACCTGCCTTGACTCTTTTCTCTCCTTCTTTCCCCCTCTCTCACTCTATTTTCCTGCTGACAGAGAGAGAACTAAGCAGTAGCATCCCTGCTCTCGCTAAGCTTGAACTCTGTGTGCTGGCGGAATATAGAGTGTAGCTTTTATTTTCTGTGTGACTTTCCGTTCAATGAGATTTGGAGAAGGTGACTTTTATCCCTTAGGGGAGAAAAAAAGAAGATGCTCTTATGCACTCACACATGGTACAGCACTGGGGTGAGGAAAATAAAAGAAAGAGAGAAAAACATGTTTTTTTAAAGCTACAGCACTCGGACCCATTTACTAAGCAACTTCTATCTCTGTGTATGACTCCTGGATTGCTAACTGTGAGGGAAGTTGGCACAGCATAATAAGAAACTCAAAGATGTATTATCGGATAGAAGTAATGGAGCCATGCATACAGATATTCCAAGGCTTACTTTCCCTGTTTAATTTCCTCCTTAGAGAATTAAATGACCTGCAGTATTAACCTTCAAGGCAAAATAGAAGATGCTTTTCCTTTATCAGAAAAAAGGGATAATTTTCATCTGAGAATTACACAGTCACTAAGAAACAAAGCTTAGAATTGGAGCCAAGGGGTTAACCCAAATGTCCAGGGACGCTTTTGTGAGAGCCACATCAAGGCTAAAGTCAAACACTGAATCCCCAAAACCCTCTAGCCCCAACATACAACTCTCCTTCAGCTGAGCTGATCAAAAACTTACTCTAAAGTAAGCAGCTGTCTATCGATCTGACAACCATGCCAGATCTCAGCCATGACAGATCCATTTCTAATGAGTCCAGTGGGGGCGGGTTCCAGAGAGATCGAGACATGCCCTGAGTGTCATGGGATGGTAAAGGGGTCTCATTTTAAAATTGTGAATACGCCCTAGGGTCAAAGGGTGTTTGATCTGCGGTACACTGTGACGTTGGATCAATACACCACTCCGCTGTGGTTTAACCCCCCTCTTTCCTCCTCCTCACATCCCTTCTATTTTCCTTTTCATTTAATTTCTAACCCACACCTTTTCAGAGGAGTATGCAGGTTGGCTTTTTAGTGTCAGTTCAATAAGACTCAAGTTAATAAAGTAGGTCTGTGGAAGATTGAGCACCATAGAAATCTACAGAAAAAAAGTGCAAACACCTCATCATGATTCTATTTTATTGTTTGGACCATTGAGTCTCATCTGAAAGTGATTATTTTCAGTTTTGATCCGATCTTTTAACCTTATGTAGAGTTTATTGAAATTCATACAAAGTTATTTCCACCAAAAATATCACAACTTTAATCTGGGTAAAACATAGATGGATAACGTACTGTAAGTCTCTACCTCCCTTCTTCCCAGTGTCTAAGTGGTGGCTGCTCAACCAAGCGTACTAACGACAACAGCCACATAAAATTACAAAGCAGCACGCTCCATGTTAACAGATGCCACCGATAGGTTCTTGTCAAGATTATCCACGCTGCTCCGGGGCTGACTGTGTTCTTTCAGGGTGGGGAGTGAAGTTAACAAATGACAATGGAAGCAGAGCCAATCACAGAGCAGGGCCCCTGATACGGCGTCGTGCTGACACTTTCTCCAGCCCGGGCCATGGGATGCATCTCCCTGGCTGTTTTCTGTTAACTCTGCTCTTTCAGTACAATCCATTCTACCACATAGAAGCCTGATGTCACTGCAGCATCTTCCAAGTCTCCCTCTCTCTCATTCCCTCCTCCACCTACAGTATCTATCCATTGGACATTGCAGGTGTGTTCGGGGTGTTTATGGATGCCAGTGGTCTGTGTCATTCCTGCCGTGTCATGACATTTCACCACTGTAAGTTATCTGGGGGGCTGAGGTGCAGATTTCCATTGTCCTGCAGACCCTGTCTACAGTCCTCTCTGAGATATGAGGAGACTCCCAGACCATGGTTGATCACATCCTTACTGCTGACAAGCCATTTCTCTCCCTCTTCACTGATTCCCTTTTTTATTTCTCTATCCCCAACCTTTCCCAATGAAGATCACACTACAGCAAGATGGTGTGTATCCTAGCTGCATATTCAGTTGCTGTCAGGTCACTTTATTATTCCTGCGAGCCAGTCAGGAGTAGTCAAGTGGAGTAGTCTACAGTGCAGTCTCTCTGACCGATGTCTCTGAGTGAGGTGCCCTCCCTATCTCAGCTTTCCCTGAGATAGATAAAGATACTGGTGGGTGGTGGGTTTTTATTGGTAGAAATCGCTTTTGCTGTAGGGGAAAGCTTTGTAAAAATAAGTGTGCTATTCCAATATACTGTATGTGACATACTGTAAGTTTATGATGAAGATGGTGCTTATCTGGGTTTTCTGACCCGATGTATGTCATTGTTACCCACCACCGTGACACATAAAAGTTAGACATAAAAGTGGCTGTTTTTACTGTATGGTGTCTGAATTAAATGCAGTTCTAAGACTGTCTGGATGGTCCCTGCTTCTGTTCCTGAAGAGAGCCCTGCTTTGGGCCTGATCTGTCACTATCAGCAGTTCTTAGGGTATGTTCTTGCCATTGTTTTAACCCTGATTCCTAATTCAGTGTAGTCAGTAAACTAGGGTAACAAACATGGTTTTAAAACATGTGCCAAATGAGGGGGTCAGAGTTGGTTGGCCCCTCTTACCTCTGCAACTCATATCAGGGCAACAATTGCAATATGAGCTGCGCTTCCTGGAAGAAACTCAGTATTTTCACAGGGAGCAGCAGATAATACATCAGGAGATGACTCTCCAGCTGGCGCCACATCACTCCTAAAGAGACATCATCCATAGCTTTTCTTTTTACTCTCTCTCTCTTATTGTCTCGCTCAGGTCACAGTGTGCTGTAATCTCAAAGGCAATAAAAGGAAGTGAATAGCTACTCGTTGGATAAAAATGGAATACATTGAAATAGATCTGAAAGCCTGCAATTTGTGTGAGAACTATCATTTGAAGATGAGAACACTGAACTGATCATCAGATGTCTTAAACCATGGAACTCCATAATTACCTTGCAACCCTACCACTGGTTAATTTCACAAGGATAACTCACTTACGTAGTTTATTCTGTAACATGGGGTGTATTTTAGGTGAGAAAAAATAAGTACATTACAGCCTTGGACTTATCATGACATGCCATTAATCAGGGGTGGGAAATCTACGGCCCGTGGGTCAGATCTGGCCCGCGAGCCCATTCAATCTGGCCCATGGGAGGTTTTATTATTATTTTTGGGTAAAAAAAAACACTTCAGAGGGGAAATAATTATGAAAAAAAATACAAAATCCAGCCCACTCTTGGAATGTCTAAAACTAGATGAGAAGTATGTAGAAATTATAATGGGCCTATATTTACAGTTGAAGTTGGAAGTTTACATACACTTATATTGGAGTCATTAAAACTTGTTTTTCAACCACTCCAAAAATGTCTTGTTAACAAACTAGAGTTTTGGCAAGTCGGTTAGGACATCTACTTTGTGCATGACGCAAGTAATTTTTCAAAAAATTGTTTACAGACAGATTATTTCACTTATAATTCACTGTATCATAATGCCAGTGGGTCAGAAGTTTACATGCACTAAATTGACTGTGCCTTTAAACAGCTTGGAAAAAAAAAAATGTCATGGCTTTAGAAGCTTCTGATAGGCTAATTGACATCATTTGAGTCAATTGGAGGTGTACCTGTGGATATATTTCAAGGCCTACCTTCAAAATCAGTGGCTCTTTGCCTGACATCATTGAGAAAATCAAAAGAAATCAGCCAAAACCTTAGAAAAACAATTGTGGACCTCCACAAGTCTGGTTCATCCTTGGGAGCAATTTCCAAACTCCTGAAGGTACCACGTTCATCTGTACGAACAATAGTACGCAAGTATAAACACCATGGGAACACACAGCCAGATGAAGGTACTTTGGTCCGAAAAGTGCAAATCAATCCCAGAACAACAGCAAAGGACCGTGTGAAGATGCTGGAGGAAACAGGTACAAAAGTATCTATATCCACAGAAAAACAAGTCTTATATCAACATAACCTGAAAGGCCGCTCAGCAAGGAAGAAGCCACTGCTCCAAAACCGCCATAAAAAAGCCAGACTACGGTTTGCAACTAAACATGGGGACAAAGATCGTACTTTTTTGAGAAATGTCCTCTGGTCTGATGAAACACAAATATAACAGTTGACCATCGTTATGTTTGGAGGACAAAGGGGAAGGCTTGCAAGCCAAAGACACCATCCCAACCGTGAAGCACGGGGGTGGCAGCATCATGTTGTGGGGGTCCTTTGCTGCAGGAGGGACTGGTACACTTCACAAACTAGATGGAATCATGAGAAGGAAAACAATATGGATATATTGAAGCAACATCTCAAGACATCAGTCAGGAAGTTAAAGCTTGGTCGCTAATGGGTCTTCCAAATGCACAATGACCCCAAGCCTACTTCCAAAGTTGTGGCAAAATGGCTTAAGGACAACAAAGTCAATGTATTGGAGTGGCCATCACAAAGCCCTGACCTCAAGCCTATAGAATATTTGTGGGCAGAACTGAAAAAGTGTGTGAGTGCAAGGAGGCCTACAAACCTGACTCAGTTACACAAGCTCTGTCAGGAGGAAGGGGCCAAAATTCACCCAACCTATTGTGGGAAGCTTGTGGTAGGCTACCCGAAACATTTGACCCAAGTTAAACAATTTAAAGGCAATGCTACCAAATAATAATTTAGTGTATGTAAACTTCTGACCCACTGGGAATGTGATGAAAGAAATTTAAACTGAAATAAATAATTCTCTCAACTATTATTCTGACATTTCGCATTCTTAAAATAAAGTGCTGATCCTAACTGACCTAAAACAGGGAATTTTTACTAGGATTAAATGTCAGGAATTGTGAAAAACTGAGTTGAAATGTATTTGGCTAAGGTGTATGTAAACTTCCGACTTCAACTCTACCACTTGATGTTGTTCCGGTAGTGTATAGTGTACAACACAGACGGCTGGTGGCAGCTTAGTTGAGGAGCACGGGCTCATAGTAGTGGCTGGAACGGAATAAACTGAATGTTATTGACACATCAAAAACATGGTTTTCATGTTTTTTGATACCATTCCATTCACTCCATTCCATTCATTATTAAGAGCTGTCCTCCCCTCAGCAGCCTCCTGTGGTGTACAGCATGTTCCCAATAATGCTCAGCATTATTGTTGAGTCTATACTCTCAGTTCTTGTTCACTAACAGTGTCATCTCTATTGCATGTTGGGAAATATCTTTACAACATTCCGTAAAATGTGTGATTTCAGTTTTATCCCACCAATAATAGGATTAGTTGCTGTGTGAGAGTGGGACTTGCTTACAAGATCAAAGAGGAGAGGGCAAACAAGTTGCTCAGAGGAGACACGCTGTGTGGCTTGTCCAAGGGGGACACAGTTTGTCATTTAAATGATTTAGCAAAAAAATTCAGATATTCTCAAACATTTGAATGGAGATCAGAGGCATGCAAAGGAACATTTGAATTATTATAAGTTAACCGAAAGGCTCTATTTAATCTGTATCGCTGGAGTGTTATCGATTTCGCAATAGAAATGTAAAGGTCATTTCCAATTGACCCGACATATGCAGGGTTTATGGTGAATGCAGTCTCCATTTTCAATCATTCAGGCACGCTCAACTTCCGCGATACAGATTGAATAGAGCTTTAAAACTCTCTATGGAAGTTTGCTCCCTTACTAACTATTTTTAACCAATTGTATTTGTTTTCTTGAAAGTTCAGTCCATGACTGTGTGATAAGCCTTGATATACTTACTATGCTGTCTTGCTTCCTGCAGTGTAATCTAACACAAACTATCGTGCCTTTGGAAAGTTTTCAGACCCCTTGACTTTTTCCACATTTTTTTTACATTACACCCTTATTCTAAAATTGATTTAAAAAATACAAATCCTCTGCAATATACACACAATGAAAAAGTGAAAACTGGTTTGTAGAATTTTTGCAAATATATAAAACATTTAAAATAAATAACTCATTTAATTAAGTATTCAGACCCTTTGCTATGAGACTAAATTGAGCTCAGGTGCATCCTGTTTCCAGTGATCATCCTTGAGATGTTTCTGAAACTTGATTGGAGTCCACCTGTGGTAAATTCAATTGGTTGGTCCTGATTTGGAAAGGCACACACCTGTCTATATAAAGGTCCCACGGTTGACAGTACATGTCAGAGCAAAAACCAAGCCATGAAGTCTAAGGAATTGTCAATAGAGCTCCAAGACAGGATTGTGTCGAGGCACAGTTCTGGGGAAGGGTACCAAAACATTTCTGCAGCATTGAAGGTCCCCAAGAACACAGTGGCCTCCATCATTCTTAAATGAAGGAAGTTTAGAACCACCAAGACTCTTCCTAGACCTGGCCAAACCCGAGAAATCGGGGGAGAAGGGCCTTGGTCAGGGATGTGACCAAGAACCCGATGGTCACTCTGACAGAGCTCCAGAGTTCCTCTGTGGAGATGGGAGAACCTTCCAGAAGGATAACCATCTCTACAGCACTCCTCAGCCCTACAAAAGCCACTCCTCAGTAAAAGGCACATGACAGCCCGCTTGGAGTTTGCCAAAAGGCACATAAAGACTCTCAGACCATGAGAAACAAGATTATCAGGTCTGATGAAACCAAGATTGAATTATTTGGCCTGAATGCTAAGCATTGCGTCTGGAGGAAACCTGGCAGCATCCCTACGGTGAAGCATGGGGGCGGCAGCATCATGCTGTGGTGATGTTTTTCAGTGGGAGAGACTGTGAGACTAGTCAGGATTGAGGCAAAGATGAACAGCGCAAAGAACAGAGAGAGACTTAATGAAAACCTGCTCCAGAGCGCTCAGGACTTCAGACTGGGATGAAGTTTCACCTTCCAACAGGACAACAACACTAAGCACACAGCCAAGACAACACAGGAGTGGCTTCAGGACAAGTCTCTGAATGTCATTGAGTAGCCCATCAGAGCCCGGACTTAAACATCTCTGGAGAGACCTAAAAATAGCTGTGCAGCAACACTCCCCATCCAACCCGATAGAGCTTGAGAGGATCTACAGAGAATGGGAGAAACTCCCCAAATAGAGGTGTTCCATGCTTGTAGCATCATACCCAAGAGGACTCAAGACTGTAATCGCTGCCAGAGGTGCTTCAACAAAGTACTGAGTAAAAGGTCTGAATATTTATGTAAATGTGATATGTCTAAAAATCTGTTTATGTTTTGTCATGAGGCTGTAACCTAACAATATGAGGGAAAAGTCAAGGGGTCTGAATACTTTCTGAAGGCACTTTGTATTAAAATAAAATAAAGAGAAGAAATATACATGGTCTATATTTTATATGGCAAGGTAAACAGATCTACCCTACACCTTGACCTCTTTCTCCACTCTCACTCCAGATGAAATCCTGCGACTAATGACGTCTGGCCACCTGATAACCTGCCCACTTGACCCTATCCCATCCTCCCTACTCCAGACCATCTCTGGAGACCTTCTCACATTCCCCTCATCAACTCATCCCTGACCGCTGGCTGCGTCCCATCTGACTTCAAGCAGGCCAAAGTTGCTCCCCTCCTCAAGAAACAAACACTCGGCCCGGCCCCTCTGACGTCAAAAACTACAGACCAGTAACCCTTCTTTCTTTTCTTGTCATATCCTCACATGGTCTCTCCTATCATTGCTATGTGGATGACACTCAACCCCTCTTCTCCTTCCCTCCTTCTGACACACAGGTGGTGACACGCATTTCGGCTTGCCTGGAAGATATCTCAGCTTGGATGTAGACCCATCACCTCAAGCTCAACCTTGACTAAATGGACCTGCTCTTCCTCCTGGGAAAAGCCTGCCCGCTCCAAGACCTCTCCATCACGGTTGACAACTCCATGGTGTCTCCCTCCCAAAGTGCTAAAAACCTTTCCGTGGCCCTGGACAACACCCTGTCGTTCTCTGCAAACATCAAAGCAGTGACTCGCTCCTGCAGGTTCATGGTGAACACCCTTGGTATGAACTTTCCTCACAAAGAAAGTGGCTCAGGTCCTAATCAAGGCACTTGTTTCTCCCTTCTAGAACACTGACACTCCCTGTTGGCTGGGCTCCCTGATTGTGCCATCAAACCCCTGAAACTTATCTAGAATGCTGCAGCCCGCCTGGTGTTCAAAATTCTGAAGTTATCCCATGTCACCCAGCTCCTCGGCACATTCCAACGGCTTCCAGTCAAAGCTCAAGTCATCTTCAAAACCCTAGTGGAGCAGCATGGGGAATCGAGCACTCCATTCCGCCACCTCTAATCTCTTGGCACTCTCACTCCTACGGGTGGGCAGCTCCCACTCAGCCCAATCAAATCTCCTCTCTGTCCTGGCACCCAAATGGTAGAATAAGCCTTCCCATAAAGTCATGACAGCAGAGTCCCTGCCCATTTTTCAAAAACATTTAAAACACTACCTCTTTGAAGAGTACCTTAAATAACTCACATGGAGTTCTTTAAAAAATAAGAAAATGCCATTTCTCTTTTCCATGAGCACTGACTTGATATGTACTTGATACGGATGTGATGTATTGTTGTCTCATCTAGCTACATTAAGATGAGGGCACTAATTGTAAGTATCTCTGGATAAAAGTATCTGCTAACTGACTAAAATGTAATGTAAAAATGTAAAACAAACTTACAAAGAGGGGAAACACGTAGAAGGACTATCCATACCAAACTTGAAATTGTATTTCGAAGCACTAACATTTCGTCCCATCCTAAATTGGTTTAGACATGATTCTTCTGCCCCCTGACTGAGTATAGAGAGATAAATATGGTGTCTTCTATTGCCCTGGATGAGGTGTTATTCACTGATACAGTGCCTTGCGAAAGTATTCGGCCCCCTTGAACTTTGCGACCTTTTGCCACATTTCAGGCTTCAAACATAAAGATATAAAACTGTATTTTTTTGTGAAGAATCAACAACAAGTGGGACACAATCATGAAGTGGAACGACATTTATTGGATATTTGAAACTTTTTTAACAAATCAAAAACTGAAAAATTGGGCGTGCAAAATTATTCAGCCCCCTTAAGTTAATACTTTGTAGCGCCACCTTTTGCTGCGATTACAGCTGTAAGTCGCTTGGGGTATGTCTCTATCAGTTTTGCACATCGAGAGACTGAATTTTTTTCCCATTCCTCCTTGCAAAACAGCTCGAGCTCAGTGAGGTTGGATGGAGAGCATTTGTGAACAGCAGTTTTCAGTTCTTTCCACAGATTCTCGATTGGATTCAGGTCTGGACTTTGACTTGGCCATTCTAACACCTGGATATGTTTATTTTTGAACCATTCCATTGTAGATTTTGCTTTATGTTTTGGATCATTGTCTTGTTGGAAGACAAATCTCCGTCCCAGTCTCAGGTCTTTTGCAGACTCCATCAGGTTTTCTTCCAGAATGGTCCTGTATTTGGCTCCATCCATCTTCCCATCAATTTTAACCATCTTCCCTGTCCCTGCTGAAGAAAAGCAGGCCCAAACCATGATGCTGCCACCACCATGTTTGACAGTGGGGATGGTGTGTTCAGGGTGATGAGCTGTGTTGCTTTTACGCCAAACATAACGTTTTGCATTGTTGCCAAAAAGTTCCATTTTGGTTTCATCTGACCAGAGCACCTTCTTCCACATGTTTGGTGTGTCTCCCAGGTGGCTTGTGGCAAACTTTAAACAACACTTTTTATGGATATCTTTAAGAAATGGCTTTCTTCTTGCCACTCTTCCATAAAGGCCAGATTTGTGCAATATACGACTGATTGTTGTCCTATGGACAGAGTTTCCCACCTCAGCTGTAGATCTCTGCAGTTCATCCAGAGTGATCATGGGCCTCTTGGCTGCATCTCTGATCAGTCTTCTCCTTGTATGTGCTGAAAGTTTAGAGGGACGGCCAGGTCTTGGTAGATTTGCAGTGGTCTGATACTCCTTCCATTTCAATATTATCGCTTGCACAGTGCTCCTTGGGATGTTTAAAGCTTGGGAAATCTTTTTGTATCCAAATCCGGCTTTAAACTTCTTCACAACAGTATCTCGGACCTGCCTGGTGTGTTCCTTGTTCTTCATGATGCTCTCTGCGCTTTTAACGGACCTCTGAAACTATCACTGTGCAGGTGCATTTATACGGAGACTTGATTACACACAGGTGGATTGTATTTATCATCATTAGTCATTTAGGTCAACATTGGAACATTCAGAGATCCTCACTGAACTTCTGGAGAGAGTTTGCTGCACTGAAAGTAAAGGGGCTGAATAATTTTGCACGCCCAATTTTTCAGTTTTTGATTTGTTAATAAGTTTGAAATATCCAATAAATGTTGTTCCACTTCATGATTGTGTCCCACTTGTTGTTGATTCTTCACAAAAAAATACAGTTTTATATCTTTATGTTTGCGGCCTGAAATGTGGCAAAAGGTCGCAAAGTTCAAGGGGGCCGAATACTTTCGCAAGGCACTGTATGTGTCTTTCAAATGTTGAATTGTTCTCAAACCATTACTGCCCATACCCATACCCCAAGCGACTTACAGCTGTAATCGCAGCAAAAGGTGGCGCTACAAAGTATTAACTTAAGTGGGCTGAATAATTTTGCACGCCCAATTTTTCAGTTTTTGACTTGTTAAAAAAGTTTCAAATATCCAATAAATGTCGTTCCTCTTCATGATTGTGTCCCACTTGTGGTTGATTCTTCACAAAAAAATACAGTTTTATATCTTTATGTTTGAAGCCTGCAATGTGGCAAAAGGTCGCAAAGTTCAAGGGGGCCGAATACTTTCGCAAGGCACTGTACACATTACCAGGCAACACATTTTTTTCTATATTTACAATTTAGGTCAGCTATGCTGGCTTGTGGTGTCCCTTGGGAAACAAACCATCCAATGATAGGATTTAGAAATACATTTAAGTTTGGCTAGGCGGGGTGGGGTGGGATTCATAGTTTCCGGGTGAGGAAAGAGGATGTATACGGGTGGATGGGGACTGTAGGTTGGGGTTATTTTTGTATGCATTTCTTTGATTGTTTTTGTACTTGTAACAAAAATGTCAAAAGTACACTGATTCACGACATCAGCAGCCTGGTGGTCCAAAATAGCATAATTGGTGCATTTTAACACCAATAAACCCATCTGTTTAAAAATGAATTTAGTATGTCATTCTAGCAAACCAGGCAACTAAAAGAAACTGTCTAAATAATGTTTGTGTTCCTTTATAGCTTGTTAGCTAGCTAACATTAAGTTAGCTGGCTAGCCAGTTCAAATAATGACTATATCATATAGCTGACAAAATATTAACTTTAGCTAATTTGTATTCATTATTACAGGAAAATAAACTCGCAACAAGACCATGGTTTACAAGTTAATGGCGAACTAATTATAGTAAATAGCTTACGGTTGTGAGTGTGACGAATAAAAGCAGGGCATTCCACCAGAGAATTTTAGAACTTGGACATTGTCTCATTGGCCTATCGTTATATCCTAATTTGACTTTGGTGCAAGTCATGTTGTTCTTCACATTACCGTCTTTGATAAACACACACTATATCAAATAAAATCTGTTTATTTGTCACATGCACATTACTGCCCAAGAACTCATTTTGATTTAAAAAAATGTTTACTTCCAAATGCATTTCTTGTGAAGTTGTTATGCGTGACATATACCTAATATCCTGAAACAAGTCACATATACCATGCAGTTTTGATGCTTGCAACCCATAATAAAGAAGCAGAATCCAGCTGAGAAATGTGCTGTACAGTATGTAGCATGTATGTGTACATGTTGAAACACAAAGTTGAGAAGAGGGTAATGAATAAAATATTAATAATCTGCCATGTCCACTGACTGTCTGTGTTTGATGATATAAACACATACAAAAAGCTCTTAAGGTCTTACCATTTGAACCTCAAGTTCTACATCTCAGCCTTCAAAGCAGGCTAATTACCAAATTCTGTTTGCGGATTAAGTCTAGTTACAGAGACAACATGCTGCCTTTTTTTTAAGACGTATGTCATCATGATGTCCTTGATGAATGGTGGCTCCTCTGTGTGTTTCTCCACACAGACAAATCTACATGTACAGTATGTGGCTGTTGACTTCTCCCACCAATCTTCAAAGTAGAACCAACATCAAAGACAAGGGAAAGAGAGAGGGAGAGAGAGAAAGAAGCACAAAGAGAGATAGAGAAAGAGAAATAAATACAGATACTTTCACTTTTCCCATTTCTGCATTGGGGAAAAAAAGAAAAAAAGCAACAGGTGTTGACTGTAAGTGTTAATGAGGGAGTGATGAAGGTATGATTGTGATTGTAATTTTAGGGTTGTAATGCTAGAATCTCTCTGATCTTGTGAAATCTGGGCTCACCTATCATCGTCACCTCGTCAATGGTTGAGAAAAGTATTAGAGCACAGCCATTACAGACATGACATATTCCAAATAAACCACCAGCATTTTTTTCAGGTTACCTTGTGGACTGCTTATGACTGTTAAAACAACAATATTGCAGATAATCCACAGAAACCACTGAAGTGTCCAGGACTCCCATCAGAGACAACTGACGTGGAACATCGAAAAGAGAGGTGATTGTTTTTGCATCAACCATTCTCTCTCTTCAGATACCCATGCCCTGTCATTATCAGGCAGAGAAAATCACCACAACAGAGCACAGCACATCCACAACACAAAATGGTGATCCTTAACGTTAAGAAAGATTTTTTTAAATCTGGTTAGTTATCTCCACAATTTTTTTTATCTGAGTGCAGCTATCACAAAATATTATTTTCCATGTTATAGCCAAACTAGACGATAAGCTATGAAGGCCCGGGGAAAGTTCTGTAATTTAAATACAACCAGAGAGGAAGAGGCAAACATTTTGGCTACTTTGGTGAATTTGCAAGGCATGCACGACAAGACATTGCGAGATAAAGATTACCAAGATATATGCGAACGGTTCTTTCTGCCTGCCCCCCCCCCCCCCCCCCCCCCGCCCCTCTCTCCCTCACGCTGGCTCGCCTGTTCTTTCTCTTCGCTAATGATGCAAGTGTGTGTTCAGTCTTTGGTCTGTTGCCTGTAGAATATCCTAGCCTATTCATCGATGATAGGCTTTCCTGAAGTTACAAGACATTGCAAGCCAAGAAATTGCAAGACACAGCCTTCCATTGCAAGATACAACTTTTGATTGACAACAGATAGGCCTAGTGCACGGTTCTGACTTTGTCTGTCTGGTGGCCGACCTGCCTATACTGTGCCCCTTCCCTCTCTCTCCATCCCTCAAAAGCTCGCTATGGCAGCTAATCAGTTCCATCCGTTCCAAAATTACTGAATCTTAGGAGTCAATTCATAGCAGAATCGAATCTTGATATTCACAAGTGGGAATCGGTGCAAACAGTCGAGGAATCAATTATTTGCCATTAACAGTTGGAAAAGGAGAGAAAGGCAATCGACAACAGCAAAGTCCTGTATAGCAATACATTGAGAAGTTAAACGACAAGGAAATGCTAACTTTGAGAGGTGGAATTGAGGTAAAGTAATTGTAGTAAAGGTGCAATGCTTAACCTTCTGAAAGGGATGCATTGTGAGACTCAAACCATTGCTGGCATCAGTGCAGCTGCATTTTGAATTCACGTGTAATTGTATGTTTTTACGGAAAACTGATTTTAAAAATGCAGTTTAAACTATTTTTTTTATTCTCCATTTGTAACATCCTACTTTCAAGTTCCTCCATCAGGTGTCTACTACAATGTCTCAGGACACCATCCTCTCTGTGTGGGGTGGTTAGCACCACGTCTGTGTACTGCAGCCAATCGGGCCATCTCTCTCCGTGAGCTCCATCTGTCACCCGGGCCTGCTGCTGTGTGTGTGGCCCGCTCCATGTGAGCCAGCTCTGGGCGAGGCCGCGTAGAGTAACCAGGCCAAAAGCTTGGGAGATGGGGGTGGACTGACGCCTTGGCAGGGGAGCCTCCAGTTTTTTCATGTGGGGAGAGAGACAGCTGTCTAGGAAAGCTCCCTGTCATCCAAGGTACTTCACTTCCACAGACCACCAAATAACTTAAGCACAGCAGGGATGAGAGGCCTCTCAGAAACTGGAGGAAAGGCAGTCTCATGACTAGAATTTTGGGATTTACTGTTTTGATTGGTTATGGCTGGTCATCGTTATGGCTATTACACTGTTGTATTGCAAAATTATGGTAAGATATTCACTGTGAATTGTAACATGTATAATCAATTCAACAACAACTAAACTGTTTTTTAATCTGTAGAATTGTTTTGGTATCTCCTCGGTCTTGCACTGCAGCGAGGGCAGCAGTGGTATGACTCAAGGCATCTTGCATTAGTAATTGTTGAGTTGTGAGCAGACTCCTGCTCAATCGTTTAATGCTGCTTTGCAAGACTGTTCAGTACATGGTCCTCCGGTGTGTTGAATTACATTAAGCTCTTGCTTTCGATTTTCGGCCTTGCCCAGGGTGAACAAGAAACCACAACAGGGGGTTAAACAGGGAAACATAGACCACCCAACACATCCCCTCTTAAGATCTCCTTGTTCCACATAATGCTATACCGTTCCAACTGCTACCATCTGTTAAAGATTCAACATCTGAATGGAAAATAAAATAAATAAGATGTCAGAGGTGGTATGAGGTCTCTCTGAACTGATTCAAAAGTAAGGGATGGATGGATGGAATGGAAGAAAAAGAGGGCCATACTGAGTAAAGCCAAATCATTTTCTTTGCTTTTAAAAATGGGAAAATGGTGGAAGAGTCTTTTAGTCCACAGGCCCTAAATAATCTCCTCCTAACTTCCGTTTACCTTTCTCCACTGCAGCTGAGTATTAATGAGTGAATTTCCATTGACAGTAAGAAGGTGGTTATAGGCTAAATTCCCTCTCTCGCCTTTCTACCCAAACCTTTCCCCATGGTATGTTCATGAAGATAGCAACAACAAAAAATGCTACTCATAACTGTAATGCAACACCATAACTGTTATAAGTATAAACCAATATGTCAGTCTAGGTGCATAAAACTAAAATGCCTAAAATGAGAGTTTTGACATAGTCCATGAGAGCCACGGTATCAGTTCATCTGGCTGGTATTCTAATTGGGCACAGGAAGGTTGCAGACACAGGCAGGAAACAGACTGATTAATCCATAAGAGCAGAAAATGGTCTGGTTCCATCCTATTTAGAGCACCGCTACAGAAGGCCTATGGGAGGACTGGGAGGGAGAGAGAAATGGAGGGTAAGAGAGAGAGAGAGGAATGGAGGGTGGGAGAGGGAGATAGAGAGGGGTGGAGGGGAGAGAGAGAGGGATGGAGGTGTGGGGAGAGAGGGATGGAGGGAGGGAGAGGCATGGAGGGGGGAGGGAGAGAGGGATGAAGGGAGAACTTTGCTTGTGTTGCACTTGAACTTTGCTTGCATTGTGGCGCATGAAGTGTACTGTAAGTAGAACAAGCAATTTTTTCATTCATCTGTAATCAGCTGTGCCCTGAATGCTCCCGTCAATACAACTTGAGGTGTTTAACTTCATATACACACCAAGGTAGGTCACACTTGTTACATTTTCAAATTATTAATGATGGAAATGCGTCTCACTTTCATCAGCTGAAAATGCTTATAGACTCTTCATGAGACTGTTTCTGCCATGAGACAGCACCTGCCATAGAAATCTATTACTTGTCTTTCCATGACCCTGCCTCTCTCACATTGAACCCGCCACTAAACATTTTATCCTGTGATTCACATCAATCAGTTGCGTCAATGATGACAAGACACTACTTGAACATGTCTTTCTCTTGGACATTGTCTTTAGCATACAATGGCATTATTTCTGAGAGCCAAGGAGCACTAATGAATTGCTTACTCAGGTTTATGTTTTTGTCAAGACAGCAATTTGTATACAGTATTGGATGATATTAAAACTAGTCCAAACACACAGGCCTCCTCTTAACTAACACTATTTGTCATTAACGTGCCACAAATAGAAAAAAGGTCCTGAGCTTGCAGTCCTCTGATTAATTTGCCTTTAGAAGTATCCCTCAGTGTATTCCCGAGGTCATCGACCTCATTTCCCCCTAAACAAATATAAACATAATTTTTTATGATGTATGAGACAGAAGTTCTCAAAGCCCACTTTCCAAGGTTCAGATTCTCTATACAGCATGTCTACTACCAAGTATACCTTGCATCACCTTGCCATTCCAAACAAAAAGTAGGCCTACACATTTTGTTGTTTTTGTGTTGTGTATGAACAATCAATGTGGGTTATAACCTGTGCAGCCTTTAGTGAGGTCACAGGGGAGGGCTATTGACTGAAGTTGTGTTGTTTTCATTTAGTGCTCAGGGGCTAATAAAATATAATTTACAAGATCAATTATTCACCACATGATCCTTCAAAACATCTCCAGGGTAAAACTACTTTAATATTTTTTTCATAAGCAAGATTAGCAAATTTAGGCATGACATGACAGCAACAAATGTTGACACTACATATCCAAGTATATCTGACCAAATTATGAAAGACAAGCAGTGTAATTTTGAATTTGAATTCCGTAAAGTAAGTGTGGAAGAGGTGAACAAATGATTGTTGCGGTCTAAGGCACTGCATCTCAGTGCTAGAGGCGTCACTACAGACAGGCTGTATCACAACTGGCTGTGATTGGGAGTCCCATAGGGCGGCCGGATTTGGCCATTGTAGGCCGTCATTGTAAATAAGAATTTGTTGTTAACTGATTTGCTTAGTTAAATAAAGGTTAAATAAAAAAAATAACAATGTCAAGCCAAATTAATGGAGGATAATAGCGGATGATATTGCCACTCCTTTTTGCCATATCTTCAATTTAAGCCTACTAGAAAGTGTTTGCCCTCAGGCCTGGAGGGAGGCAAATGTCATTCCCCTACCTAAGAATAGTTAAGCCCCTTTATCGGCTCAAATAGCCGACCAATCAGCCTGTTACCAACCCTTAGTAAACATTTGGAAAAAATTGTGTTTGACCAGATACAATGCTATTGACAGTTTATCCCATGTGTAACTCTGTGTTGTTGTTTTTTGTCGCACTGATTTGCTTTATCTTTATCAACTGGCCTACCTGGTTAAATAAAAGTGAAATAAAATAATTTTAAACAAACTGACAACAGACTTTCAGCACGCTTATAGGGAAGGACATTCAACAAGCCCAGCACATGCACAAATGACTGGTGATTGTTTGAGAGAATTTGATGATAAAAAGATTGTGGGGGCTGTTTTGTTAGACTTCAGTACGGCTTTTGACATTAACGACCATAGTCTTCTGCTGGAAAAACATACAGTATGTGTTATGGCTTTACAACCCCTGCTATATTGTGGATAGTTACTGTACACATGGATTTTGTATTGTAGATATGTGGTAGTAGAGTAGGGGCCTGAGAGCACACACTTAAATGTGTGTGAAATCTGTTGTGAATTTATTGTAATGTTTTAAAATTGTAAAGATGCCTTAATTTTACTGGACCCCAGGAAGAGTAGCTGCTGCCTTGGAAGCAGCAAATGGGGATTCACAATAAATACAAATACAAATGTCATAATGATTCAAAACTCGGCCATGTAATTGGGAAAGACACCCCCATACTTTTTTCAGATAGTCAAGTACAGTATGCACCATAGGTCTTAACAAACCCAAACTATAGTACACTAAATAACATAACTGGCATTAAAAGTTTTCAGTTATTATTAATATTCGTTATATCACCTGTTCAGGGGACATCTTTGATCTGTGTATCACACTGAGAACTCTAACAATACACCAGCCTGGGGAGAAGCGAGTCTGTGTTTCACCTTGTTTTAAAACAAATGTCTTTCAGGTTGGGCTTTTTGATCATTGTCCTTGCAGAAGGTAACTGCTCTGGCACTGTGGGAAATCTGGGCTGTGTTCACTGCATTCCAAATGTGCATTATTGGAGAGAAGGGCTCTACTTAGACACAGAATGTACTCCTGCTGTTTGTAGTTTCTTCCTCTCTGCTGGAGTCCTTCAATTCTGGAGAGCTCGAGGTTTCCAAAGCACAGGAGGTATTGTACCACTTATTGGCCATGAGTAAGCACACCATTCACAGCAGTATGATAACACACTACTGTATACCAAACCTGCTTATTAACCATAGATCTCAAATCCTCAACGAAATTAGAAGATCAATTAAACATTACGTAAAGGAACTTTTAGATGAGCTCAGGGCGAGGATCTCCTTCCAGAGTGACATCAGGTACTTAATCATTTATTTATTTTGCCTTTATTTATACAGGTTTTTCTCATTGAGATAACATGTATTTTTCAAGAGAGAAAACCAGTCAGTATCTGATGTGATGACCATTTGCCTCATGTAGCGCGACACATATCCTTCGTATAGAGTTGAGAGTTGATCAGGCTGTTGATTGTAGCCTGTGGAATGTTGTCCCACTCCTCTCAATGGCTGTGCGAAGTTACTGGATATTGGCAGGAACTTGAACACGCTGTCATACACATCGATGCAGAGCATCCCAAACGTGTTCAATGGGTGACATGCTTGGTGAGTATGAATGTCATACATTCCAGACATTCCAGAAATTGTTTAGAGATTTTTGCGAAATGGGGCTTGCATTATCATTCTGAAACATGAGGTGATGGCGGCGGATGAATGGCACGAGAATGGGCCTCAGGATCTCGTCATGGTGTCTCTGTGCATTCAAATTGCCACTGATAACTTGCAATTGGGTTTGTTGTCCGTAGCTAATGCTTGCCCATACCATAACCTCACCACAATCGTGGAGCACAACGTTGACATCAGCAAACCGCTTGCCGACACAAAGCCATACACGTGGTCTGCGGTTGTGAGGCCAGTTGGGTGTACTGCCAAATTCTCTACATTGACTTTGGAAGCGGCTTATGTTGGGAAAATGTACAATAAATTCTCTGGCAACAGCTCTGGTGGACATTCCTGCGGTCAGTATGCAAATTGCACACTTGTGTATCTTTTACTTCAGCTCATGAAACATGGGAACAACACTTTACATGTTACATCTATATTTTTCTTCAGTGTATATTCACCCCCAAGCCGACACCTCAATGACTCTCAAGGAACTAAACTGGACTATGTGCACACTGGAAACCGCACGTTCTGCTACTCTCCCTTCTGGGACGGCTACAAGGTTTCTCCCTTTGGCAAATCAGACCACGCCTCAGTTCTGCTCCTCCCCACTGATAGTCAAAAACTTAAACAGGAACAACCATGGTAAGGATTGTTCAACATAGTCTGACCAATCGGAATCTATGCTTCAAGACCTTTTTGATCACTCGGATTGGCAAATGTTCCAGGTCGCCTATGAGAATAGTATCGACGTATAGACTGAATCGGAGACTGGGCTCATCAGGAAGTGCATATAGGATGTTGTTCCCACTATGACAATTAAAACTTATCCAAATCAAAAACTGTGGATAGATGGCAGCATTCACACAAACTGAAAGCAAGACCCACCACATTTAACCACGGCAAGTTGACTGGGAACAGGGACGATTACATACAGACCAGCAACGAACTCCGTCAGGCAATCAAAGAGTCAACATTACAGTACAGGGATAAAGTGGAGTTTCAATTCAACAGCTCAGACATGAGATGTACTGTATGTGGCAGGGGCTCCAGACAATCACAGATTATGAAGGGAAAGCCAGCAACAGCATGGATGCTGATGACTTGCTCCTGGACAAGCTAAACACCTTCTTCTCCTACAATATGTTTCATCAGCCAAAATGGTAGTAATGACGATAGATAGAATATGAAAATGAATGTCGTTTTTGTTATGTTATTAAAAGTTAAATGATGACATCATAACGAAAACATTTTAACTTGAAGTTTTCACAATATGTACCTGATGTTTGCATAATGTACTTTGTGTGGAAAATGTCCAGATCAAAGAGAATGTTTTTGTAAAGATGAAATGTGAAGTTAGTTGTCTAAATTGGATCTGAGTAAAATCCAGAACTTGCCTCCAGAACTTGCCCTGAAGGCCTAAATGCCCATTTCTGACCCAAGGGTATAAAACATGCGAGTTAAGAATTAACATTATGACCAGGTCACCACGAGCTGCAGCCAGGGTCCGATTATTTGTAAACCCAAAACGAGGTTGATGAAGACAAAGGAACCTTTTAACAATCTATGCTACGGATGAGTAGCTGTGTCTAAGATGGTGAATTCATGCAGGACCACCTGGCTATTCTCTCCATGAAATCATGTGTCTACACTGCTTTCATTCCCATGCTGGAACCACCTAAATGGCTGATTAGCCGTCCTCAGAAGACCCCTCTTTCAGAACAAGGGCGAGGAAACAGACCACTAAGAGAAAGGACACTGACATCGTGAGGACAATCAGAGAGTTACACCCGGTAACAACAGAAGTGTCGCCATCAGAGGAGAAGTCAAAATCCGGTCCACGAAGAGACACCCATCTACACGTAATTACATCATTATTTTCTGACCCATAAGAGCGGCAGTTCGGGGCAAGGTTAGAGTTAAATAAGCATAGTTTACAAATGTACCCAAGTGTGCTTTTCTCTTGTGCACTCTCTCTTTCACTTTCTTTTTAAATCTCAATTTTGTGTAACACGTGTCATATTGTGTTGGCCCGCCAGGGACCTGTTTCATTGTACTAAATTCTAATCAATAGCCTAGACTGTGTGTTTGTGTATCTTATAGTATCATTTTAGCTTGTTAGTAAATCAATAATCAACTCAGTTGGTGTGGTACGGCCTTATTTAGTGGGACTCTGGTTTGTGCAGATTCCCGGATTATGCGACGTTCAGAATGAGACTGTAGAGGAAATTAATTAATTAGCGACTATTGTAAAATCGATATTCTGATATTCTTTGAGTTAATTATGGAAATAGAAACTCAATAAAGCCAAATATTCCCATGGTGCCCCAGGTTACTGAATTAATAATTACCTGATTAATTTAATCACGTACTTATAAACAGTTAATCATTCGATGAACAGCGGCCGTCACAATCAATCCAACGTCCCGACAACGGCATCCCAAGCCGCGTCCTCAGAGCATGTGCAGACCAGCTGGCTGGAGTGTTTACAGACATTCAATCTCTCTATTTCTCAGTCTGTTGTCCCCACTTGCTTCAAGATGTCCATCATTGTTCCTGTACCCAAGAAAGCAAAGGTAACTGAATTAAATGACTATTGCTCAGTAGCACTCACTTGTGTCCTCGTGAAGTGCTTTGAGAGGCTAGTTCAGGACCATATCACCTCCACTTTTACTCGACACCAGAGACTCACTACAATTTGCATATTGACACACTGCACACTCCCCTATCCCACCTGGACAAGGGAAAAACCTATGTAAAAATGCTGTTCATCGACTACACCTCAGCCTTCAACAACATAGTGTCCTCCAACCTCTTCACTAAGCACAGGACCATGGGTCTGAATCTCTCCCTGTACAACTGGGTCCAGGACTTCCTGACTGGCTGACCCCAAGTGGTGAAGGTACGCAACAACTGCTCCACCACACAGATCCTCAACTCCACAGGGGTGCGTGCTCAGCCCCCTGCTGTACTCCCTGTTCACCCATGACTGCGTGGCCACACACTTCTCCAACTCAATCATCATGTTTGCTGACGACACAACGGTGGTAGGCCTGATTACCAATAATGATGAGACAGCCTATAGGGTGGAGGTGAGAGCCCTGGTGGAGTGGCGGCAGAAAAATAACCTCTCGGTCAAAGTCAACAAAACGAAGGAGCTGATCATGGACTACAGGACTAATGCACATCGACAGGGCCGCAGTGGAGAGGGTCAAAAGCTTCAGGTTCGTTGGCGTCAACATCACTGACATCCTGACATGCTCCCTTTACTAATGTGACATGACAAAACGTCTTATGGGCAGGTGGGACGGTAGCGTCCCACCTGGCCAACATCAGGTGAAATTGCAGAGCGCGACATTCAAAAATACCAAATTCAAATATTTAACATTCTTGAAAATATATGTGTTATACATCAAAATAAAGCTTAACTTCTTGTTAATCCAGCCGCTGTGTCAGATTAAAAATAATAATAAAACGGAATAAACTGTTTCTAATACCGGATAAAAACAACATGAAGCACGCTCCAGATCACATGCACCAGATTCCACGTACAATGAATAGGACTACTTCTTAATTTCTCAAAAGAAAAACATCGAACAATTTCTAAAGACTGTTTGGAAAATTGGAAAATCCTATGACCTCAATTTTTTTTCTCCCCTGGATGGTTTGTCCTCAAGATTCGCCTGCCATATCAATTCTGTTATACTCACAGACATTATCGTAACACATTTAGACACATTAGAGTGTTTTCTATCCAAATCTACCAATTGTATGCATATCCGAGCTTTGTGCCTGAGTAACAGGCAGTTTACTTTGGGCGCGCTTTTCATCTGGAGGTGAAAATACTGCCCCCTCCTCAAGAGGTTAATATGTTGTTTTTCCTCTCTCTTTATGTCAGAGAAAGGTAAAGGTACTTGATTCTTCTTACATCAACTACTAAAGTTAAAAAAATTGTATTGGTGTAAACATGGGCAAGAGAGTTTCCTTCCGCCATATTTCTTGCACCAGTCTAGGTGCTTGTACATTTAAATCCAGATCACATTAGGATTGATTTATAATTTAAACTTAACCAAAGTGGCAAGAAGTGGCATCCCCCCTGAAAATCACCTATAGGCCTACAACACATAAATAGCTCCTATCCTCCCACTCATTCGCTATGTTTTTGTCAAACTGAAACTAAATAAAAACGAGTAAATCAAGTCTGAAAACTAACTGAAACTAAACTGAATTGAAGATAAAAATCTAAAAACTAATATTAAATCACAAAACTATAATGGCCTTGCCTTGCACCACACTGGGAGGAGCAGTGTGTAGGGATTAGCTTTACCCTGATGGAAGGGGGGGGTAGAGCTTTGATGATGGTGAAGAGGCCTGCTGAATCCGAACCTAGTTTACTCCCACACGCACCTCCCCTCGCCTCTGTCGGCTGAGCACGCGACCCATCTCTCCTTTTATATGCATAAACAGGCTTTTCTTAACTCACTCTCCACGCTCGGCTAAAGCTTAAGGACAAAATGGATTGGAAAAGTTGTCTTGGAAAGGAAGG
Source organism: Oncorhynchus mykiss (assembly GCF_057628025.1). Lineage (NCBI taxonomy): Eukaryota > Metazoa > Chordata > Actinopteri > Salmoniformes > Salmonidae > Oncorhynchus > Oncorhynchus mykiss. Next base: position 80,390,565 of record NC_143023.1, on the reverse strand, counting down.
GAAGATAGATATTGAGAGTGTTTTTCAGCCAACCCCTCACCCTTCTGTCTCTGCTCTACTTATTCATGGGACAGATTGAACAAAAGTTTGGTTTTATTAAATGCCGGCTGCATTCCAACATTTTAGATTTTCTGCTCCTTCAACTAGCCCTAAAAACTTTAATTCTTATCTCATTATATTTGTTGAACATATTTGTTTTAAAATTATTCAAATCAGAATATTCATGCTTGACTAATATCATCAGTCAATTTAACCACCTATCAGCTTCATAGCCATCTTTAGCCTTTTATATTACCTGAAGATAAGTATGATTCATGGGTGATCACAGATTGCTCACATAATGAGATTTGACCCTCAACCATACAAAACAATAAACGCTCATGCATGCTGCTTGCTATGCAGTGTGTGCGAAGGGAAAGATGGTCAGCTACTACCCAACTGTTTATCATGCCGATGGGAGTATGGCAACTGGAAGAAGCATATACAGGAAAATACAGGAAGAAAACGTATAGTAAGAAAACATTTTTATTAAATTCATGACAAACCGGTTTGTTCAGAAACCGATTTAAGGATAAAATGCCAGCCAGAAATAACGACTTTGGATTTTTGCCCGGCACTTCAAAAGTTCTAATTAAGATTTTTTTCAACAGACAAACACACACACCAGTTTGAACATCCCCAATAAATATTTTCTGTTTGCGTCTGGCCGTGAGGTCCTTTAGTGAAAGGCGCTTGGAGTTTAGAAGAGAGAGAGAATATAAACAGATGCTAGCTCCTGGCTTCTTATTTAAGTTCCTCACAGCGGATGTTTTCCCTCTGCTCCTTTCTTTGAGGGCTTTATGCCATTGATCTAAAATCCAGCATACATAAGCATATCTAAGGGAAAGTTTTTTTTTAAGATTTGGAGATGGTGAGATCTGAATACAAAATGCGTGCTCAACGTCTGAAAATGTAGGTATTGTACCAAGTCAAGGGTGCTTTAATTGGGTAAATGAAACACATTTCTAAGATTTGCCTGTGAAGGGTAAAGAGCATTTGCTTGCATGCTCATGTAACAGATGATTTTGGTGGGAAGGGTAATTGTTTGGAATAAATCTTCTTCACTGACATCTTCCACACTTAGATCTATTATTCATTCATATTTCTGGGCTGAATTCTAAAAACAACTCCCCCTCATGCCATTTTTTCCATAACATGATACTCATGAATATTTTGGTGCAATTTGTTTAAGTTGTATTTAAGTTGGAACATTTCTTGGAAAAAGATTTCACATGCAAGTGAGAGAATGTTGTGTCCATGAGGGAGTGGTGGGCCAAACATATCAACTTGCAGATACAGTTCATTAGAAGCTTTATCTTGGGCCCCTGCATTGGAGAAGAAGAAAAAAAACATACAGTAGAAAAAACAACATGTGTGAAATATCCAACAGACCAGCAAATATTTCCCGTATTCAACGCAACAAATGGTCATTCCTTGGGCCTGCCATTTGTAACAGCATAGCAGGCTGTCTGGCATAATGGAGTTTGCATTCTCTGGTTCCCATTAAAGCCTCTAGATCCTCTGGACAGACATCAACTCATGACCCCTCTATTAGCCCTGCTACACCCGGCCTGGATGATTAGAGGAACATTAGGAAATTAAAAGCAAATTGCATTATGGGAGAAACAGATGGAGGTGCTGCTGTGGACCCAACATGCAGCAAAGGACATGTAACCTGCTGACGCACAATTTCCTCCCCCACTCCAGTCTGGGCCACTGTGTGATGCTAAATGTCACCCCCAGGTTGTAATTTCTCAGGTGGTGTATGTTGGTAAAGGCCAGGGCCCATTAGTGCTGATGCAATGTATTGGGGGCCTATTCTGGGCCTAGAGTTTTGGGTTTGCCATGCAGATGGAAGGCTTTCTAATGTCATTTCATCTCTGGAACCATTGAGCCATATTAATTGGATGGGGGAGTGCTGTACAACATGCAGGGACTGTGCAACAATTAGATTACATGAGTTACAACCTCATCCTGTGGTGTAAGAATTAACATGTTTTCCAGTTATGCTTTTTCGTTAACCATAACGATACATCTGTTTAATGACAGATATGAAGACTATTATGCACAGTATACTGTATAGGCTACAGTATATTGAAAGCTACCTACAGTATACACAACATAAAGACCTCTCCTTATATCTTAGAAAAACATACCTCACCGCTCAACACAATAATCAAGACCCCACATGTCAAACAGTACCAATAGATTAAGACATACATTTATCTGCCTTTGCTACCCCATGTCTGTGTGACCAATGAATATTTCCATCCACACATGACAAATACCAACATGTATGTAAGCGAAACAGGCAGCATGTAATTGGATTAAAGGAGAGAGAATATAGGCCTACAAACGTAGGAGTGGTTGCTTCAATGTCAGAGCTGCATGGGTCTACCTTTTAAGTAATCATTCTCTCTCCCCTCTGTCCTCTTCACATTGACTCATTATGTGATGTACACTATATATACAAAAGTATGTTGGCCACAGGAGGTTGGTGGCAACTTAATTGGGGAGAAGGGGCTCGTGGTAATGACTGGAGCAGAATCAGTTGAATGGTATTAAATACATCAAAAACATGGTTTCCATGTGTTTGATGCCATCCCATTAGCTCTGTTCCAGGACATTATTATGAGCCGTTCTCCCCTACTGTGATGTGGACACCCCTTCAAATTAGTGGATTTGTCTATTTCAGCAACACCCATAAAATCGAGCACACAGCCATGCAGTCTCCAAAAACAAATATTAACAGTAAAACTGCCTTAATGAAGAGCTCAGTGACTTTCGGCTGTCATTGAATGCCACCTTTCAAACAAGTCAGTTCATCAAATTTCTACCCTACTAGAGCTGCCGCAGTCAACTGTAAGTGCTGTTATTGTGAATTGGAAACATCTAGTAGCAACAATGGCTCAGCCGTGAAGTGGTAGGCCACACAAGCTCACAGAACTGGACCACCGAGTGCTGAATCTGCATGGAAAAATAGTCTGTCCTCGGTTGCAACAGTCACTACCGAGTTCCAAACTGTCTCTGGAAGCAACGTCAGCACAAGAACTGTTCTTCGGAAGCTTCATGAAATGTGTTTCCATGGCCGAGCAGCTGCGCACACAAGCCTAAGATCAAATACTGTATGTGCAATGTCAAGCATCGGCTGGATTGGTATAAAGCTCGCCGCCATCGGACTCTGGAGCAGTGGAAACATGTTATCTAGAGTGATGAATCACGCTTCACCATAAGGCAGTCCGACGGACAAATTTGGTTTTGGAGGATGCCAGGAAAACATTACCTGCCTCAATGCTTATTTCCAACTGTAAAGTTTGTTGAGGGGGAATAATTGTCTGGAGCTGATTTTCATGGTTCGGGCTAGGTCCCTGAGTTCCAGTGAAGGGGAATCTTAACTCTACAGCATACAATGACATTCTAGATCATTCTGTGCTATCAACTTTGTGGCAACAGTTTGGGGAAGGCCCTTTCCTGTTTCAGCATGACAATGCCCCAGTGCACAAAGTGAGATCCAAACAAAAAGGGTTTGTTGACATCAAGAACTTGACAGGCCTGCACAGAGCCCTGATCTCAACCCAATCTAACACCTTTGGGATGAATTGGAACGCTGACTGCAAGCCAGGCCTAATCACCCAACATCAGTGCCTGACCTCACTAATGCTCTTGTCTCTGAATGGAAGCAAGACCCCAAGACGTTTTTTCATGAGCATGGCCTTATTTCTCTTACAGCATATTGAATGACTGTCATTCATATTCCATTAATCCAGTTCAATGTAACAGCGATACGTTTACCATACTACATGATACTCAAATGTCCCCTATACCCATTTTGAGGTCGCTACAACCTATCAAATTAATTAAAGTTTACAACGTAGGTGCAAACAGGTTGAGAGACAAATTTGAGGTGACCGACAGTGACACATGGACAGACAGTGACATTCAATACTACCTTGCATACTCTTGCCTGTATTTAGCTAATATAGGATGTAATCATTAGTCCAAAATTTGCAAACAAGAGTTTATATTGGACGAATTGAAGCATGTGTATTCCTTCTCGCATCCATGCGCTCTCCTCCTCTCACCTCTTTCCTTCACTTGCGGACTTCAATGCACAACACATCAGCTGTATGTGACAAGGTGAAAAAACCTTTCCAAAACAAACCGCTACACACAGCATACATCGTTGTCACCATTTTAGCTAAAGTAACGTCGTAGTCATAGCTAATAGAACTAATGCGGTAGTTAACCCGCAACAATCATGCAGTAACGTTACAGTGTACAGTCAGTAAGCAGTTACACTGGTGGGCCCCGGTGGCAATACATTAGTAAAATCAAAAGCTTACCTTAACTTTGAAGAGTTCCAGTGTTGTGTTGGATAGTCATAGCCAGCTAGATAACATAGCATCCCTCTGTTTGAGCTGGGTGTTTCAGTAGGCTAAACTAGCTAGGTGCATTTGCTAGCTAAATAAGTGAAACTGAAAGTAAAAAAAACGACAATCTATCTCTAGGTTGGAGGACAATCTCTGGAACTTACTGTGTAAGTCTGGAACTGGGTGAGAACCACCAGCCTCCTAGGTTTTGTATTGTAGTCAATGTATCCAGAGGAGGAAGGAAGCTGGCTGTCCACTGGCTTCACCATGGTGCTACAGAGTGCTGTTGAAGCTAATGTAGACGTTTGCAAAACAATATGTTTTAATACATTATTTGGTGACGTGATTATATTCAGAATAGTTTTATCTAAACTTTTTAAATGTTTTACCATTTTTATTTTTATGAAATTCACTGAGGAGGATGGTCCTCCCCTTCCTCCTCTGAGGAGCCTCCACTGATGGAAAGCCTTCCCAGAAGAGTGTTATAGCTGCAAAGGGGGGACCAACTACATATTCAAGCCCATGATTTTGGAATGAGATGTTTGACGAGGAGGCGTTCACATACAGTTGAAGTCGGAAGTTTACATACACCTTATTCAAATACATTTAAACTCAGTTTTTCACAATTCCTGACATTTAATCCTAGTACAAATTCCCTGTCTTTGGTCAGTTAGGATCACCACTTTATTTTAAGAATATGAAATGTATGAATAATAGTAGAAAATAATGATTTATTTGAGCTTTTATTTCTTTCATCACATTCCCAGTGAAGTTTACATACACTCAATTAGTAATTGGTAATATTGCCTTTAAATTGTTTAACTTGGGTCAAACGTTTCGGGTAGCCTTCCACAAGCTTCCCACAATAAGTTGGGTGAATTTTGGCCCATTCCTCCTGACAAAGCTAGTGTAACTGAGTCAGGTTTGTAGGCCTCCTTGCTAGCACACACTTTTTCAGTTCTCCCCACAAATTTTCTGTAGGATTAAGATCAGGGTTTTGTGATGGCCACTCCAATGCCTTGACTCTGTTGACCTTAAGCCATTTTGCCACAACTTTGGAAGTATGCTTTGGGTCATTGTCCATTTGGAAGACCGATTTGTGACCAAGACTGATGTCTTGAGATGTTGCTTCAATATATCCACATAATTTTCCAACCTCATGATGCCATCTATTTTGTGAAGTGTACCAGTCCCTCCTGCAGTAAAGCACCCCCACAACATGATGCTGCCACCCCCATGCTTCACGTTTGGGATGGTGTTCTTCAAATTGCAAGCCTCCCCCTTTTTCCTCCAAACATATTGATGGTCATTATGGCCAAATAGTTCTATTTTTGTTTCATCAGACCAGAGGACATCTCTCCAAAATGTATGATCTTTGTCCCCATGTGCAGTTGAAAACCGCAGTCTGGCTTTTTTATGGCGGTTTCGGAGCAGTGGCTTCTTCCTTGCTGAGCGGCCTTTCAGGTTATTACGATATATGACTCGTTTTACTGTGGATATAGATATTTTTGTATTTGTTTCATCCTGCATCTTCACAAGGTCCTTTGCTGTTATTCTGGGATTGATTTGCACTTTTCGCACCAAAGTACGTTAATCTCTAGGAGACAGACCTCGTCTCCTTCCTGAGCGGTATGACGGCTGCGTGGTCCCATGGTGTTTATGCTTGCATACTATTGTTTGTACAGATGAGCTTGGTACCTTCAGGTGTTTGGACATTTCTCCCAAGGATGAACCAGCCTTGTGGAGGTCTACAATTTTGTTTCTGAGTTCCATGGCTGATTTCTTTTGATTTTCCCATGATGTCAAGCAAAGCGGCACTTTGGAGTTTCAAGGTAGGCCTTGAAATACATCCGCAGGTATACCTCCAATTGACTCAAATGATGGCAATTAGCCTATCAGAAGCTTCTAAAGCCATGACATAATTTTCTGGAATTTTCCAAGCTGTTTAAAGGCACTGTCAACTTAGTGTATGTAAACTTCTGACTCCCTGGAATTGTGATACAGTGAATTATAAGTGAAATAATCTGCCTTTATTTCACGACTCCTACCGAAGGTGGCTCCCCTTCCTGTTCGGGTGGCACTCAGCGGTCGTCGTCACCGGCCTACTAGCTGCCACTGATCCTTTTTCCCCTTTCTGTTTATTGGTTTCACCTGTTTGTGTTTTAGGCTGATTAGTCGGGCTTTATTTACCAGTAGGCCCGCCTGCTCTTTGTGCGAGATTGTTTTGTGTAACTTGTGTGCACATCTGTGGGTTACGTGTTTCCCATTTTGTGCACCCTGTGTTTTCATGGGGTTGGCTTATGTTCGCCGTTTTGTGCATTAAATATAGCACTACCCCGAACTCTCTGTTTCCTGCGCTTGACTTCTCACCCACTACAGCCAGTACGTTACACTGTAAACACTTGTTGGAAACATTCCTTTTGTCATGCACAAAGTAGATGTCCTAACCGACTTGCCAAAACTATAGTTTGTTAACAAGAAATTTGTGGAGTGGCTGAAAAACGTGTTTTAATGACTCCAATCTAAGTGTTTGTAAACTTCTGACTTCAACTGAACATTTTCTGGTTACGTCATGTACATGGAGATGCTGTAGGCTGAATGGATTCACTGTGCCATTCTCAATATCTACTGAACATGATAACCAAATACTAACCCTGTGTGTGTGTGTGGCTGGGGGGGGGGGGGTTCTTTTCCATTTCTGCATCCGTATGACCCTCATACTCAAGTTCTGCCTGACAGCACTGATATGCTACTCTGTGGATCTGTTGGAATACCGTTTTAGTCTTATCACTGAAAAATACCAATGTCCAGTCTCTCTCCCCCCTCATCCAGGCTGCTGGTGAAACACATTAATATTTTAAATGCTTCCTCAATAAAGATAAAGCTCATCCTCTGACATCTTCAGTGTTGGATTGAAAGGAGATCCGCCGCCATGCACCTTGGAAAAGAGCGGGGGAGTTCAGCACCCACCCCTGCAGAACAAGGTCATGTTTAAATATGATTAAATATAAACAAATTCCTCAAGCTATGTTTGTCCACTCTACCAGAAATATGTGTGCCCCCCACCTCCCCTCCAGAAGCACTTTAAAACAAAACATATTTTTTTCTGGAGAGGGAATAAATATGTATTTTCTTGTACTCCCACTCTTGCCCAGTGCTCAGTGCCAGAGGGGGATGGGAGTTCTGAGCAGTGTGCGCTGGTGTTTTGCCATATGACAGGCTTGTGATTGTGGATTGTCAGACAGCTCTCTTGCCAAGCATCCTTTGCTGTCTACAAATCCTCTTTGGCTCCCCAGGCCCCCAGGTCTCCACGCTCTGACATAAGTGCACCATCAAGGTGACATTTGTAAGTGAAAAGCCAAAGATTAATTAACTCTACCATTACTTGTTTATATATGTATTTATTTACTGCCTCACCATGTGTTTTTTTTATTCTTATCTCAGACATTTCCATTTGAAAATAAATGGGCTAGAAACATGGCAATATGCACATTAAAGACACATTAAAGACACAATTATGGAATTATATTATTTCTATGACTTTTCTGTAAAATGCACATTAACAATATTTGTTCCCAGCACCAACTGTGAGATAAGCATGAAGAATGAGAACACAGACAATATGGAGGATGAATTATTCATTCAGGTATACTACAGCAGCTGTCGTCAACCGCTCCCTCACTACAGGAATGACTCATGGTCACTCTGTCACCATGTAACCCATATTCACTCAAACAGGAAGTGGACACCTTTAAGGGAGGGACAGGAGGAGGGATGACTGTAGCAAGGTGAGCTCCCACAGTAGCCTAGTTCTAATGATTCTACCTAGTTTTAAATGCCCTGAGGATTCAAAAGGTGGCTATGGGCACACTAAAAAATACATTATACACGCATCTGCCACAACATCAATCTTTGGGAATAAACAAAGGAAATGCAAGACGAAGGCTTCCATCTACAGAGAGCTTGACACAGAATGCCAATGCAACACCAACACAACACAGACTATTTTTAGAACACGTAATGTGTTTCTCATGTTCTATCAGAATATATCACCTTCCACTCACTTTTGGAAGGTTGTGTTAGCATATTACCTAATCATTCCTGTGATGGAAAAGATGGAGGGAAACTGACACCTCTTCCAATGTGTTGTGGAAGTTATCCACAATCAGCTGCTTCCCTTATTAGAGCTTCGGTATTGATTACTCCAAATCCCCAGTTTGTTTGTTGATACACAGTGGAGAAGATGTGACACTGAGAAAGTCATGTTGAGAAAGTCCATCTAGCGATCAAGCTACACAAAGAGGGGAATAGGGGGGTGGTTATGTTGGTAGCTCGTAAACACTGTTGTCTTCATTTAAATTATAAGCAGGCACTTCACATGGACACCCCCCCCCCCCCTCGCTCCCAGAGGATTGGATGTGGGGGAACACAGACGGGGCACTGAATTGTAATTGCGTTTACAGGACTGGGGTGAGGTCATGGCGCAGCAGGACGATAGTAATTGCCACGCGGGGATAAGTGATGGCTCCAGAGTAAATCAAAGTGAAAGGACTCCTTTTCCCCTTTAATGTGTCCTGCCAGTGATTTGAAGCTCTTTAATGGTGTTTTAAAACACATCACAGGAATCTCTGCAGACTCTCTGTTTCTACGTACCCCTCTCTCTCTCTCTCTCTCTCTCTCGCTCCTTCCTTCCTGCCTTCCTTCCTTCCTCTCTCTCTCTCTCTATCTCTGTGTCGAGGCATGGCCCCTCACTGGCCAATCAGAACATGCTCCATGGTTAAATATGTGGTTGCTTCAAGTTGTGTATTTATGTATTTTATATATTGCGTTGTCATCAGCTCTAATTCAAATGTGAGTCCATTATATCCTAGTTCATTAAATAGCCTGCCCCATCCATATTTACTAAATATTTTGAACATGTTTGCAGTCCACAATGTTCTAATTGCATTTGTCATGACATTGGCCTGGGGGGAAGGTTTATGACAGTCATAAATACCTCTTCCCCCATTTTTCCTCTCTACCCTACTGATGTGAAATTTGAAAACCCCTTGGTTAACATAGAGATTCTGGGAACATCAGAAGGTGGGGGGAAATGAACTATATTCTGGTAATCTGACCAATTGAACATATGCGGTGGTACTTAATGAATATGATGTCAGTTCGGTTGTCATCTAGGACATTCTCATCAATGATAGGATGACATAAACTCTACAGTGGAAAGTCTGCACATTGTAGTTATCGGAGTCACATGGAATTGTTGTTCAATTTAAATGGTGAAGAGATTAAATGTAATTTTAGCTTCCAAATGAGAGATTTGGGTTTTCATAAGGTTAGGGCTCTGCTCAATCAGTGGCACGCCCCTGTGAGGAGACATGGGTTATAAAACTTTTCAAACACACCCTTCTTGCTCCACTATATAAAGCCTTGACGAAAATGTAACTTCCTGCTCCAAGTACGTGAGGTCTGCAGCCTCTGCGTTAAAAGGACTAACATGTCAACTACAGAACTAAGCCAACCTTAGCGTGAGCTTTGATTGCGAATGGTATGAACTTTGAACTCTTATTCACTACAGAAGTGATATCTCCTAGCCGTTCACTTAGCAACAGCAGCTGCAAACGTGGTCTAGGAAAGAACAGACAGAGTATTCTGTCTACCACACAACGACGTCACTACAACGTATCCAAGTGACCACCAGAGACATTCTTCAAAGGACTCGGTTTGGCAACACGGCCTTCCATCTATCACCAACCTACCGAAGCGCAGTTCAGAGTAAATATTTATTGCATTTTCCTTTTCCAAATGGGCGGTAATTTAGAATGCATAAGATATTGTATTTATGACAGCACAGCTTCTCCCTTTGTCCCTCAGTCTTCCCGCTCTTTCACTCAAACCCAGCCCCTTTTCTTTTGTGTAAGCAGTTGTCATATCTGTTCCGCCCGCTAGGGACATTTTCCTTTATGACGTAATTTGTAATCAAGGTATGATTCATTCTTTGTATATGTCATTCTGTGTGATTAGTTAGGTATTTAGTAAATAAATAATTAAACCCAATTTTGCATTGCGATTCAACTTGTTAGCCAGGGTTCATGAAGATAACCAAGAATTTACAACTTTCAGATGAGACTGAATTAAGGTGATGATAAATATTGACTGCTATTGATGTAAAATATTACTAGGTCTTTAAGAGTTTATTCGGAAGATAACAGCTCTATAAATATTATTTTGTGGTGCCCCGGCTCTCTAGTCAATTACATTTACATGATTAGCTCAATCAGGTAATATTAATTACGGAGAAAGGATTTTATAGAATAGCATGTCATATCACTTAATATGGCATAGCCAAAGACACGACACATTGCTTCAATATGGAAATACAGTGTTACACATAGGCTATAGCATTCACACTGTTATGCTGTATGTAAAAGGCCTACTGTATATTGCATGGACATGCTAAACGTAGTCAATAGGCTATGCACAAGGCATACAAAGACAATATATAATTCTGATCAAATTCGAATAAAAAGGAAACAAGAACGTCTAAATGCAGTTACAGTTACATGTCTAAATACAGTTACAGTTACAGTTACATGTCTAAATACAGTTACAGTTACATGTCTAAATACAGTTACAGTTACAGTTACATGTCTAAATACAGTTACAGTTACATGTCTAAATAGTTACAGTTACATGTCTAAATAGTTACAGTTACATGTGTAAATACAGTTACAGCCACCATAGCTGCTCCCCATGTGCGTATAATACAGACAAGGCATTTTAGACTATGGAGAGTTTTATGCACATCCAAACTTTTCACAAGAGCTAGAAAAAGATCCAAAAGAAAGAGAAAGGGGGAATGTTCACTCAACGTTATACTGATTTCAAATGTAATGCTTGGAACCATCTTACAGATCATATTGGCACTTCTCCAGAAATAGCAGATTATATTGAATTGCATTCGACCCATGTACGTTCTCACCCTAAACCCATTCTGAATCTTTCTAATTAGTTTTTTTTTTAATTAAATTAAACAAAGGAAAAAAAGTATGATTTCATAAATCACATATCTTGTTCCATGAGCATAGGGTAATGTTTGCATACATAGGCCTATAGGCCATTCAGTAGGAGGAGAAATATGTTTTTAAAACAGTATACAGTAACTGTAGAATAAGCCTAGTTACAACAAACTTGTAGCCAATCTTGTTTTTTTATTGACTACAACATGGAAATATTCACATTTCGAAAACATGCACTGCCTGTTCGAGCAATGGAGACTTGGACATTTCCCAAATGTTCTAAAATATTAGCCTACACATCGGCATTTATATAGCCGGTTAGTGACTTTGCCACCTGAAAGGTTAACAAACAAGCAGATTTAGCAGCAAAGGGCGGTAATCGGAATTCCCACGATAACACAGTTAGGTCCAACAGATGAAAGTGGATATTTCATTCAGTGGGCATCACACATAGGCTTAATAAGGCAAAACTTTTCAAAGAAGCTACGTGGACAAAAAATAATGTTGAATATAAAAAAACAACGTGAATGTCTGTTTGCTGTTTTGCTGCTCCTGATATTTTAATAAAACATTGGTTATAGGCTACTGATTCGGCTACTGTGCAATACCTAATTGAATTACCATTAAGACCAGCTTTTGGTGAGTAACACTGTTTGAAATTGGCACACATTATTTTTAAGGACACACCACAAATATTTCTACCCTCCCATCTCAGCTCAAGTGAGTTGATGCAGTCCCTTCAGAAAGTATTCATACCCCTTTACTTATTCCACATTTTGTTGTTTTACAGCCTGCATATATGCTTTTCTCTCACCCATCTACACACAATACCCCATAATGACAAAGTGAAAACATGTTTTTAGACATCTTTGCACATTTCTAGAAAATGAAATACAGAAAAATGTCATTTACATAACTATTCACATTCAACACTTTGTTCTCCTCCTCTTCTTACTCTTCTGAGTAGGAAGGATTGGACCAATATGCAGCGTGGTAAGTGTTAGTCATTTTATTAAACTGAACTGAACACTACAATACAAAAAGAACAACCAAAACAGTTCCGTCTGGTAACTAATACAAAGATAGAAAACAACTACCCACAAAACCCATGTGGGCAAGAGCTACCTAAGTGTGGTTCTCAATCAGAGACAACGACAGTCCCTGATTGAGAACCATACCCGGCCAAAAACAAAGAAATACAAAACACAGAAAAAAGAACATAGAACACCCACCCTAGTCACACCCTGGCCTAACCAAAATAGAGAATAAAAAGCCTCTCTATGGCCAGGGCGTGACAGTAGAAGCACCTTTGGAAGCAATTACAGCTTTCCGGAGTCTCTAAGAGCTTTCCACACCTGAATTGTGGAATATTTGCCCATTATTCTTTTCAAATTCTTCAAGCTCTTTCAAGTTGTTTGTTGATCATTGCTAGACAACCATTTTCAGGTCTTGCTATATATTTTCAAGTAGATTTAAGTCAAAACTGTAACTCGGCCACTCAGGAACATTCACTGTATTCTTGGTAAGCATCTCAAGTATAGATTTGGCCTTGTGTTGCCTAGTTAAATAAAGATTAAATACAATAAAATAAATAAATTGTCCTGCTGAAAGGTGTATTAATATCCCAGTGTCTGGTGGAAAGCAGACTGAACCAGGTTTTCCTATAGGATTTTGTGTGTGCTTAGCTCCATTCTGTCTTTTTTATCCTGAAAAACTCCCCAATCCTTAATGATTGATAGCATACCCATAACATGATGCAGCCACCACTATGCTTGAAAATATGAAAAGTGATACTCAGTAATCTATTGTATTGGATTTGCCCCATACATAAGTTTGTATTCAGGACAAAAAGGTAATTGCTTTACCATATGTTTGCAGTATTACTCTAGTGCTTGGTTGCAAACAAGATGCATGTTTTGGAATATTTTTATTATGTACAGGCTTCCTTCTTTTCATTCTATCAATTAGGTTAGTATTGTGGAGTAACTACGAATGTTGTTTGTGAACATTTTTATATTTTTCTCCGATCACAGCCATTACACTCTCTAACTGTCTTGAAGTCGCTATTTACCTCATGGTGAAATCCCAGAGTGGTTTCCTTCCTCTCTGGCAACTCAGGTAGGAACAATGACTGTATCTTTGTAGTGACTGGGTGTATTGATACCTCATCCAAAGTGAAATTAATAACTTCACCGTGCTCAATGGATATTCACTGTCCACTTTCTTTTTTTTACCCATCTACCAATAGGTGCCTTTCTTTGCGAGGCATTGGAAAACCTCCTAGATAATTGTATGTGTTGGGTACAGAGAGGAGGTAGTCATTAAAAAATTATGTTAAAGCCAATTATTGCACATTTGGAACCATGGAACTTATTATGTGACCTGTAAATCACATTTCTACTCCTGAACATATTTAAGCTTGCCATAACAAAGGGGTTGAACACTTATTGACGCAAGACATTTTAGCTTTTTATTTTTAATTAATTTGTAAATAATAAATAAAAACACAATTCCACTTTGACTTGATGGGGTATTGTGTGTAGGCCAGTGACAAAAGAAATCTAATTTTAATCCAATTAAAATTCAGTTTGTAACACAACAAAATGTGGCAAAAATCAAGGCGTATGAATACTTTCTGAAGGCACTGTATCGGGTTGGAAAATAGCAGGGCGCTGGCTTTTACAAGTCAAAATTGCCTAAAGAGCATTCGTTTAACACAAACGCCGCTTTAATGCCACCCAAAAATAGTGTGCTGTCTCTCTTTCTCACTACTCTCCATCTATCTGTCTCTCTTACACTCTCCCCATCGCCTCCTCTCCCTCTCTGCCCCTCTCTCTCTGTCCAGTCAATAACCATGGAATGAATAGCATGCTCCTGCACTGGAGCAGGAAAGCAGGAAAATGCAGTGAGGTAGAGACAAACCCACATCAAGGTGGTACCGTAGACTGTTTTTGAGTCACTGACTGTCTATCCGAAGAGAGACCAATGCTAGCAAGACATTTTCAGAGTGAAGGAATAACAATAGAGTGGAGAATGATAGAGATATTGACTTAATTTAAGAGAACATAGAGTATAGCCTCGCTACTGTTTTTCACTCTCTTTCTACTGTTGTTTTTATTTCTTTACACTTACCTATTGTTGACCTAATACCTTTTTTGCACTATTGGTTAGCGCCTGTAAGTAAGCATTTCACTGTAAGGTCTACACCTGTTGTATTCTTTGCACGTGACTAATAAACGTTGATTTGATTTGATATCCAGATTTAATCAGATCAGTTAAAAACCTTAAACTCATCGAGAAGAAATAATATTCCATTCCTAGCAATATTAATACAATTTCACTAATTTAACAGATTCTCTTGTCCAGAGCAACTTACAGGAGCAATTAAGGTTCAGTGCCTTTGCTTAAGGACTTATCAACATATTTTTCACCTAGTCAGCTTGGGGAACCCGCGACTTTTCGGTTACTGGCCCAACGTGCTTCACCGCTAGGCTACCAGCCACCCCATATCAATTTTTATTTTTTTCATGAGACACACTCACTTACTGTATTCAAACAATGACACTGCTAGTGAGCAAAATCAGTCTCCTGCCTCAAGGGGATGCTTGTGCATCCTCAGATTTTCATGCCACCGTCTTCTCCTTCAGCATTAGAAATAGGTGGAACATATTCCACTTCAGGATTTGACTTTGAAAGTAGTGATTGGTATGTGTGTGTGTGTGTGTGTGTGTGTGTGTGTGTGTGTGTGTGTGTGTGTCCGTCAGGCATACTGTATGTATTTTGTGCATCTTCCAGCAAATAGTTGCAGTGCACGTCCTGTTGTATTAGAGTCCCTCTTTGTCCCTGAGAATCATCTAATAGCCAATTTCATGCAAGAATGATGACAAAAAGAGGAAAGTTATTAGTGGTTTGGTGTCACACCTCAGGGCTTAGTGATAAGAAGTGAACAGGGACTATGGACACAGGCAGAGTGCTGCAAAGGCTTTTTTTATACTGTATACCAACAACGCCAAACAAATTACACGAAGAGAGAGTCATGTTTTTCAGATTACCACACACTCAGAGAAAAAAATAAATGTCAGACTGTATTATTTATGTTTGCAGCTCACATTTGTCAACTGAATGCTGGACGTAGCAGACATCTTTAATGTCTATCGATACATAATTGGCACCATGCCTTCTGTGGCGCCACAGCTCTGAAAGATTTGTATGCCTTGTTGGTCTGATATACTCATTAACTCCCTTAACACACATCCGAATTCAGACAATTCAGACCAAAGCCAATGGTTTTCATGTCTTTTTGATAACTTGTCCAGTTATACACTCACCGGCACACTGCTATCTCTCTTTTTCTTTGGTAGGGTTGCGTGCGTGCGTGCGTGTGTGTGTGTGTGTGCGTGCATGCATGTGTAAGAAAGGGAGAGAGCAGAGGGGGAAGTGTCCCTCTTTTATCTTTTCCTTTTATCTTTTCAGTTGGGTAAAACCATTGGGATCAATATGACTCGTGTGTGGATTTCTTTTCTCACTTCAGTGGGGAAAGACATGGATATGGTCTGCTTTGAAGGGCAAACCACTGTTTGACCCATGAGCAGGCACGTAACTTGCGGGGAACAGGGGAGTCATGAGCTCCCCCCCCCCCCCCCCCCCATATTAGAGACAGGTCAATTTTACCCCCTTAATAATATACCATGATGAATTTTATAGATTGGAAATTATTTTCTCACTGCTTTACACTACGCAGTACTACTTAATTCCTAATTTTGTGATTGGACACCCCCCGCAGCCAATTATGCTTTTGGTTTGGCCAGTCCTCAGAGGCCTTGGTTTGTGAAGGGAAAAAAAGTTGTGCAAGGCTTGTAAGGAGAATGGAGCAATAGCTCCAATAGCTCCTCTCTCTCTCTTCCTAACAAACCTTTAATTCTGTGAGCTAACGTGTAACAAATAAAGAAGTAAAGTCACATTTTGCACAAATAAGAATTATATAGAACATTATATTTTTCTAATAGAGAAAGTTTCTATTGCGAAGTGACTAGATGTGCATTTCTCATGTGTACACGGTTTCTCAAAACATGTGATAATTGGTAACAGTTATAATGGCCTCAATTTTGTGATTTCAAAGACAACTTTGGTAGTATTATAAACTTTGAAACAATTGGTATCTAGTAGGTCACAGAATGAGAGAAGGGTTGTTTCTGTGAACCTCAGGCAATAGGCTCAAGAAAGCCTGTTTCTTTCCCCAGTCAGAGTTAGTATGCCTGGCTCACAGACTGACCAGCAGCAGCAACTTATCCTCCTTATTTATGTTTATTTATGCAAAAATTGTGGGGGTAAAGCACTCATCATGTTTATGCAACCTGATAATCATTCAAAGAATACTTCCAGAACCATCTTTAGATTTTATTTCAATTGAGAAAATCACAAAAGAAATTGGCCGACCCTAGTGTAGTGACGTGACGTGACTATCATTTGTCACGCCCTGTTCTGTTTCACCTGTCTTTGTGCTTGCCTCCCCCCCTCGCCAGGTGTCGCCCATCTCCCCCAATTTACCCCGTGTTGTTATACCTGTGTTCTCTGTTTGTCTGTTGCCAGTTCATTTTGTTCATCAAACCTACCAGCGGTTTTCCACTTGCTCCTGCCTTGTCTATTTTCTAGTTTTCCCAGTTTTGTCCTTTCTGTCTGCCCTGACACTGAGCCTGCCTGCCGTCCTGTACCTTTCCCCTCTACCCTGGATTACCGACCTCTGTCTGCCCTGAGACCTATGGTTTTGCACACCTATTCATTTATTCTTAGGTTCTAAAAAAATTAAAAAGAAAAAAGAAAAAAGAAGGAGAATCTAGTACAAAAACAAAACCCCAAATGAATTATAGCCTCGGGAAATGCATAGCGCCAAATTCAAATAAAATGCGACAAAACTCAAACTTTCATTAAATCACACATGCAGGGTACTCAATTAAAGCTACACTCGTTGTGAATCCAGCCAACATGTCAGATTTTGAAAATGCTTTTCGGCGAAAGCATGAGAAGCTATTATCTGATAGCATGCACCCCCCCGAACCACCTGAACGAGTTCTAAACAAAATAATTAGCGTAGCCGGCGCTACACAAAACGCTGAAATAAAATATAAAACATGCATTACCTTTGACGAGCTTCTTTGTTGGCACTCCAATATGTCCCATAAACATCACAATTGGTCCTTTTTTTCGATTAATTCCGTCCATGTATACCCAAAATGTCCATTTATAAAGCAGGTTTCATCTGGGAAAAAAACAGCTTTCCAAAACACAACGTCACTACAAAACATTTCAAAATTTGCCTATAAACTTTGCCAAAATATTTCAAACTACTTTTGTAATACAACTTTAGGTATTTTTAAACGTTAATAATCGATCAAATTGTGGACGGGGCAATCTGTATTCGATAGAGAAAGTAAACAAAACATCCACCATTTTCCCTCTTGCGTAACTATCAACAGTGTAACGTTGTTCCAGGATGTGCCTCTTCTTCGTTTCACCAATGATTAACTTCAACCCAATTCCAAAGACTGGTGACATCCTGTGGAAGTCGTAGGAACTGTAAAATGGTCGCTATCAAATTTCCCTTGGCAAAGACAACTGGGGGAACGGTCAGAGGACAAAAATAAAATAATTCTGAACAGTTTTTCTTCTGGGTTTTGCCTGTTACATAAGTTCTGTTATAGTCACAGACACGATTGAACCAGTTTTAGAAACTTCAGAGTGTTTTCTATCCACACCTACTAATCATAAGCATATAATATATTCCTGGCATGAGTAGCAGGAAGTTGAAATTGTGCACGCTATTTATCCAAAAGTGGAAATGGTGCCCCCTATCCTTTAAGAGGTTCATGTGATGACTGCTATTTATCGAATAATGACCTACTACGTTTAATTATTACTCGATTAAATTAATAATGTAACAATTAACTCATAAGGAATTTGGGGCACGGGAAAAATGTGTTTAACCCTTTCACACAAACCATCACACGGGTGTGATCATTCTACAGTGGTCCCTGAAGCTTACGATCACACCCGTGTGATTAGAACGCTTATTGAAAATGCTTATTTAGAACGGCCAATTTCGAATCACGCAACAATCAGCATTTGAGATGGCCACACTGTTTTTCAGAAACTATTTACACCAACATAGTCTTTACAAACTTATGTCCAGAATGTGAGCAGCATACAGTGCCTTGCGAAAGTATTCGGCCCCCTTGAACTTTGCGACCTTTTGCCACATTTCAGGCTTCAAACATAAAAATATAAAACTGTATATTTTTGTGAAGAATCAACAACAAGTGGGACACAATCATGAAGTGGAACGACATTTATTGGATATTTCAAACTTTTTTAACAAATCAAAAACTGATGTGTACAATTGGTACAGCAGTCCCACACTCTTCCAGCATCTGCTCTCCAACAGCACAGGTGCCTGTGGCACAGTCAGGCCGAACAGGAAGGGGATGCCGGCATTCGAATGCAGGAAGATGCAGAGGGGAGGTGGAGTTCAAGGAGAACGATGAACAGTTGGCAGTAAAGTCCATGTCCTCTCCACTGTACATACAGCAATCATGTCGGCCACAGGGAAGGTGGACCACCTGACGGGAGAGAGAAAAATCAAACCAGACTGTGTACTTGACTATAACCTCAAAATTGGGGCAGTGGATAAGGCGGACATGATAAACAGCTTTGTGGAGTGCACTCGGAAAAGTACCAAGTTGTATAGGAAGATATTTTTTCCATCTGATTGCCCTCAACGGCAGCATAGTTCACCGCCAACTAACAGGTGAGATGATTACCGAACAAGGTATTTTTGTAATTGGATGTACAGTTCACATACAAATCCATTATGCAATTAGTGACAATATCTCACCCACCTACCCACTGCCTCATCATCCTCTCCCTTTCTACATCCTCCCCACTCCCTCATAGGTAAAGTAATTTTCTAATAAAAGTATAGAGAAAACCTCATGAGAGAGCTGCTGGAGGAGCACCACACCACTCGGTGCCCATCCACTGGGGGTCGCCCTGCTGCGGACAATCCCCTATGCCTCCCTGCACGGCATTTTCTCTGCAAAGTCCCTCAAACTGCTGCTCAAGGTAGTCACACACAGAGGCGCTGTAAAGTCTGCCTGTCTGGCACCAGGAGAAGTAGGCAGAGGAAGTTGACAAAATACATGTGTTTGAGGAGTATCATATGCTCAAGAAATATTGAGCACATCTGCAGAAATTAGTGACTGACTGACCTGACAGGTGACTTGACAGGTGACTTGACAGGTGACCTGCCATGATTCTATGCCTTTAGAGGTGGGGGTGGAAATGCAGTTGTTGTTCAGTCACTTCATGATTATTAAATACGGGTTATGCATATTCAGTTTTTTTCCCTCTAGTAAAACAAGTTGTTGTAGAACCAACCACCAATGCTGCAATAAAATAGACTACTATTACATATTGGCCTGTGTTTTCTTGCTGTGTTTTCATTTTCAAGGAGTGTACGCTAGCATACAAAAGATGTCCTCATTCTCCAGCTCCAAAGATGTCCAGCTAAAGTTCTAGTTATGATATTGGCAAATACTGTTTGTGGCTTCTAAAAGTACAGAATAAAGAGGAATTACTCATTAGAAAACAATATTAGGATATAGCAATAAAACAATATTTCAAAGAAATACTGCTATAAAAATAGTATATTGCATTGACAAAATCACAAATTTGAGTTATAACAGTAAGAAACTAACTTTTGAGGGTCCACGCAGGGTAAAACAGAGCTATGCTGAATAGATCAAATAAACAAACCATGGCCAGATTTGTTTATTTTAGGCAAGTCATTTAACAAATTATTCGTAGGCCGGGTTCTACTTGGTGAGGAGTGTTCGATTGGGCCTTCATATTTCGGATGGCCTTCTCCTTCGTTCTCTGGTGTAAGTCTCTGATAGTTCATAAGATGTCACACTGTGTCACACACTTGTTTACTTAATTTGTTATTTATTTTATTTTACCCCCCTTTTCTCCCAAATTTCGTGGTATCCAGTTGTTAGTAGCTACTACCTTGTCTCATCGCTACAACTCCCGTACGGGCTCGGGAGAGACGAAGGTTGAAAGTCATGCGTCCTCCGATACACAACCCAACCAAGCCGCACTGCTTCTTAACACAGCGCGCATCCAACCCAGCCGCACCAATGTGTCGGAGGAAACACGGTGCACCTGGCAACCTTGGTTAGCGTGCACTGCCCCCGGCCCGCCACAGGAGTCACTAGTGCGCGATGAGACAAGGATATCCCTACCGGCCAAACCCTCCCTACCCCGGACGACACTATGCCAATTGTGCGTCACCTCCCGGTCGCAGCCGGTTACGACAGAGCCTGGGAGCGAACCCAGAGTCTCTGGTGGCACAGCTGGGGCT
Organism: Oncorhynchus mykiss; assembly: GCF_057628025.1. Classification (NCBI taxonomy): domain Eukaryota; kingdom Metazoa; phylum Chordata; class Actinopteri; order Salmoniformes; family Salmonidae; genus Oncorhynchus; species Oncorhynchus mykiss. The sequence goes on along the minus strand of NC_143023.1, from coordinate 80,369,728 downwards.
GCAGTACAGCGCCCTTAACCACTGTGCCACCCGGGAGGCCCAGTTGTCTGTTTACTTGCACTTGTTCTGGAAGAGTGGTCTCCTGAGGACGGTAATCAGCCGTGTTGATAATACCAGAGTGGCGATGAAAGCAGTGTAGGACACAATGATTTGAAGAGAATAAACGGATGGTCCTACTTAAATTCACCTTCTTAGATACAGCTACTCAACCGTACCACTGATTATTAAGAGGTTCCTTTGTCTTCTTTAACCTCATGTTGCATTTATGGGTCGTGACTAATTGTAGACCTCAGCTGCAGCTTGTGTTCATTCTAGTGTCGTGACGTAGCTATCATTAATGTGATGACTGCTATTTATCAAGTAATTACCTACTGAGTTTAATTATTACTCAATTAAATTAATCATGTAACAACTAACTCATTAGGAATTTGGGGAACCACAGGAATCATTCTTTAACGAGTTACTATCTCCCGACTTAAACTCTAAAGATATTATAAATATCTCTTACATCGGTAACATTAAATTATTACCTCATCAGTCTCATTCTGAATGTCGTTGACTTCGTAAATCTGCACGAACCCTAACCTAAGTGATGAATCAGCGATACAAAAAGTGGCTTAATTATTTATTTACTAACTAATTAAATAATCACGTAGAAATACATAAACACACACACAGTATAGGTTATTGATTACTAACGTAAAGCAATGAAAACAGTCCCTAGTGGACTAACCCGATGTGATGGCTTGCTACACAATGGAAAGGGGGTGGGGAAAGATAAAGATCGGGTGAGACAAAGAGAGTGGACTTGTTGTACATACATTTGGAAACTACGCTCATCGTAAACATGAATATTTAGCACCCAAATAACCGCTCATTCGAATTAGAAAAGCAACATATTTTTACGTGTAGACGTCTTTCTCTGTCGTCTCTGTTGAAACCGGCAGGGTAGCCTAGTGGTTAGAGCGTTGGACTAGTAACCGGAAGGTTGTGAGTTCAAACCCCCGAGCTGACAAGGTACAAATCTGTCGTTCTGCCCCTGAACAGGCAGTTAACCCACTGTTCCCAGGCCGTCATTGAAAATAAGAATTTGTTCTTAACTGACTTGCCTGGTTAAATAAAGGTAAAATAAAAAAATAAAAAAATAAAAAACCACTCGCTCCGTCTATTGCGACTAAGTCTCTGGTTGTCCACCAGAGGTCACAATGTCCTTCTTAGTTGTATTCTTCTTTGTCTTGGAGTGTTCGTTAGAATGGATACATCAGAGGTGTACCACCCGGTGGTGAGAGGGATATGTTCTTCCCTCCTGTCTTTGCCCAATTGTCCTAGACTACTCCACAATACCAAGCTGCAGACTGAGAATGTTTGGTCTTCCCCTTCTTCTCTCGTAAAGTAATTCAGAGGGTTTTACCATTTTCTGGTCATTTAATTCTGTGTGGACCATAACCTCATGTTCTCTGGTCTGTATTTAATTACTCAACGAGTCCTTTTAAGCACTCTGACCTTGGAGGGTGGTTCCATCATGTGGACACGAACTCTGACCTCATTAGTGGTGTGGCTTAGTTAGTGTCTAAGAGACATGATAAACCATTATCTCATTAGAAGACTAAACTCACATTTCTATCTTCTTCATCGTTCTTCATATTGTATTAAGCTATAGGGTGGAAACTTTACAGCTAGAATGTGTTTCCTTCCTAAGTTACAGTATTTCCGTGATACAGTCTTTCAGATCATTTTAATGCATTTTTCATATTCCATCCCAAATCATCCCCAACGTTTGGATGTTGAAATATATTGTCCCAGTATCCGTTGTTTGATGCTGAAGTTTTGGCGGCGACGTCTCAATTTCATCTTCCTGCTACTCATGCCAAGAATATAAGATATGCATATTATTAGTAGATTTGGATAGAAAGCATTCTGAAGTTTCTAAAACGTTTTGAATCATGTCTGTGAGTATAACAGAACTTATGTAGCAGGCAAAACCCCGAGGACTAACCGTTCAGTATTGTTTTAGGTCTCTGTCTGTTCACTGAGTTCTCATTAGCAAACTATATTTCTTAGGTACTTGTTTTCATTTTCTACCGCTTCCACTGGATGTCACCAGTCTTTGGAATTTGGTTGAGGTTATTCCTTTGTGCAATGAAGAAGTATGGCCATCTAGGAACTGCGTTACACTGCTGATAGTTGTACAAGACTTGAAAAGTAGCTTGGTTTGTTGTGTTCCTGTATTGAACACAGATAGACCCATCTTCAATTTAATTGATTATTAACGTTTGAAATACCCAAAGTTGTATTACAAAAGTAGTTTGAAATATTTTGGCAAGTTTATAGCCAACTTTTGTAATATTTTGTAGTGACGTTGCGCATTTGGAAAGCTGTTTTTTTCTGGATCAAACGTGGCAAATTAAATTACATTTTGGATATATATGGACAGAATTAATCGAACAAAAGGACCAATTGTGATGTTTATGGGACATATTGGAGTGCCAACAAAAGAAGGTCGTCAAATGTAAGGCATGTTTTATATTTTATTTCTGCGTTTTGTGATGTGCCTGCAGGTTTGAAATATGCTACCCTCTTTGTTTATTGTTGTGCTATCATCAGATAATAGCTTCTTATGCTTTCGCCGAAAAGCCTTTTTAAAATCTGACACGTTGGCTGGATTCACAACGAGGGTAGCTTTAATTTAGTATCTTACATGTGTGATTTAATGAAAGTTTGATTTTTATATACATTTTTTGAATTTGCTGTGCTGCATTTTCCCTGGCTTTTGCCCAAGTGGGACGCAAGCGTCCCCTATACTACAAGAAGTTAACATTCTGTATACTGCCCTTGTTCTAAGGATAAAAAATGACCCGCCTTCACTAAACCCCTAAAATGAAACAGCTTAACTTCTGTGGGGTAGGGTGCAGTATTGGGATGCTTGGATGAAAAACGTGCTCAAATTAAGCTGCCTGCTACTCAGCCGTAAAAAAACACTCTGAAGTTTCTAAAACTGTTTGAATGATGTCTAAGTATAACAGAACTCATATGGCTCATAGAACTCTACGGGCTGTAACGGACCTTTTTGAACTTTTCGTACGATGTTCGGCGCGACCTGAACGCGCCTTTGGATTTGTTTACCAAACGCCCTAAAAAAAGAAGATATTTGGACATAACTGATGGATGTTAACGAACAAATCAAACATTTATGGTGAAACTGGGATTCCTGGGAGTGCATTCTGATGAAGATCATCAAAGGTAAGTGAATATTTAAAATTCAATTTCTGAGTAATGTTGACAACCCAATATGGCGGGTATCTTTTTGGCAGCTTTGTTGTCTAAAGGCTGAACTCAGATTATTGCATGGTTTGCTTTCTCTGTAAAAAAAATTGAAATCTGAAACAGAGGTTGCATTAAGGAGAAGTTTATCTAAAGTTCCATGTATAATAGTCGCATCTTTATCAATGTTTATTATGAGTATTTCTGTCATTTGATGTGGCTCTGCACAATCACTGCATGTTTAAGAATTACTGAACGTAATGCGCCAAAGTAAACTCAGATTTTTTTATATAAATATTAATTTTATCAAACAAAACATGTATTGTGTAAGATTTTATTTATTTATATTTTACCTTTATTTAACTAGGCAAGTCAGTTCAGAACAAATTCTTATTTTCAATGACGGCCTAGGAACAGGGGCAGTAGGGGGCAGTACGACAGATTTGTACCTTTTCAGCTCGGGGGTTTGAACTTGCAACCTTCCGGTTACTAGTCCAACACTCTAACCACTAGGCTACCCTGCCGCGTGAAGTCTATGAGTGTCATCTGATGAAGATCATCAATGGTTAGTGATTAATTTTATCTCTATTTCTGCTTTTTGTGACTCGTCTGCACATTCACTGGCTGTTGCGGGGGGGGGGGGGGGGGGGGGGTTCCGCTAGCTAGACAGGTTAAGTGGTGTATGTTCATGTTACTTAAAGTTTGAGCATGTATCCTGACATTTCTAAAGTCTTTATAATGTCTTACATAAGAGCATTTAACAAAATTGACCTTGACCCTAAAAAGGCAAGTGTGTACCTTTTGGCTCTTTTAACTGCAATGGTACAAATATGTACCTATAACTAATGGTACAATGGACGTACCTTACAGGCTGCCACTACAGTGACAAGCGTTTGTATCCCTTTAAGAACAATTTGGTGCCTTATTTTCTGAGAGTGTATAGGTACATATGGTATAGTCCTCACAGAGAGATGTGAAAACACTGGTTGCGCAGGTTAATTGAGTTTTACACCCAAAATCTATTTTTCATGAAGAAACAATCTGTCATTCATCACAAACTTTGTGAATATCTGGGTTTTCCCTCTTCACAATGCAGAAATACTGCAGTTTAATCAGTGGACACTACTCATTTTTATTAAAATACACCTGTCATCATTGTTTTCTTTACTAAAGTAGAGGTTTATTATTATTATTATATTATTATTATTATTGCTGAAGGTACTGCATAGGTGTAAACATAAATTGTTTAGCAAGAGATAGCACTTGTATAGCCTAAGAAAGTAGCAGGAATGTGCAAGAAGTAGTTTGAATGCATTTTATTTAAGGGGAACAATAACAGTCTTGAACTGTTTTGGCAACATAGTGATATATTCTATATACTGTACAATGAGGAATTCAACTACAAAATACTAGTCTTCTCCCATTTTTTAACAATTGCCCCGACCCACAAGTTGTATAAACAACAACAATACAAAACAAAAATGTGAAGAACATAAATCAATCAACTCTAATTAGCACATGTAGGACAGTTTGCAAGTGAGTTTCCATGGACTTTGCTGATGTATTTCTCACATGTGCAGCACATAGTATTTGTTTTACAGTTATTCTTTGGCAGGCATTATTGGCATCTCCTCCTCTTGCCTGTCCCAGCTGCAGCCTCCGGTGGATCAGGACAAGATACAGCCCCCTGAACAGCTTTCACAAGCGCTGCAGAAGTTGCTGTGCGGGGGAGGCGCTCCCTTCTTTGAATGTGTGGGGTTACAAGTGCCTTTCCCAGCTGCTCCAAGAACACCTTCCTCTTGTTCCGCTTATCAGGCATCCAGGTAGGGTTGATCTTGTTCCATATCACAAAGGCATTGTATGAGGACACATCAATGATGTTATGGAAGATGAGCAGGGGCCAGCAGGCAGTAATCCTCCTGCAGCTCTAAGTTCCAATCACCTTGTCCAGGTTTTCCACGCCTCCTTTGTTGTGGTTGTAGTCCAGGATGATGGCTGGCTTCCTGTTCTCGCGTAAACTTTTCTCAGCCAATTTGTGCAGTGTGCTTGGGTGGACCACATTGGTGTTCCTCTTTGGGAGGTAAGAAACTAGAGTGGTGGTGGGGGTGGAGGCAAACTTTGATGATAAGGCCTCTCTACCCCTTGTTGAGAGGAGTGCATAGCCTCTGATTGCATGCCCCACTTGTAAACAATGCTTTCAAGACATTTTTATTTTGCCTGAAATTGTTTCTATTTTGTCTAAAAAAAAATGTATTTTGTCTGTGAACTTGAGTCATGTGGGGTAGTTGAGGGGAGATGCTGCACATGCACAATATTTTAGTTTTGTCTGAGTTCAGTCAGTATCACACAATCTCAATTTATCATTGTGTGTGTGTGTGTGTGTGTGTGTGTGTGGTGTGTAAATGATTTTATAACTGCCGGGTCAAAAATGACCCTAAGACAATCTTTGTACCATGGTGGTGTACAGCTTTCATGGAAATATGAATAAAGGCAATGTTTAACTTTTCTAATGTTGGGGTTGCTAGGAAAAATCATCAAATTTCTAATTGAAAAAAATATCATTTAGGGGGCTTTCTCTGCTGTTAAACATAGTCACAAAACAGCCCCCCCCCCACCCCACCCCCAAATGAATTCTTAACTCAAACGCTTTATACCCTCAGGTAAAAAGGGGGCGTTTACATCATGTTGACACGCTCTCTGGGTTCCCTGGGGGCGTGGCTAGTTACGAGGCAAGGTTTCACAATTTACTATGATCTCGTTAGAGAACTAAAATCACAATCATATTGTCAACAAAACATTCTCTTCATCCTATATATTTTCCACGCAACGTAAAGTATGTAAACATGATATACACAGTATGAAAACTCTTCAAGTTACAAAGTTTTCGTTATAACGTCTTCATGCTACTTTCACAAAATAGACATTAATTGTTTAATAAAATTAAGATGTTGAAATATGTTGTTTCAGTGTCCATTGTTTGATGTTGTAGTTTTTGGGCAGCAAACTCTTCATAAGGCACACAGACATTCCAATCACCCAAACTTTTTTAAATTTTTTATTTCAATATGGAAGGGAAACCAGATACTGGTGTTTGTATATACTGTTTTTTGATTAATAAAAGGTATTCTTGTACTTTATTTTTGTGTAACAATAGTTGCAGTTCATTTCATTGAGGGAGGTGAGGGGGCATAGAATGTTCCCCCATGATGAAAGGTGGCCATGACTGAAAAAGTTTGAGATGCATTGATCTAGCTAATGATTAGCACAAATACAGATGGGCAACCCGATGCTTCAGCCTATTTAGTTATAGCTACTAAACTAAATCAGTTAGGAAAATTTTTGGAAAAGGGGAAAATTATATTTGAATGGTGCCACCATACATTTTGGAGTAGAAAAGTCACCAGGGCTGCGTTCAGTACAAAAAAATGTAATGCGAGGTTGTTGAAATATGGGGAGGGGTGGGCTGTGGGTTCAAAATGTACCGCTGCGCTTCAAGTACGCCACTCATTGCTTCAAGCCACACCCCGCCACACCCACCAAATGGAGCAAACGTAAGCTACCTCAAAGTCTGTTCAAGAATGTTGAAAAGTGTTTTGGGGAAATGTGTTGTTCAGTACAAGACATTATACAATGTAGAAATGTTCAATCGAACTGAACAGATCCAGAACTGACTTTCACACAGTGGTTCTGCATAAAATTGCCAGGCGTGGTTACTTTCTGAACTGACCAACAGTTTCAAGTAATACAGAAATTGTTATTTCAGTTGTGGTTGGGATATATTGACCAAATTATAAGGAACGCTTTGGATGTATTTTCCCTTACAAATTCCCCAGAAACAACAATATTTACAGCTATTCTTATAGTTTTGTCCTCTATTTGGTAGCAATCTGAATCAGTTTTGGGTTGCTGATATCCTCCTTGCTCATATTTTTGTGGAATCTACTAGGTTTCTCTAATTCTCTTTGTTTTCTTTGTGGAAATAGTTGTGTATTTGAAAGCAAAAAAGCGTAAACTACTTATATATTTTGTGTTGCTTTGCAGTACTTTTGATTGAAAATGAACTTTTGTGTTATTTGCTTCAAGATACTAAGAGCCTCTCGGAGGGAATCTGTGGGAAGGGAAATTATGTGTCAATAGTTCACAGATACGATGCCAATAACCAACCAGCTGAAACTACTGACAGTCACTGTGCTGTTAACCTCCACTTTAACCAATATTGATTGCAATCATAGTGGAGACTCCTTGCTGAGTGGCACTTGACATCCCTATGTACAGCTGTAATTCTTCAGATGGCAGAATCCCATCTACTGTCAACAGAATGTGTAAATCACAGAGGGAGACAACAAACCACTCAGGGCTCAGCCTTTCTCCTCTCCGACAGCATTAACACTTCTCTGCTCCTCGCTGGTCAGCCACTCCAAATGTGCCACTCCAGAGTAGAGTAGAGTGTGTGTGTGTTAGTCTTGGCCTCGTGAGGAATCAGAGGAGTTGCAGAGAGACTGTAAAGAGAAAATAGCAGTGTAACACACAAACACTCCCACACCCTCCCACTCACTTGTTCTCTTGGTACCAATCTGTCCTTCTCACTCTCTCTCTTAAATGTGTGCTGTGCTCTCAACTTAAATGGAGTGACATGTCAACACCTCGCCTCTCCTATTGTGAGTACTCAGAGCCTGAGACTTCAGAAAAGGAGGCCACAGAAAAAAACATTTAAAAAGTACACAACTTACACAACATATAAAATAGCATATAACCTAGCAATGCAACACCCATGGTGTGAAAACAGAGGAGTCTTACATGGTTTACGGTATAGCCAAAGTGCTGTTGATGCTGATATTGGTTTTGTGCAGAGTGATACCATGTGACTGTAATACCATGATGGGAGTCAGACCCAGTGCCATCAAACTGCCTTGCTGCACTGCAGCTGTTTTCCTGTGGGAGAAATGCATTGCATTCTGGAATTTGAATATTATTTGTATTAAAATAATCAAACACAGGGCATAATGGATGTGTAACAAATGCCAGGAAGAAAAAAATCCCCCAATGAATAGAGTACAGGGGTAAGTGCAATAATATCTAAACCAAGCTCAATTTGTATTTATCTCTCAGTATTCCAGGTGCTATATACTGTATATATAAACTCCCAGTAATTTATTGGGTAAAACAACAACTATTTTGGGTTATACCTGGAACCAAAAGGGGTTCTTCAAATGGTTCTCCTATGGGGACAGCCAGAGAACCCTTTTTTTGCAGCCTTAGATATTGTTGACCATATTACCCGTGTAGGTACTGGACATCAGCTGAATCTGGTAATGAACAATGTGGCTTTTGAGCAAGTAGATGAGACTAAACCTCTTGGTGTTATATTATACTGTACAAAAATATAAACGCAACATGCAACAATTTCAAAGATTTTATTGAGTTACAATTCATATAAGGAAATCAAAAATAAATTCATTAGGCCCTAATCTATGGATTTTACATGACTGGAAATACAAATATGCATCTGTCAAAAGGTCAGGGGCATGGATCAGATAAACCAAACAGTATCTAGTGTGACCACCATTTGCCTCATGCAGTGCGACACATCTCCTTCTCATAGAGTTGATAAGGTTGTTGATTGTGGCCGGTGTAATGTTGTCCCACTCCTCTTCAATGGCTGTGTGAAGTTTCTGGATATTGGAACACGCTGTCGTTTACGTTGATTCAGAGCATCCCAAACATGCTCAATGGGTGACATGTCTGGTGAGTATGCAGGCCATGGAATAACTGGGATATTTTCAGCTTCCAGGAATTGTGTACAGATCCTTGTGACATGGGGCCATGCATTATAATGCTGAAATATGAGGTGATGGTGGCGGATGAATGGCACGACTATGGGCTTGATGATCTCGTCACAGTACTGAAAAATTCTCTAATGTGATGTTGAGGCGGCTTATGGTAGAGACATTAACATTAAATTCTAATGTAACAGCCCTGGTGGACATTCCTGCAGTCAGCATGCCAATTGCATGCTCCCTCAAAACTTGACACATCTGTGTTGTGTGACAAAACTGCACATTTTAGAGTGGCCTTTTATTGTCCCCAGCACAATGTGTACCTGTGTAATGATCATGTTTTTTAATCAGCTTCTTGATATGCCAAACCTGTCAGGTGGATGAATTACCTTTGCAAATAAGAAATGCTCACTAACAGTGATGTAATCAAATTTGTGCTCAACATTTGAGAGAAATAAGCTTTTTGTACCTATGGAACATTTGTGGGACCTTTTATTTCAGCTCATGGAACATGGGTTCAAGACATGTTGCGTTTATATTTTTGTTCAGTGTAGATTGTAAACTGTGTAAACATGGTCAAAGCATTTGGATTATGTTGTTGTAAAGATGGGGAGAGGTCCATCTGTTATAAAGAGATGTTCTGTTTTCACATGCAAACAAACAAGTCCTACTGGCTCTGATTTTGTCGCATCTTGACTATTGCCCAGTTGTACGTTCAGATGAAGCAAAAACGTACCTAGAAAAGCTACAGCTGACCCAGAACCTAGCAGCATGTCTGGCCATCAAATGTACATGAATTGCCAATTTCAATAACATGCACGTATGTCTCTCTTGGTTCGGAGTGGAGGAGAGATTGACTGAATCACTGCTGGTCTTTGTAAGAAGTATTGACGTGCTGACAGTCCCGAATAGACTGTTCAGACAGTTATCACAATTCAAAACCCTATACATTCTCCACAAGATACGCAATCAAGGGTCTCTTCTCAGTCCCCAAGTCCAGAACAGAGGCTGGGAGACACACAGTACTGTATAGAGCAATGACTACATGGAATTCTCTTCCACCTCAGGTAACTCAGGCAAGCAATAAAATCAGTTTAAAAAACCATACCTCAAGTCCATTAGTGTTCTGTATTTTGTCCTATGTTTTGTGTGGATGCCAGGAAGAATAGCTGCTGCTTCTTTAACAGCTAATGGGGATCCAAAAAAAAAAAAAACATAAATCTCTCTCCCTCTGTCTCATTCCCTCTCTCCTCTCCTCCAGCCACAGAGACTGTGGCTCTGCTGATTGTGGCTCAGAGAACAGCGTGAAATGCAGCCGCTGTCTGTGTGTGAGGGAGCTGACAGGATTTACGAGCGTGGAGAATGGAAATAAGAAGTGCCATTGGATGTGCCCGGTCTCCGTCCTGGAAGACTGATTGGTGTCTCCCGTCTGCCTCTGATTAGCGTGCCAGCCCAATTTCAAAATTTCCACGTCTATTTACTCTCCATCTTCATTTACATGGATCCATTAGGCCATTTTCTTCCTCCGTGTCTCAAACAGCCATGCTTATAAACATGCAGATTCACATTGACATGAGGACAAGGAAACCTGATTTGAGCTAGTCATAGCCTTGCAGTGATAGACATATGGTTAAGACTATGAATTCTTCAGTCAAGCTCTTTTCATTGAATGGTGATATTGAGTAAACATGATTAACCCTTTGACGCGTACGATCACTTATTTGTGATCATTGTTGAGTGGTCCCTGCAGCGTACGATCACAAACATGTGATTGGAACAGTAGCGACAGAACGTATGATGCAATAAATGCATCTAAACATCATTGTTATCTGAAAAGAGTCTGAACAATGTTTTGTACTGATGGGAAATAAAGGTCTTCACAACTTTTTTCCTCAATTTCACCTTTTATTGTAAAAGATGGGATACACAGCTAAACTCATTCCATAAACCAGTCTAAATAACAGGTTGAGCTGACAAAAAAACTAAACATAAGTTAGCGACCTAACAGCTAGACTAGTTTACAATGTACCACATCTCTAGTGAACACAAGGGAGAAATTTAATATTGTTTTGAAAATAGATGGGTGTCAGCTAAGCTAAGAGAAGGTAAATTGTTTATGATGGCAGCAAAGTTTGTTTATGTTTGAGTTGGAGAAAACTCCCTAATCCCAGAAGGCCATTCACTATCAAACGCAAATAAACAAAGTCAAAGATGGCTACGTTCATTGTGCCTGAAAAATATTAACTTAGTTTAGCCACTTTTCAGCATATTACAAATAGTTGATGTACTTGTTAAAAGGTTTTCACCTCACAGATCATCACGCCAAATGCAAGCCTACTGCCTAGCCTAACCATAGCGTGAAAGCTAAACAGGGATGAAACCATTTTAGCGGGATTTGTGGGGGGGTCAATTTAATTTGTGGGGGGGGGGGGGGGTTTCAAGTCCATGATGGGGTGTCATATTACTATGATGGAGGATTTATCAATAAATGGGGGCAAACTAAAAATAAGTTTATACGCTAAATAAAAATAAAACCGCTGGAAAGGGAGGTCTGAGCTGGCAACCCTGAAGTACCAAAGTTACAATCTGATGCCGCGTTCAAAACAACTGGGAACAGGGAAATCTCAGAATTCAGTGCGTTCAAGACAACTGGGAACTCAGGAAAAACGAGCTTTGACTGGGAAAAATTGTTTTGAATTCGAACTCGGGAGCTCTGGTCTCCTTCTAGAGCTCTAACTTTCCTACCTGAAGATCATTGATGTCATAATTTTATCTAGTATTTTTCAGAGTTCACAGTTGTCTTGAAAGCACCATAAGTTAGTCGAGTGAACTGTCCCTTGTTATAACATCTTTGGTCTGACAGACGCTTAAATGACAACCAGAATGCATTGTATGATGTCCACAAACATGGCGCCAAACATATCCGGCAAATAGCTTACCATTAGCTCATCATAATCAGTACAACATTCAAAAAAGTATTTTACACACATCATGTGTCCATTACAATCTATGCAAGAATCGGAATGCATTATTCGTCAACAGTACTTGAAAACATGTGAATAAAACAATAAATACATTATGATCCATACATACATGCGAGCATGGGCTGACCAAGTAGCAAGTGTCTTCACTGATATTTTCAACCTCTCCCTTTCCGAGTCTGTAATACCAACATGTTTTAACCTCTCTAGGCTAGATGGGAGGCTACCGTCCCACCTGACCAACATCCAGTGAAAGTGCAAGGCACCAAATTCAGAATTGTAAATATTTAACATTCTTGAAAATAAACATGCAATATGTCATAATAAAGCTTAACTTCTTGTTAATCCAGCCACGGTGTCAGATTTAAAAAAAGATTTAAGGCGAAAGCAAACCATGCGAGCACCCCATCAAACAAACACAGACAATCATATTTCATTCCTCAGGGCGCGACACAAACTCAGAAATAACGATATAATTCATGCCTTACCTTTGAAGAGCTTCTTCTGTTGGCACTCCAATATGTCCCATAAACATCACAAATGGTCCTTTTGTTCAATTAATTCCGTAATTATATCTCCAAAATTTCATTTTTTTTGCGTGTTTGATGCAGAAAAACACCAGTTCCAACACGCGCAACATGACTAAAAAAGATCTAATAAGTTTACCTGCAATCTTTGTCCAAACATTTCAAACAACTTTCCTAATACAACTTTAGGTATTTTTTAACATAAATAATTGATCAAATTTAAGACGGGATAAACTGCGTTCAATAGCGGATAAAAACATAGTGGAGCGAGCTTTCAGGTCGAGCGCCCCAACCACAACAGTACACTAGACTCGACCATCATTCTGAACAGCCCTACTTCTTCATTTCTCAAAGGAAAAACATCAACCAATTTCTCAAGACTGTTGACATCCAGTGGAAGCGATAGGAACTGCAAGTGCCTTAGAATTCTAGATCCACATAGAAAACTCATTGAAAAGAGAGTGACCTCAAAAAAATAATTCCTGGATGGTTTGTCCTCGGGGTTTCGCCTGCCAAATAAGTTATGTTATACTCACAGACATCATTCAAACAGTTTTAGAAACTTCAGAGTGTTTTCTATCCTAATCTACTAATACTATGCATATCCAGCATCTGGGCCTGAGTAGCAGGCAGTTTACTTTGGGAACACTTCTCAGCCAGTTGTGAAAATACCACCCACTAGCCTAGGGAGGTTAAGCAGACCACATAGTGCCTGTACCCAAGAACACTAAGGTAACCTGCCTAAATGACTACCGACCCGTAGCACTCACATCTGTAGCCATGAAGTGCTTTGAAAGGCTGGTCATGGCTCACATCAATACCATCATCCCAGCAACCCTAGATCCATTCCAATTTGCATACTGCCCCAACAGATGAAGTCTCTATTGCACTCGACTCTGACCTTTCCCACCTTGACAAAAGGAACAAAGACCTGGTCGTGTAGTGCCAGGACAACAACCTCTCCCTCAAAGTGAAAAAAATAGGACCGAGCACGCCCCCATTCTCATCGACGGGGATGCAGTGGAGCAGGTTGAGAGTCCCTGGTGTCCACATCACCAACAAACTAACATGGTCCAAGCACTCCATGACAGTCATGAAGCGAACACAACAAAACCTATTCCCCCTCAGGAGACTGAAAAGATTTGTCATGGGTCCTCAGATCCTCAAAAGGTTCTACAGCTGCAGGAGAGCATCCTGGCGGGCTGCATCACTGCCCAGTGTGGCAACTGCTCAGCCTCCGACCGCATGGCACTGCAGAGTTTAGTGCGAACAGCCCAGTACACCACTGGGGCCAAGCTTCCTTCCATCCAGGACCTCTATACCAGGCGGTGTCAGAAGAAGGCCATAAAAATTGTCAAAGACTCCAGCCACCCTAGTCATAGAATGTTCTCTCTGCTACCACACGGCAAGCAGTACCGGAGTACCAAGTCTAGTTCCAAGAGGCTTCTAAACAGCTTCTACCCCGAAGCAATAAGACTCCTGAACATCTAGTCAAATTGCTACTCAGTCTATTCACATTGCTGACCCCCCCCCCTCCACACACACACACACACACACACACACACACACACACACACACACACACACACACACACACACACACACACACACACACACACACACACACAACCACTGCCACTCTCTGTTGTCATCTATGCATTGTCACTTTAACTCTACCTTCATGTACATACTACCTCAACTAACCCCGCACATGGACCTCAACCCCGCACATGGACTCTGTACCGGCGCCCCCCTGTATTGTTATTTTATTTTTTACTGCTGCTCTTTAATTACTTGTTACTGTAATCTCTTATTCTTATCCAGATTTTTTGAAATTGCACTGTTGGTTAGGGGCTCGTAAGTAAGCATTTCACTGTACGGTCTACACCTGTTGTATTCTGCACATGTGATTAATAAAATTAGATTTACATACGGTGAAACGATAACACGATATACAGAAAATAAGCCACTTACTTTGATAGGAGCGCACACATGTCCAGAGTCAAATTTGTAAGGAAAACAGCCATGAAGGCAATGCAGGCGCCAGCCAGAAAATGCGCTAGGGGAAAACGTTTGCGCAAGGCCTGTTCTGCCTAGAGATGCACAATGTCTTCATACTTGATCTGGGAAATCACCAGGGAATTGCTTGGGCTCTCGTTGAAGAGAAAAGTTTGTCCAGCTCACTAAAGCCTCAAACATAAATTGTCTGCAACAGTGAAATGGGTTTCTTATTATGTGAATGAATTCAAAATGTTGTTAGAAAGCAAAACTTGTTGGAAAATAATTTGAAATTGACAAGTTGAAACATAGCCTATAGATAATTAACAGGCAGCGTGCCTTGGTTTGAGGGCAGCACGGGTAACTGTCCAGTTGCATAACAATCACATTTTGGAAGTTTGAGAACATTCTGACATCACGCACATAAAAAAACTCACACAGGGGTGATGGTTAGAGATATTTGGAACTCACACATGAGAAGATAAAATGAATTGCATGAGTGAACCATGATAATGTAATGAACATAGTTTCAAGTCAATGTGAAGACTGTATCATAGGCCTGATTCAACTAAAAGCAGATACCAGGTTTCCGGTTTTATTAACAGTGTGAAGCAAAAACACACGCAATGATGAGGTAAGTGTGGAGAGGATTTACTTCGACATGTATTGTTTACCCTTTTCTGTCACTAGTCCTATGCTTTCCCTGGTGTCCTTGGCTCAGGTTCAATGGGACTATAGGTAAAGTGTGTGTTTGTGTGTGTGTGACATGCAAAACAACATCAAGAATGGTGCTCCTAGGTACAGAAATGGGAAGTCTGCTCTAAAGTCCTTCCATGAATTGTAGGCTACTGTATCCAGATAGAGACAGGACACTTCAAAAGCACCACTGGAACAATCCAGCCTGGAGGCAGCCATCAGCTGTCAAACAGCCTGCACACTCCCCCTCTTCCTCCCATGACAGCCCCAGCCCCAGTCACCTCTGTAGCAGTCAGAGATCATTTCCTGGACAGGAGCGAGAAGGCAACGGTTCAAGTAAGGGAGAAACACAACATTGATGTTCTCTAGAGTCCAGACCTCAGAAGGTAGTTTTCACAGAATTAAATGTGAATTTTAACACCCACTCTTCAAAATCTTTCTGTTTTGTTTTTGATGTGGCCCTGATGGATACCCCTCAGGATATCTTATCAGCACTCAAAACAGCCCCTTTCCCATAGATTATATATATGAAAACAGGGAGATAAAAGTCATAAAACAAAGAGAAAAAGGTTTCTCACTCGCGTAAGAGCTTTGGGGGGTTGAAATCGCTTGAAACAATCTCGTCTTATCTTTCTCTGACAGCCAAGGAACTGTCTGCTTATAATTTCCGTGTCCTTCGTTTTTTTCATATTTTTTGCGAAACACATTTTGTACTCGTATGCTTAGACTGACACTTGATTTCCCTAAAGCGACAACAAGATATTATTCAGGCACGCATGACGGTTTCAGGTAACAAAACAATTTCTGTGGTGTTAAGGTAGGAGGAGTGGCTGAGAGAGCCAGAGTATGAGCTGCCTCAGAGGGATCCTACTCAAGTGGCTTTAGCAGGATGAATCCGGCCTTGTACAGTCACCACATGTTTCTCAGTGTCAACACTTGACAGGAAATCCCAGAGAAACACAACAAACAACAAGTGAAGAGAAACCTGTAGGGGATCTTCTTATTGGCATAACATCATGGACAATATTCCTTTGATGGTCACATTAGCATTCTGTTGTGCTTCTGGGTGATGTAATAATGCTGTCTAGCATACTAGTTTGTTTGGTTATGGTTTCCCCTATATGCCAGAGATTTTTCATGTTCCTGAAACAGAATGTAATGGCAAAGAGAGGGGTCACTGATCAGTATCTTGAGTAGTCAATATGAGGAATAACACAAGTGAAAATGACATGAAGGGTTTCCCTACACTGAAAACAGCATCACTGCAACAATGTTTGTGCTGCCCATATCCTGACACAACTACAGGGATTAAAAACTGAAGAGTAAAGTAAGCTCTTTGAACATATGTTTCATTGTGCAATTCTAATATAAGACTAACTACAGTGTCAGTCGATGAAGCTAGGAGAGCACGTTTAATGTTTTTTGTGTGAAAATGTTTAAATAACCTAGGTGGACCCCCACTGTAAATCAGGAAGACCACCGACCTTACATAACACGGAATAGCTAGAGTAGCCCAATGCCCAGGTCCCTACTTAAAGTGACTATTCAAGTTTTTCTCTTTCTAAGGGAATGATGAGGGGAAAGTTTATTCTCGTAGCCCCATTGCCTAGTAGTGGCAGCATGTATTTGACACTTGACTATTCTTGAATCTTGACTTAACTTTACTTTGTAAAATGTAGAATTGTCATGGGAGGTACAACCAAAGTCATGGTATTTTGTGTTCTGCTTTACATTCGCTGTATACTGAAAAATAGTAGATTTTTCTCAGTTTTAATTTCTTTCAACATCTGTAAACATTGTGTTACATGTTTTCTTCCATTATGACAACTGTATTTCCTAAGACCTTATATTCACTTACCAGTACTCAAGCCATGGCTATTTGCAAAGGACGGTACAATCCCACAATGGTTAGTGAAGCTCTGTCATCTGATGCCTGATGGTTGATGGGCTGTGGGTCACCCTGATTTGCACAGCAGATAGGATGGCCCTGGAGAGAGCACTGTGTTAATTAGCTGGGTGGTTAGCTTCAGGGTCAACTGCAGGTCAGGTCTCCAGGTCATGGGGGAGCCCAGTGCTGACTACTGTCCTACAGTGTTGAAGCCACCAGGGGGTTTCAGATGCCTTTACACTGTTGTGCATGGACATTATGGGACTATTGATTAGCTGCATGAGAGACTGGACCCTTTTTTGCTGGAGTGCTTTTGAGGGGGTTGATGATGTTTCAAATCAGGAGGATAGGGTAGTGATCACCTGTGATAATGATTCAATATCAGTGTTCTTATCTTAAATCAAATAGCTTACAGCATATACAGTGCCTTCAGACCCCTTTACCTTTTACCACATTTTGTTAAGTTACAGCCTTATTCAAAAATGGATTAAATAAAAAACAATTCCTCAGCAGTCTACACACAATACCCCATAATGACAAAGCGAAAACAGGTTTTTAGAAAAGGTTTAAAAAAAAAATTAAAACCAGAAACATCTTATTTACATAACTATTCAGACCCTTTGCTATGAGACTCCAAATTGAGCTCAGGTACATCCTGTTTCCATCTGTGGTAAATTCAATTGATTGGACACGATATGGGAAGGCACACACCAGTCTATATAAGGTCCTACAGTTGACAGTGCATGTCAGAGCAAAAACTTAGCCATCAGGTAGTAGGAATTATCTGTAGAGCTCAGAGACAGGATTGTGTTGAGGCACAGATCTGGGGAAGGGTACCAAAACCTGTATGCAGCATTGAAAGTCCCCACAGTTGATTCTTGAATGGAAGAAGTTTGGAACCACCAAGACACTTCCTAGAGTTGTCCGCCCGGCCAAACTGAGCAATCGGGGGTGAAGGGCCTTTGTCAGGGAGGTGACCAAGAACCCGATGGTCACGCTGACAGAGCTCTAGAGATCCTCTGTGGAGATGGAAGAAGCTTCCAGAAGGACAACCATATCTGCAGCACTACACCAATCAGGACTTTATGGTAGTGGCCAGCCTGCTTGGAGTTTGCCAAAACGCACCTAAAGACAAGATTATCTGGTCTGATGAAACCAAGATTGAACACTTTGGCCTGAATGCCAAGCGTCATGTCTGGAGGAAACCTGGCACTTCCCTACGGTGAAGCATGGTGGTGGCAGCATCATGCTGTGGGGATGTTTTTCAGCGGCAGGGACTGGGAGACTAGTCAGGATCGAGGCAAAGATGAACGGCGCAAGTACAGAGAGAACCTGTTCCAGAGCGCTCAGGGCCTCGGACTGGGGCGAAGGTTCACCTTGCAACATGACAATGACTCTAAGCACACAGCCAAGACAACGCAAATTACTCCGTGACGATAATCTGAATGTCCTTGAGTGGCCCAGCCAGATCCTGGACTTGAACCTGATCTAACATCTCTGGAGAGACCTGAAAATAGCTGTGCAGTGACGCTCCCCATCCAACCTGACAGAGCTTGAGAGGATTTGCAGAGAAGAATGGGAGAAACCTGTCTAAAAACCTGTTTTTACTTTGTCATTATGGGGCATTGTGTACAGATTGATAAGGGAACAAAAAAACAATTCAATCAATGTTTGAATAAGACTGTAACCTAACAAAATGTGGAAAAAAGTCAAGGGGTCTGAATACTTTCTGAAGGCACTGTATGTAATGACTTGAATGTTGAATGGCAAACAATAGAGAATAGTAAGTATACCAAAAGTTATTTCCAGAGTAAAGTGGATCAATTATTCATGTAGCATTGGTGAGATGCAGTTGCATTGACCAGTTGAGAGAAGCAAAGCTACTAGGAAGACTGAAAGCCAAGTATGTCATTGTCTTCAGTCACAAGCTTGGTCAACAGCCTGGGGATTTTGGATCCACAACATGCAATGAGGTTTTGCATTTGAATGGTGTCTGTGTGTGAGTGCAGCATGGTGTAGTTTTTATAATTTTTAAAATGTTCTGATCACCATTGTTCTTGGAACCACCACAGCTGCTGAGGACAACTGGCATAGGGACTGGCACAGGTTAAAGACATGTCCCAGGCACCTACACACCTATCAATGTATTTATGCTGTGGATGTTTGCAGTGACAGACCAGCATAGACAGATTATCTGTAGTTTATTCTCTATGTATGAGTAAAATAGATGGGTGAGACAAAGCGCCTTCATGTGATTATGCAGGTGCGATGATGGATGTCCCATCACCCTTGTTTGGTTTGTGAAGGTGTATCTTATAAAATAACCATGTCTCTCCGATGTCTCTATTACGTTGAGGAGAAGTAATTCCGTACATGATCTATCACCTACAGGTAAATTGAAGATTTTTTCAAAATATTTTTTGTTGGTTTTCAGGTTCTATATTAGCTGGCAAGCTGTATACAAATCAAACAGTATTTGTCACATGCTCCAAATACACAGGTGTAGACTATACCATGAGATGCTTATTTACGAGCCCTTTCCCAGCAATGCAGAGTTGAAATTATTTAAAGGAAATAGTAACACAATAAAATAACTATAACAAGGCAATATTTTATTTATTTTTATTTTATTTCACCTTTATTTCACCAAGTAGGCAAGTTGAGAACAAGTTCTCATTTACAATTGCGAATATACAAAGAGTACTGGTACCGAGTCAATGTGCCAGGGTACGAGGTAGATGAGGTAATACAGTTGAAGTCGGAAGTTTACATACACCTTAGCCAAATACATTTAAACTCAGTTTTTCACATTTCCTGACATTTAATCCTAGTAAAAATTCCTTGTCTTAGTTTAGGATCACCACTTTATTTTAAGAATGTGAAATGTATGAATAATAGTAGAGAGAATTATTTAGTTCAGCTTTTATTTCTTTCATCACATTCCCAGTGGGTCAGAAGTTTACATTCACTCAATTAGTATTTGGTAGTATTGCCTTTAAATTGTTTAACTTGGGTCAAATGTTTCAGGTAGCCTTTCACAAGCTTCCCACAATAAGTTGGGTGAATTGTGGCCCATTCCTCCTGACAGAGCGGGTGAAACTGAGTCAGATTTGTAGGCCTCCCTGCTCGCACATGCATTTTCAGTTCTGCCCACACATTTTCTATGGGATTGAGGTCAGGGCTTTGTGATGTCCACTCCAATACCGTGACGTTGTTGTCCACAACTTTGGAAGTATGCTTCGGATCATTGTCCATTTGGAAGACCCATTCGAGACCAATCTTTAACTTCTTGACTGATCTCTTGAGATGTTGCTTCAAATTATCCACATCATTTTCCTACCTCATGAAGCCATCTATTTTGTGAAGTGCACCAGTTTCCTTCAGCATCTTCACAAGGTCCTTTGCTGTTGTTCTGCGATTTATTTGTACTTTTCGCACCAAAGTACGTTTATCTCTAGGAGACAGAACACGTCTCCTTCCTGAGTGGTATGACGGCTGTGTGGTCCCATGGTGTGTATACTTGCGTATTATTGTTTGTATAGATGAACGTGGCACCTTCAGGCGTTTGGAAATTGCTCCCAAGAATGAACCAGGCTTGTGGAGGTCTACAATTTTTTTCTGATTTCTTTTCATTTTCCCATGATGTCAAGCAAAGACGCACTGAGTTTGAAGGTAGGCCTTGAAATACATTTATACTGCCTGTAAACAATTGTTGGAAAAATGACTTGTGTCATGCACAAAGTAGATGTCCTAACCGACTTGCCAAAACTATAGTTTGTTAACAAGAAATTTGTGGAGTGGTTGAAAAACGAGTTTTAATGACTCCAACCTAAGTGTATGTAAACTTCCTACTTCAACTGTAGGTTGGGGTAAAAACGACTAGGCAATCAGGATAGATGATAAAGAGAGTAGCAGCATTGTATGTGAAGAGTGTGAAAGTGCGTCCGTGTGTGAGTGTGTGTGTGTGTGTGTGTCAGTGTAGTGTGTGTGGGTAGAGTCCAGTGAGTGTGTATAGAGCCAGTGCAAGAGAGTCGGTGAAAAAAAATGGGGTCAATGCAAATAGTCTGGGTAGTCATTTCATTAACTGTACATCAGTCTCATGTCCGGGAGCCTTTTTGGTCCCAGACTCGGTGCTCCACTACCACTTGCCGTGAGGAAGCAGAGAGAACAGTTTATGAGACTTGGATGGCGGGAGTTTTTGAAAATGTTTAGTGCCTTCCTCTGAAAATCGGCCAGTATAGAGGTCATGGATGGCAAGGAGCTTGGTCCCAGTGATGTATTGGTCCATATGCACTACCCTATGTAGCACCTCACAGTCGGATGCCAAGCAGTTGTCATACCAAGGGGTGATGCAGCCAATTAAGATGCTCTCAATGTTTCAGCTGTAGAACCTTTTGAGGTTCTGAGGGCCCATGCCAAATCTTTTCAGTCTCCTGAGGGGGAAGAGGTGTTGTCGTACCCTCTTCACGAATGTGTTGGTGTATTTGGGCCATGATCGGTCCTTAGTGATGTGGACACCAAGTAACTTGAAGAGCTCGACCTGCTCCACTACAGCCCAGGAGAGTTGAATGGGGGTGTGCTCGGCCCTCCATATCCTGTAGTCCACGTTTAGCTTCTTGTCCTGCTGACGAGAAGGTGCCAGGTTGTTGTCCTGACACCAAACTGCCAGGTCTCTGACCTCCTCCCTATAGGCTGTCTCATCATCGTCGCTGATTAGGCCTGCCACCGCCATGTCGTTGGCAAACTTAATGATGGTGTTGGAGTCAAGCGCGGCCAAGCAGTCATGGGTTAACAAGGAGTAAAGAAGGGGACTAAGCAGGCACCCCTAAGGAGCTACCGTGTTGAGGGTCAGCGTGGCAGATGTGTTGTTGCCTACACTCATCATCTGGGGGTGGCTCATTAGGAAGTCCGAGATCCAGTTGCAGAGGGAGGTGTTTAGTCCCATGGTACTGAACTTTATCTTGGAGGGCACAATGGGTTGAATGCTGACCTGTAGTCAATGAACAGCATTCTCATGTAGGTGTTCCATTTGTCCAGGTGGGAAAGGGCAGTGTGGAATGTGTGATAGAAAAATTACGTATTTACCTGATTTATTTGATTATAATGGTTAACAATTCATATTTAACTAATTGTAAGATATTTCTGTCCTAATAATTATGTGTTTTTATGGTCTGCACTCTAGTTCTCTGCAGCTAATCTGGGAGTATGGTCACTAGAGATGGCTTGAGCTGACAAATTAGTTAAAGACTGCATTACATAGACAAGAATGTGTTTTACTAAAGAAAGCTTAGGAGTAGAACAATCCCTCATTGTCTCAAAATCAACCTTGCATCTGGGAAACTAAGCTAGGGAGGGGTGAAACCAGCCATGACTTAGCATTCTTAATGGTTAGGCTCTCGGCCCAACAGTCAAGACTGTTGGGTTGACCAGTCTCATTATTGCAATAATTAAATCGATATTGAATAAAGATGATTGTTTGAAGAAATGGCAAATAGAGAATGCATCATCTGTGGATCTGTTGGGGCGGTATGCAAATTGGAGTGGGTCCAGGGTGTCTGGGATGATGGTATTGATGTGAGCCATGACCAGCCTTTCAAAGTATTTCATGGCTACAGGTGTGAGAGCTACAAGTCGATAGTCATGCTTGAAACATTTAAGTATTAGAGACTGAAATACATACCAAAATAAGTCAAATGTACTGTTTCTATCAATATTGTGGGAATTGAATTCATGAATTAAGCCCATCATTGGGAATGTTTACTTTTACTCTGGTTGGATTGATCTGATGTTTCCTTGTTTCAGCACTGCAATACAACTGTTGGGAGACAGGCTTTCATTTACTCTCGATCAAAATGATGGAAGAAAGTTATTCTGCTCTTGGTAAACAATTACTAAATGTAAATGACTAATTGTGTCATAGCCTATGATGGGATATGTCAAATAGAAGGAACTGAGTCAGGTGTCCTTTTGCTAAGTAATCAGCATTCTCAAAAGTGATTTAATACATTATAGACGGGACGATAGATTTTGAGCCAGCATATGTGTTGACAGAGTGTTGACAGAGAAATTATGAGGGGGAAAACCCCCTCATAATTTCTCTGTCAACACTCTGTCAACACATATTACAGAATGAAATTTGGCACACCGGTTGAGAAGGCTGGATAGAAATCAAATATTCTCCCATAGGGATTCTTTAAGAAGACATTCAACAAATTCCAATCAAATCACATGTATTTGTATATAGCCCTTCGTACATCAGCTAATATCTCAAAGTGCTGTACAGAAACCCAGCCTAAAACCCCAAACAGCAAGCAATGCAGGTGTAGAAGCACGGTGGCTAGGAAAAACTCCCAATAAGTTGTCAACACTGACACGCGAATGAGAGAGAAATATTAATTATGGCTTCCATTGGAATATCTGAAAAGGTGTTGTTGATTGAATTAAAACCAATATTTTTCTTCTAACAAAAACATTTGGAAAGGTAATTAATTACATGGGGTCTAACTGGCTGATTTTTCATTTCTGTTGAATGAGAAACAGAAAAAGATTGTCAAAATTGGTATTACAGATCATACAGTCTCATTCAAACTGAGAATGCAGCGGTTCTTGATTGGAAATCTATAAGTTATATGTTCCGACCTGTGACCTATCCAAACTGAAACCTCTGTCTCGTCTCCAATAGCTATCTAACACCACTCAGATGGGCGCTAGGTATCTAACCAACAGGCAAAGAAAGCTAGCTAGCTATATATAGTTATGGAAGGATTTTACACAGATTACTTCAGCCTGGAATTAGCAAAAAATCTAGAGTCAGACAACAGCTGACCTTGACACATAGCTAGCTATTAGCTAGCTCTACTACCTAGCTCACATCCTATTGACAATTAGCGAGCCAGCTAGATAGCTAGTCAATGATACCCAAACAGTGGTGTTTACATTTGTGCACCACAGTGCAATGTTGACGATATATCCCAAAATGTTCCATGAAACATAGCTAGCTAGCTTGATAAGTTAAAAGCCAATACATAACTTTGGACAACTGCCACGCTAGTAACACTGCATTACTAAACCCAAGCTAACTATTTAGCTAGCCCTTCTGTAGTCGAAGAACTAGCTTGGGGTATCTACGGTCAGACAACAAAAACACTGCCAGCTCCCACATCTCCTCGAACACGATCAGACACCACCCAACAAGAAACTAGCTGAGAAAATGAATTGCCTTGCTAAGAAACAATTTGCTGTTCAATGTAGTGTACATGCTCACTAGATCAATACAACAGACATGCATTGCTTAACATAGCTAAGCATTCAAAATAGATTGCAGGTTCTTACCTCATGATGCAAATTCAGTACTTATGTACAGTATTTGTTAATTTGTCAGGGACCAAGTACAACATGTCACCAGGACAGACACAGTTGAAAGTCTCCTCTGTCCCAGTTCACCCACGATGAGCTGATTGTGCTGTCTGTGAATGCATCCACACACACACACACACACACACACACACACACACACACACACACACACACACACACACACACACACAACTGTAAATCCACCATACACTAACAAAAAACAATTAACAAACCAATCAGTAATTAGGAATTGATGATTCACTATAATGAGATGGGAAGTGAGTAGAGTTGTATTGTAGCATGAGGTCATAATAAAGACAGACGTAGACATGCTCACCTCCTTTCTATTGTGCCTCTACCTCTTTCTCTTTTTTACTTTTCTTTTCTGGCACCCACTCCTGAAATAGAAGTTTAATGAGACTCTATTGAACAACAAGGCAGGCCGGTCCAGTATATTATCCTCCAGCAGTCTCTAACAATGGTCACATTGTTGAGATCTTACACAACTATTATACAGTCTGCTACA
The DNA here is from genome assembly GCF_057628025.1 of Oncorhynchus mykiss. NCBI lineage: Eukaryota > Metazoa > Chordata > Actinopteri > Salmoniformes > Salmonidae > Oncorhynchus > Oncorhynchus mykiss. The sequence continues at coordinate 80,344,718 of NC_143023.1, read as the reverse complement.
TTAGCTAGTAACACCGTTAACTACATTAGATTAAGTTACATTAACACAGGGTTGAAGTCTACATCATCCTATATTACAGTACAATCCATTAGGCCTCATTAATGTGTGTGTGAGTGTTTTGCACCTGGAACAGAGGCCAGTCGGTGGGCATGTCTGGACTGTGGGTGTTCCAACAGCACAGATCGTCCTGATGGCCATGAGAGTGTTGTGGAGATCATTACAGTATACAAGAGGAATTTCTTTACCTTCCCTGGAGAGGTGGAGAGAAAGTAAAGGGGAGAGACATTAGAGCAGGCCAGATCCAGTCTGTTTTTTAACTTAGACTGACCCTTTGATCAATTCTAAACATGAATTCAGACTGGCTGAATGTTAAACTGATCGCGCTATATTATTTTGTGCGTGTAGATATGATTGTCCTTGTTCGATAGAGACATTTTACGTCTTTCAGCGATGTTCCTATCGGTGGATCAATTGCTAAATATATACATTTTTCCAGTCTCTGAAAGACTACAACTTGTGTTGGGCAGTGCTTCGTGCTCTGGCTACCCTCCCTCCCCTTTATACCGCCACAAGCAAACAGGAAAACGCTCATCCAGAGGCAGTGATACTAGTGGCCAGGGACTTTAATGCAGGGAAACTTAAATCAGTTTTACCAAATTTCTACCAGCATGTTAAATGTGCAACCAGAGAAAAAAACTCTTGACCACCTTTACTCACACACAGAGACGTGTACAATGCTCTCCCTCGCCCTCAATTTGGCAAATTTGCTCACACACAGAGACGTGTACAATGCTCTCCCTAGCCCTCCATTTGGCAAATCTGACCATAATTCTCTCCTCCTGATTCCTGCTTACAAGCAAAAATTAAAGCAGGAAGCACCAGTGACATGGTAATAAAAAGTGGTCAGATGAAGCAGATGCTAAGCTACAGAACTGTTTTGCTATCACAGACTGTAGCATGTTCTGGGATTTGTCCGATGGCATTGAGTACACCACATCAGTCACTGGCTTCGTCAATAAGTGTGTTGATGACATCGTCCCCACAGTGGCTGTACGTACATACCCCAATCAGAAGCCATGGATTACAGGCAACATCCACACTGAGCTAAAGCTGCCGCTTTCAAGGAGCGCTAACCCAGAAGCTTATAAGAAATCCCGCTATACCCTCCAACGAACCATCAAACAGGCAAAGCGTCAATACAGGACGAAGACCGTTTTGTACTACACCGACTCCGACGCTTGTCAGATGTGTCAGAGTTTGCAAACTATTGCACACTACAAAGGGAAGCACAGCCGAGAGCTGCCCAGTGACACGAGCCTATCAGACGAGCCTAATTACTTCTATGCTTGCTTCAAGACAAGTAACACTGAAACATGCATGAGAGCATCAGCTGTTCCGGACAACTGTGTGATCACTCTCTCCGTAGCCGATGTGAGTTAGACCTTTAAACAGGTCAATATTCAAAAGGCTGCAGGGTCAGACGGATTACCAGGACGTGTACACCGAGCATGCGCTGACCAACTGGCAAGTGTTTTCACTGACATTTTTAACATCTCCCTGTCGAAGTCTGTAATACCAACATGTTTCAAGCAGACCATCATAGTCCCGGAGCCCAAGAACACTAAGGTAACCTGCCTAAATGACTACCAACCTGCAGCATTCACGTCTGTAGCCATGAAGTGCTTTGAAAGGCTGGTCATGGCTCACATCAACACCATTATCCCAGAAATCCTAGGCCCACTCCAATTTGCATAATGCCCTAACAGATCTACAGATGATGCAATCTCTATTGCACTCCACATTGCCCTTTCACACCAGGACAAAAGGAACACCTATGTGAGAATAATATTCATTGACTACAGCTCAGTGTTCAACACCATAGTGCCCTCAAAGCTCATCACTAAGCTAAGGACCCTGGAACTAAACACCTCCCTCTGCAACCGGATCCTGGACTTCCTGACGGGCCGCCCCCAGGTGGTAAGGGTAGTTAACAGCACATCTGCCGTGCTGATCCTCAACACGCAGACACCTCAGGGGTGCGTGATCAGTCCCATCCTGTTCTCCCTGTTCACTCATGACTTCACCACAAGAAGGCGCAACAGTGCCTCTTCAACCTTATGAGGCTGAATAAATGTGGCCTGGCACCTAAAACCCTCACAACATTTTAAAGATGCACAATTGAGAGCATCCTGTTGGGCAGTATCACCAACCCGGGAAGGCAACTGCACCAACTGCCCAGGGCTCTCCAGAGGGTGGTGCGGTCTGACCCAACATATCACCAGGGGCAAACTACCTGCCCCCCAGAACACCTACTGTTTCCGATGTCACAGGAAGGCCAAAACGATCTTCAAGGACAACAACCACCCAAGCCACTGCCTGTTCACCCCGGTATCATCCAGAAGGCGAGGTCAGTTCAGGTGCATCAAAGCTGGGACCGAGAGCCTGAAAAAGAGCTTCTATCTCAAGGCCATCAGACTGTTAAATAGCCATCATTAGCACATTTTAGGCTGCTACCTATATACATAGATTTTAAATCACTGGCCACTTTAATAACTGGGACACTAGTCACTTTAATAATGTTTACATATTTTGCATTACTCATATCATATTTATATACTGTATTATATTTGATTCTACTGTATCTTAGTCTATGCCGCTCTGACATTGGTTGTCCATATATTTTTATATTCTGAATTCCTTTACTTAGATTTGTGTGTATTGTTGTGACATTGTTAGATATTTCTTGTTAGATATTACTGCACTGTTGAAGCTAGAAATACAAGCATTTCGCTACATGCACAATAACATCTGCTAAACACGTGTATGTGATCAATACAATTTGACTTGATTTGTCCTCACTCTTGCCATCATCATTCTCCAGTGAGAAAAGGTGGTGGTACTGGGGAGCTTCCCCCAATCTCATTGGCCAGACTGCAAACATTTCTCTCTGCCAAGCATTTCTCACTGTCGTCCGATGCACCCCTCTCCAGAGGAACACTGAGGGGGAGAGAGGAAGGGAGCGAGGGAGAGAGAAAGAGGGGAAGACAGAGGGTATAGATTGTAGGAGAGAAAATGTACATGATTTTACCAGTAAGGACCTCCGCCAAAGGAGACAATGTTTTTTTAATAGGGAAGGAGCAAACCCTTCATTGCACAGCATATTTGTTTGTTTTGGCAAGGGATGCATAGAATGCATAGATGATGGGTGTACTGTTGCTGCGAGACTCAAATTAAGCCCAGGTGCATCCTGTTTCCATTTATCATCCCTGAAATGTTTCTACAACTTTATTAGGGTCCACCTGTGGTAAATTCTAATGATTGGACATGGTTTTTAGAAGCACACACAGTTGACAGTGCATGTCAGAGCAAAAACCAAGCCATGTGGTCGAAGGAATTGTCCGTAGAGCTCAGGGGACAGGATTGTGGTGTCGAGGCACAGATCTGGGGGAGGGTACAAAAATGTTCTGTAAGCATTGAAGGTCCTCAAGAACACAGTGGCCTCCACAATTCTTAAATGGAATAACTTTGGACCCTCCAAGTGTCTTCCTAGAGATTGACGCCTGGCAAAACTGAGCAATCGGGGGAGAAGGGCCTTGGTCAGGGACGTGACCAAGAACCCAACAGTCACTCTGACAGAGCTCCAGAGTTACTCTGTAGAGATGGGAGAACCTTCCATGCTGCCTCTGCAGCACTCCACCAATCAAGCCTTTATGGTAGAGTTGCCAGACGGAAGCCACTCCTCAGTTAAAGGTACGACAGCCCGCTTGGAGTTTGCCAAAAAACACCTAAAGGACGCTCAGACAGCAAATTAAATTGATTAGACTAAAAAGTTACACTGTGCCATATCTGATCTTCCGAACTAAGCCCATTCCTATCCACCCTCTGTCACACTTTTCTGTGTTTGAAGAAATGCTGCTCAGGCAGTATGTGCACCTTATCACTATAGAGTGACTTATTGCTAAAGCTAATAAAATGTCAACGCTATTGTCTTTGTTCTCCTTATCGCTGAAGTTAAGCAATTTAGCCACACGTTCCCACTGTTTAATCAGCAGCCTGGTGCAATTATAAAAGTCTTACTGTTTCTGAGGAATATTGTGGAGGATGGAACAATCTGTCAAGAAGTATAAGAGGACACAAAGACACGCAGTGTACCATAGACATGTGAACATCATTAAACATGTTTTTAAAAATGCCTGCAAATATAAATGACATGGGTATTTTTGGGAGCAAAGATGAATCTGGGCACCACAACACCACAAAAGAACCAAATTCAATGAATCATAGATATAGAAAAAACACAGTGCCGTCATGCATAATGTTTATGCTAAAAGGTCAACTTGACTGAAACATCAACACCAAAAACATTCACAAGAATTTATTTTTCTTTGCAGGAATTTGTTTTTAGCACACAACAAAGTGTTATTTTTTCAAACATTATTTACAAAACAAGGCAACACTATGCTATTTGTTGGCTTATCACTAGTACAGTAGGATGGGTTTTGTTTATTTCAATTATTAATGAACCAATAACCTTTCACCATTTCTGAAACATAATGGAAGATTTGTTTTCATTCAGAAAATGAAGAGGGCATCAGCGAAAGTATTAGAGCAATGAGGCTACATGTTATGCACTGAACAAAATTATGTACAATTTTGATCTCATGTTTCATGACCTGAAATAAAATATGCCAGAAATGTTCAATACTCATATAAAGCTTATTTCTCTCAAATTTTGGGGACAAATTTGTTTACATCCCTGTTAATGAGCCATTCTCCTTTTCCAAGATAATCTATCCAGCTGACTAGTGTGGAATATCAAGAAGCTGATTAAACAGCATGATCATTGCACTGGTGCACCTGGTGTTGGGGACAATAAAAGGCCACTCTAAAATGTGACCTACCACCTGGATTCGGTCCTACAGTATGTAGCAAAATTTGAAATTGTGTTTTTTTTTTACATTGGATAAAAGTAGCTAGAGCTAGAAAATTGCATCTAATACACTGCAGTTGAGGAACAATGGGAAAATCATTCTGCTTTGAAAGTTGATGAATTTGTAACCCCACTTTTGAGAAAATGGCCTGTGAATATTTTGGTCCCCCTTTTGGAGTGCTGTTCTTTGTCTACAAAAATTCAGCATTCTTCACAGCCTTTTCAGGCTAAGCCCCACCCATTTCTTTAAGGATTCACAGTGTAGTAAACGACCAAAGATTTCAAGAATGAAAGTGGTGAAAGTAGTAACAAAAAGTAGTAGTAAAAATACAATTAATCAAGTCCTTGGCCTATATCCTAATCTGACTTTGGTGCAGGTCATGTAGTTCTTCACATTACCATCTCTGGTAAACACCCAGTTTATCAAATTAAATCTATGTATGTTTGTTACATGCACAGGATACAGAAGGTATAAACGGTGCAGTGAAATGGTTACTTGTATAGTGGAGTATTTTTTTAAGATAACTAGTTAGCTAGCTAAACAATGAACCATAATCCCAACTCTAATTCCGCATTCAAAACAACTGGGAACACAGAGATATCGTGACGAGATCCTGAAAGCCCATTGTCGTGCCCTTCATACGCCACCATCACCTCATGTTACAGCATGATAATGCACGGCCCCATGTTGCATGGATCAGTACACAATGCCTGGAAGCTGAAAATGTCCCAGTTCTTCCATGACCTGCATACTCACCAGACATGTCACCTATTGAGCACGTTTGGGATGCTCTGGATCAACGTGTAAGACATTGTGTTTCTGCCAATATCCAGCAACTTCGGACAGCCATTGAAGAGGAGTGGGACAACATTCCACAGGCACAATCAACAGCCTCATCAAGTCTATGCGAAGGAGATGTGTCGCTCTGCAGGAGGAAAATGGTGGTCACACCAGATACTGACTGGTTCTCTGATCCACACCCCTACATTTTTCAAAAAGGTATCTGTGACCAACAGATGCATATGTAACTCAGTAAAATCTTTGAAATTGCTGCATGTTGTGTTTATATATTTTGTTCAGAGTATTTTGTTTTAAAAACATGTTTAGTTTTATATAATGTATCAGTGGCATACTTATTGGCATGTGCAAAAATTCACAACATACACATATGTGATGCAACAATACACAGGTAAATGCATGGCAAAATATATACAGTTCATAATTATTATGTACATAGAGTAATATACATAGCTACACAGTAATCATGGCATTGCTGCTGGTTTGGCTAGGTGATTATTGTTGGAACAACTTGGCTCATGGTGTCAGGATGTCACTTGAGCTTTGACTTGCCCAAATGCATTTTTTTATTTAAAGTAGAAGTCAGCTCTCAGTGGGTTTTCACAATTAGTGTGCTGCTTTACTATTGATTAATGCTAATCGGGAGAAAATTCAATCTCAACATGATGGGAGCTGAGAGAGAGAGAGAGAGCAAGAGGAAGAGAGAGAGAACAACTTATGGTTTGACTGCCAGACTGCCCTTAGCAGATAAGGCTCCATTGAGGAGAAAAAGACATGGGATGGAATAATGAATAGTGTTGGCTACCAAGTGAGTATCTGACACTTTCTAATCTTAAATGCCTGAGAGCTTTTAGCTGCTAAGTCACCAAAAGCTCCGATCAGAGTCAGTGTGGAGCGAACAGAGGGCCTGCTGTCAACATAATGCCTCTGTCTAAACTGATCTGGGCATACAGTCAGCACACTCAGCTGCCAGTTTATTAGGTACACCCATATAGTCCCCCTATCCCTCCAAAACAGCATGACTTTTTGCGGCATGGAAACGTTGGTCAATTGGTATCAAGGGACTTAACGTGTGCCAGGAAACATTCCCCACACCATTACACCACTGGCACCAGCCTGTACTATTGACACCAGGCAGGATGGGGCCATGGACTTATGCTGCTTAAGCCAAATCCTTACTCTGCCCTCAGCATGACGGAACAGGATCCGGGATTCGTCGGACCAGGCAATGTTTTTCCATTCCTCAATTGTCCAGTATTGGTGATCACGTTCCCACGGGAGTCACTTCTTATTTTTTTAGCTGATAGGAGTGGAAACAGGTGTGGTCATCTGCTGAAATAGCTAATCCGTGACAAGGACTGATGAGTTGTGTGTATTGAGATGTCGTTCTGCACACCACTGTTGTACTGCACCGTTATTTGCCTGTCTGTGTTCTGCCTGTTAGCTTGCACGATTCTTGCAATTCTCCTTTGACCTCTCATCAAGAAGCTGTTTTCGCCCACAGGACTACCTTTTTTGTTTGTCACACCATTCTCTGTGAACTCTAGGCACTGTTGTGTGTGAAAGCCCAGGAAGCCGACATTTTCTGAGATACTGGTAAAGTACAGTACAGGGCCACATTTGGAATGCACCTGTCTAACCATGAAGCCATGAAGAGTACAATAGTTCCTCTTTGTACAGACACGAAGAAACACGTCTGTTTCTTTACCTTGTACTCTTGAGAAGAACACAAAACTCTTAAAAAGCACTCATGGATCACATAAAACACCAGAGAAAGAGATGAATGAGCTATCCTTGAGACAACAGATCGCCATGCGCAGGGATACATGCTAGCCAGGGGTCCAGAACCAGAACTGTATTTAATCATCAAAATGAACAGGGGAAATAGCTCATTATTTTCTTTCCATCTGGTTTCACATACAGCGGGATATGACAAAACAGAGCACAATGTAATTTCAAGGTTTTGTTGCCATTAGTTCTTAAACTGTCAAGATTTTTGCGATTGGTGTGAGGTTTTTGATGACACCTCACCCCAATCCAAATTGTATTCAGCAGACGAGTCCTTTTGGTCTCTAGTATCAAGATTGGAATGGCTTTGTTACAGAGACATTTTGCCGCCCAAAACTCTAATGTCCAAAGAGTGAACTTAGGAACAATATTTCTAAGATAGGAATGTTAAGAATGGTCAGTGGGGATCTGAAGAATAATCATGTCATATTGCTTTTTATTTTGTAATGTTATTAAAAACTGTATAATGACAAAACTGTAACTTGAAGAGCTTTCACACTGTGTATGTCAGGTTTACATCCTTTACGTTGTGTAGGAAATATGAAGAGCGATTCAATTTTTTTTGTTAAGATAGGAATGTGATTTTAGTTTTCCAACGAGATCATAGTTTTCATGTCCGTTGTACATTAACTAAGCCACGCCCCAAATGAGGTTAGAAAAGGGTGTCTGTGTGATGGAACTGCCCTTTTCGACCAGGGTGTTTAAAAGGTTATATTTGAACACTCCACTACAAGACCAAGACAACTACGAAGGACATTATGACCTCTGGTGGACAACCAGAGCCTTACATCCATCCAGCCATTCCCCATAGAAAGTGACTGGTTTCAACAGAGAGATGACAAAGAGAGACATATACAAGTAAATACATTGATATCTAACCCAAATGGGTGGAAGTTTCTGTTTAAGGTATAGGATTAATGTGAGAACAGTCCTATTAAATGTCCCCTTTCTCTATCTCTCTCTCTTTCCCCACCCCCTCTCCATATGTGTAACAAGCCCCCATATATTGTCAGTCCACTAGGGACATTTGTCTCATGTAAGTGTGTATGTGTATTCTGTGTTAATACTTAGTTAGTTAGTTGGGGGTGGGGGGGGGAAGCCCTGCCTCCAGCTGTTTGCTTAGAAATTCTAGGGACAATTAGGAGGCCTGCGTCTTGTGACCGTAGCGTACGTGTAGGTATGTACGGCAGGACCAAATCAGAAAGATAGGTAGTAGCAAGCCATGTAATGCTTTGTAGGTTAGCAGTAAAACCTTGAAATCAGCCCTTGCCTTAACAGGAAGCCAGTGTAGGGAGGCTAGCACTGGAGTAATATGATCAACTTTTTTGCTTCTAGTCAGGATTCTAGCAGCCGTATTTAGCACTAACTGAAGGTTATTTAGTGCTTTATCCGGGTAGCCGGAAAGTAGAGCATTGCAGTAATCTAACCTAGAAGTAACAAAAGCATGGATAAATTTTTCTGCATCATTTTTGGACAGAAAGTTTTAGATTTTTGCAATGTTACGTAGATGGAACAAGCTGTCCTTGAAACAGTCTTGATATGTTCGTCAAAAGAGAGATCAGGGTCCAGAGTAACGTCGAGGTCCTTCACAGTTTTTTTGAGACGACTGTACAACCATCAAGATTAATTGTCAGATTCAACAGAAGATCTATTTGTTTCTTGGGACCTAGAACAAGCATCTCTGTTTTGTCTGAGTTTAAAAGTAGAAAGTTTGCAGCCATACACTTCATTATGTCTGAAACATAGGCTTCTAGCGAGGGCAATTTTGGGGCTTCACCATGTTTCATTGAAATGTACAGCTGTGTGTCATCCGCATAGCAGTGCAAGTTAACATTATGTTTTCGAATGACATCCCCAAGAGGTAAACTATATAGTGAAAACGGAACCTTGAAGAACAACGAAATTGAGTGTATGTAAACTTCTGACCCACTGGGAATGGGAAATCAAAGCTGAAATAAATCCTTCTCTCTACCATTATTCTGACGTTTTACATTCTTAAAATAAAGTGGTGATCCTAACTGACCTAAGACAGGGAATTCTTTTACGAGGATAAAATGTCAGGAATTGTGAAAACTGAGTTTAAATGTAGTTGGCTAAGGTGTATGTAAACTTCCGACTTCAACTGTATATGAACATAAAGTAAATGGCTCAGTAGAATAGAATAAACATTTCAACATAGGTGTAACCAACTTCATATTGCTACCCAAAAGAAAGGCACACGGACACACACACTTCAGCTTGACTTGTTTTTTATCGGCATTAAAAGATATCAAACATTAGTGGCAGGCATTGACAGGATGGTTAAAGCCACACATTCACTGTCTTCTCTCAGAATCTCTCTCTCAGACTGAATGCACAAAGTGATCATATAGTATAAATGCGTTGTGTTAATACAATAACAAAAATACAGTAAGACATACCTGCAGTAAAATATATCAGTGATAACAGGCATTGACAGGATGGTCAAGGCACACGTTCATTGTGTAACGCTCCGGGTGTCGTGGGTGTGGTGTCAGACGCAGGAAACAGAGAGTGCAATACTGTGCTCTTTTAATGCACTCACGCAACACTGGGTGCTCAAAATCAAATGCCCCAAACACGGGGGGCGAAAACAGTACAGCAGAAAATACACGACCAGGAACAAACACGTTCCTCTACAACCTACACAAAGGTCACAATGATTAATCCCGCACAAAAAAACAGGCGGGCCGGCTGTCTAATATAGCCCAACTAATTACTCCCTAACAGGTGCTAACAATAAACATACAAGGAGGGGGAGGAAAGACAATCAGTGGCAGCTAATAGGCCGGCGACGACGACCACCGAGCGCCACACGACCGGGAAGAGGAGCCACCCCCCCCCGACGCGTGCCGACACCGGCCTCGAGGTCGACCCGGAGGACGAGGTGCAGGGCGAACATTGATGGATCCAAGATGTCCCCCACCGGTACCCAGTATCTCTCCTCCCAGTCCACGAGGTACTGCAGGACCCCTCGATGTCCAGAGGGGGTGGAGGGACCTCCGGCACCTCACTGTTCTGCAGGGGACCAGCTACCACCGGCCTGAGGAGAGACACATGAAACGAGGGGTTAATACGATAATAGGAAGGGAGTTATAATCGATAACACACCTCGTTTATTCTCCTCAGGACTTTAAAAGGCCCTACACACTGCGGACCCAGCTTCCGGCAGGGCAAGCGGAGGGGCAGGTTTTGGGTCGAGAGCCAGACCCTGTCCCCCGGTACAAACACGGGGGCCTCACTGCGGTGGCGGTCAGCACTCCTCTTCTGCCGTCCACTCGCTTGTTGGAGAGATTCCTGGACGGCCCTCCAGGTCTCCTTGGAACGCTGTACCCATTCCTCCACCGCAGGAGCTTCGGTCTGGCTCGGATGCCATGGTGCCAGGACCGGCTGGTACCCCAACACACACTAAAAAGGGGACAGGTTTGTAGAGGAGTGGCGTAGTGAGTTCTGGGCCATTTCAGCCCAGGGAATGCATCTTGCCCACTCCCCTGGCCGATCCTGGCAATACGACCGCAGAAACCTACCCACCTCCTGGTTCACTATCTCCACCTGCACATTACTCTCGGGGTGATAACCGGAGGTCAGGTTGACAGAGACCCCCAAATGCTCCATGAACGCCCTCCATACTCGGGACGTGAATTGGGGGCCCCTATCAGAAACGATGTCCTCCCGCACCCCGTAGTTCCGAAAGACGTGGGTGAATAATGCCTCCGCAGTCTGTAGGGCTGTAGGGATACCGGGCAACGGGAGGAGACGGCAGGACTTAGAGAACCGATCCACAATCACCAGAACCGTGGTGTTCCCCTGAGACGACCATTGCCGACCATTGCCGTTGTGGAACGGGGAGGGGTTGTAACTTCCCTCTAGGAAGGTGCCTAGGAGCCTTACTCTGGGCGCACACTGAACAGGAGGACACATAAACTTTAACGTCCCTAGCCAACGTGGCCCACCAATACCTCCCTCGAAGGCTCCACACTGTCGACGTCACCCCAGGGTGACCCGAGGAGTGTAGGACGTGAGCCCACCGTATCAGTTGGTCCCGAACACCAAACGGCACGTACTTTCGCCCCGCCGGACACTGAGGAGGCGCGGGTTCCACCCGTAACGCCCGCTCGATGTCTGAGTCCACCTCCCATACCACTGGTGCTACCAAACTCGAGGCGGGAAGGATGGGAGTAGGTTCGGTGGACCTATCCTCCGTGTCGTAAAGGCAGGACAGTGCATCAGCCTGGTCTATAAGACAATGTAAACCGGAACCGGGTGAAGAATATGGCCCAACTTGCCTGACATGGGTTCAGTCTCCTAGCTGCCCGAATATACTCCAGATTCTGGTGGTCGGTCCAGATGAGAAAGGGGTGCTTATCCCCCTCAAGCCAGTGTCTCCAAACCTTCAGAGCTCTGACCACCGCTAGAAGCTCCTGGTCCCCCACATCATAGTTACGCTCCGCTGGGCTGAGCTTCCTTGAGAAGAAAGCACAGGGGCGGAGTTTTGGTGGCGTACCCGAGCACTGTGATAGCACGGAACCCACCCCAGCCTCGGAGGCGTCCACCTCCACTATGAATGCTAGAGAGGGGTCCGGATGCGCCAAAGCTCCGTCCGCCTCTGCTGACCACTGCAACCGCACCGGGCCCCCCTTTAGCAGTGAGGTAATGGGAGCTGCTACCTGGCCAAAACCCCGGATAAACCTCCGGTAGTAGTTGGCAAAACCCAAAAAACGCTGCACCTCTTTTACCGTGGTCGGAGTCGGCCAATTACGCACGGCCCTAATGCGGTCACACTCCATCACCACCCCCGAGGTGGAGATGCGATAACCCAGGAAGGAGACGGCTCGTTTAGAGAACACACATTTCTCAGCCTTGACGTATAGGTCATGCTCCAGCAGTCTACCAAGCACCTTGCGTACCAGAGACACATGCGCGGTGCGAGTGGCCAAGTAGATCAGAATGTCATCGATATAAACAACCACTCCCTGCCCGCACAGGTCCCTGAGAATCTTGTCTACAAAAGATTGGAAAATGGCTGGAGCATTCTTTAACCCATGCGGCATGACGAGGTACTCATAGTGGCCCGATGTGGTACTAAATGCGGTTTTCCACTCGTCTCCATTCCGAATACGCACCAGACTATACGCGCTCCTGAGATCCAATCCGTTCCCGGTCGATAAGGTGGTAATTTAGTCGCTTTCTCTTTACTGAAAGCGATTGCCAAATCGGCATACTCGGGGGGAATGCACACCGAGGAACCCTGATCTGGACTTTCCACCGACGTGGCACCGATGGAAACTCCCAAACACCTTCCAGAACACTCCTCTGACCACCCCTGGAGAACCTCCTGTCTCCACAAAATTTTAGTATTGTGCCGGGACAGCCAGGGAATCCCTAGCACCACTGGAAGCGCAGGCGAATCAATAATATAAAGACTGATACGCTCCCTATGATTCCCCTGCATCACCATGTCCAGTGGAACCGTGGTCTCCCTGACCATTCCTGACCCTAATGACCGGCTATCTAAGGAGTGCACGGGAAAGGGAGAATCTATCGGCACCAGCGGAACCCCTAACTTAAGGGCGAGTCCGCGATCCATAAAGTTCCCAGCTGCGCCTGAATCGACTAGCGCCCTATGCTGGGAAGAGGGAAAAAATGAAGACAAACCTGTGGCCAACAGGGGGGTCTGGGTGAGTTTGATGCTGACTCACCTGGGGTGATCGAGAAGCGTTCCGCCTGCCATCTCTACTCCCAGACGGACCCCCCTAGCACCGATCGGCCGTGTGTCCTCTCCGACCACAGCTGGTGCAGGGGAGGCCTCCTCCTCCGGTACCCCTCGGCACGTCCCCTCCCAACTCCATCGGAATGGGAGCGGAGGGGCTGGGGGGTGGAACACACAGGACCTTCTCCGAACGCCCACGGGCAGCCAGTAGATTGTCCAAACGGATGGACATTTCGATTAGCTCATCCAGGGAAAGAGCGGTGTCCCGACACGCTAGCTCCCTGCGGACGTCCTCCCGGAGACTACACCTGTAGTGGTCGATAAGGGCCCTGTCGTTCCACCCAGATCCTGCTGCCAAGGTCCGGAACTCCAGCGCGTAATCCTGGGCGCTCCTCTTCTCCTGCCTGAGATGAAATAGTCGTTCTCCCTCTCTCTTCTCTCCTCTCTCGGCCCTCTGGAGGGCGATCTAACACGGCACGGAAGCGGCGGTAAAAAACTGGGTAGTGCGCCTTCGCTGAGTCTGGACCATTCCAGACTGCGTTCGCCCAATCCAGATCACGACCCGTGAGGCAGGAGATGAGGTAGTAAAAACCCCTGGCACCCCGCCGCCGCTCCATCATAAGCCCTCGGGAGCGTCAGACGGAGAGTGCTGGAGTCAGGAGATGGGAAGTCCGGAACCAGGGGTGCCGAAGGTGGAGAGAGGACACCACTCCTCTCCCATCGGTCCATTCTCTCCATAATTTGATCCCCATCGCCGATCTAATGGAGGACGGTGGTGCAGTGGAGAACCCGTTCCTCCATCGATGGGAGAGGGTTGGCCGCTGCTCCTGCTGACTCCATTCAATGTGGTGTGGGATTCTGTAACGCTCCGGGTGTCGTTGGTGTGGAGTCAGACGCAGGAAACAGAGAGTGCAATACTGTGCTCTTTTAATGCACTCACGCAACACTGGGTGCCCCAAACACGGGGGGCGAAAACAGTACAGCAGAAAATACACGACCAGGAACAAACACGTTCCTCTACTACCTACACGAAGGTCACAATGATTAATCCCGCACAAAAAAACAGGCGGGCCGGCTGTCTAATAAAGCCCAACTAATGACTCCCGAACAGGTGCTAACAATAAACATACAAGGAGGGGGAGGAAAGACAATAGTGGCAGCTAATAGGCCGGCAACGACGACTGCCGAGCGCCACCCGACCGGGAAGGGGAGCCACCCTCGGTCGGACTTGTGACACATTGGCTAGGTAGGACACAAGATATATTTTAGATAGGAGCAACAGTAAAGATACAGAGCCTCAATGTGAAGTGACATCAATCCATAAATACAGAGCACAAGTTGAACCCTTTTGATATAAACCTTTTAACGTAGTAAGAAAATAACATTCACTTAATATTTCATTAAAGAAGTCTTGAATTACCTATAAATCACCTACCAGCAATAGCTGGCGTGACATTGCAGTTCACTGACTGTCGGTGCTACTTAGCTCATCATTAACCTGGCTAGCTAAGCAAGCAAATACTTGGTTAACTTGACGAAATAGGCTATACATTAACCCCAACATAAATATATACATACAGTAGTCACATTCGCAATTAACTTTGGGATATGTGAACCAGTTTTCAAAAGACACTACTGTGTTATACAGTTTTAAACAGTTTTTATGTACTGAGGAAGGACACACAACCGGCTCTCAGAATATCTCTCTCAGACTGAAGAGCAGGCAGACAAACTTTCCAAATAGGGGAGAAGCGCTCAAATCCCACTAGTTGTTCTTTCAAGGAAAGTAATGCAAAAAATGTAAGTCTGAATACCTCTCGTATTGCCAACCTTCAATGGCAGTAAATATATATACATAATGAATGGAAACGTTATTAATATCACACCTTTTTCTGAAGTGAATGGTCTCACCCACTACTCTGCCTGTGAACATGGTGTTCTTTGATATTTACATTGCCTACAGCAGGAGTGAGGTTGATGGAAACTCTACATTTTCACTATGTCACATAAGTATAATACAGGAAGGCACAATTTATACTCCAATATTTACACGTGTTTTGGAAATGGGAGGATTGGGGGGGCAAGTGTTTAAATTGTGCAGTATTAAGCAATCATAAAAAGAGTCTGGTAGCAGCATTTGTGATGTGTGTGTAGCATTTATGTCACCAAACCCGGGCTTTCAGGGCTTTAGCCCAGAATGATTTAGTCTCAGCCTGAGTCTTTTGCCCTGCTGGGCTGGTGTAAAACAAGCTAGGCTACACTGCATTACACACTGCATTGAATACTCCAACAATGAGCCCTGGACTGCCCTGCCATTTTAGTGATGCCTAAAACCAGCATTTCTGTGTATGCTGGCACTTTAGGGGCGGAGTCAAAGTGGTTTTCCAAACTCATTTTTGATTCGTCCCCCAAAATGATATTTCGGTGCGTGCAGGTGACTGTTAATTCTCTGAGGGAGAGATTGCAAAAATGAGAAGGAGAACCGGAGGTAAACTTTGTTAGCTTGCTATTACTGCCTGGATGGCAGGAAGCTTGGCCCCAGTGATGTACTGAGCCATGTGCATTATCCTCGGTAGCGCTTTACGGTCAGATGCTCGAGCAGTTGCCATACCAGGCAGTGATGAAACCGGTCAGGATGCTCTCGATGGTGCAGCTGTAGACTTTTGAGGATCTGGGAACCCATGCCAAATCATTTCAGTCTCCTGAGGGGGAAAAGGTGTCGTCGTGCCCTCTTCATGAATGTGTTGGTGTGTTTGGACCATGCTAGTTTGTTGGTGATGTGGACACCAAGGAACTTGAAGCTCTCGGTCAACTCCACTACAGACCCGTTGATGTGAATGGAGGCGTGTTTGGCCCTCTTTTTCCTGTAGTCCATGATCAGCTCCTTTGTTGTTGCTCACATTGAGGGAGAGGTTGTTGTCCCCGCACCCCACTGCCAGGTCTCTGACCTCCTCCCTTTAGGCTATCTCATCATTGTTGGTGATCAGGCCTACCACTGTTGTGTCGTCAGCAAACTTAATGATGGAGTCGTGTTTGGCCACGCAGTCGTGGGTGAACAGGGAGTACAGGAAAGGACTAAACACACACCCCTGTGGGGCCCCCACGTTGAGGATCAGCGTGGCAGATGTGTTGTTGCCTACTGTTACCACCTGGGGGCGGCCCATCAGAAAGTCCATGATCCAGTTGCAGAGGGAGGTGTTTAGTCCCAAGGTCCTTAGCTTCTTAGGGATAGGGGACAGTATTCAGAAGTTTGGATGAATGAGGTGCACAAAGTAAACTGCCTGTTACTCAGGCCCAGAAGCTATATGCAGGATATGCAGCTAGTGTCCCACCTGGCCAACATCCGGTGAAATTGAAGATTGTGTGTAGATTGCTGAGAAAAAAATGGGTCTGATTACCTTCCAAAGGCAACGTAAGTAAATATATTTTGTGTGTGTGTGCATGTGTGCGTGTGTGTATGTGTGTGTGTGTGTGTGTGTGTGTGTGTGTTTACAATATAATTATTTCTCATCTAGCTACTGGTTGCCTGACAAAGTCACAAAAACTATGTGTGCGCTTCCATGGGGCATAAGTCAGCCTGTTGTGATTCTGGATAGCCATTTTGCTAGCAAGAATGACACTGCCATGTGGGGAATCATAAGTTAACTATTTCAGCATATTTCACGATGTTATTGGTAGCTTGTCTTGTTTTGAGGTGTTTTGACTGAGACAAAGTATAGTTTACATGTTAACAATCTAAGCCAACCTCATCTGGTGTGCCCCATGGATGAACGCATTTAGATTTTGTTGCTAAAGGGACAGAAGGAACACAGATATTATGGTTAGTAAATGGTAAGACAGTTGAATGTTAATCAGGTTTAAGATTGAGTGAACTGCTAATATCATTAAGGAACAGAAATGATCCCAGATTTTACCTTTAGCTCAATTCAGGAAAACATTATTTACTTGTTGTTCATATTGTGTGTGTGTGCGTATATTGCTTCTGTGTGTGTCGGTTCAGAATACTCCATATTGCTACGGCACTGATACTATGCAGTCTGTAAAAATATAGGATATCTAGGAAAGCAGAACTTCAGACAGCAAGGAAGAGAGGGGAGCAGACAGGACAGAGTGAGACAAGACAAACATGGCATATTCCTCTCAAGTCAGAGGAAGTTCTCCTTGCTAAACATTACCTCTAAAAAAAGAAAGATGCCACTTCTGACATGTCCTGTGCGTATAAATTGTTAGACCCTGATATGTTCCCATCATTTAAGGCAATCATACAGGCCACGCTGACCATCCCAGTTAGCAGCTGTGAGAGATCTTTCAGTGAATTAAGACGTCTAAATACCAGATTTAGGAGCCCAATGACTGAAAATAGAAAGACAATTGACAAAGATATACAATACCAGTCAAAAGTTTGGACACATCTACTCATTCCAGGGTTTTTTCTTTATTTTTCTAAATTGTGGAATAATAGTGAAGACATCACAACTATGAAATAAGACATACAGTATGGAGTGTGCAACGCTGTGATCAAGGTAAAGGGTGGCGACTTTGAAGAGTCTCAAATAAAAAATATATTTAGATTTGTTTAACACTTTTTTAGTTAGTACATGATTCCATATGTGTTATTTCATAGTTTTGATGTCTTCACTATTATTCTACATCGTAGAAAATAGTACAAATAAATAAAAACCATGGAATGAGTATGTGTCCAAACTTTTGACTGGTGCTGTATGTCTATATTTGACAATAGTTGATCTACCCTGTCCAAACTTTTGACTTGTACTGTACTTACTAACACGCTTGGGAAAGAGTGAAGTCAGACAGGTTTGCACCTACAGTTTCATTTAGTTTAATTTCTAATCTTTATGGATGGACTAACATCGTAGTACTGTGTAATATAACTTGCAAACATTGTGAATATTTAATTGGAGAAAGGATTGCATGCAGGAAGGTACATGTGGAAAAGTGTGAAGTGTTGTTACTACAGGGGTGTTGGAGGGGGTGTATTTGTTTTTGTGTAATTAATTAGGTTGAAATATTGTCCTGTAGCTAATTGATCTTGGAATCTGTGAATTATTTCCACAAACATTAGAAAATCGTGATTTTCAAGTGTGTTTGTTGCCAAACATACCCCCATTAATCTCACTATCCTACCGATCCTCGACTTCAGCGATGTCATTTACAAAATAGCCTCCAACATTCTATTCAGCAAACTGGATGCAGTCAATCACAGTGCCATCCATTTTGTCTCCAAAGCCCCATATACCACCCACCACTGCGACCGGCTGGCCCTCGCTACATATTCGTCGCCAGACCCACTGGCTCCAGGTCATCTATAAGTCTTTGCTAGGTAAAGCTCCGCCTTATCTCAGCTCACTGGTCACGATAACAACGCCCACCCGTAGCACACACTCCAGCACGTATATCTCACTGGTCATCCCCAAAGCCAACACCTCCTTTGGCCGCCTTTCCTTACAATTCTCTGCTGCCAATGACTGGAAAGAATTGCAAAAAGACATATCTCCCTCACTAACTTTAAACATCAGCTATCTGAGCAGCTAACCGATCGCTGCAGTTGTACACAGCCCATTTGTAAATAACCCATACAGTCTACCTACCTCATCCCCATATGGTTTTTATTTACTTTTGCACACCAGTATTTCTACTTGCACATCATCATCTGCACATCTATAACTCCAGTGTTAATCTGCTAAATTCTAATTACTTCTCTACTATGGTCTTACCTCTTCACGCCATTTGCACACACTGTATATAGACTTTTTTCTATTATGTTATTCACTGTACATTAGTTTATTCCATGTGTAACTTTGTGTTGTTGCTTGTGTCGCACTGCTTTGCTTTATCTTGGCCAGGTCACAGTTGTAAATGAGAACTTGTTCTCAACTGGCCTACCTGGTTAAATAAAGGTGGAATAAAAAATGTTTAATGGTTGCGCAGGGAACAAAGCTCCCCTTCCTCGGAGTCAGCCCCAGGTCTCCAGGGCTAAGCCCCGGATGTTCTGTATGTCTAGTGACGTCCCTGGTGTGTAGTAGTGGTGCGCGGGTCTGCTGTTTGTTCACCCGCACCCGCTATGCTTCAATTTATAATTTCCAACATTTTGGTAGGCTATTTGTTAGTCAATTTGTCTATAATGAAATAAATGTAGCTTCTCATTTGCCATTATATGTTGCCATATAAGACTAAATAAACCCTTGCTCAACAGAATAATATAATAGATCCAGTGGCTACCCTTCATTCGGGACAGGTGGGGCAGAGCAATGACCCAACACCTCCAGGCTGTGTAAGGGCTCTTTGACCATGAAGAAGAGTGGTGGTGCTGTATCAAATGACCTGGCCTCCACAATCACCCGACCTTAACCCAATTGAGATGGTTTGGGATGAGTTGGACCAAAAGCAGCCAACAAGTCCTCTGCATATGTGGAAAGTCCTTCAAGACTGTTGGAAAAGCATTCCAGGTGAAGCTAGTTGAAAGAATGCCAAGAGTGTGCAAAGCTGTCAACAAGGCAAAGGGTGGCTACTTTGAAGAATCTAAAATCTAAAATATATTTTGATTTGTTTAAACCTTTATTAGTTACGACATGATTCCATATATGTTATTTCATAGTTTTGATGTCTTCACTTTTATTCTACAATGTAGAAAATAGTTAGATAGTGTTTCCTTAGACACGTTGGTGCGGCTGGCGGGCAGTTTGTCAAGAAGCAATGCGGCTTGACTCTCGACCTTCGCCGAGTCCGTAGGGAATTACAGCGATGAGACAAGTTAGTAACTACCATTTGGATATCACGATAAAGGGGGTAACGCCATGGGCCAGAAAATTTTGAATACATTGGCCATGATGTCAATCCAGCATGACTCCTGGAAACTCGGATCTGGGAAATCTCAGACTTCACTGAGTTCAATACAATTGGGAATTCAGATAAAACTAGTTCCGACTGGGAAAATACGGAAAATACTTTTGAACGGTCATCCAACTCTGAATTCGAAATCGGGAATTTGGACCCTCTTTCTAGAGACCCCAAGAAAGACCACCGTGCCACCTTCCTGTGCAAGTGAGCACAGCACAACAAAGTGAGTCCAAAAATGTATTGTACGCTGCTTCATAAATTATGTCAGAAATATTTGTAAAATGTAGCTAAGAAAGTAATAGTAATCGTATGTTGTGTAGTAAGCTGTTAGTAGCCCATGTGCTTCAACCTAATAATTTGCTCCCTTTTCACCTCATAACTTAGCCTACTGTTCTGACTTGGTGGTGCACATTTAGCCTATAGCATGTGTTAGAGAAATGTCATCATTGAATATTGCAAGAGCCCTCATTGTCTGCTTATATGCCCCCTTTATTTATCCAACTCTTCTGACTTGGTGTACAGGGAGAGTACTGCAAGAAAAGTGCTGAACAAATAGTTATATTGAGTATGTCCATCCTAGCTCGCTCATTAATGACCTAATCAAAATGATGGATTGCCTCTTCTACGCTCCTATTCCCCTTATGCCATAGTTTGTTCATCTCAATTGTCAGTAGAAACCACGTATGTTTAAGCAAGTCAGCCATATCAGCTATGTTTTTTTGAAAGGCAGTAAATGAGATTGAATAAACTGTTTCACTGCCAGACAAGGCTGCGCTGATGGCCAGGTATAGCATTGGTAAGGTGTTGGGACTGCTGTTGGGAGATGGTAACTCTAACTCTTATGTAGGCCCTAACAGTCTCTCAGCCCTGTTTGTCACCATTATAGTGCAACGAATGTATTGTTTAATGTTGTGTAGTGACTTTTCTGGCATGCATCAAAAAAAAAATGATATTTTGTTTGCCCCACCAAGATTTACATGCTAAAATCTCCACTGAGTATAACGATAAAATTAATGTTTCAATTTCGATGACATCGGTATTTTCT
Organism: Oncorhynchus mykiss; assembly: GCF_057628025.1. Lineage (NCBI taxonomy): Eukaryota > Metazoa > Chordata > Actinopteri > Salmoniformes > Salmonidae > Oncorhynchus > Oncorhynchus mykiss. Next base: position 80,323,570 of record NC_143023.1, on the reverse strand, counting down.
CTGTCATCTTTCGCAAAGACATTTAGGGACTGGGGTAAAAATACAATAATGCAAAAACAAACAGAAAATATTTTCTTTGCAAAATGTCCAAATGACCGGTTGTAAGGAAAAAGAAAGCTGTGTTTCTGATAAGATTTCAGTTCGGCTTTGATGCAAATTTAATTTGGGTGAAATACTATCAGCTTTTAGGATGATTTTATGATGAAGACAGCACATCTACAGATCATATTTAACTGAGCATTGCATTCTCTTAAGATGCAGGAAAAAAGAAATCTCCGCTCCATGTCCAAATTTTTCCTACATTTGGTGTGTAATTTTACTGCAAGAGATGCTTAATTCTGGAGGAGTTATTAGTAAATCTATAGCCCCATTCACACGGGACTAGTATTACTAGAGAATGTAAAAAATGTATTTATTACCCGAGAATGTCCGTTATTCCAGAGGACTATTCAGAGGGATACATTTTTTTCCAAACAGCCCCCTGTAATTCTTTCTTTCTTTAAAAAAAATGACAGTTAAGATGGAAGCCTGCAGTTTTTTTTGTAGGTGTGAAGATATTTCAACAAGTCCAGGCGATAACAGGCTACACTTATACCTCGAGCTTGGTTCCCAAGTTTCTAAACCATCAAATCCAATTTTATTTGTCACATACATGTATTTATTTAGCAGTTGTTATTGCGGGTGTAGCGATCATCTTTAGTATAATGTTGCCATAATATTTAGGTGTGATCATATCATTGGGATATTTTAGCGATCCGCAGTAGAAGACGTCCTAAATGCTCCCCAGTCTTCAGATGTGAGCTGAACAGCTAACTTACAATTGATATGTGACCGACATGATCTATTCGGTCCCATCAGCACCCTGATGGTCCAAAATAGCATACTATGGGTGTGTTTGTAAATTCAATCTGGAGTGCCAGAGTGTGCTCAGAGTGTGCTCTGGGCGTTCATAACCTCAGAGCTTTTACAGACTGTCCGTTCATAAATTTAGAACATTTCGCTCTCTGAGCATTCAGAGCACACACTGGACACTCTGGCCGAGGAGTAGGGTTGATCTGAGTGTTCTGACCTAACAACAGCAGTCAAGTACCCAAGCTAACTGGCTAACGTTGGCTAGCTACTTCCAGACACAAATGTGACCAACTGGCTCGATTCGGTCTTATGTAGCAACATTTTAAATTGTGTTTTTTACATTAGATTAAAGTATAGACTGAGAACTAGAAAATTTTATATAAATAACTACAGTTGAAGAACGATGGGAAAGTAATTATGCTTTGAAAGTTGATAACTTGTAACTCCACCTTTGAAAAAATGGCCCTTGAATGATTTGGTACACGTAATGGAGAGCTCTTCTTTGTCTACACCCATTCAGCATCATTTACACCCTCTTAAGCCTTAGCCCCACCCATCTCTTCACATGCATGACATCAGCATCCTGGTAGTCCAAAATAGCATATCTGGGGTATTTTAACACTAATAAACCCATCCATTTAAACATTAATTTAGTATATGTCAATCTAGCAAACCAGGCAAATAAAAGCAACTTTCTAAACAATGTTTTGGTTTGTTTCTAGCTTGTTAGCTAGTTAATTAACATTAATTTAGCTGGTGGGCCAGTTCAAATAATGATTACATCATATAGTTTAGCTAATTTATATTAATTATTACAGGAAAATAAACTCAAAACAAGATCATTGTTTACACGTTAATGGCAAGCTAATTACAGAAATTAGCATGATTGTGAGTGTGATGAAATAAAAGCAGGGCATTCTACAGGAGAATATTAGAACTTGGACACTGTCTTGTTGGCCTAACATTATATCCTAATTCGACTTTGGTGCACGTCATGTTGTTCTTCACAATACCATCTTTACCAGCTCTGGTAAACACACACAATATAATATAAAAGCAATGTTTATTTTGAACAGTACACAGGATACAGAAGGTTAAAACAGTACAGTGAAATGGTACCTTGCATGGTTGAGTTTTTGTTTAGACATATAGCTAGCTACAGTTGAAGTTGGAAGATTACATACACCTTAGCCAAATACATTTAAACTCAGTTTTTCACAATTCCTGACATTTAATTCCTGACATGTCTTAGGTCCATTAGGATCACCACTTTATTTTAAGAATGTGAAATGTCAGAATAATAGAAGAGAGAATTATTTATTTCAGCTTTTATTTCTTTCATCACATTCCCAGTGGGTCAGAAGTTAACATCCACTCAATTAGTATTTGGTAGCATTGCCTTTAAATTGTTTAACTTGGGTCAAACGTTTTGGGTTGCCTTCTGCAAGCGCCCACAATAATTTGGATGAATTATGGCCTATTCCTCCTGACAGAGCTGGTGTAACTGAGTCAGGTTTGTAGGCCTCCTTACTCGCACACGCTTTATCAGTTCTGCCATTTTGCAACAACTTTGGAAGTATGCTTGGGGTCATTGTCCATTTGGAAGACCCATTTGCGACCAAGCTTTAACTCCCTGAGTGATGTCTGGAGATGTTGCTTCGATATATCCACATAATTTCCCCTCATCATGATGCCATCTATTTTGTGAAATGCACTAGTCCCTCCTGCAGCAAAGCACCCCCACAACATGATGCTGCCACCCCATGCTTCAAGGTTGGGATGGTGTTCTTTGGCCTGCAAGCCCTCCCCTTTTTCCTCCAAACATAACGATGGTCATTATGGCCAAACAGTTCTATTTTTGTTTCATCAGACCAGAGGACATTTCTCCAAAAAATACGATCTTTGTCCCCATGTGCAGTTGCAAACCATAGTCTGGCTTTTTTATGGTGATTTTGGAGCAGTTGCTTCTTCCTTGCTGAACGGCCATCCAGGTTATATTGATATAGGCCTCGTTTTACTGTGGATATAGATACTCTTGTACCTGTTTCCTCCAGCATCTTCACAAGATCCTTTGCTTTTGTTCTGGTAATGATTTGCACTTTTCGCACCAAAGTACGTTCATCTCTAGGAGACAGAAAGCGTCTCCTTCCTGAGCGGTATAACGGCTGCATAGTCCCATGGGGTTTATGCTTGCGTATTATTGTTTGTACAGATGAATGTGGTACCTTCAGGTTTTTGGAAATTGCTCCCAAGAATGAACCAGACTTGTGGAGGTCTAATTTTTTTCTGAGTTCTTGGCTGATTTCTTTTGATTTTCCCATGATGTCAAGTTTGAAGGTAGGCCTTGAAATACATCCACAGGTACACCTCCAATTGACTCAAATTATGTCAATTAGGCTATCAGAAGCTTCTAAAGCCATGACATCATTTTCTGGAATTTTCCAAGCTGTTTAAAGCACAGTCAACTTAGTGTATGTGAATTACAGTGAATTATAAGTTAAATAATTTGTCGGAAAAATGACTTGTGTCATTGCACAAAGTAGATGTCCTAACCGACTTTCCAAAAGTATAGTTTGTTAACAAGAAATTTGTGGAGTGGTTGAAAAATTAGTTTTAATGACTCCAACCTAAGTGTATGTAAACTTCCGAATTCAGCTGTAGTACCTCAACTACCTCTTACCCTGGCACATTGACTCGGTACTGGTACTCATTGTATATCGCATAGTTATTTTATTGTGTTACTATTTTCATTTTTTTTTCTTATGGCTGCAGTTCTGTTATACTCACAGACATAATTCAAACAGTTTTAGAAACTTCAGAGTGTTTTCTATCCAATACTAATAACAATATGCAAATATTAGCAGCTTTGACTGAGGAGCAGGCCGTTGAATATGGGCACCTTTGTGCACCTTTCATCCAAGCTACTCAATACCATTAGTAGCTTGGATGAAAGGTGCACAAAGGTGCCCATATTCAACGGCCTGCTCCTCAGTCAAAGCTGCTAATATTTGCATATTGTTATTAGTATTGGATAGAAAACACTCTGAAGTTTCTAAAACTGTTTGAATTATGTCTGTGAGTATAACAGAACTCATATAGCAGAAAATAACCTGAGAAATTCCACTTCCTGTTTTTTTGGGGAGGTGGCATGTTGTCAACCAAGCTCTCATTGAAATTACAGCGAGATATGGATGAGTTTTCACTTCCTATGCCTTCCACAGCAGTCAATAGAACCTTGTCTGATGACTCTAATGTGAAGGGGGGTCAATTGACACAGGAAATAGTCACCACAGCCATGAGTGGACCATGCTTTCACCAGGTGCGTTCATAGGGGAAGGACTTGCTTTCCATCGGTCATCTGAAGTAATTCTAATTCTCCGGTTGGAACGTTATTCAAGATATATGTGAACAACATTCTAAAGATTGATTCAGTACATCGTTTGACATGTTTCGTGACATACGTCACGGAACTTTTGGACATTTCGTCACTTTATAGTGAACACGCTTTGTGACTTTGGAATTGTTTACCAAACGGGCTAACCAAAGTAGCTAACTGGACATAAATAACGTAATTTTCGAACAAATCAAGCATTTATTGTGGACCTGGGATTTCTAGGACTGCATTCTGATGAAGTTCATCAAAGCTAAGGAAACATTTATCATGTATTTTCTGGTTTCTCTTGACTCTAACATAGAGGCTAATTTGGCTACTGTTCTGAGCACCGTCTCAGGTTATTGCATGTGTTGCTTTTTCCGTAAACCTTTTTTGAAATCTGACACAGCGATTGAGGAGAGGTATATCTATAATTCCATGTGTATAACTTGTATTATCATCTACATTTATGATGAGTATTTCTGTTGAAACGATGTGGCTATGCAAAATCACTTGATGTTTTTGCAACTAGTGAATCTAATAAGCCAATGTAAACTCAGATTTTTTGATGTAAATATGAACTTTATCAAACAAAACATGCATGTCTTGTGTAAGATGAAGTCCTATGAGTGTCATCTGATGAAGATAATTCAAGATTAGTGATTAATTTTATCTCTATTTCCGCTTTTTGAAAAATGCTATATTTTGCTGGAAAATGGCTGTGCTTATTGTGGTTTGGTGGAGACCTAACATAATCATTTGTAGTGCTTTCGCTGAAAAGCCTATTTGAAATCCAACACTGTGGTGGGATTAACAACGAGAAAAGCTTTAAAATGGTATGAGACACATGTATGTTTTAGGAATTGTAATTATGAGATTTCTGTGGTTTGAATTTGGCGCCCTCTATTTTCACTGGTAGTTGTCATATCGATCCCGGTATTGGGATTGCAGCCATAACAAGTTAATCCATACGGCATAACGAGGTACTCATAATGACCCGATGTGGTACTAAACGCGGTTTTCCACTCGTCTCCATCCCGACCAGATTATAAGCGCTCCTGAGGTCCAGTTTTGTGAAAAACCGTGCTCCCGTGAAAGGATTCCACCGCCGTAGCGATGAGAGGTAGCTGGTAACTAAACCCCACCATGATGGCATTTAGACCTCTATAATCAATTTATGGATGCAGACCTCCCTCCTTTTTTTTCACAAAAAAAAGAAACTCGAGGAGACAGGTGAAATGGAGGGCCGAATGTACCCCAGTCCCAGAGATTCCATGACGTATGTCTCCATAGCCAACGTCTCCTCCTGCGACAATGGGTACATGTGACTCTTGGGAAGCGCAGCATTTACCTGGAGATTTATCGCACAATCCCCCTGTCGATGAGGTGGTAATTTAGTCGCCCTCTTCTTACAGAAAGTGATAGCCAAATCGGCATATTCAGGGGGAACACGCACAGTGGAAACCTGGTCTGGACTCTCCACCGACGTGGCCCCGATCGAAACTCCCATACACCACCATGAACACTCATCTGACCACCCCTGGAGAACCCCCTGTCTCCACGAAATGCTGGGATTGTGACTAGCCAGCCAGGGAACCCCCAGCACCACTGGAAATGCAGGTGAATCGATAAGGAAGAGACTAATCCGCTCCTTATGATTCCCCTGCGTTACCATGTCCAGTGGAACAGTGGCCTCCCTGACCAGCCCTGACCATAATGGCCAGCTATCTATGGAGTGCACGGGGAAGGGGGGATCTATCGGCACTAGCGGAATTCCCAGCTTGATGGCGAGTCCGCGATCCATAAAGTTCCCAGCTGCGCCTGAATCGACTAGCGCCTTATGCTGGGAAGAGGGAGAAAAGTCAAGGAAAAAAAGAAATACAAACATGTGACCAACAGGGGGTTCTGGGTGAGTTTGGTGCTGACTCACCTGGGGTGACCGAGAAGTTTTCTGCCTGCCCTCTCCACTCCCAGACGGGCTCCTCCAGCACCGGTCGGCCGTGTATCCTCTCCGACCACAGCTGGTGCAGGAGGAGCCTCCTCCTCCGGTACCCCTCGGCACGGCCCCCCCTAACTCCATAGGAATGGGAGCGGGAGCGCTAGGAGGTGGAACAGACAGGACCCTTTCTGAACGCCCGCGGGCAGCCAGCAGATTGTCCAGACGGATTGACACGTCTATCAGTTCGTCGAGGGAGAGAGCGGCGTCCCGACACGCTAGCTCCCTGCAGACGTCCTCCCGGAGATTACACATCAGTGGTCTATCAGGGCCCTGTCGTTCCACCCAACCCCAGCGGCCAAGGTCCGAAACTCCAACGCGCTCCTCGTCTCCTGCCTAAGATGGAATAGTCGCTCACCCGCCGCTCGGCCCTCCGGAGGGTGGCGGGTGAACTCTGGATAGTGCTCCTTCGCCGAGTCTGGACCATTCCAGACCGCGTTGGCCCACTCCAGAGCACGACCCGTAAGGCAGGAGACGAGGACACTCACACTCTCCTCCCCCGATTGATAGGGTCTCACGGTAGCCAGGTACAGCTCGAGTTGGAGCAAAAACCCCTGGCACCCAGCCGCCGCACCATCGCTCTCCCTCGGGAGCGCAAGACGAAGTGCGCCGGAGCCGGACCTCTCCCATCGGTCAATTCTCTCTATCATCTGATCCATAACAAATCCTATCCGATGGAGGACGGTGGTATGATGGAGGACGCATTCCTCCATCGATGGAAGGGGGGTGGCAGCTGCTCCTGCTGACTCCATTGGTATGGTGCGGGATTCTGTAACGCTCTGTGCGTAGTGGGTGTGAAGTCAGGAGCAGGAAGCAGAGAGTACAGGGTAGTGCTTTTAATTGCACACACGGCGAACATAAGCCACCCTGCGAAACACAGGGCGCACACAAAACAAATGCCCCAAACACAGGGACTTAAACAGTCCGGAGAAAAGCCCACGAATGAAAACACGTTAACCTCAAACGTGCACAGTAGCAACACAAAAGAATCCAGCACAAAGAGCAGGCGGGCCTACTGGCTAACATAGCCCGACTAATCAGCGTACACCCAAAACAGGTGAAACCAATAAACAGAAAGGGGAAAAGGGATCAGTGGCAGCTAGTAGGCCGGTGATGACAACCGCCGAGCACCACCCGAACAGGAAGGGGAGCCACTTTTGGTAGGAGTCGTGACACGCATTTAGATAAAACATGAATGTTTACGTTCAAATGCCTCTCCTGTGAAGTAGTGATGTGAGACATACACCTAGTTTCCTGAAACAAGTCACATTTGGCATGCGTACAGTTAAGCCCTAAAGCTTAGCCCTAGGCGTATGCACTAATACTAAATATTGAAAGGAAAACCTCAATGTAGACTATATAAATTGCATAATAATTATTTAAGGGATTGTTTCTCTTTATTCAACCCGCCTGCCACCCACCCGCCCACCAGCCACACACTATATAATGATCCTAAACATGTTCGCCCCGTGGATATAACCACGGGGACTGCGGGTTGTGAGTCAACCTGCGCATCACTAGTGTGTAGCATGAGTGTGTGTGAGTGAGTGAAAGTGTGCTAAGGTGTGGAGAATCAGAACATTACATGTAACACTAAAATGTGTGCTAATTGTTATCACCTCCCTGACCTGTGTACATATTCAATTCAGACGTGCCTTACTCAAGAACAGACTGATATCTCTGATTTACACACTTTATTCTATGATCATGACAGGACCATATATAGCTACTGGGTAAAGAAATCTGAGCCCATAAACACATTATATTTTCTCTATTTTCCAAATGTTCTTCTTCTGTGCTCTGAAGACAAATATTGGAAATAAATTCAGATACTACTGTATATAGATAACGTCTACAGTTCTAGGCCAACAATATATTTTCCACATCATACAAATAAAAGACATCACAAATCCTACATTTTCCATTTCACTCCTTAGCGCTAGCACCGTTTCTATGCCAACTGACAGATGTTAAAAGATGGCTGTTCATGGGCATCATTCTGGTACTCAGGATTTTTTGCTCAAGCACTGGTTTCTATCCTAAATCCAATTTATATTTATCTCCTGAAGCAGAGGGTATATTCAAGATGTGCCAGTCATTCAATAATGAAATGCCTTTGTGAAAACAAACAAATACCTTCTTTGAACACCATAATAGGTACAGTAAATAAAGAATGTTAATAAAAAAAAATATATTGGCATGTAGCATATTCCATGGTGAATAAAACTCATATCAGAAGTCTCAAACTGCAGCTGTTGTTGAGGCTCACATTTTGGCCGCCACATCTCAGGGATAACCACCTTTTTTATTTATTTAGCTTTATAGAAAGGAGTCAACAATGCTCTGTGACAAAGTTCCAGTGTCGTCAGCTCCCCAAAGGCTCCATGTCTAATTAAATATACCACATACCTGTCCTCAGCTGCTTTTTCCTGCACTATGACAGATGCTATTTGCAAGTGATTGTGGGTTTTTGTGTCACATGACGGTATAGGCAACATTCAGAATTTTTTTTGTTGTTGTTGTTAATAACATATTCAAGGTTGAAGTTGTATTTTTGCAAATATGCAAGCATATTTGTGGCTTGAGTGTAATCAGCTTTAGCAGTGTATAAATGCCACCACACTGGTATCAATATGAAGCTGATCGAAAACCAAATAGTGATGTTTGCTGTGTAGGCAGTAAAATAAACTCAAACTTACCTTGTATTTAAATGTTTTGTCAGCGTATTAGAGCTCACATTGCATTGATATTTAGGTCACACAAGGATTTGTAGTCCCAAGTTGAATAGGAACATTTCAAATCTTGCTGACACAATGAGACTAATGTAAACTGATCACTCTCACTGTTTACTAAGTGTATTATAAAAAGCTATATCTATAAACCCATAGTGAAAGGGACAGCTGTAGTAGTACATGATTGTAAAAACATTCAACTATACAACCAATTCCCTTTTGACATTCAAGTAGCTGCTTTAAAATCCTTGCCAAATCGCCTGGTAGACTCCAACTGTCAAGGTCTCTCTGTTCTCCATCCTCGTTATCATCCATCCCCACTAAAGCCACGAAGAGTCCTCCCCTGACACTACAGAACTGGTCCATTAAAACACATGGAAAATCACAATGAGTGAAGATACTGATTTGGCTGTGACACTGCAAGACACTTTGACAGTACAAAGTATATTGCATGATCTGACTTGACGAGTTTAAAAAAAGGTTAAATAAAAAATACATAAAAAATGATTGTCTTATTGTCAGTGTGTGTGACATACACTCCTGGCTACAGGGCTTAAAGCCATAAGACTGGTGAACAGTTAATTAAACAGCTACACACACTTTGTGGTTTTCATCCTCTGCCTACATGTACATAGTACTTCAATCAATCAATCACCTAACCAAACCTACATCAAATCAAATCAAATTCTATTGGTCACATACACATGGTTAGCAGATGTTAATGCGAGTGTAGCGAAATACTTGTGCTTCTAGTTCCAACAGTGCAGTAATATCTAACAAGTAATCTAACAATTCCACAACAACTACCTAATACACACAAATATAAAGGGGTGAATGAGAATATGTACATAAGTATATGGATGAGCGATGGCTGAGTGGCATAGGCAAGGTGCAGTAGATGGTATAAAATACAGTATATACTGTACATGTGATATGAGTAATGTAAGATATGTAAACATTATTAAAGTGGAATTATTTAAAGTGGCATTGTTTAAAGTGACTAGTGATCAATTTATTAAAGTGTCCAGTGATTGGGTCTCAATACAGTATATACATGTGATATGAGTAATGTAAGATATGTAACATTATTAAAGTGATACATTTATTAAAGTGTCCATTGATTGGGTCTCAGTGTAGGCAGCATCCTCACTGAGTTAGTGATGCCTATTTAACAGTCTAATGGCCTTGATATAGAAGCTGTTTTTTAATCTCTCGGTCCCAGCTTTGATGCACCTGTACTGACCTCACCTTCTGGATGATAGCGGTGTGAACAGGCAGTGGCTCGGGTGGTTGTTGTCCTTGATGATCTTTTTGGTCTTCCTGTGACCGGGTGCTGTAGGTGTCATGTAGGGCAGGTAGTTTGTCCCCCGGTGATGCGTTGTGCAGACCGCATCACCCTCTGGAGAGCATTGCGGTTGAAGGCGGTGCAGTTGCCGTACCAGGCTGTGATACAACCCGACAGGATGCTCTCGATTGTGCATCTGTTAAAGTTTGTCAGGGTTTTGGGTGACAGGCCAAATTTCTTCAGCCTCCTGAGGATGAAGAGGCACTGTTTATCCTTCTTCACCACACTGTCTGTACATGTAGATGTTACCTCAATCAATCACCCCAACTACCTCGTACCCCAGTACACTGACTCGGTACCGGTACTCCTTGTATATAGCCTCGTTATTGTTGATTTATTGTGTTGTTTTATTGTGCAACTGTTTTCTTTTTATCATTTTGTTTATCTATTACTTTTTAACTGCATTGTCGAGAAAGGGCTCGTAATTAAGCATATCATGGTAAAGTCTACACTTGTTGATTTCTGCACGTGACAAATACAATTTGATTTGATTTGATAAAATACTAACTGGTTTGCATTAATACAAGTGACATGGGATGTGCTAGAAAGATCTGGAAGCTGAAGGACTGAAATGCCATAGTGCCTTCCGTGTTGGCAACCTACGCAACCCACGCAGCACTGACCTGACCTGATGCAGAGTTGAAGGTAACCTTCGTCATGCCCGAAGACTGCATAAAGCTGAACTGAGACACTAACAATAGTGTATATTGGAAGTGGCACAAAGGTGTTATGACATGCCTATTGATCAAATAGCTTCCATGAAGAGAACGTTCCAGTCTCCTTGTTATGTTGGAGCAAGAATTGAGCTGAAGCTTTTCAACTTTTTATTAAGAACTGTTCCTCGTTGATTCCAGGTCAGATGTAATGATTTTACCAACTGAACCATAACATGATCATTTTGGACTTGGTATTGACAATCAAGAAAGAGTGAAATCTATGTAGCCTTCCTACATGTTCCCTAGCCCACCTCATCACCTGTCATCCATATAACTGTCCATCCATTGTCCCTCTGGGATACTCCTCCATCACTGCAGTAATGGCTTTCTGGTTGGCCTGATAATGGTTTGAGCCAGTTGTGGATGTATCTGCCCATAGAATGCAGAAAATGACAGACATGACTTCAAACCAGGGCCCAGTTTCCCAATAGCTATGGAACTGAGGCTTACGAGTGTTTTAACAATGCAGCGTTCCTGCAACGGACAGATATTTAACAAGCGTTTGCCAAAACACCATATTGAGAGAACATTTACATTTGACATTTTTATCATGTAGCAGACGCTCTTATCCAGAGTGAATTACAGTTAGTGTATTCATCATAAGACAGCTAGGTGGGACAACCACATATTACAGTCGCCGTATGTACATTTTTCCTCAATAAAGCAGCTATCAGCAAAGTCAGAGCTAGTGGGGGGGAGTAGGTGTGTCCAAACATTTGAATGGTACTATATGTAAAAATGTATATGTAAAATGTATGTATATGTAGCAAAAAGGCTGTCAAAGGAATTGTCCGTAGCGCTCCAAGACGGGATTGTGTCAAGGCATAGATCCAGTTCCTCTTACTGTTCCGTAGGCAAGTACCATGGTTTTGTAGTGGATGCGAGCTTCACCTGGAAGCCAGTGGAGTGTGCGGTGGAGCGGGATGACATGGGAGAACATGGGAAGGTTGAACATCAGGCGGGCTGCAGCGTTCTGGATAAGTGGCAGAGATTTGATGGCACAAGCAGGGAGCCCAGCCAACAGCGAGTTGCAGTAGTCCAGACGGGAGATGTCAAGTGCCTGGATTAGGAGCTGTGCCACTTCCTACGTGAGGTAAAGTTGTGCTCTATGGATGTTGTAGAACATGAACCTGCAGGAGCAAGTCACTGCTTTGATGTTGGCAGAAAATGACAGGGTGTTGTCCAGGGTCATGCCAAGCTTCTTTGCACTCTGGGAGGGGAACAGCGTGGAGTTGTCAACCGTGATGGAGAGGTCTTTGAGCAGGTAGGCATTCTCCTGGAGGAAGAGCAGCTCAGTTTTGTCGAGGCTGAGCTTGAGGTGGTGGGCCGACATCCAAGCTGAGATATCTGCCAGGCATAGAGATGCATTTCGCCACCTGGCTGTCAGAAGGGGGGAATGGGAAAAGTAGTAGAAAAGAGAAACCCAGCCCTGAGAGGGTGGAGAGGAGGATCTGATGGTTCACTGTGTAGAAAGCAGTGGATAGATCTAGGAGAATGGTAACAGAAGATAGAGATTTTAGCTTTGAAAGAGCAGAGCAGTCTCAGTTGAGTGACCTGTCTTGAAGCCTCACCTGTTAGGGTCAAGAAGAACGTTCTGAGAAAGTGGATGCAGCCAGTGGTTAGGTATGAGTTGATGAGGGAATTGAGGAATGGGAGAAGGTCTCCAGAGATGGTCTGGAGAAGGGAGGAGGGGATGGGGTCGAAAGTTCACAAAGTGAGTCATTGGAGCATGTGGCAACACTGATAGGATCGAAACAAATGCAGCGCTGCTCTCAAATCAGCTTTCTCTATACAGATCTTACCTTAACATTATAATTATATTACAATACCGACTATCAGCTCCAAAAGAGATAATACCACCTATGGTGTCAAATATCGAGGCGGCTTATTCTAATGATTACCCAATAATTATGCACTCAATCACAGATTTCGCACATCATTGCGCAAATGTTGTTACACATCATAAAATATGTTGATAAAAATAAATTACAAAGCGTAGCCTACAATTAGCGCAATAGAACTCAATTGATTGAACATGAAAGTGATTTCAATATGATTGAAATATATTGGCCTATGTATGTAGACTATAGGCCTTTCTGTATTTTTATTTTAACGGAGTTACCTTGGTTTTCATTTAAATCATATTTTTATCCTTTGTTTGTTCGTAACAATAGCAGACATTGGCAACTTTGTATTTGTCATCATCAGAGATAGATAAACCATGTGATTCTATGTTTAGCGGAGGTCTTCTGTGTATGAAGCCAAAGGGCAAAAAAAAACGAACGCCGCACTTAGCTGTTCTACAAGAGGTCTACGAGGCAGTTGGTAAAGATTGATCGTTTTCAAGAGCAACTTTAGTAATGATGGTTTTGGGAAACAGCTTGGAGATTTAACAATGCTCCTACGAAAGTTCCAACAATGAACAATCTTATTTAAGATGCTTTTAGGAAACCGGGCCCTGGTGTGTGTGAGTGTGAGTGTGAGTGTGAGTGTGTGTGTGTGTGTGTGTGTGTGTGTGTGTGTGTGTGTGTGTGGGTGCGTGGGTGCGTGGGTGCGTGTGTGTGTGTCTGCACATGGTCATGTTTTGTGTGGTTGAGAGATATTAAAGTCCCTAACAGACAGGATTGTATGGAATGCATTCAGTAAAAAGGCTTTCACAAATAGAGTCTTGATCATTATCTCTAAAAGTCTAGAATAAGTGCATAAATGCCAACAGTTCTCTCCGTTTCTCTCAATCAGGATGTGATCGCCTCTACTGTATGTATAATGTTATAAAAATGTATCTCTTCATCCAAAGAAGACAGTGGCTTTGTCTTGTTGTCAAATCTTCTTACCAACTCTCTCAAGTCAAGACAAGGGCCTAGATTTCGATTTCAGCGTTACACTAATCACATTTGCAGTGTCATGTCCATTGAAACCAATGAACTTCAACATTGGTTAGACCTCATCCAAACATCAATACAGCAACAGATTAATGGGAAAGGACTGGTCATGAATGGTGCATTATTGTTCTATCAATCCTCTACTACAATATCAGTTGACTTCTAGCAATCACATCAAAGCAGGCTGTTTGGAGGAGCTATAGGAGCACAGGCACATTCTAATGGCTTGAATAGAACAAATGGAATGGAGAAAAACATGTTGTTTCTATATGTTGTTACACATCATTAAATATATTGATACAAATACATTACAGAGTAGCGTACAAATAGCGAAATAGAAAGCAATTGATTAAACATGAAATTGATTTCAATATGAGTGAAACACAGTATATAGGCCTTCAGAAAGTATGCAGACCCCTTGACTTTTTCCTCATTTTGTTACGTTACAGCCTTATTCTAAAATGTTTTTGTTTTTTTAAATCCTTAGAAATCTACACACAATACCCCATAATGACAAAGCGAAAACAGGTTTTAAGAAATGTTTGCAGATGTATTGAAAATAAAAAACTGAAACCTTATTTACATAAGTATTCACACTGGAAATTGAGCTCAGGTATGTCCTGTTTACATTGATCATCCTTGAGATGTTTCTACAACTTGATTGGAGTCCACCTGTGGTAAATTCAATTGATTTGACATTTTTTGGAAAGACACACACCTGTCTATATAAGGTTGACAGTGCACGTCAGAGAAAAAAAACAAGCCATGAGTTCGAAGAAAATGTCCGTAGAGCCCCGAGACAGGATTGTGTCGAGGCACAGATCTGGGGAAGGGTACCAAAACATTTATGGAGTTTTGAAGGTCCCCAAGAGCACATTCTTAAATGGAAGAAGTCTGTAACCACTCTGTAACCACTATGAGTCTACCTAGAGCTGGCCGCCCGGCCAAACTGAGCAATCGGGGGAGAAGGGCCTTGGTCAGGGAGGTGACCAATAATCTAATAGTCACTCTGACAGAGCTCTGCAGTTACTCTGTGGAGATGGGAGGACCTTGCAGATGGAAAACCACCTCTGAGGCACTCCACCAATCAGGCCTTTTGGTAGAGTGGCCAGACTCAAGCCACTCCTCAGTAAAAGGCACATGACAGCCCACTTGGAGTTTGCCAAAAGGCACCTAAATACTCACAGACCATGAGAAAAAGGTTTCTCTGGTCTGATGAAACCAAGATTGAACTCTTTCTGAATGCCAAGCATCATGTCTGGATGAAACCTGGCACCAAGCATGGAGGTGGCAGCATCATGCTATGGGGATGTTTTTCAGCGGCATGGACTAGGAGACAAGTCAGGATCGAGGAAAGATGAATGGAACAAAGTATAGAGTGATCCTTGATGAAAACCTGCTCCAGAGCGCTCAGTACTTTAGACTAGGGCGAAGGTTCACCTTCCAACAGGACAACGACCCTAAGCACACAGCCAAGACAATGCAGGAGTGGCTTCGGGTCATATCTTTGAATGTTCTTGAGTGGCCCAGCCAGAGCCCGAACTTAAACCCGATCGAACATCTCTGAAGAGATGTGAAAACAGCTGTGCGGCAACGCTCCCCATCCAACTTGACAGAGCTTGAGAGGATCTGCAGAGAAGAATTGAAGAAACTCTCCAAATACAGGTGTGCCAAGCTTGTAGCATCATTCCCAAGAAGACTCGATGCTGTAATCACTGCCATCGGTGCCATCGGTGCTTCAACAAAGTCATGAGTAAAGGCTCTGAATACTTATGTAAATGTGATTTTTCCGTTTTGTTTTTAATAGGTTAGCAAACATTTCTATGTATTATCTGCTATTGTGTGTAGGTTGATGAGGAAACAAACAATTTAATCAATTTTAAAATAAGGCTGTAACGTAACAAAATGTGAAAAAAATCTAAGGGTCTGAATACTTTCCAAAGGCACTGTATGTAGCCTTTAGGCCTACTGAATTTATATTTTAATGCAGTTATCTAATATTTAATTTGAATCATCTTGTTATCCTTCGCTTAACTGTAACAATAGCAAAGACACTGGCAACTTTGTGTTTGTAGTTATTAACTTTGTTCTGAAGTTATCAGTGGTCACAGAGAAAAACAAACATCTTGATTTTTTGTTTAGCAGAGATATTCTGTGTATAAATTGACTCGCAAGGGAACAGAAATCTAACGGCGTACATAGCAGTTCTTCGAGTGGTCTGAGACTTTCTGTAAATAATGAGTGTTTAAGTCCAACTTTAGTAACTATCAGGAATCAAGGTAAGACCCAAGTGCAGGCTGTGTGAAGTAACAATGTTTATTGTAACCACAGGGGCAGGCAAATGACAGGTCAAGGCAGGCAGGGGTTGATAATCCAGAGCAGAGGCCAAAGTACAGGATGGCAGGCATGCTCAGGTTAGGCAGGAGTCGGTAATCCAGAGGTGGAGATCAGGGCGTGAAAGTAGCCCCCCCCCCCACCCCCCCCACCCACCTGTGCGCATACCTGGTTATGCGGGGTGCCAGGCTGCCGGTGCTGGAACTCAGAGATGAAGCCTGGGATGTCCCTAGTGGAGACCCAGCACCTCTCCCCCGGGCCTAAGCCCTCCAAGTCAACCAGGTACTGGAATCCTCTGGGTTGAGTGGGGATGCCCAGCTCGGACGCCAGGGTAACGTCCATGAGACTGACGTCGACCTCCGAGTCAATGAGTACCTGGAGAGACTTGGACTGGTTGCCCCCACAGCAGGATGGCATGGAGAGAGGGGCGAGTAAGGGGAGAAGAACAATTATCATTAAGACCCACCAGAGTACTCACCACTACAAATGAGCTGGGTCTCTTGAAGGGACAGGTAGACACATAATGACAAAGAGTACCACAATACAGACAACTCAGGGTGTTCGGTCTGCGTATGCGTTTGGTTGGAGGCACCCTAGCCCTGCTGAGCTGCATCGGCTCAGGAAGAGGCAACTTGACAGTCTTCGGAGGCTCTTCGAGGAACTCGGGTAAGCTCGGATCCTCTCTGGGACTTCCCGGAGTTCATCAAATGCAAGGTGTGATCCTGGAGGGAGTAAAATTAGACCTCTTCTCCCTCCGACATTCCAGTAACCGTCCATTGATCCGGATGGTTAAGGCGATGAGTGAGTCTAGATCCAACAGTCGTCGTTGTATGTGTCAAACTGCTTTGCTTTATCTTGGCCAGGTCGCAATTGTAAATGAGAACTTGTTCTCAACTTGCCTACCTGGTTAAATAAAGGTGAAATTAAAATAAAATTAAAATAAATATGTGACTAACATAAATAAAATAATGCGTCCCTGAACAAAGTGTGGGGGTCAAAATCATAAGCAACAGTCAGTATCTGGTGTGGCCACCAGCTGCATTAAGTACAGCAGTTCATCTCCTCCTCATGGACTGCACCAGATTTGCCAGTTCTTGCTGTGAGATGTTACCCCACTCTTCCACCAAGGCACCTGCAAGTTCCCATACATTTCAGGGGGGAATGGCCCTAGCCCTCCGATTCGACAGGTCCCAGACGTGCTTAATGGGATTGAGATCCGGGCTCTTTGCTGGCCACGGCAGAACACTGATATTCCTGTCTTGCAGGAAATCACGCACAGAACAATCGATACAGCAACCATGTCGGCCACAGGGAAGGTGGACCACCTGACGGGAGAGAGAAAAATCAAACCAGACTGCGTGCTTGACTATAACCTATAAATGGGGGCAGTGGATAAGGCGGACATGATAAACAGCTTTGTGGAATGCACTCAGAAACTATTAAGGCACTTACTTTGAAAAAAAACACAGTCTGGATTTGAACATGGGTGTCTGTAGTGACACCTCTAGCACTAAGGCCCTGTGCCTTAGACAGCTGCGTCACTTGGGAGTCCTGGGCAGCTACAAAATACAACACATGCTAATGCTTCTCTGGCGCAATTAGCATTGTTTTCCTGCGCTAATAGAAGAATGTAGCTAGCTACCTAAGCATTGAGTATAACACCATAAAGGTTATGAAATGAGTAACTTTACCTCGTGTGTCCACGGTTATAAGGAATATACACAGATATATTATGCTACAGTTATTATTGGTAACTAAAACAACTATGACTGCGATGCAGGCAACAGACAGAAAATGTGGAACACGTGTGTGTAGGATGGGAGATGGGCAAATGTCTGCAGACTTGAACTGCACAAACAATTGGGAAGTGTTTGGGGAATTTTGTCCGGGTCAGAAATGTCAAAGTAATTCATTAGTCCGCAAAAGTAAAAATTACTACTTTTATGTGAATGAATCAGGCGGAACACACCTCAATTCAAACTGTTTTCAGAAAATAAAAAACATGTTAGAAAATAATTTGAAATTGACAGTTTGAGTGCAGCTCGGATTAAATGTACTGTTGCGTAACAATCACATTCTGGAATGGAGAGAACGTTCTAACATCACGTGCATTTATTTACATTTTATGAGTTTATGTACGTAATCTTTTCTCGACATAGCTCATCCTGTATAAATACTCCAGACTCTGACCTTCTGATATTGCACGTTCTGAGCTAGAAACATAAGCATTTCTCTGGACCTGCTTTAACATTGCTAATCTGTTTACAATGGTATGAATGTATAGTATTGGAAATCTAATCTCAATTCTCCCTCCGCACCATCCACGTCTTTCCCATACCCATTACCTTTAGCTGTACAGCCTGAACAATATTAAGTGCAGATCAGAACATGTTGGTCATCGTATTACAAAGCCACATGAGTGTCTTGGATAGGAGAACTGCGCCCTCTAAACCCAATGACAGCATAACTGAAGGACACATCTCAGAATCACTGGACATCAAAACCTGATTAGTGTTTCCTGCATGGCCCTTATTCAATTTCTTTAAAGGAAACAGAACTTCTGTAGTTGTCATCCCATCCACTTTGACAGGGGTCTGAGACCAGGCATCTCTATACTACTCTCAGACTGCAAGTACTGAGTGGATAAAGATAATTCAGATGTTTGTATGTATTTGTTATTTCACCTTTATTTAACCAGGTAGGCCAGTTGAGAACAAGTTCTCATTTACAATTGCGACCTGGCCAAGATAAAGCAAAGCAAACCGACACAAACAACACAGAGTTACACATGGGATAAACAAACGTACAGTCAATAACACAATATAAAAATCTATATACAGTGTGTGCAAATGTAGTAAGATTAGGGAGGTAAGGCAATAAATAAGTCATTATGGCGAAATAATTACAATTTAGCAATTAAACACTGGAGTCATAAATGTGCAGAAGATGAATGTGCAAGTAGAGATACTGGGGTGCAAAGGAGCAAAAACAAAAAATATAGGGATGAGGTAGTTTGGTGGGCTGTTTACAGATGGACTGTGTACAGATGCAATGATCGGTAAGCTGCTCTGACAGCTGATGCTTTAAGTTAGTGAGGGAGATATAAGTCTCCAGCTTCAGTGATTTTTGCAATTCGTTCCAGTCATTGGCAGCAGAGAAAAGGTGAACAAAGGAGAAGTTGACTTTGGGGATGACCAGTGAAATATACCTGCTGGAGCGCATGGTACGGGTGGGTGCTGCTATGGTGACTAGTGAAATATACCTGCTGGAGCGCATGGTACGGGTGGGTGCTGCTATGGTGACTAGTGAAATATACCTGCTGGAGCGCATGGTACGGGTGGGTGCTGCTATGGTGACTAGTGAAATATACCTGCTGGAGCGTGTGCTACGGGTGGGTGCTGCTATGGTGACCAGTGAGCTAAGATAAGGCGTGGCTTTACCTAGCAAAGACTTAGATGACCTGGAGCCAGTGGGTTTGGCGACGAATATGAAGCGAGGGCCAGCCAACGAGAGCATACAGGTCGCAGTGGTGGGTAGTATATGGTGCTTTGGTGACAAAACGGATGGCACTGTGATAGACTACATCCAATTTGCTGAGTAGAGTGTTGGAGGCTCCTTTGTAAATGACATCGCTGAAGTCAAGGATCGGTAGGATAGTCCGTGTTACGAGGGTATGTTTGGCAGCATGAGTGAAGGATGCTTTGTTGCGAAAATAGGAAGCCGATTCTAGATTTAATTTTGGATTGTAGATGCTTAATGTGAGTCTGGAAGGAGAGTTTACAGTCTAAACAGACACCTAGGTATTTGTAGTTGTCCACATATTCAGTCAGAACCGTACAGAGTAGTGTTGCTAGATGGGCGGGCGGGTGCGGGCATACATTTAGTTTTACTTGCATTTAAGAGCAGTTGGAGGCCGCGGAAGGAGTGTTGTATGGCATTGAAGCTCATCTGGAGGTTTGTTAACACAGTGTCCAAAGAAGGGCCAGACGTATACAGAATGGTGTCGTCTGCGTAGAGGTGGATCAGAGAATCACCAGCAGCAAGAGCGACATCATTGATGTATACAGAGAAAAGAGTCGCCCCAAGAATTTAACCTTGTGGCACTACCATAGAGACTGCCAGAGGTCCGGACAACAGGCCCTCCGATTTGACACACTGAACTCTATCTGAGAAGTAGTTGGTGAACCAAGTGAGGCAGTCATTTGAGAAACCAAGGCTGTTGAGTCTGCCGATAAGAATGTGGTGATTGACAGAGTCGAAAGTCTTGGCCAGGTCGATGAAGTCAGCTGCACAGTATTGTCTATGCAGATACTTTCATTACTGCTGTTGTCAATGTTCTCGGCTGACTAAATCGCTGTCTAAATTGTGTTGATTTCTCCCTTATGTACCGAACACAGATAAGCATTTTTGTTACATTTTCTGTTTGACAGGTAGTGGCATTGTGCCACTTTATAGAAGCTGTCATCCTGTCAACCAAGAAAGTGTTATGTAGCATGCTAACAGATGTCCAACAGAGGCAATGGGAGGGTAGTGAGCGAACAGAAGGGAGACGGAGGAGCCGCAATGCAAGGTTCCCAAGGATAAAATTGGCACTTATTGATTGCAGTAGCAGACTGGTGAAGATGCACAGCTGCTGTAGCAGGGTTGTCATTGTCAGAATGAATGTGTTCTTAAATAAGGCTGAGGGTGCAGAATAATAGCAACTGGACCCAATGAAAAATAGATACAGGTTACCGCAAAGCGAAGGACGGAGAGATGAAGAGACGGGAGTAGATAAATGCAGGATAGAGAGCGAGAGTCCAGAAAGAAAGAGACTGGGACAGGAAAGAGATTGAGAGTCAGGAACATTTCAGGGTGAGACTGTTGAGAGGCAAGACTGAAAGAGGGAGGTAGATAAATAACGAATTAGGCGACAGAGCAGGAGAGCGACAGAGCAGGAGAGAGACAGAGCAGGAGAGAGACTGAGCAGGAGAGAGACTGAGCAGGAGAGAGACTGAGCAGGATGGAGACTTTAGCAGGATGGAGACTGAGCGGATGGAGACTGAGCGGATGGAGACTGAGCGGGATGGAGACTGAACGGGATGGAGACTGAGCGGGAGAGAGACAGAGCAGGATGGAGACTGAGCAGGAGAGAGACAGAGCAGGAGGGGGACTGAGCAGGAGAGAGACTGAGCAAGAGAGAGAGAGACTGAACGGGAGGGAGACTGAGCGGGAGGGAGACTGAGCGGGATGGAGACTGAGCGGGAGGGAGACTGAGCGGGAGGGAGACTGAGCGGGAGGGAGACTGAGCGGGAGGGAGACTGAGCGGGAGAGAGACTGAGAAGGATAGAGACTGAACAGGAGAGAGCCTGAGCGGGAGAGAGCCTGAGCGGGAGAGAGCCTGAGCGGGAGAGAGACTGAGCAGGATAGAGACTGAATAGGAGAGAGCCTGAGCGGGAGAGAGACTGAGCGGGAGAGAGACTGAGTGGGAGAGAGACTGAGGAGGAGAGAGACAGAGCGGGATAGAGCCTGAGCAGGAGAGAGACTGAGTGGGAGAGAGACTGAGGAGGAGAGAGACAGAGCGGGATAGAGCCTGAGCAGGAGAGACTGAGCGGGAGAGAAAGCAATAAAGCAGCGAGGACACAGAGTTCAACCCTGTGGAGGTGTGGTGTCCTTCCATTGTCTTCACAATGACTTTGCATGCTCAGGGCTGGGTGCTCCGTTGGGACAACCGTGGGGATTGGATTGTGAGGCTGGCTGGATGATCTCTCTCTCTCTTTCGACCTGCAGTGCTACTCAATGTCAAAGCTGACTAGTAATTTACCTATGTGTATATTTTGCAGCATATTTAATGCAGTACTGTACCATTAATAGGTACACTCTTTCAGTATTGTGTCCCAATTATACAGCAATAAATGATTTCCCCTTTACAATATTAACAGAACTTTATACTGAACAGAACCGTGTACTGCACATATCTGGACTGAGGACTGAGGAAGGATGCAGTCCTTTCCTCTACCAGTAGAGAGTGCTGTGGCTATGCACCTATTATATCCACTGAAGGGCTATTTTACCTATTCCTCATATTCTCTGGTGTTTGGTCACAAGTGCTACACATAGGGCCCATGGTAGTTATTGTAGCTAGCGCTCTGTGTGAATCAGATGCTGAGTATGTTATTGCCTTTGAACCTTTCCTAATGACCTTCTTTCAATAACGTTTTAGAGAACTTTTCTGAAGCATGATGCATGAAAATGACATTATAGTATCCGTTGCAATTACAGCTTCAAAATCACTACATCTTGGAGCAGAGTTATAAGGGGTAAGTATCTCACAACCACTACACCTAAGAGCAGCAGTATGGGGGGGGGGGGGGGGGGAAGTGTCAATTCAGTTTATTTTAAAGAGCTTTATTGGCATGGGAAACATATGTTTACATTGAATAAACAATCAGCAATTAACAGTGAATATTACACTCACAAAAGTGATCAAAAAGTTATCCAGTATCTCAGAAAGACTATACCTCAGATCAGCAGTATAGAGGGGAGGGCTCTAACACAAGTGTTGGTTACTGAACCCTTGCATCCCAACATAATGAGGCAGGATTAGAATCTGCCCCGTCTCATTATCCCTTTAGAGTGTCTCAGGCTCATCAAGGTTTTAATTATGCTAGACCACCAGAGCCCACTGCTTCCCCCCCAAGCTTTTGATCTTCAATGGGCCCCACAACATCCGCCCTCACCTCCCTGCTTCATGGGTGCTGCCGCTGCCGGAGGTAGACCCCTGGATCTGGAGACTCAAGGAGAGAACTGTGTGTGTGTGTTTATCTGGAGGGTATGTAAACAGCAACGCTGATCGGGGTGCATACATACTGTAGACAACAGTAATAGCAGGTGTGTAATGTCACTAGGAGAGGGTAGAGATCTCATTCCGTATACAGTAGACCATAATCATTTACAGATACAGGTACAATCATTTACAGATCAAAGAAAACCACGCTAGAGGCTCACTCAAAATATGATGTATTTTAAGGACAGGTGTGGTTTCCTGTCAATGTGTTGTGTCCGTGAAAGTAACAGCCTCTAATACTAGTTAAATAAAGGTGTGTGTTTTACCTGGTGTGAAACCACACTAGTTTATCTGCAATTGATTGAATTGGTGTCTGTACAGTAAACTGTAAACACCAGGCACCACATGATGTAATTGTGTAATGACAGGAGACACAGAAATAGGAGACAGTCAATATT